>NC_089234.1:52297867-53590450 GCF_963924675.1 Phocoena phocoena
GAATAAACTTACCTAGAGAGACAAAAGACCTGTATGCATAAAACTATAAGACACTGATGAAAGAAATTAAAGATGATACCAACAGATGGAGAGATATACCATGTTCTTGGATTGGAAGAATCAATATTGTGAAAATGACTCTACTACCCAAAGCAAGCTACAGATTCAATGAAATCCCCATCAAATTACTAATGGCATTTTTTACAGAACTAGAACAAAAAAATCTTAAAATTTGTATGGTGACACAAAAGACCCCAAATAGCCAAAGCGGTCTTGAGGGGAAAAAAACGAGCTGGAGGAATCAGACTCCCTGACTTCAGACTATACTACAAAGCTACAGTAATCAAGACAATATGGTTCTGGCACAAAAAAAGAAGTGTAGATCAATGGAACAGGATAGAAAGTCCAGAGATAAACCCACACACCTATGGCCAACTAATCTATGACAAAGAAGGCAAGGATATACAATGGAGAAAAGACAGTCTCTTCAATGAGCGGTGCTGGGAAAACTGGACAGCTACATGTAAAAGAATGAAATTAGAACACTCCCTAATACCATACACAAAAATAAACTCAAAATGCATTAGAGACCTAAATATAAGGCCAGACACTATAAAACTCTTAGAGGAAAACATAGGAAGAACACTCTTTGACATAAATCATAGCAAGATCTTTTTTGATCCACCTCGTAGAGTAATGGAAATAAAAATAAACAAATGGGACCTAATGAAACTTCAAAGCTTTTGCACTGCAAAGGAATCTACAAACAAAACAAAAAGACAACTCTCAGAATGGCAGAAAATATTTGCAAACGAATCAATGGACAAAGGATTAATCTCCAAAATATATGAACAGCTCATGCAGCTCAATATTAAAAAAACAAACAGCCCAATCCAAAAATGGGCAGAAGACCTAAATAGACATTTCTCCAAAGAAGGCAGACAGATGGCCAAGAGGCACATGAAAAGCTGCTCAACATCATTAATTATTAGAGAAATGCAAACCAAAACTACAATGAGGTATCACCTCACACCACTTAGAATGGTCATCATCAGAAAATCTACAAACAACAAATGCTGGAGAGGGTGTGGAGAAAAGGGAACCTTCTTGCACTGTTGGTGGGAATGTAAATTGATACAGCCACTATGGAAAACAGTATGGAGGTTCCTTAAAAACCAAAAATAGAATTACCATATGACCCAGCAATCCCACTACTGGGCATATACCCAGAGAAAACCATAATTCAAAAAGACACATGCACCCCAATGTTCACTGTAGCACTATTTACAATAGCCAAGTCATGGAAGCAACCTAAATGCCTATCGACAGACGAATGGTTAAAGAAGATGTGGTACATATATACAATGGAATATTACTCAGCCATAAAACGGAACGAAATTGAGTCATTTGTAGAGACGTGGATGGATCTAGAGACTGTCATACAGAGTCAAGTAAGTCAGAAAGAACAGAACAAATGTCGTATATTAATGCACATACGTGGAACCTAGAAAAATGGTACAGATGAACCGGTTTGCAGGGCAGAAATGGAGACACAGATGTTGAGAACAAACGTATGGACACCAAGCGGGGGAAAGCAGCAGGGGGTGGGGATGGCGGTGTGATGAATTGGGAGATTGGGATTGACGTACATACACTGATGTGTACAAAATCGATGACTAATAAGAACCTGCTGTATAAAAAAATAAATAAAATAAAATTCAAAAATTCAAAAAAAAAAAGAATGTACTTTCTCCTTTTAGATATTAACATTGGTAAAGTAGAGCAAATAAATATCAATACATCTACTAGCATACCTCGGAGCTATTGCTGGTTTGGTTTGAGACCACTGCAATAAGGCAAATATATCAATAAAGCCAGTCACACAAATTTTCTGGTTTTCCAGAGCATATAAAAGTTCAGTTTACACTACACAATAGTCTACTAAGTGTGCAATAACATTATGTCTAAAAAACAACGTACATACTTGAATTTTAAATGACTTTATTGCTAAAATATGTTAACCATTATCTGAGCCTTCGGCGAGTCATAATCTTTTTGTTGGTGGGCGTTTTGCCTCGATGTTGATGGCTGCTGACTGATGAGGGTGATGGTTGCTGAGCGTTGGCGTGACTGTGGCAATTTCTTAAAATAAGACAACAGTGAAGTCTGCCACATCTATTGACTCTTGTTTTCTTCCTTTCAGTTTCTCTGTAGCATGCAATGTTGTTCGGTAGTATTTTACACACAGCAGAACTCCTTTCAAAATTAGAGTCCATCCTCTCACACCCTGCCCCTGCTTTATCAACTAAGTTTATGTAATATTCTAAATCCTTTGTTGTCGTTTCATCAATCTTCACAGCATCTTCACCAGGAGAAGATTCCACCTCAAGCAACCACTCTCTCTATTCAGCCATAAGAAGCCAACCACATCCATGAAAGCTTTATTATGACATTGCAGCAATTCAATCACATCTTCAGGCTCCACTTTTAGTTCTAGTTCTCTTGCTGTTTCCACCACATCTGTAGTTACTTCCTCCACTGAAGTCTTCAACCCCTCAAAGTCATCCATGAGGGTTGGAATTAACTTCTTCCAAACTCCTGTTAATGTTAACATTTTGACCTCTACCCATGGATCACTAATTTTCTTAATGGCACCTAAAATACTGAATCTTCCAGGAGGCTTTTAATTTACTTTGCCCAGAACCATCAGTGGAATCACTATCTATGGCAGTTATAACCTTAAGAAATATATTTCTTAAATAATATGTCTTGAAAGTATAAATAACTACTTGATCCATGGGCTGCAGAATGGAAGTGGTATTAGCAAGCATGAAAACAAGATTAATCTCCTTGTACATCTCTATCGGAGGTCTTAGGTGACCAGATGCATTGTCAGTGAGCGGTAATATTTTGAAAAAACAAATTTCTGAGCAATAGGTCTCAACAGTTGCCTTAAAATATTCAGTCAGCCATGTTGTAAACAGATGTGCTGTCATCCAGGCTTTGTTGTTCCATTTATAGAGCACAAGCAGAGTAGATTTAGCATAGTCCTTAAAGGCCCTAGGATTTTCAGAATGGTAAATTAACATTGGCTTCAACTGAAAGTCACCAGCTGCATTAACCCCTAGCAAGAGAGTCGGCCTGTCCTTAGAAGCTTTGAAGCCAGGCATTGACTTCTCTTCTCTAGCTATGAAAGTCCTAGATATCATCTTCTTCTAACATAGGGCTGTTTCATCTACATCAAAAACTTGTTGCTTAATGTAGCCACCTTCATTAATAATCTTAGATAGATCTGCTGGATAACTTGCTGCAGCTTCTACATCAGCACTTGCTGCTTCATCTTGAACTTTTACGTTTTGGAAATGGCTTCTTTCCTTCAATGTCATGATCAAACTTCTGCTAGCTTCAACCTTTTCTTCTGCGGCTTCCTCACCTCTCAACCTTCATAGAGTTGAAGAATGTTAGAGCCTTGCTCTGGATTGGGCTTTGGATTAAGGGAATGTTGTAGCTGATTTGATCTTCTATCCAGACCACCGAAGGTTTCTCCGTCTCAGCAATAAGCCTACTTCACTTTCTCATCATTCATGTGTTCAGTGGAGTAGCACTTTTAATTTCCTTTAAGAATTTCTCCATTGCACTCACAACTAGGCTAACAATTTGGCATAAGAAGCCTAGCTTTCAGACTATCTCAGCTTTTAATATTCCTTCCTCACTAAGCTTAATCATTTCTAGCTTTTGATTTAAGGTAAGAGACACACAACTCTTCCTTTGGCTTGAATGCTCAGAGGCCATTGTAGGGTTACTAAGTAGCCTAGTTTAAATATTGTTGTGTCTCCGGGAATAGGGAGGCCTGAGAAGAGGGAGAGATATGGGGAACGGCCAGTTGGTGGAGCAGTCAGAACACACACAACATTTATCAATTAAGTCCTCCATCTTATACGGGCAGTTTGCCCCAAACACTTACAAAGTAACATCAGAGATCACTGATCAGAAATCACCATAACAAATATAATAATAATGAAAAGGTGTGAATATTGTGAGAATTACCAAAACGGAATACTGAGACATAAAATGAGTAAATACTGTTGGAAAAATGATGCCAATAGACTTTCTGGAAGCAGGGTTGCCACAAACCTTCAATTTGTGAAAAATGCAGTGTCTGAGAAGCTCAGTAAAGTGAAGTGCAACAAAACGAGGTATGAGGTATGCCTGAGGGACTTTGGGAGAAAAACAAGGCAAAAGAAAAAAACAAATAAACAAACAAAATAAATCTGTACTTGCCTACCAGTCCCACGGCAACACAAGACAAAAGATGAAAACTCACAAGTATTAAAACTCAGCTGGAGGGCTTCCCTGGTGGTGCAGTGCTTGAGAGTCCGCCTGCCGATGCAGGGGACACGGGTTCGTGCCCCGGTCTGGGAAGATCCCACGTGCCGTGGAGCGGCTGGGCCTGTGAGATACAGCCGCTGAACCTGCGTGTCCAGAGCCTGTGCTCTGCAACGGGAGAGGCCACAACAAACAAAAACTCAGCTGGATCATCAACCTAATACCAGCATCCTGGAGCACTTTGATAACTGTCGACATGAAACAGAGGCCATTAGAAAAGGAAAGGGAGTGGATTTGTAGCTCTCACAGGGCGGGCTTCAGTCTGAAGACTACAGTTGTGCCTATAGCCTTAGGGTCCTGTTTTCTCTGAGACCTGGGATTCTGGTCCTTTTCCCTTGCCATTCTTGCCCCCCTCTAGTTGACTAATTTCTGAAAGAACAAGAAAATAAGTCAGAATATGTGGAATGTATGTATGTGAATTATGTGTTGGAAGGGAGCATGTATAGAAACATGAGAGGCATGTGTGTGAAGGGCTGGTGGGGTGTGTGTGTGCGCCCAAGCACGTGTGAGGGGGTGGTCACTATTCTATTTCATTGCATTCTGAGTAGGCAAAGGCAGCAAAAAATCCTGGTGGTATACTTAATAGGTAAAATTTCTCCACAGTTCAAGAGCTCCTGCTCTGATTACCTGAGAATTAGGTGGTAGGGCAGGGGGATATGCTGCCGAAGTGGAACAAACGTGAATTAGTAAATGCTGCTAGAAATAGAAATGGGCCTGGAGTTCTGAAAAAGTTTCTTCTAACTATAGGTCTAGGGTGTTGAACATTACATATATGGACAGACAGACTGACTTTTGACCTATCATTTGAGAAATTTTGTTCTCTAATCAATTAAGAGTAAAGCACACACACACACACACACTCACTCACTCACTCACTCACTGAGATCCTCTGAATTTCATCTAGGCTCCAGACCCTTGACATCTCCGCCCATGTCAGCTGCAGCTGCTCTGACTGACACTCCGTGGATCTGGGGATCCCGCCCTCTGGCTGTCCTGAGAGGCACCTTCCAATAAAGTATCAGCACTAAGTATTGTTTTGGGTTCTGTTTTCCAGTGAACTCTTAACAAAACAAATCCTGAGAGGAAATACTTGAGATTCTCAAAAAAGAATACTTTATATCAATGATTTGTGGAGAAAGATTGTCTCTGTGGAAATGATCTATTAAAAAAGAAAATTTCCATCTTACTACAATTCAAAAACAACCTGGCTTCTATACATGTGCAAAAACAGCATGATTTTCATATAACTTAGCCAAAAGCAAACTGGAAAGATCAGGAAACAATAAAAAAGCTACACAATAGGTTATGAAAGGGAGCATGGAATATAAAGACAATTACAATGGAAAAATCATACTAAAACTCCACATTGGAGGCACTGAAGAGCAGGATTAATGCTGAGGATATGGAAGATGAAGTTAAAAAGCTTGCCTACAATGTAGAAGAAAAGAACCACGAAGTAAAAATAAGAGAAAAAATGGTGCATATGGAGGACAGAAAATGGAAAGCTTACTATATCCAACTTCTCATTATTATTAAAGAAGAACCCAAACAATTCAAGAAGAGTTATAAGAGAAGACTTTCTTGGTCAAAAGGTCTTACTCTGGAGTTCCCTGGTGACGCAGTGGATAAGACTCTGCGCTCCCAATGCAGGGGGCCTGGTTTCAATCTCTGGTCAGGGAACTAGATCCTACATGCATGCCGCAACTAAGAGCTCACATGCCACAACTAAGGAGCCAGCAAGCTGCAACTAAGGAGCCCTGGAGCCACAATTAAGAAGCCTGCCTGACGCAACTAAGACCCGGCGCAACCAAATAAATAAATATTAAAAAAAAAAAAAGGTCTTACTCAAATTTTAGGCATCCCCTTGGAAAAACCACCAAACCCAGATACTCTGCCACATCTCCAACAGTCCTGTCAGTTCTGGAAACCCAACCTTGGGACAACCTTTGGAATAACCCAACCCTTCCCTGAAGATGGCTGAAGTGTCTATACCGCATAGAATGCTTGCCTAGATCCCTCACCCAAGTTATGCTCTCTGCTTCCAAAGTAACTTCCACTTCTCAGTTCTTATCATAATTAATATTAATTACTGATTTAAGAAATTGTTCCATTCTGTCACTCAAACTATGTTATAAGCCCCATGAAGGAGGACTCTGTCTGTTTTCCACTATCTCTTCAGATATTTTCAGAGTATAGACAAAAATTTAAGACAAAGGAAAGCAATTAGTCATATATTGATAAAAGTAAAACGTACCACTTGCCATAAAATGTATTGGGCTAAATGGCATGACATGCAATGTTAACTCATTAATCTGACACTTAATCTAATTTTAAGGTCATCCATCAGAAGCCCAGAGTTTGGTTAATCAGAGATTCCCTAGCATATACATTGATTCATTTCCGTTATTTTCATCTACTTTTGTTTCTTCTGTATTTGTTACATACTCATGTTTTCAGTATAAACCCTGCTTAAATTTTTCTGTGTCTTTACCCCTGTTGGTTAGTTTGAGTTTCTTCTGCCCTGATGAGCCTCATGCAGAATTATCTCCCAATTCCTATCTGTTTGTATCTAAAATTAAGGAATTGGGTCCTGGCAGGTTTTGGAGAGTCCTAATTTGCATGGGCAGAAGAACCAGTTGAAGGCATTTAGATTCTGGTATCAAAAATTTGCATTTTAGGGGGACTGGAAAGCTGTACGTTGTTGACACTATTTGAAAGATGTTGAGATATAAAGAAGAAGAAAGCAAAATTTGAGAGAATATATAAAACACAAGGTTGGAAGGAATGCTTTCGACTTTTATGTTTCATGACCTAATTTTTTTCTTCCTCGGTCTTGCCAATTTTTTTTTTTTTTTTTTTTGGAAATAAGTAGATTTCAAGTTAAAATATATGCCTAGAAAAACCCCTGAGTTCCAAATCAAGTCTATTCCATAATCAAGAGCTCTAATCATTTTATAAATATTAAAGATGTTGCAAAGTGAAAATGTCTTCCCTTGGTACTGTTCCAGTATTTCATCACCCCCACCATGTGTGCAGGACAGAGAAGGAAGCAGAAGCACCAGAGCAAAAATTCTACTTTGGGCTTCTTCCCTATGTGAGTTTTAAATATTTTTAAACTACAATTTATGAAAAGACATGGATTAAATGTGTTCCTAAAGATCTTGAAAAGTTATAATTTAAAAATAGTATTAAAAAGACGCAGACATAGAGAATGGACTTGAGGACACGGGGAGGGGGAAGGGTAAACTGGGACGAAGTGAGACATATATACACTACCAAATGTAAAACAGATAGCTAGTGGGAAGCAGCCACATAGCACAGGGAGATCAGCTCGGTGCTTTGTGACCACCTAGAGGGGTGGGATAGAGAGGACAGGAGGGAGACGCAAGAGGGAGGAGATATGGGGATATATGTACATGTATAGCTGATTCACTTTGTTATAAAGCAGAAACTACTAAAAAATAGCATTAAAACAAAATAAAGGGCTTCCCTGGCGGCGCAGTGGTAAAGAATCTGCCCGCCAATTCAGGGGACACGGGTTTGAGCCCTGGTCCAGGAAGATCCCATGTGCCGCAGAGCAACTAAGCCTGTGCGCCACAACTACTGAGCCTGTGCTCTAGAGCCGACGAGCCACAACTACTGAGCCCATGTGCCACAACTACTGAAGTCCATGCGACTAGAGCCCGTGCTCCGCAACGAGAAGCCACCGCAACAAGAAGCCCTTGCACCGCAACGAAGAGTAACACCTACTCGCCACAACTAGAGAAAGCCCAAGTGCAGCAACGAAGACGCAATGCAGCCAAAAATAAATAAATACACAAAAAATAAATTTAAAAAAATAAAATGTAATATTACATATGGTTATATGGCATATATCAAGCATGTGATATTGAGAAACAGGTGTGATATTTAGGAGTTCTTTTCTTTTTTTTTTTTTTTTGCGGTACGCAGGCCTCTCACTGTTGTGGCCTCTCCCGTTGTGGAGCACAGGCTCAGCGGCCATGGCTCACGGGCCCACCCGCTCCGCGGCATGTGGGATCTTCCCGGACCGGGGCACGAACCCGTGTCCCCTGCATCGGCAGGCGGACTCTCAAGCACTGCGCCACCAGGGAAGCCCAGTTTTTTTCTTTTTTTTTTTTTTTTTTTCAGTTTTTTTCTTTTTAAGATAAGGAAGCATATTTCTAATAAAAGCCCTACATACTCTCCTCAACTCCCACCCTCAGCTATTCCCCCCAACTCAAGGAAGATCTTCTGAATCTTCTTCCTTCAGAAGATCCTTAACGTAACACCCTTGATTTTAACTAGTTACCATAAATATGACCTTGAAGGTTTCTTGAAGCTGTTATTCAATATACATCTGCATTTATAAGAAATCCACTTCTACCCCCAGCTGGAATTCCGCAGCTTGGATTTAAACTCACCTTCTTAAAACCTTTTCACCTACTTTATCCCTGAAAATACAATCTGTATAGTTCAGGGCCTTATAAAGTATACGTCACTATATCCTAAGCAAGCAGAGACTATTCAAAGGTGTTCAGCAGGTTTGGGTACATATATTCAATAATACCAGAAAACATGTGCACGCCCATGTGAATGAAGAATCATAAGGTCTTCCCACTCTTGTCTTTTTCTCCTGTTTTAACAGTAAAATGATTATCTCATTTCAACTTGTATGTCTTCTTTGTTGTTTTTCTATTTTTTTCTCTGCATGTGTTCTGTTGTCTTTGTTCCTTGTGAATTTTTTGTTATGATCTTTATGCATTTATATATTATTCTATTTAATTTATAATCCTTTTGAGTTAAATTTGTGTATGTGTTTGTGTGTGTGTATCTTATTGTTGTATTTCTAATTTTTCCTCCCAGTATCGTGATACAATATTGTTCCCTTCTTTCTTTAAATCCACAGCATTGAGGTGAAGTTTGGTAAGGAAGATATTTTTATTCGTGTGATACCATTAAAAGTAAGCCATTTTAATTCATTAGAATCTTGTGTACCCATTAATATCAAAACAATTGAGGTTCTAGAACTAATTTCCTATGGTAAACTATTTATGCTAGATAAAAGCATCTAGAAAATTTAAGGAAACAGAATTAATAAATTTATATACAGAGAGCCCAAGAAGTAATCATTTGGAACAGAATACAAAATTGGGTCAGGGGCCTCCCTGGTGGCGCAGTGGTTGAGAGTCCACCTGCCGATGCAGGGGACACGGGTTCGTGCCCCGGTCCGGGAAGATCCCACATGCCGCAGAGCAGCTGGGCCCGTGAGCCATGGCCACTGAGCCCGCGCGTCCGGAGCCTGTGCTCTGCAACGGGAGAGGCCACAACAGTGAGAGGCCCGCGTACCGCAAAAAAGGGTCAAAATTGCTGAAGTTTACTGGATGTTTGTGTAGAGTCAGTTTGCAAGAACATATTAAAATGGATCCATCTTTCACAGTTGTATAAGTAAAGATGTAGAATAATAGTTCAAGAATTTAATTTCTTTACCAAAAATTGTTTACAGTCTGGAGAAGTGAATCTCAAGTCAGGATGATTTTGCCTCCCAGGAGACATTTGACACTGCAGACATTTTTGATTGTCACCGTTTGATGGAGAGGAGGGGCATGTTGCTACTGGCATCTAGTATGTAGAGGCCAGGGATGCTGCCTACCATAGGCAGGGTGGCCCCATGCTCCAACAAAGAAGTATCCAACCCCAAATTTCAATAGTGTTGAGGTTAAGAAACCTGTGTCTATATTACCATAATTCTACTAAGGACATATTTGTTACTGATTGCTCAAGATTAAATGTCCTTTGATGTAGCACATTTCATTAATATGTGTGCAGGACAATTTATAAGTTTTTCTCACAATGTCAAATACTTCTATGATCATTTCAAGAAGCCCTTAGAGAAAGAATCTTAACAATGGGAAAACTCAGATACTCAAGCTGAATAGTTTTTTGTTTTGTTTTGTTTTGTTTTAAGTGCTTTATAGACTGGGTTCTTTTCTTGGGCATTCTTTGCAATGCAAGTCTAAATCCTCACTTCCCTAGATGCAATCAGCCCATAAATCACGTAGACCCCCATTTCTAGCCCTTTATTTCTAATCCTAGTGTCCACAAGACAAAGCTTCAGGAAACATTTTTATTAAACTCAGATTAAAATCCAAAAATAGACGAGACTATGGGAGTGACATAAAAAACTAGAAGATGGCTTTCTAGGTAAAGAAGAGAGCATAAGTAAAGATGCACAAGAAGAAAGACACATGAGAAAGTCAGGAAAACACCAATCACAGCAAAGAAGTCAGGCAGAGAAAATGTGAGAGCCACATACAGAGGCTAGGTGTGCCAGATTATGGAGTGACTTGAATGAGGATAGCACAGGATGGTGCTGAGTCCACAGATGAAAGCCTCCTTAGGAACGGAGGACGCTGGAGATGCCATATTTTCCACAGTGTGAAGCAGAGTGTGTCCTCAATGACCGAACTGAACTGAATCCCAAATCTCCCTGCCAATATATCTAACGTAATAAAATTCTGCTTCATGGATAACAAACAAACTTAAACATTAGCTCCCTATTCCAACTCCAGACTGAATTTTTTCAGTGAATTTTCACGCAGTTGGTAAAAAGAATAAATTAGGAAAATGTGTATACCAGCAAGACTCCTAATATAATTTTACCTCCTTAAAATGTATGACATAATCTAAATGCTTATACAAAATGGCATTATTTCATTACTATTAATGACCACATTATATTTACCTTCCCATTTGCGTGACAGAGAAAAGGTGGTATCTTACTTATATGTTAAACACAGGATACTCATTCATATTCATTAATTTTAGCTGATCAATCTTTCCAAAAGTATATTTTCTTTGCGTATTTGATATACATTATTAGAATACTGAAAAGATGTTCAAGAAAATATCCAGACCAAAAAGAAAATGAAAAAAGTAAGAAATGAGGATGAGAGCCAAGGGAAAAAAATGAATTTGTACTGAAAGAAAAATGAATTTCATTTAGAAGGTAAAATAAGATAGGCACTTTAAGGAATATAAAGCTAATGAAAGACATTATGAAATGAAATTTTAATAACCTTTCACTTTCTAAAATATGCATTAGTGTCAAGAATTTGCAACCTTAGTCCTGCAGTGACTGACTGAAGAAAGAAATGTCATATTAGACACTGGTTTTCAAATGTGCTCAAATGTTGGAGCACATAGAAGCCATGTATCTGTGTGTTTAGAGATTACTCACTATATGCCAGGCACTTTTGCAGAAATCGCTAAACGATTTTCTTTAATCATCACAATAACCCTGTGAGATAAACATTATTATTATCCACACTTACAACTGGGAAAAGTGAAGCACGAAGGTATTAAGCAATTTGTCCACTGCTGGATCTAGGACAGTGGTTCTTAGGCTTTAGGCAACATCAGAATCACCTGGAGGGCATGTGAAAATGTAGATTCTGGGCCCCACCCATAGAGGATTTAATTTAGTAGGTCTGGAGTGCGGCCTGAGAATTTGCATTTGTAACAAGTTCCCAGGTGATCCTGATGCTGCTGGTCCCGGAATGACACTTTAGAACATCTGAGCTAGGATTTGGCTAAGAGTGATGGAGCCCAAATAGTCAGGATGCAGAGTCCGTGGTCTTAACCACATTAGGAGCCACCAGAAATGTGGCCACATGACACATGTGACAAAGCTCACCACCCCTGGAGACACTCTCACCAAAACCCTGTCATATGGAGTGGAAGCTGCTGTTTCCAAGTTCTATTTTTAGCTCATCCTAGGCCTTCCTGGAAGATGAACAATTTCAGGAAATAAATTGAATAAAGAATAACTTTAATTGAAAAAATCATGTCTATTAATTTCTTTCTTTGAATTGTGAAAAGACTATCTTAATTCAAGATCAGCAGCAGAATTGCTTTGCCTAGGTTTGCTCAGTATAGGTGGTCTGCAGAAACACAATATGAGAATCCTTCTTATGCTAAACGGTAGACTGGACGAATTTTAGAAAATCTGATTTCTGACATCTAGTTTTTCAGTAATTTTCTAGGGAAGAAAAGCATGTCACTCTCTGTACCTGTAATCATTAAGCTGAAACACAACTTTTGAGTACAAAAAAGCAATAATGCTGGTTAAAACATTTAGAAAGATACGGTGTTAAAAATATGTGAAAGACTTTTCTGTAAACCACCGCTGATATTTCAGACTATGCACCAGAGTAGATATCAAATTATAAGATAATTAATTTTCAACACTTTCTAAGTGCTTCTTTTCCTTGGTTCTGAAGGAAATCATCTGGCCTTGTGAAGGAAACATAAAATACACAGAAATACCCAAGGATTTTCCTTACAAACCATACACGAAGTCAGATGGTTTGCAGTAAGGAAGTGGCATATTTTCTGTAAGTGATTAAGTATTATTTTAATTGTTTACAAAGCACCAAATCTAGATAAATTACCAAAGTTCTTAAAACTACAAAGACATACTGCCTGGGGCTTCCCTGGTGGCGCAGCGGTTGAGAGTCCGCCTGCCGATGCAGGGGATACGGGTTCGTGCCCCGGTCCGGGAAGATCCCGCATGCCGCAGAGCAGCTGGGCCCGTGAGCCATGGCCGCTGAGCCTGCGCGTCCGGAGCCTGTGCTCCACAACGGGAGAGGCCACAACAGTAAGAGGCCCGCGTACCGCAAAAAAAAAAAAAAAAAGACATACTGCCTGAAAAAATTAGGTCCACAGAATATTAGAAATACCACACTTTTTAAAATGTTTAAGTACAAAGCTTCAAAGTACCATATATGTCAGAAGGCGTAACTAGAAGTCTGTCTGTCTGGCATAAGTTGAGGTGTATGAAAACAAATTGTTGAAAAACAGATGCTTGCTTCAGCCATGAACTATGTAATTTATTCAGAACACTTTGGCTGGTCATGCTAATGACTTGAAAAGTAGTAACAGAAGATGATTCTGCATAAAATTGTCTTAAAGTTCACGTGACACACACCAATCCATACACACAGACATACTCATATTAATCATGGTAGTAGCACTGATGATTACTGATAAAATAGAAATAGATTTTGAATTGGAGACGAACAAAGAATAGCTGGAAGCGAGACCTCTAACATATTAAGTTTAAAAGAATGATGAAAAAAAAAAAGCAAGAGGTGAAATGAAACTAGAAGAATGAGTCCTGAGTATTTTAAATGATCTAAAGTCAAAATATTACCAATAAGCCATATTTTCCCATTTGTTATCACCTAAGAAATCCTGCATTCAAATCTGATTTACAGTCATTTTGCTCAGCTGACCTATTATTAAATGCATCTGTTCCACAAATACAGCCAATTATTTCTCATAATTCTTCACATGTATTATTATAAGAGTTAAAAGCTTTTCACTTAATGAAATTTCACTGGACTTGAAAAAATTAATTTCTTCTCACTGTAATGGTAAGTGTTGGAGACACACACATTCTTAATTAACGTCACATTAATAAAGGAGGGCTTCCCTAGATATAAGTGCTTAACTGATATTTGCCATGGAGGGGGGTCATGAGCGAGAATCCACAAACTTTAGTAAGAAGAATGAGAAACAGAGTGACACCCTAGCTGGAGGAAACAGAAACCGTGCATTTTACTTCCCTATTTCTATTAGTATCTGAAGAAACTTGTGAAGAAGTCACTGTGAAATAAAGCTCTTTTTCAAAAATGAAAATAAAAAAGCATGATAGAATACAATCAGATACCTGCCTTACTCACACATTGGGTGGTCGCACACCCCAGGACAGACAGTGGGCTGCCTGCAAGGGTAAGCAACAAGCCATGGACAGGCTAGTGGAGCAATGTTGTTGGCTGATGACCCAATCGATGGCCAGAGCTGCTTCTCCTTCTTGGTCATAAAATTCCTTTGGTTTAAGGGAGGCTTGACCCTTTCTCCAGCCCTAAGGTTGAACCTCTATTAAGCCAAAGAAATCCTATCAGTATCATTTCTCTTGTCCTGAAAGAATGAGCCTGTGGCATAAAAACAGCCACTGAGCCTATGGACACTGCCATCTTCCTAGCTGCTTAGAACTGTGGCAGCATCTTGGAAATTGAGTAAATCCAGCCAAAGAGAGTCACTGTTCAAAAAACTCAGTGGGTCCTTACCAATGTCTTTGAGCTATTAAATTAACCAATTCTGGAGTCATTTATCTCCATTATTCTCATTATTATTTTTTTTTAAAAAATATGGAACGCTTCACGAATTTGCGTGTCATCCTTGCGCAGGGGCCATGCTAATCTTCTCTGTATCGTTCCAATTTTAGTATATGTGCTGCCGAAGCGAGCACTATTCTCATTATTTGAAATTAAGCCAACGAACAAAGCCCAAGAAACCTTGCTCTGACAATATATTTTCATATGTTTTCCATTTCTGGAAACATCTTTAGTGACATAGCAAGATAATGTGTTCTTCCAATTAATTAATTTCTTTTCTCATTCATTCATTCAACAAATCTCTACTGTGTTGCCTACATTACCCAAAATGCTGGTACAGAAAACAAAAATAAGCACACTGAGAATGCCTTATATTTTATAATATAGACTGGAAAGTACTTTCCCCACAATATTTCATTATTTTCTTATCCCAAAATAAACCCATGTTTAGGAAACTGAGGTTGAGGAAGCTTGCACCTTGCCCGAAATTAGAGTGTGGGTGATAAGACCTTTGATTCCAAGGAAGGCTGCCAGCACCCCCACACCTGCTCCCTCGCTTGTGAGTCACGTGTTCGGGTTCTAGCTGCACTAAGTTCAGAAAGCATTCTGACCTGAGTACAAATCCCAAAGCTTTCCCTGTCTTTGGGGCCTTCAGCAGGGCCTGGGAGTCGTGGAACTCATACAAATCCACCAGTATTGCTATTTAAGCAGCTGTAATTGTGCAGTCCTTTGGGATACAGGGAGAAAATATTAGAACTTTGTAATACATTCATTTCTAAATCTTTTCTTTAAAAATGTTGATGTTTATGTATATTTTATAATGTTCACAAGGTGTTAACTTCTGTCATGCACAGACAATTCAGAGATAATCACACATGAATTAATGTTTCCTACTCCTAACATTGTTACATTTAGGTTGTGTGATCAAAATTCTTTTTTAATTAATTTTTATTGGAGTATAGTTGCTTTACAACGTTGTGTTAGTTTCTGATCAAAATATTTTAAGATCACTGATCTAATTGTTTCTGACTGCAGATGGGAAAGTGACATGCCTTTCACTGACATGTTTTGCTTCCCGGGCTGAGTGTTTTACTAATTCTGGGACATGAGTATGTGGCTATGGCCATATACTGTAAACAGCAACGTGCAAGATCCCTCTACCTTCCTGGATAACCCGCTCAAGTCACAACTTCTCTAGAAAATCCATCTCCTTATCACTGAGTTGTTATAAAAAGCAAATAAGCTAATTTATGTGAAAGCAGTTTCTAAGTTGGAAAACACTATAAAAGTGTTAAGTTTAAGACAGTGGCTGAAATTTTTAAAGTGCTTGAATTAAAGGGCTTGGAATCACAATGAAGGGAGCTGATGCTTACTGAATGCTATTATTGCTTTTCAGATACTATCTCACTGAGTCTCCACAAAATGTTGACTCTAGCAGGACAAGTATGCAATTTGCATTTGTGTGCTTGCGTACAAGGTGCTTTTCATTTGATCCTTAGAACAAGTCTCGGAAGGACTTATTAGTTTGAACCATAAGAAAGTGCTGTTTTCCTAGGTCAGTTATATATCAGCAATTTCATATGGTTCCAACTAATAGGAAAATGATCATTTTACATATGAGGAAATGAAAACCAAGCAAATTGAAGGGACTTGCCCAAGAGTGAAGAATCAGTAAGTGGAGGACCTAAAAGAGAACCCATGTCTTCTGTCTCCACAGCCCCCTCCTGTATGATGATCCACACGGTGATCTTGCCGTTGCAGGGACCTAAAAAGTAGACAGCAAGCATCCTGACAAACTCAGCACTCTGTCGCCTTAGGTCCTTGCTAAAGGGGCACAGGGCACTGCATTTCAGAGGAAGAGGTATGTTAACGGCACCTCCAAAATACGCTCTGTGCTGCCAGCCTCCTGTCCTGTCTCCAAAATCTATATTAAGTAAGACAAATCAAATACTATGTCATAGTAGGTGCCACAGCAATAGCTAAACGCATTCTGGAAGGCTATGCACACTCAACTGAATTTTACACTAGCTTGCTGATGGTCTCCTAGTTTTTTTTTGTTTTTTTTCTTTTTTTGCGGTACGCGGGCCTCTCACTGTTGTGGCCTCTCCCGTTGCGAAGCACAGGCTCCCGACGCGCAGGCTCAGCGGCCACGGCTCAACGGGCCCAGCCGCTCCGCGGCACGTGGGATCTTCCCGGACCGGGGCACGAACCCGTGTCTCCTGCATCAGCAGGTGGACTCTCAACCACTGTGCCGCCAGGGAAGCCCCAGGTCTCCTAGTTTTAAGTAACTATTATTTCCAGCCAGTCTTAAAGAATGGTGTCTCATCAGCCCTATACAACAGTGCAAACCACTAAGGAAAAGCCCTCATCTTTGCCAGAGGTGATTTTTAGAAACCCTGCTCTGTCCCAGAAGACTCGCTTGGCTACCTGTGAGCAGGCAGGATGCACACTCTCATTCAGACACTCATGGGATGGCATTTTTCTGCCAAGGATGCCTTTCTACAACCCGGAGTCAAATGTGGCTTTTCCTTAGAAAACAAAACAAACAAAATGAGAAAGTCTTCACCTCAAATATCTTCATTATCTAATCCTGCATTTACCTCTGAGAAGCTGTTTGAACTCCTTAAAGAACTCTTTAAAGAAAAGGAAATGAAGGACCAAATTTCTAAATGCTGCTATATTTGAGCAAAAAGTCCTCTAGTTTAAACCCTGGTTAATGGCTTAAACTTGAATCAGTGGTTTGCTTTTAGAAATATTCGTAATTCATTCTAATCATTAAAGAAAAGAATTAAGTGAACAGGTGATAGATAGGAAGCCTAAGGTAGTATTTTAGAAGTACTCTTATCTAATTCCACCTACTCAGGAAACTGGAAGGAAGACCATCTGGATTTTAGAAATCCAATAAATATTAACATTTATCAAGTTCCATATTTATGTCAGCTTTGCTAATTAACTCAAAAGGTCATTTCTGGCACTCATATGACTGTGTACGTAGAAAATGATGATGGATCCGTTACACTATACCAAGACATGCAGTTTGTTTTTACCAAGTACCAATGAACAACACAAATGCTTATTTCCTTACTGGAAGTCTCTGCATTAATATCAAGGAGTTATTTTGGAAGATAATTATAAAATATTTACCTATTATCGCATACAAATCAGTATGTGCATAAATCTGAATGCTCAATTGTAGGTAAGGTTTAAAACGTGTATTCATGTGTTTTGACAATACTTGCAACCTTAAACAGGTTGTCAATTTGATATTGTGTTGATTCAGGATGTTTTCTCCCCTTCCATTTAGCTTCCTCTTTGATTTTTGGTCTCACTGCCTAGCTGTTGGCACAGCGAGAAGGCAATTTTCTCCAGAGTCAAAATTAGTACTGCACCATGAATTATTCAGCCTGACACAATGTTTCTTGCAGCACCCTGTGCTCTTCCAGCCCCAAAGTTTAAGTCTTCCCTTTCACACATCCCAATCTCCATTCAACCCCCCGCCCTTCACTTCTCCCCTCTTCCAATATGGCCGGCAGCAGGCAGGCACCCTGGCACCTGACTGAATTTGTTGTATATTTAAATTTCAAGTCACAGAGCCGCCTTCTAGCTGGAGTGCTTCAGAGTACAATCACATGAGGCAGGCTGTTTCCACACAAAACAACTTCAGATAATTTCCGTGAAATGGGAGCCAGGCTTTAATAACTTCACCTTAAAATAGACTCATTGAGAAGAGTCTGACCAAGCCTCAGATGCCTAAATAAAACTAATATTAACTCTATCTATAAAATCTTTATATTTGGCAAATTTAGTGCTCTCTTTTCCTCTATACAAAGCCTCTTGTCTGGATATGTTATAGTCATATTTCAGTTTTCTCCCTGTTACTTCTCTATTTTCTCAGGAAAATCTTCTTTATATGTGTATAAAATATATACCAATATCAATATTAATATAGTTATATCCTAATCCCACTCCTTCTTGAAGTAATCCAAATCTTAAGTGAAAGAATTACTTATTATATTTATTTATTTTAAGTATATATCCTTGCTTTTTTTCATTAACTACATTTACTTATGAAATTGTCATAAAGCCACTCTTTAAATAACCCAAGGTTGGCTTTGCCTGGGGGAAGGTTTGGGGCTGCATCTTACCTAGACTTAGGATAAAACGTGAAACTGAAAGGATTTTAGAGCAAATTAAAACAAAAGAACGCAAATGTAAAAGTGATAAAATAATACCTCATTTAAAAGTTTTCCAACTAAACAAAAACAATGCATTCACAAGAGCCCTACTGAACTGTCTTAAAAATGCACTCTTGAGATAATTCTTCCATTAAAAAGATGCTCCAGAATGTAAAGTACTGACCAATCATTTTATTGTTCCAACTAACAGCCAGGCCTTATCCTGCAATGATAGAGTTATTCAAAATTTAGTGGTTATATCATATCATTGGGTAAATAAAAAAAGTTTCTGATCTCCCAATTCCAGGAAGCAGGGATGATTATTAAGTAAACATAATCCTTAAAGTACATACTTCTACTTATACGTAAATGATCGCTGACAGATGTTGTTAACACTACAGTTTTCTATTCAAACACATTTAATTGGGACAAGATAGGCCTCTTTAAATCAGAAAATATATCATATTCCTTTTAAGAGAGAGATGGTCTAATATGTACATAAACTTTGGAATTTAAAACATTGAAAATATGTTCAAAGGAATGTTGATTTTGATAGATGGCGTCCAGCTCATTTATGTTGGCCAGTGGCATGCTATATGCAGCATTTTATCGTGGTTGCTGAAAGGATTAACTGTGTGCCAAGATTCAGAACATATATTCTGAAAACTTCCAATGCTGCAATGTTCCACTTGTATTTTAACAGATTCCTTGAAGATGTTAACTTTGTGATTCTTGATTTATCCTTCCAAGTACAATTTGATGGTTTGAGTAATCAATGTTTCTCTTCCCACTGCTCTTTTTTCCCCTATCTTCTTCCCATCTCTCCTCTCAGTGTCATGGAGCTATAAGAAAAGAGATTCTGGTGCAATCCCTGGGGGTTAGCTGATGAGCAGAGACCATATGTTCCTGACTTTCTTCAGAGATTACTTTGTGTATTACATTAACATACCAACTCCCCCAAACAATTCTGGATAACTTTATATTACACAAACAGCTTGCTAATGAGTCATGGTAGCAGTTGCCATATTTTAGTAATATTTATTAAATTGTTATGAGGCATGAAACTGTATTGCTTTATCTCTGTGATGAATTACTTAAAAGCTAGAGGGTTTTGTTTTTGAAAATAATCTTTTTTTTCCCTCATATGTATTTTAGATATTTTTCCTCCTATTATTGACATTCATTCAGGAAAGAACAAAAAACAAAGATCCTCAAACATATTTTTGACTGTTCTTTTATCTAATTGACAAGATGAAGAGCAAGGTGGGAAGCACTATGGTTAAGGGTGTGGCACATACCCTTCTGTGCTCCAGCCTCTTCTGAGAGTTTTAGGTGAGAGAATGAAAGTAAAGCGCTTCATAATAAACGCTCATTGCAAGGATCTACTTTCATTATTTACAATTTTGCGGGTCACGCCAGTGACTTATCAAGGTATACAATTTTAAATGTCTGATTATAGTAGAAATGGAATACAGGTGTAATTCTACGATACCATTCCCAATTGCATTTAAAAGACTTTCAATTTTATTTAATCATTGTTTAATCTAAAACATACCAGAAAGGCTTAGCACATTAGTTAGAGCTATGGCCTTTCTCCAGACAAACTTGTTTGATTCGTTCTTACATAATTCATATCTATGAGACTGAAGTAAGTTAAATAACTTTCTTATGCCTCCGTTTCCTCATCTACTAAATGCTAATAATAATTGTTAGTCTCTGATAGTTTGGGTTAAATGAGACAATGCATATAAGGTGTTTTGCAAAAATTCAATGGTCAAATACTATAAGCAACTTTAAGCTGTAAATCAATTGATGCTAACTATTCTTAAAATGACAGTTTCCTTATACATCTTTTCTATTTTTACAAAAAATAAGGTCAGCTGCTGTTTATTGAGAACTTACTATGTGCCAGGCACCATCTAAGCACTTTACACGTGCACAGTAATTTGAACCTCACAAAAACTCTACAGGTAGGTATGTTATTCACCCCATATTATGAATAAGGGGCTAAGGGGCAGAAAGGAAATGTTAACTTACCCAAAATCATCTACTAGTAAGTGGCCCATGCTCTTTACTACTGAACTCTAAGTGCAAGTAAATATGCATTTTCCCTTGGAGACCTTGGGATTTCTTTCCTAATTAATAAAAATAGAAGATATTAAAAATTATTGCTGAAAATAATAATTCACTCAGTCAGCTACTCTCTCATTCAGCTAGGACAATTACAATGATTGCCTAATACTATCACAGTATAATCAGGAGAGAATCAGAGACATCCAGATTGGAACAAACCTTAAAGGTCATTTAGTCTGGCAACTCATCTGGAAAGTCTATTGCTTCTCAAGCATGTTCCTGTTTCCTTTTGTCAAAAGCAATTAGGAAAGCAGAAATGCAGATAAAGGGACTTAGCATCCAGGAACAGAAACTACAAAGAACAAGAGCCAGCTAGTCAAGGGCCTGAGCCTGTCCCAGCCACAATTTCCTTCTTTGTAACATGGAATTAACAATATCAACCTTATAGTTTGGTTTGAGGCTAAAGTAGACAAAGTATGGGAACATACCTTGCAAATGTGCTACCTGATTAGTTTTCAAATGTACTATTTCTCCTATTTTGGGCATAAAGATGAGGATGAAGTTACAGATAAAGAAGAATACATCAAAAATGGACAAAAATATTTTAATATGTAGCTCGGTGTAAAGGTCACTGCGATAGCTACAATACAGAGCACACATTCAAAGCATCTGAACGTTGGAAAGCGAACAATTACTTCAGCCAGCCCAAAGGGAAAGCCAAATGAAAGCAGTGAATAGTCCTCAAGCGTGGTTCATAATAACCCTAGTGCTGGGGAGATTAGAAGAGATGGGGGACTCTACCTCTGGAGATGGGACTACTATTCCTGCAACGTGCTCATTTCTAGATTTGCTGCCTGTGGGTTAGCAAGGCCTCCCAACTCTGGCCGTATCGCCTGCCTGCCATTGTCCATTTCTGCAGCTTATTACCAATTTCAGCAGGGGGTTAGCTGGGGAAAATGAAAAGAACTGGCTATTACGCCAATGATAATCATTTGTTTAGCAAATTGTCGGGGTCTGGTGGGGAAGAGGCCCCACATATCATCTAAAGGTGGTCATGGGGATTTCAATGATTTGTTCTCAATCTATTCTTAATCCCTGAAGCAAAGGAGTAAGCAGTAGTGGAGAAACTGAATATTTGAAGATGCTAATTAAACCGGAGGAATTAAGGTGTTTTGGGGAGTGAGAAAAGCAAACGGCAATATATTCCTTAGAAAGGAAAGTCTCTACTTTCTTAAACATACCAAGGAGTCAAAGGAACAAAGAAGTTTTAGGTAGAAGGAAGAAAAGCAGAGCTTCATTGAAGGGTATGTGTGTGGTTAGGAGAGGCTTAATAAGTTTGATTTAGAACAGAACATTGGAATTGAGAATCAGTAAGAATCAAAGTATTATTGAGTAATGATTGAGAACCAACTGTGATTAAATAACACAAATAAGGTGTGCTTCAAAGACAGGAAGAGCAGAGAAAATAGTGATATCTGGAGTTGAAAAATAGATGTGGTAGAAGGTAAAGAAAGTAAGATCTTTGGGGAAGGTACCAGGGAAACCGTTGTGCTGAGGATGGAAAGGAAGCAAGCATGATAGTGATGGGAATGCAGGCACTCATTGCTCTGAAACATCCTCCTCTCCATCGTCGCTATGCAGCATTCAGTGCCTCCTGATTGCTCAGTCCAATCCAATATTGGTCGAGACGTAAGCATGAATGCCTAAACTTCCTTTGCATGTCCTCTCATACCTGCCCAAACCTGTCACCTTTGATCATGCCCCCTTCACAAACTTCATTCCTGAACTGTCTTGATGATACTGTGCTAATTCTTACACCTCTTACTGAGCCTTCTTGGTCTATCTTTATGACTTCTCCTTTTGCTTCCATGTTTGTGGACATACCTGAGAGTCTGCCATTTGGTGTCTTTTTTCCTATAGACCATTTCTCCAACAATTCTCATTTACTTGTGCAGCTTCGCCTAGCACGTTAAGCCAGGTCGCTGTCAGTTAAAATGAAAAGGAACAGGTGGGATACAGAAGAACCACAGAACTGAAATCTGCAAGATTAGTCCTAACTTAATATATAAATAGAGGAAGAGACTGAAGGTCAGAGAGCCTGAGTAAATTGGAGAATGATGATATTATCTGTAAATGTAAGGACATCTGGTCGAGAGATGGGAGGATGCACCTGGTTGAATTTGGCACAATATTTAGTATCCTCCAAACTTCTCGTATATGTCTTTAATATCATCTTTCTGAGTTAATGCCTACATTCCATCTACCTACTGTCCACCTCCACCTGTGACACATATAATGCTGTGCTCAGCAAATCCCATTTCTTTCCCACCTTTTGGGTCCACGAGAAGACTGCATTTCAGTTATGCTGGGGCCATGTGACTAGGTTCTGGTCAATGAGATGTGGGCGGTAGTATCTGCACATACAGGACTGACCACAAAACCCTGTTCAAATGTCCACAGTCTGCCTCTACTTCCGCAGCAACCAGAGACTTCACATGTTTAAGATGGTGGCATCACAAGGTGGAACAAGCTTGCATTACCAGACAGCTTTGAGAATATATGTCAGAGTCCTAGTAGATAACCACGGGGCTCACATAGATTGAAAAACCGAGCCGGATGCAAAGGAACAAATTACATAGGCAAGGGCAAGTTTTACTGATAGCAACTTAGAATACACAGAATGATGCAGTGCCCCAGGTGTTTACCAACAATGGGGAGACATTCTTACTCCTAGGCCTGAAGAGGTAAATGAAGGATATAGATTCCAGAACCCAGAGGGAGAGTTGCATGAAGAACGCCACTTGACTGGAGAATTTCTCTTTAAAAGAAGCACACTGCCAGGAGAGAGAGCACTGCAGAAATAAAAACTTCAACCTATTCCCTTCTGTTCTTCAGTAATTTTCTGTTATTGTCCTCCATTGGCTAAACCCAACCAGAAATAGATAGCAACAGAGCCCCTGATGAAGTCTAATTAGGACAGCCTCTGAGGCACACACCAAGGTGGAGGGTGGGAGTGAACACAGTGTCAAATAGAAGATATCTGGCACAGAGTAGAGCTATCAAAGAGAACTACCAGACCCTCAGCAGACTATGATATCAACAAGAAAGAAACTTTTGTTGTATCAAGACACTGAGATGTTTACTATAAGCTAACTACAAAATAGCAATAGTTATCTTGACTAATACATAGCTTGTATAGACTGTCAGCACCTCTGATTCTATAAAGTTCCTGTTAATGCATGGGTTATACAGTGAGGTGGATTCCAAAATATAAGAGCACTGTCCTGAATTGTATGGTACAGTCTACTTCAGTGAATCAAAGTAGAGACACACAATGTTACCTTAAAGAGTTAGAAAATTTCTCACTCTAAAAAGAGTTTCTTGTAACCTGACTGATGCATTTTTATTTAACATATTAAAATAATCAATCAAAGTTTTAGTTAAATAAGGAAGAAAAAAAAAAGTCAGAGATAAAATGTCGGTCCTCATCTGAACCTGAACTAGTGTAACAGACTGCATTCCAGAACGCTAAATGTTCCCAATGCCCTATAAGAGGATCATTCTCACTCATCCCTGCCTGCCTGAACTCGGGGAGTATATAATATTTGCTTTGTCTAATGGAATATGGGCTGAAGTGAGATGTGTCATTTGCAACAACTTGAAGAGCTGGTGGTATATGGTTCAACGTGTCTCTTTTCTCTCTGCCATGACAACCAGCAGTGATCTAGATAGAAGCCATCCCACCACTCTAATCATGAAGTAAACATAACATGGGCCAGACAGACAGCCAATGTGAAATGGACACATAGGTTGAGCAACAAAGAACCTTTAGCATTTTAAACCACTAAGATATGACCCAGCCATCCCACTCCTGGGCATATACCCAGAGAAAACCATAATTCAAAAAGACACATGCACCCCAATGCTCATTGCAGCACTATTTACAATAGCCAGGTCATGGAAGCAACCTAAATGCCCATCGACAGACGAACAGATAAAGAAGATGTGGTACATATATACAATGGAATATTACTCAGTCATAAAAAGGAACGAAATTGAGTCATTTGTAGAGACGTGGATGGATCTACAGACTGTCATACAGAGTGAAGTAAGTCAGAAAGAGAAAAATATCGTATATTAACGCATATATGTGGAACCTAGAAAAATGGTACAGACGAACTGGTTTGCAGGACAGAAATTGAGACACAGATGTAGAGAACAAACGTATGGACACCAAGGGGGGAAAGCGGTGGTGGGTGGGGTGTGTGTGGGGTGTGTGTGATGAACTGGGAGATTGGGATTGACATGTATACACTGATGTGTATAAAATGGATGACTAATAAGAACCTGCTGTATAAAAAGATAAATAAAATTAAATTCAAAAAAAAAGATTTTTGGATTCACTTGTTACCATGGCATAACCCAGCCTATCTTGACCATAGAGAAATGGAGACTTGACAGAGTGATTTCAATTGCTTGTCATACCAGCAGAGCCATTTCTGTGAGCAAATAAATGCACCGCACTGTTGTTAAACGTTTGATCCATTCAACTTGCATTGTTCTAATTCCTTGTCCGCCAAGGAGCCTTCTGCTTTTGATCCTTATGATTTGATTTTCCATGGTGGTATAACCTCCAGGGAGAAAAGGGGCTAAACATAACCATATTAATACAGCCTTTATTTTATTTTGTATTATAATTTATTAATTTTGCCTACCGATTTTATATATCTCTTATGATCTTTGTTAATGTTAGACCACCCGTGAAAGATGGCTATGTTCTTGATTTGCAGACAAAGTCATAGTTTTAAGCAATGTTACCGTGTAAAGTATCTCCAAAGACAGTGACCTGACCTTCCAGAGTGACTGTATCTTTCCATTACTACGTGGAAGAGAGTAGGCCACTTTTATCTTTAAACCTACATGTCCATCAACAGAAGAATGGTTAAAAAGATGTCACACACACACACACACACACACACACACACACACACACACACACACACTGGAATACTACTCAGCCATAAAAAAAATAAAATTTTGCCATTTGCAACAATATGGATGGACCTGGAGAGTATTATGCTAGGTGAAAAAAGCCAAAGAGAGAAGGACAAATACTCTGTAATATCACTTATACTTGGAATCTAAAAGATACAACAAACTGGTGAATATAAGAAAAAAGAAACAGAACTCACAGATACAGACAACAAACCAGTGGGGAGAGGAACTGGGGGATTAAGAGGTACAAACTATTATGTATAAAATAAACTACAAAGATATATTATTCAACACAGGGAATATAGCCAGTATTTTATAATAACTATAAATGGAATATAACATTTAAAAATTGTGAATCACTATATTGTATACCTGTAACTCATATAATATTATACATCATCTATACTTCAATAACAAACAAAAATAAATAAATAAAAATGTTAATTACTATATCCAAACCGAAACCAAGCTGAATTTCTAAACCTCAACTACTGAAAGGCATTGTTGATGTTTTTTGCTGCCTTACCATCTACTTCCAATCTGCCGACCCCTTCTGTGGAAACAGAATTCTCATTAGAATCCAAGTCCAGCTCTTCTTTTCCATTACCACTGACTTAATCTGAAGTCTTGCTTGAACTTTTCCAACAGCCTTCTGGCTGGTGTCTCTGTCTTTACTCTTCTCTTTATAATCCATCCTACATATGACTCACAGATGGTCTTTCTAAAGCACAGCTGCAAATATTATTTTCTCTGCCCCAAATAATCAAATCATCCCCTATTAATCCAACTTCTTCACCCTGATATTCATGTCCTCCCCAGGCTGCCTTCCTCTAATCTAAAACATCGCCCTATGTGCATATCACATATCAATCAAAATGAACAGTTTGTTGTCCACAAATGTGCTTTGGGCTAAAGGACTTTTAGGGATGTTTTTATATCGTCTGATAGCATTCAGTAATCTTTCTGACATATGTTTTTCTTCTAGTCAGCTCAATCCATGTCCACCCCTCTTGTAAGACTATGCCTTCTTCATCTATCAAGGGGGCTTCAGTAAAAGACCGAAGTCTGTCAGCCCTTTTGGTACAGACCTTGACATTTAAACCATTGATCTTGATTCAACAAATGAGGCATATGGATTAAATCAGGGCATCCTGACCAGAGGAAAGGCTCCGCTCCATCTACATATATGTAGATAATATGATTTCCAAGTAATTATGATATGATTTGTACAATATAATAGAATACGAATTCACTCAGTAACAATTGTTTATTGACTGAAGGAGGTAAAGAGCTGTATATGGAATTGTCCTTTCAAAAGTGGTCAGTGAAGCCAGTGCTAACTTAGATATTTGGATTTGTTTTCCTTCAGTTTCTCAAATGCTAATCACTCAGGGAAAACCGATGAAGATCCACATACCCCTTTGTTTGCTCCTCAACCCTGCAAGCTGCCAGTCTAGAATGACCACACTCTAAAATTCCATTTGTCACAATTCTATCTCCAATGCATACATCAAATGCTACCTCTTCCTTAAAGTTCTGACACGTCAGCCTACACCTCCAAACAACCGTCTTACGTGAGTCAAGTGGTTTAGTGGATACAGCACCAAATTCAGTCTTCTCCCTGAATCTATACCTCTGTGACCTTGAGGAAATTGTACAACCCATCTAAACCTCTGTTTCTTCCTCTTTAAAATGGAAACAATTAAACATACCTAATGGGTAACATAGGGGGTCTTCAGGAAATATTTGGTCCTTCACCTTTCATTACTGCTATATGGATGACTTACTATTATCTTGCTCTGTAAGCTTTATGTTCCTATGAAACATGACCTATATTTCACTCTTCCCTAAATTTTTAGCAGAACTGAATATAATTTCTTATCTACTAGACACTGAATTAATTGATTGATTGATTAATGTTGAATTTATGTGAAGTGAAATGTACTTTGCATCTTTTTAAGAAAAAACACTTAGTACATACCACAGAAAAATCTACTGAAGGGGTTCTATAGTTTCCCTTTCATAAGTTACCTTTCAAAGGTATCCTGCCTGATTACTTTTATGATGTTTCCTACTTACATTACTCTTTCTTCTAAGAGCACCTCCTTTACCAGTTCCTTGCTGAAAAAGCCAACTTTTTTCAGTCCTAAATGATGATTTTCTCCTCAATAACCACTGCTTAAAGGTCTCCCATCAAAATGGCCACTACTCTTTAAGAAATTAGTTGATCTCCTTAAATAAATTTTTCTAAGATTTTTTCTTAGATTTTTCTTTTTAATTTCAAGTATAGACCTGGAAATCCTGGACGGCTGATTGAAACACCACAAGGGGGAATGGACAGTTCATAACAGGAATGATTTCAGGTAATTCATGATTTAACTGCTTATAAGAAATCAAAATCATTCTAAACAATGTGAAAGCACCAATAACTTTTGGTGAAAGTACTGTCAAAATCCTATACGTTAAACTACTTCCCTCCAGAGAAAGTAGGCTAGGTTTCCTGCCCAGGGTCTAGGTCTTTCTGCAAGCCACCTGGCCCCGAGGGTTGCAACTGCAACCACATCTAGATATCGCCAAGTTCAAGCTGTCCACCCTGAACCACAGCCCTATAGTTCAGCCTATCTCTTTTGCTTAATTGAAACTGAACTTGGCTCAGTTAAACATGATGTCTCTTTTGCTCCTTCAGTGGCAATAGGACATACATATTGCAAAGCCTTTCCCTGAAGCTCAAAACTCTAAACTCTTGAGTGTTAGTTGACCCCAAAAGAAGTTCTCGGCTTTACCTCAGGGGGATAAGGAAAGAGAAGGGGCTTCGGAGACAAACAAGCCTGATCCCATGGCTAAACCCATCACCACACTAGCTTTGTGACTTTGGGAAAGCGACTCAGCCTCTCTATTCCTATTTCCTCATAGGACTGTTGTGAAGATAGGATTAGATCACACAGTTGATATATTTTTCCAGCTAATGTTGGAAATGTACCCCACTCCTCTCCTCCTACTTGCCTATCATCTCATTCCTTGTGAGAAATAAGAAGGGTGAGTAATCCCATCCCATGGTTGTTTGTCTAAATTCTCTTTCTGCCTGTCTTTCTTCCAGTTGTTAATTATAAAATTATATACAAACAAATTTATTCAATGTTTCCATTCAGTAAGTATGTGAATATCTGCTCGGTGTTAGGGATCGGGTAGGCACTGGTTATTAGAAGTGGGTATCAGTGTGTCAGGAAATATCCAGTCCGATACAAGAGTCAATATTGGCTGCCGCTGCTGCTACTAACGCCACACTACTACTAGTACTACTACCACTACTACTACTACTACCATCGCACTACTAGTAATATACTACTACACCAGCCACAACAACAGCACCAACTGTCTTAATACAATGAGCACCGTAGAAGCACAGAGCTAAGAATGCACATATTCATCATTTATTCAACCTCTTATCTTGTTCATTATTGCATTCCCAACACCTACAAGAGTTCCTGACATTTCTGCAGATAAGGAAATCCAGGCGTCAGCAGAACTACATTCCTTCTGCAGGCTCTTAGGGCACATCCGTCTTCTTGCCTTTTACAGTTTCTAACCCCACTTTGCAGATAAGGAAACTAAGGCTTAGGGAACTGTACACCACAGTAATTCCCTAAGTGCCATAACCGGAGTATGCTTCTTTCATTATTCAACCTCCACACGCACGCTTGCACACGCACATATTCAGAAACCGAGATTCTGGACACTTGTCTGTAAATTTTTTGAAAGAGAAAAATAGTGTATTTTGGAAACTAGATTAATACAGCAGGACTTGTAATGCTGTAGACAGTAGGCATAGATTATTTCCTTGATCTCTATCTAAAATCCTAGTTTTTTATGCAGTCATCCTAATATTACACAACAGATATCACCCTGCAGGTAAGAAATCACTATCATTGCTGTCTGTCCTTATACAAGTTTATATAAGTGCAGATAAATGAGAAAATCAAGGTTTTAGATAAAGGGGCTCAAAT
The DNA here is from genome assembly GCF_963924675.1 of Phocoena phocoena. Lineage (NCBI taxonomy): Eukaryota > Metazoa > Chordata > Mammalia > Artiodactyla > Phocoenidae > Phocoena > Phocoena phocoena. The sequence goes on from NC_089234.1 coordinate 52,327,679, forward strand.
ATACATTTGCATAAACAAAGTGGTGTAGTAAAAGACAGACTGGTTTCTCTGTTGACTTAAATTTTCATATGAAAGAATTTCCCAACCTATGTACTTAGACCATGAACTATATTCAGTGAATCAACTTCCAGAACATGTCCTATCATGAATTAAGCAAAGCTGCAACTAACATCCCAGAACTCCAGGGAGAGAAGATTCCAGGAAATGTCACAAATTTGCTTCGTATTTTTGGTTTAGGTTTGAGAAGCTTGGCACTATATACTCTACTAGGCTTTAGGGAATAAGTTAATAAATTAGTAAAATAATTAGTATTATACCTTTATTTACCCTTTCTTGAGTTATTGTAAGTACATTACAGTTAGAATCAGGACCTTACACCCAACTGATATTCTATAAATTCAAACTGGAAAAAAAGGTGAATGAATGAATGAGTGAATAAATAAATGATCCAACACTTTTTTAAACCTCATATGGAAATATAGCCTTTCCCCAAATTAAAGTAAGTTGATAAGGACTGATTGTGTAAGAAATTTTGGGGATTTTAAATCTCCTGTGAACTGCATACTGGAATTATATCCGACTCAGACAGTCAGCACATGTACTGTTATTACCCATATGTCAAGAATTTCTCTACTTTCTTATTAATGAGATAGCCAAGGATTATAAATGCTTTTCTTTCCTTCTAAACCATCTTTTATTTTATTTTATTTTTTCCTCCAGGAGCTATTGCAAAGATAAAAATCTACCCTTTGTTTGATCTGCTACCCAGGGAAAGAGTGTTTATATATCTTTTTCTTCCATATTGCATCTGAAAAATCATGAAAGTAGCCAGATAAGCTGTATTTCTTCAAGCAATATTTTCAATGTTTCTTTCCCATATTTTCAATGACTATGAAGTGATAGCTAAGTGATATATTAGTGATAACTAAATGCTTAGAAGCAGAGGCTTTTAGTGGAACAAGTATGTAAGTTTTGGACAAATATTCATTGACTTTCAAACTCTAGATGCTTTTACATATTTGTAAGTGAATGTCCTCTCTTTTGATCAGACTAGTCAATGCAATATTATGAAGAATTCTGAAACCTTTCAAGAGCAATTTAGACAAAGCAGGTATGTCAATGAACAATTCAGTTATTGCTTCTGTTTTGTTTACTATAATTACATATTTGGGGACTAAAGAATTAAAGACAAATTTTTCTAAAAAGGAAAACATGAATAGCCTAAAGATCTCAAGACCTTTCTTTGTTTCTCAAGTTTATCAGAATTGCTTACATTCTAGAACAACCTTTCTTTTTCTAGTATTACCTTAGATCAAAAGTACACGGACTTCAGGTACCCTTTTGCCCTCGAGTGCTGTTTATCTAGGATAACATGCTTTCCTTATGATTACAGGCACAGCATTACCTTTTGGGGGAAAAAAGATGGGACAGCATCCAGAGAATGAGTTTATAGTAAAGTCATCAACCAGAATATAAGCGCACACCAGATCCCAAAGAATAATAAAAACAGCAAATACACTGTACTGATTATGCATTATTCCAAGCACTTCACACATATAACCAAATTTTATAAACTTTGCAGAACAATTTTTGGTCTGTGGCTTGTGTCGCTGACATATAGTCTACATAGAAAGTACCCTGGAGCCCTCATGTCGGAGAAATGAAAACTCAGAGAACGGAGTTGACCCACTGAATTCATCTAGTTCCTTGATAAAGAATACCTCTTTGAAAAGAAGAAGACCCATATTCTTAACTGCTTGTCTCATCATAAGTAGAAAGATGGTCTTTGACCAAAGTCAAGTGCAAGGCTAGACCTACTGCACATGTACATGGAGACATGAACAAGGACTTTTTTCAAGGCTGCCAACACTGTCCTATTCGGGCAGCCTTCAATCCAACCCTCTGGAGCTTGCATGCTCTCTTTTGTCTGAGTTCTGGGATGGCTCCCACCATGGGCACTTTTCTTCCAGCCATGTGGCTTGGACCAGTGCCCATCCTAACACATCCACAAAATAAGAATCCTTATACCTGCCCCACCGACATACACGAAGGATCCAACCCAAATTGATAAGGGGGCTGCGGGATGAATCGGGAAGCCTTTCTGGAATCGTTGACCCTTCAACTTGGCCTTGAAAGACAAGTAAAGATTGGCCAAAGGAAAAGGAGAAAGGGAGTTTCAAGAGGTGAACAGGGCATCTTAAAAGGCAGTGACGCCCGAGAAAGGGTGGAATGTCTGAGGAAAGTTAACATTTCTAGGAACAAGAGATCAACCTGTGTCTTCCTTGATAAAATAACTTTTACCAGGGGGCCTCCTAGAGAAAATGCACTAAAACCTGTTGATGTGTTAGTCTCACAACAGCATAATGATGTGTATTATTAAAGGTCCATGTCAAATGCCACCTACTCTGTCAAACTTTGGAGAAGAATTCCTCCCACCCCCGCACTTGCTTCTCTGCTCAGACCGCTGTCTGACTCATATAGGGAGATGTGCACGAGGTGTCTCTTTCCTTAGATCACGAACTACTGGGAGGCAGCAACAGTCCTCCCACCACTACATGGACTGACCTTCCGGAATCCGTGCCTACACTCTTGCTTTCCTTCCTGTCACGAGGGAAGACAAGGCTCTACTGCTCTCAGAGACAGTCCCTCCACTTATATTCTGTATTTCATGTCTCATCTACTTAAGGACATTGTTCCCACAGAAATCTGCCTCCCACCTTGCAGCATCCATTCTTCATCCTCCATACTTCTCTGCGCACAAAAATATCGAGTTGCCTTTCTTTGACCCTTGTGTCCCTCCACCTACAGCTGGGCTCCTCGCTCTTTGTCACAGCACTCCCCCAAAGTCATCTGTGCATACTGTCTGCATTTCCTCCGCTCACATTTTATCTTCAACCCACACATACACTTACATCCCAATCACTCCATTAAAACTCTTCTGACAAGGTCAATGGCAGCCTCCACCTTGCCAAATCAAAAGACCATGTCTTTGCTTTCATCTTAGTCTCTCAGCAACATTTCATATTGCTAACTCCTCTCTTCTTATATACATTCTCTTGGATGGTGTGGCATCCAGAGTGTCCAAACTCTCCTTCTACCTCACTGGCAGCTCTCTCTGAATTTTCTTTACCGACTCTTCTTCAGCACTGGACCCCTAATGTTGCAATAACTCACAGTTCAATCCTGAGACCTCTTCTACCTTCCGTCTCTGATGTTTATCTCACCCTGGTCCATGAGTCATTCTATCTCAATACTGCTGAGTCTCACATTTATGTCTACAGTAGTGGCTGCTCCCTTCAGGATATTTATACAACTGTCTACCTGGATATCTAATAGATTTCAAATGGAACAAGATTTGTTTTCTTACTTTTAAAACTGGTTTTCTTTTTCCCAGACTTCCCCCTTAGTAAGTCCCAAGTCTAAAGCCTGGAGCCATTGGGATTTCAGTCTTCATCTCAACATTCACATCAACTCTATCAGCAGGCAATGGTGGCTCTACCTGCCAAATACTTTTTTAAATCCCTACATTCTTTGTGTCTCCACTGGCACCATTATAGGCCCAGCAACCAGCAACTCCTACCTGGAATTTCCCCCATCTAGTATTCTTCAGTTCTTGTTCCTCTAACAATTCATTTTTTATATATCAGGTAGCAGGGGCTTTCAAGATGTAAATCAAGTTATGCTACAACCCTGCACCAAACCCTCCACTACCTTCCTTAAAACCCCTCTAAAATCGAAACCCCTTTCTATCTACCTCTTCCAGTACACCACACATTCTCCCTCCCCATCTCTCTCTCCCTCTCCCCACTCCCTCTCCTTCTCTCTCTCCCATCCTCGCCCCCTGCATACTACAGGCTTGTTCCTAATCTTGTTCCCCTTGAGGACCTTTGCAGTTGCCACAGCCACTGCCTGAACAGTATGCTTCATCATTAGTATCTGAAGTCAAATGTCACATCTTGGAAGGGTCTCCCTAACCACCCAACCAAAACGCGGTATTACATTACAGTAGTTTTTCTTCTTAGCACTTAGCACCATAAATTTCTTACCTCTCTTTGTTTTCTTGCGGAGTCCGCTTTTATCCACTAGACTGTAAGCTTCATGCGTCTCTTGTTCTCTGAATATCTCATGCACATAGAACAGTACTTGGCACATAAACACTGTGCAATAAGTACTTGTTAAATTAATGAAAGGATACATTTGTCTAGAAAGACAAAGAGTAGGTACAATGTGGTACCAGAAGTCAAGAGGGAGGGCTGGCAAAGTACTGTGTCTCAAGGACTCAGGGCATCCTTGACCTGGAGTTTATACCAAGAGTGTCCACAGGTCAGCTTGACTTTGGGCCACTAGGTGGGCTGTGTGGTGTCCTCAGGCAATTCCAGCAGAGAATGAGTCACAATGGCCCCTCTCAACAGCCATACCCTGTGCCCACTCCTGCCAATTACTCAGCTTCAGCTCTAAGCACAGTACTGTAATTACACCTGTTACTAATTAAAGGACAAAATAAATGTGAAGTGCCAGTGAAATACCGCACAGGAGTAAAGCAGTAATTATATTTATTGTATAATTTCCATTTGGCAATTATATTGATTGTACAATTGAACATACTGCATAATGGTGATAATTACAATTGTTAACATTTTCTGCTGGGAAGAATCCAAGTGGGTAAACAGGTTGCTCTGAGTTACTGACAATCAGAAGGGGGAGTCTGGAGTTCCTCTTTAATTCTTAGACATATTGATCACAGATATTCCCCCTTGAAATACTGAAGTTTGAAAAACAGACCTTTCATGTTTTGAGAAGGAAAATCAATTTGAACCTTTCAGTATTTTGCATTGATGGAAACAGATAAATGCAAAGAAAAATCAAACCCAGGGGGAAAAAAAAGGGAAAGTGTTCCCACGTCAGAACTGAACTGGCAACGAGTCTCAACCACAGAACCAGAGGTAGGGAGGAAACAAATCCCAGGGCGTAAGAAAATGGGCACCAGCTGAGGCCCGAGGGCAAATCAGTCCTTCTTGGTGGATCACATTAGCATAAAAGATCTCACACCAGAGTGGCCTGAACAAGGGATGAGAACAGTGCTTGGCAAGAGAGCATGCAGGCCAAACCATAAGCCCTTTGAGTTCTCCTTTCTTACTCAGAAAGAAGAAATACATAGTAGTTTTACAACATACAATGAACATGTCTTTGGTTGAGTCACCTTCATAAAATGCGTCTTGGGAGTATACATATATTTGATATTGTATTTTCTGTACATTATTAATGGCTCCTGGCAGAGGAAGGAAGTGGATTAGAAGTCACCTAGTTTGTGCTTTTCTTCGTCACATGGCTTTGGAACGTGACCATTATGGAGATCAGTATAGTCAGCAACGGAATAGCTATGGCAAGGAGTAGGTGATGAACTCTACAGAGTCCTGGCTGAACAGTGGAGGAGGAGGTGAAGGAGAGACTAGAATTATACTTACACATAATTGACAAAGGAGGCTTAGACTCATCATAAAACCATTGCTGTTCATTTGACAGCCATGGGCTTGCTTATAAGTAGATGCGCTAACATTAATTCATTTAAGAAATACTGTGACTTAGATAGAATTGGTATTTCCTGCATTTTACAGGACAACAAATTTAAGGTTTCAGCAGATACTGTGCATTGTTACCCAAGTCCATAAATCCTGAACAAAGCTGCACCCATGTACTCAACCGTCTGCAAAGAGACCGCCAGCTCCAGCTCAGGGGTAAATCTGGATTCATCTAACCAACATAGGATCTCACTCTGCTTTCATCAATCAGAGCAATGTTACTACTCTTGCAAGAGACTCGCTGGGGTGATACGTGACCCAGATATGACCAACTTCATGAAAGGAAATCCTGTGGGTGAGGAGCTGTGGGAAAGAAGTTCTCAGTCTTATGAAGGATACAGCAGAAAAGACATGTCTGTTGTCCCTCCACTGGAGCTGGTTATGTCTGTGTGTAATGCCTGGTCCTGTAGAGCCAATGTGTGTGCACGAGGGGGAAAAGATGAGAACAAAACTGAGATACTGAGGATGGAAGGACAAACAAAACAGATACTGAGGATGGAAGGACAGATGGTTGGGAAGAAAACCTAGATCTTAGGTATTATCGTGGAGCCACTGAATTAACCAGCCCAGAACCACTCTGCCTCTATGTGCCATTGTTAAAGGCATTTTCAGGAGCGTTTTCTCTGCTTCGCAGTTGAAAGCTCCCTCACTGGTCCAGAGGCACAGAGAGGTAAACTGATTCATTCAAGGTCACAGAGCAAGTAGGAAACCTTGTCCCTGAACAGTGAAATCAATAACTCCCAATTTTCCACTTCTTCAATTTCTGGGGGAAAAAAATGAGGAAGGGATGTTTGGATATGTATAGAAGCAAGAATCATATCTTTTTGCCTATATTTCTATCAAAATATGACTACTTTGGGGGATTAAATAGAACCATAAACTACCTTGCATATGGGAAAACACCATACATTTTACCAAATTCATAAAAGAAAGAGCTTAATTTATGTTTTAATTAAAAACTAGTAACCAATACCTTATTTGTAAATTTTTAAAAATCTTACGTGAACATTCCAAATTTGGATTTTTTTCCTGCTTGAGAAGCAAAAAATTTATAAATGATAATATGAAAGTAAGTTAATATTATTTCATGACAATGTGCTAAGCTCTTTGAGGATGCTCTAATGTGACCCTCTCAGCAACATCATAAGGTAGGTATTATCATTATTTCCTTTTATTAACAAGTTATTGGGCAAAGCGGTTTTGTCCAAGGAACTTATCCTGCAATCACCAGTCAGTACCTTTGTTCCAAAGTCCTTGCTCTGAACATGCTATATTGTTTCCCATTTTAAAATCTTCTATCTTGCCTTAAAAAATTTTTAAGTATATACTTAACACATACAATCAAAATTTTTTTTTTTTTTTTGCGGTACGCAGGCCTCTCACTGCTATGGCCTCTCCCGTTGCGGAGCACAGGCTCCAGACGCGCAGGCTCAGCGGCCATGGCTCACGGGTCCAGCCGCTCTGCGGCACATGGGATCCTCCCAGACTGGGGCACGAACCCATGTCCCCTGTATCAGCAGGCGTACTCTCAACCACCGCACCACCAGGGAAGCCCACAATCACATTTATTAAGAAAACTTCAGAAAAAAGACAAATTTTTTAAAGGTCAGGATTATTATTATTATTATTGAATCATTTCTTATATATTTTCTCATGAATAGGGCCATTCAAAACTATCATATTTATATAAAACTTAGTCATTTTCAAAATTTGCCATTTCATTGTGGGCACATCTAGTTTACTTGATTTCTCCATTAGTTTTGAAATTTGAAATTTAGCACAATATCCTAAATTAGCTTTTTTAAATGAAATTCAATCTTCAAAATAATTTCTGAAAATGTACATTCAGAAACGCCACCTAAGTAAAGGACTGTCAATGACAGATTACGTCTTTTCAATAAACTTAAGTATGTGCCAGAGTCCGTGTCCCAGCCACCTTCATAATGGGCTTCCTCAGAGATATGGTTAGCCTCAATATTGATGCTAGTGAACATATAAGAAAACCAGCAAGGAAGGGAATTCCCTGGAGGTCCAGTGGTTAGGACTCTGCCCTTTCACTGCAGGGGCCTGGGTTCGATCCCTGGTCAGGGAACTAAGATCCCACAAGGTGCACAGCTCGGCCAAAATATTTAAAAAAGGAAAGAAAAGAAAACCCGCTCATAGAAAAACCCAGCACTACAGGCTGTGGTTTGAAAATGATGGTAACAAATCCTGGGTTTTATTATTCTCATTCTCAGTCAAACTTCTGTTTCCTCACACAGCAAACGCTGAAAACTTTTATCTCACCATACAGTTTCAGGACATACGCGATTAGTAGCAAAACATGGATTCTGGAAATACCTTTAAATGTGTTCACCAAGAAATTTTAAATAACTGTTAAAAATTAATAACTACTGTAAATAAAGTTTTCATAGTCATGATATAAATATCCAGAGGTGAGGATGTCTTCATGACATGTCAGAAGCCAATTAAAACTGTCTCACCTCAAGAGGACAGCAAATAAGAGCATTAGGAATAAGTCATTTTTTGTCTTAAGTCATTTCACCATAACTACTCACAGCCTTAGAAACAGGTCAGTCCATATGTATGTGTTTTCTAGTTCCATCACATGCATACTAAGAAATGCTTAACATCTGGGGTCTAAAAAAATATCGCATCCTGAACATTTTGTTTTATTTATTAATTTATATTTTGCACTGAGCTAAAATAAATACATGAAAATAAACTGAATTATAGTACATACCTACAAAAAGGTCACTAGGTGTAGGAAAGAGGGCCCACATTGGACCCTGACCTACTGGAAATAAGATCTGATAAAATATGATGCTCATGACATCAGGGCAACTGGGACTTGGTAAAACGATTACCATTTCTCCCATGTGTCTTCATAAATGGGTTTGCCTGTGTTTCAACTGAATCTACCACGTGGAGAGAAACAACAATCTCACAGGCCGGAAGGCCAATGTTCTAAAGCCTCAGAATTTCCTACAAAAGGGACCTGAATGTCCAGAAAGTCTATAATATACAAAGATGTATTTTATATATATATATTTTTTTAATATATATATATAATCTCATACAACATATATATATATCCATAGATATTATTATATCTCTACAGATCCATAGATATATGTTATAATCCATAGATATATAAGTCCATAAATGTTTGCCCAAATATGGATCACTCTGTGCCTTCTAAGTAACCCAGTCAACACTAGCCCCCAAATAGACCACAGCCAGGTATTAACCACGTGCCTGTGCATCCACTCTGCTCTTGCATTCTGGCTGCAATACATAATGGACATGTGCACATATGTCATGCAGACTTGTTGGGTTCATGTTAAAATTCTGAGGTGTTGGTGGAAGTGGGCCTCGGAGGGTCACAGACTAACTCCTTCTGTCAGTGGACAGAACTGGCTCATAGTTGCCCAGCTCCTGTAGGATGAAGCTTTTTAAGGTGATTCCAGGCACTGGGCATGACTGAAGAAAAGTTAAGCATCACTTCAGTGAGGACAGCAAATATGCTTCTCCTCTGATTCGTGTTGCATCCTTTTTATTGGTGAGGATTCAAGTAGGTATGTGCGGACATGTGAGAAAGAGAAATGAGATACTGTCTGTCCTTTAACAATTCTCTATGAGTTATAATCTCTTTGGGGTTCGGCATGCTTCTGCTAAAGACATTATCTTGTTTTTAAGCAACGAATTCTTTGCTTTGTTTTTTGTGGTACTGTTTTGTTTTTTGTGGTACGCGGGCCTCTCACTGTTGTGGCCTCTCCCGCTGCGGAGCACAGGCTCCGGACGCGCAGGCTCAGCGGCCATGGCTCACGGGCCCAGCCGCTCCACAGCATGTGGGATCTTCCCGGACCGGGGCACGAACCCGCGTCCCCTGCATCGGCAGGCGGACTCTCAACCACTGTGCCACCAGGGAAGCCCAAGCAACGAATTCTTGAGTCAGTTATTCACTAAGGTGATTCTTGACAATTTCATGCCCATAGAGACATTCAGACATGAAGTGATAAGGTTTCTGCTGCTACCCAGTGACAGAGAACTAGAGATATGCAAAATAGTTGATACATCTGTAAGGAAACTCACCTTTTCAAAGACTATTTTAAAAATAAAGACATACGATGCCAGTTAGAGACTGGGTAATATGGGGTCATAAACTAGATGAAACTCTTTGGATTGGGTGATAAATCTATACCTGACCTTATTTTATTCTTTATTAAAATACCACCAATAATAAGATGGAAAGATGTGATAATGCAGCCTTTGAGCCTTTTCAGAACTGATTTTGAAAGATCCTGAGTCAACGCTAACATTTAGTATAATACCTAGACAGCCAGCTTGCCTGCCCCACACGTTTTTGCTTCTGCATGAACTGATGAAACACGCATTCCAGTAATATCTTCTTCCGTGTAGGCTAGTGAAGTCACAAGGAGAGCATGCATGTGTGTGCAAATAAATGTTTATTCCTATGCAGCATATTCCCAGTCCAATAGGCTGGAGTAGGCAAGGTAAAATAATGCACTTTATTTGAAAACTTGATTTCAATTTAGAATTCTTTTGACCATTAACACGAACTTAACTGTGCTCTTTAGAGATTAACTGGACACTGATGATCCATCTGCAGGGAAAGGTTTGAGGAGGATCAGAGACAGAAAGACAGGGAAGAGCGGGGTGAGTTAAAGGTTAGCGGAGGCAAAGCCAAACCCCTAACTTCCAAAAAAACACTATGCCTTAAAACAACAATTGGGGGGACTTCCCTGGTGGCGCAGTGGTTAAGAATCCGCCTGCCAATGCAAGAGACGTAGGTTCGAGCCCTGGTCCAGGAAGATCCCACATGCCGCGGAGCAACTAAGCCTGTACGCCACAACTACTGAGCCCGCGAACCACAACTACTGAGCCCATGTGCCACAACTACTGAAGCCCATGAGCCTAGAGCCCGTGCTCCACAACAAGAGAAGCCACTGCAATGAGAAGCCCACGCACTGCAGCGAAGAGTAGCCCCCACTCACCACAACTAGAGAAAGCCTGTGCGCAGCAACAAAGACCCAACACAGCCCAAAAAAGCCCACAAAAAAAAAACAAAAAACAATTGGGCAGATGCTTTAATGTCTTACATTTCTTTTGTAATTTCCTAGCACATGATTGGGCATGCGGTAAATGTTCAGTAAGAGGTTGAGAGGTTGGGTTTTTTTTTCTTGTTTTCTTTCTTTCTTTTTTCTTTCTTCTCTTTCTTTTCATTACTCTCTCTCAAGAAAGAGCCTGATGAGAAAGCTGTACGACTTTGAGCCAGAGGTGGTCCTGAGCCTGGATCTCCCTGAGGCTTGGCCTCTTCTTTTCATTTATAACAAACTCTGTTTCCAGCCTCTTAAATAGTTACTTACTGACCTCTCCCAAAGGGTCACAGGTAATAGGCTCAAGATGCCGCCGCACTTGACTCACACTGTGTAAAGCACTCGAAGATGCCCTGGCAATGAACTAGCAGCTCCACTGCAATGAAATTATGTAACTGAGCCTCTCATTTCAAATTAGCAATAAATGTTTACCAGCTCACAGGAATGAGACTTGCAAGGGGCCTTCATCCAGACCTTGTTGGTTTTGACAGGAAGTCAATGTCTCTCCATCCTTTTTCTAGTAAGAGATGCAGGATTTTAATGAATCCCAAAGATAAGTTCCATAAACCAGTCAGATGCCAATTATTTACATTATGCAGGAGCTGGTGACTTCCCAAAAGAACACATTCTTCCTTTGGGCAAGTCTATTTACTAGGTCCCCAAGGGATTCATTTGCTTCCGGAAGGTGAATGGCAAAATATATTTTTATCAACGCAGTGTTTGAAAAATATCACAAGGATTGTGTTTGGTTTTTTTATATATGAAAAATCAATTGCTATATTATATATAAATAGGAATTTTAAGTTGTTCTATTATTAAAGACCTCTGGCTTCTTTCAGCACCCTTTCAAGTGTTTTTAAGTATTTCCCTATCATGGTGGATACTGCTAATTTCCCCCAGTAACCACTCTCTGCATATCTCTTCTAAATGGAATCCCTTCCTCTATGACAGTCTTAATCTGGCCATTTGATCAAGTCCTTGCCAATGGAACACAAGTACCTGGAAGGGTGTGTGCAACTTTCACATCATTTTCTTAAGAGCCACTTGCCTGCCCTCAACTTCTTATCTTTGCCCCTCGTAGAAAGGAGATATTGTTCCAGTGAGCCAGGATTGACTCTGTGGATGAGGAAAACTCCTTGTGGAATAACAGGACGATTAGATACAAGGAACTTGAGCCCTTCAACAACTGTGTAGAGCATGCCACCATCTTCCTGGCCTGCCCTCCTTTCTTTAGATCAGAGTTTCTGAAACTTGGCACTATAGTCATTTAGGCAGAATAATTCATTATTATGAGAGAGTGCTCCAAGCGTTGTAGGAAGTTCAGTAGCATCCCTGGATACCAGTGACTCCTCTCTCACTAGTTGTGGCAACCGTGAATGTCTCCATATGTCGCCAAATATCTGGGGCAAAATTTGCCCCCAGATGAGAACCACTGCTCTAAGCAGTTCAATGAGTGAATAACCTTTTATCTTATTCAATCCTCTGTATTCTTGGGTATATTTGTTATAGCAGCTGAAACTAGCAGTTCTCAAAGTGTGGTCTGCAGGGAACCTTTTAGGGACTCTGTGAGGTTAAAACTATTCCCATAATAATGCTAAGATGTAACTTTTCCTTTTCACTGTCTTGACATTTGTGCTGATAATGTAAAAGCAATGTTTGATAAAAATGCTGGCTGCCTAGTATAAATCAAGGCAGCAACAGCCATTTGTACTAATATTCATCATATTCTTTAAAGCTATGTCCTTTTCGGGGGAATGCCATTTCCATTTAAGAATGGCCTTGATGTAGGGCAATAAGCCTTAATTTTAATAAATCTCAACTACTGAGTATGTCTTTTAAATATTCTATGTAATAAAATGAGAGTTATGCACAAAACACTTCTAATAGATACAGAATTTTGATTGTTGTCTTGAAAGTACTTATGCAATTGAGTTGCAAACTGAACTAGCTACGTTTTTCACGTGACACTATTTTACGTGACAGAGTGTTTGATGGACAGAATAAGGTTTTTCAAACTAGGATATATAGCAGATACTTTCTCAAGAAACAGTGAAGTGAACCTGTCATTTCAGAGAAAACAACTGAGACTATGTTAATCATTAGTTGTTGCTAACGATAAAATTCAAGCAATCAAGTGAAAATTAGAATTTTGGAAAACTTGTATTCACCACCATGAGTTTGCCATCATAAGACATTTCTGACGTGATTGGTGGTCAGATCAATTTTAAAATTTTTCATAGTATTCTATAATCATGAGTCAATATTTAGAAGATCTACTTAACTCAATAAGGTAATATTTTCCAAATGAACGATACATGATGTCATGGAATGATGTGCAGGTAAAAGACTCATTCACAGCAGAGTGTTGATCAATGGATCTTAATGTCATGGCATATGAAAGTTTAGATACTTTCAGATTTCACATTGCCATAATGTCAAGAACTACTACCTGTTGAGTTAGGGTGTCTAATAAAAAAACATGCAAAATCGTTTGATTTGGCCACAAAAATAATCCTTCTTTTTCCAAACACATATTTGCATGAGGTCAGTTTTCCTCATATACTTCTGCCAGCCCAACATAAGACAAGGGATTGATTACAGAAGCAGATATAAGAATCTAGGTATCTTCTACTAAGGCAGACATTGAAGGGATTCACAAAAAGAGAGAGCAATACCACAGCAGGCTAGCAAGATGGTGGAATAGGAAGCCCCAGATCTTCCTTCGTCCCACAGAGATACTTATTCAGAAACAATACACAGACCAATATCCTTTGTGAGAAATCTGGGAAACAGTTATGAAGCTCCTGCTACCCAGACTGCACAGGACCAGCTACAGTGAAACCAAGAGGAAAATCTGTGGCACCTTCTTGACATAGTCCCTCTCCCTGGCATAGTATCACACGATTGGGAGGAAACTACCAGCTCCTGGCTTCTTCCTGGGGAGGGAAAGAGAAGACTGGACCGTATGTCCAACATTCTGACTTTAATGGGAGGATCAGGGGAGCCTGCCTGAGAAGTAGCTGCTACCTCACCTGTCTCAGAGCACAGATGGGACCCCAGATGCCTGGAGGCTGCTGACAGCTTAAAAGAGCTGAGCAGTGTGCTGCTGACTGAGAAGCCCCACGGTACAGCAGACAGACACCACGGGGAACAGGGATTATAAGCTCCTGAAATAAGCAAGCAGCAAATCCCTCTAACTAGGAATCTTCACGCACAAATCCAGGGAAGATATATCCACATAAAAGGCTTGAAAAGCTCTCAGAATCTCTAGGCAGGCTGATTGGTGAAGGTCTCCTCCTGTAAAAAGCTAGTACATAAAGGAAGAGAAATGGTTGCTTTTTCAAATGTGCAGATACCAACACAAAGTGACAAAGAATGTAAAGAAGCAAAGGAAAATGGCCCAGGCAAAGGAACAATATAAATCTGTAGAAACTGATCCTACAAAAAAAATAAGATATATGAATTACCGGACAAGGAATTCAAAACAACAGTCATAAAGATGCTCAATGAGCTCAGGAAAATGATGAATAAACAAAATGATAATTTCAGCAAAGAAAAAATATTTTAAAAGAATCAAAGAGAAATTGGGGGGTTGAGGATTGCAGTAACTGAACTGAAAAATTAACTAGAGGAGTTCAACAGCAGACTTGAACAAAGAGAAGAATCAGAGAACTCAAAAGCAAATCATTTGAAATTATCCAGAGGGGCAAAATAAATAAATATAAATAAAAATGAGTGAAGAAAACCTAAATCCTATAAGGATTCCCATAGTTTGTTTATTAGTCCCAGAAGGAAAAGACAGAGAGAAAGGTGCAGGAAGTTTATTTAAATAATGGCTAAAAATTTCCCGAATCTGGAAAGGAAACAGACATCCAGATTCCAGAAGCCTAAAAATAAATCACAATTAAGATGCAAAAAAATCCACACTGAGACAATTTACAAATTGCCAAATGTCAGAAACAAAGAGAATCTTGAAAGTAACAAAAGAAAAGAAATTTGTCATGTGCAAGGGAACCACATAAAACTATGAAAGGATTTCTCAGAAGAAACCTTCAGGTCAGAAGGAAGTAGGATAATAATTTCAAAATGCTAAAAAAAAACACCAAAAAACAAAACTGCCGACTGAAAGTACCATGGCTGGCCAATAAAAGAAAGAAAGAGAGAGAGAGAGAAAGGCTGAGGAAGTCCATCACAACTAGACCTACTTTATAAGAGTGCTAAAGGGAGGGCTTCCCTGGTGGCGCAGTGGTTGAGAGTCCGCCTGCCGATGCAGGGGACGCGGGTTCGTGCCCTGGTCCGGGAAGATCCCACATGCCGTGGAGCAGCTGGGCCCGCGAGCCATGGCCGCTGAGCCTGCGCGTCCGGAGCCTGTGCTCCACAACGGGAGAGACCACAACAGTGAGAGGCCCGCGTACCGCAAAAAAAAAAAAAAAAAAAAAAAAGAGTGCTAAAGGGAGTCCTTCAAGTTAGAACAAAGGACACTAAACAGCAACATGAAAGCATATATGAAAGTATGAATATAAAGTTTGCAAGTAAATTTAAATACAAGGACTAATACTGTAACGGGGATGTATAAATCACTTTTAATTTTGGTACAGAAGTTAAAAGACAAAAGATAAAGCTAACTATATTGAAATATGTTAATGGATACACAATACAAAAGAAAGTAATTGGTGGAACTTCCCTGGGGGTCCAGTGGTAAAGAATCCACCTTGCAATTCAGGGGACGTGGGTTCAATCCCTGGTTGGGGAACTAAGATCCCACATGCTGCGGGGCAACTAAGCCCATGTGCCACAACTATTGACCTCATGCGCCTCTATGAGACAGCCCATGTGCCGAAAACTACAGAGCCCACATGCTCTGGAGCCTGCGTGCCACAACTAGAGAGAGAAAACCCACACACCACAACTAGAGAGAAGCCCGTGCACCGCAACTAGAGAGAAATCCAAGCAGACTGCGTGCCATAGCGAAGAGATCCCGCATGCCTCAAAAAAGATCCCACCATGGGATATCACCTCGTGCCTGTTAAAATGGCTATTATCAAAAAGACAAGAAATAACAAGCATTGGTGAGGATGTAGATAAAAGGGACCTCTTGAACACTGTTGGTGGAATGTAAATTAGTGCAGCCACTATGGAATATAGTATGAAAGTTCCTCAAATAATTAAAAATAGACCTATCATATGATCCAGCAATTCCTTTTATCTGAAGAAAACAAAAATATTAAATCAAAAGATACATGTTCACTGCAGCATTATTTACAATAGCCAAGATATGGAAACAACCTAAGTGTCCATGGATGGATGAATGGATAAAGAAAATATATAGACACAATTGAATAGTGTTCATCCATAGAAAAGAATGAAATCTTGCCATTTATGACAACATGGATGGACCTTGGGGGCATTAGGCTAAGTGGAACAAGTCAGAGTAAGACAAATACCATATAATCTCACTTATAAGTGGAATCCTAAAATAAATAAATAAATAAATAATAAAACAAGTTCATAGATACAGAGAACATTTGGGTGCTTGCCAGAAGTGGGAGGTGGGGGGGGGGGGGTGTAAAACAGATAAAGGAGGTCAAAAGTTATAAACCTCCAGTTATGAAATAAATAAGTCATTGCAATGTACAGCATGGTGACTATAGTTAATGACACTGTATTGCATATCTGAAAGTTGCTAAGAGGCTAGATCTTAAAAGTTCTCATCACAAGACAAATAAATTTTTTCTGTAATTATGTAACATGACAGACGTTAACTAGACTTATTAGTAATCATTTCACAACATATATGAATATCGAAGTATTGTATTGTATACCTGAAACTAATGTAATGTTATAGTTCAATTATACCTCAATTAAAAAAAATCAATGAAACACAAAGGAAAAGAAGAGAGCAAGAGAGGAAAAGAGAGACAAAAGAGCTACAAGACAGACAGAAAACAACTAAATGTCAATAGTAAGTCCTTCCCTAACAACAATTATTTTAAATGTAAATGGATGAATCGTCCCAATTAAAAGACATAAAGTGGCTGAATGGATAAAAACAAAAAAGAGCAAGATCCAATTCTATGCTGTCTATAAGAAGCTTATTTTAGACTTCAGGATATATATAGTTTGAAAGTAAAAGGATGGAAAAAGATATTCCATGTAAATGGTTTCCAAAAAAGAGCAGAGGTCTCCATACTTATATCAGACAAAATAGACTTTAAGTCAAAAACTCTCAGAAGAACAAAGGGACAATATATAAGGATAAAAGGTCCAACTCATGAGGATTAAATAACAATTATAAATACATATGCCTCCAACATGAGAGCATCTAAATATATGACAAAATTATTGACAGAATTGAAAGAAGAATTAGACAACACAAAAATAATAGATTTCAATACCCTGCTTTTTAATGATATACAGAACATCCAGACAGAAAATCAATAAGGTAACTGATGATTTGACCAACACTATAGACCAAACAGACATATACTGATCTTTCCACCCAAGAGCAGCAAAATACAGGTCCTTCTCAAGGACACACAGAACATTGTCTAGGATATACCACATATTAAGTAAAAAAACAAATCTTAACAAATTTAATAAGATTAAAACCATGCCAAGTATCTTTTCCAACCACATGTAGTGAAACTAAAAATCAGTATATAAGGAAAACTGAAAAATTCACAAATATGTGGAAATTTAACACTATACTGTTAAACAACCAATGGGTCAAAGAAGAAATAAAAAATGAAATCAAAATATACCTTGAGACAAAAGAAAATTGAAACACAACACAGCAAAACTTACAGGATGAAGCAAAATCTGTACTGTACTAAGCAAGGAATTTACAGCAATAACATCTACAATAAAGAAGAAGAAAGATCTCAGATAAACAACTTAACTCTGCACCTCGGGGAACTAGAAAAAAAATTAGGAAGCCAAGCTCAAAGTTAGTAGGAGAAAAGAAATAAAGATTAGAGTAGAAGTAAATAAAATAGAGAATATAAAATAAGTAAAACTAATATCTTTTGAAACGATCAAAAAACCTGACAAAGCTTTCCCTAGATTAAGATACAGAAGACTCAAATAAAATCAGGAATGAAAGATCAGACACTACCAATGCCACCAAAATAAAAGAACAACTATACACCAACAAACTGTATAAACTAGAAGAAATGGAAAAACTTCTAGAAAAAAAAACCTACCATGATTGAATCACAAAGAAATAAAAATCTGAACAGATCTATAACTAGTAAGAAGATTGAATGAGTCATCAAACACCTCCTAAGAAAGAAAAGCTCAAAGCCATATGGCTTCACTGGTGAATTCTACAAAATATTTAGTGAAAAACTAACACCAAATCCTCCTCAAACTCTTATAGAAAATTGAAGAGGAGGGAACACTTCCAAACTCATCTTTTATTAGACCAGCATTACCCTGATACCAATGCCAAAAAAAGATACTACAACAAAAGAAAACTGCAGGCCAATATCCCTCATAAATATAGATGTAAAAATACTCAACAAAATTCTAGCAAACTGAATTCAATAGTACATGCAAAGGATCACACTCCACAACCAAGTGGGATTTATCCCCATGATACAAGGATGATTCAACATATAAAATTAATCAATGTGAAACCCCACATCACAAGTACAAAGAATGAAAATCAACAGTCATCTCCATAGATGCAGAAAAAGTAATTCAACACCCTTTTATGGAAAACATAACAAAACACTCACACTCAACAAACTAAGAATAGAAGGGAATTACCTCAGCATAATAAAGGCCATATATGACAAGCCCACCACTAACATCATACTCAGCAGTGAAAAACTGAAATCTTTTCCTCTGAGATCAGGAAAAGGCAAGACGCCCATTCTCACTGCTTCTATTCAATACAGCACTGCAAGTTCTAGTCAGAGCAATTAGGCAAGAAAAGGAAATAAAAGGTATCCAGGGCTTCCCTGGTGGCGCAGTGGTTGAGAGTCCGCCTGCCGATGCAGGGGACACGGGTTCGTGCCCCGGTCCGGGAAGATCCCACATGCCGCGGAGCGGCTGGGCCCGTGAGCCATGGCCGCTGAGCCTGCGCGTCTGGAGCCTGTGCTCCGCAGTGGGAGAGGCCACAATAGTGAGAGGCCCGCGTACCGCAAAAAAAAAAAAAAAAAAAAAAAAAAAAAAAAAAAAAAAAAGGTATCCAAATCAGAAAGGAAGAAGTAAAATTATCTGTTTGCAGATGACATCATCTTATATGTAGAAAACCATGACATGTCCAAACAAAAACTGGTAGAACTAATAAACAAATTCAGCAAAGTTGTAGAATATATAATCAAAATACAAAAATCAAACATGTTTCTATACATTAACAATGATCAATCCAAAAAGAAATTTAGGAAAACAACCCCACTAATAAAAGCATCAAAAAGATTGAAATGCTTAGGAATAAATTTCACTATAAGGCAAAAGACTTCTACACTAAGAACTACGAAACACTACTGAAAGAAATTAAAGGTGATATACATAAGTGGAAAGACATCCTATCTTCATGGATTGGAAGACTTAACATTGTTAAAATGTCCATAACTACCAAAACAATCTAAAGAATCAATGCAATCTCTATCAAAAGCCAATGGCAATTTTTACAGAAATAGAAAAAAAATCCTAAAATTCATATGGAATGACAAAGGATCGCAAATAACCGAAACAATGTTGAGAAAGAAAAGTAAAGCTGGAGACTTCACACCTTCTGATTTCAAAACATATTACAAAGCTAGAGTAATCAAAATAATATGGGTACTGGTAAAAAGATAGATATATAAATCAATGGAACACAGTAGAGAACCCAGAAATAAACACACACATGTACAGTCAACTGATCTTCAATACGGGTGTCAAGAATACACAATGGGAAAAGGATAGTCTCTTCAGCAAAGTGTGTCAGGAAAACTGGATATCCACATGCAGAAGAATGAAACTGGACGCCTATCATATACTCACAAATATGAACTCAAAATGAGTTAGACTTTTATGTAAGACCTGAAACTATAAAACCTGTAGAAGAAAATAGGGGACAACATTCAAAACATTGCTTTTGATAATGACTTCTTGAATATGACATGAAAAGAATAGGCAATAAAAGAATAGACAAGTGGGACTACATCAAACTAAAAAGCTTCTGCACAGCAAAGGAAAAATTAACACTGAAAAGGCAAACTATAGAATGGGAGAAAATATTTCAAATCACATATCCGATAAGAGATCCATATTCATAATATATAAGGAACTTTTATAACTCAGTAGTAAAAAACCCCAAATAACCCAATTAAAAAATGAGCAAATGACTTGAATAGACATTTCTCCAAAGGAGATTTACAAATGGCTAACGGGTATATGAAAAGATGCTCAACATCACTAATTATCAGGTAAACGTAATTCAAAACCACAATAAGATACACTTCACACCTGTTAGGATGGCCATTATAAAACAAAAATAAAGACAAAAACAAAAAGCAGACAAAATAGGGCTTCCCTGGTGGCGCAGTGGTTGAGAGTCCGCCTGCCAATGCAGAAGACACGGGTTCGTGCCCCGGTCCGGGAGGATCCCACATGCCGCAGAGCGGCTGGGCCCGTGAGCCATGGCCGCGGAGCCTGCACATCCAGAGCCTGTGCTCCGCAACGGGAGAGGCTGCTACAGTGAGAGGCCCGCGTACCACAAAAAAAAAAAATAAATAAAAATTATATAAAGCAATGCCACTTTTCTCACTTTTTTTGTTTTGGAAAATAATTTATTTGTCACTAAGAATATAATTTATATTAGCATGCAATGGTTTTCTTTTTATTTTCAAAATTAATCAAATATTTTTGTCTTCTCATTTTATTTTTTTATTGAAATACAGTTGGTTTACAATGTGTTAGTTTCTCATTTTAATTTTTAATATCATCGATATTGATAGATATGGCTCACTGAAGACTCCTGCAGAGTCTTCAATAATTTTGATGAATATAAAGGATTCCTGTGACCATAAGGTTTGAGATCCACTAGCTTAGTTAGATTATACTCTCAATAATACACACACCCAAAACATCTTTTTCATATATTGTTGGTTGCACTTACTCAACATGTAAGCTTTTAAACATTAGTGTTAATGGACTTACCTAAAATTCAGTTTGTCTACAGTGTTTTTTATTTTTTAGAAATAATTAAAATATTGCATATGAAGTAACATTGGTAACATTTTCTTATGTTTATGATTAATTTCTCCAGATAATTACTAATTCTTTGTAAAAAGGATCAATAGATTATTCTTTTAGTGTTTCCTTCAGTGAAAAAAAAAAAAGCTCTCTGGCCCTGAGAGTTATTTTGTGATAAAGCAAAAATGAGTAAGTGTAATATATAAAGCAATAAAAGACAAAATTGAAAAATACTAGTAATATAAACAGAGCAAACAATAAATGATTACTGCTATATTCCAGGCACTGATCTATCTACAACAGCCCTGTGAGGTAGATAATATTATCATCATTGTGCAGATAAGGAAAGGTGAAGCTATGGGGTTTAGTAATTTGTCTAAGCTGGCAAGTGGTAGAGCTGAGATTTGGAGTCCTGGAGCCAAAACTGAGGCACCTCTGTCTTCAGAGCTGTTGGGTGTGTGTGTGTTTGTGTGTGTGTGTGTGTATTCTTTAAAGGGATGGAGTTTTGTGTTGTCAAACGCACGCATCTTCTGAGCTGCTATGTCATTTGAGCTAAGGAGAGCAAATCCAGGTCAGCAGCATTGCTACCAGCTGTGAAACAGGTCAAGAGAAAGAGGAATCACTGAGTCTAGGAAATCACCATGGGGCTCAGGGAATGCCAGGTTGCTGCTCTCAGCTGGAGACAAAAATAAATAAACTTGTCCTGTAAAGTGCAGAAGGTATAGGCAACTCCACAGCACTCACCCCAGACCAAACACAACCAGAAAGCCAGTCACAGTGACAGTGTGGATGGAGTTCAGTTGGTTCAATCCAAGTATTTTCTTCCCTTGCACGTGTTTTCTGTGAGGCGTAGCCAGTGTGTCTAGGTGTGGACAGAAATAAGTAGGAAGCATCAGATACACATTTCTACCTCTCTCCTCTATGCTGGTGG
This sequence comes from Phocoena phocoena, assembly GCF_963924675.1. Taxonomy (NCBI): domain Eukaryota; kingdom Metazoa; phylum Chordata; class Mammalia; order Artiodactyla; family Phocoenidae; genus Phocoena; species Phocoena phocoena. The sequence continues at coordinate 52,349,497 of NC_089234.1, forward strand.
CAAATACAGGCACATAAGAGGTAGAGAGGTCTTTGGAATTCCAGGAATTGATATGCCAACCATTTCTGCTTGACCTAAGTATAACAGAATGAGTAGTTGGGTAGAGATAAATATACTCTCTTGAAAGGGGATTGAAAAAGAGAAGTGCCTCCCTAAAGACTAAGAACACCAGAAGTTATTTAAGGAGAGCATTTTGGTATAATATTGCATTTCCCCAAGTATATTCTGCATGGGAAACTCATGAAAGAGTTCTGAGGTCAAGTAGATCTGGGAAGTACCGTGTGGTATAGTCAAACTTGGAGAATCACATTATAGTATCAAGGGCTTTGAGAGCTAGTGCAGGGAAGATACTTATGTATGTCGGTTTAATCAAGAGTTTTCCAAGTTGGACACAGAGATAATGCGTTACGAACACATTTTGGACCAGTGAGATGAGAGAGCATGGAGGGCCCTGGGCTAAAACGAAGTAAACAGACCTAACCTGGGAAGATCCTTAACTTCTCTGGAGCTCAGTTTTCTGCCTGGGAAAATGGGCTTAATCACAATTACATCATACAGGTGTTGTAAGAATTAAATGAAACAATACATATGTAACATTAATGTTACATTTATTAATGCTATATTTATAAATGTAGCATTTATATTAGGTATGTAATAAACAGTTATCCCTCCACTTAAACATGTACTGGAGCCTGTGGTGCCGTTTTTTTTCCTGCCTGATAGTTAACAGAAGAAATTATCCAAGGTACTGAGCAACTACCTTCACTAAGTACAGGACACTGTACTGGGAAGACCACGATGGATAAGATATAGTATCTGTTCTTTGAGGATTCACAGTTCAGTTAAGAAAAAAGACATATGAACAGCTAACCACATGACCTCTCCTAGAGGTTTGCTGTTTGTTTGTTTGTTTGTTTTGGGGGGGTTTGTACCAAGTGTTATGGGAATGTTTCATTTTCCCAGGGCAAGTCTAGGAAAACTTCAGAACTGAGTCTTGAAGGATATATGGTAGTTTCCCGGGCACTACAGCATAATATAAATATAGCATTTAAACAAAGGGAAAATTGCTAACTGATGCCCACAGATGTGATGCATTCAGCATTTAGAGGAATATGGGGCCATTTGGGTAGAAATAGAGAGATGAAAGAGCTGGAGGAGGCAACGCTGTAACAGACATTGCCTGCTAAAGAAGTTTGGATTTTAACTTAGGGCACTCTTGAACAACTGAAGATTTTTTACATAGAAATGACAAGATCAGATTTTCGTTACAGAATAATGATTCTGATACCAGTAGGGAGGTCACCTGGGGGAATCATACTAGAAGCAATAGAGTAGCTAGAAGCCAGTCTTCTCCACTTGCCTGTCCTCACGTTGATGAGGGCACGGGACAGGGCAATGCTCAAAGGCAGAGGACAGCAGGTGGTGATAGATAGAAAGGCAATATAAAGTTATCTCTTCATGTTCTAAATGTTGGGGAAGGGAAGGATAGAGAGATAGGAAGGTAAAAACTAATGACTGACATTCTAACTTGGATAACTGGATGCATGGGAAAACAATTAACACCATGAGAAAAAAAAAAATGAAGGGGGTGTGGGGTTTTAGAGAAAGATAATGGGAAGAGATTGTCCCGTTTAGTGTTTGTAAGTTGAAATTAACAATCCATCAGGCATAAGGTGACTTCAAGTGTTGTAAAATTAGACAAACCAGTCTGGAGTTTGGAATCCTAGTTGAGACTGAAGGTGGAGCATTGAAAGTGATCAATTGAAAAGGCCCTGACCCTGAATGAGGGTACAGAGTACACCAAAGCCTATCAGAGTAATAAGCTGGAGGTTGAACATGCACGGAAAGAATAAGGATAAAGTGGAATTTATGCTGCATTCAGAAGGATTGTAATTCAGGCAGGGAGATGAAACTGATATACTGTAAAGGAAGGAAAGAAAAATTATGTGCTAAGCTCTGTGCTACTACTTATAGCTTCAAGAATATACAGAATACTAATTAAGGCATTAAATGGAAATAAATGAGGCACTGAAGGACAGGTGGGATCTCTAAACTCAACAGGAAATAGAAGAAATGGAGTTTCCTTGTCAAGGGCAAAGGGCCAAACAGATATTCATAACAGAATTATTAAAGGAGGCTAGAATGAGGAAAGATTGGTGTAATGATGAGCAAAATTATAGGGATGGGGAAAAACATGTACATAAAGAGAAACCAGGGTTAAAGTTAGATGACAGGAAAGATATAAGGATAAAGGGAGAAAAGAGAAATTACCCAAGATTGAAAAGAGGGATATGGAATTAATGCGGTTACAGTAATGTGACTAAAGATACTACAACACAACATATAGGAGGGGCTCAATAAACCTTGTTTTTCTTTGGTTTTAGAAGGAGGTCTTGTATTCAATCATGATGTACCACAAATGGTAATTTTGAATGAGTTGGAGGGGAGCAAGATGGGTGCCAGGGAAGTAAGGTGAGTGCTATAATATTCTAGATGAAACATGAGGATCTGAGTTAAGGTCATTAAACCTAAAAAAAAAAAAAAAAATTGGAAGGAATTAAACTTCAAAGTAGTCCTAATATAATAGAAAAAGGAGAAGGAGAAGTCAGTGAAGACTTCAGGCACACAGAAATAGGAACTCAGTACAAAATTGCAACAATGTTAACCAGAGGTACAGAGGCCACAGCTATATGCGTGTCAGTGTGGGCTTATGTTTCTGAGCATCAAGCCGCACAGGTGGTTGGGTTACATCTGTGGTACGTGTACCTCAATGTTTATCTTTGTGTGTTTATCTGCCTTTGTCTCTGGGTCTCACTTTGTATGCTTTTTTTCTGTTTGTGTGTAACTGTGTGTGTCTGCACACAAGTACACTTGTGTCTCTATATATTTACTTAAGTGTTTCTAGGTCTCTGGGCTCCTAAAGGCATGAGCCTCCATCTTGATTTTGTGTGACTCTGCCATTGTCACTCTTGGCTGTCTCACTGTATCATCTGATAAATGCCCTCCCAACTGTAAGTGCATGGCTTTGCTATGTGGCTGTGTCTGTGTTCACATGCTTGAATACATGTCCATGTACGTGACAACTGTGTTGTTTTTTTGTGTGCGCATTTACGTAGGTCTGCACTATCTGCGTCGGTGTGTACGTGTGTTTGCATACCTGTGCATACTTCCTAAAGCTTCGCTGCGGCACACCAGTTGGTACTTTCCGCAGCAAATGTAAAACTGTCAAACGGTCCTGAATGACAAATGGGAAAAGCCCCCACTGTCTCCCGCTCTACTGGCCTTTTTACTTTTAATAGAAAATTGACCTTACCTTTTACAGCCTATTTCACTACGTATCAATGTGCAGAGGCAACTATTTCCATGCCACTAACATAAAGCCCATATCAACCCGAAGTGATCTGTTGTGCAAACTGGATCTGAAATTATCTTCTTTGCTTTATAATGGTGGTGAAAACCAAGAAAAGCTTTTCTTGAGCCATAAAATGTAATTTAACACAAAAGTCACCCCAGCTTATGGATTTTCCTGTACAGAAACTTTCACATTAGGGCCCTGTGGTGAAGACTCCCTGTTGATTTTGGTAAATTCTAGAAGCACTAAAGAGAGGTGTAATTTCACTTTTTAACCCAACTATTGGTACCACAACTGTGATGAATCACTGTTGCTGGGGCTGATATGAACGGAAGGAAGAAGGAAGGGCCTGTGCTAATTGGTTCACCGTAGCATACGTTACGGGTCAAGTGAGAAGGACCACGCAGACCTTTGTGCTCAAGTCTTACAGACAGCCAGAATTAGAAGGCCATGACATTTGTATACTGGCATGATGGGCTCTGTGGCTGGTAAGACTGAAGGCAATCTCTATTTTTAGATATAATCAAGCTGGATCCCACTGAATATTAGCAGCAGCCCCAGGATTACCATGTAGGATCCTGGAGGCTTGGAGCTGAGATTCAAACCCAGATTTCTCGGTTACACCCTCCAGCTGATGAAGCCAATTCCCAAAGGACATATATTACAAGAGCTTGCTAAAACCATTTTCTTCAAGTTTGGGATTCACTGTCCATATTAAAAACAAATCAAAGACAGATAGAAACACAGCCTTCCTTGGGTACAAATTTTAAAGTCAAACCAGCTCTAAAGCCTGTCAGAAAACTTCCCCATACACAGAGCCTTTTTGGTCACATGAGCAGACTTGGATTTTAAGCTCTTTCTCCTATGGTGCTTCCCAATTTCACACCAAGATGTTGCCTATTAACAGGCGTCTTGGATGTCAGTTCATTAACTATAATTCAGATGGAGTGCGGCAGAGAACAACATGCCTGGGTTTCACTACCGCATCCAGAAACCCCAGGCCAGATGCTCAGAGCATGCTTGGTGCTACCCCCACCTGCTCACTTATGCGAGACAGAGTACCTCAACCCCAAATGCTGGGAATGAGAAAACACATGCAAACTCATAACGCTATAAAAAATGAAGGCTAGAAATCTAATGAGAATCTTGGAAAAGCTCACACTACTTGCTAGTAATTAACATTTAGTACGTGTGTATTCTATGCCTACATTACACTACACATTTCATAGACATTAGCTCATTCAATCCTCACAGCAAACCTCACAGAGGTTTGCTGTGAGGAATATGTCTTATTCCCCCTTCTAAAAATGAGAGACTTGAGTGTTGGTGAGACCTCGCCCAAGGTCAAACAGCTAATAAATGAAATGCCGAGTTTCAAATTTGGGGGTCCGACTGCGAAACATATGGGCTTTTATGGAGAAAATAAAAACACAGCCTTAGCAAGCAGCATATTAAGTTTGATGTGATTACACAGATAGTGCCTGGAAAATGTTAGCCTCTGATTTTAGCTTTACCTACTTACAATTCACTGACTCAGAAGTCAAGGGACTATTAATCCGAACACCTGGCCGCGTGCCCTCTCTACCTTTCAGATATACTCTGTGAGCTGAAGAGTGCGGCACGACTTCCCCCACCCATGTCATTTTTCTGCAGAGAATGAAAGGTAGTATATTTCATACACAACAGGCTCAGAGCAGGTAAAGCTATGTTGAGGCAGTCTATTCCATGATAAAGTCATCTCTGGTAATGTGCTGAGTGAAGAATTTGGATTCAGAAGTATAAACTAGAAACTAACATTTGTTTGTGTCCTACAGTAGTTCAGAGAATTAGACAACAATCAGGGAAGACATAAATAAGTCTAATTGTTGTAGACCATTGGTCCATCAGAAAAATACCTGGTAAATTTAAGCCTTAAGATCTAAGCTGAGAAGGTAATTTGTTTACACACAAGTAGGCAGAGGGTAGAACCAGTATCTACCAAATCATCTGCCAGGTAAGGAGATCCTACCTCATTTAAGCATGAGAGAGAGAGAGAGATGGGGCGGGGGGGGGGAGGGTGAAGAAATTCTGAAGAGTGAGGTAAAGAGAAAAGTAATGAGAACACTCAGAAGAAAAACATAATTATAAAAATGAGCTACTGAAAGATCAGAAGAAAATTTGAGGAAACTACATAGAATCTTTAATAAGGAACAAAACTACATACTTATAAAGAAACAGGAGAAGTACACAAGAGAGAAGCTGAAATTTAAAACCAAGTGGGTAAATGATAAGTAAGGTAAATGAGTTAAGGAAATATATTAAGCAAACTACAAATCGTACAGTCCAAATTCACACTGGAAGCAGAAAAAAGTAGAATGAAATCTACGGAAATGTAAATCTGCTATTATTAGAGATAAAAGCTTGAGATATGCTTTCAGAATTCAGATGGAAACTGAAAAACAAAGGCGATACAATTATAAAAGAGATGTCAATATGTAAAGAAGAGTGAGTATGGAACCCTGAAATACAGGTAACTGTTGTTCCTGACCACAAGAACAGATTTAACGAAATTGGCAAAATAATTAAGATATCTTAAAAGAAAACCACTTATAAGGATTATTTTTGCAAACTAAAAAGAGTTCTTAACAGTTCAAACAAATGCACACAAATAACAATGCAAACCTAAGTACCTCTAGCTGATATCTTCGAATTATAAGAATAAAAGAACTCTATAGGTATGAATGAAGATACAAATATTAAGCTGACATAAAATTTTACACATATGAATAAAATAGAAAGACATTTCCAGATGCACAGTATTTAAGATGGTAAGCTGAACATAGCATTGAGCTCTGCTGCGTAATGAAACTTCTAAAAATTATCTCCAGTAAAGGAATTTCAAGAAGGTACGAATTCACATAAACAGAAGGAATGGGAAGCAACAAAACCAAAAAAATTTTGGATGCTGGAAATCTGAGGGAGTAATGTAACTGGCTCAGCCAGCCAGAGAAAGATGAATAGTTAATCTAGAAGCTAGAAAAACTGATAAGAAACTCAATTTACATTCAAAACCTCCCCAGATCCGGAGAAATGACAGAAATGAAATCTCTGGAACTGAGATATAAAAAGCAAATTAAAAAATGGAGGACTTGTTGAAAATCTGGTTAAGAAACATATAGATCCCTCTCTCACTTTAGGGTCCTCCATAGAGCTGGGTTACTCACCTTCCACAACTATGGAAGCAGATTTGAGTTTGAGTCCCCAGAAGGTAAAACAGAGTCTCAGGACCACATCACTCACAGTTGAGGATTGGACAAGTCAACTATAATCATTATTCTGAGTAATCTGACTGGGTGAGGTTGATACAGCATTGTGAAAACAAAATGCTAAACACTAGAGAATTAAATGAAGGTTTACTTTCACCATTCTTCCCTCACCTTTATCTCCATATTTTCATCATTGTGTATATTCCACCTGTACAGTACAGTGGAAGGTTTTTTTTTTCCCCCCCTGGGGAATCTGACTACGCCCAAAGGACATGGAAGATTTCCTAGCGAGATCTTCCAGGATAGTGACCAAAGCAGACAATTCTCATCCACCCATAAAGAGCCTCCAAATAGGTTTTGGGCACACTGTATCCATATGAGCAGATATGCAAATATTGACAAACATTTAAGAAACCCATTTTATATGAAAACAGAGACTAATACAGAAAGAACACAAACAATTGGAGGAATCTTAAGCTGTGCAAGGAGAACTTTTTAAATAACTAATGTATGGCTGTTAGCATAACTGACTCCATCCTGGGCCCATTCAGCTCCTCCTGTCCTTCCACTGACCCTACCCAGGGCTGTACTGCATAGTAAATCTCTTCTCTGTCATCAAGGGCTTTGTACTACTAGACATTGTTGAATGATCACTAGGTCTCGGTGGCTTCTATGCCCAGTGAGTCTCCAAACAATAATGAAGACCTTCCCTGACATATTCCCAACACCCAAGAAAGTAGTTACTCATTGATAAATCTTGACTTAGGAATGCACTTCCTGTTTCCAAGCACATATCCTCCCTACCCTAGGTCAACTGTAAAATTCTCCCAGTGGCCCCTCAGCGGTGCTGAGTACAGCTGTGAATGCTTCCAGATCACCATCCACCCAATTCTACCCTGTGAGTAAGTTACCCTATAATAAACTGATCCATGGATTATATGGAGTTGCCTGCCTCATTGTTTGTTCTCAAGATATCTTCTCAGTTCGGTGGGCACTTTTCAATCCCACAACTAAAAGTAATATCCTCTGAAGAAAGTTTCAACAATGTTAAACCTCTAAGAACTAGAGGTTTAGAAACAAACACATGTGGCTGAGTCCACACATGTTGGGAGACAACTGCATAATTAGTTCTCTGAATTAACCTCAATGAAAATACAAAGTAGAACAGGAAATGAAAATGGACTAATTTGAAGCTCACATATATTTTATTAAAATTTGACAGTAAACACAGCAATTATTAAATTCTGTACAAGGTGGACCGTTCCCCTTGCTGTTCTCCTTGGATGCCACTGCCACTAAGTCATATTTAGGGTTAAATTAATAGTCATTTGTTTATTCTTAAGAGAGTCATGTTTCAGGAGTGGAAGTAATTAGCCCTAGACTGAACACTCGTTTTGCTCCAGTCCAGCCTAACAAGTCATAAAAACAAGAACTAAAAAGATCAAATACTTTCAAAATCAATGAACTGCATCCCAGAATGAAGCTAAAAATTATGTACAGGAATGAAAAAATATCCAGCCTCTAAGAAGCAAAGTTCATAATATCTGCTATCCAATAAAAAATTACCAGGATTGTAAAATAAGCCAGGAAATATGACACATGATGAAGAGAAAAATCAGTTAATTGAATTAGAGACATATTTGAAATAATAAAGGCTGAAAATTTCCCTAATTTGATAAAACTATAAACTCACAGATCCAAGAAGCTCAGGGAATCCCAGTACGAAAATGGGATTAGAATTATAAGAATAAAAGAATAAAAGAACTAAACTATACTATACTATACTATAGTAAGGACTAAGGAATACTATACCATACTAAGGAATAGAATAGTATAGTATTCCAACTATACTAAGGAATAGCATAATCAAATTTCTTAAAATCAACTATGAAGAAAAACCCCTAAAAGCAGCAAGAAAGAAAAGATACATTACATAAACAGGAACGAAGGTAAGAAGGACAGCAAATTTCTCATCAAAATCGATGCTGGCAAGAAATCAGTCAAGTAACATCTTTAAAGTACTGGGTGAGGGGTAGGGTATGGAACTTCTTAGCAAAAATATCTTTCAACAATGAAGGTGAAATAAGACTGTTTCAGACATAAAAAATCATCACCACTAGACCCACACAACTAGAAATATTCAAGCAAGTCCTTTAGGCAGAAGGAAACTAATATAGATAAAATTATGGATCTAAACAGATAAATGAAGATGAGAAACAGTAACTCATGGGTAAATACGTAAGTTTTTTTGTTAATATTTAATTTTTTTAAAGGCACTTGATTGTTTAAACAAAAATAATAATGCAGTGTGTGGCTTACAATATACAAAAAATTAAAATGTATGTAAACAATAGCACAAAAGCCAGGAGAGAAGAAATGGAAGAGAGCAGTGTAAGGTTCTTATACTACACATGAAGTGATGTAATATCACTTAAAGGTAGATGGCGATAAGTTAAAGACATATACTATAAAACCTAAAGCAGTAGCTAAAATAACAAAGCACACATTTATACCTAGTAAGCCAGCAAAGGAGATAATATGGAATCATAAAAATATTCAATGAATTCAAAAGAAGGCAGAAAAAGAGGAAAAGAGAACAAAGGACAGATGGGACAAATAGAAAACGAATAGCAAGAGGACAACTGGCAAGCTGACTTATAATTTTAAAATGTTGACTAGATGTACTTAGGTTTGATAGTTATTTATTTGCATTTGTTTGGAATGTTGAAACCTCTTTCAATTTGCAAAAAGAAGCCTTGTTTTTTCAAGGGTTATTTTCCTTTAGCATATCTTAAAGATAGGCTAATTTAGCAACATAAAATATTAATCTCTTCTGCACACTCCACCCACACCCACCCTCAAAAAAAGAAGAAACACATAAATGCAATTAAGAGGTACGTAACAAACCAGAAAGGAAAAATATTTAATATATTTATGATAAAGAAACATTTCAATATCCTTTAAATATCAAGTTTTACAATGAGAAAAAGAAAAGTGATCCCAGTAGAAAAGCAGGCAGCAAATGTGAGTGAATATTTACAAAAGGACAACAAATACCTGAAGAAAGTATGAAAAGTATCAACTGTTCCCTAATTTTGCAAATGCAAATTAAAATAAGCTATTCTGCCTACAAATCAACATTATTATAAATTGCACTATTCTGTTCTGCCAAAGCAAAGGGGAAAAGTCACCTTCATATAATTCTAGAGAGACTGTAATCAGTCTTCAAATAAATAATTACTGAGCATCTATTCGTTCTAGGTGTCAGACGTGAAGTGCAATTTATATTTTTTAATCAAAGTTCTTAAAATCATTCAGGCCTTTTCTTCCAGTACGTCTAATGACTGAGATAAAAGCGCCGGTTTAGCTTGCTAAGGAGAATCAGGGAGTCAGAGTAGCAGCCAGTGCCCTCCTACTAAGACCCATATATGCTCAGCTGCATATATGGTTTGAAAATCAGTATTATATGCAAATAATAAATGAAAACAATGTATATACACAGTACATACATATAATTTTTAAAATAAATAAGTATCGAGTATAAAGAGGTATTAAAATGTGAGGGTTTTTTGAAAAAATATATTATATCAAATATGAAAAAGATTGGAAGAGTAAATACTATAAGGACACCTATAGCTTCTACCTCTACTTGTATCTCTACTTCTAAAACTACTGGTTTATGTCTTGAATTCCAACTTTCCCTTGAACCCCAGACTACTATAACCAGGCTCAAGTTAAACTGTCCAAAAATAGTGGCTTCCCTGGTGGTGCAGTGGTTGAGAGTCCACCTGCCGATGCAGGGGACGTGGGTTCGTGCCCCGGTCCGGGAAGATCCCACATGCCGCGGAGCGGCTGGACCCATGAGTCATGGCCGCTGAGCCTGCGCGTCCAGAGGCTGTGCTCCACAATGGGAGAGGCCACAACAGTGAGAGGCCCGCATATCGCAAAAAAAAAAAAAGTCCAAAAATAGAACTCTTCATTTCCCCTTCTTTGGCCCCCTTCCCCAAACTGGCTCCTCCCTTAGTTTTCCATTATGAGTAGGGGAAAATGTTTTTCTGGACTCTTTTTATTTTTATCTCTCTTTACTGGTTTTCAGCCATGTACTGCCATCTCTGCCTCCAAATCATATTGCTAACCTGACCTTTCATCTTCCCCACCTCTACTTGTACTCTTGCTCTCTAAAATCCATTCCACATACAGCAGCCAGAGTTATTCTTTTTTTTTTTTAAATATTTATGTGCTGGGTCTCACTTGCGGCACGTGGGATCTTTTAGTTGCAGCATGCGAACTCTTAGCTAAGGCACACATGTGGGATCTAGTTCCCCGACCAGGGATCGAACCCAGGCCCTCTGCATTGGGAGTGTGGATTCTTAGCCACTGGACCACCAGGGATCCAACCACCTAGAGGGATGGGATAGGGAGGGTAGGAGGGAGACTCAAGAGGGAAGAGATATGGGGATATGTGTGTATACATATAGCTGATTCACTTTGTTATAAAGCAGAAACTAACACACCATTGTAAAGCAATTATACTCCAATAAAGATGTTTAAAAAAAAAAAACACTATAGATCCAATCATATAGGTCCCTTGCTTGAAACTGACCTATTACTTCCCATCACACTTAAAACCCATACTCCTTACCATGGCATCAAGGAGCCTCCATTCTCTGGTCTTAGAGACCAGAGAATGAATTTAGATCTACCACTGCTCATCTTGCCCGTTAACCTGAAGGCTCTAGCCTCAATCAGGCCGAAAGTGTCCTCAAGCAAGGGTGTTGCTTTTGCTCTTCCTAGAATGTTCCTTCTCAATATTCAGGCCTCTGCTCTGACAGGTCTTCTCTGACTACTTCTAAATGAGCACTCCCTTCCCTGCCTCCGCCTAACCCTACACACTGGTATGTCAGGGACTTTCCACCATTTATGGCCCTAGCTGAATTCATATTTCTCATTTGCCTACTGAGGTATTGAGTGGCAATGATAGCTAATCAAAAATCTAAGCCCTTAACAACTATATTGCTTAAACATTAATAATACTAAACTTATATTCAGATACGTTTTTTCTTCTTTGTGCTTGTCCACATTATCCAAATTTTATATGATTGATAAACATTTATTTAAAAGCCAGAATAAAAAGTTCATATGCGCAAAACTTAACAACAGCAAAGCTTAAGATGCACAAGAAGGGAGGCATTTTCCTTGAGAATTAGATTAAGTCATTTCTTCAGTTGTGGGCAATTTTTAAGATAAACTTTGTTTGAGTGGAAGGTCAAATGAGAAATTTATTATACAAGAAGAGAGAATTGTATAAGATAAGAAAGTCACGTGAAAGAGCTGTTGGTAAACCTGGAAGAAACTGTACAGGTTAATTAGACCTCCTGAAAAGAGACAGGGGAAAACAGGGAGAGAAAAGTGGCCTCTTTCGCTGGCATGAGAGATTTACATACTTTAAGCCACAAGGGAGAGGAAAGAAGAGCACCATAGGAATTTAACTGAAGATCCATCGTCTTTGGCCCAAAGTCCATTCTCTGTTGCCCTGCCAACTGGTTCCCTTTGGGGTAAGAGCATTTAATAAAGTAACCAGTAATTAGAAGTGGAGCTTCACATGGTTTAGCTGACTTTGTTTTAGGTAAGGGACCATGGGGAGGTTTGGAGAGCTTTATCATACGAATTAAGTAATGAAGGGAAGACATTAGCTTAAGTATAAAAGGGTTAAATTGAGTTCATATGCTGGAAAGAGCTCCTGGCTTTCCAGTAGTCTGAAAAGGAATAAATCCCACGGTTACATGTCCCACGAGGTTTTGGTTTTACTTACTGGCTTCTCTGCCAGTAACAAGAATCATAGACTGAGAACAAGTGGATGTTCACTCACTTGATACCTCAGTGCATCGCCTGGGTTCAGTGAGAAGGGGCAGCTAGCAACTTGTTGCCTTCTCTTTGCCCTTACCTTAAGGAGGGTCTCCTCTGTCCAAGAAGAGATGAGGAGTAGAAGAAGGAGATGACAAGGTGACTCACTTTTGCAATGAGAACAGTGTCCTTGGCATATAAAATGATCAACAAAATGATGGCACCTCTTCCAACCGGGCAGGGCACTTGGTATTAATGCAGCCTGCCCTGTAATGTCCCCCCTCCAGGAACCCCCCGGAAAGATGAAAACTTGGTGAAAGTTGTTGAGTCACTTTACACTTTTCTATGTATAACTTTAAGCTCACAAGTATGCAGGCACAATGGCTATCTACCTCTTCTTTAGCTATAATGTTTGAGTTCCTGAACCTGTCCTTGGAAATCAATCTTTATTTGAACTAAACTCAAATTCAACAGATAATTGCAGGAGTGTTGGAGAATAAGAAGTGATCTTTGAAAAACGGGTCTATTTTCTTTTGCTTTAAGAACAAATCCATTCTGGTTAAATAAGGTTTTGTTTTCCATTCCATTAAGGAAGTTTTCCCTCTCTATATAAGCTTCGTACAGCTCATAGGAGAGTTTGGGAATCACTGGTAGGGGGGATGATCCAGAGTGATGGGCCACTTTGTCATATCAAGCCATTAAATATATTTATGTAAGAATCAATACATTGCAGTATATGAATCTAAGAAGAATGTAAAGAACCAGCTTCCCCATGGCTGACCAGCCCATGAGCAACCTTAATTACTTTACTTAAATTCAAAGTAAGCCAGGATTTCCATCCATCAAATAGAACTAATTGCAGTTGATACCTTTCTTTCCTAGAGGGATGCTGTGATCATTATTCAGACAGTGTGGGTCAAGAAGCCTAGGATTTAGTGACAACAGGGCTTTTATTGAAAAGCAGTGAGTGAAGATGGTTGAAAAGAACAGGCTTTTAATGAAACAGACCAGAGTCTGACATCGAGTAACGCCATTTACTACCAGTGAATACGTGAAATGCACTTGAAGTCCCCTTGCCTTAGCTTCCTTATCAGTAAAATTGAGAAAAAAATTACCCACCTTGGGCAAATCCATGGGAAGACTGTAGCCAGTATATGCAAAGAGCTGGCCACTAAAGATACAAAATAAAATGATGTGATCATTTTATGTATTTTATGGATCACTTACCCTATAGCAAGCGCTTCTTTATATGTGCCCCCTTAGAGCTGGGACCCACCCATTGCTCGTGTTTTCATATCATCCACACAGATTCTGAGAGCAGTGCATTCCATATAACAGACAACTAATTCACAGTTGTGAAATGAGTGACTGATGACTGAGGTCCCATAGCTTCATGTACCATTTCTATGCTGGTGACTCTCATATCTTCCAGATTGAATTCCTTCCTGGAGTTCCAAATTCACATACTAATGGCCTGATCCCCACCCGAATTCATGATATCTTTTAGGATGTTCCAAACAGAATTCATAATTTCTTAATTTTTCCCTATACTCTGCCCCTTTCCAGTTTTTCTCTTTTAGCAAATAACATAATTCATCCTGAGCTCAAGACAGAATGGTTTTACCAACGTCTAAACTCACCGACAGTGTATTATAGTGTATATTTCCCCACACCCCTCAAAACTCCAGATATTGTACATATTTTTAAATTTTGCCAGATTTATATTTGTTCTAGTTTACACTTCCCTAATTTAGAGGGAGTTTCATCTTCTTGCTGATCATTTATAGGTCCAGTCCATTCAAATACCAGTGTATAGATCAGATGCTGAAATTATTTCTATACCACCACCTGCGCTGACCAAGGGCTGAGTGAATTTTAATCTTTATCCCTGAAACATTCTTTTCAGTAGTCCACACTTTAGAAAAACCCTGCATTTAGAGCCAAATACTTGGTTGTTCCCTGAGTTACTTAAATTGCTAACGCTGTTTTTCTCACTTATGGTCCCATTTCTTGTTGCTTTGGTGAAGGACACAGGACACAGAATTACACTGGGTCCTTCACCAAATTTCTATAATTTCCTTTTTTGCCCCCAAATTGAGTTCACATCCTCTCCCAAGCCATCAGCAATATTGGGGAGTCAAAGCTTTGCTAAGAGACAGCAGAGTACGTTCATCATCTTGTTTCAAATAATCACTCAGCATAAGATACTTATATGATTCTATGGTATTTAGGTGGTGAAATGTGATTTGCTTTTTTTATTAATTTTTTGAGGAGGCTAATTAAATTCATGCTTGTCAACCTAGGTAGAAACAGAGTTTAAATTCCTGCAGGGTCTGTGAGCTCAGTAAATGTCTGATCAAGAAAAACAAAAACAATAAACAACCTCTTTTTGGAACTTCTAGGCACAGTTCAAATGCTTTTTTATTTATGAAGCCTTTCCACCACCTCTCAGTGAAATGAAATTTGGATTTCACCTTCCACTCAATTCCTAGGACCCTCCGCCAAGTGACTTCCTGACAGAACTCACACACGGCTTTATATGTGGGTTAATCACATGTCTTTCCCTTTCTAGTTCATTTTGAAAAGTGACCTGTTTTTGTTTGTATTTCTACCTCTCTTCCCAGAAAGCCTAGGACAATATCTTGCAAATGTTAAATAATTCCATTTTCACCACCTTCTATTCTGTATCCCAACTTGCAAATCATAGTCAATCAAAATTTATTATACACCTACTATGTGCTAGGGATGGTGCCAGAGGCTATGGGGCTTAAAACCTAAACAAGGCATCTATTTCTTAGGCTCCTTCCATTTAATCATAGATGCAAAAAAGTAAAACATGCTTAAAATACTCTGTAAAAAGAACTGTAAATGGAGTGAACTCAGAGTGCTATGGGAGTACAAGGGGTCCAGTCATCTAGGTAACCCAGAGGGAGACAGCAGAGAAATAAAATGGTACTGGAACTAAATCTTGAAGGATGAGTCCAATAGATGGAGCAACAGAAAAGGGGCATGGCAAACAAAGGCAGCATATTTACGGAGATATGAGAACCAGCAATGTATTCACGAAACTGCAAAAAGCTAGAGGCATTAGGGGTCATAAGAGAGTGGGGGAATGTGAAGTTGGAGGGGCAGTCAGGAGCTGGATCATGGCTTTAAATGCCAGACTAAGTCCCTGAGTATGATGAAGGACCACTGCATATGCATGTCTGTCATTGACCCTAGCTTCCTAAGCTGCCGCAATCAGCAGTGTTACTTTCAGGAGATACACCTATTCTGTAACTTGCAGCCTTCATGAAAGACTTTGCTTTGTTAGATTAAACCAAATCATGTTTCTTTGTTTTTCATATATGGTCTTCCTATTGTTCCACCTTTTTGCTGTTTTGTTTTCCTTCCTCCCAATTCCCAGAGAAAATGAAATTTGCAGCATAGAAAAAAAATATTCAGCCAAATCGTCTGTTTCTTCTTCTTCCTCACTTCTCATGCCCTATTTGAGTAAAATCCTTGTCATGTATTTTTCACACCTTCACCTGAATGGAAAGCTTGAGTGTCTAAACTAATCCGCAGGAGAGATTTCATTTCCAGTGTGCAAAAAAGAAAAAAGAAAAGAAAAAAAAAAACCTCTTATTTTAATCAAGTGAGAGTGGTTAAAAGAGAGAGAGATTCCCATAAAAATAATAATAATATGCCACATCTCTCAGGACTTCAAGAGCAAGCATTTGTGGCATTTTACTAACGTGTGAAGAAAAAGTATATGAGCCCAAAGGAATGATCTCAGAACAATGTAAGAGGAGAGTCGATCTGACAATAAATTTGCAAAGTCTCCATTCACAATTGGCAACAGCGGTAGCCTCATTAAACTCAACAGTTGGACCAGTTAGAGAAGAATATACATCCAATTTATCCAAACAGATGCACTTTAGGAAGACTTGAGATTTTAACACCATAAACACCTCTCTTAAAGGCCTCCTTTTTTAGTCTCTTAAATACAATATACACACACACATACACACACATACACACAAATACGCATTCAAATGTACTCTCTAACAGACACCATAGACATGTTTATGGGAAACTAATTAAAAACACAAGGCCAAAATATGTTATTCAAATACTTAGATGACAAATTTAGAATAGTTTTTGAGAAAATATAAACTTAACTCTTGCCTTAATGAAAAATTAATTTTTTTTCCAGTGGACAAACCATATATTAGCCATTTTCCTTTATAAAATCAATTGGGAATAAATTGCTAGTCACTAAATACACCTGGGTTGCATATTTCATTCATTTCAGCATGATTCAGTTACCGTCCCAGCAAGACAAAGGATTCTCTTTCAAGTAAACGGAGATCATACTTTCTAACCTGCCCAAGCAAAAGTAGTTTATTGTTACAATAATCATCACTGGGCACAAAGGTAGGAGACTGACCTGAACAACCCCACAAGGCTCCCAACGCTAATCACATGATGTTATCCTCCCAGAAGCAACAGTACCATGAGCATAACTTTCTCCTTTGCCCTAAACATCACTCACCATCATACTATAAAACTGAAAGATCTTTATTCCATCTGGCCCATTTCCTAGAAGATAGACTTCTGCTCAACTTTCTTACCTGGCAAGACATTCTCTATACCTCCCTCACCCTTATATATGCCTTACTCTGCATTCACACCATACATACTCTGTCAGTGGTACTCCTTTCTGCCATTTTATCTACCTAGCATTCCTTGCCTCTCTTCTGTTTGGATTCTCCAGTTAATATTACATTTCTCTCAACAGACTTTCCTAACCTCCTGGAACTGGCATCCAATAGATGTGTTGAATTGATGCCACAGTATTTTAAATGCTTCAGGGTTAATTTATGAATAGCCATATTTTGCAAAGTAGATTTCCTAACACACAAACCTCTAACCTATTATCAGTGCGACCTTGAAATGAAGCAAGAGATTTGTAAGAAAAAAAAATATGAGATATTGGTTATTTCCTTTAACAATCCAGCAGGCTGTTTCTTTGGCTCATTTTGTATTAAAGATTGAACATTCTTTCTGGAATAAGATTTGTAGCTATTAAATAGCTTTTTATACTTTAAAATGACTGCTTGGTTAAATGCAAAAACAATATACTTTCTTCAAGAGCAAGACAGTCATTAGCTCACTCTTGAGTTACATTTGGCCTTAAATTTTGAGTGGCAATATTCACCATTATTACTGGATGATAAATTGCAATAAGAAAATATACTTCTCTTCCCTGTAAACTCTGTCTACTTTAAATGGGCTTAGCATTGCTTTAATAGTACATCCAAAGATACCCAAAGTCAGTGTCCCCCGAAGCAAATCACAAGAATGTTGGACTTCATTATGACCATTAAACTTCATAATGACCATTAAATCACTGTCATTACTACAGACAGGGTTTCCTGCCGAGGCAGTTACAAAGTAGTTTAAAGAAAATTAAGGAATAAATGTAAAATATATAAATTCCATTGTTGCCATGGTAACCCCATGTATAAACTACTATGAAGTTCTAAAATAGTTCCTTCTCGTGAGATATTAATAACAATTGATACTTCCAACCTAAATTCACGTGTATTGCAGTTCCATGCTGATGATCATACATATATTATTAACAGCCACGAAAAATGTAACAAAATATAAAAGTATTAGGCATTTCAAACATACCAACATCATCTTAAACTCCGTGGGTCTTCTTCCAAACCACTCAGATAGGAAGACACCTTGGGACCTAAAGTTTGTAAGGGGATAAATTCTTTAAATTCCAAATTCTGGAACTTCACTGGAAGCTTCTTCTTCATAGACCTCTTTATGGAAATGTTTACCCAAGGGATATTTCTATCAATAACAGGACACTTTGCCAAATACAATGGCAGAATTAATAGATGATATCGACATTAATTAAGGGGAAAAGAAGCTGGCTAATAGTTACCAAGTATCAACTATTGCCAGGCACTTCATATAGGCTCACATCATCTGAGGAGGCAAACTTTATTCTATAGTTTTTAGATAAGGGAGCCGAGGCTTAGATGAATTATGTTACTTGGACATAACACCAGCTGGTGAATAGAACTGACGACACTGGGATCCAGGTACATCTGACTTTAAAGATAAAAGGGGACATAATGAATATTTGTAGGAAAAATAAATACAAATTTTATAAACAGTCTATTGAAGTGTAAGGAATTAATATTGATCTTTCTTTCTGAGAATCCAGAAAGTTAAACTTTGTCTAAAAACATTTCATGTCCACAGTAATAAAGAAGACAAATTGAGAATAAGCTGCTTTAGCTCCCCCAAGATGGAAATGGCCAAATCTTATGAACAAAGAAAACTCTCTGCTTCAACACCGAGCAATATCATTTCTCCCATATTTCTGTATTTAAAAATATTCTTCTATTGAACAGTTACTACCATGTAAATCAGAAAATAATCACTTAGTTTTAGAGTAAAACAGATATGTATAAAAGTGAAGAAATGGTAGCAGCTGAGCTTAGCAGAGAGGATTCTGATACCTTATTTACGTATGTTTCTATACTCTGTTCTATATTGAACTTTTATTATTTTTATAAATGGATGAAATATAAATTATGGAAATGAAAAGCATACACATATTAAATAAGGCTACATGGTCTTGGGTCACCAGTCAATATTGCTTTAATGAAATTAATTACTGTATAACAAACTTGAAACAAATTCACAGCCTGCCTCAGCCAGCAAAGTAGAGGATGCTGTTTTATTGAACAGTCTCTGTCTTCCGCCGTCTTTGATTATACACCTCACTCTGCCATCATAAATAAGATACCAAATTAGCAGGTACATGTCAGCAGTAGCCATTCCCTCTTTATTATCATATGTTCGTAATTAGCATTTATACAACAGCCATATGAGAGCTGGTGAAGCCTGAGGCCCAATGGAGAGTGCTTATGGCATTTCCTTATGTCTCTTTCATAATTACAGTAATATATGGCACAGTAGACAGGAGATTAGGGATATTTCATCACTGCAATAACCACCTTCTCAAAAAGCAGTTTCCATTATCTATAACATATTATATAATACCTATTTTTAAAAGGTAAATGGATGGTGACATCAGCAAGATGGCTGAATAAGACATCCCACATTGCATTCCCCCCCACTCCAACAATAACGATTCAGCAATGACCCACAAACAAAAGTGCCTTTGTTGGAGCTGTGGGATCCAACACCACATGCCAAGGGACCTGGGAGCAGTATCACCCACCTGCGTATTGGGTGACAGGCATACAGATTTTTGTTCCAGCTGCGAATCCTGCAGTGCTCTCTGAACCAGCACCAGCCCTTCTCAGCCACAACCCAGGAGCCCCCGGAGAACACTGTCTTAGACAATCACTCATGGATGAAAGACACTTTGTGGGAGGCACCCAGCAGAGGTGTTCCAGCCTGCCACTGGAGCAAAATAATATTAGTTTGGATGCACTGGAAACTTTGGATGCATACGAAGAACAGTGTAACTTTATCCACATCACCTTTCCCACAAGACAGCACAGCTCAGTACCAAAAGAGATCTTCCTCAGCCCCAAATTTCTCTCGTTGAAGAAAGTAACAGCATGTGAGCGACTCCCTGAGTTCCGCAGCTGGGTAAAATGCTGCCATGCCTCTCTCACCTCATCCAGAATACTGTGTCATTACTGAACTACAGGGGGATGGGAAGAGCCTGAGAGAGAAGCAGACAGGACTCTCAGAAGGCATTAAAGTGATAAAGATGCTACCAACGGTATTGTGTACCCCATCAAGAAGCCTGCCCAAGAGCCACTAGAGACACCTTGTCCGTGGATCCCACCAACTGGCCCATGGGCATTCCCAGCATTCTGCATGCCTCACCCATACACAACCCCACCTTGGGACCAGCTCCCTGTACAGTGCTGAGGGAGAGCTTTGGCAGATAGCTAGCGAGTATGCAAAGAAAACCTGCCCCAAACCGTAGGTTAAGGAGAGACCACAAACTTGAGCTTTAGCACTTTCTCTGGAAAAGCAAAAGGGAGGTTGTCAGCATCCAACCTACTGCATGGCAGGATCAAGGGAAAGCATATAAGCTTAAGAATTCAGCCACAAGAGAGAGCAAGAAGTATGAAGCAAGCACATACATAGGTCACTACCATGGCTGACAAAAGGTATTTCTCCCCTAAAGAAAGTCATTAGAGACTGGGGGAGGTGACTGCTACTTCAAATGTGAAGACAGCAATGCAAGACTTTAAGGAACATGAAAAATCAAGGAAACATGACAGTAACAAAGGATCATAATAATCTTTGAGTAACTAACCCCAAAGACATGGAGATCTGCAATCTACCTGGTAAAGAATTCAAAATAGCTTTTCCAAGGAAGCTCAAATAGCTACAAAAACATAAAAATAAAACAAAACAAGAAAACCCACAGAAAGACAATCCAACAAAATGAACACAATACAGGACTAAAATGAGAAGCATACAAAGATATAGAAATCATAAAAAACAATCAAACAGAAATTCTGGAGCTGAAGAACAAAATAAATAAAATGCAAAATGCAATAGAGATCATCAACAGAAGAACACATCAAGCATTTACTAATGCTTACCTATCCATAATTACTCTGAATGTAAATGGATTAAATTCTCCAATCAAAAGGCATATAGTAGCTATTGGATGGATTAAAAAAAACCAAAAAACAGAATCCAATTATATTCTGCTGACAAGAGATTCATTTCAGCTTTAAGAACACACATAGGCTCAACATAAAAGGATGGAAAAAGATGTGCCATGCAAGGATAAACCAAAAGAAAGCAGGGTAGCTATATTTTTATCAAACAAAAAAGACTTTAAGGCAAAAACTATAACAAGAGACAGGGATGATCATTATATGATGACAACAGGGTAAATTCATCAGGAAGATACAACAATCATAAATATATATGCACCCAACATTGGAGCACATAAATATATTAAGCAAACACTGACAGATCTGAAAGGAGAAATAGCCAATACAATAACAGTAGAGGACTTCTAGACCCCACTTTCAACAATGGATAGATCATCTGGACAGAAAATCAATAAGAAAACCCTGCACTTGAACTATGCTTGAGACCAACAGATCTAACAGATATATACTAAACATTCCATCCAAAGCAGTAGAATACACATTTTCCTCAAGTGCATATGGAGCATTTTCCACATAGAACATATTATATGTCACAAAAAGTCTTAAAAGTTTAAGAAGATTGAAATTATACCAAGTATATTCTCTAACCAATGATATAAAACTAAAAATCAGCAAGAGGAAAGCTAGAAAATTAACAAATATGGTAAAAAGATACAACCCAATCCTGAATAACCAATAGTTCAAAGAAGAAATCAAAAGCAAAATAAAAATATCTTGAAGCAAATAAAAATGGAAGCACAACATACCAAAGCCTGTGGAATGCAATGAAAGCAGTTTGTAGGGGAAGTTTACAGCAGTAAATACAAATAGTAAGAAACAACAAAGATGACAAATAAACAACCTAGCTTTACACCTGAAAGAACTAGGAAAAGAAGAACAATCTAGCCCAAAGATAGCAGAAAGAAGGAAATAACAAAGATCAGAGCATAAATAAATGAATGAGACAACAGAAGAACAATAGAAAAAATAAACAAAGAATAGAACAATAACAAATAAGGAGACTGAATCAGTAATCGAAAACCTTCCAACAGAGAAAAGCCTAGAATCAGAAGGTTTCACAGGTGAATTCTACCAAACGTTTAAAAAATAATTAATGCCTATCATTCTCAAAAAAGTGAAGAAGAGTAAAACACTCCCAAACTCATTTTACGAGGCCAGCATTACAGTGATACCAAAGCCAGGTAAGGACACAAGAAAAACTACACACCAATATACCTGACGAATATAGATGCAAAAATTATCAACAAAATATTAGAAAACAAAGTTCAACAACACATTAAAAGAAGGATTTATCCCTGGGATGCGAGGTTGGTGCAACCTACACAAATCAACTAATGTGATACACCACGTTAACAGAATAAAAGATTAAAACCCTATGATTATCTCAATAGATGCAGAAAAATAATATGAAAAAATACAATATTCTGTCATGACAAAAACTCTCAACATAGTGGATATAGAGAGAACATACCTCAACATAATAAAGGCCATATATGACAAGCCCACAGCTAAAACACACTCAATGGTGAAAAACTGAAAGCTTTTCCTCTAAAGTCAGGAATAAGACAAGGTGTCCAGTCATACCACGCCTATCCAACACAGTATTGGAAGTCCTAGTCAGAGCATCACACCTGGAGGCTTTTTCTAATTGATCCTTGGTCATGCGTTATTTTAATTCCAGTACACAATGACTTCCATGTGTCAGGTGCTATGACTGGTACTGCAGAATACAGCTCAAGGCTGAGCAAGAACCAGCCTGTGCAAGATTCCAGATTCCTGACCTCTTTTCTCAGCCATTTCCCTTTTACGTGTCACTATGCTTGGCCCCTTTGCTGAGCTGGGTTTGGGCATTTGTTTTTTGTTTTTGTTTCATTTTGTTTTGTTTTTAAACATCTTTATTGCGGTATAATTGCTTTACAATGGTGTGTTAATTTCTGCTGTATAACAAAGTGAATCAGCTATACATATACATATATCCCCATATCTCCTCCTTATTGTGTATCCCTCCCACCCTCTCTATCCCACCCCTCTAGGTGGACACAAGGC
This sequence comes from Phocoena phocoena, assembly GCF_963924675.1. Taxonomy (NCBI): domain Eukaryota; kingdom Metazoa; phylum Chordata; class Mammalia; order Artiodactyla; family Phocoenidae; genus Phocoena; species Phocoena phocoena. The sequence goes on from NC_089234.1 coordinate 52,372,671, forward strand.
ACCGAGCTGATCTCCCTGTGCTATGTGGCTGCTTCCCACTAGCTATCTATTTCACGTTTGGTAGTGTATATATGTCCATGCCACTCTCTCACTTCGTCCCAGCTTACCTTCCCCCCCCACCCCATGTCCTCAAGTCCATTCTCTACGTCTGCATCTTTATTCCTGTCCTACCCCTATGTTCATCAGAACCATGTTTGTTGGTTTTTTTTTTTTTAGATTCTATATCTATATGTTAGCATACAGTATTTGTTTCTCTCTTTCTGACTTAGTTAACTCTGTATGACAGATTCTAGGTCCATCCACCTCACTACAAATAACTCAATTTTGTTTCTTTTTAATGGCTGAGTAATATTCCATTGTATATATGTACCACTTCTTCTTTATCCATTCATCTGTTGATGGACACTTAGGTTGCTTCCATGTCCTGGCTCTTATAAATAGAGCTGCAATGAACACTGTGGTACATGACTCTTTTAGAATTATGGTTTTCTCAGGGTATATGCCCAGTAGTGGGATTGCTGGGTCATATGGTAGTTCTATTTTTAGTTTATTAAGAAACCTCCATACTGTTCTCCACAGTGGCTGTATCAATTTACATTCCCACCAACAGTGCAAGAGGATTCCCTTTTCTCCACAGCTTCTCCAGCATTCATTGTTCGTAGATTTTCTGATGATGGCCATTCTGACTGGTGTGAGATGATACCTCATTGTAGTTTTGATTTGCATCTCTCTAATGATCAGTGATGTTGAGCATCCTTTCATGTGTTTGTTGGCCATCTGTATGTCTTCTTTGGAGAAATGTCTGTTTAGGTCTTCTGCCCATTTTTGGATTGGGCTGTTTTTTTTGATATTGAGCTGTAAGAACTGCTTGTATATTTTGGAGATTAATCCTTTGTCAGTTGCTTCGTTTGCAAATATTTTCTCCCATTCTGAGGGTTGTCTTTTCGTCTTGTTTATGGTTTCCTTTGCTGTGCAAAAGCTCTTAAGTTTCATTAGGTCCCATTTGTTTATTTGTGTTTTTATTTCCATTTCTCTAGCGGGTGGGTCAAAGAGGATCTTGCTGTGAGTTATGTCAAAGAGTGTTCTTCCTATGTTTTCCTCTAAGAGTTTGATAGTGTCTGGCCTTCCATTTAGGTCTTTAATCCATTTTGAGTTTATTTTTGTGTACGGTGTTAGGGAGTGTTCTAATTTCATTCTTTTATATGTAGCTGTCCAGTTTTCCCAGCACCACTTATTGAAGAGGCTGTCTTTTCTCCATTGTATATTCTTGCCTCCTTTATCAAAGATAAGGTGACCGTATGTGCGTGGGCTTATCTCTTTGGTTTTTTGAGCACCACATACTTCTGATCCTTAGCATGTATTTTTGCTGTGTTTTGCACAAGGTGATCGAAATTCCCATCTAGGCTTTCTGTAAGTTATTGCTTTGTCATTTTTTCTTTTTTTTCTAATAAGGCTCAGGTTTTGTCAAGATTCTCTTTTCTAAAATAGAACTACTTCAAAACATAAGTAGTTCTTTAAAATCTTTTTCTTTACATATCATTATTTTGATATACACAATGATAAAAAAGAAAACACAGAAAAGGTTCTGGGCTTAGAAAAAGTATTTTATGAAATTTGGCATGTATCTCTTGAAGACTTAAAACTTGGGCACAGACAGCCTTGGTTAGCATTAGAAACAGATGAAAGACAGGCATTTTACTGTTGTGTAAAGTGATCTGAGTGTGCAAGTGCCCTCTGTTCTGGAGTGTGTGATGTCCGTCCTTATGAACTCATATGCTTGCCTGGTTTGTGTTTTAGGCTACAGGATCTGGTTCTTGTTTTTAATGAGCAAGTTTTTGAAAATCAGGTGATGTCAACTTAAAGAGCAAACAAAAAGCAGTCTACATTCTGAGAGCCTCTTCAAAGATCAGAGAATGGGCCGCCCCAGTGTAGCCACAAAAGGAGTGGGGCTGGGCCTAGCTGCCTCCTCTCAGCAGGGCTGGAGTACCCCATCAGCGACACACACACACACATTTGTATCACCTGCTGGCTCCTGGGTACTTCCAAGTCTTCATCTCCTGCCAAGGGATGATATCTAAAATATTTACCAGCACACAGTGGCCCAGCCACTGCCCCATCTGAACAGACACCTACTGGAAAAGGGTCCTGGATGCTTGTAACTGTGGTACATGTTAACCCTTTCGTTGCTGGACCCCTGGCAGTGCAAGGGTCCCCAAAGGAGGGGTTAAATTGGTGGGAACAGCAGGGAGCACAGAAGGACAGGTGCTCTTGAGCTGAAGTTCAGCCCTGCCTGTACTACAGCAGAGTCACATCTCGCCAGAACTCCTGGCAAAGCTGATTCAGAGTGGATTTCGCCTCACTTAAGAAGTGTAGTTAAAGATCTGCTAATTCTCTTCCATTCTACATCCACCCTAGGACAATGGAAATCAAGCTAGAGACAGGTAAAACTAAGGGGAGGGCCAGAACTGGACGGTAGACAAGGAATTTTCTATATCTGGACAGAAACGGTGTGTATGACAAGCCATAAAAACCCTGCAGAAGCATGTAGCCCACTTGTTAAGCTGACATTCCCCTAAGAAGCTTTAGGAAAAAAATCAGTTTTCTAAATACCCAGCATACACCACAAGACTCTTAATATCTTATTCAGAAAGCATTAGGCTCAACTCCCAGGCCACACATTCCTACGGAGGAACTTTCTGGTTATGTTTCAAAAATATTTGCTTCATTTTAATTGATTTTTCTACATCCAAGAAACAGAAAAGGCTCATATAAATACATAGAAACTGCTTTCAGGCAATAAAGTATATGATAAAATGGCTAAAATCAACATCTGGGAACATAATACAGCAATTAAATTTTAAATAATGGCAAAAAACAAATTTAGGGTGGCCCAGCTAATCAATTATATTTGCTTTTTAACTCTCTTATTTATCTCATGATGGTATCAATATGAGATACATATTGACCTCATAATTAAGAAGCTAGGTAGCTCCTGGACTTCCCTGGCGGCACAGTGGTTAAGAATCCGCCTGCCACTGCAGGGGACACAGGTTCGAGCCCTGGCCCGGGAAGATCCCACATGCCGCGGAGCAACTAAGCCCATGCACCACAACTACTGAGCCTGTTCTCTAGAGCCCACAAGCCACAACTACTGAGCCCGTGTGCCACAACTACTGAAGCCTGTGCACCTAGCGCCCATGCTCCGCAACAAAAGAAGCCACGAAGCCACGGCAATGAGAAGCACAACCAAGAGTAGCCCCAGCTGGCCACAACTAGAGAAAGCCAGCACACAGCAACAGAGACCCAATGCAGACAAAAATTAATTAATTAACTAAATTTTTAAAAAAGAAGCTAGGTAGCTCCTTAATTAGAAAATTATTTCTTATGTATTAAAAGTTGTTTTTAGAATTGGTTTCATGTAAGAAAAAAATCAGACAGCTGTGGACAGTAATTTGATACTCTTACTTAAAAATGGTCTCAAGCTCCATTTTAATCACCGTGCCCTCAGGCCCCAAACTATTATCCGCTGGGTCAAATTTAGCTGGGAAGCAAATTTTATTAAGCAGGTTTGGTGCTTGAAAAAAACGACATGAGAATGCTTTAGGTGGGGCCTGCTCAGTTGTGTAAAACGTCAGCAGTTCTTAGCTACTTAACCCATCCCACAGCTACCTTTGATGGTTTCACTCATTTGTGTTGTCTGTTTGGCCCCCTGAAGTCCAATGACTGACAGGCAAAGGAAGACAAGTGCATGGTGACATGGCTGACAAGCCATAGATTCAAAACAAGGAATTGGGTTATTCAGCCAGGAGACAAAAAGGCATCTTGGGATTTCAAAGGTTTTAGAAGATGAAGAGAAGACATATTCAGATACGAGATTCTCAAAATGAGAATCAGCATCATCAAGATAAACCAGGAATGTGTTCGAAATGCAAAGTTTCAGGCCTATCCTCAGATTTACAGAAAATCAGAAATTCTAGGGTGGGGACGGTAACTTGTTTTACCCTCCAGGTGATTGTGACACACATAAATGTTTGAGAACCACTTTCCTAGATGCAAAAAGAACAACCAGGAAAAAATAGGTAGAAATCACACGACAAGATATTTCAGTTTATGGTAAAGAACTTTCAGTCAAAACCTTTTTTTTTTTTTTTTTTTGCGGTATGCGGGCCTCTCACCGCTATGGCCTTTCCCGTTGCGGAGCACAGGCTCCGGACGCGCAGGCTCAGCGGCCATGGCTCACGGGCCCAGCCGCTCCGCGACATGTGGGATCTTCCCAGACCGGGGCACGAACCCGTGTCCCCTGCATTGGCAGGTGGACTCTCAACCACTGCGCCACCAGGGAAGCCCCAGCCAAAACCTCTTAAATGACCCAGATTAAATATGGCAGATGGAAGAACTGGGAATAAATTCCCCGACACTGAAAGTGTCAACCAGAGCCAGAAAAGATTCAAATATCAGTGCTATTTTGACTTGGATGAACTCAAAGGAACTTTATAATCAGAATAGTCAACAATTCCAGGACCTTAAGTTCTCACAGCTCTGATTCCCAGCACGGGAGAAGAAGCACTGTTAACCATAAAAGCAGATGAGAAGCACAACAGAAATGAACACGCTGTAAGAATACCTGCAAGTGAGGCTAACAACTTGTTAATTTCAGAGCCTCATGAAACTTCTTTGAAAATTATCTTCTTTTGTGTAGAATATACTGTCAGAGGGCCCATTAAAAAACACAAGTATAGGCAAAACCTGTTTGCGTAAAAGAGAGAAGAAATGGAGAACAGAACGTAAGTACAAGCAGCAAGTCTGGAGGTTGAGCTAATGCAGTCTGCAGCCACCACCTCACAGAAGCATTTGGAGGAAAGCAGAGCGTTCACAGAACTAAATCAGTGAAGTCCTTAAACAGAGGCTGAAATGTTTGTATATGCATGATGACTGGTGAATACTGTGAATTCAGAAGTGGGCATCCCTACACAAAAGATCTGGAGTGCTCTACAAAGGGCCCCACTGAGGCTATCTGGTACAGGCACAGCTGCCTATCCCAGTCTGGGGCAACGCCTCCTCCGTTCATTAGTTTTAATCAGAAGGACCTAACGATTGCCATTCGTTTAATATTTTTGGATGCAGCATATATTCACGTTAAAGTTAGTATGGTAGTAAACTATTATCCTTATTAAAAGGATGGAATTGAGTATTCTCAATTGATCTGTATTTGTCTCTTTAAGAAGCTGAACCAGAGAATTCCACAGATAACTTTACAGGTTGGCCATGTTTCTCTGATTTGCCTCTTAGAGTCAAGATTCTAGTGTCCAGAGGTCAACTTAAGCTAAAGCAACTAGGTAAGTAGCCACCTTATGGACTTGCAGGTGCCCTACTTACCACGTTACAGAGGCAGGCAGGTCAAGCCTAAATCGGGTGTTTAAGGATCCCAGAGGAAATCAAATGTGAGATCAAATGCAAGCTGCACCACTTACAGCTACTCAGACAAATCACAGATCTTCCAGCCATAAAATAAGGATAATAGTAATACCTATTCCATATGATTGTTGGGAGAGAATGGTCAGCATTCAGTACATGTTAATTATTTGTAAGTGGTTCTTGGGGACTGCTTACTCCAATCTGATCTGATACAAACACTGATGACCCTCAATCTGCAAACTGGACCTGCCCAGTTCCTAAAGAATTCTGAGAAAGCCTGGAAATACAACAGGAGCTTAGGACAGTGGTCTGGCACCCATGTGGGTGAGTACTACAATTCCCACTAAGCAGTAACTGTTGTTCTGTTCTTTTCTTCTATAGCAGACTGGGGTCCAGAGAGTCTCTTAACTTTTGTCAGCTTCTGTCACCAGGCTTCACTCCCTATCAGAGAAGCCTCCACTCTCTTGGTCAACTGTGTAAATCACATCCCAGGCCCTGTGATAAAGACCAAAAACAATTATCTTTGCAAGCAGCCTGGGGTTATCCATCAGTGAGGTCATAACCAGCTTAGACCAGGCAGGTTATGAGTTACTCTCTCCCCTTTCCCTATCTCCCACCTCCTCCTATATCCCAAGTACCAAAGGTAAAGAAAGTATTGCTGTGTGTTTGTGTGCATTAGCCAGGCATATTATGGTCAATATTATTATTGGACTTACCTTTTATCCACTGAGGAATTTTAAGAACTGAGACAAATAGAGTATATACCCTGCATCTCCCCATAAAGCATAAGGGCACAAGCTACTGTGGAGAGTCTTACAGCAAATGATTGTTCTGTAGAGTTTTAGGCAGGAAACACGCCTTTACAGTTTGTCACCCAAATGGTACATGAAGTCTGAATTTCAACAGTCCACACTTTTTGCATGGCTAAGCCTTGTGAATCTCCTGCGTGATGCTCACCAGCTCACTTACTAGAGGTGATAAGTCAGAATTCAGGAGCCGAGACGAATGACACAGAGATCACTTGCAACGTTATTTCCAGGATAAAATTCCAGACACACCGAATGGTATCTGAAGTAGGATATATACTAAAATACTGAAATATTCAGTTCTTTATAAACAATTCCAGCCTTGTAGTTAGAATTTTAATAGGATCTGGAAATGGGCAGGTTCTATAGCTGTGTTTTACAGTCTTTGCATTCTCTTTGGTAGAAACTAGACTTTAAGTATTTGCATTGGTGGTTGATATTGAAAAAAGTATTTTCCTAAACAGGAAGCTATCAAAAATAGTCTGATACATGCCTTTTGTCAAGATCTGAGGAGTTTAACTCAGTCATAACATATTTCCTGGTGGCCACTCTAAGCAAATATGATTTTAACACGCTGTCCACCTCGGTGACAAGGCGTTGGTTAGTCATGTTTGAGTTTTGTATGGTTAATTGGCTTTCAAGGTTATCTAACTTTTTACCATTGTTCCCTGTGGAGAGGGATGCCCACTAAAGAATCCGAACAAGACACCACTTGATGTGTATTCAGAAGAGCCGTGTTCTGGGATTCTTCCAAGTTTGCTCTAGACATTTCCATTTTATCCATGAAAGACTTACTATGCTAGCTGAACAGAACTGCATGTGCCAAGTTGTTTCAGCTGGAGTTGGCTATAGTACCAGAGCGGTATTAATGAAGTGATTAGCTCACAGCACACATCAAACTAATCATAGAGCTTTTCAAGATAAATGTAAAATGGACATTGGGACTTCCCTGGTGGCGCAGTGTTTGGGAATCCGCCTGCCAGGGCAGGGGACATGGGTTCGATCCCTGGTCCGGGAAGATCCCACGTGCTGTGGAGCAACTAAGCCCATGCACCACAACAAGTGAGCCCACGTGCCGCAACTACTGAAGCCCACGCACCTAGAGCCCGTGTTCTGCAACAAGAGAAGCCACCGCAATGAGAAGCCCGCGCACCACAATGAAGAGTAGCCCCCCTTGCCACAACTAGAGAAAGCCCATGTGTAGCAACGAAGACCCAACGCAGCCATAAATAAATAAATAAATAAATATTTTTTTAAAAAAATGTGAAGTGGACATCAAAGAAAACAATTCCTATGTGATACAAAATTAATAATACCAATAATAAAACCACTGGTGTTTTAAGTTGATGCTGAAGCCATCATACAAGCACCTATGGCTCCTTCTCATGTATATTATCCTTTTGCTTCTTACAAATATCTTGGGAGAACGCATGAGCTTTGACATTTCCAGTTTACAGCTGAGTACTCTGAAGAGCCTCAGGCTTAAAGAAGAAGGTCAAATATACTATATACGTATGCTGAAGTGTATTTCTTGTTGATATTTACCAGTTTGGGACCAATCAGAAACTAGGCAAATATTTGGTAGTTCCTTTCACTTACGAAAGCAAGCACGGTTTTCCATTCAGAGCTAGCAAAGATGGCATTTCACCTTACCAATTCCTTGTGGCCTGAGGTCTGGGGAAACACACCATACTCAGCTCTAGCATACACATGGAGCCAGCCACACCAAGGAGAATGGCTTCACTTCAGCAACTGATTGCAACACTAGCGCCCAGTAGCGTCAGGGCAATGCAAAACAATGCACACCACTGCTTCCCTTTTGAAGCCATACCCCTTCACAAGCCACTGGGTTGCTGTCCCATATGTACAGCAGTAGTTTTAAAAAAAGAGTGGGATAAGAAAGATGGAAACACTACTTCCATAGAAGAATGAACTCAATTCTCGAAAGGAATAGGAAAGAGAACGGGGCTAGCACTTGTATGCCAGCTCTGTCTTGGGTGCATTACAATTACTATCCACTTGAGCCCTTCCAAGAAACCAGTTAGAAGCATTTTCTATCCTCTCTTCACCCATGAGGAAACAAAAGATCAGAAGTAACTGATCTGCTTATGTCACAAATGTCACACAGATCTTCAGGGGCAGAAGCAGGAGTCACACAGACTATCTGAATCCAGAGACAAAGTTTTTTCTACTTTTCTACTTCCTTTTCAAAATATGATGTGTGTCCATGGAGGGGCTGAGCATTGCTCTCCTAGATTTACTTTTCTCAAAATGACTGATAGGGAGTTGATTTGTTTCTCTGGAATTTTATTACATTCCTTCTTTTTATTAATTAGCCTGTGAGACTACTCTCCTTTAACTGAAGATTATACCATAATAGTTGCTAATTGTCACAAATATAAGTGAGGCCATTTCTTACCTAGGGGGAGGTTGGCCATGTGTCCTGGGTGTTGTTGCCCGTTTCAATACACAGGTCACAAATCCTGGGACACGTGAGCACAGGAGACATCTGAAGCAGGTGCTTTCCTGACCCAAGGGACCAATTCCCATTAGAGCTGCTTCAAAGATCACGTAATAGAAGATAGATGTGGCCGGGGTAGAAACACAGTGTGGAATAGATGAATGCTTGTTTTACATACCTTAAATCAACCACATGGTCGTTGACAAGGTAATTAAGCAAAAGTCCCAAGTGAATAAGAGCACAGAAGAAATCGTAAGGGTCAAATTTCGTGACGGCAGAGAATATCAGAGTGTAAAAGGAGAAAGCAATTAATATTTTCTCAATACCTAGAGTATTTCTAAGTCTGGTACATCTGCCCTTTCATTTAACCCTATGAGATATATATAATTATCCCATTTATACAGACAATGGACTAAGTGGCAGTAAATGAAGGCCCCAGGACTTCCTGACTCCAGATTCCATGTCTTTCCACCAATAAATCATATTGACTCCGATGCGCAAACAGACGACCAACTACTGATACAAACTGATTCACCTGCTTAGAACAAATACGACACAAGAGGCAACTTTTAAAGAAGAATATGGGCAGAACTTGGACCAGAAACTTTCACTATAGGCACCGCTGTGCTTACTACACCAACGATTGAATTGAATTGCATGTTACATAATCACAGTAATCCACTGAAAAGTAGCACACTTAATCGTGCTCAAAAAGGCTAATAGTTTTGGTCCAGCTTGAGGCATTTAAACCTACGCACACGTTCTATTTCAAACCCTACACATTAGTAAGGGACATTTCGAAATCTCAGTAATATGCCTGGCTCATCCGTACTGTCTTCAGTTCATGGGTATTTGGTCTCTTCTCCCTGCTTTCTGGATTCCTCGCTCTATGCCTTGACTCCAGAACCTACCTTTGGCCTTTTGGTCTTTGTAACATTTGGATATCAGTCTGCACCTTCAACTATGGCCTGATCTAAGTTTATCTCATTCATTACTCTTCTGCTTCTGGAGCCTTTTGGTCTCCGTGGTCTTAAGAGGCAGCACACACCTTATTCCTGACTCTGGAACCTCTCTCAGTAGGACAGCCCCCAGCACCTCCAAGAGAAAGACAATATTTTTGTCATAGAATTTTCTATTGTAAATGTCTTCTCCTTTACTGTCCATAATGCCTTGCCATGTTTACTGATCCTTCCCTGAACTTAGCTGAACACAGAATAATAGATGCCCAAGGGGACCCTACTTCTATACACCCTGAGCCCAGTATAAACATAGAAATTCACATGCAAAGGAGAGGCAGCAACTGGAAGCACATGTTCCCACTGTTCCCAATGTACACCTATGCTCACCCTCCCTCTCGGCCCAGGACCACATTCTGAGCCCCCAAAATTCTCAGGACCACTTCTGCCTGCCTTGCGGGTGCCTGGCACTGTCCCATCTGACTATCTATTATTTCAACCAATTCTCCTCCCTGTGTATGCATTTGTTTGTTTGTTTGCTTGTTTCCCCCAGGAGGGTCAGACATTAGACAGCAGACTGAGTACTGCTACATCTGAAAGGATCAACTAATGCAATAATCATCAGCATTCACAACTGCCTCATTCCCGGAATACAAGGCTTTGGGATAATCAATCCTGAAGCCACATTTTTCTTCAGTGCTCTGTAATAGGATATTCTTAGATGAATTAGGTAAGAACTACCAGTAAAGCTTGATAAAATGCAGATTCTTGGCCTCACCTTGTAATAACCAATTCAGAGTTCATCTTGGTAGGGTTTGACAGTAAGCTTTCTAAATATGCTTTGTTTTTCTTTTTAAGCAGCATAAAGTGTGAGAACCTCTGGTTAGGTAAATAACAAACCACCAGCAGCTGGAAAATCTCCCAGAGAAAGGCATGCATCTTTGGAAGAGGGGGAAAGAACAGATGAAGTGCATCAGTGTAGCTCCTGCAATGCTGCCAACGTAGGGTGTTCATGTGTCTGGTTAGTGGCATAGTTTAAGGAGGTAAATGCTTTTTGGGAAAAAAAATTAGTTACCTAATTCTGCTTTTTTATTTCAGTTGTTATTTACAATAAAATTGATGAGAAGGAATTCTAGCATCCAGGATGATTTGGTAGAATTATGCAACTTATGAAAACATAGAATGTGTGTGTGTGTGTGTGTGTGTGTGTGTGAAATGTTAGGACAGGGTTGTGGGGGTCATTACTGTAAAACTACTGCCCAGGACTCAACAGTTGTACAGTAAATAGACAAACTGTTTCACCACTAGCGTCACAAAATAAGGCCTGTGCTGTGGGGTTTCAAGGGAACAGCAGAGTGTTTGCTAAGTGATGATTTCCTCCAGCCTTCTTTCTGGAAAACCCAACTCTACAGTAGGCAGTACAAAAGGGTGAGGTAAACGGGCCCCATGTGGCAGGAGACCCTGAGAGCATCCCTACTGCGTTCAGTCTGCAGGTCGCAGAAACGAAACAGCTCCTTCAACTCAGCATAAAATGATGGCCCAAATGCCTGGCAAGTGTTTAGTTCCAACGAATCACCTAAAAGCACATTTACGATGGAAGAAATCATGAGAAATCTGTAGAAATTCGTTCCTTGAATCATTAAAAGAACAGAGAGGAAGTATATGAATTATAAACACAAACTGGATTATGCACCCACATAATCCTATGATAGTAACACAGTTCATGTCTACCTGTTTGAAGCTTAATCCTTTTTTATTCTCCATCCTTCACTCTAGTAAATATCACTTTTCAGGAAAATTGTTTTCTCTCTCTTTCTGGAAAGACAAAAAAGTCCTTCAGCTGGTTCCTGAAACCTACCATACATACTTCCTTATATAAAAAAAATACACACACACACACATATACACATATGTATGTGTGTATACATACATTTGGGTACAGATATTTCAAGATAATAAATACTGATGAGTCAAAGAAATTATAGAATTGACCTGTATCCATTTATACACAATGAAAATAAACCTACGCAAGGCTAACATATCCAGTGTTCTCTATTTTAAGGTCCTTTTAAAACTACTCCGATAGTGATATTATCAGTATAAAATGGTATCTATTTGATAGAAGTGTGAAGTCTGGTGCCAAGAGACAGAATGACATTATTTCTGCTGAGGCTAGAAGAAGTCATAAATTATTCTTGTGTCTTAATTTTTGGAAAGCGGCTTAATAACATGAATTAATAAATAAAATGCCACGATCAAACAAAATTGCATCAGCCAACTTAAAGACAATTTGTCGAAGTTTCAACAAATTGACAATTTAAAGAGTGAACTATTTAGTGTGCTTTGCTTCGTGCATATAATTATTGATTGGGAAGCCATTGTCAAACGGGACCTCTGTCTTGAAAATTCTTAGAGGGTTCTCTAGTAGCTACGAAAAATATAAAAATGTTTAAAACCAGATAAAGAGTGAGAGTTTCTATAGATCTGAAATGAGTGGTCAATCAATAAAATAACGAGTAAAGGGAGGTGTATAGATAGTTAGCTAGGGAGTTCAAACCTTAACAGAAATAATAGGAAAGTTGACTATGAAAAATTAAAACATATATTTGAAATATTTTTATCAATTCCACCAAAAACACTGTTGATCTGTTAGCCTGATAGAAACATAGCGTATGCAGTTTTTGATTCAGGTGCTAGGTCGTATTTGAACAAGAATTTAAAATCTTATTAAAACAGAAATAACATGTGAAATCCTGTTGTATACAAAAAAAAAAAAATTCAGAGATTAACTAACTCATAAATCTGGTGATCCATCTAAACATAAATATTTAAAGTAATTTTCTGGTAGTTGCACACTGCCTTAATGTTTGCCTAACCTTCCAATACAAAGGATTTTAAAGTAAGGATGAAACAAGTCGTGAGTTTTGGAGGGGGTATTTTTGAGTACAGTGCTATCCCTAGCTTCTAATAAATGGAATCTTCAAAGGAAAAAGTATATATATATATTTGTGTGTGTGTGCACTGCACTCCTCACTTTGGCTTAGACTTAGTCTGTTCCAGAATGTTATTTCAGAATGTTATTAGCGTATTTGTTCGCTCCTTAAAGACTTCAACAATAACGTAACTGTCATAATATTGAGAAAGCTTGATGCCTCCTAAAGAAAAACAAAAACAATGGTAATACAGTTTACAGCCAGGACAATGAAAATGTAACTGTAAGCTTTATTAAACATCTACTTGTATCTAGTTAGTTCACTACAATTAAAGCAACAAATACTACAACAAAACTATGTGACAAGGGAAAATGAGAGGGGATTGGCTCAAGACAGTGGAGTAGTGCGCTCACTCCCTCTTGCAAAAGCACCAGAAACACAACTAAATGCTGAACAGTCATCAACAGGAAGACACTGGAACTCACCAAAAAAGATACCCCCATCCAAAGACAAAGGAGAAGCTGCAATGGGACAGTAGGAGGGGTGCAATCACAATAGGACCAAATCCCATAACCGCTGGGTGGGTGACTCACAAACTGAAGAACCACAGAAGTCCACCCACTGGAGTGAAGGTACTGAGCCCCAGGTCAGGCTTCCCAACCTCGGGGTCCTGCAACGGGAGGAAGAATTCCCAGAGAATCAGACTTTGAAGGCTAGCAGGATTTGATGGCAGGACTTTGACAGGACTGAGGGAAACAGACTCCACTCTTGTAGGGCACACACAAAGTAGTGTGGACATCAAGACCCAGGAGGAAGGGGCAGTGACCCCACAGGAGACTGAACCAGACCTACTTGCTAGTGTTGGAGGGTCTCTTGCAGAGGTGGGGGGTGGCTGTGCCTCACCGCAGGGACAAGGACACAGGCAGCAGAAGTTCTGGGAAGTACTCCTTGGCATGAGCTCTCCTGGAGTCTGCCATTAGCCCCACCGAAGAGCCTGTAGCCTCCAGTGCTGGATTGCCTCAGGCCAAACAACCAACATGTAGGGAACTCAGACACAACCATCAGCAGACAAGCAGATTAAAGTTTAACTGAGTTCTGCCAACCAGAGCAACACCCAGCTCTACGCACAACCAGGCCCTCCCTACAGGAAGCTTCCACAAGCCTCTTAGAGAGCCTCATCCACCAGAGAGCAGACAGCAGAAGCAAGAAGAAGTACAATCCTGCAGCCTGCGGAAAACCACATTCACAGAAAGATAGACATAATGAAAAGGCAGAGGACTATGCATCCGATGAAGGAAAAAGATAAAAGCCCAGAAAAACAACTAAATGAAGTGGAGATAAGCAACCTTCCAGAAAAAGAATTCAGAATAATGATAGTGAAGATGATCCAGGACCTCAGAAAAAGAATGGAGGCAAAGATCAAGAAGATGCAAGAGATGTTTAACAAAGACCTAGAAAAATTAAAGAACAAACAAACAGAGATGAACAATACAATAACTGAAATAAAAAATACACTAGAAGGAATCAATAGCAGAATAACTGAGGCAGAAGAACAGATAAATGACCCGGAAGACAGAATAGTGGAATTCACTGCCGCAGAACACAATAAAGAAAAAAGAATGAAAAGAAGTGAAGACAGCCTAAGAGACCTCTGGGACAACATTAAGTGCACCAACATTCACATTATAGAGCTCCCAGAAGGAGAAGCGAGAGAGAAAGGACCCGAGAAAATATTTGAAGAGATTATAATTGAAAACTTTCCTAAGATGGGAAAGGAAATAGCCACCCAAGTCCAGGAAGCATAGAGAGTCCCAGGCAGGATAACCCAAGGAGAAACATGCTGAGACAGAAAGGAATCAAACTGACAAAAATTAAGACAAAGACAATGATTAAAAGCAACAAGGGAAAAACAACAAATAACATACAAGGGAACTCCCATAAGGTTAACAGCTGCTTTCTCAGCAGAAGCTCTACAAGCAAGAAGTAAGCGGCCTGATATATTTAAAATGATGAATAAGAAGAACGTACAACCACGATTACTCTACCTGGCATGTATCTCATTCAAATTCAACGAGGAAATCAAAAGCTTTACAAACAAGCAAAAGCTAAGAGAATTCAGCACCACCAAACCAGCTCTACAACAAATGCTAAAGGATCTTCTCTAAGTGGGAAACACAAGAGAAGAAAAGACCTACAAAAACAAACCCAAAACAATTAAGAAAATGGTCATAGGAACATACATATTGATAATTACTTTAAACGTGAATGGATTAAATGCTCCAACCAAAAGACACAGGCTCGCTGAATGAATACAAAAACAAGACCCATATATATGCTGTCTACAAGAGACCCACTTCAGACCTAGGGACACAAACCGATTGAAAGTGAGGGGATGGAAAAAGGTATTCCATGCAAATGGAAATAGAAAGAAAGCTGGAGTAACAGTACTCATGTCAGATAAAATAGACTTTAAAATAAAGAGTGTTACAAGAGACAAGGAAGGACACTACATAATGATCACGGCATCAATCCAAGAAGAAGATATAACAATTATAAATATATATGCACCCAACATAGGAGCACCTCAATACATACGGCAACTGCTAAGAGCTATAAAAGAGGAAATCAACAATAACACAATAATAGTGGGGGACTTTAACACCTCATTTGCACCAATGGACAGATCATCCAGACAGAAAATTAATAAGGAAACACAAGCTTTAAATGACACAATAGACCAGATAGATTTAATTGATATTTACAGGACATTCCATCTGAAAACAGCAGATTACACTTTCTTCCCAAGTAGACATGGAATATTCTCCAGGATAGATCACATCCTGAGTCACAAATCAAGCCTCAGTAAATTTAAGAAAATTGAAATCATATCAGGCATCTTTTACAACCACAACATTATGAGATTACAAATCAATAACAGGAAAAAAATGCAAAAAACACAAACACATGGAGGCTAAACACTGTTACTAAATAACCAAGAAATCACTGAAGAAATCAAAGAGGTAATCAAAAAATACCTAGAGACAAACGACAACAAAAACACAACAATCGGGCTTCCCTGGTGGCGCAGTTGTTGGGAGTCCGCCTGCCAATGCAGGGGACACGGGTTCTTGCCCCGGTCCGGGAGGATCCCACATGCCGCGGAGCGGCTGGGCCCGTGAGCCATGGCCACTGAGGCTGTGTGTCCGGAGCCTGTGCTCCACAATGGGAGAGGCCACAACAGTGAGAGGCCCGCATACCGCAAAAAAAAAAAAAAAAAAAAAACACAACAATCCAAAACTTATGGGATGCAGCAAAAGTAGTCTAAGAGGGAAGTTTATAGCAATACAATCCTACCTCAAGAAACAAGAAAAATCTTGAATAAACAATCTAACCTTACACCTAAAGGAGCAAGAGGAGGAACAAACAAAACCCAAAATTAGTAGAAGGAAAGAAATCATAAAGATCAGAGTAGAAATAAATGAAATAGATACAAAAAAAACAATACCAAAGATCAATAAAACTAAAAGCTGGTTCTTCGAGAAAAACAAAATTGATAAACCTTTAGCCAGACTCATCAAGAAAATGAGGGAGAGGACTCATCAATAAAATTAGAAATGAAAAAGGAAAAGTTACAATGGACACCACAGAGATACAAAGCATCCTAAGAGACTACTACAAGCAACTCTATGCCAATAATATTGACAACCTGGAAGAAATGGACAAATTCATAGAAAAGTGTAACCTTCTAAGACTGAACAAAATTCTTTGAAAGGTGTAACCTTCCAAGACTGAAAGAAATCAGGAAGAAATAGAAAATATGAACAGACCAATCACAAGGAATGAAATTGAAACTGTGATTAAAAGTCTTCCAACAAACAAAAGTCCAGGACCAGATAGCTTCACAGGTGAATTCTATCAAACATTTAGGGAAGACCTAACAATCATCCTTCTCAAACTCTTCCTAAAAATTGCAGAGGAAGGAACACTCCTAAACTCATTCTATGAGGCCACCATCACAATGATACCAAAACCAGACAAAGATACTACAAAAAAAGAAAATTACAGGCCAATATCACTGATGAATACAGATGCAAAAATCCTCAACAAAATGCTAGCAAACAGAATCCAACAACACATTAAAAGGATCATACACCATGATCAAGTGGGATTTATCCCAGGGATGCAAGGATCCTCAGCATACGCAAATCAATCAAGGTGATACACCATATGAACAAACTTAAGAATAATAACCATATGATCATCTCAATAGATGCAGAAAAAGCTTTTGACAAAATTCAACATCCATTTATGATAAAAACCCTCCAGAAAGTGGGTATAGAGGGAACCTACCTCAACATAACAAAGCCTATATGTGACAAACCCACAGAAAACATCATTCTCAATGGTCAAACACTGAAAGCATTTCCTCTAAGATCAGGAACAAGACAAGGATGTCCACTCTCACCACTATTATTCAACATAGTTTTGGAAGTCCTAGCCACGGCAATCAGAGAAGAAAAAGAAATAAAAGGAACCCAACTTGGAAAAGAATAAGTAAAACTGTCACTGTTTGCAGATGACATGATACTACACATAGAGAATCCTAAAGATGTCACCAGAAAACTACTGGAGCTAATCAATGAATTTGGTATAGTTGCAGGATACAAAATTAATGCACAGAAATCTCTTGCATTCCTATACACTAACAACAAAAGATCAGAAAGAGAAATTAAGGAAACAATCCCATTCACCACTGCAACAAAAAAGAATAAAATACCCAGGAATAAACCTACCTAGGGAGGTAAATGCCCTGTACTCAGAAAAGTATAAGACACTGATGAAAGAAATCAAAAATGACACAAACAGATGGAGAGGTATACTATGTTCTTGTTTGGAGGAATCAATATTGTGAAAATGACTATACTACCCAAAGCAATCTACAGATTCAATACAATCCCTATCAAATTACCAATGCATTTTTTAAAGAACTAGAACAAAACAATCTTAAAATTTGTATGGAGACACAAAAGACCCCAAATAGCCAAAGCAATCTTAAGGGAAAAAAACGGAGGTGGAGGAATCAGACTCCCTGACTTCAGACTATACCACAAAGCTACAGTAATCAAGACAGTATGGTACTGGCACAAAAACAGAAATATAGATCAATGGAACAGGATAGAAAACCCAGAGATAAACCCATGCACCTATGGTCAACTAATCTACGACCAAGGAGGCAAGGATATACAATGGAGGAAAGACAGTCTCTTCAATAAGTGGTGCTGGGAAAACTGGACAGCTACATGGAAAAGAATGAAATTAGAACCCTCCCTAACACCATACACAAAAATAAACTCAAAATGGATTAAAGACCTAAATGTAAAGCCAGACACCATCAAACTCTTAGAGAAAAACATAAGAAGAACACTCTTTGAAATAAATCACAGCAAGATCTTTTTTGACCCACCTCCTAGAGTAATGGAAATAAAAACAAAAATAAATAAATGGGACCTAATGAAACTTAAAAGCTCTTGCACAGCAAAGGAGACTATAAAGATGAAAAGACAACCCTCAGAATGGGAGAAAACATTTGAAACTAATCAATGGACGAAGGATAAAAATAAAGAAAGAAAGCAACAAATACTACCGCAGTCCTACCATTCTAATGTCACCAGTTACATCAAGTACAAGGATATTAGAATCCTTCATGTGATATAATGTCATTAAGCACAAATATAGTGAGGCAAGATGGTGTCTTTTATAACCTTAACTGCTCCATATTTTCCATGTTGGTTCAATACATTAATGACTTTGACGAATCTTAAATGCAAATTAATAACCAGAAACAAAAAGTTACTGCTGAAACTGCAGTTATGCATGGAATGACTGTTTTGCTCAATGAGAGACCATATTTCAGAAGCTTGCTAATTAGAAACAGTGTCCGCATCATAGTGCCATTGCTTTGTAAGCAGAAAACACCCAGCATTACCAGGAAATAAATTTCCACTTCGTCTTGGATTTTCCTGATAGAGAGTTCAGTTTTATTTACTACCATGTTTCAGATCCATAATAAAGTATGCCTGTGTCATCATTCTAGGAATAGTGTGAGTGGAGGCCAAGGAGATGGCACCAAATGGTCTTGTCTGCATTAATGTGAAGAGGTCTCTCTTTATACGTGAACTAATGTCATAAGGCAACTTGGAAAGTGAATGTTCAAATTGGTTAATAATTATTTCTTTCATACTGAGTGTCTTACCTTTGGGTATTTTGCATTTTTAAAAGTTTTCTTCCTCTAAAAAAATGTTTTAAATAAGTATGCAGGGGTGGATAAGTAAAACAAAACGAAATACACACACATACACACAGATACACACACAAACACACACTTCTGTATAATTGAAAAAAATTTATTTGGATAAAGTAAAAGCCTAGATAATTGAGTTCTATTTGTGAGACAATCTAGAAAATTGTATATCATCTGCTACAGAGCCCAGTGAAAACTGAACTTTAAGGGACAAAAGGCAGAAAGTCGATTATTGTTGTTTTGTTTTCTTTTGACCTCTTTATCCATTCTTTTGTTTTGTTTTGTTTTGTTGGGTTTTTTTGCGTTACGCGGGCCTGTCACTGCCGTGGCCTCTCCTGTTGCGGAGCACAGGCTCCGGACGCACAGGCCCAGCGGCCATGGCCCACAGGCCAGGCCGCTCCGCAGCATGTGAGATCCTCCCGGACTGGGGCACGAACCCGCGTCCCCTGCATCGGCAGGTGGACTCCCAACCACTGCGCCACCAGGGAAGCCCTATCCATTCTTAAATGATGAAAAAGACCAGGAGTCTAAATTTGAATTTTTACTTATTTATTTTTGCGGTACACGGGCCTCTCACTGTTGTGGCCTCTCCCGTTGTGGAGCACAGGCTCCAGACGTGCAGGCTCAGCGGCCATGGCTCACGGGCCTAGCGGCTCCATGGCATGTGGGATCTTCCCGGACCGGGGCACGAACCCATGTCCCCTGCATCGGCAGGCGGACTCTTAACCACTGTGCCACCAGGGAAGCCCTAAATTTGAAATTTTGATTGTACTTATCCAAGTTAAGAATAGGAAAAAAAAAAAAAAAAGAATAGGGATCATTCTGAGTTAGATGGAGAAAGCACCGACGGAATGGTAAATTTGGTCGATGAGTGAAATAGATTCTGATGTTTTAACTTAATCCCATTATATCATGAAGCTTCAATAATCAGTTTTTAATCTGTGACTTCCCATCCCTGTGTCCACAGTGTTCAGCACAGCCCCAGGCACACAGTGGGTGCATAATAAATGCTTGCTACTACATGAGATCCCATGGCCTAAGTTGTTATTTTGGCACAAATGATCCTGAAACAGGACATGAATTCTGTTATTTCAGTCTCACTAATGACTGCTTTCTCAAATCAATTCGTTCTAAGGGGCAATGACTTGTACTGTTTATTAATGTATCTAAATAACTGATTAGACAGGCCACCAAACAGCTATTTCTGCCCCAAAAGCAGCTGCAGAACTTGACCAATTCCTGCACAAACCCACTTATTCATCATAATTTTTGCTCAAATATAGGAAATATGCTAGCTAGACCTGCATTTGCATTTATGCCTAGGATCAGTTAAAATAATCCAAAGTGAGAGGTAGTTACATTTCATGCATCTGGTTAATACCCCAGCACCAGGTGCTCAGTGTGAATTCAAATATCACATTTTTATCTTCTCACAACATACAGGCTCAGAGCAGGTTTTTGGTTCTAAAAGCCCAGTCCTGACTGGGAATCTCAAGAGTCTTAGCTACCACCCCCTTTCTTCTACACATCCCTACTCACAGGTATGTAATGATCTTGGAGGGTCCGAAATTCGAAATCTATGTGGAGAAAGGGATTCGGGATGAAGGGAGTTCTAAAACTAGCTTTAAACTCACCATGCATATGATAAACAATCAGAAATATTACTGGAAGCTGAAGATAAAATGAACCCTCTGATAATGCAGTCTCTGGCTTTGCAGGAAGAGTGTGCATTGAGAACATTATGTAGAATTTTTAGAGTACTGAAGTCTCAAGCAAATTAAGATGACAACATATGCATGGTGTGCTATTATCATCGACATGCTTGGTATTGGCTGAATTGTTCCGGTCCCTAATTGTAAACTCAAGGTGGAAAGGCTAATCTGTTTATTCTGTCTCCTTGTAGGAGTGCAGTGAAGAAACTGGAAATTTAAATAGCTCTTAAAAATGTTTCTGAGTACATTTTGAGTTGGAGGCATATAACTTATTTTTAATCAACAATCTGTGACTCAAAGGTTATCAAAATGATGGGCATCAGAAATGTTAAGGTAAAGGATTTCAATGGTCTCTGCAAATTTGTTCAATGTTGAGTTGAAGATCTAAACCCTTTATTCATTCCACAACAAATGCAAAAGGCACTTCCTTATCATAATCTAACCCAGAAATGCTTTTCTGTCATACACGGAAGGCACTGACTGCGGAGGAGCATAGAAAGTGAGTTTTAATGTAAGGAATTCATATGTCATTTCCAAACAACTACTAAAAAGCATCTCCTCCATATTCACACCACAAATTGAATTTTTAAAAACACATTTTCAAGGTGAGATCCCTAAGACATGCATAGCCATTTATGATAAAGTTCTTAGAAGAAATGAAATAGCACTTAAATATTAATAATGATCAATAAAGGAAATAAATGCAATGCCATTATGTACATACCCTTACCTGATGGTACATTATTAATGAGGATGATTGTCTGGAACTGGATATGTCCCAGCACACATTTATATATTGCATAGAAGGAAGGCCACTGACGACTGAGTAGATCTGAACACAAGTCCAGCTCTGTCGCTAATTAACACTATGACTTTGGCCAAGGCACTTTCCATTTACGGGCTTCAGTTTCCTCATCTGTACCTTCCTAGTATTTGAAGTGATTTTTGAGGTTTTTTCGAGCTAAACCATTCCCTGATTTGAACATGAAGAACTTACAGTGCCTACAATGAAGGAGACAGAGCATCTATCTCTTACCTCGCCTCTGGAGTTGAGCCTCCAAGCACTGACCCCAGTCAGTGGGGGGCGGGGGCAGGAGAGAGTAAGTGCAGAACAGGGTGGGGACGTGGGGATGCCCGTCTGTGTCTCTGGACAGCCTGTGTTCTGAATTGTGGTGATCAGTGGCTGTGCTGAGAGTACAGACTGGAAAGTCCTCCCTGGGGGCAGGCTGAGATGGGCTGAAGCAGGCTAAGACTTCAGGAAAGGATTATTTTTGCAATAAGTTCTGGCACCCACTGAAGAGGAGGAAAGGGTGCCACCCACCCCTTCTACCTAGACTTACTGGGCATGTTTACAACCAAGTTCCCAAAACCCCTGGGTCCAAAGTGCTATTTGAGTTTTGATACCACATCTCTGGCCATAACATGAGAGTGTCAGAGCAGAGATTGTATATTTGGTGAGAGTGTGGGTAGGAAAGGTGCAGATTACACATTTCTCAGGACAATAAAAGGCTGAAGATTGTACCGGAGTATAGGCAAACGGCTCAGTGCATTATGGAACATAAGTCACGGTCCGGCTTATTTGTCAAACTCTAAGAATTATAAGCATTTCATCAAGAGATGGTTAGTTAGAGAACTAACCAACAAACAAAGCAATGAGAAAACTAGGTGTGCCTTCTGAAGAGAAGGATTCCTCTCCCGGGTTCAAGTATTCGGGTCTATCCCTATCCATTTCCCAGGTTTGCCTTCCGATCTTACATTTCACTGACCTGAGAGCTCAGTGCAGCTGCCCTTCCGGTACCCGCAGGCACCCCTGCACGGAGCTGAAGCCACATGGCCCACAGGTCTCCTCCAAGTGTTAGGGCCACAGCAGGAGAACTTTAGGAAAGGATTGCTTTTGCTCAGAAATTGAACAGCAATTCCACACGACTTCCCCACCACAGTAAGACCTAAACAGAGAGAACAACACTTTTTCTTCCACAATGGCCTGACGTCCAGAGAGACCTGACAGAAATTGAACAGCAATTCCAAACGACTTCCCCACCACAGTAAGACCTAAACAGAGAAAACAACACTTGTTCTTCCACAGTGGCCTGACGTCCAGAGAGACCTGACAGTGACTTGACCTGAATTAGCAGCAGGGAAGACAAAGAAAAGTGAACATTTCTGGAGTAGGGGACACTGGAAGAGGATCAACTTGGGGAGGGAAGACAATGAATCTGATTCCAAACACATCTAATATGAGGTCAATAATACGTAGAATGGAGACGGATACATGGGTCTGGAGCTTACAAAAGAAGTCTAGATTAAAATATGCATTTCAAGTTACCAAAAAGAGCAACAGTACCTGAAGCCATGTAACTGACTAGGTGGCTGAGGGCAATGAACAGCATGGAGAGAAGAGAAACCAGGACCAAGCTCTACATATTGATAATTTCAATCTTTACATGCTAAAGGAGAAAGGAGCACAGGAAATTAGTAAGAAGTTGCCAAAGGCAGGAGGAAACCCAGGGAAGTGTCATCAAGGGAAGAAACTGTTTCGACATGAAAGAGTGATCTCTAGGTCAAGATCTGAAGTGAAGTCAAATGAAACATTAAGAATTTTAAATACAATGTGGTAATCTGGATTGGATCCTGATACAGAATGAAGACATTGGTGGAAAAACTGGTGAAATCCCAATCAAGTGTGTAATTTAATTAGTGGTACTGGAACAATGTTACTTTTTAGTTGATACATGGAAGGTGATTGTGCATGATAGTAACATTAAGGGAAGCAGCGAAAACGGTATACATCTTTGTATTTAAATGAATTTAAATTCATTTTAAATAAAAAGTTGAAAATATTAAATGATGGAAAAGTAGGGGTGAAATGTCATTAGCATATTTTAACAGTCACTTAAGCAAATGATTTCTGAACTTGAAATGTTGTATGAATTTTTTTAATCTAGAAATTAAGGGGGGGCGGGGGGGAAGCCAGACGCTAGAGGAGGGTGTGGTAGGTCTAGGAAGGATTTTAATTATTTGTTTGTTTTAACTGGTTAGACTGATCAGGAAGATAGGGAGAGATCAAAGATCCAGAGGACAGTGTGAGTGATATTTCTGAGAATGTAAGAATAAAAAGAATCTAGAACTTGGTGTGATAGAAAGAAGAAAAGGAAAGTATGGAAAAAGCACACTTCCTTTAATAGAAAAAGTTGAGGAGGAAAGGCAGAGGTGGGGATGGGTAAAGAGAGGTGCTTTTATAGGTTAGACATCAAGCTATCCCGGCTTGTTGAGGGAGCACCTACTTGATAGCTTCTTCGAAATACCTCTTTACGAATCAGAAAGATACAGTTACTTATCATTTGTTGGAATAACTTTAACAGAATATAAGTCACATTAAATGTAAAGCCATTATTTGGGTTAGTTCAATTAGATCTGCTTAAAATTAGAGTAGATGTTTTCTCAGGTTTGCCAATTGCTGACTTAAAATAATGTTCTCAGACTATAAGAAACAGCAGTTTAGTGGAGATCATTTAATCTCAGAGCTGTACACAAAGTCTACTTCGGGAAACTGATTTTGGAAGATAGCAAGCAAACACACACAGACACTTGCGCAAACACATAACACAATACACAGACATTGCTTAAATTTATAGCAAGGGAGCTGCCTCTGTCATCTAAATGAAAATGATGACAGTAAAGGACATTTCAATTGTTTCATAAGCTCATGGTAATATTTCTTTCATCTTTGTCAGATTACTAAATAAAGTAAGGAGATTTGACAGCAAAAGTGTAAGAGCAAATAAAAGGGTAATGAAAACTGAGAATATGAGGGAGTCGGTAAGCATGGCACAGTTCAGCATGACAAGAAAAATATTACATTTTGATGTCATTTCTGAGTAAAATGTGTTTGTCAAACTGGGATGATAATTGGTCTATTGAGAAGCTGAAAATCGAGCCATTATTGGATGATACAATGTTTTGCTGTGTCAAGTCAATAGTCTGTGATGAATGACGTGACTGAAAAGAAACAAGAGGTTACACCATGTCTTTCTTGCCTCAGAAAACATTTATTTGGCATCCAAAACTGTTAAACTTTTCTATCCATACTAATGAGGGCTGGAAGTATATGTTCTTCGGGAACTTCATGTGTGTCAGGCAAGGATTATATGCGAATTTCCACAAAATATATCTAATCTAATTATATTTAATCATCACAACAGCTCTATTAATCCCATCTTGCAGATGTGGATGTAAAAGCCCCAGAAGTTTAAGTCTCTTGCCCAAGATGCTGGATTCCAAACCTAGGCCTCACGGATTCAAAAGCTCACTCTCTGCAGTCCTTCTTTGTCCAGCTTATTATCAAAACGAGGTCACTGAGTTGAATGTAGGAATGGATGGATGAATATTGAAAACAGCATCTAAATAGTTTTATCGAGGGCCTGGGGGAAGGATCTAGTCTTTCCTTAACATCTCATTAATATGCAAAACTGAAGTATTGAGAAGTGTATAGTATGAAGTGTATAGTCCTGAATATCAGATGTCAAAATTTGTTTCCCCTATGAATGCAGGTAGTCCCGGAGAGCACAACAGGAAGAAAGTATAGACTGCCACTTCCTAGTTTATAAGAACCAGATGTTCCAGCCATGCTCCAGAAAGATTAAATCCAGAGTTCTGGGAGTAGGACCCAGGCATCCACATTTCCTAAATCTTCCAGATGATTTCAGTGTAGAGCCAACGTCAAGAACCACTATTTTAGAATTCTAGGGCCTACATTTGGTAGATTTAGACTTCCTCAGAAACTAATGGGACTAGTAGACAGAAGAACAGAACATTGGGATGAACTGAACTCTTAAATCCTAGTTTTAGGTTCCCCTCCTGTTCCAAGAAGGTTGTTTGAGGGCAAACATCGAGAACACGGAAGGAGGTTATCGGAAGAGGATGCCGGTACCCACCGTTAGCAGGGTGATCACTCTGATGGTGAAGGATTAAGTCTAGTTTACCTAACAATAAACAGGTGCTCAGAGTGAAAGTAAGGTAAGCTGAGGAAAGGTGGGCTCCAGAATCCTCTGTGCTTTCAACCCCTCAACCCAAATGAAACCCTAAACTCAAGGCTGGTGCTTGCTAACGGGTGCAAGAACAGTGAAGAGATTAAACACAAACTGAGCAGCAGGTTAAAGCGTTCTCTTTTGGGGGTGAGATGAGTGCCTTTGGAGTTCAGGGAAGGGGGAAAAATGCTGATGTTTATAAAATTATTCCAAGTTTTATAATTATAATATTTGGAGAAATATTTCTAATAGCACGCCTTTTAATTATTGAGTCACGTTTATATGTAAAAGGTACCATGCTAGGTGCTCTGTGTATTTGGTTTACTCAGCCCTAAAAATAGTTCTGCATAGGAGGAGACCAAGCACATTAACACACGAGGTAAGCAATTGTGGTGCCAAGGTTTGGACATACTTCCATGTGACTCCATTTTACCAAATTTCCATTTTGGGCTCTTAGGTGTTTTTTCACCCTCAAAGTGATCTTTGGCCCAGGACCTATTCTATTCTAGAGAAATCTGAGCTGGTATCACAGAGTGGACTGAGGATATAAATGAGAGAGAGAGAGAGAGAAAGCGAGAGAAAGAGAAAGTCATAATGGCAGTGGACATCGTATAGTGGAAAAAGGTTGGGTGTTTTGGAGTCAGAAATATGAGTTTTCAATTCACGGACTTAATGAGAGTTATAAGAACTCATGGAAGGTAAGGATTATGCCACACGTACTACAGGACAAGTTCCCTTTCAGTAAAATAACTCTACATACTGGAGATCGTCAGGTTTCCTCTTATGTCACCCAGGTCAGCGTACCAGGATCAGAAAGGTGACAAGTATTCAGGGAGGACAGTATCCAGGAACAGCAATCATATAATTGGCTGCAGAAGCCAGCCATTGGCTGCAGTTTCCCTTGTGCAATGTCACCCCAGAACCTGAGGTAGGAGAGAGGAAGGTAAGCAGTTCAACCTTCATTACTGAGAGAAAGATAATAAAAAGAAAACAAAGTGAGCATCAGACTATGCAAAGGCCAAGTCTGACCAAGTGTCTGCAAAGGGAGAGTAATGAGCAAAACACACCAACAAATTGGCCCTCGAGTCGTGCGAACTCACGTGTCTGTGCCACAGGCAAAAGCAAGCAAAGCAAACACTATGCCATAAGCAAACTCCAGGCCAAGGGGAGAAAACTCAAGTTAACTCGTCTAAAAGATGGTTATTTCTGACTGCTCTGAAGAAAATCAAGGTCCTGCTTGTGGGAGAAGGTTGATGTAAGAAACCACAAAGGACCGAGCTTTTAAAACAAATAATAACCAGTTATTATGAAGTACAATAGTGATAACAGAGCACCTACCTTACCAGGTAAGTAAATACCTTATAGTATTTAGAATAGCACTTACCAGGCGCTATTCTAAATACTATACACGTGTGAATTCATTTAATTCTCCCAACAGCACAAGAGGCACTATTAGCCTCATTTTACAGATGCTGAAACTGAAGCACATGGAGGTTGAGTGACTTACTCAGGTCATACTGCTAGTAAGAGATATTTCAGGGGTGTAAATACAGGCAGTCTATTTTCAGACTCCAGGATTTTGTCTATCTCGCTCTACTGCCTCTATGACGAAATTCTATTCAATAAACATTTATTAAATGCCTATGATATAATGGCTTTGCAGGAGGTCCAGAGACATGAAACACATCTTTCATATTCCTGCCAGTGGAGTTTATAGAACGATCGAATAAAATCATCCCAAAGACCCAAAGGACTATAAATCTGTTATATAAGCTCTCTATAACACAACACAGTTTTCCGGTAACACTAGAAGACATATAAACGCATGAGGAAAGCTGGTGTGTGTCAGGAAGGAAACAGGAATCGACCCTTCATTCACTGATGACTGTTCAAAGCATTTCAGGTAGAGTATCTCCCTGAATCTTCTCTTCGAAGTAAGTATTTCCCCCAAGTTTAGAAATGAAGAAACCAAGACGCTTACTTACAGAAATGGTGGCAGAACCAATATGTGCCCCTCAGTCTAATTCCAGAGTTCATGCCCTTTCCCCTCTCTTATACATCTTCCGTGAAAATGCCTATGAGGCAGGTGGAATTGGACATAGATGTCAGAAGATAATCATGGGTGTCATGGGGAGCAAGTGAGGGACAAGAAGAAAGAGGTCCTGCAGCCATACTATAGCATACTGGTGGAATCTGGGCTTTCTTGAAGGGACACAGAGCAGATGGGTCAATTTTAAGGAAGCATGGGACACCCATAAGTATATTAGTTGGGACTACTTGTAGAGAAACTGGAATGACAGAGATAAATGTTCCTACCCGGCAGTGGGGATTCTGCTGGTGCTTTTGCACAGATTTTGATCCACACTGCATCAGAGCAAGGTAGGTTAAGCTGGTGGCATCCATTACTGCAGTGACAGAAGAAAGAGGAAGTGGAAGAAGAAAATGGCAGAAGGATGAGTTAGGATGCATGTGCGAGAAAACAGACACGCAATGCCTCCCCACAGGCACGGCAGGGGTGGTGGGAAGCGCACTGATGGCCCTGAATCCACGGCCCTTGGCAACTGACTCCATGACTCTCAGTATTCGTGCACAGAAATGTCAATCGAACTTTTATACATTTGTATGAGTAACTAGACTTCTTGTCCTGTTTTAATCCCTGTGCAACTTAGCCCTTAAAAGTGATAAATTCAATTTTTGCTGGTAAAGGTGTTACTTCTAGTTAATACATTTGAAATATCCCTTAATGCTCACTTAAACATAAATGTATAAAAGCAAATTTAATACCTGACTTGACTTACATCATTCTCTGAGTGAAGAGGAAAACAGAAGCCGACACGGCATCGTGTATCGTAGAACGCATACAATTTCGGGGTTCTCTTATGGACCCCAGGCTAACAAGTTCATTTGTGACTCATGGGATGGCCCTGAACTTATTTTTTAAAAGATGTATTTCCTTTTATATAAATTGTAGATTAAATATTACTGTTGATTTTAAATAGCCTAAAATCGTTTAAAGAAATTTAGACCAAATCCAGAAACAGAAACCATTTTCATGGGTCTCCTGTTGTTACTAGGCTGAGTCATTCCTTTCCATCATTGCCTATACAGTGGGAGAGGACCTGGGTGTATATATAGCACTTATACTGGGTAACTTACTAGAGAAGAAATGGCTTGGACTTTCTTTGGAGGAGCTGTTCCATATATATCACTGCTTCTTGAACGGGCTGATATATTTCAGACAAAATGTTATTTTCCAACAGAATTATCAAAATCCATCTTAATTTAAAATAATACTTTCATTTACATTAAAAGTATTCATTTATTTTAGGCAGTAATTATGTCATCTTCCCTCACAACACTATCTTTGTGTTGCAAGGTAGAAACAGCAGAGGTGGAATTCTTAACAAATAGCACAGGGTTCTTTCGCCATCACCCTCAGTCTGCAACCACACCATTTCTATCCCAGGGCTGCAGAAAGGAGGAAGAGACGTGCTCATGTTTTCAGAAATGTCACCCCAAATTTTAGAAATACTGGGGACACAGGACACTTCTTCACCCCGCCTCAGCACAGCACTACTTTATCAACATGACGTGAAGTTGGTAACAACAGGCACACAGAAAGAGAAACCTCCCCACGTAACCACATGAATGAATTTGTCACTTTTCAAATGGTTGTTTTTTGGCAGCCATGTATCATTTGACCAAAAAATCTCACAAAATTAGGACAAAGTTTATGTAGTGGCTCTAGATAATGAGCAGTCAAGAACACAAACTCTCCGGGGCCAGAAAGACCCAGCTCCAAGTCTACCACTTCAACACTTGCTGGCTGTGAAACTGGTAAATAATTTACATTCTTTATGCTGCAGTTTCTTCACCTGGAGCTTGAGGGTAATGATGCCTGTCTAACACGATTGTTGTGTAGATTCAGTAAGCAAGGTAGATAAAACCTTCCAACCGTTTTGTAGCCTATGTATAACTTTGCATAAGACACAACAGAAAAAAAAATTCAGGTAGGTAGGTAGATGGACAGATGAGAGAGAGATAGAGAGATAGATAGATAAGAATGTCAAAACACCAACTCAGTTTGCCTTTAAGCAAGAGATTAAGTTGAGAACTTGGCCTAATGGCTAAGCTGCGTCTTTAAATGTGGTCCACAGAGACGCCAGCCTATCTGAAGGACCAACTATGGCGCAACTGTCAATCTGAGTATGATTAGTCCATGGAATTCCATAATATGGAGAAGCCTGCTTGTATTCTCTAACACATTTGCATAGGCTATGATGCTCTTTTTTTAAAAAAAACTTTTCACGCCTACTGCAAAGAAAAAAGTCTTCTATTTTCAGCATGAAAAATACACATGATCACCCCTCAAAAAGGCAAAAGAGAGAGACAAAAAGCGAGAGAGAGAAAATTCAGAGAAAACAAGGTCATGCAGTCTCTCACTTTCTTTTTACATCTTAAAGATAAATGTTAAGGTCTGGGGAGAGGCTGGCTCTCTCCTTTTCTTGACTGGGCTGAAAAAAAATGTTTAAATAGTTCCATTTCAAACCTGTGGCTGCATTTCTCACACTATTAAAAAAGAAAAAGGTCCACAGTCATTTTCAGTACAAACCCCATTCTAAATAAAGCTTTTCATCTTTTCTTGACTCTGATTCCTAATTTAACATAATCTCACCTCTCTTTCTTATCCAAAAATCACTCTTCTGGCAACTTTGACTATTCTTAACAGAGGCGTGACTCAGAAAAGAAAAAAGAAGGCCGCTCAATGGCTAAGGCACAGCCTAAAAATATATATGCACCAAAGCGCACATAGGACTTCTGGTTTTTCAAAAAAGAAGTCCTTACTAAGAGCCTAATCACTCCGGCTTATACACGTATTACAATCAATTTGGCTGATCTGGTTTCACAGCAATTGGAAGGTCAGCAGAGCAAATCCCAAGACCATGGCAGTGAGTCAAGAAGTGAGGATTAGACATACATCCTAACAAGAATAATAGCTGGTGAGCATGCATCAGTCTCTGGGGATGCTATTGGCCCTCTACACTGTATATGTACCAACTGACTTTATCTTTACAACCCCATTTTTAGAGTTGAGGACAAAAACGAGCTGAAAGATTGAGTGATCAAGCAATGGAGCTGGAATCTGAACACAAGCAGTGTGGCTTCAGGGTGACAATGGAAGAAAAAACAAGTAACACACACACAGTGCAGACATGCGGACAAAAGAGCTAAAATTAAGTAGCTTGGGGTCATCCAGGAGTGGGGAAGGTAGGGGTGGGCTACAAAACTCCACAAGGTTCAGGAGTTCCTGCTAGCTCTAGACTCTGATCACAGTGTTTCCCCCTGAGCTCCTGCACAAGACCCTCTGGGCAATGCCACATGTCAGGTCCTACCCAGTGATAAGAGGGGAGTCTCTTACAGGCAGCTTCTCTTCGGTTGGCAGAAGAATATTATGTGTTAGAGGGACAATGTGTGGGATGCCCCCCACCACACACACATGTAATGACCCTCCAATCTTCATCTCATCATTCAAGAAATAAATAATTTGACAAAATTAAATCATATAAAATGAGTTTGACAAGAATGAAATAAAAACACAAGAGAAATGCATATGACAGGGATTACAAGTGAGGAAGCAACATATATTTTAGAGTATTCTCTTGTCCATCAATTAATTTGCCCCCCTAGAGAGCTGCTAGGAGCAGACCCGGAACTGGGGACAGCAAAGATATAATCCTTGAGCTGACAGGGAGAGTAAGATATGATATCACTTATACGTGGAATCTAAAATATGACACAAATGAACCTATCTACAAAACAGAAACAGACATAGAGAACAGACTTGTGGTGGCCAAGGTGCGGGGGGGGGGGGGGGGTGGGTGGGCAGGGGAAGGGGGAGGGGGAGGGATGCACTGGGGGTTTGGGGTTAGTAAATGCAAACTATTACATATAGAATGAATAAACACAACAAGGTTCTACTGTACAGAACAGGGAACTATGTTCAATATCCTGTGATAAACCATAATGGAAAAGAATATAAAAGTTGTATATATATGTAGAACTGAATCACTTTGCTGTACAGCAGAAATTAACACAACATTGTAAATCAACTACACTTCAATTAAAAAAAAAAGGAGTAGACAGATGTACACTCAAACTATGATAAAAAAACAAACAAAAAAACACAGCAAAGAGATGAGAGGAGAATGTGTAGAGAATATTGAGAGTATGATGGAGAGAACAATCCTTTCTCCCTGGAGGAACTGGAAAGTTTCCTAGAAGAAATTACCCTTAAATGTGAGCCATGAAAGATAAAGCTAGGTGGCTGCCCCCCACCCAAAGCAGACCAGAAGGGAAAGGAATCCCTGACAGTGGGGGGCTGGGAGTATGCAAGGGCTGGGTGTGTAAAACCATGGGGCTGGTTTCACGACCAGCCAGCCACTCGGTGAGGCATAATCCTAGAAAGGGAATGGGCTGGAGCTTGAGAGGCACGGCTAAAAGTAAGGGTATGAGCCCACTGAGACCTTCTATAATGAAAGCAAACCTCCAGGCCATCAGAGTCCTGGAACGGAAAGAGCAGTGCAGAAATCTCAGAACATCAAATCGGGACTAGCAATTTACAGGAAGTCAAAAGCCCCCACTCTCTCTTCTGTAAATCGAGTGGGTAAGGAGGGTAGACTGGGTGAACTTGAATTCTCCCCAAATCTAACTTTCCCAGATACCAAGACTCATTTGGGCATCATGGCATGAGTCACTAAGAAGAGTTATATGTATATTGAACACTTTTGTCTACAAAGGGAAATGATTGTACAATTATATTTTAGAAAGATTTACTTCAGAAACATTGAGAACAGAAAATATACGTTCTTAAATGGGCAAGATTTGGTTATTTGAAAGTGTACTTATATGAGATCCTCATCCTCTAATTATGCAAAAAGAAAATAAATGCCACTGAAATAACCTTCACCCCAGGTAAATACATTTAAAATGGCATATCTGAAAGCATTCATAGTTTCTAAATTAAATGTTGATGCATAGCATTTCCTATTCCTGTAAAGTCTAAAAAAAGACATTTAAGAGCTAAATAGTGCTTTGTTAGCTACTCAGCAAACCAAAGGGCTGTTTAAGAATTAATATCTGAGCTGCCTTTAATTTTAAACTTGGCTATTAAAGATTCTCTCCTTCCCTCTTTTTCAGGGTTTCTTCTTGTGGTAAATGAATAAAAGGATACTGCATATCAAAATGTAAGGGACAATTTAGCTGGAGCTAACCATTTAAAGTTTTAGGATAGTACAGCCACTGTTGTTTCATTTCTGGATATACGAAGTCCAATTTGTTGAGGTTAAACAATGTTGAGGTCAAACAACGATTAATTATAAAAATGCCTGCTTGTTGACATTTGATTTACAAGAATTTATAATTGTAGACTGGTAGAGGTGCTTGGTGGGAAAGCATCTTAATGACTTCAGTCAAAACTCAGAGTTCCCCAGGAGTTGGAGTTGTGGGGTGATTCCACAATACTTGGGAGTCCACCAGGCTAGATAAGGCACCAAGAAAATGTCAGAAAAAGAATCTTTGTATAATGGGCCAAACACCCGGTAACCATTCTTGAATTTGGTATAATTCTGGTATAAATATTCTCTTTCCCTTTGAGGGCCTTAACTCCCCTTCTGGGCTTGACGGTCTTTTTGAGATCCGCTTGAAGTATGCTTCCCTGAGCCAATCACATTACGCACATTGAACAACCAAGCCCCTGAGGGAATCAAAGGTCTCAGTTCTAAGGGAGCTGGAATAACCAGTGCAGTGTCAAGCTGGAGGGAGAGGATATTTTCTCTTACACAGGATCCAGAAAACAGGCTGCTGCAAGGTTCTGACATCTCTCAAAGAGCCTTTCAAATCAGTCGCACTAAAAACAGCACAAAGGTCAAACTCAAAATTATTAGATTTCTTGGGCTCTTTGATTCAAGTCTCAATCAGGTTTAGTGTCCCTATTGGATCACATAATTTAATTCTGCCCTACAAACAAAATGTCACACAATTGAAGAGTTGTGGTTATATCTGGAGGGGCCTCTTGAAGATGCCCTTGCATTTACCCCATGTCCATGAAGAGATACGGAAGCTCTGGGTAAAACAGGGAGAAAACTTGCTTGGAGAAATCTTGCTTGGAGAAAGCATCAGCTAAGGCTATCCTCTGAGTGAGCAGGCCTCCTAGAGGGTCAGCAAGGGCTGGGGAACAAGGTAAGTGCAGAAGAGATGGAGGAAGAAGCCACAGGACTGCTCTGGGCCTCCACTGCCTCACATATGCAGCAAGGGATGTGTTAAGATGACCAGGTCTTAACTCACTTTTGCTATTAAAAGCAGAGATATTGGGAGGGTACATGATACATGGATTTCCAGACCTGCCTTTTTCCAAGAGAAAACTGAGCAATTATGAATATATACAAATCCTCCAAAGAGGTGCTATTTTTCAACGATCTCAATTCATGTCAGTTTAGCAAACACACAGGGCACCTGCATTGCGTGAAGGTGCTCTGCTAGAAGAGACCTAGACTTGGCCCTTTAGGAGTTTACCCTCCTAACCACAGCCATTCTGATGATTCATCAAGGAGGAGACCTTTCCAGGGAAAATTTTGACTTTTAGGAAGAGCCAGAAATAATGTTGATTAAGCACAGCCACAAATCAGGGGCAAATAAGGTTATACACAGTCTATATTTCTAGTATGGCGCATAAACCTCAATCAGAAGACATTCCTGGGCTTCCCTGGTGGTGCAGTGGTTGAGAGTCCGCCTGCCGATGCAGGGGACACGGGTTCGTGCCCCCATCCAGGAGGATCCCACATGCCGCAGAGCGGCTGGGCCCGTGAGCCATGGCCGCTGAGCCTGCGCGTCCGGAGCCTGTGCTCCGCAGCGGGAGAGGCCACAGCAGTGAGAGGCCCACGTACCGCAAAAAAAAAAAAAAAAAAAAAAAAGAAGACATTCCTAAAGAGGAGTTGCCCCATTCCCTGAGCAATTTCAGTATTATGAGAAGGTTTGCACTTCTTTCTCCAGATGGCTTCTTGAAGGGGGATACTTTTAGCTGAATGCTAATGCAAGCATGTATGTGCATGTGTGTGTGCTTAAAAACTTTTTTTTTTGTAGGCACAGCTTATCTACGAAGGATACTCGTAAACTGAGATTCATAAAGGCAGTGAGCACTAAAAATTTTCAGCATGTTGAGGTTCTTTTATTCCTTCTCTCTAGGAGACTTTCCTTACGGGTCAAGTTAGGAATAATTGAACTAAAACCAAGCATACATCTAAGAGAAAAGAAAACATTTGTCTACACAGAAACTTGTACAGTGATGTTTATAGCTGTGTTATTCACACTAACCAAAAGGTGGAAACAACCCAAATGCCCATCACCTGATAAATGGAGAAACATAATTGGGTATATATGTACAATGGAATGCTACTTGACCATAAAAAGGAATGAAATACTGATGCCTATAACATGGATGCACCTTAAAAACATTACTCTAAGTGAAGAAAGCCACGCACAAAACTCTACATAGTATCGTATAAGATAAGAGCACATTCATATTAAGTGTCCAAAACAGGGAAACATATAGAGACAGAAAGTAGATTAGTAGTTGCCTAGGGCAGGGGAGTGGGGAGAAGGATGGGAGAAGGGGTGAGAGCTAAAGCATACAGGGTTTCATTTGGGGTGATGAAATGTTCTAAAACTGACTGTGGCTATGGTTGTACATATCTGTAAATATATGAAAAGCCATTGAATTGTACACTTTAAATGGGTGAACTGTATTTCAATAAAGTTGTTAAAATTAAAAAAAAATAAAAGCAAACATAAACCAGCATGAAAGCAGTATGGTAGTGGCCCCTTTTTAACTTTGAAGATATGTCTATATCCCAATTCAGTTTAATACTATCCTTCCCCCAGCCACAAACTCTTTAGTATTCAAAGGAAAACTCTAATAACACACCCTGGTCTCCCTTCCTCAAAAGTCAGCACACTTCTTTGCTTCTGATAGCTCAGCTGGTGAAGGTAGGTCCATGAACACACCTGGACCTACTCTTTCCCAGAATCTTCATGCCGATTCCAAAGGGAACCAGGAGTTTCAGTATGAAGGACTTGGTGCTGAGCTTCTCCATTTCCTAACCATGGATAAAACACCTCTTGTCACTACTGCTATCTTCATTTATAAACCACAGGATCTTCTTCCATATTTTCTAGCTCTAATTATGATGCTTATAAGACATCTATATTCTCTCTCTTATTTGGGGAGACAACCTAGCAAGCAGAGATCTGAATTGACTACATGAAGTGCGTATTAAAATTTGATGGACCTAGAGACTGTCATACAGAATAAAGTAAATCAGCAAGAGAAAAACAAATATATATTGACGCATATATGTGGAATTTAGAAAAATGGTATAAATGATCTTATCTGCAAAGCCGAAACACAGACACAGACATGGAGAACAAACATATGGACACCAAGGGGGAAGGAGGGGGGTTGGGATGAAATGGGAGAGTGGGATTGACATATATACACTACTATGCATAAAACAGATAACTATGAGAACCTACTGTATAGCACAGGGAACTCTACTCAGTGCTCTGGGGTGACCTAAATGGGAAGGAAATCCAAAAAAGAGGGCATATATGTATATGTATGGCTGATTCACTTTGCAGTAGAGCAGAAACTGACACAGCAGTGTAAAGCAACTATACTCCAATAAAAAAAATTCATTGAAGCACTATTGACAATAGCCAACACATAGAAGCAACCTAAATGTCCATCAGCAGATGAATAGATAAAGAAGATGTGGTATATATACAATGGAATATTACTCAGCCATAAAAAAGAATGAAATAATGCCATTTGCAGCAACATGGATGGACCTACAGATGATTATACTACGCGAAGTAAGACAAAGACAAATATCATATATCACTTATATGAGGAATCTCAAAGAATGATACAAATGAACTTATTTATAAAATAGAAACAGACTCACAAACTCTGAAAACAAATTTATGGTTACCGAAGGGGAGAGGTTGGGGGGGGAGGTAAATTAGGAGTTTGGGGTTAGCATATACACACTACTATATATAAAATAGATAATCAACAAGGACCTACTATATAGCACAGGGAACTCTACTCAATACTCTGTAATTACCTATATGGGAAAAGAATCTGAAAAAGAATGGATATATGTATATATATAACTGAATCACTTTGCTGTACACCTGAAAATAACACAATATTGTAAATCAACTATATTCCAGGACAAAATAAAAACTCAATTCAAGAAAAAAATTATTATCGCTTTTTATCAGCCATAAGGACTAGTAAGTATATTCATTTGTTTAAAAAACCCACCAATCTACTCTGTGTCTTACACTGCTTGGAGTACAAAGAAGACTTGGACACAGTCCCTGCCTTGAAAAGATTACAATATTGTTAGGGCAACTAAACTGTAAACAAATAAATATATCCAGAATGACAGGCACTAGAGTAGAGGTAAATCTAAAGTGCTTCTGGAGGACAGGGAGGAAAGAAGCTAATGTTTCCAGCATCATATAAAAAGGAATTTTGGGGGCTTCCCTGGTGGCACAGTGGTTGAGAGTCCGCCTGCCGATGCAGGGGATGGGGGTTCGTGCCCCGGTCCGGGAAGATCCCACATGCCGCGGAGTGGCTGAGCCCATGAACCATGGCCGCTGAGCCTGCGCGTCCGGAGCCTGTGCTCCGCAACGGGAGAGGCCACAGCAGTGAGAGGCCCGCGTACCGAAAAAAAAAAAAAAAAAAAGGAATTTTGTAATTTTTAAAGATCTATATAAAAATGAAATCACCATTTTTAACTTAAAAAATTTTAATAAAATTTTATTTTATTTTTTTTAACATCTTTATTGGGGTATAATTGTTTTACAATGGTGTGTTAGTTTCTGCTTTATAACAAAGTGAATCAGGTATACATATACATATAAAATTTTATTTTGTAATAATTCTTTATTTACTGAAAAACTGCAAATATACGACAAAGCGTTCTCACATATCCTTCACCTTGCTTCCCCTAAAGTTAACATCCTACATAATACAATTATCAAAACCAAGACATTTACATTTGTACAATGCTACCAAGCTACTGACCTTATTCAGATGTGGCCGGAATTTTCATTACTGTGCCAGGATTCAATCCATGATACTATGTTGCACTTAGTGTGTCTCCCCAATTTCCTCCTATCAGTGTCATTTTGTCAGTTTTTCTGTTTTTCCTAACCCAAAATCACCTTTTTACGTACAAATACTCAAATATCAGCAACACAGTATGGCTCAACCTAATGGTATTAAAGTCGCTGAACATTGCAATGGTCTGTGTGCCACCTCTGTGAATGGGTGGTCACAATTCAAGCTCATCATGACATCCATCAGTAGGTAGCAACATGATAATACAATGCTGTGGTCAAGAGCACAGGCTCTGGGGCCAAATGGCCAGCACTCACATCCCAGATTCATCACCAAACAGCTCCATGACTTCAGAAAACTTCATTAACATCCCTCTCCTTAATATTTTATCGGACACAGTCTTCACCTCCATTCGATTATTGTGAGGATGTGTGGCGGAACTACACTGATTCCATTTTGTCAGCTTCATCTTAGGCCACCAATCCTACCCCCTCCCCTTTTGGCATGACTGAACTTCAGCCTCCTCACGAAGAATGTGCCCGAACTGGATAAACTTCCTATCAACTTTTACCCTTGCCTTCATCTGATAAGAAAACTGGAAGGATGCCTTTTGCTGACACAGATGGTTAACGATCATGAGACTCCCCCTAGGGGAGGAAAACCGCTCAGTTCCTTCCGTGGAGACCTGCTTCTCACTTGGTAGTCAGATTCTATTTTTGGTTTTGACCCCTTTAAATTCCCCTGTATCCCTTTTGGCAGCACGGAGTGCAGCTGTGAATGCCTATGGACCATCATCTGCCCTATCCTTCCTGCCTGTTTGTAAGTTACCCACAATAAACTTCATAGCTGCACTTTATGGACTCACCACTTCATTTTTTGGTCTCCAAGTTCCTCCTCAGTTCAAAGGATGCTTGCTATTCAGCATCTCTGCCTC
Source organism: Phocoena phocoena (assembly GCF_963924675.1). NCBI lineage: Eukaryota > Metazoa > Chordata > Mammalia > Artiodactyla > Phocoenidae > Phocoena > Phocoena phocoena. Next base: position 52,411,403 of record NC_089234.1, read on the forward strand.
CCGACAAAGAATTAAATGAGACAACTTATGGAAAGCATTCAGCACATAAACGAATTTTCTGTTGCTACATCTCTTCCTGGATGCCTTTCATTCTCTCTATTACTATTATCCCAAGTGCCTCCAGTTCTCATTCATTTCATGAAAATCTTGATAAATATCAGCAAAGCAGGCAGTGATTTGTGTTTCAGAAAGGACAAACTGGGGGTAACAGACAGAAAAAACAAGACGAGTCTGAGTGAGAAAAACAATTTAGGCACATTATTCCATCAACTTTCACTAAGCATTACAGCACATGGCTATACGGAGTCATCATTAAAGCTTGTCTGAGCAATGTCCCTTCTATAATGAGACCGGGATACCACTGGAAGACACACCCATTGCAAACAGAACACTGGCTGTGGCCTGGCAAATTTCAGATTACCATAGTTATGGTTGGTGACACTGTGGAGTGACTTCCACAAGATCACTTGAGATTTTAAACCATAGGGTGACCTTCAGAATATCACCTAAATCTATAAGCTCCATAAATAACAGATGTGTCATAATTCATTAGCAGGTTGTAGCAAGCTGTAGCCCTGACAAATGAAGAAGCAAAATTTAACAAAGAAATGTGCAAATTATCAACTGTTTAAGAAAATACTTGATAAACATCTTCACCAAATTACATTTAATTTTGCCATTTAAATGGCCTCCTGTGGAGTTTAACCACACCATCAAAAACAGCTACTGCCTATAAAACCGAAACAAAGGCAGTAACATTTTCTGCTTGATTTATACAGAGCCTGTTTCCTCATTTTCCCAGAAAAGAAATGGCCTCACAGTTTGTACGCTTCTTAAGGCTTTTCCTCCATGTTTGGTCTACAAACTCTCTTCTCATTAATAAAATAATGGTAAATAAACAAACGTAGAAAGGGTGGACTACACATTCTCATGTTTGCATAAGATGAGTAACCTTCCACTATGTGGATCTGTAAGAGGATTGCTGAAAAGATGATTTGTGAGTACTTAATAACAAAATGCATTGATCGCTAGGCGCCAGCATAAGCTCATTACAAATTAGTCTGTACCGGTAGATTGAGGAATGTTATAGTCAGATATTGTATTGATTTCACCAAGGAATTTAATAGAGAACCTTATTATATATCTGGTAATAAAAAGAATAAATGTAGGCTATGGGTTAGTTGGGTCAGTAGATTCACAGCTGGATGAAAGAAGGAAGAGTTCATAGATGGATCTTTGTCAACCAAAAGGGCAGACCTGCTGAGGACCAAGGACTGCCCTCCTCCTTGTCCAGTGATCTACAAGATGACAGAATTTTGGGAAGTCTCAGAAAATGGCAAAAGGAGCATGCTAATGGAACTGGTGGATGACGTGACACACTTGAAGGCAGAGCCAGTGCTCTGGTTTGTATTTGTCTCGAATCTGAAGAATATTTATTAGGGATAACGTCTCATCTAGTTTTGAAACTGTCAAAAGTAAATCATTTTTTCAAAGATACAATCAGAGAGACCTGGTTTGAGAAACGATTATCAGAATGTCTTGGCATTCAGTTGACCATAATGTAGTGTGAGCTAATTAGTTGGAAGATGTTCAAGAAGGTAACTCAAGTCTAGGCTTCCTGAATGACGTCTCGTGTTCAGACCAAGAGAGGTAAAGGTCCCATTTCCTTCTTCTGAAGAGATCACAGTCCATTCAAAGTAGCGTGTCCCACATTTGGGGACATATTTTTAAAACTCTGACTTTCAATTACTTCTGGACTTACAGAAAAGTTGCAAAAGTAGTACAGAGAATTTCTATTTTCCCCTCATATCTTACATCGCCCTAGAACAAAGATCAAAACTAAACATTTAACATTGGTAAAACTCTATTAACCTAACTAAAGACTCTTTTTTTCCCAGATTTTGTTGGTTTTCCACTAATTTCCTTTTTCTTGGGAACAACATTTTAAGAGCAACACTAACAAATCTTGACACATTCAGAACAGGGCCTTCAAGACGGCAAAGGATTTGGGGACCAGGTAAGTGCAGAATATTGAGAGTAGCACTTTTTCTTCTTTTCTCTATCCAAACTTACTCCCCTGGTGATCCTGGTCTACTGGTTTTCAATAACAGCTATATTCTGATGACTCTAATGTTTACATTTCCATCCCAGACCTCTCCCTGAATTCCAAATACATATACACAACTACCCTTTGACATCTCCACCAGGATGTCTAATAGACATCTCAAATTGAAGGTACCTGACAATACTCCTCACAACGCCACACTGTTCTTCCTGCAATCTCCCCACTCTTCTAATTGCTCCTTGATTCCTCTCTCTCTTACTTATTCCGTATCCAATTCATGAGAAAATCTTGCTTATTTCCTTTAAAACCATATACAGAAATCTTCCCACTTTCCATCTTTATACAGCTACAGCATCATCTCATAGAATATCTTCCTTTCAGGTCTGTGTTTCCATTCTTGCCTCTCTCTGCTCTCTTTTCAACACAGCATCCACTGCAATCAGGAAATATTCTCATTCCTCTAATCAAACTCTCCCATGGCTTCCGACCTCACTCTAAGTAAAAGCCAAAATCCTCCAGTGACTTGGGAAGTTTATTAAATCCAGCCTTCTTTTATCTCTGACATCATCTCCTAACACCCTCCCCATAATCACTTCACACAACAATACCATTTCCTTGCTATTCCGCATCAGGCACAATCCGATCTTAAGAACTTTTCATTGGCTTTTCCCTCTGCCCAGTATATATTTACCCTAGATATTTGTACGGCTGATTCAATCTTACCCTCTTATCTTGGCAAAGTGAGGTCACTCCTGGACCTGGACCAAAATGTAACCTCCCTTTCCCCTCCCCAATTTTGTCTCTGCAGCACTTACAAGCATCAAACAGATATACTTGACCTGTTTTGTTCATTGTTTGGGGGTGGGGGGAGAATTGGACTCTTTGGTTCACTACTATTTCTCCAGCACCTATTATATGCTCAGCAAAACTTAATTAAATGAAGGTATTGAAGAATCACTATAATTAGGCATATGGGTTTAAGAGATACAACTACTATGTATAAAACAGATAAGTATTTACAAGGATTTATTGAATAGCGCAGGGAATTACAGCCTGTGATAACTTTTAATGGCATATAATCTGGAAAAATACTGAATCACTATGCTGTACATCTGAAATGAATGTAATATTGTAAATAAACTATACTTCAATAAAAAATAACAATAATAGGGCTTCCCTGGTGGCGCAGTGGTTGAGAGTCCGCCTGCCGATGCAGGGGTCATGGGTTCATGCCCCGGTCCGGGAAGATCCCACGTGAAGCGGAGCGGCTGGGCCCGTGAGCCATGGCTGCTGAGCCTGCGCATCCGGAGCCTGTGCTCCGCAACGGGAGAGGCCACAACAGTGAGAGGCCCACGTACCGCAAAAATAATAATAATAATAAAAGAAGAACATTTATTCTAGAATCAGACTGACAGAGTTCAAATGTCAGTTTGATTGCTTACAACCTGCAAGGTATTGGTCAAATCATTCAACATTTTCTGTGCCTCAGTTTCTGCACCTAGTACATGATGATGATAGCAATACTTAACTTGCAGACTAGTTGCTAATGTGACAATAACTGTTGTCAATTAAATGTGACAGTTCATAATATACTGTTGGAAAAATATTGTGTGCTCACTAAATATTATCATTAATTGATTAGAAAGCAAGGAGCAACAGACAATATCACCATAAAATGCCTAGTCAGTGAGTCAGTATAAGAGGTCAGGACTTTGGAATCCTTTGATCCGAGTACAAATCTTAGCTCTGTTTCTATCTAGCCTTGTTTCCCTGAGCAACACGATTAGCCTCTATAAATTCTGGAATCCTTAACTATAAATTGGAATAGTAACCCCACTTCATCTACGTGCTGGGAAGACAAAGTAAAACAGTATAGAGTGCTCAGCACTATTCTTGGCGTCTACTAAAGTGCTGACTACATAAATGTCATGATTGTTATAAAATCTGGATATTCATTTACCCAGGTGATTGTTCCTTTCGCCTTTCCTGTGGCCTTTTCCAATTATTGTCCATATCTCTGTAGCTCAAGCTTGTTTTCTAAGACAAAAGAGCCCTGTGCCCTACCTATTCTTTGGAAACTTGGCTCTCATGGAAGTGACATCAGGAAATAAATTGACCATGTTATAATTCTTCTAACATTAGTGGCTGACATAATTGATACATTTTATTCCAGAAACATTCACTAATCCCATTTGCCAGGCTCTGTGCTAGGTGTGTGTTAGGTATACTGTGGTGACTAAAACCCAGTCTCTGCCCAGGCTCTTCCATTCTAGTTGGGGGGTAACTGTGCCGTAAGTTAGCCCTCCCAAGGGTTGTTATTAAAGGAGAAAACCTATATAGTTAGTATTGCACAAACTGGGGACAAAGAGATCTGGACAGAGGCCACACTGGGTAACTGTATCTGTATCACACATAGGCTTTGATACAAATAGTTCTTCTACTCTGGCCTCCATTAATCATTAAGCAACTATTCCATAATGGACACCAGAGTACTGATCTCCTACTCAGGAACCAGGGCTGGCTAGTACTACCACTGCTACTACTATTATTTTTGCTGCTACTATTATAATTACTTCTACTACTACAAATACTATTACCTTCGTTATTTTTTCAATTACTCACCTAGCTTTTCCCTTATGATATTAACATAAGTGGCCTCCAACCTTCCTATTTATAAGTCTTACAATACTGAGCACACTGTCAATCTTGATATAAAAATTGCCAAATACAGGAAAGCCAACTATATTAGCAAATATAGGAAATATTTATATTCAAATCATTAAATATAGGAAGGTCGATTTTATTAGGAAAGGAAATCGCTAGGAAAAAGCAAATGAAGACTAGTAGACAGACAGGCATCCATGCATCATGGTGACATTTCAATTTATCTACAGCTCCTCACAGACTTCCAGTACGATGACGTTCAGTCAGCACTCCTTCGTTCAATCTGGGGCACTGGAGGGCTGGGCAAGCACACTATTAATCAGTTTTCCCTACAATCAACCCAAAAAGCAGATACGGGAGAATTGTTGATATATTAGCAAATGTGTCAGCAACAGCTTACCAAATACAGTTAAAGAAGAACGATGTTAACGTTATAGATGAGTACAAATCACCTGTAAGGGCCACAAATGCCCTTTACTGTGCACTGTGATTGTAAACTTACCTGATTACTTTGCTGCTCTTTAGTTGGACTGACAAAATGGCATGATACCATGTTGGAGGGCAAGGCCATGTTGGACAGATCCAACCTCAGGCAAGAAGCACATGTACAAACCCGATCTCTAAAGAGCTAACTGACAAAGCAGAGCTAACAGATGGCTGGGGCCCACTGTGGCAACGGATAAGCTAACCAAAACCCTAATTCATAAATAAACTCGATATTTCATTTTTCAGCTCTTCTGACTCACCCTGCTGATATGGAAATTTTCATCATTTCAGGGAGAAATAAGCAAACCGTTCAACTCAACAGTTCATTCATTTTGTTTTTTGGTCATATTTTTTTTTCTCATTTTGACTCTCTCCCTCATTTCCCACAGCGATTATCGCACTACTTCAACAACAAAAGGAAAATAGGGGTATGGAAGGAGAGAGATTTATTAAACACCTACTAAATAGCTAGCCCTGTAGAATGACAGTGGAAAGAAAACAGGGTTTATCCCCTACAAGTCACCTACAAGCTGGAATCTGCTCCAGTTCTGCACCTGAATCTCAGTGCTGGTGTATAACTGAAGCTATACACTGGCAATGTTAATTTATTTTCTCAGTTTTTCCTTCCATAAAAATTTAAGGAATAAATGACATACTATACTCAAAACACTTAGAAGTTGGCATATAATACATGTTTACTAAATGACATGAGCTATTACGCAAAAGTTCGTTCTTTCAATGTTTCATGATCCTGATCAACTACATCTTCATTTTAGGGTCTTCCCAACTAGATTTTAATGGTCTCTCCTTTGAGTGCCTTAACATGTTGCCACATTTTTCTGTTTAGTCTGGCATGACTGTTTTGTATGGCCTTGATTGATGTGCCGTGTCTAGTTCATCTCAGTATTCCCTATCACACCCTGTATGTCACCTAGCACACAGACATTACTTAAAATATATGAGGAACTGAATTTCCATATCAAGAAGGACTAGAATGAATTCTAAACATGAAACACTTGGCAGAAAGATCATTTTCCTTTAGAGTAGAGTGTATCTTCTCAAAAACATTTTTGTAGATCCATGTATATAAATGTTTACTCGTGAGTTCACATGATGCAGGTCCAGAGTTAAAGAACTTAAGAAACTGCCCAACCTTATACATGCAGATGATCAGGATTCTGAGGGAATGTTGAGCTTGTAAATCTCCATTTGCATTTAAGGGCCCGCGGCTAGTTGAAATTGGGCTGTGGGCCTGGTGGGTAAACCCTCCTTAGTCTTACTTCTATCATCCACACATTTGGCTTAGCATTACTGACTGTACACTCCTGGCTTCACAGCTGTTTTTCCATCCCCAGGCCAGGAGCTTAGTCTGACTGCTTCCAAGGTTGGCTCACTTGTCTTAATGCTGGTTACTCACCTTTGCCTGACCTTACCATGCCCTAATGGCACTGAAGGCGAGGGCCCTCTGTTTAACACTTGGTTGCCTTAGGTAACTGTGATAATTAGGCTGAAATGTTGGTCTATGTATCAGACTCAACAGATCTAAAACTGTCAATGTACGGCCAGTGGAAAGTAATGGATATAGAGGGTCAACTAAATCATAAGCCTAAATATTGCAGACCCCAGAAGAACTGACCTTTGCTGTAATGAATATCCTTCAGGTCACAGCTGCATGGAATTAGTCACCATTACTCAACTGAAAAACCATCAAATATGACATAAGGCTTGGAATGACTAAACATCAATTCTGATATCTCTATGTGTGTGTATAGTGTATGTGTATATACACACATACATCTATATTTATTTATGGATGCCATATTAATTGGTAGATTTGTACAAATATTGTATAAAATTGTAATCATACACCACATGCTGTTTTTAACAAGCAATGTCAAGATTTCTGCTATGTATATTCTCTTTTGTAGCCATAATAACTATAGCTCTTTATTTTATATTACTTTATGTATGTATTCAGTGCTCACTACATTTTTTACATGGCAAATTTCCATAGCATTTCACAGTTTAATATTATTTCATCTTGTCTAAGAGTAGTTTTACTCAAAAGGAGTAGGGCACAAATTTTCTTGAATTTTTAAAAAATATATTACAAATCTCTGCTTCCTAAATAATACTTTGGCTAAATATATATTATTTCATACCCCACTCTCTTTTCCTCAGAAATGTGTAGACGTTTTTATACATATTTTTAGAACAAGATACTGAAATGGAAATGTATGAGACCAGCCCAAGTTTTCACCTGTTAAGTGCCTACTAGTTCATAAAACTTTCTTTCATTTATAAATTTAGTATCCTAATCAAGAGTCCTAGTTCTGACCACTTCTCTATGCACGACTACACCAATCTCTCTCACTGCTTAAACTAAAATCTCTGTACAGAGATACAAAAGCAGGTTACTTCTGAAATGTAAACAATGGCAGGCAGAACAGAGACAGAAGTCAAAAAATTGTAGAACAAGCAGTATGAGGGAGGGTTTATTGTTATTTTCCCCTCCTCTAACCCTCAGCTTTGACATGAGAGCAAGCTGAATTGAAAAAGTATACAGCGGGGCTTCCCTGGTGGCGCAGTGGTTGGGAGTCGGCCTGCTGATGCAGGGAACATAGGTTCGTGCCCTGGTCCGGGAAGATCCCACATGCCGCAGAGCGGCTGGGCCCGTGAGCCATGGCCGCTGAGCCTGCGCGTCCGGAGCCTGTGCTCCGCAACGGGAGAGGCCACAGCAGTGAGAGGCCCGCGTACCGCAAAAAAAAAGTGTACAGCGGGTACAGACAGGGAAAAACAAACAAAAACCGAGAAAACCTCTATTCTAGGGATATTACTAGGAAAGGGGGCCTCTGGGAGCCACAGAGTATATAGGAATCCTTTCTCTTCCTTCCTTACCTCCTTCCCTTCCTTCCTTCTTTCCTTTTTTCTTTCTTTCTTCCTTTATGTATTTAATTGTTTGTTTATTTGTTTATCTTCCTTCTCTCCTGGTCTTACCAAGGGGCAAAAAATGCTCTTCTGTAATGATGGTAGTGACAGTTACAGGCATCTAGAGGCCAAAAAGAAAATCCATCTCTCTGGCCTAAAGAACTGGGAGGGGCCCTTGAGAATGTTAGTGGAGTTCAGGAGAGGAGAGAGTTACAGATGCGGATGCCTTCATTCTGTGTATGACAAACTTCTGGGCTCACTGCTAAGTGGAACATGCATGTTAACAGACCCAAGGAAGTACAGTAAAGGCTCTGAAAACAGAACTATGATATAAATACCACCCAAGTCCCAGAATAACCCATGAGTGGTATACTTGTAGGACAGACAAAAATAGCATAACAAAATCCTTTGAAACAAAACTAACAACGGATTCATGGCCCACAAAAGATGAAACCAAACTCATAATCTGAACCTAAGTTGATTACCTGTTTGTTTGTTTTTTAACTGTTCAGCAGGACCCAGAGTCACACAGTATAATAACGAAAAATGTTCAGGACATAATCCAAAATTACTTGAGATACAAAGAAGTATCAGTCAGACTACTAAAAACCGAAGGTAAAGAAAAATGTTGAAGGTAGCCACCAAAAAATAAAATAACACATTACATGTACAGGAAGAATATCATAACTGTGGATTTCTCACCAGAAACCAAAAAGGCGGGGGGACCTTCAAGATGGCGGAGGAGTAAGACGCGGAGATCACCTTCCGCCCCACAAATACATCAGGAATACATCTACACGTGGAACAACTGCTACAGAACACCTACTGAATGCTGGCAGAAGACATCAGACCTCCCAAAAGGCAAGAAACTCCCCCATGTACATGGGTAGGGCAAAAGAAAAAAGAAAAAAACAGAGACAAAAGAATAGGGACGGGACCTGCACCTCTGGGAGGGAGCTGTGAAGGAGGAAAAGTTTCCACACACTAGGAAGCCCCTTCACCGGAGGAGATGGGGCAGGGGGGTGGGGGTGGCGGGGGGAAGCTTCGGAGCCACGGAGGAGAGCGCAGCAATAGGGGTGCAGAGGGCAAAGCACAGAGATTCCCGCACAGAGGATCGGTGCCGACCAGCACTCACAAGCCCGAGAGGGGCGGGAGGGGGCTGGGAGCTGAGGCTCGGGCTTTGGAGGTCAGATCCCAGGGAAAGGACTGGGGTTGGCTGCATGAACACAGCCTGAAGGGGGCTAGTGCACCACAGCTAGCCAGGACGGAGTCTGGGAAAAAGTCTGGAACTGCCTAAGAGGCAAGAGACCATTGTTTCCTGGTGCGCGAGGAGAGGGGATTCAGAGCACCATCTAACTGAGCTCCAGAGACGGGCGCGAGCCACGGTATCAGCACGGACACCAGAGATGGGCATGAAACGCGAACGCTGCTCCTGCAGCCACCAAAAAGTCTGTGTGCAAGCACAGGTCACTATCCACACCTGCCCTCCTAGGAGCCTGTGCAGCCCGCCACTGCCAGGGTCCCGTGATCCAGGGACAACTTCCCCGGGAGAACACACAGTGTGCCTCAGGCAGGTACAACGTCATGTTGGCCTCTGCCGCCGCAGGCTCGCCCCCCATTCCGTACGCCTCCCTCCCCCATCGCCCCAGCCTGAGGGAGCCAGAGCCCCCTAATCAGCTGCTCCTTTAACCCCCTCCTGTCTGAGCGAAGAACAGACGCCCTCAGGCAACCTACATGCAGAGACAGGGCTAAATCCAAAGCTGAGCCCCAGGAGCTGTGTGAACAAAGAAGAGAAAGGGAAATCTCTCCCAGCAGCCTCAGGAGCAGCGGATTAAATCTCCACAGACAACCTGATGTACCTGCATCTGTGGAATACCTGAATAGACAACGAACCATCCCAAAATTGAGACGGTGGACAATAGGAGCAACGATATATATATTTGCTTCCTTTTTCTGTTTTTGTGAGTGTGTATGTGTATGCTTCTTTGTGTGATTTTCTCTGTACACCTTTGCTTTTACCATTTGTCTGAGGGTTCTGTCTGTGTTTTTGGTTTGTTTGATTTTTAGTACAGTTTTTAGCTCTTGTTATCATTGGTGGATTTGTTTTTTAGTTTGCTTGCTCTCTGTTTTTTTTTTTTTTTTTTTTGGCAGTACGAGAGCCTCTCACTGTCGTGGCCTCTCCCGTTGCGGAGCACAGGCTCCGGACACACAGGCTGAGCAGCCATGGCTCACGGGCCCAGCCGCTCCACGGTGGGACATCCCTCCAAGATGTGGGATCCAGGAAGATGTGGGATCTTCCTGGACCGGGGCACGAACCCGTGTCCCCTGCATTGGCATGTGGACTCTCAACTACTGCGCCACCAGGGAAGCCCTCTTTCTTTTTTCTGTTTTTTATTACTTTCTAATTTTTTAATTTTAATTTTATTTTGTTTATTCCTTTTTTAAAAATTTATAGACTTATTTATTTTTGGCTGCATTGGGTCTTCACTGCTGTGCACAGGCTTTCTCTAGTTGCAGCGAGCGGGGGCTACTCTTTGTTGAGGTGTGCAGGCTTCTCATTGCGCTGGCTTCTCTTGTTACAGAGCATGGGCTCTAGGCACGCAGGCTTCAGGAGTTGTGGCAAAGGAGCTCAGCAGTTGTGGCTCACAGGCTCTAGAGCACAGGCTGAGTAGTTGTGGGACATGGGTTTAGTTGTTCCACGGCATGTGGGATCTTCCCAGACCACGTCTCAAACCCGTGTCTCCTGCATTGGCAGGTGGAATCTTAACCAGTGCACCACCAGGGAAGTCCCAATATTTTTATTTTTAATAATTATTTTTTATTTTAATAACTTTATTTTATTTTACTTTATATTTTTCTTTCTTTCTTTTTTACTCCCTTTCTTCTCAGCCATGTGGCTGACAGGGTCTTGGTGCTCTAGCCCAGTGTCAGGCCTGTGCCTCTGAGGTGGGAGAGCTGAGTTCAGAATATTGGTCCAAAAGAGACCTCCCGGCTCCACGTAATATCAAATGGCAGAAACTCTCCCAGAGATCTCCATCTCAATGCTAAGACAAAGCACCACTCAATGACTAGCAAGCAACAATGCTAGACACCATATGCCAAACAACTAGCAAGACAGGAACACAGCACCATCCATTAGCAGAGAGGCTGCCTAAAATCATAATAAGGTCACAGACACCCCAAAACACACCACCAGATGCAGTCCTGCCCACCAGAAAGACAAAATGCAGCCTAATCCACCAGAACACAGGCACTAGTCCCCTCCACAAGGAAGCCTACATAACCCAATGAACCAACCTTAGCCACTGGGGGCAGACACCAAAAACAATAGGAACTACAAACCTGTAGCCTGCGAAAAGGAGACACCAAACACAGTAAGATAAGCAAAATGAGAAGACAGAAAAACACACAGCAGATGAAGGAGGAAGGTAAAAACCCACTAGACCAAACAAATGAAGAGGAAATAGGCAGTCTACCTGAAAAAGAATTCAGAGTAATGATAGTAAAGATGAACCAAAATCTTGGAAACAGAATGGAGAACATACAAAAAATGTTTAACAAGGACCCAGAAGAACTAAAGAGCAAACAAACAATGATGAACAACACAGTAAATGAAATTAAAAATTCTCTACAAGGAATCAATCGGAGAATAACTGAGGCAGAGAACTGATAAATGACCAGGAAGATAAAATAGTGGAAATAACTACTGCAGAGCAGAATAAAGAAAAAAAGAATGAAAAGAATTGAGGACAGTCTCAGAGACCACTGGGACAACATTAAATGCACCAACATTCAAATTATAGGGGTCCCAGAAGAAGAAGAGAAAAAGAAAGGGACTGAGAAAATATTTGAAGAGATTATAATTGAAAACTTCCCTAATATGGGAAAGGAAATAGTTAATCAAGTCCAGGAAGCACAGAGTCCCATACAGGACAAATCCAAGGACAAACATGCTGAGACACATATTAATCAAACTTTCAAAATTACATACATAAAAAAGTATAAAAAGCAGCAAGGGAAAAGCAACAAATAAAATACATGGGAATCCCCATAAGGTTAACAGCTGATCGTTCAGCAGAAACTCTGCTAGCCAGAAGGGAGGGGCAGGAAATATTTAAAGTGATAAAAGGGAAAAAACTGCAACCAAGATTACTCTACCTGGCAAGTATCTCATTCAAATTCGACGAGGAAATCAAAAGCTTTACAGACAAGCAAAAGCTAAGAGAATTCAGCACCACCAAACCAGCTCTACAACAAATGCTAAAGGAACTTCTCTAAGTGGGAAACACAAGAGAAGAAAAGGACCTACAAAAGCAAACTCAAAACAATTAAGAAAATGGTAATAGGGACATACATATAGACAATTACCTTAAATGTGAATGGATTAAATGCTCTAACCAAAAGACACAGGCTCACTGAATGGATACGAAAACAAGACCCATATATATGCTGTCTACAAGAGACTCACTTCAGACCAAGGGACACATACAGACTGAAAGTGAGGGAATGGAAAAAGATATTCCATGCAAATGGAAATAGCAGGAAAGCTGGAGTAGCAATTCTCATATCAGACAAAATGGACTTTAAAATAAAGACTATTACAAGAGACAAAGAAAGACACTACATAATGATGAAGGGATCAATCCAAAATGAAGATATAACAATTGGAAATATTTATGCACCCAACATAGGATTACCTCAATACATAAGGCAAATGCTAACAGCGATAAAAGGGGAAATCAACAGTAACACAATCGTAGTAGGGGACTTTAACACCCTGCTTTCACCTATGGACAGATCATCCAAAATGAAAATAAATAAGGAAACACAAGCTTTAGATGATACATTAAACAAGATGGACTTAATTGATATCTATAGGACAGTCCATCCAAAAACAACAGAATACACTTTCTTCTCAAGTGCTCATGGAACATTCTCCAGGATTGGTCACCAATTATCATAAATGGATGTTGAATTTTGTCAAAAGCTTTTTCTGCAACTATTGAGATGATCATATGGCTTTTATCCTTCAGTTTGTTAATACAGTGATCAATTGATCATTGATCACAAATCAAGCCTTGGTAAAATTAAGAAAATTGAAATCATATCACGTATCTTTTCCAACCACAATGCTATAAGACTATGTATCAATTACAGGAAAAACTCTGTAAAAAATACAAATGCATGGAGGCTAAACAATACACTACTTAATAACCAAGAGATCACTGAGAAAATCAAAGAGGAAATCAAAAAATACCTAGAAACAAATGACAATGAAAACCCAATGACCCAAAACCTATGGGATGCAGCAAAAGCAGTTCTAAGAGGGAAGTTTATAGCAACACAATCCTACCTCAAGAAACAAGAAACATCTAAAATAAACAACGTAACCTTACACCTAAAGCAATTAGAGAAAGAAGGACAAAAAAAAATCCCCAATGATAGCAGAAGGAAAGAAATCATTAAGATCAGATCAGATAAATGAAAAAGAAATGAAGGAAACAGTAGCAACGATCAATAAAATTAAAAGCTGGTTCTTTGAGAAAGTAAACAAAATTGATAAACCATTAGCCAGACTCATCAAGGAAAAAAGGGAGAGGACTCAAATCAATAGAATTAGAAATGAAAAAGGAGAAGTTACAGCAGACACCGCAGAAATGCAAAGGATCATGAGAGATTACTACAAGCAACTCTATGCCAATAAGATGGACAACCTGGAAGAAATGGACAAATTCTTGGAAAAGCACAACCTTCCGAGACTTAACCAGGAAGAAATAGAAAATATAAACAGACCAATCACAAGCACTGAAATTGAGACTGTGACTAATACTCTTCCAACAAACAAAAGCCCAGGACCAGATGGCTTCACAGGCGAATTCTATTAAACATTTAGAGAAGAGCTAATACCTATCCTTCTCAAACTCTTCCAAAACATAGCAGAGGAAGGAACACTCCCAAACTCATTCTACAAGGGCACCATCACCCTGATACCAAAACCAGACAAAGATGTCACACACAAAAAAAAAACTACAGGCCAATATCACTGATGAAAATAGATGCAAAAATCCTCAACAAAATACTAACAAACAGAATCCAACAGCACATTAAAAGGATCATACACCATGATAAAGTGGGGTTTATCCCAGGAATGCAAGGATTCTTCAATAAACGCAAGTCAATCAATGTGATACACAGTATTAACAAATTGAAGGATAAAAACCATATGATCATCTCAATAGATGCAGAAAAAGCTTTTGACAAAATTCAACACCCATCTATGACAAAAACCCTCCAGAAAGTAGGTAAAGAGGGAACTTACGTCAACATAATAAAGGCCATATATGACAAACCCACAGCCAACATCGTTCACAATGGTGAAAAACTGAAACCATTTCCACTAAGATCAGGAAAAAGACAAGGTTGCCCACTCTCACCACTATTATTCAACATAGTTTTGGAAGTTTTAGGCACGGCAATCAGAGAAGAAAAAGAAATAAAAAGGAATACAAATTGGAAAGGAAGAAGTAAAGCTGTCACTATTTGCAGATAACGTGATACTATACATAGAGAATCCTAAAGATGCCACCAGAAAACTACTAGAGCTAATCAATGAATTTGATAAAGTAGCAGGATACAAAATTAATGCACAGAAATCTCTTGCATTCCTATATACTAACAATGAAAAATCTGAAAGAGAAATTAAGGAAACACTCCCATTTACCATTGCAACAAAAAGAATAAAATACCTAGGAATAAACCTACCTAGGGAGACAAAAGACCTGTGTGCAGAAAACTATAAGACACTGATGAAAGAAATTAAAGATGATACAAACAGATGGAGATATATACCATGTTCTTGGATTGGAAGAATCAACATTATGAAAATGACTATACTACCCAAAGCAGTCTTCAGATTCATTGCAATCTCTATCAAACATTCGATGGCATTTTTCACAGAGCTAGAAGAAAAAATTTCACAATTTGTATGGAAACACAAAAGACCCCAAATAGCCTAAGCAATCTTGAGAAAGAAAAATGGAGCTGGAGGGGGCTTCCCTGGTGGCACAGAGGTTCAGAGTCCGTCTGCCAATGCAGGGGTCACGGGTTCGTGCCCCAGTCCAGAAAGGTTCCACATGCCGCAGAGTGGCTGGGCCTGTGAGCCATGGCCGCTGAGCCTGCGCATCCAGAGCATGTGCTCCGCAACAGGAGAGGCCACAACAGTGAGAGGCCCGCGTACCGCAAAAAAAAAAAAATGGAGCTGGAGGAATCAGGCTCCCAGACTTCAGACTATACTACACAGCTACAGTAATCAAGACAGTAAGGCACTGTCACAAAAACAGAAAAATAGATCAATGGAACAAGATAGAAAGTCCAGAGATAAACCCACTCACATATGATCACCTTATTTTTGATAAAGGAGGCAAGAATATACAATGGAGAAAAGACTGCCTCTTTAATAAGTGGTGCTGGGAAAACTGGACAGCTACATGTAAAAGAAGGAAATTAGAGCACTCCCTAACAGCATACACAAAAATAAACTCAAAATGGATTAAAGGCCTAAATGTATGGCCAGACACTATAAAACTCTTAGAGAAAACATAGGCAGAACACTCTGTAACATAAATCGCAGCAAGATCCTTTTTGACCCATGTCCTAGAGAAATGGAAATAAAAACAAAAATAAACAAATAGGACCTAATGAAACTTAAAAGCTTTTGCACAGCAAAGGAAACCATAAACAAGACGAAAAGACAACCCTCAAAATGGGAGAGAATATTTGCAAATGAAGCAACTGACAAAGGATCAATCTCCAAAATATACAAGCAACTCATAGAGCTCAATATCAAAAAAAAAACAACCCAATTAAAAAGTGGGTGGATGATCTAAATAGACATTTCACCAAAGAAGATATACAGATTGCCAACAAACACATGAAAGGATGCTCAACATCACTAATCATTAGAGAAATGCAAATCAAAACTACAGTGAGGTATCACCTCACACCGGTCACAATGGCCATCATCAAAAAATCTACAAACAATAAATGCTGGAGAGGGTGTGGAGAAAAGGGAACCCTCTTACACTGTTGGTGGGAATGTAAATTGATACAGCCACTATGGAGAACAGTATGGAGGTTCCTTAAAAAACTAAAAATAGAACTACCATATGACCAAGTACTGAACTACCAATCCCATTACTGGGTATATACCCTGAGAAAACCATAATTCAAAAAGAGCCATGGACCACAATGTTCATTACAGTTCTATTTACAATAGCCAGGACATGGAAGCAACCTAAGTGTCCATAGACAGATGAATGGATAAAGAAGATGTGGCACCTATTTTCAATGGAATATTAGTCAGCCATACAAAGAAACAAAATTGAGTTATTTGTAGTGAGGTGGATGGACCTAGAGACTGTCATAGAGAGTGAAGTAAGTTAGAAAGAGAAAAGCAAATACCGTATGGCTACACATATATATGGAATCTAAAAAAAAATTTAAAAGGTTCTGAAAAACCTAGGGGCAGGACAGGAATAAAGACGCAGACATAGAGAATGGACTTGAGGACACGGGGAGGGGAAGGGGAAGTTGGGACGAAGTGAGAGAGTGGCATGGACTTATATATACTACGAAATGTAAAATGGATAGCTAGTGGGAAGCAGCTGCATAGCACAGGGCGATCAGCTTGGTGCTTTGTGACCACCTAGTGGGGTGGGATAGGGAGGGTGGGAGGGAGACGTAAGAGGGAGGAGATATGGGGATATATGTATATGTATAGCTGATTCACTTTGTTATAAAGCAGAAACTAACACACCATTGTAAAGCAATTATACTCCAATAAAGATGTTTAAAAAGAAACCAAGAAGGCAAAAAGACAATGGAACAATATCTTTAAAGAAAACGTCAATTCTAGAATTCTATATCTAATAAGACAACCTTTATAGAAGGAAGAAAAAATAAAGATATTCTCAGATAAAGGAAACCTGAGAGAAATCTTTAAGACTAAACATGTTCTGAAAGAAATGCTAGAAGAAGTTATTTCACACTGAAGAAAAGTGGTACCAGAGGAAAGGTTGGAACTTCTAACATGAAGGGAGAGTGACAGAAATGATAACTCAGAATAGAGATATTAGAATGTTTTTGCCAGAATTGTTAAGTATGTGTTAGTGTTGAAAGTGAAAATTAAAAGACACATTGTGGAATTTTCAGTGTACATAGTTATAATACATATTACAACTATGAGACAAACGAGAGGCTTAAGAGGGATCTATATGGTTAGAAGGCATCTAGATTTTATTTTCAGTGAAAAAGTTAATTCTTAAGAAGACTGAAAAGTTAGGAATGTATATTGTAATCCCTAGAGTACCTACATACATACATACACACACACACACCCAACAGTTATATTAAAATAGCATACTAAAAATATTCAAATACTGTCAAAAGTTTAAAAAATAAGAAAATGGGAACAGTGGAACAGAAGTGCAGGCAAAAAACAAACTGATAATAAAATTGTAGACTTAAATCCAGCTATATCAATAATTACAGTATGCAAATGGTCTAAACACAGCAAATAAAATAAATGGATTGTCAGTTTTCAATTTTTAAAAAGGTAAAGGCCCCACTACATTGTGTCTGTAAGAAACCCTCTTGAAATATAATAATATAAATAGGTTAAAAGTAAAATAATGGGAAAGTTATACCATGTAAACACAAATTAAAAGAAAGATGGAATTGCAATATTAATGTCACACAAGTTTATTTTAGAACAGGAAAACTATCAGGGATATAAGGGCTATTATTTGACAATAAAATGGTCAATTAACCAAGATGATGCTACAATTCTAAATGTATATGTGCCTTAAAATAGAGCTTCAAAATAAACAGAGCAAAAACTGATATAACTGAAAGGAGAAATAGACACGTCTCCAATTATTCGTGGAGATTTCTAAACTTCTTTCTCAGTAATCAATAAAATGCATAGACAAAAATCAGTGAAGATATGGGAGCCTTGAACAACAATATCAGCCAAACTTAGAGTAAATGGCATTTACAAAACCACCCAACAATAAAAGACTATACATAATTTTCAAATATCCATGGAATATCTAACTAGATAGTCCATACCCTGAGCCATAAAACAAACCTTAACAAATTTAAAGAAATGAAGTCATCCAAAGAATGTTCTCTTAGCGTAAAAGAATTAATCAAGAAATCAATTACACAAATATCTTTGGTCAATCCACAAATATACAGAAGCTATCACACCTCTAAATAACCCAAAGACCAAGTAAGAAATCCAAAAGAAACCTGGAAAACATTTTCACCTGAATCAAAATGAAAACAGAATCTATCAAAATGTGTGGCATAAAGCTAAACTAGTGTTTAAAGCAAATTTATTGCACTGAGTTTTTCTATCAGAGAAGAAGAAAGCTCCTGAATCAATAATCTAAGTTATCACCATAAAAATGTAGAAAATAAAAAGCAAATTAAACCCAAAGCAAGCAGAAGAAAAGAAATAATAAAGATATCAATGGTGTCAATAAAAACATGTTGACATTAATGAAATACAAAAATGAAAAGCAAAAGACAAAATCAATTAGATCAAAATCTGGTTTAATTATAAAATAGTAATAACTAAATAATAATTAAATATAAAAGTAATAATTCTAAAATAATTACAAATAGTAAAATGATGAAACTGTACCCAGATGACCAAGAAGAGAGCTATCACAAATACGAATATTAAGAATATAAAGGGAATATCACTAGAGACCCTACCAACATTAAAAGGACAGCAAGGAAATACTAAAAATCATTCTGTGCCCATAGACGAAATGTACCAATTCATTGAAAGACACAAATGAACAAAACACGCTCAAGAATATATAGATAACCTGAAGAGTCCTATATCTACTAAAGAAACTGAATTTTTGTCAAAACTTTCCAACAAACAAAACTCCAGACCCTGCTAATTTCACTGAAGAATGGTACCAAAAAATTTAAAAGAACAAATAATACAATTCTATATATTCTCTTCCAGAACACTTCTCAATTCATTTTTTGAAGCCAGATAAACCTTGATAATAAAACCAGACAAAGGCATTATCATAAAAGAAAATGACAGGTCAATATCCCTCATATATAGACACAGAAAGTCACAACCAATATTAGCAAATCAAAAACATTAATAAATATGAATGGTGATACTTCACAACCAAGTATAGCTTATTCTGGAAATTCAAATATGATTTAATATTCTAAAACCAGTGTATTTCACCACAGTAAGAGACTAAATAAAATCAAGATCACATTAACATGCCAGAAAAAAAACCATTTCCCATCTATTCATAATAAAATCTCAAACCTAAATAGATTTCCTTGATAATGGAACTCCTACAAAAGAAAGCAAAAACAAAAGCTACTACCATATTTAAATATGGAAGAAGGAATGTTTTCCCCTAAGTTCAAGAAGAAAGAGAGGAATTCCATTCTCATCACTCCTGCTGAACACCATAAATGGAGTCCTAGCTAATGCAATAAGGTAGGACAAAAGCGGGGGAGGGAACAACATAAATATTAGAAAGAAAAAAGTTTTTCTTATTCCTAAAAGACAAGATTGTCTATGTAAGAAATCCCAAGGAATGTATTTTAAAAAGCCCCTAGAACTAATATGTGAGGATAGGAAAGGCTACAGGATTTTTAAAAATTCATATTTCTAAATATTATCAGTAGAAGAATTGGAAATAAAAATATTTATTAACATTTACAAAACGTCTCAAAAATGAAATTCTTAGGTATCCATCTAAAAAAATATATGCAAGGTCTGTATGCTAAAAATGACAAAATGCCATGATAGAAATCAAAGAAGATGTAAATAAATGAAGAGATACCCCATGTTCATGGGTCAGAAGGCAATATCAACAAGATGCTAATTGTCTGAAAAATTGACCTATAGATTCTACAAAATACCAACCAAAATACCAGAGGGTTTGTTGTAGATGTCAACAAGTTTATTCTAAAATGTTGATGGTAAGTCAAATAAATGAAAATAGCCAAAACAGTTTTGAAAATAAACAAGGTGGGAGGACTCACAATACCTGATTTCAAGACTACTATAAAGCTACCACAGAAAGACAGTATGATATAAGCAAAAGTATAGATTCAGAGATCAATGGAAACGAAAAGAGTTCAGAAATACACCCGCATGTATATACAGTCAATGAATCTTTTTTTCTGCAAAGGTATTTAGCAAATTATGTTGGACCAATCGATCATCAAAAAAGTGAATCTTGACCAAACCTCAAGCCTTATACAAAAATTAACTCAAATTCATCATACATTTAAATGTACAATATACAATTATAAAATTTTAGAAGAAAACAAGAGAGTATCTTTATGCCCTGAAGTTAGGCAAAGAGCCCTTAGACATGACATCAAAACCATGATCCATGAAAGACCACATGAAATTAAAAACTATTCCTCTGTGAGGGACGGATGGAGGGAGGGATGGAGGGAGGAAGGGAGGAAGGGAGGGAGGAGGAAGGAGGGAAGGAGGGAAGGAAGGGAGACAAGGCACATACAGGGAGAAATATTTGCAAATTACATATCTGAGTTATATTTTACATATAATTGTTAGGAGACAATACTCCCTGAACATTTTCACATTTCTACACAGTCCAGGCTTCCTAAGCAAGGTCATGTTTGAATTGAAAAGGTCTAGGAAGATGGATAGTGTATCACTCTGTGAAGATTTACACACATATTTGCCAGGAGCCACTTGTTTGCATCCCACGGTAGATAATAAAGAGACCTTTCCCTTCCCTCTTTAGAGGATTTGTTTAAATTCCAGAGTCAAAGACACCTCTTTGTCTCTCAGTCTCTCCCTCTCACTAGCTCATTCTTGCTCTTATTCTCACTCTTCCATTCTCTCCACAGGAGAGGATGGGCTCAAATGCCAGCAGGTCCTATGTGAGGTTCCTATAATAATTTTGAGGGTCCTATCCTGTGAGGCGCTCTCCCTCTCCACACTGCATGTGTAGAGTAACATCTGATTCTCACATCACTCTGAGGACTCAAGGCACCTGTGCTAAAATGATGCTCTAGCTCTTTTTACCAAGAGTAACAACCATCTGATTCTCTGATCCAGAAAGCCTCATGTCTCTTGTCAGAATATATACATTCTGTTGCAGACTAACTTGTGGGTTTACACATAAGGTAAGATCTCACAGTTTCATACTTAACAATAAAGAACTCTCAAAACTAAATGATGAGGAAACAAATGACCCAGTTTTTTACAATGAGCCCAAAATATCGAACAGACACTTCAAAAGAAGATATACGGGGCTTCCCTGGTGGCGCAGTGGTTGAGAGTCCACCTGCCGATGCAGGGGACACGGGTTCGTGCCCCAGTCCGGGAAGATCCCACATACCGCGGAGCGGCTGGGCCCGTGAGCCATGGCCGCTGAGCCTGCGCGTCCGGAGCCTATGCTCCGCAACGGGAGAGGCCACAACAGTGAGAGGCCCACGTACCGCAAAAAAAAAAAAAAAAATATATATATATATACTGACGGCAAATAAGCACAAGAAAATATGTTCAACATCAGTAGTCGTTAGGCAAATTAAAACCAAAACAAGATACAACTACAAACCTATTGGAGTGGATAAAATTAAACAAACAAAAACATCTGGTAATACTAAATGCTGTCAAAAATGTGAAGCAACAGTGACTCTCATTCATTGACGGTGGTAATGCAAAATGGTACACATACTATGGAAAACAGTTTAGTAGCTTCTTGTAAAGTTAAACATACATGCACCAAATGATCCTAAGTATTTAACCATGATAAGTGAAAATGAATGTTCACACAAAATCTTGTATGCTAATGTGTGTATGAGTGTGTGTGTGTGTAGTGTATAATATGTATAATGTGTGTGTGTGTGTGTGTGTGTGTGTGTGTATACTAGAAATAATATACTGGAAACTAGAAATAATCTAAATTTCCTTCCATAACTAGGGAATGAGTAAACAAATGACGGAACAAAGATACAATAGAATACCACTCAGCAATAAAAATAAATATTTATAACACAAATTTCAAATGCATTATGTTAAGTGAGTTTAAACAGACTCAAAAGATTATATATGATATGTTTTCATTTACAGGATATTCTGGGAAAGTCAAAACTACAGGGACAGATAATATATCAGGGTTGCCAGAGATTGAGAAAGGGGGAGGAATTGTTTATAAAGGGACAGCACAAGATAAATTTGAGGAGTAAGAAAATTGTTCTGTTTTAATTGGGGTGTTGGTAAATATGATTCCATTCATTTGTCAAAGGTCATAGATCTGCACATCAAAAAGTGAATTTTACAGTATGTAAATTTTAAAATACATTTTAAAAAGCTTCCTAAGAAATAACCTAACCCGGTATTGTCTTGGTATAAATCAAGGCTTATTCTATTATATTTTAATCCATTTTAAAATTTCATGTGTAGGCTTTTCTATTTCACAGATAACAGATTCGTTATATTGGCTCATCTTTCTATGTCCTAAAAATCTACCATCTTCTCTCTGCTTTACATTTTTGTCTTTTCACTCATTGTGATTACCTCTCCCTGTCTTCTATGTAAATACACCAGTTTTCAGTCATGTTGTTCAGTTTACTTGTCACTTTTACTCAATTTATTTTTGATTTGTACTGTCTTTATCCTCAATATTTTATTTTCTAAATTTTCCCTTCCCTTTATTTTTCTATTGCTTTCTCTTGTATTTTTTTTTTTTTTTTTTGAGTAGGGGCTCTTGTTTAATTCGTGTTCATTTATTTATTTGTTTATTTATTTATTTATTTTTAGTGTAAAGCTTTAAGAAGAATTCTCTTCCTTGGGTTATATTTTCTTCTAGATTCCATGCTATGCTTTATCAGCTTTTTTTGCTATCTACCCACTTGCTGGCCCAAGTTATGATTACAGTTTCCATTCTGTTCCTTCTCATCCTGCCAATATTGTCCAGACTTTCTATTTTATGACATTATGCAAGTAGTTTCTGTTTGTCTCTTTTTACTTATTTGTATATGACTTACATCTTTTCCCCTAGTAGCTATACTTTGAGGGCTGAACATTTCTTGAGGATCCCTAATGTCGAAGTGCTCGGCTTAGGGTGAATTCATTCTTGGCTAGACTACCTTGGCTCTGCTCCCTTCTTGAGAATGTATTTAATGCGCTGGACTGCATTCATTCTGCTTAGTGTTCAGAGGTACCCATTCCCACACAGGCAGGAGTTCAAGTTTAGCACCATTCTACTGATTTTTTTAAGCCTTGGAAAAATTGCTTCTTTCAGAATTACCCTCTGGTTCTTGTTTCCAGTTTCACTGGTCTTTTCACAGAAGCTTGTTCAAGTCAGATTGGAATACCATTCATTTCACTTCAAATTTGGGGACACTGGTAGGAATTCTCAGATTTTCATGAACTTCAAGAACAGAAAGGTGAGGAATAGGACTGACGTCACTGCAGTGTCACAACCTTCTGTCTGTTTACTTGATCAGCTATTCTTGAAGTTCACAGCATTGTTCTGTGTCATCACCCCCACCAACTTTTTAAAATTTAGCTAATGCTGGTAATATTTAAAGGGATTTTTAGATTTCTTGTGTTTATTTTATTAGTGATTGAGTGAAGAAGATATTGTGATCTGGCTTCCCTATACCGTCTTTAAAAATAAAATGCTTCTTAAAAAAACATTTCAATGTTTTTGAATTGTTCAAATAAATAATGCAATTCAATATAACAACATCACAAACATACAAATCTCCTAAAAAGACAACATACTTCTCATGTCATGCTTTTATTTTGCAGACATATTAAATCAAATGATGTCTCTACGGTATCTGTTAATGACTCTCAAAGTCTATTTCAACATGAACGGAAAAGAACAAGTAAAATGTTTCATTGTCAATCAATCCCAGTAATAACACTTTATATTTGTGCAGCAATTTGCATGGAGTTTACAAAGCAGAAGGTTAATGTCTCTGTGTTAACCAAGGAAAGGATTAAAATTCTAATTAATATTTGGCTTTTCTGGAATTTCAAAGACATCGAATTAATTTCCACACTTGGTTATCTCAAAACAAAGCCAGTCTAGCAGAGGGGAGGGTTATCAGCAGTGGGTGTCAAGAAATCTTGGTTCCCTATCCCCAAAATGTCTCCTCTGATATGTTGTATCACATGGATGTTGTCATTGAAGGCTTATGTTTCACCAGCTAGATATCTGTTAAAATATTCTGTTGAAAGAGGGAGAGGATTCCTACGTGACAAAAATTCATGTTTCATGGAGTCTAATACCTGTATTATTTCATACAAGCAGTGAATTGTCGTGAGACCCCAGACTTGACACATAAGTACTGTGTGTAATTCAAAGGTAGACACACGTCAGAACCAACTGGCAAAATGCCCAAATAGCACTTCATGCTCAGATATGGTACATATATACAATGGAATATTACTCAGCCACAAAAACGAATGAAATAATGCCATTTGCAGGAACATGGACGGACCTAGAGATTGTCATACCGAGTGAAGTCAGTCAGAC
The DNA here is from genome assembly GCF_963924675.1 of Phocoena phocoena. Taxonomy (NCBI): domain Eukaryota; kingdom Metazoa; phylum Chordata; class Mammalia; order Artiodactyla; family Phocoenidae; genus Phocoena; species Phocoena phocoena. The sequence goes on from NC_089234.1 coordinate 52,436,132, forward strand.
AGAGAAAGACAAATATCATATGATATCGCTTATATGTGGAATCTATTTAAAAAACTGTACAAATGAACTTTCTACAAAACGGAAATAAAGTTACATATGTAGAAAACAAACTTATGATTACCAGTGGATAAGGGTGGGGAGGGATAAACTGGAAGGCTGGGATTGACATATACACACTACTATATATAAGGTAGATAACTAGTAAAGACCTATTATAGCACAGGGAACTCTACTCAATACTCTGTAATGGCCTATATGGGAAAAGAATCTTAAAAAAAAAAAAAGAGTGGATATATGTATAACTGATTCACTTTGCTGTACACCTGAAACTAACACAACATTGTAAATCAACTATACTCCAATAAAAATTAAAGAACAAGAAAAAAAACAAAAGCAAAAGAGAAGGTTGCCCGGGTGCACACCGGTGGACTTACTTGGTCTTGGAGCTTGTCAGCTTGTCCAGATTCATCTTTCTGTTCCACCAAGGAAAAGCGTAAGTTGGCAGCCAGTGCCAAGCAGGGGAGAAACAGGGAGGATGCCCGAAACAAATGGTTTAGGCAACTGCTAGGAATGTCTCCCCAAATCCCCCTCTCGGGGCCAGCTAGCTATGAGCAGCGGGCTCCTCGCAGCCATCCCCATGCGCTGTCATGGCCGCGGCTCTACTCCGGAAAACCCAGGGAAGACAGATGTCGCGAGAACACAGCAACCCCACATTGGGTGCCAAAAAACTGTCACCGAAAGTGGGGTCCAGCTGCTCGCCGCTCAAAAGCCAATAAAGAGGCAAGGCTGATGGAGAGGAAAGTTTGCTTAATTTTGTATGCTGGCAACTGGGGGAGCGGGGGGTAACTCCTATCCAAAGGCCAACCCCCGCCCCTGACAACAAGTGGGCTACATGCAGAAACGGCACAGTCAGCTCTGACAGTCATCTTGAAATTGGTCATGTGGTGGTCTGACCGGCATCATCTTGATTGCTTTAAGTCCAGTTAATCTTCAGTTCGAGGGTCTGTTTGTTTCCATTTCCTTGAGGTCAGTTCTCAGATTTGTGGCAGATTATGTCATGGCTACAGTCTGGTCATCATGTAGTTAACTTCTTCCACCTGGCGGGGGTTTCAGCCTCTACAAGACAGCTCACGGGATACGGCTCAGAATATTATCTATAGCCTTTGAAGAGGAACTAATGGTCCTTGACTATACTTAATCACTGAACTATTATTATTTAGTCTTGTTGGACTGTTTTCCCTTGTTTCTGCATTTTCTCACTTCTCTCATTAAACTTATTTGGCTAAAGTTTTTTCACAGACAAAAGGCAGGCGGAGAACATGGCAGGGGGATGGGGGGGGAAGATCTTCAGGTCCTGCTCCATTTCAAAATCATGTGTAAAGCACGGTGTCTGGTGTACATGGAAAGCAACTAACAAATGTTAGACTTTGTCATGAACAATGATGGTTCTGAGATTTTATGTCACTTGTAAACGAACAATTTATCCTGAATCCAGGCAGAAGATACAAGAGCCTGGGACTTTGTTACATAAAGGCACAGCAAGTAGCATGAGCTTCAAGTTTGCACTGGTTCCCCTTCCCTCTCTAAGTCCAAAGGGGGCAGCCCCAAGCAGCCCAGGTAGATGCTGAATAGAAGGTGAATTTGTGTCAAAGCTGAGGAACCCTAATCTTGGGGAGCCTGAATCTTTTAAACTACGCTGCAAGCAAACCTGCCTGACCTTTGAGCTAGAGGGAGACCTTATCTTTAATATACTGGACAGTAAACAAATCTGCCTTCTGCTCTAAAGGGAGACATCTCTTTCATCCAAGGTCACTTGTTCTACAAAGATCCTTAAAAATCAGTGCTTCTGTTCACTAGACATGCAGAAATACAAGACACCCATGTAGAATTATCTCCCAACAGACCTAATTAAGATGTGTTTCTTGGTGTAAATAAATTTAGGGAATCCTAACCAAAGTACCCTGTGAAAAGAAAACAAGATAATGAGCAGCTAAAGATTGGGAAGGGGAGCAGGGCTGAACTTTGTCATTTTATGCTAGGATGGAGTTGAAGCCTGAAAGTGAAGAAGTGTGTGTGTGTGTGTGTGTGTGTGTGTGTGTGTGTGTGTGTGTTTGGGTGAAGATGATGGATTATCAACACGTGTTGACAGCCTATTAGGTAAATAGGCACTTCATTAGGCAATTTGGCATAGTAATTCAGGTCCAAAGGCTTTGATGTCAGACATACTTGGTTTGCATCAGCCCTCTGTCACTTATTAGCTTTGTAACAGCAGGCAAGATATTTGATAACTCTGAGAGTTGTCTTTAGGTGAACAACAGAAATAATAATGAAGCCTCCTCCACAGTATTAGTGTGAGAGTTAAATGAGACCATACACAGAGTAAGTGCCAAAGAAATGTTAACTACGGCAATCATTTATTTTTCTTTACTGAATTGTCTGGCAATCCTAATTACTATCATTTTTCATCCTTGAAAACCATCCCTCAGCAGAAATCAGTCTTATGTTGCATACCTATAAATGTCAAAGCTCAGATTTTACCCAGGTCTCACTCTAAAACCCTTTTTTCCAAAACTCTTTGCACTGGACCACTGTGCAAGAGGCAAAGGCGGGAATCTTTGCAACCAAGCACGAAGCATTGCTTTTCTTGTCTTTTCTAATAATACATGTAATATAAAAAAAAATAAAATTCGTAAGTACATAAACACAAACCCTTAGGTACACTCTAGGCTGCTTTTAAATCTCAAACCAAATGTTATTTCTGCCAGGTTATTGGATTCCCATCTCAGATATACATAGAGTTCAAATGGTAACAAGTCTTATTTTGCCCTGATTTAACATTATTAGATATTCAACTCAGTTCTGGTTTATGTGCTCTTGAGATGGTTTAAAATCCCTTTCAGGCAGCCTGCTGGTCCACTCCCTGTCAAACTATGACAGTATCATGCTGTAAATACTTTGCTAGTGCACTGGATTCTAATCCCAGCAGAATGGCAGATGCTTCGTTAAAAACAATGGAATTCACCTGCTTTTCAGCTTTAGCTGTTGGCATCTCTGTTTTCCTCATAGTTCTATTTTTCTCAAATTTGGTAAAATTTGAAAATTTATTCCTAATCCACAGATTTGCATCCCAACCGATTAAACAAAATGCAGCACATGGAGAGATGCCATAGAGGTTTTTATACTTTCTCCGCAGGTGAACTTTCTGATAGCCAAACAAAGACAAAACATATATAATAAGTAAATAACAATGATAAATAATAAAATAGCATGGTCTAATTCAAGATATTTTCTCAGTTGCTAACCCAGTCCTATGGAACTATGTATTCTTTTCATAATTTACATACTCTATTAATATTCTCAAAAAAAATACAGTACCCTTGGAAGCCATGGCAAATTAAGTAGACAGGACTACACAGCAATCTACGTAACAGTATTGTGTGTTTGCAGATGCCTGTAGCAGGACTGTAGTGCAATACACTATGGAATGTCAAAAAGGGAAACCCACTTGTGCTTTATGTACTGTTGGCCCTCTGTATCCACGGGTTCTGTACCCGTGGATTCAACCAACCATGATGTCAAATTTCCATCCCCAGTTGGTGGAGTCCACGGATGCTGTGGATACTGAGGGCTGACTGTACTACACCATTTTATATAAGAGACTTGAGCATCCTCTGATGTTGGTACACGTGGGAGTCCTGAAACCAATTTCCCACAGAAGCCAAGGAATAACTGTATTTAAGAGATCTTTAACCCCAAAAGGGAAATGTGACTCCATCAATTTCAAGGCCACCATGCAATGGATGAAGGAAAAGAAGCCATGGGAGGGAATGACTTGCCAAAGATCACAGAGCTGAGGAAGGTCCTCTGTTGAGGCAGAACTTAGAGCATTGACCAATTTCACCTTGATTATAATGCTTATTTTGGTAAAGGCCATAAAAGGATTGCTCACATTCTCTCCCATTGTGGAGGAAATTATTTTAAAAGGAGAGCTGAAATGCTCAAATCCACATATCTTCAGCTTTGCATAATGCCTTTTTCCAGAGGCCTGATCAGTAGCGCATGGAATCAATTTACAGCTTGATCATCTCAAAGAGAATTTGATACTGAAAACAAACAAGCAAACATAAACCTTAACAAACATTCAACCGGTTTATTAGAAAACTAAAAGGGGCCTCTAGATTGAAAGTTGCCATGACCACTGGCAGGCAAGAATGAAGGCAGGGATGCTCTCCAGCTATCTCTTTGAACTGTGAATTAGGCACATGGCTCCACTGCCAGCCTACTTTCTCTTCTCTGGCTCTCACTTCCTTCCCGTGACAGCCCAGCTTCCTCCAGATCCACCTTCAAGTCAGGCAAAGGAATAACCTTTGTTAGGGAGAATATAATGGAAGCACAGGTTGCCTCATTTCAGCAGTTATAATCAATATAAATACTCAAGTGAAACAAGCTGCCACTGCACTGTGGGGCTTAAAGGGGGGAAAAAAAGTAAAGCAATACTATAAAATATATATAAGCCACTATTTTAATGGAGAGTGTGTCTATCATTTATATATGCTGCCTATCACTAATACAATACAGTAATATGAAGAAGGCTTTTTCCAGCCTTAACTTATTTGCCCATTGCCCACTTAAAATTCTAAAACATTCATTTTGACTCGCTACGTCTGTATTTGAAAGAAATCCCTGGAAATAAAAATCCAAGATCCCAAATTTGAGTCACATAATTTTCATCATTTCACATTTTATTTTCATACTTTGTTGATTCCTTTAAAAACATTCTCTTCCGGTTTTTAAATTGAGCACGCCCTAGGAAAGGATGGTAATTAGCTCTGAGCCTGGCTGATTATGGCACAGGTATAATGATTTTAAGGGCATATCACAAAGCAAAATGCTGACACTGTGATTTAGACTCATTTCGAGCTAAAAAGTTAACTCTGTTTATGACTAAAATTAAAGCAATCAATAAATCGTGTCTGTGAGGACAGCATCGATGGAAATTGAATAATTGTGACAGGGAAAAGTCAAGTATGGTCAGTCACAGCTTCCCACTTCTATCTTCAACTCTATTAAACACCAAGTTGAGTGAGATAAAGTTTCTAAACTTCAAATAGTCACACACAAAGAAAATTTATTCTTCCTTGGTCTGACTCTCATCACCTCTGCTGGTGACATAGCCTGTGCATTCAAAATCAACAGGAACTCTTTTGCACTTGGAAAGAAATGCCAGATTACATAAACAGAGCACTCAAGTTATGCACGCAGGATTTTCAATTCTCACAACACAGACAAATGTATCTCTACAAATCTGGACACCATTTAGAAAACAGAAGATACTTCACTTGTATCAATGGTTTGCTGTTGGGCTGTGGACACATTAATTTGTCAAAATAGCAACATATGAATAAAGTACATTTGTGTTACTGAACCAAAGAGAAACAGGATGATCTCAAGTGGGTTACTGATTAGGACTCTCAGTGGCAGTTGACAGAAATCACAGTCCAAGCAGGCTTTAAGCAAAAATAAGAGAAAGAGATGGAAAAGGAGAGACAGCAGGAGAAGTAGCAGCAGCAGAAGGGGAAGGGGAGGGGGGGAGGGGGGGAGGGGAGGAGGGGAGGGATGGGGAGGGAGAGGAAAAGGTGGAAAAGAGTAGAAAAAGAAGAATATATTGAATCATGTAACTCAGGAAATAGGGAAGTAGAGAATACTATGGCTTGGAAAGGCAAGGCTGAAGGCAGGTACCAAGCAATCATCATAAATCAGTCTCTCTCCATCACTCTGCCATGTTTTCATCATAGCCATTGTGGAAGAGCAGGTAGAGAGCAGGCTCTCCAATCCCTACCTGCTCAGAGGTTTTGGATATGCTGGGAAATTTGAGAATCTTTTTCTCAGATATCCCAAGAAAGATTTCATTCCTTCTCATTGTTTCTGACTGGGTTCTGTATCTAGTTCTAAAACCAATCAATATGGCCAGGGAAATATGATGTGCTAATTGGCTTAGGCCTGGAGTGGGGACATCCTGAGGGGATCTGGAATAGCTGGGATTATAGATGATCTCTGAGAGGTAAGAAAGTTTCGAATTGGTAAAGAAGCTTTCTAAACTTTAATTATTACATATTTCATTATCTCCCTGGTGAAATTATTCTTTCAAATTCAGCTATAACGTGTTGAACAGCAGTATGTGCACTGCAGAATGCTATGGGCAAAGGGCAGTGGGATGATAAATAAGGTACAGCTGATATTCTAAGGCGTTCAAGGTGGGGCTTGGGCAGAGGGCAAACATACATGACACTGTGTCTACCTACACTGTTGGGGAGGGGTGTGATAAGTGTAAATGGAGTTTACAAACAACATGGAAGTCTGGGAGAAAGTGGAGTTTATACGGCATGGACTTAAGGTTTAGTGTGTGATTCCTCAATAAACGCTCCTTTAGTTCAGAGATTAGGGAAAACGATAAATCCTCAGACACCACTAGAGTCAGGGAAGCTTCACATAGAGGCAGGGGTTTGCAAGGCAGGCAGGTAGCTAACCCTCCAATAAAGGAATCGCCAAGACTAAGAATCAAGCTGACACAGAGACTCTGGGAACCATCTTTAAAACTGCTTTAGGTCTTACGTCCATAATGGCTTAAAATAAGACTGTCAAATGGATTAGTTACTTTCTCACAAAACCACAAACAGGTTCTTCTGCCTTAAAGATTAAGTACTTTTAACAGAACTGCCCTTTACAAAGCCATGATGATTATTGCCTAAGTAGCCTTTTTGCTTCAATGGGCCCTCTGTGCCCGAACGAGGAATATCCATCTAGTGAGGGTCATCCTTGCTTATAGACAGAAGACTCAAATTGATAGCCCTGCCTTTCACCCTGGCTAAGCCTAATACATTATCCCAAATTCTCCAACCTTCTCTTACTAATGCCGTTTCAACACTGATAAAGAATTTGAAAGGAAGAACATCAGAAGGCAATGATGACACCAGACATTTCTACCTAAATTTGCCAGACTCTGAAATGGACTAACGATTTGACAGTGTCAATTGTGGGCAAGCCACTCTCAAATATTTACCCTACTTTCACTAGATGATGGCAAGATCCAGTTCTATTTTTTTCTGCCCAGGAGCCAATGCATAATTCAGAAAAGCAGGAAGCCACAGCAGGCTGCAGAAATGTATTAAGTCCACACAGTTTCCTCTCTATCTTTAGAACAAGCAAGATGATGGTTCTTTCAATTGTGTGAATCAGGGATTATACTGGTTCAAGACCTAGATCAATATGAAGTGCATCTGATTTCATCCCGACTGAAAACCATGTTGGGCTGAAAGAGTGGAAAGAAAATAAAAATCAATTTTTGTTTAGCTTTACTGGCTTTGCATGGGCTTTGGCGGAGGAGAGGAGTGGACTTAGTAAAAAAGCTGGATTACAATCTGATTTTCATAATTTCAGACAGTGAACAAGGCAAGATCTGATACTTAAGAAATATGAAAATTTCTTCTCTTTCCAGTTAGTGTTTGTTGGTTCTCTGGAAAATATGGATTCCTTACTTTAAATGCCTGGTAGAGACAGTTCAGAAAGAAAAGCTTAAGGTACCCACAGACGCGCTCATAGTACATATTCATCTACTTAGACTCCAGTTCTGTTACTATGACACTTTTTGACTATTATAAACAACTTATTCTAAAACTCTTTCAGGTTTAGATTATGTTTTGTGATCCTGTAACAATTATCCAACTCTTCCTTGGTCTCAGTGTGCATCTGTAAATGGAAACTAGATTGCAGTACCACTCCCTACCCTGTACGGTCAGCTGCATCTCCTCAGGGCATTCTTCCAGACTGACATATTCCAGTTTGGGAGTATTGTGGTGTCCTCCAATGTGATTCATGTGGGGACATGATGCATCCTGGGAGAGCATGTGTTTTCCAAAAGGAAGTTGGAGATTAGCCCTAAAGAATTTTGAAGAAGCAGAATCTATCCTCTTAAGAGAGAGCAGAGACATTTCAGAGCAACAAGGCTCAGGGTTGAGATGTACAGGGTCCCCTTTGTGATAGGGAGGGCTTTTGTTTTTACCATGGTAACTGCCATATGTAACAAATTGATTTAAAAATCTGTTCCTCATGGTAATCATTTCCTGATGATACCATTTTTCCAATACAAATAGATATGTCCTTCAGTCTGTGTGGTGACTTGAAGACCACCCCACTCTCAAGTGCACACTTCCATGGAGTCTCAAGTGGTGGTAGCATTACCGTATGAAGAGGAGCTATAGCTTGGGGCACTGGGCAGAGACCTACACTGATCCATACAAAGGGAGGTACTCAGTACAACTGACAGCCTTGTAGCGAAGCAGTGATCTCCTGGAGCTAACTCAGAGAAGAAGTGAGAAAAAAGGGAAATGACATTGAGCATACGGCCTTGGCCTGGGAATGACCAGATACTGACATCTGAGGGATACGCCAACCCAGGATTTTAAAAAGTTCAGGGACATATGAACAATTACAATGAGAAGGATGTATATCCTCCTACATCTTGACTAAGGCCTTTCATACCAGAGAAATAATGCAATATTTCCAACCTTCCCTTACTAATGCCATTCCAACACTGACAGATAATACGAAAGGAAGAACAAAAGCAAATAAAAGATACCGCATATGGGTCCAAAATTAGAAGACTAGCTAAATTATGGTTCTAAAGTCCACAAAATTATTATAAAATTATTATAAAGCCATTGAAATGATACTATATTGTTAACACAAGTAAGTTTTCATGATGCCATTCTGAACTCTAAAAAAGCACAATACAAAAAAATATGAATTTTAGAATTCCAATGAACACATATGAAAAGGAGTGTGCAAAAATAAAAATTGCATGAGATGATGTTTTTAATATTAGAATTTTGTATTATAAATTTGTTATATTTTTTATTATAAATATTTATTTATAAATTTGTCATTATTATTATTTTAATAATTTATATTATTATAAATTTGTCTTTAAATTATACAAATGGTGTAAATAAATGACAGGTAGTAAGGGAGAAAACAACTTTGCTAAAGACTGCATTATTAAGCAGACACTAAAAGTATCTTTGCCCATTACTTAGATACATGGAGGCTTTTAGAGCATGGAAGGAAAAGCTCAACGCTCTCCCCAGGTATAAAAAATGGCAATTACAAGGAAGGATGTAAGGTTACGAGGGCATACAATCAGGCTGGCGACAAACACAGCTTCCCTAAAATTAGCTCTCAGGGCTCCCTTACAACGTACTTAATATTCTAGCACTCGAGTGTATGATTTATAAATATATAAATAAATATATACCATAAGGATGGACCTTAATTAACATGGTTTTGACTCACTAGCTGGGTAACTGACCACACCTCAAGAAAGCTTTACTTTCCTAATTCGTAAAATAATGAGTTTGAACTAGAAGCTTCTTCTCATTAAATACCAGAGATTATTGTGCAAAGGAAGGGCGTGACCCAGTATTTTAGGGAAGTGGAGCTCTGCTCCATGTTTTTTGAGATGTTTCAAATTCTTTAATTTTGCAACACTGTAATACAGACTGCCTAGGTGTTTTTCTTAGAACAACAAAAAGGAAAGCAAATCAAGTAGTTCTCATTTCTCTAAAGTGGCTAAGCAACTTTTCCGTTAAGTATTTTAAATGGAGGATCCAAGCTAAGGATTAAATGAAACAAATATTTGAGTTTCACGAAGGAGATTTTTGTGTTATACCTCAGATACCAAATCTAAATAGGATTTCTTGGTGGCTGCAATTTTAACAAGCGAACTCAGCCAGCTCAAAGCAGTAAGACCCTCGCTTGAATGAACGATGTCTCAAGTGTACCCAGACTGAGACCATGCCCAGAACAGACCGCGCCTCCCACCCGCCCAAGTGCCTCCAAAGGCCTGGATTCATGCTTGGTTTTGGTTAGGAGAAGCGTATCCGCGAGTCATTTATAGAAGGTCAGTGGCCTCTTCAAGACAGCTGGGCATAGATATGCCGTGTACAGTGACTTTTGAGGTATACATGGTAAAGAGAGTCTGGATGTTATTTGGCATGGTATAGGTGCTGGGACGCAGGGCAAGTAAAGTGAGAAGGTGTCAGGAGGACAGGCCATGCTGGTGCTGGGTGTATGTGATCCTTGACTTGACTGAATGTGTTTAACGCAAAGTGGAGGAAACTGAGGTGCATGGAGATGTGACAGTTTCATAGAGAGTTTAGGAGGCAAAACAAGGACCAAATTCCAGAAAACTCACCGCCTCCTGAGCACCCCCAGGCTCTGTCCTAAATATATGGTAGTTTGCTTTAATGCTTAGTAGTCACTTAGCTCAGAGCAAGAAATCCCCCAAGAGGTGGGACAGGGATCCCCCCAGGTTGTACTTAGATGTGGAAGAAAGAGAAAAGATGGAAGTGAGGAGTAGCTGTGGAAGGAGAGAGTCAGGGCTTGGCCACACTCGCAGGTGGCCAGGGGAGAGCCAGAGCAAGCGGGCGGAGGGGACCTCAGAAAGCCCTGGAACAAGATGGCCTGCCCAGTAGACTTTTAGTTTCTGTAATCTAGGTCCAGACCCTCAATCCCCCTCCCTTCTCGTTCAAAATAATAAACCTTAGCAATATGAACTGAAGAGATAGAAAATTATGCATCAGGAGCCCTGAGGTGTCTGAACGAAAGCCAAAAACCTTAAAACAACAATTCATCCATTTGGTTTCCACCCCTCCAAGGGATGCAAAACTCAAATGCTTATAGAAAACAGATGACATGAAGAGTTAAGTGTGGGGGGCGGGGCGGGGGGTGAGCGTTGGATGCACAGGGATGGGGATGTGATGAACACAAAACTGAGGCCTCACGGAAGGGCTAGAGCCTCTCTTCAGCTCCATCTGTCCACTGCATTGTAGCCTGCCCAACATTGACTGATCTTTGGACTTTCTCTAAAGAACCCAGCATGCAGATATTTATGTGAAATCTTCAGATTTTTTAAAGTTGAAAATAAAACATAACTTTCTTTTATGTTTTATTCACAATTGTGTAAAGCAGATTTATTCACAGTTGTATAAAACAGCTTTATTCACAGTTGCATAAAGATTTACTCATAATTGAATTTATAATTGCCGAACTTGGAAGCAATCAAGATGTCCTTCAGCAGGTGAACAGATACACTGTGGTATATCCAGACAATGTAATCTTATTCAGTACTAAGAAAAAAAGAGCTACCAAGCCATGAAAAGACAGAGAGAAACCTTAAACTCATATTACTAAGTGAAAGAAGCCAATCTGAAAAGGTTATATACACTGCCTTTTATATACACTGTCATATAGATTCCAACTATATGACGTCCCAGAAAGGGCAAAACTACGGAGACATTGAAAAGATCAGCCCTGGGTTGGAAGGGAGGGAGGGAAGCAGGGAAGGAGGGAGGAAGGGAGAGAGGGAAGGAGGGAGGGATGAACAGACAGAGCACAGAGAGTTTTTAGGGCAGTGAATCTACTCTGGTCGTTATACGTTTGTCTAAAGCCACAGAATGTACAACACCAAGAGCAAACCCTAATGTAAACCAGGAACATTGGGTGATGATGATGGGTCAATGTAGGTTCACCAGTTATAACAAAGTATCATGCAGGTGTGGGATGTTGATACTGAGAAAACGCTATTCATGTGTGGGAGCAATGGGTATATGCGAAACCTCTGGACCATCCTCCTTTCACCTGCCAAGCTAATCACCCATCTATGGCTAGTACAGGAAATGTGTGGGATTCTCAACTTAATTCCTGCAAAGTGCTTCTTATAACTGGCACACCATTAGACAGCATTTTTTTCTTTTTTTACTATAAAATACTTTTTATCTCACGTTAAAATTTTTAGCATTTAAAGATTTATTATGCCTTTGGGGGAAATCATTGTCATGGTTTTGATGACAGACCTTCACCTCTTTCTCATCTTCTGTAGCATTAAATATGGCTTAGAGCTCTCCCCTAGGAAACAGTCATCAGCATTCATTCACTTTTCATCAGGAGACCCTGGCTTCATCTCTTCTTGCTTTTCATTTTCACTAGACAAGTAATTTCAGCTCTGAGGAAAACTGGAAAACTACCTGCTCTCTTTCAGAGTTGTAACCTCTTCTGTATTTAATTATCAGATATAGTAAATCTTGAGTCAATTCCCTGCGAAGCCACCTTGGTACACTGCTATTTTGAGGTGACGGCTGGTCAGCTTACCGTAAATCTAGATAAGGCAGGTTTGTTTGTCAGAGCTCCAGACAGCTCTGAATGTCCAGAAAATTAAGAAAATGCGAGACCCTGTGGGTGGTGACAATATAACGTTCAAGTTCTTATGACTTGTATGCTAGAGGCATTCCCTGAATTTTTCGGTTTCTTTTCACACAATAAAAAGGTGTCTAGCGGAAAGAAGTGGCAAAATATAACACCACCATTCCTTTGGTTTCAAAGGAATGTGGGTCATTGTTCTCCATCAATCAGGCCCAGAAGTAAATGCAAGGAGTAAGGCACATACCCCATCCCCATATCAATAACAGGCCAATAGAATCAATTAAAAAAAATAAGTAAGAAACACATTTATTTTTGTATTTGAAAAATAAAAGAGAAATAGTATATGGATCAGTTGCCAGTTAGGGTTTTGACTACCATGCCTTATCCCATGGGCCCAATTTGGGATTGTTAGGATCTCTCAAAGGACAGGCTCAGAGAGAGATGGGAAGAGAAGGGGCAGAGAGAAGCTACCTACAGAACTCAAATCCCTTCATGCCTCACCCACCCCAGCACTCTACCCTCTGTGCGTGGAGGGAGACAGGCTACTAGACACCACACTTCTTAGGAGAACTTGAATAACTCTTTCCACTGGGTCATTTCTAATGTTATCCCTTCATTTGAAATGCATGGTCATGATAAACAAAAGCATGTAAACTCCATTATGGCATCTAATAAAAAAGTTATGTTAGGAATAAAACCCATTATCCATCATCCAATGCTCCCTACGTAAAGATATTTATGGGATAGTTTTTTTAACTCCAATATGTTTGCTCATTCTAAGGACGTGGTCAAATTCCCTCTTTCAAATATTGGGAAAATCCTCCTCCCCCAATACCTGCTATTGTCTTCCAGAATGTAAAAACCAGGCCTAAAGCTCTAACAGCAGTAATAAATAGTTACAGGAGGTAGAGGTACATTTAATTTTTCCAAGGGATATGAAATCAGTGGTTATCCAAAACATTTAAAATCATACCTTGCATAAAACAACCTTAATAAATATTTGTTAAATTGAGCAGAATTTATAACTCTTCCAGGAATTACGAAACAAGTACTTAGAAATGGAAACTCCACAATTTAAAATGAATGTAATTAAGGGTAATTAATAACTTACTTCAAATATATAATGACATTGAGACAAATTAAATGTCAAAGAGGGCTGATGACTTATTTTGCTTTAATCTCAAAAAACTAATGCATGATGAGCATTTTCTACACAACTAATAAATGTAGAGTTTAATTTTATCATAGAAGAGAAAAACTGGCTGGTATGCGTCTCTCTGTTTCTAAAATCATACATCATACTTTGACTCAATATATGCTGATTTTTGAGATTTTGCCTTCTAAACGGCTCTGTTATTTGCTACTACTTTGCCAAATTTTTATTATCCTTAGGTAGTGATGTGTCGTAAGCATCGCAGACCAAAAATATAAGGGGAATTCATACAGTTATCATCATCCATCAGGTAAGTCAAGTATCAATATGCCTTTTTCTGGATGAGATAATCAAGGATACCCAAGACCGGTGGTCCTAGAGACAACTCAATGCAGGTTTATCCCTGAGTCTTCCTACAAATACTCTTTCAACTGTTCCACAAAGTAATCATCCAAGGAGAAGTTAAATGGCTCATGAAAACCAAATGAATCACTGTAAAATATACCTGAGGAAAGTAGATACAACCAAAGATGGATGACCTAGGACAAGACCTTCCTCTGATTTAGTTATCTTCAAAATGAGAGGGTTGGAATACAATTATATGGGACACAGTTCATCTTTAAGCATCAACACTGGCAGGTTATACTTAAGAACTGGGCTGTGAAGGCTTGGTGAGGAAGGGAAAGAGCACTCTGATTGATTAGTGATGTCTGTCCTCTGACCTCAGTGTGGAATTGAGGAGGGGCAGAATGTATGTCACAGTTTGCCACCCAGAATAGATTTGCCCCAAGATATACTCCATCCCCAGTACTCCAAGGTCCAGGAAACATACAAGTCTTATCTGGCCTCAATGTGATACAATGTCTTACTCACCCCTATCACTTTACTTAAGATTCCCCTCCTTCCCTGCCTCTTCCTTTTGCCAATTTCCTGTCCCCCTTTAAACCATTATCTCACCATTACTACCTTTCATTTTCCCTCTCATTCCATTCTGACTTTCAGAATTTTCATCCTTCCTCTAAAATTCCAAAGTAGACCACCTAATTCTGCTCTTCTGCTCAGGTAGGGTCATCCTTTCATTTCAGATTTTCTTAAGGGGGCATTTTGGCATGGTATTACTCCATACGTGTGGCATTTTCTTATGAATTCGGGACAATTTAATGTCTTATTACACATACACAGACAGACACACAGAGTATATACTTATAGCAGAAAAATGGAAATTATAGAAAGTACAAAAAAAATCCATACCTCTATCTATATGGTAGTTTTTCATCTTAAATAAAATTACGGTCATGCTTCATATGCTATACCTCCATTCTTCCTCTACCACACTTCTTGTTTTTTCTTTTCACATTACATGCTGAAACATATCTGGAGAGGCAGTCAGTTCTTCAGTGGAAAGAGCATACTGATGAGATTCAGGGAATTTGCTGTTTATCCTTACATAAATCTCTTAAACATGCTAAGCCTTCATTTTTCTATCTGTAAACCTACTTACATGGGTAAATAGTGAGAATAATAAAATGGATTTAAAGGCTCTTGATTTCTCCCAAATGAGCAGAAAACTCAACATGTACGAAGTTTTATGCAGGTCCATCCAAATCTTTGGTCCAATCAGAAACAGAAAAATAAAGTTTAAACAAACAATATTCAGCCACATATATGATATTTAATAAAGAAATAATATCTGAAAATATTTTTAAACTCCTACATATTCATAAGAGTAAGCAAACAATCCAATACCATAGGGAACAAAGGTTAAGAACAGGCACTTCCTGAAGAAATGCAACTTTCTAATAGACACATGAAAAGATCTTGAAGTTCATTGATGCAAATTAAAGCAACAAAAAACTTATATTGTTGGGCTTCCCTGGTGGCGCAGTGGTTGAGAGTCCGCCTGCCGATGCAGGGGACACGGGTTCGTGCCCCGGTGTGGGAGGATCCCACATGCCACGGAGCGGCTGGGCCCGTGAGCCATGGCCACTGAGCCTGCGCATCCGGAGCCTGTTGCTCCGCAACGGGAGAGGCCACAACAGTGAGAGGCCTGCGTACCGCAAAAAAAAAAAAAAAAAAAAAAAAAACGTATATTGTTAAGCATCAGAGAGGTAACATTTAACTTCATTCTTTAAGTCAAGAGATAGCTATCAAATGCCAACTCCATGCCAAGCGTGATGCCCAGGACAAAGTTATCAAAACTCACTGCTTTTGAGGTTTTGGGAGAATCTCACATATGTCCAGCAAAAGCAAGGTTTGGAAAAGTCATATTGGAGGAAATTTTAGCTGAATCTATCAACATTTTAAATCATCCTGATTCCTCCTTTGCTCTCACATACCAAATCCAAACATCTGGTAAATCCTAGATTCTTTCCACCCTCGAATATCAACACAATCTGACTCCTTCTCACTAAGCTTCTAGAACAATTACCCCAATGCTTCATTACCAGTTGTCTGGCCTACTGTTACAGTATAGATTCTCCACAGGGATTCCAGCTTCTAATATTGCCTCCCTGAAGTCTATTTTTTTTTTAAAGCAACCACATTCATATTTTAAATGTAAATTAAATCATGTCACTTATCTGCTCAAAACAATATAATGGATTCCCATCACTTCAACAATAAAATCCAAAAACCTTACTATTTTACCTTCTTCTCCACTGGTATCTCCTACCAGCCTCCAGTTACCTCTTCACCAGCATCCCCTAACCCTCAGCCCCTGCTCATTCTACCCCAGTCACACTCACCTTTCGGTTCTCCCTCAAACATTTCCAGGATTCTTCTGTCTCAAGGCCTATAACATGGAATGCCTCACCCGCAGAAATTCAGATTCTGTCAAATCTTTTCCCATTGGCTTCATTCCTTTTGCCCGTTTCCTGCTCTCCTATAAATGATCCTTTTCTCCCCATTTTCCTTAACTCTGATAGCACTCCTGTCACCCTCAATACCCAAACCTTGCTCTATCTATCTTCAGAGCACTTATCACTACTTGATATTATGCTGTTGCATCTTTTTTCATATTTTATATTCATACATTCTCGTACATAAACTCTCATTTATTTGTTGGTTGCCACTGGAATGTAAACTGCTAATGTACAGGAATTTTGTTTATTTTGCTCAGGACTTTATCTCTTTTTTTGGGGGGTGGGGAGTATAATTGCTTTACAATGCTGTGTTAGTTTCTGCTGTACAATGAAGTGAATCAGCTATATGTATACCTATATCCCCTCCCTCTTGGACCTGCTTCCCACAACCCCCCATCCCACCCATCTAGTTCATCACAGGGCCCCAAGCCGAGCTCCCTGTGCTATACAGCAGGTTCCCACTAGCTATCTGTTTTACACATGGTAGTGTAGTTATGTCAAACCAAATTTCCCAATTCATCCCACCCTCCCCCTCCCTCCCGTGTCCACGTTTGTTCTCTACATCTACATCTCTATTCCTGCCTTACACATAGGTTCATCTGTACCATTTTTCTAGACTCCACACATATGCGTACAAACAGCTCATGGAGCTCAATATCAAAAAAACAAACATCCCAATTAAAAAATGGGCAGAAGATCTAAATAGACATTTCACCGAAGAAGATATACAGATTGCCAACAAACACATGAAAGGATGCTCAACATCACTAATCATCAGAGAAATGCAAATCAAAACTACAATGAGGTATCACCTCACACTGGTCAGAATGGCCATCATCAAAAAGTCTACAAAATAAATGCTGGAGAGGGTGTGGAGAAAAGGGAACCCTCCTGCACTGCTGGTGGGAATGTAAATTGATACAGCCACTATGGAGAACAGTATGGAGGTTCCTTAAAAAACTAAAAATAGAACTACCATATGACCCAGCAATCCCACTACTGGGCATATACCCTGAGAAAACCATAATTCAAAAGGACACATGTACCCCAATGTTCACTGCAGCACTATTTACAATAGCCGGGACATGGAAACAACCTAAATGTCCAACGATAGATGAATGGATAAAGATGCGGTACATATATATACAATGGAATATTACTCAGCCATAAAAAGGAATGAAATTGGGTCATTTCTAGAGATGTGGATGGACCTAGAGTCTGGCATACAGAGTAACGTTAGCCAGAAAGAAAAAAACAAATATCGTATATTAATGCATATATGTGGACTTCTAGGACTTTATCTCTAATCCTAGAACCATGCCTGACATAGGAGCAAATATTTTTGCTTCATGAGTGAATGAATGAATGAAGGAATATAAATACATATAGGGACTTCCCTAGCAGTCCAGTGGTTAAGACTCCATGCTTCCACTGCAGGGGGCATGGGTTCAATCCCTGGTTGGGGAACAAAGATCCTGCATGCCACACAGTGCAGCCTAAACTAAACTAAACTAAACTAAAATAAAATAAAATACATATGACCTTTTATTCAGCAATTCTAATATGAGGAATTTATCCTAAAGAAATTACACAAGAGCAAAAGGAGGTGCATGCTTTGATACCCATTATGGCATTATCATTAATAGTGAAAAAATGAGGAAAAACTTATATGTCCATCAATATGGGAGTCACCAGACAAATTATAGCATATCCATCTTATATAATATAAATGGTACACACACAAAAAAGGAATGAGGTAGATCTATATGATCCAGTAGAGAAAGAGCTCTAAGGCATATTGTTAAATGAAATAAAAATGTAGGTCACTGGCACAGCTATCTTTTTGAAAATCTGATAATGAACAAAAGGTGCTATATTTTATATATGGAATGTGAAAATAGCACCATATATAAAAGAAGTCAGCAAGAACATCTCACAGATTTTGAGACAGATGTATCTTTATACCCTGATTAATATCCTGACAGCCCTGTGAATGTGATCAAATGAAAGGAATCCTTCATTGCTGTGTCATTACCTGGCTGCCCAGATATTATGCATCTCAGAGCAGGAAATTTCCTAATATTTCCAGGTAGAATGCTCCAGGATTTATATTAATAAGTAATGATATTGTATTCTCCCTAGTTAGTTGTACACATCTTCTTTTGTTCTGTTCTTTGTCAAGTTGGAAAAAAACAGATTATTTCTTATTTCTCTGTCCGTCTTTCTAATTTTGTAAATGATGTATTTATTATAGACAAATTAGATAAGACATATTCTAAAGCAAACAAACAAGCATGTCATCTATAAGCTTAACACCAAGAGAAAACCACTACTGAAATTCCTGCTTATTCATTTCATCAACTTTTCACACTGTAGATACCCATACACTCTTCTCCAAATTTGGACTATTCTCTATAAGTAGAGCTGAATATTTTATCTCACCAAACATCCTATAAGCATTTCCCCCAAATTAAATATATATGAGAACAAACTTTCTCTTGTTATCTGCACTCTATTTTAGTTTATATGTGCAATATTTATTTAATCATTGAGTAGATACAAAGCTCCTATTCTATACTGGTCACTAAAGTAGTTGCTGGCCATCTGGCTGTGATCTCTCCTTATATGCCAGAGAAGATAGATGCTGAACAGCAATTATCCCAAAGGCAACTTCCTTCTTCCAGTTGCTTAGAATCATCTTTCATGTTTCATGTTGTTTCTCTGATCATACTTTCCAACGGCTTTCCATCCCTCTCTGGGTAAAAAGCTCGCATCCTCACGGTGGCCTCTGAGGCTCCCTGCATTCTCATCTTCTTCTGCTATTCCGTCTTTGGTTCTCTCCGCTCAGTAACAATGGCAGGGATTCGACTGCATCAGATATGCTCTTCCCTAAAGGCTTTCATGTTGCTCCTCCCTCTGTGTAGAATGCTCTTCTCTCCATCCCTCTCCTCAGGTAGGTTTTGAATCACTTGTCACCTCCTCCTTGAGGCTTTCCCTTAACACTCAATTTAAAATCACATCATTCACATGGGACTTCCCTGGTGGTGCAGTGGTTAAGAATCCGCCTGCCAATGTAGGGGACATGGGTTCAATCCCTGGTCCAGGAAGATCCCACATGCCACGGAGCAATTAAGCCCGTGTGCCACAACTACTGAGCCCGTGTGCTGCAACTACTGAAGCCCACATGCCTAGAGCCCATGCTCCACAACAAGAGAAGCCACCGCAATGAGAAGCCTGCGCACCACAACGAAGAGTAGCCCCCACCTTCTGCAACTAGGGAAAGCCTGCACGCAGTAACGAAGACCCAGCGCAAGGAGGGAGGGAGGAAGGAATAAATTTTAAAAAACAACATCACATCAATTCCCTCCTCCACCATCCTCCATCATTATCCCCACGCTTGCTCACTATTTTTAATAGCACTTACTGCCATCTGTCATATAACATGCCTCACTTATTTGCTGCTGCTTTGCTTAATCATTTGTTTCTACAGTATGGCAAGAATTTTTCTCTACTTTGTTCACTGCTTGAGCCCCAGTGCCTTGAAAGGTACCTAGCACACATAGTAAGCATTCAATGGGTATCTGGTTATTGAATAAATGAATGAGAATAATTAATATAAATTTTCTGAGAATTACAAGGTGGGCTTACAGGGTACTATAGGGACAGAGTGCAAAAATTAAGTAACCAATCCCCTTTTGTTGGGTATTTTCATTACTTAAAATATTTCACTATTATCAATAATTCTTCAATAAAAATCTGCATACAGAAATCATTGCTTATAAGTCTTAACAATTTCCTTAGAACAAATTCCCAAAGGTATATGATAGGTAAGTACATACATTTGAATGACTTGATACAGATTGCCAAACAGGCAAGGACAATTGTTGAAAGATTTAGCTACTTAAACAATGTGTCGTATCTTGTAAAAATCTAACAGGCAAACACATTGTTTCAATCTGCTTGGCTTTGAAGACCTGGTAGTTTGAAATGTGTTTCATTTGTTTCTTGGCAATTTTTATTTCTTCTCTTGTGATTTGCTCAGTCACATTGTTTACTCTTTTTTTCCCCATCATTTGTCTTTTTTTTCTTGTTAAAATATGAGCTTTTATTTATCAAATGTATTTACGCTTTCTCTAATATGTTACTATTATTTTTCCAGTTTCTTGTCTGTGTTTCATTGTGTATATCTTCATTTGACACATTGGCATTTAAAATTTTTGTTTTACTAAACTAATCCACATTTCTTATTATAGTTTTTGACTTTACGTCAATGATTCGAAAGAACTCACCATCTCAAGGAAAGATAAAAATCCACTCATATTTTCTTCAGGTTTTTTTTTTTTATTTTACTAAATTTAACTTAAGCCTTCTCCTTCCTCCTCTTCTTTGAAAATATTGGCTCCCTTTTTGTATGTGTTGAACTGGCTAATTTCCCCCTAGTATCCATAAAAGTCCTTCTCAATGTAAAGGAACTGACTACAGAGGTAAGAAGCCCTGCCGGGGAGCAAAGGGGGAAGCAGCTGTGGGTTCCATCAGTCAAACTTTCTGGTGTAACAGGACAGATTTGAAAGCAGCTGTTTCAAGTCAGACTTCGACTCAACCCATGTACTTTCCTCTTCATCTGACCAACATATTTCTTGACACATGTAAAGTGTGCGTAAGATCTAAGATTCGTTATTTTCTCGGATAAGGAGCATCTTTCCAGATGGTGTTTAATCAAATATATTCATTCAGTAGAAACATGTTTGAGCTATCACACAATTTTCCTTGATATTGACACACTATTATTAATAAGAAAGGAGAATCCCTTCTTTTGCTGTGCCAACACTGCACTGGAAAAAGACAGTAGAAGTTTCTATTTCTTTTGACAAACAAGTTATGTTAATCTTCCTATTTTTATCATTAATTTGTACCAAGTCATTCACTATAGCAGTTTTCGAAATTTATTTCAATATGAAATTTTTCTATCACTACTAGATGATTTTTTACATGTTTTATAAGTTTTCTACAATCAAGACTTCATTGTTTTACATTCCCCCCTTCAGACATAAATACAAATGTAAATACCAATTTTAAATGAATGAAGCACATAAACTGATACATCTTGACTTAGAGCCAGCAGACAAGGATCTGGATCTTGTCCTTACTATCTAACCTTGAGCATTAATACTTAAATTCTCTGATCTTCATTCTTCTCATTTACTATAAATGAGGATATATATATATATTATGGATATATTATGGATATATATACACACATATATGTATATATATCTACATATATATATATAGAGAGAGAGAGAGACAGAGAGACAGAGAGAGAGATCTCATATGGCTATTGGTAAGTTAAATATGCTCACGCATGCCTAGTGTCTCACCCATCATAACAGTAGGTGTGTATTAACCTTCCTAGTGGCTTCTCTGACTTAAGTTCCCTGACGAGGCAGATTCACTGTAGCAGAACTTCCACTTGCCTAAGTAGTGTTCTCTACTATGACAACCTTGTCTTACTTTTCCAATCTCTTTACTCCAAAAGGAAACTCAGCCTACTTCACAGATGCTTATTTAGTAGATGGCGGTTTGGGGTAGATGGAAGGAGACAGCAAAGTGAGGTTCTTATTATATGACTGCTGGAGTGGGGTGAGAGATGGAGGGTGCGGAACTGAGCACAGGTGCTTCTCTACACACTCTTTATCCGTGTGTTTCTCACAGGTAATAAGTGACTGCAGGAGGATCAATCCAGAACCATTCAATGAGTTGGCTAGTGAAAACCAAGATCTAGGTAGTAGTTAAAACCAGATAAGATCACAACTACCATTCAGGACTGTTGCAAACCAAGTCTGGTAGAGAAGCCAGTAGCGCCTCACGAGTCTTGACATTTGGCACCTATTATTTCACTTTGTCCTGCTTTGCCTCTTTTCATGTATCTGGATTCTCCGTGCACTCTGTTCTCTGAGGTCCAGCTGTTCTGCCAATGTTACCTGAAGCCAAATTTCTAACTAACTCTAATGCAACCTGACCCCTATCTGATACAGCTGTACCCTGGTAGCATAGCCATCTAAACTGCTGTTTAATCACATGCTCTGTGGTCCTGAAGACAGTAACAAGAGGAACGAGTTTCTCTTTGGGCACAGTAAATACCGTCCCAGGATCATAAATTGTCTGAAGCAATTTGTGTATCTACTTATAATGTTCAAAACCCTAATCCAATTAAACCCTTCTGTGGACACGCTGTTACTCAAATATACTTCTTGTTTGGTTGGTCAACTAATTTTAAATATTTATAAGATTCCATTCTGATTCAGTGAAAACAGCACTCACTGTTATTATATTTTTATAGCCTCCAGCATGGTTTTTAAATACACAGATCTGATTATTTCCTTTCATACTTTATGGTCTGAGGACAAAGACTAGGATGTATAAGTTGAATCAAAGGCCCAGCATGACCCAGCTTGGCTACTTCATCTGCCTCATTTCTCACCACTGTCCTTATGGAATTACTAGAACACTCTCTCCCTTTCCCCGTCTGTTCCCCCTGGTGTCACCCTTTTCATATAAGCAATTTATCTTCATCATGTAAATCTCTATTCTATTCTTATCATCCCAGGGACGCCTTCGCTGAAAATCCCTCTTTACATGCTCCCACAGCTCTCCTCATTTCTTCAGAGCAGAAACATCACAGCTTATCATTATAAATTTATTTGTGAGTTTATGTGATTAGTAAATTTTTTCTCCACTAAGCTGTAAACTTCTTGAGGGCAGGGGACAATGTCTGTTTTGCACGTCAGTGCCTGCCACATAGTACACGCTTAGATAAATTTTATTGAATGAAGGAGATAGGGAATGAATGAGTTTTTATTAAACTGCAGATTTATGACCTTCTTTTACACATTTAAAAAATATTTGTATGCATGCCACTGACATCAGTAACTGATGTATCACGCATGCTGTATCTTTTGTTTCTCCTACTGGTACTAGAAACCAAGTGAGACATTAAACACTAATTGTTAAAAGGCACTGTAAACAGTTAAACGCTGTACAATAGCATTAGTTGTTGCTGTCATTAACTCAAAGCTATAAAAAGGACGAATGGTTTCTCTTCATTAAATTAGTCCTGAAATCCTAGTATGTATGAACTGGAATACTACTGCCCTACACTTGCCCACTCAAATATTCTTTCATTCATGAAATATTTATCAGTTGCACACGGCTCTAAGAAGGTCATTCCTTAAAGGCAGTTTGGGCCTTCAAATCTGAAGGGGAAAGAGGAATATACTTAATTTTTTGTGATAAATATTCACAAAAATGCTACAAAAATAGAAATTGTAAATTTGATTTCCATTTAGATCCCATAGTAATGCCTATATTCCTGAGGGTCATGCCACATGTCAAGTGAAGCTGACAAAGTGCTATTCAAAAGAAATGACAAAGATTGTTTTGGCAACATTAAGATAATAATGCAGTTTCTTGAATAGCTCTCTTGCACCACTCTGTGTTAAAAATGACTGCTCAGGGTCTAACAGTTCTGATCTGGTGCTGCCGCTCTCAACAATGCAATACCAACCCTATGACATGGTTAGCCAGGGTGTAGCTGTTAGAAAAGAAACCCAAAACTGCCATAAAAAATAACACAAGGGCTTCCCCAGTGGCGCAGTGGTTAAGAATCCACCTGCCAATGCAGGGGACACGCGTTCGAGCCCTGGTCAAGGAAAGTCCCACATGCTGCGGAGCAACTAAGCCCGTGCGCCACAACTACTGAGTCTGTGCTCTAGAGCCCGCGAGCCACAACTACTGAACCCGCATGCCGCAACTACTGAAGCCCACGTGCCTAGAGTCCATGCTCCGCAACAAGAGAAGCCACCACAATGAGAAGCCCGCGCACCTCAACGAAGACCCAATATAGCCAAGGATAGATAAATAAATAATTTTTTACAAAAATAACACAAGAATATTTATTAAAATGGAAACAGTAATTAACACAAATTAAATAAACTTAAAAGAAAATAAAATTGAGATCTACTCTCTGGTGTGCTAAAACCTGAGTTACAGTAATTATCTTCAAGAATGAATTTTTCTAGTTAACTAAAATGGAAAAAATTCTACTAGCTTCACATTTTCAGGAGACAATTTGCAGCCTTGTGTTCACAATGAAGTAGAAATTCTTCACTGTTTGCAGGTTTGTTATACTTGCTATTTTTAATTTTCAAGTTAAGAAAAATTAAGTAAAAGATAAGTGAGAAATAAAGTTTGCAGTCATGTTCTTTAATATCTCTTTTTTATGTAGGTAGAATTTCTTTTATATATTTATATTTTCAATAGCTAAAAGTGGATGAGCACTCTTGGTTTTTACTAGGGAGGGGCTACTGAAATGATCTCTATATGTTGACTCATGCCAATATTTGAAAACCATCTTAATGAGTTTACAGATAGGAATATCTATATACTGGATCCAAGGAATTATGAGAGCCAATAAAACATGATTAATTGCTTATGTTCTGAAAGAGAGAAAGAGACAAAGAAAGAGAGGAAGGGAAGGAGGAAGGAAGGAAAGGAGGGAGAGAGGGAGGGAAGGAAAGAAGAAAGAGACAGAGGAAAGAAGGGAGGGAGGGAGGGAGGAAGGGAAGAAAGAGGGGGGAGGTAGGAAGAATCTAAGTGTCTTGGGTGGAGAACTGGCTGGTGTCTTCCTCAGCCACTGAGATGATTGATTGAAATTTCTCTTGGTTTTAAGAACATTATATTCACTGTCATAGAGAGAATAGAGACATAAATGTTGCATTTGCTTCAGGTCTTATGTAAGTGATGCACCCAGTTGAACATTCAACAGATATGGAATTTTGAAAGTTGTATAATAATATTTCTGACGGTCCAGAAAGTTTAGTATGTATTGTCCAGGTTGTAGAAAACACATACTGCAAAGGCCCCAAATGGGGAATCAGTACAAGCACCCCTAGCCTCTGCCTTCCCTGTACCATTCAACCGTAAGTGAAGCAGAAGGCTTGTAACAATGAGAGATGACTTAGCCAGATTCCCAGTTCCATATGCATGTCAAATTTAATGTTAGACAGATTATACAAGTATATGAAATATATGCAAATATGTACATTTTTAACTATGTTTCCTATGGAAGTAGAAATGTCTTTGAAGAAAGTCAGTGAGTCTAGAAGGTCTTGAAAATCCAATATTCTAGAAGAAAAGGGTGGAATGATAAAGTATATTGAGATAGGTGATTGTTATAAAATGAAATTTTAATTTGTGTCCCATATTGCTCAGTTTCTGCACAAAAAAGTCTCAACAAATAAGCTCATTGCTCAGTCATGGAACAATCCGTGTGTTAAAATCTTTATGTTTGCATGAATACTTGGTAGATTGTTATATGGGTATTTAAGAGTATTTTAGTCATACTGAGAGCCCTGGTTGGGGTTTTTGATTAAGATGGAAACACATAATTATTTTTCCATTTAAAGTGCAGGGATATAGGTTCTTTCAATCCCAAAATTCACTATTCCGCAAACTTTCAGTAAAGAGTTAACACCCAGCTAATGGGGATGTCTAAACTCCAAGTGGAGGCTGTGGACCAGCCTTCAGGTTAACACATTCCAGGACTTCATGCATTTGTGGGGCACACTTTTAGCTCATATCTGTCTTGCAGGATTTGAATACCCATAACTCTTTGTGCATCAAGCCATCCTATCTTCACGTATTGCTTCATTAAACCTCAGCTTTATATTTACCCACCAAAGATTACATTTAATTCAGTTAGCTATTCAAGCCTATTCACATTTTGATCCTTTTTTTAAAAATCTAGTCTAGAGCATCTTTCCCAACCACCGTCTCTGACACTCATACTTTCCTTAACGTTTGCTCAGCAAATTACATTTTAAAATGTATATTTAATAGTGGTGAGTTAATCGGCACTTTATTAAGGTTTTCAACAAATATATTAATTTTTAATGTATTTGCTATATCCTAATAAAATGATTACAAAATCACCATGGTACTTTAGTAAGCATATATATTTTTTCATATTGTTTCATTTGAATGGATCCCCATGAAAGCCTTGTAAGGTCAACTAGGCAAATCTCCATTTTACTAATGTGACTAGATCTTAGATGAATTTCCTGTGATTGTAGAGCTACAAGCCATGTAGGATGGGACCAGAGAAATATTCTGGCTCTTGGTCTGATGATCTTTCCTTAAGCCACCCCTTAATTCACTGATGAAATTCTAAACCAGAAAATGTCAATGTATTTTCCCTATCTATAAAAGTCTGATCAAGAAAAATTATGTTTCATGTTGACAAGAGGTACCATTTCTTCACTGGATCTAAATAGGAGGCAGGAGACTCCTTCCCAGAAATCCAGGTTAGTCACTCATCAGGCCAATAAACCCTCCTTGAAACTCAAACTTTT
The DNA here is from genome assembly GCF_963924675.1 of Phocoena phocoena. Taxonomy (NCBI): domain Eukaryota; kingdom Metazoa; phylum Chordata; class Mammalia; order Artiodactyla; family Phocoenidae; genus Phocoena; species Phocoena phocoena. The sequence continues at coordinate 52,462,810 of NC_089234.1, forward strand.
TTGAGTTAGGATGTTTTACTCTCCCAGCTATGTTGTAAAATGGAAATTAAATCTCCATGATGTAAGCCGGTAGGCAAGTCACACTTGAATGATCAAAGAAAGTTGGGAGGAACGTGTTCTCTCTTTGATTACATCACTTTTCTTTCCTTAGTTTCCAAAACATTAGCTTATAAATTTATCTCTACTAATAAGTCTATTTCAAGACAGAAGGACTGAGGGATTTATGAAGGGCACTAAATGACTATGCTTAGAAAGCAAGTTCTCGTATGACCAAAAAAGAAAAAATATCATCCTTTGCCTCCAAAAAATATATTGATTGTCTCTACACAAATAGAGCAGAAATTGCGTATCAGTAGAACGGTATAGTTTCTGCTTGAAATATGTTTACACCTTCTCACCTCATGTTTCTTCCAATTACTTTTCCTCTGCTATTCTGATATTTGTAATACTTCAATTTAGTTTTTTTCCCATTTGTATCTTGGTATAAAATAAAGAAAAACCAGGAACGTGAGATTGTAAAATGATAATAAACCTAAAATGCATTTGTAGTGATAGTTACCAACATAAAAATGTCAAAACAGCCATAGATATTTTCATCCAAAGAATTGTAAGGATAAGTATAGAATCACAGAGAAATTGAATGGTTTGGGGTGGAGAGAACCTTTGGAATTAGCTGAGGTAGAGTTAAGTAGCGTATCATGTGGATAGCAAGACAGGCAGACAGCAAGACAGGCAGCTCCTTTGTGAGGCTAAATGGCAAAATTAATCCTCAGACAAGAGAGTCGCACATGACCCAGACCACTCACATCAGAAGCCCAGGTTCAGTAGCTACAGCAGGGGCCAACTGCACACACAGCAAAAGAAGACCAGTCCTTTTTCCAAAAGCAGATGGAGCTTTTTTTTTTCTCTCTCTCTTCAGCAGTTTTTTCCTGCATTTTTGGTTTCCCTCCCACATTTTGAAAATGCTACTTCTCCCATTAAATGGTAGAAATAAATATTGCATAGCCTCGCTGTGTCTTGCCCCTACAGTCTCTTTCACCCACCTTCCTGGAGCTCACCCTTATTCTTAACCATTCTGTCAGTCTGCTTTTCCAGCAATCACACCGGCCCACCCTTGGCATCCAGATGACACTGGAGTCTGGGCAGATAACTAGAATGAGGCATGCTGCATTCTCAGAGAGCCTGGACGTTTGGGGGAGCCTGGCCAGGGAGGAGAACCCTAAAGATAGAAGAAGGGCTTTATTTCCCAGGCCACTTGGATCACACCCAGCCAGGCCCTGCTGACACACTGTGCCTGGAGTCCAGACAGCTGCAGCCAAAGCTATCTTTGGAGAGTTAGTCTTTGGTTATGAAAAGCAAAGGAAAGGAAAGACTAATATAAATTTGCACCAAGCAGTGTGCTGATTAAGTTCTATATGTAGTTGCCTTTAAATATTTGCGAACAGACAAATCAACTGATACAGTATCATCACCCTTGTAAGAGAAATGTGTGTGTGTGCATGTGTGACACTGTGTTTATGTGTATATGTATGAGTATGAGAGAGAGCTAGAAGGGAGGGAAAGCCAGTAAGGGAGGCATAACAAACCTATCACATTCTCAGCAGCGGTGGATCCTTTTAAACAGAGGGCCCTTTGTGCTGCAAGCAACCTTGATATTTTGGATGTGTGAGTGTGAGAAGAGAAGCCAGAGAAAGATGAAATATTCTGTATAACAGAGGAACCTTGATTTGGAGCTCCTGAGGGCAATTTTGGAGCAAGAAGGCTTGACCCAGAAATGGGAGAAATGGGGGGAGAAAAAAGGCCCAGGCAAAGGCCCACAAACATATTATCCCCTTATGACACTGCAATGTTTACTACGCGCACCCTCCACAGGCAGGCAAATGCCTGGGTTTCACATTCTGAAGGACGTGGGGTAAAACCGTAGCAATAACCATGAGCACAGGAGCTGGAGGGAGACGGGACAATGAGAAGATCCAACAAAGAAATTTTGTAAGAGTTTCACAATTTCACAGACCTTGGAACTAAAAGAGCAATACACATTCAACTAGATCTCCAAGGAACAAACAAGGACCCAACTGCATTACCCACCTGGGTAATGCATTGTCTTAAAAGCTTAACACACACACACACACACACACACACACACACACACACACACCAAAACAACAACTTTGGCTCAAAGAACATATAAAATCACTTCAAGATTACAAATGGCAGAAATGGTAGCAATCAAATTGGGACCTAAAAAGGCCTGAGCTCAAAACGTAACTCTTTCCACTCACTGGCCTGAATGAGAAAACCAGAGTTAAGAAGAGCCATCCCCAGTATCCTGTTCATTCATCATGTTAGTCACCGGAAGGAGGCTGAGGATGCACCCCCTTAGGAGAGAAAATCTGCAGATCGCCCCTCCCCCTCCCTACGCAGTGGAGCCAGGTGCCGGCCACAGGTTGGTCAGGCCAGGCATCTTCCAATCCAAAGGCCACTGGCAATTCCTCTAAAAAACGACAAGGCCCGTTTTCCGTCTAGACATCAGGGAACTCAGGTGGACAGTATTTCCATTAGAAATTATTGTACTCATTTTTGCTGGAATAAATATTCACAAGGCTAAAACAATACCAAAATTGCTAATCAGATGATATTCAATAAAAATTAAAGCACATTCTTGAAATCACTGTGTACAACACCACTTAAAATGTTCTCTACTGCATCTTTGATTTATGCATAATGACCAACATTACTACTCATGGGGAGAATAGATCTGTTGAACATGTTTAAAATCATTGTAGTTCAGACTAGAAGAATTTAGGGTAAAAAAGCATACTTCTCAACAGTTTACAGCACACAGTAGGAAATACGTCAGCTTAAGCAAGTTGCCCTTCTACAATAGTTCTATTCTTCATAGCAACCCCCATGCTGTAACCATTTATTCACGCCCTATATTGTGTACCTACATTATGCTTGTTCTTATTAATTGTTGTGAGGGTCACAAAGAAAATGCCCCTAACCTCACAGAATGAGATGCACACACAGGTGACTACAATGTCAAAAGACTAGGTTTTGGAGACTTAATATCAGTAATCATTACCATTGATTAAATACCTGCTGGGGGTCAGATACTGTGGCAACTTAAAGTCTACCCTTTACAACCAGCAAAGTCTTTATTATTATATGCATTCAACAATAGGAGGAAACAGAAGTCGAGAGCAGCTAATGTGATCAGTAGCAAGGAGCCTGCAAGTGACAGAAGTGAGTTTTTCTGCATCCAATGCCTATGACTTTTATAGTAAGTTACAACATACTCAAGCAAAGTGAGAATGATCAAGGCAAGATATGAGAGCCTGTTGGCCGTACTTAAGGTGAAGGTGTCCTTATAGATTGGCTTTAACAGATACGTAGGCAGAGGGTCTTTCTAGGGCAGGAAAGATTGAACAAAGCCACAAACATGGAAAGCATAGCATCTGTCCTAGTGTAGGATCGACTAATTAGGTGGACTGGAGCCAGGAAGATCAGCTGAGGATCATTGACATAGCACCAATAATAAAAAGAATTTGAATTAGACTCTAGGTGAAATTTGGAATGAAAATGAGAGAATGAGGCACATTTTCATTTGGGTTATTTAACAGACAACTAGTTCAAAAAGTCTCCTTCAAATGTATTCATTTTCCCCTAGAAACAGCACATCTTTCTTTCTATGACCTATCTCAGAAAACGGCAACTCCATCCACCAGGATCTCAAGAAAGAAGCTCAAGTGACATGCACGATTCTTCCCTTTCTCTCACCCTTACCAGTTTATGATTGTGAAATCTATCCACCTGCCTCTGAAATCTCCAATGAACTCACATCCTTCCATGTTCACTCACGAAGCCACAATCATTTTTCACCTACATTATAGCAATACTCTCTTATCAGGCTCTCTCTCTCCAGGCTTGGCCCCTTTCTACCTAGTATGGGGAACACTACAGTCCTGATGTTGTTTTGAAAAGCAAATTTGGTCACATGACTCCCTAGTTTCAAACTTTTCAATAAATCCCATTGCTCTCAGGAGAACAGCACAATTCTTTTGGCCCTTTTCACCTGTCCAGCTTCACTTTGCAAGCACTTGTACAACACCATCTATTCTCCTCCCCAGACTGAACCACTTTTTTTAGTCTCTCAAATAATCCATGCTTTCTCTCACTGGAAACATCACACATGTTGCTTCATCTTGGCTTTCTCTCTCCTGACCTCTGTCCTTCACCAGTATCTTCAGTGAACACACATGATAAATACAGACTTCAAATCACGTCTTCCAGGAAGCCTTGCCTGATTCCACTGTCTAGATTAGTCATACCTACCATATAGGTTTCCATGTCAGGTATTTTTCATTAAAGAATATATCATATCCAATCACAACTGCGTACTCACTTGTCTATTGTACTTAAATTTAGCATTTTGGTATGTCTGACTTTTTTCACTTTTTGTATCCTCAAGGCTTGAAGAAAAGTAGCAGGACCCTCAATATTTCTTTAAAAACAAACACTAATGAATAAATGAAGAAAGGAGAAAGAAAAAAATCAAACTCAAAGATTCATCAAGGAACTGCTCAATATGTCCTAAATTAAACTTTTTTTTACTGTATATTTTAAAGATATATTTTAATTGAGTATAATAGAAAGTTTTAAAACTTATACATGCTAAAACATATTAAAACATATATATGTGTATATATAACTATTTAGCACAACATAAAAAGTCATTTATATTCTATGAAGGAAATGGGTTTTTGAAAAAATAAATTCCAAGAAGAACTAGAAGAAATAACTGGTGAATAGTTTCATGATATTGGTGGAGGAAATTTTCCAGGCATAACATCAAAGGCAGAGAACATGAAAGATCAGTATATTTGATTATATAAAAATTTTAACTGTCTGTGTCAGAAAGAAAACAGCACCATTAACAAAGTTAAAACTAGAAACAACAACTATAGGAAAAAAATAAATTGCAATATATGGCCAAGAATCGCTACCCTTAATATATAATGAACTCTTGGGAGAAAAAATTATTAAAAAAAGATGACCTGACCCCTCCCCCAAAGGGACTCCCAATTCTTATTATAAGTTTGACTAAATGTTCCCAGAACATACCACCCTTTTATTCCTACTGTAGCACAAATTGAAATGTAATATATCAAAGGATCATTTTTAATGCACAGCTGTATTAGCAGGAGAGTAAAGGAATTCTTCAGAAGATTTCAGAAAAGAAAAAAAAATTTAGAATCCACTTGAGTAAGCAAGCAATGTAATGGAAAGGTTTCCTCAATTCATATGCTAATCACCGGTAGCCTAGGAGCTGAGCTGTAGTAAGCCATACAAATAAGAAACATAGGTGGAAGATCAGAGTAAAGACTCTCTGTGGGAATCTTGGATTCCTGAAACATGACAAGCCATTAGGAATACCATTTTCAGCTTTGGTTTCTGGTAAAGAATTAAAAAAAAAAAAAAAAAGACCCCCTTGATAAATTTTAAAATATTTATTTATTTAGTTGGTTGGTTGGGCCAGGTCTTAGTTGAGGCAGGCTGAATCCTTAGCTGCAGCTCGCAGCCTCCTTAGTTGTGACATGCACACTGTTAGTTGCGGCATGCATGTGGGATCGAGTTCCCTGACCAGGGATGGAACCCAGGCCCCCTGCATTGGGAGCATGGAGTCTTATCCACTGCACCACCAGGGAAGTCCCATCCCTTGACAAATTTTTAAACAAAAGTTTTATGCTCATGTTTGAAAACAGAATATACAACTTTGAGCCTTTCTCCCTCAAAAAAACCCAAACTTAAGGTACAATTTAAAGTGTTTCCTGAGTGCTAAGATTCCCAGTTATCTGAAAGCAGCATATGAGAATCCCTTCTGAAAAAAATTTAAATTCAGCCTTAAAAACTACCCTAATAAGATCAAAGAATCAAAGATTAAAGGAACTTGAACTCATAATTTAAAAATCATTATATATATGAAGAAATAAGCTGTCATGAGTAACTCTAAGTGCTGTGAAGCACAGAATCAGACCTCTAATGATTGCAGATATAAGGTTTATTAGATAGAGATTACAAATCATGCAAATTAAGTATGTTTAAAGAAATAATAGAGAAGATTGACCATAAAAGTAAGAAAAATAGAGACCAACAAAACTGACCAGACGTATTTGATAAAGAACCAAATAAACCTATAGAAATGAAAAATAAAATAGCTAAAATGATTGTAAGACACTGCTGAAAAGAAAACTAGTACAATGAAAAATAAATCTGAGAAAAATACACGGAATGAAGTACAGATATATGAAGTGATGGGAAACAGGAAAGAAAATTCTAAGAAAACGATAATAGAGTGAGAACATCCAACATGGAGTAATGAGAGTTCAAAGAGCTAACAGAAAATGGGAGAAGGCAATGAATATTTGGAGACAAATGCATTGGAACTGTCGAGAATTGATGAAAGATACTGATCTTCAAAATCAGAAAGTCATGAATCCTAGACCTATATAAATTCTAGTGAAACTGAAGAATGCAAAAAATAAAGTTTAAAAAAAAAAACAGCCATTGAGAAAAAAATGTTACCCACAATAAACAGTAGGTTTCTCAACTTACTGTCTTCTCAACAGCAAACATGAAAGTCAGAAGGAAACAGAATAATAGTCTTAAGATGGTAAGAGAATATAATATCAACCCAGAATTCTACAGCCATAAAAGGATGCTTGAAAAATGAGGTCAGAATAAAAACATTTTCATTTCAACAAAAACTCAGAGATTACCCCAACTTGACTCTCAAAAAAAGAATTTTAACTGATATATCTGCAAATTCCCAGATGGAAGGTCACAGGCGAGATTTTAATTCCTGACCGAATGTCACACTATCTAACACTGTCCATGTCAAAATTCTCAGGATTTAAACAAGTCAGGTGATCTTTCCAATACCTCAGCCTCTCCATTCTTTGATCTTCTCTCACAAAATGATTCTGTTTTGCATCCAACCTTAGCTCTCATTTCTATTATTGCATCAGACCTTTCCATTCCCAACAGCTGTCACCACTCCATCCTCTTAGCTTCAAGGATTCCACTCTCCGGTGGACTACCGGCTCCAGTGTTTCTAGGGCATTCCTTTTAATAATATAACTACAAAACATCCTTAAACACACTGATCCTGCCATCTTTTTTACTGCCCTACTCAACTTTTCATATCATCACTCTCACCTCACCCAGCTTAGAGTCTATGACATACAATTACAATCATCTCTTGCTCACACAGTAAACTGTCTTAACCCTCTCTCGTGCCATTGTATTCACCGAGAAAAACTGCTAACTCATTGAACAAAATTCTCCATATATGCCATGGCTACACACACAGGTAATAATGACTGGATAAAAACACATTAACATATGTATAACCTGGTGAGGTTATACATAACCATTAACTTCAAGTTGAGCCCTTGGAACTGCCTGAGAAGATTGTCCTTTTCCATTCACTAGCCCCTTCTGCAAAGTGATGATTTCCCATCTTTTCCTCTTTCTTCTGAATGACCTTGCTTCTTATCTCCCTAAGAATTCAAAGGGAATTCCCACAAGCCCATTATGCATGTGCCCCACTACCCTGCACTATTATGGATAAACAATATGAGCTCCTACCTATGTCCAACCCCTTCACTAGACACCTGATCCAATTTTTCTCACACACCTAAGATTGTTGCTTATTAATTCCCTCTTTTTTTCTTACCTCATAATTTTTCCCTACTCTTTTTACAAATGGCACTGCTACCCTTCCCATTTAGAAACACCATTTCTTGTCCTCACTTCCTATTATAATTACCACCCCATTTCTTTGCTCCCCTTTATAGAAAAAAACACCCTCAAAATAATCAAATAAGCCCATTGCCACAAATTGATCATTTCTCATATTCTCCTTATCTCACTTCATGCACACTTTCTCGCTACGTCACTACACTAAGACTGCTTTTGTTAAGATCACCAATGACTTCCCAATTCAGACTCTTCACAATTAAATTCCCAGTCAATTACCAGTTCTCTTTTTATTTGATCAGCAGCAGTTGAGACTGCAGCTCATTCCTTCTGTCTTGAAATATTTATCTTACTTGGCTTCCTTGACACCAGACTCCCCTGGTTGTCTTCTGGACACTCCTTTTCATGCTCTTGCACTGGTTTCTCCCCATGTCCCCGACGTCTAAATGTTGGAGTCCCCCAAGACTCAATGTTTGGACTTATTCCTTACATGCATATCCTCTCCCCTGCTCCCCACTGAGTATCAGAGTCATATATGTAATGACTACCTGTCATCTCAAGTTAGGTATCTAAAAGTCATCCCAAATCAAGCTCCGAAGACACTCCACCCACAACTCAATGAGATCCTCCTATAATCTTCCCCATTCCAATTAATGAAAAGTTATCCTTCCAATCCTAGACTCACCCTTGACTCCTCTCTTCCTCCACACCTCACCACCAAGTTGGCTCTACCTCCAATATATATCCAGAATCCAACCACTTCTCAGTACCTCTGGTCTACGATGCCATCATTTCTCACCTCGATTACTGAATAAGCTTTCTAACCATCTCCCTGCTTCTGCACGTATTGCACCACAGTCTACTTTCAGCACAGCAACTAGAGTAATCCTTTAAAATCATAAATCAAATCATTTCACTCCTCTGCTGAAAACCTTCTAATGACTTCCTCAGTATCTCAGAGTAGAAGCCAAAATCCTCACAATTGCCCATAAGGCCTCTGGATGATGGAGCCCTGTTACTTCTCTGACCTCATATCCTGTCATGCTCTCCTTTGCTTACTTTTCTCCCATTCTGTTAGATACTGTCTTGCTCCTTACACTCACCAGGCATGATATTACCTCGTGGGCTTTGCAATTCCATTGCTTCAAGTGCTTTCCCATTATATTCCACTTGGTTCACACTCTCACCTCATTCAAATAGTTGCTCAAAGAACTCTTTTTCATTAAGGTCTTTCCAGACAACGCATTTCAAATTGCACGCCCAGCACTCCCTGTCCTTCTTCCTCACTTTATTTATCTCCATAATATTTATCTCCGTCTGACAAAATACTTATTTTACTTATTACTCTATTATTATCAGTTTCTTCCACTGATATACACTCCAAAAAGGCAGGATTTGGGTCTCTTTTGATTAGCTACCTGTCCATTAAAAAATCATGCTCCCCTTCAATGCAGAGATATTCTAGGATGAAGGCTATATTCCTCAACCCCTGTAGCATCCAAACAGTGTCATTTAGTGAATTCTCAAATATGAACATGAGTGAAAGTAATGTGTCTCTTCTGAGCCAATGTATTTAAGAAGAAGTTATTTCTTCCCCAACTTTTGTCTGTCCCTATTCCCGCTAGATGTTGAATATCAGAGTGAACTTAGGGATCTCCATCAGCCTGGATCTCTGAATGACTACAGGGATATGGCCCCTCCAGCCATCTATTCCCCTAATCCAACCCTTACCTTCCAGTCCATAAGGAACATCTCATTGGCACTTTATATGAGTGAGAACTAAAATTTTATTGTGTTAAACTACTGAAATTTCAGGTTATTTATTACAGACACTAGCATTACCCTAAATAATATATTACTGCCAGTGTTTCCCAACTCTGAAAACACTGAAATGCTCAAGAAGTACTTTTTGAATAAGTGAATGAGCACAATGAACAAAGATATGGGAGCAAAGAAAATGTTAAATATTTAAATTACCTAAAAACATTTGGTGAATTAATGAATTAAAGAATGGACCCACTGTTGGTAAACTTCCTGCTATTAGTTTCCTTGTTCCACATTTTCTTGTATAGTTGCAATGCTTTGCTGTAATGTAGCCCCATATTTTCTTTGAGGAAACTTTTTTTCATACATTTATTTTGAATTTCCCTTTCCTAAGTACTATGCATTGCTCTTAGTTACCTTTAGCTGAATAACATTAAACAATGCTGCTCCTTCCTGTTTATATTTTTCAAATATTTATATATCATTATCCTGAGCTCCACTTACTATTGTTGAGCCAAGTGATACATTATGAGTTTCTTGTTAAAAGAGCTCTCCATCCTCTTAATCGCTTTCTTCCTCTTGCTTGAACTCTCTTTACTTTGTCTACACTTTCAACCTTAAAGAGATCAGGGGACCAATTTGGAACAGCTCAGTAGCTACTGAGAACAATGTGGCCAAAAATCCACATTCTTTTGGTTCTTGAGATTCCCAGATGCATTTAAGACTATGTGAACAGCCCAGGCACAGAAATGATGGCCCATTCCTCCTGCGTTTCCTGTAACTAGTGCAGTTTTTGGAATATGGTTGGCTGTCACTGTAAGTCTCATGCATTAACAATAAATGAAGAACCGCATTATGAGATTAATTGGACCCCTTGGATTACTGTTGCCCTTCCCTGTGGCCTAATTCAGTTTGCAGTCATCTGAATGAGGGTTCTTGATGCTGCTAAGTTATTTTCAGGAAAGACCAAAGGAGACTTTTGGTCTTTGGATAAGGAGACCAACAAATTCTTCATGGTCACAACTACATGCTTTCTGTTTTTGTTGTAGTGACCCTACGCCAGTGTAACATATTTAGGATTGCAGTTGCCTAAATTGAACACTGTTCATGAGAAGATGACAGTTCTGCCTGTCATACATTTCTAGAAAATGAGAAGGAGCTATTACATTTCAAAAAACCATAAGTGTAATATTTGGCTCCCAGCAGTAGCCCAATATTATAGCATATGCCAGTGCTGTGACCCACTTTAAGATGGATGAAGAAGAAATTTGCTAAGGGGATTTATAATGTTTTAAAGGATCATTGAATCCCCTAAGTAAAAGAAGTACATTTTTCTCAATATAATAGTCACAGACCTAAGAAGGATCATTTCCTGAAAGGCAAACTTCTGGTATACATGCCAATGATTCTATGAAATTCATTTCTACCACCTCCTACCTATTCTTCTTTCTCAGACAATGGCTGAGATTCAGGCTTTTCTCTCCTTCCCCCTTACACAGATCTCGTTCCTGAGATCTAGAGGAGAATGTTAAATTACTAACTGACTGTATTACCTGCAAGAAAATGAACGTCAGATTTTTAATCATTTCTTTAACACAGCAAGCTAAATTCAATAGCAAAACTATCTATTGGATTCAAAATCAGGGTGTGAATATGAAAGCAAATCACACAGTATCACATCAACCCTGGATACTATTGCAACTGTCTTGATTTTAATCTAATGTACAAATTTAGATTTTACTAATTTTTAAAAGCTTCCACACTATCAAAAGATGCATAATTCAAAGAAAGCTACCCATAAGGAAATAATTGGTTCAAAAGAAAATGGTACATAGACAGTCATTAAGAGCAAATAATCTTAAATTATGATAGATTAAATGGGGATGAAATTTATAAAGGTAATAAACAGATTACAGAGAAACACAAATGGATGAAGTAATTATTCACTTGATAAATTCTCATAGAACTCACTGGATAAAGGCAAATAATTTAGATATTAGATGCTTAAAATTTCCCGACTTTTAGTTTACTTATCACCGTATTTGAACAGAGAAAACAAAATAGATGAAGAAATGAAAAATCACAGAAAATATAGAAGAAAACTCTTCAAAGCTGAAATATGGATCAAAAAACCTTAAAATATTACACAAAACTATTTTTTAAAAAGACATATACTGCTGTGTGATAGTACAGGATATCCACCTACATACACGTACACACACTCACACACACACACCAGCTGACAAGTATCTATAGGAAAATAATGACATGAAACCTAATTTATTGTATTCTGAATGGAACAGTAACAACAATAGCAACATTTATTAAGCATTTGCCTTGTTCCTGGTACTGTGGTAAGACTATATGTAATAATTTATTTAATCAACACCATCATGAAGTAGATAATAATTATCCTACACAGCTGGTAAGAAGCAGAGCCAGTATTCAAACACACGCAGATCTCTTCTCTATGTTCTCAAACATCCACTCTACTGTTATAATTCACCCTTATGCTTATAGTATTGATATTTAAGTTAACAAATATTTAATGAAGTGCATTAATAGTCAAGGTTATTATAATGACTCTTGAAGAATACCCCAAAAAGTAAAAACTGAGATCTTGGATTGCAAGAGATCGCAGTTATAACGTTACAGTAATTCAGATAGTGTGGCATTGGTGAAAGAATAGAATAATAGATCAATGAATAAAATGCAGAGTCCAGGGCTTCCCTGGTGGCACAGTGGTTGAGAGTCCACCTGCCGATGCAAGGGACACGGGTTCGTGCCCCGGTCCGGGAAGATCCCACAAGCCGCGGAGCGGCTGGGCCCGTGAGCCATGGCCGCTGAGCCTGCGCGTCCGGAGCCTGTGCTCCGCAACGGGAGAGGCCACAACAGTGAGAGGCCCGCATACCGCAAAAAAAAAAAAAAAATAGAGTCCATTAATAGACTCATATAAACACAGTCAATTGATCTTTGACAAAGGAATAAAGACAACACAGTGGAGAAAACATAGGTTTTTCAACAAATAATGTTGGAACAACTGGACATCCACATGCAGAAAATTAATCTAGATACATATCATATAAACTTAACAAAAATTAATTCAAAATGGATCACAGATCCAAATGTCTAAAATATTCCTACAACTTTGGAGAAGATCTAGATGACCTTGGGTTTGGCAATGACATTTTAGATCCAATACCAAATGCCTGATCCATGAAAGAAATAACTAAAAATTTGGACTTCATTAAAATTACAAATTTCTGTTCTGCGAAAGACATGTTCAAAAGAAAGAAGACAAGCTCCAGACTAGGAAAAATATATGTAAAATAAATATCTGATAAGGGACTGTTATCCAAAATATATAAAGTAGTCTTAAAACTCAACCATAAGACGATAAAACAACCAAAGATCTTAACAGATACCTCCTCAAATAAGATATACGGATGGCAGATAAGCATCTGAAAAGATGCTCCACACTGTATGTTATCGGGAAAATGTAAATTAAAACAACAATGAGATAGCACTACATACCTATTAGAATGACCAAAATCCTGAACACTGCCAACACCAAATGCTGGTGAAGATATGGAACAAGGAACTCTCATTCTTGCTAGGGGGAATGCAAAATGTTACAACCATTTTGGAAGATAATTTGTCAGTTTCTTACAAAACTGAACATGCTTTTACTATATGATCCAGCAATAGGAGTCCTTGGTATTTACCCAAAGGAGCTGAAAACTTATGCCCACATAAAAACCTGCACACAGATGTTTATAGCAGTTTCATTCATCATTGCCAAAACCTGGAAGCAACTAAGACGTCCTTCAGTAAATAAATGAATAAATACACTGAGATACATTCAGGCAATAGAATATTACTTAGTGTTTAAAAAAAAATGAGCCCTTAAGCCAAGAAGAGACATGGAGGAAACTTAATTCATATGACTAAGTGGAAGAAGTCAATCTGAAAATGCTACTTACTGTATGATTCCAACTATATGACACCTGGAAAAGACAAAACTATAGAGACCGTAAAGACATTAGTGGTTGCCAGGGGCTAGGGGAGGGATGGGTAGGCAGAGCACAGAGGATTTTTAAGGCAGTGAAACCATGCTGCACATACACTATAATGGTGGATACATGTCATTGTACATTTGTCCAAATTCACAGACTGTGCAACGTCAAGAGCGAACCCTAATGTCATCTACGGACTTTGGGTGATAAAGATGTGTCAATGCGTATTCATCAACACCAAAAAGTGAACCGCTCTGGTTGGAGATGTTGATAATGGGGGAGGCTATGCATGTAGGGGGGTAGGGGTATATGGGAAATTTCTGTACCTTCCTCTCATTTTTGCTGTGAATATAAGCCTACTCTAAAAAATAAAGTCTACTAAAAAAGAGCACGATTGCAGTCTATTAAGGGTGAATAGATTTTTAAACATATAATTTCTAAGTGCAGTTCTGAGTCAGTTCTAAGGACTAAACAAAGGCAAGGAGCTTTGGTTGAGTTGTGTAGGGTCTAAAGCATTTTGTGGATTGATAACAAGGGCTTTAAAAACCCGGGTTAAGGGCTCCAGAGAATGAAAAGGATTCTGAGAAGAAATAAAAAGAGGATTCTAGATGGATGTCAAAGTATAAATACTGGGGGGAATAGGGAGAGGTTAATCGAAGCATACAAACTTTTGTTATAAAATGAATTAGGCCTCAGGATCTAATATATAACATGGGAACTATCATTGATCACCAGGTATTGTATAACTGAAATTTGCTAAGAAAGCAGAACTTAAATGTTCTTGCCAAAAAAAAAGGAAACATGAGGTGGTGGATGTGTTAATTACCTTGATGGGGGTAATCGTCTTGCAATGCACAATCTATATGTATATCAAATCAACATGCTGTACACTTTAAATCCCTTACGATTTTATTTTATCAATTGCACGTCAATAAAGCTAAAAGAAAAACGTATAAATGCTGGTGTAAAAAGTGGCAAAGAACCTGTTAATGAAACGACAAAGAGTTCAACCCAAGTGGAAAATAATGTTTGTGGCAGGTTATGGTTGCAGATACGCAGGTGAGTGTAGTTATTGCCTTGGTCTGGGTGAGAAGGGTTACTTCACTTTGGCCTTAGTTCAATAACTCCCAAGTAAAGGAACCACAGGGAGTTGGATGATCATATTAATGTCACTGTGGAAGACATAATAATGACAATCTTTTATTAAGATAAACAAACAAACAAACAAACAAATCCCAAACAGGTCAGTTGATAGAAACACTATTTTTGAAGCTACTTCAAAATTGAATTGCTCAGTTTTCATCCCTCATACAAGAGATGATTAAAATGCATTGCGTCAATCTATGGCTAAAACCATCCTTTGCAGAGCAAATGGTGACCTCATGTTTACTAATATTGATTTGGAAATAATATCCATAATCAGAGAGGTGTCAATAGCCAGTTCTTCGACTATGAGCTGAGCATCCTTGGTGATGCTAGGCCACTGCTGGGACACTTTGGAACAACTGGGTGTTAGATGGGAGCATAAATCTGTATGGAGAGTCAACTTCACATGACTGGAGATTCTCTGTACATGAAGGTGATGGAAACCTTGGTCATTTTAAAGCAAAAGTCCAGGGGCTTCCCTGGTGGCGTAGTGGTTGGGAATCCGCCTGCCAATGCAGGGGACACGGGTTCAAGCCCTGGTCCGGGAAGATCCCACATGCTGCGGAGCAAATGAGCCTGTGCTCCACAACTACTGAGCCTGTGCTCTAGAGCCTGCGAGCCACAACTACTAAGCCCGTGTGCCACAACTACTGAAGCCCGTGCACCTAGAGCCTGTGCTCCGCAACAAGAGAAGCCACTGCATTGAGAAGCCCGTGCAACATAAGAAAGAGTAGCCCCCACTCACCAAAACTAGAGAAAGTCTGCGCGTAGCAATGAAGATCCAACGCAGCCAAAAATAAATAAATAAGATAAATAAATTTATTTAAATAAAAATAAAGCAAAAGTCCATGGAGACCCCAAGCAGGCAAATGACTTCTCTCAAACAATGTAAGGGGCAGAGTCAGAGCTACTCCTCAGATTTCCTGAGTTCCATCCCACTGCTCCTCTCACCATTCTAACTGAATAATGCATTTTCTGATTGAGTGACCTCTTAAAAATTAATATCCTTTTATCTGCAGCTTCTGAGATAGGAAGCTAAAAATCAATTACTATGTATAGTTTTTTGGTAGTAAAAGTTATAACTGTATTAAAAGAGCTAAGGATGTATGGAAATAGATATCAATTTGAAGAATTCTGAATGTACTGATTTACCCCTTTTACTTCCATTAGATGTCCCCCAAATTGATCACAGCCTACAGTCTCCCCTCTATTTTGAGAAGACTGCAGATGAGAAAATATAAATTCTCTCCAAAGTTAAAGAACCATGTTTTATATTAGACAAAGCAGGATAGAGACAGTGAGTAGGCACAAGGATGTGGTGAAGGAAATGACCAGAGCAAAAATGAAGAGTGGAAGGAGGAATTTTAAGCAAGAACAAGCACAGTTGGAGAGGTAGAACAGAGGGTAAGAACACTTTGAGAGAAAGCAGGAGGCAGAGCAGAGGAGGCAACGAGAGTGTCAGCCTTGGTGGTTAAAATGGTATCTGGTTAGCAATCTGTGGCAGTCTCTCACCACTTTCCCCCAGAACACCTACGAAGGCAGAGAAAATCTGAGAGCAGATAAGGAAGACCTTCCACCCCACCACCACCACACTGCCCTGTAGACCAAGAGCACAAATCCCATGCCAATGAGAACCCCAAGCAACTCTCCATCCGTTCATTCATCCAACAATATTTGTTGAGAATATACTATGTGCTGTGAATCAACAGCATAATTTCTGAGAGCAATAGATGAAGAAAATTAAAAATAAATGATGAGAGTGGGGCGACTGAGTGAATATGGAAGGCCTCCATGAGGCTGCAATATTGAGGTTAAGAGCATGTTTGAATGTTCTAGTGCATGAACAGCAAGTGCAGTTAGGACCTTGTTCTCCCTCAGTCTCACCACCATCTCAGCATATCTGCTCAGGGTTGGAATCTCTGAGAGAATAACTGGAAAGGAAGACTGTATGCTGCTGATGGGTATGTGAGGTGGAGAGATGGTAGAGAAAACGAGAAAATATTCCATTCTACAATATGTCATTCCCACAAATCAAGCACTATAGGCACAGAAAGAAAAAAAAAGTGTACATTCCTAAGGGCTATGATGATTGGAATTTTAATTTTATGGATTTTATGGATTCAGAATATCAGGTAGCCAGATGTTCAAAGGAGAAAACTTGGTCTCATACCAGACGAGTGTCAGTTTGGTGCCTTGAATTGGGCTGGAGGCTAATCAAATCTATCTACTATTTAGCTATTGATCTGAGAAGGGAATTCAATCAGCATCCAAATGGATGCAGAAGGGCCATGGGCTCTCCATAGACCCTATATCTTGGGAAACATGTGGTCTGGAATGAGCATTTGTCACTGCAATCTGAATATACAGAAAATCTCACATAAAACCTATAAACTCAGAAAATAAGAGAAAAAGGAGAAACAGCAGCGAGGCTCTGTGGAATACTGCAGTGTCTTTGAAAATAATTTTCAATAGTTACTAAAAGAAAATTTAGAAAGCTTTTTGGCAGCCTCCTTATCATAAAAAGAAATGCAATAAGGTGGGATTTAGGAAAGCTGTAATGGCAAAAGCAGAAAAAAAAATAAGACCCTTTGGAAACATTAAGCAACAGAAATTTTCTATTGCAAAGCGTAAAAAGTGATGCGGAGAACGCACTTGAGCCATCCAAAAGCACAGGATAAAAATGATAAAGGTTCCTCTTCTGATTGACATTGAAGGAAGATAACAGAAATCAAAACCTAAGGATTGCAGACATGCCTAGGGAATAAAGCAGAAATCTAAGAAGAAAAGCAATTATCAAAGCCTTACTTGAAGAAGTTCACTAACCTGGGAAAAGACCTGAGCATATCATGAGAAGCAGTTGCTATATTATCTGCAGAATCAACAAACAAACATATGTTCTTATCTTCATTTTAACTTACTGTTACATTACAAACTACAAATATCTTGACTGTCTAATTTGACTATTAGACAGTCAAAATATCTAATGTAAAGCAAAGCAACTGACTGGAAACGCATCGATATATTATCCCTAGATATGCTGTGTTTCACGTGTGAAGGTGACAGGATGATATTCTCATATGTGCAAAAATTATGTAAAAATCCACACTACCCGAAAGAGAAATTAACCAAAATTAAGAATGTAAGGAATGAGATTATGTGATTAAAAGAATTACATATCTTATTCTTTTGGCCTAAAATAATACTTTCAAAACAAAGACATTCTTCACTAAATAATGATGTCACGATGCTACAGAATCACAAGAAAAATATAAGGGACAACTTAAGTTTTTTTTTCTTCTATATTTTATTCTGCGCTAATATTTGACTGAGGTGAAGAATAAGACACACTTAAGTATAAATAAACCTACCAGCTCTCGAACTTGAGCTTGTTTATTTGTTTTCTTCTCCCTCGGGTACTATCAATAGAATGTAGATTTCTACCAAAGAACCATCACACAACACTTGAATTAAGCACTAAAAGAATCATTAACATTTTCTGCCATGCTTGTGCTCAAAGTTAATAATTCTGGGTTTGAGAAGCTCAAAGTCCTAATGTTATTTTAATGACATCATTTGTTTCCCAGGGACCAATGACACTGCCACAGATTCTCATACATTTTAAATGAGAAAGCAAGAAACTGTCTACATATCTAACAATCAATATAGCAGAATAAAAATAACAACGAAAATTTCAGGTCCTTTTAGGAAAAAAAGCTCTAATACAACGTTTTACAAATGTTACTATGTGTCAGTTTGCATTGTACTATATAATTATTATTCAAAATGATTTCTGCCTACAGTTTTATTCAAGATATTTTGACCTAGCATTCACTTTCCCTTGATACTAAAAACAAATAAAAACTAAGGGACAAAAATATCACAAGAAATGTCCAGCGCAGATAGCTCAAACGGCCTAATAAAACAGTTGTTGAAAAATGTTAACATTTTTCATTTGAAAGCGGGAGGTTAAGTCTCCCACGTATTACTGATGCTAATGAATTCCTAACCACAATGAACCTTCCTGAGAAAAAAAGTCAAGCTTCCACTGATAATTCTAAATGTATTCTGTGTTTACAAATGCACACACTTTGCCTCTCACATGAGCCCATTAAGTTTAAGAGTTAGAGTAGTAAACAGTAGAAAAATACAATATGATGAACTTCAAAGTATTTGCCATTTGTTTTTGACAATTTGGATGAGACATTGAATAGTAATTCTAAATATAACATTTTGAAATCTTAATTTTCACCAGACATTTTAGACAGTTCTCATTTAATCCTTTGAAAACACAGTTGAAAATCTATGTTTATGCATGGATATTTGTGAAGATTAAAGCTAAATAAGAAAGCTACTCCCCAGCAATTCTTTAAAAACTGCCATTGGAAATGAATGGAAGAGTGACAAACATCATTTCCAAGTCTGATTTTTCATAAAGTAAACATACTTGGATCTTTTAAAACTGTCTATAATAGTGTTATCCTATTCAAAATTAGCATATTCCCCCTAACTGTCTTCAACTAAGTTCTTTTTGTTGTTGGGCAAAAATCCTTCTGAAGTTCTATATTCCACCTGTGCCTGGTTGATCACATTAAAACACTACCTCAGGGGCTTCCCTGGTGGCGCAGTGGTTGGGAGTCCGCCTGCCGACACAGGGGACGCGGGTTCGTGCCCCGGTCCGGGAAGATGCCACATGCTGTGGAGCGGCTGGGCCCCGTGAGCCATGGCCGCTGGGCCTGCGCGTCTGGAGCCTGTGCTCCACGACAGGAGAGGCCTCGGCGGTGGGGGGCCCGCGTACCGCCAAAAGAAATAATCATAATAACCTCTGTTTATGAGGAGAAGGATGTTTTTTGAGCAACTGTAGCTTACAAATGAAAGTATTCACTCTTACTTAAAAACAGTTCCCCATAGTGGCTTTGGTCAGTATTCAACAATTAGGTTCAGAGCTAGATCCAAGAGAATTAAATAGATTGACAGCAGATTGAGAGAAAGACACATGCATCAGGAAGTAAGTAAAATATTGGCCACTTTCCTATTGAGAGAAAAAAAAAATCTGCCAGCCCTTCACCTCAGCTTGTAGTGGGATCTAGAATTAATTGAGGATTAAAGTATTCAAAGAGTAAAGTTATTGCTTACGCTCATCACTAAAGCCCTGTGAACCCACACTGCTCAGTTTCCTGCTTGGGGGAAGAATTCCACCCAAAAGCCACAATGACTCCTATAATAAAGGAAACAAGGTAAACTCATAAATTTGTAAAATAGTCAAAGGCCTTAAGAATGGGCATATTTGTGAAGAATCTGGTAACAGTATTTTCTAAGTAGGTAGAGACATAGGTTAACTATGTCTAGTAAGTATATTACTAATAACATCCCACTTTGGCAAGAAAGCAGCATTCATGGCAGACACATGCATGACATTTTGTCCTTCCTAAAATCAGTTGACATGCAATGTTTTACCTGTTAACTCTAAATGAGGCACCATAACACTGAGTTTTCAAGCAAATCTGTTTCTTACTGGGTATGTCTGAAGGCCATACTTCCCTATTTAGAAAGGCTTTTAGAAACTTCATTGGTGGTCCAGTGGCTAAGACTCCGTGCTCGCAATGTAGGGGGCCTGGGTTCAATCCCTGGTCAGGGAACTAGATCCCACATGCCTCAACTAAGAGTTCACATGCTGCAACTAAAGATCCCGTGTGTTGCAACTAAGGATCCTGCCTGCCTCAACAGAGATCCTGCACGTGGCAATGAAGATCCCGTGTGCCGGAAGTAAGACCTGGTACAGTGAAAGAAAGAAAGAGAAAGAGAAAGAGGGAAAGAGAGGGAGGGAGGGAGAGAAAGAGAGAGAGAGAAAGAAAGGAAGAAAGAAAGATAGAGAGGAAGGGAGGGAGGGAGGGAGGGAGGGAGAAAGGAAGGAAGGAAGGAAGGAAGGAAGGAAGGAAGGAAGGAAGGAAGGAAGGGAGAAAAGGGTTTTTGGAACAAGTTGACAGGCATGAGCCTCAGCTTTCTTCCAAATATACCTAAAAATGCTAAGATATGCTGAGGCAAGGGGAAGAAATTTTTAAATCTGACATTTTCTCTTTCTGACAGCATTGTGCTAATGTAGTGAGCAGAACGTGGACTTGAACACCTAGCCTGACCCTTCCTAGCGTGTGACGATAGGCAAACTGTTTTACTCTGTCCATGCATCTGTTAGAATTTTCTCTCTTGTTCTTTAGAGAGCCTGCCACTGCACTTTTTTTTTTTTTTTTTTTTTTGCGGTACGCGGGCCTCTCACCGTTATGGCCTCTCCCGCCACAGAGCACAGGCTCCGGACGCGCAGGCTCAGCGGCCATGGCTCACGGGCCCAGCCGCTCCACGGCATGTGGGATCTTCCCGGACCGGGGCACGAACCCGAGTCCCCTGCATCGGCAGGTGGACTCTCAACCACTGCGCCACCAGGGAAGCCCACACTGCACTTTTTATCTGCTAAACTTTCTAAACTTGGGTTGACTTTAAGAATGCATGTATTGTAATAGTTTGCTAACCAGGTTGAAGACAGACATATATGTAGGTACCTAGGGAGAGGTTTTAAATCAGGTGAAATCCAGTCCCTACAGATCAGAAAGAAAAATATCGTGAAAGATTTTATATCTATCTATCTATGTGAACGTATATATGTACATATGTATGTATCTGTGTATGTACACAGATATATCTATATATGTGTGTTTGTGCATGCATGTGTTTGTGTACAGATGTATGTATATGTATGTATATTGTATATGTATACATATGCATGTATGTGTATGCATATTTGAAAATACTCAAAGTTCCTATGTCAGAACTGTATCGTTGGAAAATGGTGGTGAAACTTATGCATGTGGAAAACGACTTCCTGAGTTTAAAGTCTTTTAAAAATGTATGCATTCAGAGACATTTAAGTAGAAATATCTATGGCAGATTAATATATTCACCTAAAACCTTATCATCTTTTATTTCTATAGTGAGAAATGTTTGGAGAACAGATAGACCTAGGTGTGAATCCTGCCTTTCATCCTTACTAACTTTGTACTGTGGCATAGTATTTAATCTTCATGGGCTTAATCAGTAAACACCCACTTCCAAAAATTGTATCTGGGTTATTTCACACAATTTGTGGCATCATTGGGTACTCAGGGAATACTTGCTTCCCATTTCCCTAAAAGAGGATGGGAACGTATGGAGAGGGGTTGGTCAGGTGAGTGGGCATGGGAGATATTAGTAGAGACCATCAGGAGAAAAGATGGGGAACTCAGCTGAAAGCATACTGTTTCCAGTCTTCCTGAAGGCAGGAACACCTCCCTCCATGAATTAAGGCTAATTCCATGGCAAGGATTTCTGAGACTGTCTCAAGGCAGCTGATGGAAATTTGGAACAGACAAGTGAAGCTCAGTAGAAATTCATGACGGGTTCATTGTTTTGCAAAACTCTGGGTTCCCAAGAGAATACAGAGGAAATCTCATGCCTCAGAAATTAATGATTGCATTCTGTTAATCACCAGCCTAACTTGCCACTGAAATTGTAAAATGCCACATTTCCCTAGAGCTGGAGCTATATACACCAGTGCCATTTCCATAATATTTAACGCTATTCCTAGTGCAGGACTATAAATTCCACCCACAATTATTTGGCTCCTATTTGATAAGTGAATAGTCCCTGATACTGGAATCGAATTTCATGGCTAATAAGCTCTCTGATTACTAGAAATTTTCAGTATTTAATTTAAAAAATGTTGCTTAGCCAAGACAGTCATTATTTTCTAATGGAAGTTGGATCATTTCGCAACATCCTTTCCTGCTACTGCTGGGGCATTGGCAGCGCTAATCATCACCCACAAATGGGTTGCCTTGCACTGGAATTTGGTTGTACGATACAAGTAATGAGAAATTTTCCAGGAATTTTAAGCGGCACAACACATTATCCTCTTTATATAATATATTCGGTGTGTCTTCTGGGATTAGGTAAATTTGGTGCCTTGGAAAATATTATCAGAATACACTATTTTACAAAAATATACAACTATGCAAGGTTTCCATAGATTTGCTCAGCATGCTCTTCTGAATTCAAGGGGATTTAGTTTCTTCATAAAACAACCTGAGAATAGAATATGTGGCCTCCATCTTCCTCACTAGGCCAGTGTTGGCCAAGAAGCAGGAGCGGGATTATTAGGGAGTGAGAACACAGAAAAGAGGGTATTAGAAACCAGACTGACCAGCTGGGGGAGACAGGAGAGGGATACGTGTCAAGTTTCAAGGTGAAGGGAAGATGGAAAGACCAAAAAAATCTCAGATGGTGGTCACAGGAGCAAATGGATGAGGGAGAGAGCATGGGTCACTGTGCTCAGCTAACGGCAAGCATCTGGACAGAAGTTCCTTTTATGCAGTACATGCAGCTTTTAGTGAAGGCCAAATTAGCTCCCTCCAGGCTTGGCAAATAAAATTGTGCATGGCTACTTGAAAAAAAACTAAACAAAAATCATGGGTTCTGGGTTCCAATAGTCTGAACTTGACTCCTGTTGCTATGATCTTTGTCATTTTTGTTGAGTTACATAACTTCTCCAAGCATTCACGTCTGCAAAATGGGTATAATAGTAACACATACCATCAGAGGGCTGCAGTGATGATTAAATAAGACACCATATAATTAAGGGTTAGCATTTTGCCTGGCAAAGTATTAATTATGTACACTATTATCATGTGAAATTATGTATGGACAATATAAGAATATGATAAGGAAAAGGTGATTTAAAGATGATCATTATAAAATAGGCTTGGACTGCATTTTTCAAAACAACGTTCACAAATATAAGTAATTCAGAATGCATAGGATTCTAAGGCTTGCCTGGTAGTGCGGTGTTAAGAATCCGCCTGCCAAGGCAAGGGACACAGGTTCCAGCCCTGGTCCGGGAAGATCTCACATGCCACAGAGCAACTAAGCCTGTGCGCCACAGCTACTGAGCCTGCGCTCTATAGCCTGCGAGCCACAACGACTACGCCCACATGCCTAGAGCCCGTGCTCCGCAACAAGAGAAGCCACGACGAGAAGCCCGCGCAACGCAACAAAGAGTAGCCCCTGCTCACCGCCAACTAGAGAAAGCCCGCACGCAGCAACAAAGACTCAACGCAGTCAAAAATAAAATAAGTAAAATAAATAAATTTTTAAAAAATATAACAACAACAAAAAAGAATGTATAGGACTCTGAATATTGGGTATGCTTTCACTCTATCAAAGTTTGTTTTTTTTAAGCAACTAATGAAGAGTTACATCACTTGGATATCCCATAATGAACAAAATCAATATTTTAAGATTTTACTAGGTGTTAGATTGTTAATTACAAAAGAGTTTTGAGATTTTTTTTTGTTTTACACTGTTCTCCCTCTCTGGCTCTCTCTCGCGCGCTCTCTCTACCACCGCCCGCACTGAGATTCCTTTCCATTATTTCAGAGGCACTTATGAGCACATCTCTGTGCCATAAAGACCCAACCCTTCTTGAGTTGATTTGTCTAGGAGTATTCACAACACAGAATATCTATGTCATATTTACTGTTTGCCAAATTCTTGCACTTTCACTTTTCCCCTTAATTCTCACAACTCTGTAAAGTATGTATGAGGCAGATGCCATCAATCCTCCAGTTAAAAGAAGAGGAAACTGCGCTTCACCAAATTTAAGTGCTGTACGGAAACTTACACTGTGAACTGTGTCCAGAGGGAGACGCCTACTGAATGCCTCTCAGTACTGCAGGTGTTCCTAAAAGATCATGCCATTGCTATTAGGCCTGTTTAAAAGACTCGTGTGCTTAAAAACTGGTTAAATAATGTAAACAAGGAAGGGAGAAAAGAGAGAATGTTTTTCCCGCCTTGGGTCAGGGGCAAGATAAGCTTCTCCTACAGGATTTGTTTGGTGGAATGCGTCATGTGCATACATCTGAGACAGTGCAGGTGCCTGGGGATGGTTATAGCTCAACCCTGTGGCCCTGGTGCCATGGAGACCAAATTCCAATCTGCTGAGCTCCACATTCTGCCCTGATGGAGCTGGGCATCGTGCCCGAAGTAAAGAGGATCCTCATGCCCTGACTTTTTGGTCAGCCCCTGTGCCAGGGGGCTGTCTGGCAGTGCTGGACCCACTGATCGCTCTCTAGAGTGGAGCCAGGGCCTGCGAGGCAGTCTGACTCCAACCAGAGGTTTCTCTACCAGACGGACGACTGTTGTCTGTGACCTACCAAGGTGGCGGGGGGGGGGGGGGGGGGAAGGGGGGGTAGGGGGCTGGTTCTCAAGTCAGTGTGACTAAAAATACATTCTGTCTGAATCAGAGGGGCATTGTCAACTTGGGATTCAAAGTAAGTGAGGAGTCCTGTGGCCTCAGTGCAACAGAAACTGTGCTCATGGTTATAAATTATAACCCAATTCACCTCACATTGATTAGTAAAACAGCTTGTTAATAATCCGATCACCTTTATAGTGAATCTGGCTAATGATGTGGGGTAGCTACAGTAGTACATCACTACCCCAAGATCCGTTGGCTAAACAGTGACACTGAGATTAGCACTGCTGTCACACTCTTTCCCTCTCTATCCAAAAACAAAAGGCAAACACACATTGCAGGGAGGAGAAAGGGGGAATGAGCCTTTATTGATAGATGTAAAAACATATGGAGAGTTGCTGTTCATTGGGTACAGAGTTTCAGTCATGCAAGATGAAAGAGTTCTAGAGATCCACTGTACAACTGTCATTGTGCTTATAGTTAATGACACTGCACTATACCCTTAAATTTTTGTTAGGATGGTAGATATCATTTTATGTGCTATTTACCACAATAAAAAAATGGTGGATGATCTTCTACAGGAAAGAAAAGCATGTTGATTTTAGCATCATATAGAACAAATCATGGGTCTTAAGTCATAAAGGCTTAGCTTTGAATGCCAGGCCAATTCCTTACAACGAAATACTTATTTTATCTCCCTGAGCTTGGTTTCCTCATCTGTGAATTGGGGATAATAACCCATGCCTTTCAGGGCTGTTAGGAAGATTAAATGAGATAGCAATTGGGAAAGCGTATAGCCTAACACTTGCCCTAGAAGAGGCACCCTCCAAGTTTAATGTTCTTCCCTTTATCACCACAGATTTTTTTTTTATGCTAGCATGTTTATCTAATTTAAAGTGAGGTATAGCTCTGATATAATGGCCTAAAGTGCAAGTCAACCTTTTAAGTTAAATGCAGTTCTTGCCAGAAATTCCCTCATGATAATTACCTTCTCTTGTTTCTTAAAAGCTCTTGTGAGTGGACCCAAATCACTCCAAAGTCCATTCCCACCCATGATTCTACTGCTGGGAATCAAAATAACAGACAACAAGGAACAGCCCCAGACTCCACTGCAGAAAGAGCAGACGCGTGTTGTCGCTCTTTACATATGCGCAACTGCATAAGCAGCCTGGGAATGCGGATGATTGTCTCAACAATATATACTGTAAAACCTCAATTTCATGGGGGAAAGTTTAGGTCACTCAATCTATGTGTCAGGAAGTCTTTTAACTATGACACATGGTAATTAATAAAACAACTGTCAATCACTTTATTCAGGACAATACGTTGTACACTGTGGAACCCTAAAGATGCCATAAATCACACTTAAGGATAGTATGAAGGAAATAACTGATCCTTTACCTATCCACAAAAAGAATCCAAAAGAACCCACGACAAAATTTGCCCCCAATCTCTAGGTACCAATTTTTGACTTATTCCTTAAATAGATGAGAAATACTTTTCCAACAATTGATAGGAAATATTTAAATAGATAACTCGTATATGGTGACATATTTTCAGAAAGAATAGTGATGCCACTGTATTAAAGAGAATGAACATTCAAATCCTGAATTGATTTTAATAAGATGCCTGGGCTACAGTTTAGCATAGCAACAGTGCTAAGAATAAGCAACGAGGATACAATTTTTCTACTTTCATTAGAGAAAACACAAGGCATGCCCAAAGATACTCACAAGGAATAAATACACTGTGAAGAAGAAAATAAGAGCAAAGAAACCACAGGGTATATCTCTGCCTTCCAGCTTCAGAACATAGGGAATTAAAATAAATCTATCTTTTAATATGTTGTCCTGAATACCACAGGCATTGACACAAATCTGTTCATTCCTCTTGCATCACTTTAGTGACAGAGTAAGATGGATGCACCTGACCCCAGGTCAGTCCTCACTCCCTGGGACCCTGAAGCTGCAGGGAATTTGGGAAAGCTTGTTGAGTGAGTCTGGATGGAAGACACAAGTACAAGCTGTTCAAACTACAGGGAAGCAGGATAAAGAAAATCAAACCCACTGTATATAATGTAAACTCTATTCAGGACCATGGACGGCACTTAAATAAATTGAGCTTAAGTCTGTGCTATAGACAATGTCTTTGATTTTTAGAGAACACAGGTAAAACTGAGGTGACTTCTCTGAGGAACTCGGTATAGACAGAGGTCTCCCGTGCTGAATTTTAGTCCGCTGGGCTTAGGCAGTATGCCGGACCCTTGCAGGGTGCTCTGGAGGCTCCCAACGAGACAAGCAAGGGCCTCTGTCATCACTGAGCTCACAGTCCAATTGGCAGAGATAAAGAAAACCAAAAAACATGGTAGGGAGGAGTGAGCTTTAAACGAAATCATGAAGAATTTAAAGAAGGTGGTGACTAAAGAGGAGGTAAAATGCAGAAAGTAAGAAAGAATGATGAGCAAATGCAGATAAGGGCAAGACGTGTTCCAGGGAAGGGCTGGGGGGAGCTAACATTTTCTACAGCTGTTTCCACAAGTCAGCTGCACTCACTATCTCCCTTATCCTCACCTCAGCCCTATGAAACCAGGGTCATTATTCTTATTTTAGATATAAGGAAAATAAAGCTGAAATAAATTAAGTAGTTTGCTTCAGGTCATGCAAGTGGAAATTGACACAACTCAAATTCTACCTCATTCAAAGTCAAGGCACAGTCTACTGCTCTCTGCCCCTTTGCAGGAAGTAGCCTGTGGTTTCCACAACACGTCTACTGTTTCAAAAATACATATGCAAACATATACATTAAAATAGGAATCCACTGGGGCTTCCCTGGTGGCGCAGTGGTTGAGAGTCCGCCTGCCGATGCAGGGGACACGGGTTCATTCCCCGGTCCGGGAAGATCCCACATGCCGCGGAGCGGCTGGGTCCATTGAGCCATGGCCGCTGAGTCTGCACGTCCGGAGCCTGTGCTCCGCAAGAGGAGAGGCCACAGCAGTGAGAGGCCCACGTACCGCAAAAAAAAAAAAGGAATCCACTGAAATAAGGATTCTGGAAAACCACAATTCTGTGTGCATATTTCTGAGATTTAAGGACCTTTATATATAGGCACTGTGGTTATAGTATCTGCCTATTCATTCTAGGCTCAATGCTTTGTTAATTAAAAAGAAACACTAACAGGTTACAAATACAGCTAATAAGCGATTAGTTCCTCACATGCACGAGGGATTTGCAACATTATGGGACAGAGTAAAAAGTCCAAGAGAAGGAACTAGCTCTTGCTTCACTGCTTTTGCCATATTGTCATAATACTAGAAGAGTACAGATTTTCTGACCACCTACCTCAAATCATTTCTCATGTAGCTTATTCTTACACAAAATCGTCTAATTTTGCAAATCCATTACTATAATGTTAAACGATCTATGATTTTTAAATCTCTGACATGTGGTTAAGCAATAGTAAGGAGAATACATTTTACAAATATAAATTGAGGTTCGAAAGATATAAAGGACTTTCCTGAGATGAAACAGTAAGGCAACAGGAAGGTCAGATAGACAGAGTTTAATTTATTAATAATAGGAGATGCACTGTGCTCAAAGGGAAATCTAGAGGTGACTGGCCTCACTCAAACGCCTGCTGCACTGTAGAGGATGACAAATGCTTGCTTATCACACGTGTGCCCTTGTACTATCCACTCAAGCATACATCCATCAGTTCTTCACTCACTCACTCATTCATTCATTCTGTAAACATCTTATAAATTTTGTCTATGTGCCAAATACTGTGAAAATAAAAAAAATAAGATACAGTTCTAGTCTTAAGAGAAATCGAAAGTGACACTAAACATTGAATTATAATGCCACATAGTAAACACAGTATTTGTTATTCACAAGATATTTTGAGAGGTAGAGGAACACTTAAAACCAGGTAGAAGGCATCAGGGAAGGCTTCCTAAGGTACATGCATGAAATGAATCTTAATGGAATAAATACTAGTTATGCAAGAGTAGAAAACTATTGTGGGAAAAATCTGTGCTTCAGGGGAAAACTGCATTGTCTATAGCATACACTTTGAGGGCATCTCATTCTAACCTTGCATCAGGCTATTTTACAACTCTGTAAACTGTAGATAACTGACAGCAATTCAAAATAATTTCTGCCTATAGACATGCAACATTCTGTCTCATGGAGTTTCAATTGACTTCCCTCTTCCACCATAGAAGAGGCCAGTTTTGCCTCTACTTACACCTGCTTTCAATATTCCTGACCTATAATTATGTCTGTTCTTTGGATTCTCCTTTGAACTCGTTTATAGCATCTTACTGGTTCCCTCGTTAATGAGCTAAATTGAATTTTTAATATGGCATCATTTTACATGTGCATGAGGGTCACGATTTTGCCTGTTTTTGAAAATGATTTTTTAACGAATATTCCATAGTAAAGATACTATGAGAACAAATGAGTGTCTATAAGGAGCATCATGCACCCTGGCAACTACAGGGGCTTAGGTCTTGGAAAATAAAAGATGTTCCTGTTAATATGACTGACATTTTATTCTCCACTGCAAGCCAATGTAGTCTCCAAACTGTCAAAGAAAGAGATATCAGAACTAAGGCACAATGTGCTATTACCATCTACAAGATGTATTAAATGACTTTTTTTCTTACTCATGAAATAAGAACTATAGGGCTTCCCTGGTGGCACAGTGGTTGAGAGTCCGCCTGCCGATGCAGGGGACACGGGTTCGCGTCCCGGTCCGGGAAGATCCCACATGCCATGGAGCAGCTGGGCCCGTGAGCCATGGCCGCTGGGCCTGCGCGTCCGGAGTCTGTGCTCCGCAACGGGAGGGGCCCCAACAGTGAGAGGCCCGCGTACCACAAAAAAAGAAAAGAACTATAATGAGATAGTCCTCCTAGACCTCAAGAACTGCAAATGTCAAAAGTGATTTCAACTTATTTCAATTCTGCTTAAACTGTCATTATTCCAATCCAGTGAGAATATAGTCCTCAAATTTTTAATATTCTGAGTATTCATAATTAGAATTTTCTACTCTTAGGAAGAACAGAGATCTAGCTGTTCTCTCCACTGCACTTATGAAACAACACAGCAACACAAGACATTACCAACTGCAGCAGCATTAGAAAAAATTGGGAACCAAGAGGAGGTCGTAAAAGTAAAAAAAATTCCTTTTTATTTTGAAATATTTTAATCTATCTTTTCTAGTTAGAGTATCAAAGTTTTCTTCAATATTCTTAAAATACATGTTAAGCTCTCTTTCTTAGGGACCAAAGTAACTTCTGATTGGTAGTCCATAATGAATGGAGTTTGCAGATCCATCCACAGAACAGTATTATCTATTTTTTAAGTAGAAGCATAAAATTTAACATATTTTTTTCAAAGCAGTGGTTGGAAATATGAAAGAGTCAGACAAGATGGAAGTCAAAATAGCCCACTCATTCACTCCCCAAGACCAGAGTCAGTATTAGTGTGATTATGTATTAATGCTTGGGTCATAGATGTCTACCTCTCCCATCCAGGAACCACCACCTACCTACTCTTGAACAGCCCGTATGAGGGTTGTGCCCAAGGGATGGACTTACACGTGACAAGACTATTGTGCGTGTTTTATGTTCCTGAAAATTAAGGGCCAAAGTTAGTCTTTTCCAAATGCTCCATCCACAGAGATGGCCAAAGTCTACATGGGGGGAAGGAAATGGCAAGGTCATACGCTTAAATGAAATGGACTTGAGGTGGTCAAGCAGCATACTACGAACAATGAATAGGACTATAGTTCAGTGCATGGAGAGAGTCGAAGAAATGGCAATGATCAAGCAGTTTATGTATTTATTTGATGCAGAAGCAGTGTCACTGCTATTACTGAGAATTGAGTTTAGTTACATGTATGCCAGGCATTAAACACTTCCAAACATAGGATATCACGTGTTTTCAATTCCTCTTAGGAAAAAAGAGATGATTTTTAAAAATACAATAACATGTTAGTAATGTTTACTTATAAAACACATATAGACGTGAAATTACTTTCTATTTCTTTGATATGTGCAGTCACTTGGATAATCAAGTCATTTCTACCTGTATTACCTTGAAATTATTAGCAGTAACTAAGAATAAAGAGTTAGAATATTATAATTAAAGGTTGAAAGAGGCATAGCTAACTTATAAAATATTAACCCTGACAGATGCTTTCTAGAGAGTGTCTACTGTACAACACCCATTCGGATATTTAATTAAAATCCCTGGTCCACCTAACATGGGTCCGTGGGAATAACAGTGCTTCATTATCCAATATGACTCCACACTAATAGATGTGTGCACTCAATTGAAACAACTTTACCTAAAATAATGTGGCATTAAAGAGGTCTGATGAAATTGTATATTTACATTGGACCAGTCTGCCAGGATGGACACTTCAAAATGTTTTAGGGATGATGAATATGTCTGGGGAAATGAAACTGGCTTTTCACTTAGGTGGAGATCCATGTTTTTCAGACTCTTAAAAAGAAATATTTGAACATATAGATATTAACTTTCATTTTGAAATCAGGTATTGTTGGGAGTTTCCTAAATTTCAAGAATTAATTTCTACCTTTACTTAAAATATAGTCTACTTCTAATCATGTTACTACTTTCCCGCTTAAAAGCCCTCAAGAAGGCCCCCCACACAAGATGAGTTGAGCTCAGAGCTCTGTAAGTTATATTCTAAACCTTCTTGGTTCTTGCACAAACCTATTTTTGCAAACTCATCTTCCATTTATTTCTTTTACATTCATTTTGTCCCTCCTTGCCCCCATTCCCCTAACTTGGTAGGTGGAGAATCCCCCTACCTTACAAGGTCCCGCTCCAATTCCATATTCTACCTTATACTTGTTCCACTCCCTTCAGCCAGATTGCAAAGTTTCAAAACTCTGCACCTCACAACACCTAAAGGTAATTTGAGTAGTACCTGTTGTTTTTGATAACACAAACTAGTATTATTATTGCCTCAACTTAAATGTATATTAAAATGAATATTGTTAGTTCTTTTCAAGAAAAATCTGCTCAGGAGGTGCCTACTGTCCCCATGATGGCTGCACCAGAGCCCCCTGGGAAGGGGAAGGTGGAATTAGAAGATCATGTGACATTGGAGTAGGAGGATTTATCTTGGCGACTTTAGGATGCTGGTTCCGTTGTGGGTATAATTATGCAAAGCTAAGAATCCAGGAAAGACTTGCCATAGAAGGAATTAAAAACAAGATTTTATTTGAAAGTACCCACCTTGATCCTGAAAGAAAACAAACCAATGGCAGCGGCAGCAGCAACTGAGTAGTCTTGAGCATAGAAAACCCAGATATAACTCACTTCAGTGTAAACAAAGCTGAGATCAACTACAGAAAGCATTTTATGTCCCATAAGGCTTTCAATCAAGTAAATAAAGTATGCGTAAATTGTAGTCTTTTTTACACGTGTATGAATATTTACAAACTTATTCTGGCCCTGTAGCCACTGTCAGTATAGCACATAGTGGCCTCGTACTTAAAATAAACCTCGTATTTAATACACTTTAAAAAAAAACAGAAGAAAAAGAAAAAGCTGCTTAATTCCAAAAGGGAAAATCAAATCCTGACAATGCCCTCCATTAACATAGCAAATAGTTTCCTTGCTTTCTAGAGCAAGGTTTGGTATAGATCAAGTTTTCTTCCTGAGGTATGTCTCAATTTCCTTTTAGTTTCCTTTCACTGATATTATTAGACTTTCATCTCCATGTTTCACCTGAAACACATATCACATAGGCACCAACTCTCTCCCTCATTTGGATATAAGCCATAAAATCCAGAGCCACCTGTAAACTGTGACCTAGAGGTTTGTACAGATTGTTTGCTCCATGTCTGTTTCCTGAAACAGACATCTCTCCCCTATTGTCATCATTCATTGAACTCAATTATAATTGTTGTTAACATTATTGCCACTTCCATTTTCTGTGATATTTCCTAAGTCAGGAAGCAAGCAAAGGTCTGGTGGAGCCAAACAGCTTCTATCTTGTTGGATAAGGCTCTCTTGTGATCTTTTTCTAAGGGACACCTTTGGCTACCTCCCAGAGACATCTTTCTTCCTGGAGAATAATTAGCCTCAAGGCAAGGATTTGAGTAAAGAACTGTTCTGCTTCTATCTCTGAAAATACCTATGCCAATCAAGAAAGAGTAACTAGTATATTAGAAACTGTGTCAGAGTTCCCCAGTGATTTCCATCCAGGATTTATATCTGAGGGCTGTTTTTTCAAAAAGGACATTCATCAGAGAGGTTGTTCGCCAACATGGGAGATGCTCTATTGTTTTCTGAGGTGGTTCTTTAGTTCCCAAAGGCCATTTATAATACCTCTTGAGATGGTAAAAGCCTCCTTCAGATAATTAAATAAGCCATTAGAAGTGCCAAAATGCCCCCAAAGTTTTAATTAGCTCATTACACATGAACAGTAATTAATCATTTTGTAGAGTCTTAGGTGAAGGTTACCATCTTCACTGAGGGTTCCTGGGAACACTCAAAGTGAGAGAATATCAATCCACAAATCAGAACATTCTCAACAACATCCATCAAAAAAACCCAACCTGTTTTTCGCTCCCAACTAGTGTGCTAGAAGATGTCTTTAATTGTATTTCTTTAATTAAAAAAGAAATTTATTTTACACACAATGAAATCTCTGAAGCTGGTCACCTCTGGAGGCTCCAGCAGACAATACTCTAAGGCACGTAGACATCACAGGAAATTTTGTACTGACAGCTTTGAATGGATCAGACTGACTAATCAGAAACATCTCAAGGAAGAGATAAGGTTATCATAAACCAGAACTATTTTTCTAAGAGAAGTAGGTGCAAGCTGACATTATATTTCTTATTTTGTTCTGACACAATCACATCTTCCAACCATCATATTGCAGAATAACTACAACCACTAATATAAAAGCGATCATTTATTAATCCCTTACTACATGCCAAACACTTTATGTACATATGATTTAATTTAGTCCCAGCCACTATGGAAAACAGGTATTCTTACCTCTGTTTTACAAAGAAAGGAATGCTTGCTCAGAAAGTTAACTAAGTTTCTCAACCTCACCCAGCCAGCAGTGACAACAATGGGTTTCAAATGTAATTCTGTTGGGTTCTAATGACCTCTCCCTCAACCATCAAACTTCGCTGTCTCCAAGCAGACATGAGCACATTGTGATTGAGTTCCACATAAATCTTTATCTGGCGAACACATTTCTTAGATTTTTTGTGCTTTTTAAAAGTGTAGTCAAAGTTCATACTATACTAACTCAGACTTCCCTTTTTTCCCACCAGAAAAGGCAGCCAGATATAGAAATGGGTTTCCACAACACCACGCACGAGGGCAAGGGCTTGTATAAGTAGAGATGGGTGCTGAACTTAGAGTATAATGTTGCTGTGCATTATGGAACAGCCAAATCAGAGAACTCAAAAAGGTTTCCATCACCACATTTGAAGAGTGTTTTCCTATCCTTCACATCCATTCAATAAGCAACTACTAAGTACCTCATAAGTAGGGTTCATCCTGGCCAAGCAGGATGGAAATTTCAGGTTTGAAGAAGTGTTGGAATGAGAACTTTATATGTATTTTTTCTCACTCGTTAGAAATGAGATTATTGGAGAATAGAAGACAAATGCCACCATAATATGAGACTGTACGGTTTATTGATTAGGAATGCATTTGGATGCAAGTAACAGAAACTTTGACTCCAAATAAGGGTTTGGTTTTTTCTCATATGACCAGAAATCTGGAGGTAGGCAGAAACTCAGGGAAGACTGGGCATAATATGGTCTCTTCTTCTTGTTCAGAAGATGACCCCTGAACAACTGCAATTCTACACACTGCATCAGTATTTAAGGTAGGAAGGAAAAAAAAACCAGGAGGAGGCAGGAATATAGATTTCCATTTACCAAATGCCATTATCCTATGGCAAACCCAACTATAATGCCATTATCCTATGGCAAACCCGACTATAATGAAATTTGAGAAAAATCTTTCCAAGCTATATAATAGAAGCTAGCCCAAAAGACTGAAGTTGACAACAGATATTGGACTGGAAAACAGAGTCCAGCATATATTGCTTCCACAACCCTAGTCTCAGAGCCTGGAGTCTGAGTACTGTCTCTGAATAACTTGGTTTCTTTCCTTCCTCCCTCCTACCTCCTGACTGTTCCTCTCTCCTTCTTTTGTCTACATCTCTCCTCTGGAAACCTTCTTTCAGTTATCCTCAACGTAGGTGGGCACAGCTGCTTGGCTGGAGGCTCTAATAAGTCTGCATTTTTCCAGAACG
Organism: Phocoena phocoena; assembly: GCF_963924675.1. Lineage (NCBI taxonomy): Eukaryota > Metazoa > Chordata > Mammalia > Artiodactyla > Phocoenidae > Phocoena > Phocoena phocoena. The sequence continues at coordinate 52,498,099 of NC_089234.1, forward strand.
TTGCATGAAAGACAGACTTCAATCACCCCACACCCTTATGGGCTCCAAAGCAGCACATCAGCTACATCAGTTCAAGTTCAACCTGATGGAGAGACTTGATGCCGGGGTATGGAATTAATTTTGAATTCTGAAGTGAAAATCACTAAAATAAAAATGAGTAACGGAGTGCCGATATCCAAGCAGCATTTAAATACAGTAATGTAGCTAATGCTTTCCTCATATCATTCTTTAACACCCAGGAAGAAAATTCTCTGATTTGACAGAAATATCGTTTCTAAGTTTATGAGGAAGAGTTAAGTTAAATTCGTCCTTTCAAACACAGTTAAAAATTATTTCCCTGGAGATGAAATACAATGAATGCCATAATGGGCTAAAGTAGTCCATGCAAATAGCTCCCCCGAAAGTTGTGCAGGACACAGATGACCTCACTTATCTCCAAAATGCTGGGGTAACTGAAGCCCATAATTTGAATCAAGGAATATTAATACATATTTATAGCTTTTAGTAATATACCTTTTACTTTACACTTTGCTTAGCTTTCTAAAGCGTATTTCTATTTAAAACACTGAATTCTGTATAAGGAGATAGCATTTAGGTAACTTCAACTGCTTGTATTAATTTTTTTAAGTACCATACCACTGAATACCCAAAAAGGACACCATAAAATTGAGTTGATATTTACAATAAAAGAATTTTACGTTATTCATTTATTCCTGTGAAAAGCAGCTTATTTAAATCACTAATCTGGGGTCTTCCCTGGTGGCACAGTGGTTGAGAACCTGCCTGCCAGTGCAGGAGACACGGGTTTGATCCCTGGTCCGGGCAGATCCCACATGTCATGGAGCAGCTAGGCCTGTGCGCCACAACTACTGAGCCCATGTGCCTAGAGCCCGTGCTCTGCAACAAGAGATCCCCCGCAATGAGAAGCCCATGCACTGCAACGAAGAGTAGCCCCCGCTCCCCGCGTAAGCCTGCGCGTAGCAACGGAGACCAAAAATCAATCAATCACTAATCTGCTCAGTGAATGAACAGAAATAATATCATAAAAGAACAGACTAATATCAGGATCAGAGAAATACTGTCATTAAAACAAGCAAACATATTCAAAAGTGAAAGGCCATGGAATAATACAGTTGATTTCCACATTTTTTTGCTTGGGAGTAGAAGCTCTTTTGCCTAGGAACACATTTCAAAAATGCATGTTTAGTGCATTCTATTTTTTTGTAGCAAAACTTAGAATCATTATGAAAATAATGATAATATTCTTTACTATGCTTGTAAAAACTGTTCTCAATCACAGGCCTTGCTCTTTTCCAGAAATACTATACTGGAGATTGATTAGTTTATTTCTATTTATACCTCGCCTCTCCCCCCAAAAGGACTTCTTGTTGTCTTTGGCTTTGGAGAGGCCAAAAACCAAAATAAACACAAAAACAAAATATGAAAAGTTGGGGTTCATAAAAAAAATTTTAGGTTCACACACAAAATTTAACCAATAATGACATAGAAATTATAGGTAAAGGAGTAAAAGTAAAACTAAACAATTGGAGCACACAAATAAGTTCCCAAACAGTAAATACTATCACTGTGATTTGGCTTCAAATTTGGCTGCATTTTCAAGCAGCCAAGCAAAAGCTGCAACATGAACACAAATATCAGAAGAAAGGGATCATAACAGCACTTTTTCTAGCACCTAATTTTTAAAAATGCATCTTTCACGTATTAGAACATCAGTGTTAGAAGAAAACGGCCATAACAATATTTTCACAACAGATGCGTTACAAATATTTCATACGGTTCTTTCTTATAATGGCCTTATAATAACAGCTCAATGGAGGTGATTTTGCAAGGGGTCATACCAGTGTGGTTCAAATAAGAAAGCTGTAGTAGCTCAGAGGACTGAGGATTTTTTTTTTTTTTTTTTTTTTTTTTTTGCAGTACGCGGGCCTCTCACTGTTCTGGCCTCTCCCGTTGCAGAGCACAGGCTCCGGACATGCAGGCTCAGCGGCCATGGCTCACGGGCCCAGCCGCTCTGCGGCATGTGGGATCTTCCCGGACCGGGGCACGAACCTGTGACCCCTGCATTGGCAGGCAGACTCTCAACCACTGTGCCACCAGGGAAGCCCAGACTGAGGATTCTTGTTTGTAGCAGAGATCCTAGTATAGTTACTATCACTATGAGGCTTTTTCATTTGCTTTGGAAAATAAAAGACACACACACACACACACACACACACACACAAAACTATTCCAATAAAGACTTCAAAAGAAGGATCACATGGAGTTAAATTCTCTTCATCCTCCTGTAAGGAGTTAATCACCTCCCGGAGCACAAGATTAAGCTGGGAACTACAGTGGTTTTCCCCGCTATATGTGTGTGGGGGGGGTGTGTGTGTGTGTGTGTGTGTGTGTGTGTGTGTATGTGTGTGTGTGTATCTTTGTACAGATGACCAACTGATAGGGACTGGATGGTTGAGAGAGGCTGTCTAACTGCACAGGGCTGGATGCCAAAGCAGGGAGGAAAGATCTTGATGGTTCCATGTGATCCAAACTAGCTCACTGCTCAAAAAGGAAAACTACCTCAAATAAGTAACTAAATAAACTAAATAACACCCAGGAATAAGCTATCACCAAAGAAGAATTAGAAATTACCAATATGTTTCTGGATCAATTTCTGATCCTCCAAGCAATCTAAGAAATACAAAATCCAACAAAAATGAAACACAATTTTTCACCTATCAATCTAAACAAGACTTAAAATCTTACTTTGAATATTGCTGATGTTTCAGGCAACGGGCAAGCTGGTACCCTGCTAATGGAAACATAAGCTGAAAATACAAACTTTCGGTAAGGAAAATTTATAATAAATATGAAAAGCCTTAAAATATGTATGTCCTTTGACCGGCGTTTGTCTATTAAAAAAAAAAACGACTTTGGGGCTTCCCTGGTGGCGCAGTTGTTGAGTCCGCCTGCCGATGCAGGGGACACGGGTTCGTGCCCCGGTCCAGGAGGTTCCCACATGCCGTGGAGCGGCTGGGCCCGTGAGCCATGGCCGCTGAGCCTGCACGTCCGGAGCCTGTGCTCCACAACGGGAGAGGCCACGGCGGTGAGAGGCCCGTGTACCACAAAAACAAACAAAAAAACGACTCTGAATGAATCATCGTGGGAGCATATAAACATATATTTTATTTATATATATATAGTTTATGAAAATACAATGTTCTAAATTACCCATATATCCCAAAGTAGAATACTAGTTGAAAATTTTCAAAATACTATATATATCTTATATTTAATATTATAGTCAAATATATGGACAAGGAGAAAAATCTGATGGGGTTCAAGTAATCCTAACTTTTTGTGTATGAAGTGCTCTGTATGTGCTAACTTTAATAATGAACAAGTATTGTAACTTCTAACATCAACAAAGTTCTTTAAGTTAATATTTAAAAGCAAACTATAAAGTCAGAAATGGATTTTCCAATATTAATTTTTAAAATAAGGATTCTTTTATTGAGTTAGCCTATTTGAAATGACATCATAAAAACTACTGGGACTAAAAAGGGTTTACTTTCAGACACATCTGGATTTTTTTCAAGAGTGCTGGAAATTTCCTTGCAAAATATCTTTGTCAGACCCTTATAAATCACAACATGTTCAACTGCTTCACGCAGCCCTGAACAGATTGAAAGATGCTGTGCTCCAGCCTCAGGCTGCTCAAAGAAGCTCCAAATTACAGTAATTACAAATTTAACCTCTCTTAAATAAAGAATTGGAATGATGAAGACTGTTTCATCTAATAGGCTTTGAGGGGAGACTGGAAGGGTTACAAATAAGATTCATCTTATACTCCTGAAGACCACTGAATAGCTGGATTTAATGTGAGAAAGGACTTAGCCACTTCTGAATTTTTTCCACATTGTTCGGATTAGAAAACCTTGGCCCAGACAGAGAAAGTGAATGACCACCTGGAGAGTCGAGGTCAGAGCTAAGACTGAACCCACTCTCTGGATGGCAGTCTAGAGCTCACTGCACACACTTGCATTCAGCTTCATTATCTGGGTTAATCCTCTTATATTTAATCCTTGCAACAACAGTTCCATAAGCACTTTCCAATAGAAATATAATGAGAACCACCTATGTAATTTTAAATTTTCTGGTAGCCATATTAAAACAAAGAAAGAGATACAGGTGAAATTAATTTTAATAATATATTTTATTCCACCCAGTATGTAAAAGTACTATCATTTCAAACTGAATTCAATATAAAAATGAAGAAAGTCTGCATCCTTTTTTGGGTGGGGAGGGCACCAAGTCTTCGAATGACAGTGTGCTTTTTAAATTACAGTATGTCTTAATTTGGGTTAGTAAATTTCAAGGGCTCAACGACCAGTGGTTGCTGGCTCAAATATTAGATGATGCAGACCTAATGCATAGTTGATTTTATGACTTTCCTCCCCAAAAGGCCAGGCCCAGTAATACATTAGGACTGTACCTAAAGACAGGAAACTTTATAAGGAAATCATTAGAAGAAGCTATACCAATAATGACAAAACATCACAAAAACTGAGGTGTTGTATGGAATAGGCAATGCCTTTCTTGCATTGGCGGATTTTTAAAACATATTTATTGGAGTATAATTGCTTTACAATGGTGTGTTAGTTTCTGCTGTATAACAAAGTAAATCAGCTATATGTATACATATATCCCATATCCCCTCCCTCTTAAACCTCCCTCCCTCCCTCCCTCCCTATCCCACCCCTCTAGGTAGTCACAAAGCACCGAGCTGATCTCCCTGTGCTATGCAGCTGCTTCCCACTAGCGATTTTACATTTGGTAGTGTACATATGTCAATGCTACTCTCTTACTTCACCCCAGCTTACCCTTCCCCCACACCTGCCCCCAGGTCCTCAGGTCCATTCTCTACATCTGTGTCTTTATTCCTGTCTTGCCCCTGGATTCATCAGAACCATTTTTTTTTTAGATTCCATATATACGTGTTAGCATATGGTATTTGTTTTTCTCTTTCTGACTTACTTCACTGTATGGCAGACCCTAGGTCCATCCACCTCACTACAAATAACTCAATTTCGTTTCTTTTTATGGCTGAGTAATATTCCATTGAAAATATGTGCCACATCTTCTTTATCCATTCATCTGTCAATGGACACTTAGGTTGCTTCCATGTCCTGGCTATTGTAAATAGTGCTTCAATGAACATTGTGGTACATGTCTCTTTTTGAATTATGATTTTCTTAGGGTATATGCCCAGTAGAGGGATTGCTGGGTCATATGGTAGTTCTATTTTAGTTTTTTAAGGAACCTCCATACTGTTCTCCATAGTGGCTGTATCAATTTACATTCCCACCAACAATGCAACAGGGTTCCCTTTTCTCCACACCCTCTCCAACATTTATTGTTTGCACATTTTTTGATGATGGCCATTCTGACCTGTGTGAAGTGATATCTCATTGTGGTTTTGATTTGCATTTCTCTAATGATCAGTGATGTTGAGCATCCTTTCATGTGTTTGTTGGCAATCTGTATATCTTCTTTGGAGAAATATCTATTTAGATCTTCTGCCGATTTTTGGATTGGGTTGTTTTTTTGGTATTGAGCTGCATGAGCTACTTGTATATTTTAGAGATTAATCCTTTGTCAGTTGCTTCATTGGCAAATATTTTCTTCCATTCTGAGGGCTGTATTTTTGTCTTGTTATGGTTTCCTTTGCTGTGCAAAAGCTTTGAAGTTTTATTAGGTCCCATTTATTTATTTTTGTTTTTATTTCCATTGCTCTAGGAGGTGGGTCAAAAAGGATCTTGCTGTGATTTATGTCATAGAGTGTTCTGCCTACGTTTTCCTCTAAGAGCTTTATAGTGTCTAGCCTTACATTTAGGTATTTAATCCATTTTGAGTTTATGGTCTTAGGGAGTGTTTTGATTTCTTTCTTTTACATGTAGCTGTCCAGTTTTCCCAGCACCACTTATTGAAGAGGCTGTCTTTTCTCCGATGTATATTCTTGCCTCCTTTGTCAGAGATAAGGTGACCATATGTGCATGGGTTTATCTCTGGGCTTTCTATCCTGTTCTATTGATCTATATTTCTGTTTTTGTGCCTGTACCTTACCGTCTTGATTACTATAGCTTTGTAGTATAGTCTGAAGTCAGAGAGCCTGATTCCTCCAGCTCCGTTTTTCGCTCTCAAGATTGCTTTGGCTATTCAGGGTCTTTTGTGTTTCCATACAAGTTGTAAAATTTTTTGTTCTAGTTCTGTGAAGAATGCCCTTGGTCGTTTGATAGGGATTGCGTTGAATTGACTGATAGTTTTAAGTACTAAAACATTCTCTTTGGGCTTCCCTGGTGGTGCAGTGGTTAACGATCCGCCTGCCAATGTAGGGGACATGGGTTTGAGCCCTGTTCCGGGAAGATCCCACATGCCAGGGAGCAACTGAGCCCATGCACCACAACTACTGAGCCTGCGCTCTAGAGCCTGTGAGCCACCACTACTGAGCCCATGTGTCACAACTACTGAAGCCCACATGCCTAAAGCCCGTGCTCCCCAACAAGAGAAGCCACCTCAATGAGAAGCCTGCACAGTGCAACGAAGAGTAGTCCCCACTCGCTGCAATTAGAGAAAGCCCACGCACAGCAACGAGGACCCAACACAGCCAAAAATAAATTAATTAATTTTAAAAAATTCTCTTTACGTGAAATAGTGCTAATTTATTTGGGAAGTATACTAAAAGCACAGTTAGGAAGATAGAGACCTATGATTGATAGAGCTGTGGTCATTCTCCCTTTGGTATTATCTGCTTATCTAAAACTTATAGGCCTTCCTTCCATTAAGATTCCCAGGTGTCTTCTGCCAGAAAGGACTGCTCCATCCTCCTCAATTTCGTCATCCTTTCATTCTGCTTCGTATGCTAATTAGCCCTTGATCTCCAATCTCCCCAACCAGACTATAATTACCTCAATAAACCTGGATCACAGTTTGTCTATCTAAATTTCCAATCACTGGAAAGTAGCACAGCACATAATAGGTGCTAAAAAATCTTTTACCAGATGGATAAATATATCAGTGATGGCTATTTAGGAGTCCTTTCTGTCTTTCAAAAAATAATACAAGGAGTTAAAGTAGGCAGGAAAAAAAGCAGCCAATGTAAAGCTTCTGCATTTCTAATTAAACTCTAAAGACAGGAATCCAGGAAAGAGCCACAGATCAGTAATCACATGGCTGTGCCAACCAAATATATTATCTAAAATTATTCATTCAAATCAGGAATACTTAACCCTAAGTCAAAGAAAACACACACACACACACACACCCCACACACACCAAGCCCAACAAGCTTATTAGAGTTTCAGTAAACAACCCCAACAAGCTGATATAAAATTATCTGCTTCGTAAACAGGGTAGCAAAACTTTTGAGAACTTAATAAGTGAATTCAAAATTCTTTTTCACTCTTGAACAAAGTTATATTTGGCTTTAGACATAGTTCTAGAAGCCTGGGAGTATTCAGGTACATTTTGATTGAAGTCCTGCTAGGCCAGTGCTATAAACTACAAAGCTTATTCCTGCTGAACATTTCTGCCTAATTTCTGTTCACTGCTAGGACAGTAAGTAGCCTATAAGCAAATGTCTCCACTTGATTTTCCAAGAAAAATTAATTTATTTCTGGGGTGTGTGAAAATTTTTCTTCAGCCTTTAATACACAGGCTGTCTTCTTGTCCTGTGGTATCATCTCTGGCAACTGACTTAATTCCAAGCCCAGCAGTTTAGGAACATATGGTAGAAGCATCTAAAAAAATCAATAGAGGTTCCATGCCCCTCAGTCCCAGGTAGCCTTGCCTACCCTACTGTGAGAGCTCATCAGCACTGTGGTTCCACTTGCTGCCCTTCAAATTGATTGCAAATGTCCTGACCCAAAGGTCAGATGGTAGTGTGTATATGTAAAGCCTGTTTCACCATAGAGCTCAATGCTTCCCACTGCAGGAAGTCAAGAAGGTCATTTCAAAGGCATTGGTTTGTGTCCTACAATAAAAGGGCCAACAGTCTTCTTAGGAATGGCACACGTTTCCACTTCCTCAAGATGACCAAAGAAAGGCCACTGGAGTTTCTCCAGGACCCTTACCATGTTCTTCTGCAACAAAGATGCAGGAACACTACCTTCATAACATGCCTTTAGAACCACCGGGATTGGAAGTTTCTGTGTTTTAAGAGCTACAAGAAATTAAAGTCAATCTAGTTATATTATAAAATTTGTTAATTGTCGCATCCTGATACGAAGTGACATTTACAGTGAGAAATTTGAATGATCTATAAAACCTTAGGAAAATGGATCATTCTTTAGAGAAGGAGGACATAACAGAATGGATACTGAGAAGCAGCAATGGCACTGCAGAGTGCACTAAACCAGGGCTAAAAGACCCAGACTGTCACTTGATTCTCGGGACCCTGCGCAGGTCAGTCAACTTCTGTGAGGCTCCGTTTTTCTTGAAGACCATGACTCTTAATCAGTTTAGGGTCATGGCTTTGAAATTCTGATAAAAATCTTCTCTTGAAAATATAAATTTTACCAAGATCATAGACACCTCCTTATCCTAAAACCCTTCCCTGAACCCAAGTTAAGAATTCATATTATAGATCATTAAACTCCAGGGCCTATCCCTAGGATGTATGCTCTGTGACAGCAGGATGCTTCCAGAGCCTAGGACAGTTCCTGAAACTGAGGGGGTTCTCCAAAGGTACTTGTTTAATGTCAGTAAATAAAAGAATGGTGAAACTGTAAAAGATGAAATACAGTTTATATGAAGGAGACTTCTAAGTTGCAAAATACTCACAGATATGTCATTTTGTTAAAGTAACTGCACGCCACATCACAAGATCTGTTCTAACTGATACAGTAAAACATATAATCACAATTTATATTTTCCACAAGGTATAACTTTGTTCTATAAAAATGGAATTTTTTAAATTGACATTTGTGCTCCAGTATAAATTTGTTCCTTTGAAAATATTTACAAATATCAATAAATTAATGAACATCTAAGTCCCACTTAAGAAATCCTGCTCATTGCCTTATCTGTCCTACTGGATTCTAATGATGGCCTTATTATTGGTCAGATTTAGACATGCGTTGAAGCGTCAAAGTTGGACATATAATTCATCCTCTTAAGAGGTATAAACTTCCAGTTACAAAATAAATGAGTCATGGAGATGAAATGTACAGTGTGGGGAACAGAGTCAATAATAATGTAATATCTTCTTATGGTGACAGATGGTAACTAGACTTATGATGATTATTTTGAAATGTATAGAAATACCAAATCACTATGTTGTGCACCAGGAACTAACATAGTATTGTAGGTCAGTTATACTTAAGAAACAAACAAACTCATAGAAAAAGGGATAAGATATATGGCTACCAGAGGTGGGGGTGAGAAGAGGGAGAATTGGATGAAGGTGGTCAAAAGGCACAAATTCCCAGTTACAAGATACATAAGTACTAGGGATGTCATGTACAACATGATGAAGATAATTAACACTGCCACATGTTATATATGAAAGTTAAGAGAGTAAATCCTAAGAGTGCTCATCACAAGGAAAAAATATTTTTCTTTTATTTTCTATCTATATGAGATGACAGATGTTCACTGAACTCACTGTGTTATTTCATGACGTATGTAAGTCAAATCATTATGCTGTACACCTTAAACTTGTTCAGGGCTGTATGTCGATTATATCTCAATAAAACTGGAAGAAGAAAAAAATGTTTCACATTTAGTCAACAAATTCAAATGCTTGCACTTAACAAAAGACTCCCACCTGAGTTCCCCATTACCATTTATCTTCCATGACTATGCCTCATCTTGGCCCTCATTATCTTTCACTTAAAACATAAAAGTATTCCTCACACCCATTAGGATGGCTACTATCCAAAAAAAGAAAAAACAAAGAAAGATAATAACAAGTACTATCAAGGATGTGGAGTAACTGGAACCCTTATGCACTGTTGGTGGGAATGTAAAATGGTACAGCCACTGTGGAAGACAGTATGGCAGTTTCTCAAAAAATTAAAAATAGAATTACCATATGACCCAGCAATTCCACTTCTGGGTATATACCTAAAAGAATGGAGAGCAAGATCTTGAACAGATATTTATAAGCCCATGTTCATAACAGCATTGTTCGCAAGAGCTAAAAAATGAACACAACTCAACTGTCCATCAATGGATGAATGAATAAGCAAAATGTGGTATACACATACAACAGAATATTATTCAACCTTAAATTAGCAAGCAAATTCTGACTTATGCTACAACGTGGATGAACCTTGAGGACATTATATTAAGTGAAATAAGCCAGTGGCGTAAAGGCAAATACTATACAATTCCACTTATACTCAGCACAAGGTACTTAGCATAGTCAAAGTCATAAAGACAAAGTAGAATGGTGGTTGTTAGGGGCTGGGGGTAGGAAAGAATAAGGAGTTATTGTTTAATTTGCATTGAGTTTCAGTTTTTAGCTTTACAAGATAAAAAGAGTTATAGATAGATGGTAATGGTTGCACAGCATTATGAATATATTGACTACCACTGAACTGGACACTTAAAAATGACTATGATGGTAAACTTTATATTACGTATATTTTACCACAATTAAAGAAAAAAGATATGAACAGAATTCATCAAAAAAATATATACGATTGGCAAATAACTACAGGAAAAATGTTGAATATATTAAAAAAAAACAGGGGACTTCCCTGGTGGTCCAGTGGGTAAGACTCTGTGCTCCCAATGCAGGGGGCCTGGGTTTGATCCCTGGTCGGGGAACTAGATCCTGCAGGCATGCCGCAACTAAGAAGTCCGCATGCCGCCATGAAGATCCCACGTGCTGCAACTAAGACCCAGTGCAGCCAAAATAAATAAATAAATAAATATTTTTAAAATTAAAAACGAAAAACATAAAATTGTCCTCCACTTTTTCTCCCTCCAATCCATCCTCTGCACCATTTTCAAGCATCTTTCTAAAACACAAATTTGATTATGTGACTTTCCTGCTTAAACATCAAGACTTGCTCTGGGCCAACATTTCAGGGAACACCTTGAAATATGGCAAACGATACCCTTGCTCCTCTGGCCGTAACTCACTTACCCTGGCCTCACCCATCTTACACTTCACACTCCACTCATAGTGAACATTTCTCATGTCCAGCACATGCCATATTCTTTATATGCTGCCAGGGGGAGGGTGATGCTGCTTGCAGTGTTCTTGACCTCTTATCTGCCAAGTAACCATCCATCTAGACTTGGTTCAAAAGTCACATTCCTGCCCACTTCACCACCCAGCCAGCCCTATAGAAAAAGTACCTCTTCTGTGCTTCCATACTATGTACACTTGAATATAACACTTACACTGCATTAAGATTATTCATTTGTGCCCTTTTTCACATTTGTCTGAAGCTTCCTCAGAGCAGTCCAAGTACTCAGCACATAATATATACAGTAGGTCAACAACCAAATAAAATTAATATACTGCCATTGCTGATGGTGACATGAGCTCTGAATAAGAAAGTCCCCATGTAAGTTGCAGACCATCTCATTTTTATCAAAGGTATTTAGCCTGCTTATATAGAACCCATAGATAAATGTCTCTTTAAGGGGGAGATAAATGACAGTGGTGATGATGATGACACACAATTATGGACTTGCCTATATTTGCCAGGCTCTATGTTAGTCACTTTATATGTTATTTTTACTTAATTCAAAAGCTTCTCTATAAGGCAAGTATTAATACTATTATCCCATTTCATAGATAAGAAAACTGAGGTTCAGAGGCATTAAATCAATTACTCGGCATCACACAGCTGGGAAACAGTGAAGACAGGATTTGTTCCCAGGATTTTTTTCTTTTTTTTTTTTGGCACACAGTATTACTCTCAAATTCTCTGTTGAACTATCAATAATCAATTCACAAAGATCTTTCCTGAGAAAATCTGAAAAGGCTGTTAAGAGACATGACATGTTCCAAAGCACTGTCTTCAAAATCTAGTGACAGATTAATCTGGTGATATATTAATCAACTATCTATTCTCTCTTTCACAGAATCCAAGTGAGAATTTTTACATGTTCATTTCTCACATTTTAAGGCAGTGCTAACTACAGCATTGTTGTCCACACCTGGAAGTTTCTTGAAAGATATGATGATTCAAATGAAGACTCTAAGAGGGAGAAACTTCTGATGCCATATTGAGAAATAAACTTGATTTCAAGAAAATGAGCCAACACTTACATTTCCTATTTGTGGATTAGAGCTGCCCAAAAGCCTACAGCAGAATCCATTCTCTTCACTGTGGCGCAGACCTCAGATTGGCCTTTCTCTCCCATTCTTCATTTCTGCTCCTTACTGATCAGTCTAGGCATTTTATTTTCTTTTTCTTTTTTTTTTTTTTGCGGTACGCAGGCCTCTCACTGTCGTGGCCTCTCCCGTTGCGGAGCACAGGCTCCAGACGCGCAGGCTCAGCGGCCATGTCTCACAGGCCCAGCCGCTCCGCGGCATGTGGGATCTTCACGGACCGGGGCATGAACCCGTGTCCCCTGCATCGGCAGGCGGACTCTCAACCACTGCGCCACCAGGGAAGCCCTAGGCATTCTATTTTCTAGGGGCTCTCCAAGACTCTCCCCTTCTTCTCTCTGTCCTCCTATTTCTAGGCTCCTCTTCATAAATCTCAGGTTTCACACTGCTATGCCTTTAGTCCAAGGTGACATTCTGCCCCAGAGTGGGGCTCCTCCCTGCCTGAACTTGGCACCTTCATGCTCCTTCTGTCAGGTTGTGGGAGATCAGCTCCGCCCAGACATGGTCATGTCTCATCCCCAAAGCTTATCAGCATTAGGCCCATTCTTCAACCACAATCTAAGTCTTTCTTGCTCGCATTGTGGTCCTAGGCAGGGCACTTAATTCTCTGTGGTTCATAGTATTTATGTGAGAATTAAGTGAGATACATGAAAAGTTACTTAGAATAATGCCTGGCCCGTGAAAGTTCAATAAATACTGCCATTATGTTTAGCTAATATTTTATCGGTCTTTGTTTCTTTTAAGGAGGCACTTTCAACCACTTCACAGAGAATAGAGAGAGTTTAAAAATACCAGCTCTGAAGAACATACAATGGGGAAAGGACAGTCTCTTCAATAAATAGTGTTGGGAAAAGCGGACAGCCACATGCAAAAGAATAAAACTGGACCCCTATCTTAAACCATACACAAAAACAAACTAAAAATGGATTAAAGACCTGAAACCATAAAATTCCCAGAAGAAAACATGTAAGACCTGAATCCATAAAATTCCCAGAAGAAAACATAGGTGATAAGCTCCTTGACAGAGGTGTTAGTGATGATTTTTTTTGGATTTGACACCAAAAACAAAGGCAACGAAAAGCAAAAATTAACAAGTATGACTACATCGAACTAAAGTTTCTGCACAAGAAAGGAAACCATCAACAAAATGAAAAGGCAGCCTAACAAATAGGAGAAAATATTTTCAAATCATATACCTGACAAGGGGCTAATATCCAAAATATATTTAAAAATTCATACATCACAACAGCCAAGAAACAATTTGATTAAAAAACGGGCAGAGGATCTAAATAGACATTTTCCCCAAGAAAATGACATATAGAAAAATGTCAACACGAGAAGGTGCTCAATATCACAAGTCTTTAGGGAAATGCGTATCAAAACCACAATGAGATATCACCTTACACCTGTTAATGGCTATTATTGTGTTTTTAAACAAGAAATAAAAAGAGTTGGCCAGGATGTGGAGAAAAGGGAAACCTCATGAACTACTGACAGGAGTGTAAACTGGTACATATACTATGGTAAACAGCATGGAAGTTCTTCAAAAAATTAAAAATAGAACTACCATGTGATCCAGCAGTTCCACTTCAGGGTATTTATGTGAAGAAAACAAAAACACTAACTCAAAAAGATATATGCACCCCTATGTTCATTGCAGGATTATTTACAATAGCCAAAATGTGGAAACAACCTAAGTGTCCGCTGACAGATGTATGGATAAAGAAGATGTGGTACACATATACAATGGAATATTACTCAGCCATAAAAAAGCCTGAAACCTAGGCATTTGTGACAACACAGAAGTCAGCCAAAGAAACACAAATTGCCATATGATCTCACTTAAATGTGGAATAACAACTAACCTATAAAAAACAGAAACAAAAATAAAACAACTTGCAGATACAGATTGGTAGTTGCCAGAGGTGGAGGATTGTGGGTAGGCGAAATGGGTGAAGGTAGTCAAAAGGTACAAACTTCTAGTAATAAAATAAATGTCACGCAGATGTAATGTACAGCATGGTGACTATAGTTAATAATACTGTATTGTATATTTGAAAGGTGCTAAGAGAACAGATCTAAAAAGTTCTCATCCTAAGAAAAAAGTTTGTAATTCTGTCTGGTGATGGATATTACCTAGATTTATTGTGGTGATCATTGCACAATACATAACAAATATCAAATCATTATGCTGGACATCAGAAACTAATATACTGTCTATGTTAATTATATTTCAGTTAAAAAAACAAAAAACATCAGCTCTGCATCAGTGAGACCTAAGCCTGCCACTCAGGCTCAGGATGGGACCTTGGGCATGTCACTGAACTTGTTTGGCTTCAGTGTCTTCTGTTAAAGGAGCATCTCGTAATACCTATATGAGAGGGTCACAGGGAATAATGGGTGCAAAGCATGTGCCCCTGGGCATAGCATCAAGGAACTGTCCAAACCACATATTAAGTAGTTCTTGTCATTACCCAACCGCAAAAGATCTTGCCCTTTCTAAACTAAAGAACTACTGTCCTTTACTCACACTAGATGGCATATTTTTCTCTGACTGCTTCAGCTATGGTAGTTGTACCCTTCCAGCTCGATGTGACTTCCCCCAGAGCATTCACCAGATTTTATATTTCTTCTGAAACTCCCGCTACTCCCAAGCAAACAGGAAATTGTTGGGAATGTAAATGCCTAAGACCCACTGATCACAGTTGAGCATCACCAATATGTGCTATTAAAATAAATATGGTTTACTTATTTAACTTTTCATCTTTTTGAGTTCATAATTAAAAATTAAGAAGAAATTGTCATTATTTTGTCTTTTTTAATTCATAGGGAATTTTTTTTTTAGATGTTGGGGGTAGGAGTTTTAGTAACTTATTTATTTTTGCTGTGTTGGGTCTTCGTTTCTGTGCGAGGGCTTTCTCTAGTTGTGGCAAGCGGGGGCCACTCTTCATCGCGATGCGCGGGCCTCTCACTATCGCGGCCTCTCTTGTTGCGGAGCACAGGCTCCAGACGCGCAGGCTCGGTAGTTGTGGCTCACGGCCCTAGTTGCTCCGCGGCATGTGGGATCCTCCCAGACCAGGGCTCGAACCCATGTCCCCTGCATTAGCAGGCAGATTCTCAACCACTGTGCCACCAGGGAAGACCCCATAGGGAATTTTAATAGCAGATTTATATAAATAAAAATAGATAACATTAAAAACATGTAATTGCATGTTGGATAACTGAGTGAGAACATTGGATATAATAGACACAACAGTGCATAAAAACCCTTACTGTCAATAAAAATGTCCTTGTTTTTAAAAAACATATAAAATCTGGGCTTCCCTGGTGGCGCAGTGTTTGGGAGTCCGCCTGCCGATGCAGGGGGCGCGGGTTCGTGCCCCGGTCCGGGAGGATCCCGCATGCCGCGGAGTGACTGGGCCCGTGAGCCATGGCTGCTGAGCCTGCGCGTCTGGAGCCTGTGCTCCGCAGCGGGAGAGGCCACAACAGCGAGAGGCCCAAGTACCGCAAAAAAAAAAAAAAAAAAAAAAAAAAAAAAAAAAAAAAAAAAAAAAAAAAAAAAAACATATAAAATCTGACCTTGCACAGGAAAAAAATGTAACGTATAAAGTTAAATTTCTGAAATTTGTTCACTGAAACATTTTGAATGGAATAAATTCTCTGAATTCATCTTAAAAATTTACATATAAGTGAACAAAGAAAATGAAATTTGTCAATACCTGCTATTTTCCCACTGAATATAGCTATATAACCTCTGACTCCATGGTGAAAAAAAAATGTTGAGAATCACCAATGACAGGAAAAGGTGCACACCACTGCACTTTGAGACAGAGAAAGGAAGCTTCCCATACTATGGCATTTAAGCACCATTCTCCACGCGTGAAGTGGGCTGGTTGGGAGTACTTCTGTCAAAAGGTTGTCTCTTTGGCACAGATACAGCACAGTCTGAGTGTCCAAACAGAACAAGCTCACTAGCTGCCCTCTGGAAACCAAGTTCTGTTCTGAAATCCTAAGAAGTGTCTTAAGACAAAAGAAGGACACAGGTCACAAGAAGGGGTTACAATCTGAAACTGAGAGGCTTCTGCTCATCAGTGAGGTTTCATAGCTCTTCCAGAAGAGGCATATCCCTCTAGGGCTCCAGAGTACCTCCTGGATCCTCTAATTTGTAAGTGATGACTCTGAGTGAGCCATGAGATAGTGAGTGAGGCAGTGGGAGGCAGGTAGGGATGGCCGGTGAGGCATCTGCTCCAACAAATGGCCACCTATTATTTACACCTCTGCAAAAGGGAGCACCAAGAAGCAAGTTTTCACTGACGAAGCCACTTCTGGAACTTTTCTTGCTTAGGATTAGGTGGCACTGATAAACAAAGTTTTCACTGATAAAGGCACTTCTGAAATTACTTAGGGAAAGGATATTTTTGGCAGTAGATGATCTGCAGACCAGAGCACTGGAAGAATAGGAATTGCTCTATGGAGCAATGGACTGTCTCATTCAAGCTCTACAAAGGGCAGGTGCTACATAATTTAAATAAACAAGTGTTTATGAGTACTGCACCCTTTACATTAACAGAAAGTATCAACGAACTGGAACTAATACAATAGCTTACATTTCTCAAACCACATCATATTTCGCAGAAAGCTTTCTCACAGAAATGCCTTTATTTGTTTCTCCTATTAAGCCTGCAAGAGGGAGAGACGGGGCTTTAAAGGTGGCACAGAAACAAACTTACACTTACCAGGGGATAAGCGATTGGGAGATTGAGATTAACATATACACACTACTATATATAAAACAGATAACTAATAAGGATCTACTGTATAGTGTAGGGAACTCTACTCAATACTCTGTAATGGCCTACATGGAAAAGAATCTAAAAAAAGAGTGGTTATATGTATAACTGATTCACAATGCTGTATACCTGAAACTAACACAACGTTGTAAATCAACTATACTCCAATAAAAATTTTTTTTAAAATAAAAAAAATTTAAAAAGTGGCACAGCATAGTGGTTACAAGCATACATTGTGGAATTGGAATCCTGGGTTTTAATATCCCCTTGTTCCATATCACATCTCTATGACCTTGGCCAATGGCTTAACTGTCCCCAAGCCTCAGTTTCCTCACCTGTAAAATCGGTGAATTCGTCTCTTATAATGTCACTCGATGGCTAAATATAATTACATATGGGGAATCCCCTCACCACGTGCCTGATAAGAAGTTTAGGAGATGTTCCCCCTGTTATAGATTCATGAGGTCATGCGGTGTTGTCAGAGCCACTGTACGTCTCAGATGTCACAGGCTGAGCCCTTGTGTTCTCCAATTGTCCATGGCAGAGAAAAACAAATAAACATGGTTTCTCCTTCTCTTGCTGAGTTATGAAGAGAGTCCAAAAAAAGTGACTTGCCTCAGTGGTAGTATACTGGGTCAAAACAGATTCTCGTTGAGCTTCTACTCTGCCCTGTGTCTCAGGGCCTCCACAGTAACTGGGATGTCATTGGTCCACCACAAAGCAAATGTTCCAAGGAGGCATAAATGAGGCTCGAAAGCCTGACCTCAGCACATCAGTCTCACCTCCCACCTTACTTCCCTTGATTGATGCACATTATTCCCCCCTAGAAAGATGGAGTTCCCCTCTCCAAACTCCCCTTTTAAGATGCTATTAGGAGAACATCCATTCCCTTTTCTTGTGAAATGTTACATACTGTCCAACCTTGACTAAGCTTCCTTCGGTGAGAGATGTAGCACGTTCCGTGCATGTGAGAGGTAATTACACCTGCACAGGGCTTTTCATTTGGACAGGGATGCTCCAAATGGAATGACGTCAGAATAGGACCCTAAATCTCTCAATGAATGCAGAGCTCATCAGAGTCCTGAGCCTATATCCACACACCAAACACATGTGCTTGGCAAAATGCTGGACTTCCTGAAGTCCCTAAGGACCCTGAAACCCTACACCCAATTTGGAGGGGAAATAAAAAGAGGATAGGACCTAGTTTTCTATCTCAGTGGCAGGATACAAAGCAGGCCAACCTTGGGTGATCAAGAATCCTACCTTATGTAGGCTTGTCATTCTGAGTTTACTCATGTTTTTAGAAGCAATAATACATCTCATGTTACACCTCAGAAATTTCTAGATTACTTTTTCTCATATGACTAAATACATATTGATATTTTATTACCACCTTCGATTCAAGTGTCACTGGTGGATAAAGGCAAAACCATAATACGGCTTTTATAGAAAATGCATATTTGATGCATCTATATAATTAGCTGGGAGTAATAGCACATCTCAACGAAACTGCAGTTAAATTTTAAAATCACCTTCATACTTGAAATTGAATAAGGAAAATGCAGGCTGCAGCTTTTCATTTTGTGGGGATGACAAAACAGAGCTCTCCACATAGGCCCCAGCTTTTCTAGAACACAAGGTCTAAGTAAGCACACGCCTTGCATTAAAAACTGGCTAAAAGACTGTATTAAAACAATAACCTACAAGGATACATTGTAAAGCACAGGGAAATATAGCCATTATTTTATAATTTAAAATGGAGTATAATCTATAAAAAATACTGAATCACTATGTTGTATACCTGAAACTAATATAATATTATAAATCAGCTATAGTTCAAACAACAAATAAACCCAGACTTGCCAAAATGCCCACAGCCAATACTGCCTTGGAATTTTCTTAATCATGTTAGTGTGTCCAATAAAATTATTTTTTAAATCACTAATGATTTTTTAATTGTATCCAAATTTTGATTCCATGGTTGCTGAGGGAAAAATGGAGGTCAAAATAAAGCAACAACCAGAGATGGAGCCAGAGCAAAGATGATAGGGCTACTGGGCTGCAGGTCTGTGCACGAGGCAAATACTCGAGTAGCCATGATCTTGAGTGGCTTTGTGCCAACTGCCATGGCCTTCCCTTAGTTAGATTTACTTTTGCTAACTACCTAGGGAAGAATTCAAAGTGATATAAAATATCTTCCAAATAGGGGCAATCAACAGATATTTTTTGTCCTTAATGACTTTTATATTTTTGTATTTGGTATGCCTATCGAACATCCATACCAAATAATTTTTCACTGAACATTCTTTTTAGAACAACATCTAGGAGGACTTCCCTGGTGGTGCAGTGGTTAAGAATTCACCTGCCAGTGCAGGGGACACGGGTTCGAGCCCCGGTCCGGGAAGATCCCACATATCGCGGAGCAGCTAAACCTGTGCGCCACAACTACTGAGCCCATGCGTCACAACTACTGAAGCCCGCATGCCTAGAGCCTGTGCTCTGCAACAACAGAAGCCACTGCAATGAGAAGGCTGAGCACCGTAAGGAAGAGTAGCCCCCGCTTGCCGCAACTAGAGAAAAGCCCGCACGCAGCAACGAAGACCCAACAAAGCCAAATAAATAAAAATTTAAAAAGAAAAAAAAAAAATCTGTACTTCTCTTTGGAGCACTTTGCATGCTCAGGGTCTCACTTTTGCCTGTGTAACTCACACTCCTCATTTGGATCAAATTCAAATGTCTTTTCCTCATCTTCCAAACTACATATCAGCACCATTCCCACCTGGTCTCCTAAGTGTTCTGACAGCATGTTACATGAGTGCTTCAGAGTAGCCAACGGATTGTAAGGAAATAACCACTATGCAATTATCTGTGCAATGCCTGCCTCTCTTGTTAATTCAGAAGCCTCATGAGGACAGGGATATTGTTAGCCTTGTTCATCATGGAATCCCCCATGGAACTGCCGCATGGTGCCATTGTTTTGTGAACAGGCTTGTGTCTTTGCTATCTTGCTTTCACTATTTCTATTCTACGTTATATTAAAAACTGTTTACCAGAGTAAAAGAGTGCAAAAAATTTTAAAGGGAAAAGAATTTTTAAAATATGATTTATTCACAGACTAGCCACATAGAAAATCCAAGAAAACCAATGAGTAAATCATTATAATTAATAAGATTGTTCAGCAAAATTGCTAGATATAAAATCCATATATTAAAAAACAATTATACTCCTTTATATGAGCAACAAATTATTAAGAAATCTGATTTTAAACAGTTACATTTTTTTAACTTTTTATTTTATATTGGAGTATAGCTGATTAACAATGCTGTGATAGTTTCAGGCGCACAGCAAAGGGACTCAGCCATACATATACATGTGAACAGTTACATTTATAAAAGCACACATAATAAGGGAGCTATGACTGAATCTAATAAGCACATGTAAGGCTTTAGAATAAAATACTAAAACGTTATTGAATGTCGTAAAATAAAACATATATAAATGAGAAATATATCATGTTCATATACCTGAAGGCCCTAAAGGCAACCCTTACACATTAATCTATAAAATCAAAGCAATTTCTATCAAAATCTTAGTGTTTTTGATGGAGTGTGGCAACTTTATGCTAAAAGGTATGTGGATAAATTATAGGTCAATAGCTGTCAAGGCAATTTTGAAGCACAAGAAGAAGAGAGGACATAGTTTAACTGATATCAGGTTTTACTATAAAGCTAAAGAGATTTAACAGTGTATATAGTTGAAGGGATAGACAAATAAACCAAAGTAACAGAATAAGTGGGCATAAAATAAATTCATGTACCTATGAGAACTTACGATATAAGAGACTACAAATCTGTGCGCAAAAAATAGACTATTGAATGAAGTACAGAGAGGTAACTGGCCATCCACATAGAGAAAGGAAAAGAAGATCAGATCTCTATTTCTCTCCAAACAAACAAGAAATTCTTGATGGATTAATAACTTAAATTAGATAAACAAATATCTAAAATTTTAAAGCCTAATACAGAGAATATACTGATGAAATCAAGAGTGGGACATAAAATAAAACTATAAAGAAAAAAATTAACGTATTTGAACACATTAATATTGAAAATTTTTATAAGATAAAACCTATCATAAGCAAAGTGAAAAGAAAGTTACAAATGGGAAGAAAATATTTACAATCCATACAAAAAGGAATATTATTCAATATACTAAAGGAACATGTACAAATTGATTTGTAAGAAAAGAAGACAAACAGAAAAATGAGCAAATTATATGAACAGGCAATTGAAAGAAGAAACTTATATAAACCTATAAACACATCAAACATATACTATATAGGGCTTCCCTGGTGGTGCAGTGGTTGAGGCTCCGCCTGCCGATGCAGGGGACACGGGTTCGTGCCCCGGTCCGGGAGGATCCCACATGCCACGGAGTGGCTGGGCCCGTGGGCCATGGCCGCTGAGCCTGTGCTCCGCAATGGGAAAGGCCACAGCAGTGAGAGGCCCGCGTACCGCAAAAAAAAAGAAACATATACTATATAAACTTAAAAGCATATAATAATCAGGGAATCACAAATTACAATAATCAGTTATTTTATGCTTATTAAAGATTGTCAAAAATCAATAAATCTGACTGATTTTAGAATGTGGGAAAACAGTAATAGAATAGTAAACTGAAGATCTATTTAACACTACACAGCTGAAGATGGATACAATTTACAACCCAGCAATTTGGTTTGTACAATTAGGTTTGTACCCTAGAAGAACTCTAACACATTTTCATAATGTGACATACGTAAGGCATAAGGACATTCATTGCAATGAAGCAAGATACACACACACACACACACACACACACACACACACACACACCATCATCATCATCATCTTCAATAACTTGTGAATTTTTTAAGATCATGTCTTGTTCACCAGTGTAAGAGTAACAAGAGTCTCTTGATAAATGTTTATTGAAAAACACAAATGAATGAATGAATTAGCACAACATGCTAAGTGTGCTGCAGACTCTAAAGTGTCATTGGAAGCATTTAATTATTATAGGACATTTCGTTAAGAAATTTAAAAGTCAAGTCAAAATATGAAGTTTAGAAAAAGGACCCTAAAAACATTACAGAAAGATGGAAAGCAACTTTACTGGGATCTCTCACTTATGGTGTTTGTATCAGGAAACCGAAGTAACAAATGATTACTACTTTATTGAGATATTCCCTAGTGCTTGTTCTGAGAAATGTAATCGCTCATAAAGAAGATTTTTTTTAAAAAACAGCTATATTCTTTGCCATGCACTGGTCCGGCTTTATCATGTCTTACTGAGAAACTAAACTTAAAAACGTTTATTGAGCTATATAATTTCATGGGATACATAAAAGTGATGATTTTTAAATGTTAATATATGTCATCTCTGGGATTTCTAAAGTTTTTAAATGTTTAGTCTTATTTCATCGATATCAGAATTTATATTTGCAGAGAAGTGTAGCTTCTGGTCTTAATAAATGGACCAGCATAAATTCATATCTACCACTATAGGCAGAGCATGACCAAAAAGCCTGTTACATAGCCTTCTGTCATGGACCGATCATTGGGCAAGCATCTATAAAATTTCATTTTCTACTTACTAGCTGTTTGGATCCCCAGCGTTGGGTAAGTCATTTCTGAACTCTACATCTCAAGTTTTCTCATCTGTAACAGGCATTCATGATCCTGGTCTCCACCTCAGAGTGTAGTTAACAGTCAAAGGAGACCAAAGAAGGTAACTGGCATGATACTAGTCTGCTAGGGCCACCACAACAAAATGCTACGGACTGGGGGGGCTTCAACCCCCAAAATTTATTTTCTCAGTGGTCTTCTTTCTGTGCGTTTCTCCATTCAAACTTTCTCATCTTTTAAGGATATCAATCATATTGGATTAGGGTCCACCCCAATGACCTAATTTTAATTTAATTACCTCTGCAGAAATCCTATCTCCAAATGTAGTCACATTCTGAGTTACTGGGAGTTATAGGATCTCAACATAAGAATTTGGGGAGAAACAATTAAGTCCATAACACAGTGTCTATGACAAATCTTTACTGTTGAAAAAAGGATATTTCTTTAAACTCTACCATTAAAACCTGAAAAAAATATGGCATTTGTTCATTTATGATCAGCTTAAACGACTACATGAAGCCATAAAGTATGTGGATGAGAAGCAAAAAGATAAGAGAATTGAGTAAGGACTTCCTCAGTCCTGCTCAAGAACTTTACTTCTTTGGTTTTCCTCGCTTCTGTGTCATCAGTGTCTTTTACTCTACTAGTTTATCCCTGTCACCTTGCAAATATGCCTTAGTATAGTGCATTCCAAAGTTTTTAAACTGTGATCCACATGAGGAAATGTATTTTATATTATGATAAAATATATACCTATACATATGTGTGTGGATACGCAACTATTTGTAAAGGTTTCATAATAATATATCCCATAAAAATAAAATTCTTACCTTTACCACATGACATGTACCTTGATAATTTTTTGTTTTATTCTATTTAATTTTTTAAATGATTATTCAAACACACTAACATTGTTTTAAGACCACTAATGGTTTACAAACTTCAGTTTGATAAACTCTGCTCTAGGCTATCACTTTTTTTTAATGGTTTTATTTATTTAGTTAGTTAGTTATTTTGGCTGAGTTGGGTCTTTCTTGTGTTGCCCGGGCTTCCCACGGCGGTGGCTTCTCTTGTTGCAGAGCACAGGCTCTAGGCACGCGGGCTTCAGTAGTTGTGGCTCGTGGGCTCTAGAGCGCAGGCTCAGTACTTGTGGCTCACGGGCTTAGTTGCTCCACAGTATGTGGGATCTTCCCAGACCAGGGATCGAACATGTGTCGCCTGCCTAGGCAGGAGGATTCTTAACCAACGCGCCACCAGGGAAGTCCCAAGGGTATCACTTTTTTCAAAGCAAAACGAAGCCTTCCCTTACTGCATATGCCCTCCCCGCTCATAAACTGCCATTTTTCTCTGCTGCCCTTCTCAACCAAACTTCTCAAAAGAGATGTCAACAAACACTCTCTCCTCCTTTTCACTTTCCATTAAGCAGTTCAGATCACTCCCACCTGGCCTCTGCCCCAGCCACTCCACTAAATCTTCTCTTACAACGGTCACTAGCAACCCCCGTGTTGCCAAATCCAATGGAAACATTCCAATCGCCTTGCTCAACCTCTAAATAGCCCTCCATAAACTGGCCATTCTGTCACTCTTAAAATACACTTACCTCTTGGCTTCTGAAACAGCAGCTTCCTGGTTTTCCTGCAACCTCACCTCGTACATCTCAGTCACATTTTCCTACCTGGCTTCCACTACTTTACCACAGCAGATGATGATCAGGGCCCTATCCTGGAACCTATCCTCTTCCTAATCTAATTTATCCTATACTCTGTCAAAAACTAAGGTAAATATCATTTATGGTCTATAGAGTTCCCAATGTTTATCTCCTCCAGAATTCTTTATAATCAAGACTCATGTATGCAGTTGCCTACGTGACATTTCCATTTGCATATCTTATATGAGACTCAAACGTATTTCCAATCTCATGATTCTACCCATAACTTACTGAATTTCCAGAGTTCCTGACTAAATACAAAACCACCTACCCAGATACTCCTGTTCAGAAATCAGGAAGTCTTCCTTTTCTTTTCCTCTCTCCTCTACACATGTGATTCACCAGCATGACCTCTCTCTTCTCTCTTCAAACTATATCTCAAATTTCTTTCTTGGATTCATGATTCCTTGCTAACTAATCACTCACTATTTCACATGTCCCCAGATATCAGCAACCCCACCGCACACTCGTTGTTTTCCACAAAGCAACCAAAGTAATCTTTTAAAATGTGAATTAGATAATATCACTGCTTTCCTCCTCTCCCAAACATACATTCATAATGCCTGGCACTTACTAAGAATTCAACATTTTTTAAAAGAATGAACAAAAAATGCATTTGCCATGCAGCCTTGGGAGAGACAAAGAAACTGAAACAAATGCTTTAAAACTGTTTTCTTGCATATGTGGCCAGGGGAAAGAAGAAAAGGAAAAGCAGGGATTTGTATAAAAGTGTCATCTCTGGAGTGTTCTGATGTGGTTCAGTGAAGCCAACACCACATACCCTTTCAAATTATTTGGAGTATAAAAAGATTGAAGTTGCCAGGCTATGTGTGTACAAGTTACCTTCCAACTATTTAATAGAAATGTAATGAATAAAGTTGGTATGTATGTCCTTCTCTGTGGTTCTGGAGCTAGAATGGTAAAATTTGGAAGATGGATACTAATAGTTGTATAACATCATGGGTTACCACTTACTATAAATACTCCATATTTCATTGAATCCTCACACCAAAAAAAAAATGGATTTTAAAGATAATTATCGGGCTTCCCTGGTGGTGCAGTGGTTGAGAGTCCGCCTGCCAATGCAGGGGACACGGGTTCGTGCCTCGGTCCAGGAAGATCCCACATGCAGCTGGGCCCGTGAGCCATGACCGCTGAGCCTGCGGGAATGGAGCCTGTGCTCCGCAACGGGAAAGGCCACAACAGTGAGAGGCTCGTGTACTGCAAAAAGAAAAAGAAAAAAAGAAGAACAGTGCTCTTCTATTTACAATAGCCAAGACATGGAAGCAACCTTAGTGTCCATTGACAAATGAATGGATAAAAACCATGTGGTATATATACACAATGGAATATTACTCAGCCATGAAAAAGAATAAAACAATGCCATTTGCAGCAACATGGATGGACATGGAGATTATCATATTAAGTGAAGTAAGTCAGAGAAATACAAATATCATATGATAGCACTCATATGTGGAATCTTAAAAAATGATATAAATGAACTTATTTACAAAACAATAATAGACTCACAGATATACAAAACAAACTTATGGTTACCAAAGGGTATAGTGGAGTGGGGGAGAGATAAATTAGGAGTTTGGGATTAACATATACACACTATTATGTATAATATAGGTAAACGACAAGGACCTACTGCATAGCACAGGAAACTATATTCAATATCTTGTAATAACCTATAATGGAAAAGAATCTGAAAAAGAATATACGTATCTGTATATAATACACATATTATATATATATATATGTATAACTGAATCACTTTGCTGTACACCTGAAACTAACACAACATTTTAAGTTAACTATACTTTAATTTTTTAAATGGTAAAAAAAAATAAGATAAGTATTAAAAAAAGATAATAATGGTACCTAACTGATAGGGTTGTGAAGAAGAATAAACAAAAATAATGAAAGAAAAGAGATAGTGACTGGTACATAGGTGGCGCTAAAAGAATGTGTGATATACCTGAAATGAACACCATATTGTAAATCAGCCATATTTCAATTAGAAAAATAACGTATTTGGGAAAACAAAAAAGAATGGTGCTCTTCTCGCTACTGTACACTGATGGTCCTAATAACATTTAATCCATGTGAAAATTTGTCACTGTAGAGGGGTGGGAAAACCCTAAAGATTTGGGTTTGAATTCACCCCTTAATATTTCATGAACATGACAAGTTCCTTTTTCTCTGAGTTTCTATTTTCTAATCTATAAAATGAGGAGGCTAAAACGATGTGCGATATAAACATACGGGGGAAAAGTGCCTGGCACATACTCAGAACACTGTAGGCCTCCATTCCCGTCAGGTTTACTGAAGAAACAAGCAAGGCCTTTTGCTCTGGATTTGAAGTGAGAGAGAAAGGGATATATATAGTGATTCCAGTTTGCTTGGGATAAAAAGTAGCACGGCATGTTTGTTACATGCACCAACTTAAATACTAACTGCATCATATATCAATATACAGAAAGTAAGAACAGACAAAACTATACTCGTCATTGGTATTTACCCCCAGATAATTCTGAATAGCTCCTTCACTAGGTAGGATTTCCATTAAATCCAATAGAATGCAAAGGAGTTAAGAAGTGAACACCTAGTGTATTATATGTCTACTCCGCCCATTTCGGTATGTGACATTTCATGAAGGATAACACTGGCATCTAAACATGCAGACCAGGACTTCCCTGGTGGCACAGTGGTTAAGAATTTGCCTGCCAATGCAGGAGACACGGGTTCGAGCCTTGGTCTGGGAAGATCCCACATGCCACTAAGCAACTAAGCCGTGTGCCACAACTACTGAGCCTGCACGCCACAACTACTGAAGCCCACATGCTGCAACTACTGAAGCCCGCGCACCTAGAGCCCATGCTCCGCAACAAGAGAAGCCACCGCAATGAGTAGTCCGCGCACGGCAATAAAGAGTAGCCCCTGCTCGCTGCAACTCGAGAAAGTCCGCATGCAGCAACAAAGACCCAACACAGCCAAAAAATAAATAAGTAAAAATAAAATAAATGTGCAGACCAAAGGCAGCAAAAATGCAAACAGTTGAATAGAGTTTATTTATAAGGAAGGCTGCTGGTTTCTTAGCTCCAATGACAGTCGCATGCAGGTGAGTTGCTCAGGTTTGAAACATAGGTTTAAATTCCTCCAAAGGACTCTTGAGGACCTGTGCTGATGAAGAACTAAGCTCTGAGGCAAGGGATGTGTTTTTATTTAAAAATGTTACAAATATGAAGAACAATTACTCAGATTGCTTCGTTTGTGAGATCATTTCATCACTGCCCTGTTGGATGAGGTGATTTGGGAGGCTCCTCCTGCCAACAAGATTCCATGTCATAGATTTGTTTCTTCAAAATTATCTTAACTCCTAACCTGAGTTTTGCTGTAATCACTTTCCAAATGTCCCAAACCTGACTCTCTATGCACAATTGTGTGTTTTGAGTGTTCCATCTCTTAGATACTTAGCAGAGATATATAAACATCTGGAAATGTAATCTCCTCACCAGGTTGCCTATGTGAACCACAATGGCACAGCCAAGAGAGCTAGAGTCCTTTCCATTCTCATCTAGGGTGCAGGGGAGGAACATGCTTTAAAATGCACACTGACACGGTACGAACTAAAGATGCAGAGAGCCCCAAAGTCTGACCATGAGTCAGAGAGGCAATCTCCACGTTTCCATGAAAGAAGCATAAGCTACACATTGTACCTAATGCAAAAAAGCACACAGTTAATAGAAAAAACCTGCACTGAATTGCAATTGTCCTCTACTTTTAAATAAATAAAGTAGTTATATTTTTATGCCACATTTAATTTGCCCAGCCTTCACAGGTTTGGACAGTGGGTGCATACAAAAGTAGTAGGATTCATTAAGGTTGAATAAGACAGGAATCCAAAGGTGAGACAAATATTGAACAGGGATGGGAAGCCTCTGAAGACCTAAGGACAAGGTGATTTGGCTTTTTAGAGAAACTTGAGATGCGCCAGGCCTGAGATAATGAAGTCCCTGGAGTCACAGTATCTACAAACACAAAGACAAAATCATATTTGGCAAGTGTAGTCATGATTTGGATGTATATTTGAAGTCTTGTTAGTCAGTTTTCTTTATTTTATATAATAATAGATGTTTTGTCCTATTAAGGATAAGGGATACAGTGAGAGGAAAACACAGGTAGGAAGTATTGCAAGATGAGTTTG
This sequence comes from Phocoena phocoena, assembly GCF_963924675.1. Lineage (NCBI taxonomy): Eukaryota > Metazoa > Chordata > Mammalia > Artiodactyla > Phocoenidae > Phocoena > Phocoena phocoena. The sequence goes on from NC_089234.1 coordinate 52,526,831, forward strand.
TCCCAAAAGAGATTTTCAAGTTTGCAAACACTACACTGTATGTATGTGTGCAATTTTATAAAAAGGTTTTTAAAGGGCTCAAAATAAAGGAAAATGACTGTCTAAAGTTACTAACTGCATCACAATTCTATCATAACCCCCTTCTAAAACAAGAGGAAGGAGGTTTATTAGGTCCCAAACTCACACATAACCTGAGAGCATCCATATGTATTTCTATGAATACAGATATTACAATATGAAATAACTGGTCAACTTGATACTTTAGGAATTGGAAATGCCTTTTCCTCTTAGCCTCTTAATTCAGGCAGTAGGATTTTTTTGAAATCAGAAAAAAAATCAATGTAAGAAGAGACCATTTAGTTTTTCTGATTTTAGAAAGTAAGACTAAAAATTTGTTAGCTTTTTTTTAAAAAAAAAGATTTTAAAAAAAATATTTATTTATTTATTTGGCTGCACCCGGTCTTAGTTGCAGCACATGGGATCTTTAGTTGCGGCATACAGGATCTAGTTCCCCAACCGGGGATCGAACCCAGGTCCCCCTGCATTGGGAGAGTGGAGTCTTAACCACTGGACCACCAGGGAAGTCTCAAAATTCATTAGCTTTATTATGGGTGGAAAATAGGGCACTTGGGGAATAACATACAAGTTCCTTTATCTTTCCCTGTCCTCTCTTTCCCTTCTCTCTCTATTCCTCATCTTTTCCTCTCCTTTTCTTCCTTTTTCTTTTCTTTCCTCTTTTCTTTTGCTTTTCTCTCTTGTCCATTCCTTTTTTAAATGTATGAGTCTGAAGGACAGTCCTAGAAGCTTTCTTCAAACAGTAGCAGAAATATGTTTTAAAACACTATATTTATCTTCATTATAATTGGAAATTGTTCATGGAGAATTGTTTTTGATTCAGAGCAGAAAGAAAAAGAAACAGGACAACGTTCGTTTAGTTTTAGTTTAGAATCTCTATGTAACATTGTCAGGGTATTATATTAAAAACTAAACAAATTCACAAATTGAATGAAGTTATTTTAAAAGACGAAAAGAACAGAATAGCAGTTATGTTCTTGTAAGACCACTTAAAAACAAGAATCAATTTTAGTAATTTTGCAACAGAAAGTATCATATTGCAATGAATTGCATTAATTCAAGATTTTCTTTCAAGTTGCTTATTAACCAAATTTCATACTCCACTGTTAGTGCTTGCTACAGATGTACGATTAGTAAGTTAATATATTCATTTCTGGAGCTTTTGGTGAATAAATTATTCTAACAATATTTTCCATTTTATTCATCTTTTACTCTAGAGTGATTATAAGAAGGAAACTACTGAAGAGGCTTTCAGGTTGCAAATATTAATCATTTAATGGTTTTCTTTTATTTATTTTGATGGTATTTTATAACAGTTTCTCTGATGGAGAAATAATCTCTTTTTATATTTGCATTTATGACTCTTCTTGCCAATTAAAAACCACAGAGATGTTAACATCAATATGAATTGATAAGGAAGTCATAGTTTCTGAATTTGACCACTGTCTCTTGCACCAAAGAAAATAAACAAAGAAAAGTATACAGGAAAGATTCCACCTGAACAGAAAACCAAGGAGGCCCAAACTGCCTGAGCTGGAGAACACGATTTTTTATGGATGCTTTAGAGGTTCTCCTCCAATCTTAGGATTAACTAAAAATGGATAAAAGCATTATTTCAAGCTTCAGATTTTAAAAGCCATACTACATTTTCAAATAGTCCTGCAAACAATACACGTCTGGTTATCTTAGATGCTTCCCTCAACATTCAATCCATTCATTCATTAAGCAAATACTTTTTGAGAATATTCTTTATGCCACATACTGTTTTAGGTGTTTGGAATGCATCAGTGAGCCAAACGGGTAAACATTCCTGTCCCCGTGAAATCCATATTGTAATAGGACAAGGCAGACACTAAACAATACACAAAATAAATAAATAAACTGCATAGTTTATTAGAAGGTGATTAGTACTATAGAAGGGGAAAAAAGCAAATCAGTGTAAGGAAAATCAGAAACAGGGGAGGTAAATAGGCTGCAATTAAAATAATGTGCTCACTTCTCATTGAGAAGATGACATTTCATTAGAGATTTGAGGAAGTGAGGGTATTCACCACATGGAGATCCACACAGGGTATTTCAAGCAGAAGAAACAGCCAGGGCAAAGACCTGAGGCAAGAGCATGACTGTATGTTCAAGAAAGATCCAGCAGGCCAGTGTGGCTGAGGGGAGTAGGGGAGTGGGAAAATGGCATGAAGAAAAGGATCTAGAGCAGGTTGGGCTTTGTAGCTGTAGGAAGGACTTTGGCTTTTCCTCTGAGTGAAACAGAATCTACGACAAGGTTGGATCTGCAATGATATACTGTGGTCTTACATATTTAAAGGGTCACACTGACTGCTATATTTAGATTAGCAAAAGCAAGAGTATAAATAGGGACACCAGTTAGGAAGCTCTGTAGGTGAATGCAAGAGTTGATAGGTAGAGACCAGGGCGGTAAAAACAGTGATCTTGATAAATAGTTGGCTTGTTGCTATGTGCTGAAATTATAGTTAACAGCTTTCCTGATGCAGGGGATGTGGGCTATGACAGAAAGGTAGGAGCCAAGGATGACAGAGATCTGTCTCCAGTTGTAGATCTCATGAATCGACCATTCACATTTCTCCCAGAGGACTCTAAACTACAAACTTGACCATTGCCCCCATGGCTTACATCTCTTCAGTGACATTCTGTAACCTATAGGGAAAAAATGGAAACTGTGTATATGCCCTTTGTATGTCACTTAATTGACCTGAATTTCACAATTGTTTTCTGTCCAAATGGGATAAGAATGACTATGTCATAAGATTTGGGGGAAGATCAAATGCAAAAATACATACTATATTTTTCCTATGCTACATAAAATTTACTGATTAACAGAAATATGTGTATTTTTAAAGTATAGGTAAACTACGTTCCAATAGTTTATTATAAATAATTTGTAAAACACAGGAAAAATCGAACTTAGTTCATTAGAAACTAACAGAAATTTCATTTTTTATCATCTAGCATCCTTCCAACCAATTTTCAAGCTGATAAGTTTGGAAAGGGTCTCACCACTGGGTTAGGCATGATTATGTTCTGACCAAAATATATTTAGAATACATATTAGCAAAGAAGTTAATACTGTCAAGCAAAGATCATGAAATAAGGTATCTATCTAAATATGCCTGATTGAAGCCAGTATCACTGTACCCTCCGTGTATCAGCTCCCCACTAAACTGGACTCACGCATCTCGGTATTATCCAGAAGTAACAAATGAGCAATATAAGTAGATTCAAGACATGGATGAAGCATCATTTATTAAAGTTATCACCAATACTTGTAAGCACAGCCATAGTTTTAGTCAATTTTATTCTAGTCTGCAAGTTGTTAAAAGCATAAATGAAATTCATTTTATATGAGCACATATGAATCTCTTTAGTAATTAAGAACTCATTTCTTCAGATTGTGTTATGACTCCCAAAGAGAAAAACATAAGAGGTCTATGTAGTCTCATTACAAACCTAAACACTATTATAAAATGCCCTAAACTCTCCAAGGGAAAACTCTTTCTCAAACAATATATTTTCATTTTAATTTAATAAATATCATGCCATTATCCTAAATATGTGGTATTAATTTTAACTACCCATTTGGCCAAGGAAGTGTCTAATTTTAAAAAAAAAAACACTTATTTCCAGAGATTTCAGAAAATCTAAGCATGACGTTGATCATAATTATTCATCACAATGGTAAAATCACAGAAAATTTTAACCCAGAATTAACAGTGCTCTCAAGATTGGATCTTAAGTGTTTTTAAATGCATACAAACATATAATGCATATACAATAAAATACGACTTATCACAATTAATGAAGATTAATTTTGCTTAATTGCTTAATTTATTTTGCTTAATTTGATTAATGTGCTTAAAAAAGTCACATTCATGTATTTTTGCTAAAGTGCAACTTTTGATTTTCAAAAGAACCAGTAATAATAATTTAGAACGTCCCAGTTATTCAACATTACATAGTTGAAAACACTGATGCATTTCTTTTAATAGTTTTTGAGTGAGTTTGGAAATTGTTCTACTTATTTTCCTCAAGCTCTACTGTCACTTTTAGAAAAGAAATTTGTTAGTTGAGCCCTGTGGTTTCAAAAATACATTTTCTAAAACAAGGTAAAGTTTTATCCTTCATATAAATGAAACCTTTTGACTGTCAATAGTCATTAAAGTAGTAAATATCCTTGAAATCTGAAAATGTGTTTCTCTTTAAAAACAGCTTGCCATCCTACGGTTTTTAAAAAGTGGAGATGTTTAAAAGAAAAAGGGTAGTACTATTTGAGACTTATGCTTTTGACTAGGCTTATTTCTCATGATGATGTAGGTGGGAGAAAAAGGGGGAGGTGTGGAAGAAATAATTAATATTCATAGGGTCCTTGATATACGCACACATTGCTCTAGCACGGATATCCTTTTGTGTCATTTTTGTTGTTGTTGTTGTTTTAACATCTTGATTGGAGTATACTTGCTTTACAATGGTGTGTTAGTTTCTGTTTTATAACAAAGTGAATCAGTTATACATATACATATGTTCCCATATCTCTTCCCTCTTGCGTCTCCCTCCCTCCCATCCTCCCTATCCCACCCCTCTAGGTGGTCACAAAGGACGGAGCTGATCTCCCTGTGCTATGCGGCTGCTTCCTTACAATAGCCCTAGAGGTAGGCAGTATTAACAACATTTCCCCAGGTGAGGAAACTGAGACCCAGAAAGATGCAATAATATGAACAAGTCAAACAGAATCAGTGGTAATATCAAGACTAAAGTCAGATTGTCTGACTCCAAAAACCCAAGAGATGTCCACTCAGCCACACTGCTTAACTGAAGTGTGAAGAATTGAAGACACCAGCACAGCACAAAGATCATAGATTCAGAGTGGCCAGCGTGGGAGACAAGATTCTACAGAGCTGATTTCCAGCCATGGGAGAAAGTTTGTAGAGTCACATGAAGCATCTCTAACTAGACCCAACCAACAGTGGATATGATTCATATGAATAAACGCTAAACGTTTCAAATCTCTAGACTTAAAAGTTTACAATGAGTAATGTTGGTTGGATAATGAGTAGACACAGGCTTAATCACACTCCACATATCTCATCTCTTAAACCCAGCCGTACCCATCAGCACACTGAAAATATCTTTGCAACTATCAAGCTCACTGAGGGCACAGGGCTCCAAAGCCCCGCTTGTCTCTGCAGCAAAGGAGGCCAGAAGTAGCTGCTGCCTAAAAGACAGCTGAAGCAGAGATCACACTCCATCACAAATCAAAACGCACAAATCATTCAGTCCTGCTCAGGTCAGATGTGATGGAAGAAACTGAGATGACACGACACTATCATCTGAGTATTAAAAAGATAAAGATATAATTTGGTACATATTTCATATAAAAAACTGTGCTGAGATCTTTGAGGATGTAAAGACAAACCTAGCTCAGGTTCTGTCACCAAAGACTCCAAGGCTAGGGAGAGATTTTGCATACATAAATCACATAATAGGAGAGAGCAATGATGTTTAATAAAAATCATAGATCAGACTGTGCTTATTTGACATCTATTATCGCCAAACCACTAAACTATATATGACTCAGATATCATCTTAATTCTCCCAAACCGAATAACATACATATTATCACTTCTATTTCATAGATGAGGAAACTGAAGCTCAGAGATATTAGTTATCACACCGAAGACCAATATGGCATAACTGGTATGTACTAACTGGAACTCAGGGCCCTGGAAATACATAGCCGGAGCTCCACATTTCACTGTCTTAGAGATGGAGAGAGAGGATTCAGCCAGTTCACGGGGGAAAGGGACTATGCTAATGTCTCAGCAATAACTATACTTGGAGGAGAAGACACGTGAGCTGAGCACTTAAAGACAATGTTTACACGCAGGAGGTTGGAGGAGAGGGACATTCCATAGTGACCCTGCATAGGCACGGAGGAAGGAAAGCAAAGGGCTAGAATGCAGAACAGAATGAGGCTTGGTGTAGCTGGGGCCCAGATACAGATTGATTATAGGCTGGCTCGCAATGTTGGGGAGGCAGGTGGGCACCCTGTTACAGGAGACTCCGAATGCTGGGATGAGGTGACTCCCTGGCGCTGCGGACGCTGTGGGGCCCAGGAGGTCTCAGCAGATAAGGGAGCTGACCAGACACAATGGAGGAAGATTAATCTGGCAACAGTATGGGAAAGTGAGAAAATTTATAAGACTCTTTTAGGCTTACTTAAGTTCAATCAACCTTATCTAGGCCATTCACAGAAACCTTTCCCAGTTTATTAAAGGATTTAAATATGTGATTTTCAGGAAGAGTAACTAATAACAAATTATTATGTTTTTGTTTAAAACCATGCCTATGAGAACACATTTATGCTAGGTACCATTTTAGATAGACCCAGAATTAGTTTTAACTAAATCACAGCATTGCACTACTTGGTAATGTTCCAAAATAATGATATAGAAAATTCAGACTTCCAAAATTATACATCTGTGCTGCATATACACAGGCTCACCCACACAGCAATCGCACTCTCTCTTCTTCCTCTCCCTCCTTCTCTCACCCTCTCTTTTTTTTCTCTTCCCTCCTCCCTCCTCTAACCCCTCTCATCTTTCTCCTTCTCAGACTCTCTGTAAGAACATGGGTTCAATATTATCACTAAATAATCAGAAACATTAGCAGATAACGCCCTCACATTTCCTAAATAGGCACTCATTATGGATATGTGAAATAAAAGATGATGACCAATTGGCAGAAATATGTAACTATCTTATCCTAGTCAGAATATAGCATCTTGCACCATTACATCATATGGCAATGCTACTAATTTTTCATTAAGCATATGCTTCAATAAGTAATAGTATTCTGACTTATTGTATTGTGACAGAGGGCGGAGTGTGGAGGAAGCAGAGCTCCATAAGCCTTTTGGTTATAACATTTCACACAACGGTACCGGCAACATTTTCTTGGAATTCAGCTAAATGACAACAGTTTAAGGGATACACTATAGACTTCAGATATGGATAATGGAACACTTTCATGCCTGTGTAAATATTATGACATGCCACCAATGCCTTTAAACAATAGACAGAATGCTCTAACAAATATTCTGTTCCTAATGGCCATGAGATGCATTATCTATTTGTCACAAATAAGCTAACACAACTGTGCTATATTTTAAATTTTTTTCATCATGTTAATACTCAGACAGCTTATCCTCTTTTTGTTCTTGAAACTTGAAAGCAGAACCCTTTTTATCAAAGCCAGACATTATGCATTAGAATGAAAGGAAAAAAATTCCCAAAGATGGGTGTAAAGGATCACGTACAGATTGACTGGGCAAGGACTTGCCAGTTAAGAGGGCTGTGTGAAAACAAAGTCCCTCCAACCACTTTTTCATGGGGATGATCAACATAATACAAAACCAACATCAGTGCCTGTATCTAAATAAGGACTTCTGTAAGACTGGAATATCAGAGAGCCATAGGGAAACTTTAAGGAAGGAGATGGTCTTTCTCCCCTGCCTACGTCCTCAACCACTTCCCACCTCCAAACAATCATAGAAAATAAGTGAAAGAACATGCTAACATCCCATGACAGCTCTAAGCAGAAAGACAGTACCAGGGCACAGCCAACATAACAAATTCAAATCAGAAGAGAGATTTCTCCATTAGTAAGTAATCACAAGAAGCAGAAAGTATAATGCCTCCCCTTAAGTCCTCCCCCAAGCAGACAACCACAACAGCATAAATGCTAAACAGTGAGACCCCTTGATTTGGTGTCAAACGCAGTGGAGATTCCTTCCAAAGCAAGCAGCCATGACAGGCATGAAAAACAACGGAGCAGACTGAGGAAAATCAGTAAACCTATGAGAAGATACTATAAGAAAGTAGGGGACCATCGAGAGAACTGAACAAATGCCTCTCTGAAACAGACTTTACAGGAAATGTGAGAACACTGGAGGAAAGTTCTATTGGAGTTACCTTCCTTTATCTCATATACTTGCATCATGTAGTAACACAATATGATTTGAGATTCACTATATAATCATATTGTTTCTACGAAATACCAAAAGTGAGCACTAAGAATGAATGGTTGTGTTAAATGGAACACACAATGGGCGAAATTAAAGATACCGGGTTGAATATTACAAAAATCAAATGTGAGGGAAAACTGAAGTGATTCAAATGAGCTCAGTGGAGAATGATTAAGACAAAAAATGTGGACAGAATGGGACATATGGAAGACATATTCAAAGACCGAATTCAAATGAAAAAGAAATGTGAAAAAGAGAGTAAATGCAGTTATAACAGAATGTAATTTTTCTCAGCTAAAGAAAGATTTAAGATTCCAGGGTAGGACTTAAGAGCTACTACAAAAATAAATTTACAGGGGAAAAAAACAACTAAATCCCATTAAAATCAAGGTCTTAGCTTTCATTTCCAAGATTAAAAAATCCTACAGGGAAACAAAAAATAAGAGAAGGTAACTTCAAAAGAGCTAAACTAAACTGGACTGGTTTCAAATCTGACTTTCACACAACCAGATACCAGAAAACAATGAAACTGAAAATCTTCCACTCTTTTGAGAGAAAAACAAACTATGACCCAGGAACTAAACACCCAGCACATTCTGGATTAATTGACAGTGTATAAGAGCAGTAGAAAGCTATTCGCTCATATGCAAATTCTATCAAAGTATTCAACATTTTATCTTTTCTGCAGGGACAAAAGAATAATTAGAGGCATGTTTCACCTAACCAAGGGAATAAATTAAAAACTCAAGGATTAGAAAGTTAGGTTTGAAAAGAAGAGTTAAATCTCACTGATTTTCTTTAATATTATCTTTAAGCTTAATGCAATGTCCAAAATACACCTTCAACTAGCTTTTTTTTTTTTTGGCGGTACGCGGGCCTCTCACTGTTGTGGCCTCTCCCCTTGCGGAGCACAGGCTCCGGACGCGCAGCCTCAGCGGCCATGGCTCACAGGCCCAGCCGCTCCGCGACATGTGGGATCCTCCCAGACCGGGTCACGAACCTGTGTCCCCTGCATCGGCAGGCAGACTCTCAACCACTGCACCACCAGGGAAGCCTTCAACTAGCTATTTTATATATTATAATAATGGCATTAAAAATCATAAATAGAAAAATGCAATATTATCAACAGAAATGGGAATATTATAGAGTAACCTAGGAGGAATAAAAAGCATGTTAAATTACTATTTTACATAGTACACATGAAAGAAAATCTCAGAATTCTGGACGATTAAGGGTTAATTTGCTTTGATTATAAGCAAAAGATCCCCTTATACACTATCGATAGGAAAGAAGGTGATACAACTTTAAAGAGTATAGTTTGGCAAGGTAGACCAAAAATCTTAGAAACCAGTGATACCTTTTGCAACAACAGTTACATTTTTTATTATGTTCAGCAAAACACAGTTTAAAATAGCGTGACTTTGGAAACAATAGGAAATTGGTTAAATAAAGGACAGGGATTTAATGAAGATAAGTATAGCACTGGGGAAATCTTCACACTATATTAAATAGTGGAAAATGGGGGTTTCAATATGCTAAATGCATAAAGGTACAAAAAACTCAGATTGACTGGTTTCTTTATGTGGTCCTATATTTTCCATATGAGTAACAAGGAAAATGTATTACTTGTATAAACAGAAAAGTTAATATTACAAATAATATCATTTACAAAAGCTGTGGGTTATACGAAAAGCATTATAAGTATGATTCTCTTGTTATGAAAGTGGCTTGATCTTGTCAATCTGACACTAAATTTGGAATTGGAAGATGGGAATTTGAATCACAGTCTCAACTATTTTTAACTAAGTTGTGTTAGCATGGTCAAGTAATACCCCTCTCCAGACCTCAGTTTACTTATCTGTAAAATGACAATAATATAGTGCACTTTTCCTATGTTCTTTTATTATAATGCTAAATAAACAGAGTAACAGGAACACAGTCCAAATTACCTCTAAGGTCTTTTTTAAACTTTCTTCTGTAAAATGCACAAAATGATAAAAATTAAGTATAAAACTTGGAGCTTGTACCATTCATTTTCAGTCTAGATTACCTCTTCCAAGTGTGAAGAGGCAGAATTACTGTTATTCTAATAGTAACGTGGCATTTCCCAAAGTGTACCCACATATCACTAGGTTCTCAGAATATGAGTATTATAAGATAAGGGCTTCATGATAAGACAATTTGGGGAAATACAGATTAATAACAGGTTTCTTTACCGCAAAGCTCACAGACACTTTAATATATGAATGGAATTCTGACTGCAAGGGGGTTAAACTTTTGACCATAGATCTCCATTGTTCTTTGGGCCTCTTGCAAGGCTCATATTCCGCAGACATGCTATAGGAGGTGCTGTCATACAAAGAATGCCTGTATTAGATCACAGATGTGTGTATTAGTTCAGCTGTGACAAGGGGGTGAGATAAAGACCCTATTGGAATGAGAACCCCAAGGTAAATGGGAAGGCAGAAAAGGAGGGAGATGACAAAAAGAGACATTCTCTCTCACCCACAGCTTTAGAAAAGGAACCTAAAGAAATTATTGTTGAAATATACATTAAGTGATTGTAATAATGGAAAGAAGCCATTTCTTATGGTAGAAATATTTGTTTATGAAAAGTCATCATGGTTTGTGATGACATAACAGAACACGCTGCTTACCTGAAACTGTATCTATTTATATGGAAGTTTCTCATGCCCAGAAAAATGAGACCTAGCCAATGTTCTTCCACTTTCCCCAGTAGTGCAGAATGGGAGATGAGCGAGAAGGCAGATCCACCGCAAGGATAGCGGAGAGTTATACACAGTTACAACTACCAGACCTCCGCGGCACTCAGAGCAACTTCCAATATGTTGTAAAGGCAAGTATTTCTAAAAGAAAGTGTGTTTTTGGAAACCAACATGCTTTCCACATTCAATCCTTTAGTGAGTTCTGATAAGTGAAATATATAATCAAAGAGCAAAATACTTTTATTTTAAAAGACTATTTAGAACTGTTAGATTGTCCAGTTTCAGTTTTCAATCAGCTTATAATAATGAAATAATAAATTATATGTATTAACTATATGAAGGAACCTAACTTAAAGTGGGATTTTGTTTTCATTACTTAAAAATAATATATATATATTTTTTAATAAGTGAGTTCTTGCCAAGTTAAGTCGAAAAATAAGCATGATACTTTCTCAACCTACTTTCAGGAGTTTTTCTGTGATTATGCTAGAAATTATGATGGAATATATTATTTGCTTATCAATAATCATGGAAATTTTGGTCCTTGGGAATTTACATAGTTCACTTTGAAGATTAAACAGTTATCACTTTAAAATATTGAAGGTTAATATCAGATACACACTACTTCATATAAAATAGATAAACAACAAGGACCTACTGTACAGCACAGGGAACTATATTCAGGGACTTCCCTGGTGCTCAAGTGGTTAAGACTCCACGCTTCCAATGCAGGGGGCCTGAGGGTTCTATCCCTGGTCGGGGAACTAAGATCCCACATGCCACATGGTGTGGCCAAAAAATGAAAAAAAAAAAAGGACTATATTCAATAACTTGGATTAACCCATAATGGAAAAGAATCTGAAAAATAATAGATATATATGTATAACTGAATCACTTTGCTGTACACCTAAGACTAACACAACACTGTAAATCAACTGTACTTCAATTTTTTTTAATATTAAAGGTTAATAGATATTATTTTGCTTAAGATGAAAGTAACAGCAAGAATGCAGACTAAATTAACTTTTTTCAAAAGTAATTATCTCTACTATTATTAAATACCATCAAATTGTAGTCCACACAAGCTAAAACATATTTTGGTTTGGTTTTGATTTAGGTTTTGTTTTTAATCTCATGACAGAACCAGTAAACAGATTTTTATATGAAAAACTCTTCTAACTTTTCCCATTTCTATTTTCTGAGTTAAGGAAGGTTAATTGATCATAATGTCTACAATGACCCCATGTCTTCGGGGGGCCCACAAAGTGTCTGCACTCCAGATTACTTCCACATTAATATTCTACCATAGAATAATGTATTAACAAATCATTGTGGTCTTATGTCCTACTAAACCAACAGATTCCATTCTCATTAGCGTCCTTCGAGCATGTACTCTGAGCTAGAGTGTCCACTAGATGCCAAGCTCTATGCTTGTCATGTGATTTTTTTTGTCATGTGATTTTTCATGGTTTTTCGTCCTATGACTTGGAGGTCATAAGAACCATTTTCTCAACAAAAACGGGTCAGAGAAATTAGCGAAACATCATTAATGGGTTCATTTTGTAAAGCAAAATATTATTCACGTAAACAATTTATAGATTGACAACCCTCATTAGTACTGAAATATCAGTTTTAAGAGCCTCTGTCAATCAGCTCCCTCTCATGCCCAACCCTTCCTGATTCTACGGATCTATGTCTAAGCACACGAGGTGTGCCCTGCTTTTGCATAAATCAGTATTCTACCAGTGGGAACATGTAATACAGCGTTCTCAAGTTTTTGACTCAGTTTATCTACTCTTCCACATTCTGGCTCCAAAGATATCGAAACAACCAATTTAATGTTTGGAGAGCAAGAGTAGTAAAATACAGGTCTAGGTTTGTATTGCACTAGCAGTGAGAAAGTACTAGATTTATTTTCTTTAAATTTTTAGCAATGAGATTTCCCTTAGAAAAAAAATTATCTTGACAAATACAATTTAGCCAATTTCTACTCAAATACTGACGATAACATAAAAGGTATTTCAGCATTAATAACAATAATACATTTGGTAACTGTTCTTAATATGGCTATTTTAATCTCTTGTCTGGGAATTTCATCTGAAACCTTCCAACACCACAGAATAGTAAAAAAATATGGTAGTTAACATATGTCAGAAATGGATATGTTTTCACGATACTTATTGCTGTTAGTGAATTTAACTTACTGAATTCTCCATACTGCATCAGAATCTTATGGTTAATTGGTAAAAACAGTAAAAATAAGATTAAAGCAATAAAAACAATGTGAATATGTTACAGTCTCAACTTCTAAAAATTATAATTTCTATAAGAGGATAAGTAATCTAAAGAACTGATGAAACCAGTTTTCTCATATAAAACCATACAGATGACTTCATAAATGAACCACAAAAATATTCCCTTGGAGAAAATGGACTTACATATCTTTTAGATTCACCTTCAAATTTTCCACATTTAATATGAGAGTAAACAGCCTCAGGATACATCTCCCTTTCTCATCCCTGCTTAATAGCATAGGCATGACTAACAGCAATAAATGTGTAGAATATTCAAGTCAGAAGGAAGCTTGGAAATAACTCAGACCTACTCCACTTTTTTACAGATGAGGAGACTGTGATTTAAAGAGTAAAGATAGGGACAACAACTTTGGGGAATACAAATTCCATCACAAATACCTTCTCAAAAACCATGCCCCCAAACATTTTCCACTACTTATCTTGGATCTTCAGTCTCTCCAGCATCATTCCCTTAGGTATCCATACGTGGTCTATCATTTCCCTTCTGTAAAAAAATGTACCCTTGACCAATTAGCTTCCCTCAAACTTAACTCCATTTCTCTGCTCTTCTTCATAACCAGCCTCCTGGAGAGACTTCTCTACACATTTTTCTCCACTGTCTCACCTTCTGTCCATTTCTCTACCTACTACAGCCTAGTTCTTGTTGACATCTCTCTAGAAGGCTATTTTTTCAAGGTTAGCAATGACCACTATAGGACTATAGTTCTCCTTCTACTCAACCTCTCAGCAATATCGGCACGGTTGACGCAAACTTTTTCATTCAACATTTTCACCTCTGGACTTCTCTAACCTCCATGTCTCCTTGGTTCCGTCCCTGTCTCTCTGTCACTCTTGAGTTTCTTTAATGTTTCTTCCTTCTCTGTCCAATTTCTAAATGTTGATTGTCTTTAGGCATGATCCTGGGTCCTCCTTTTTTCACCATCTATACTCTTTTCCTACATGATCTCATCCTAGATGTCTATATGCTGATGACTCTCACCATCTTCATGCTGATAACTCTCATGCTTATACTTCCAACCCTAGACTGGCTTCCTGAATTATATACCTAACTCCACCTGGGTTTCTAATGGGCATTTCTAACAGAACTCCTAATGTGCCACCATCCAAAAAACTGCTCCCACTTTCAGTCTTCCCAATTTTGTCAACAGCACTATCATCTACCTGTTTCAATAGCCAGAAACATAAGGATTATCTCCCCCATCCAATATATTTAGAAGGCCTACTTGATTCATTCTACCTCTACAATATGTATTAAATACAACTTCATAATTGTGTTTGCTCCCAACAGCCTAGTCCAGGCCACCACAATGTCTCACCTACATGACTCCAACAGTCTCTTAACTTGTCTCCCCTCCTCAACTTTGGTCTCCTACTAATCCATTCTTTAGGTAAAAGCATGATTTAAATACATCCTGGTTTGGAAAGCCATCAATGGTTTGTCATTGCACTTAAAACAGATCCCACATTCCTTGCCATGCATTTTGCTGTCTCAGGAGCCTGTCACCCACCCTTCCTCCCCCTGGAAGTGTTCTTTCCTCCATGGTTTTTGCAAGGTTTCTTTTCTGCTTCCTTTAGATTTCAGGTTAATTGTGACTTCATAAAGGAGGCCTCTGCTGGTCTCTCCTTCAAGGAGGTTCTCCACTGTTGTTTGTTCTGTCACCTATAGTCTTCATTACATTTCTTACTGCTTGCAGTTATTTTACTCATTTTTTGACTTACCAATTTCTTTCTGGGTAGTTCCTTCCTAGATAGAGTGGAATTTCTTAGGTAAACAAGTACTTATGCCTACTTACTATTATATCCTACATTTACATACACTTATTTGGGGAGAGCAAAGTTCTACTCTAGACTCTGTACCCAAAAGACTAACTCAGGTTCCATTATAACACTCATGGCACAGAAAATATTATCTATACACCCTGACTTCATATATGAGATCCTGATTCTGCCATTGCATTTATTTAAGAGGGACACGGCAAAGTTTCCAGATTCCTTTGACAGGGGAAACAGGTATTATCAATAACAATAGTAACAACCACAAAAGCAACAACCAACACCACCACCACTAAAAGCCTCCCATTCCTCTAGCCTGGAAAAGAATATATCAAATTTGAGTAAACATGGTGAAGAAATCTTGGTTTCCTCTCATTTTTTCCCCCTGGGGGAGAGGTGGGGTTAGTGAGTGGTACTAACACAGCTTTTAGAGTCCTAATGACCTTGGTTCATATCTTAACTCTACCACTTAACTAGTTCCATGATAGAGAAACTGGGCTAACTCTCATCTACTGAAGGAAACAGGGATGGCAATAATTAGTTTAGAGCATTTCTGTGAATTAAATTACACTACACTATATCACCCTTGGATATGGTCAATACATTGAAATGTATTTTTGTTTTATCCCTGATTTTTTCTAGTTTATTAAATACACCGATTTACTCTAAATATTGTCTTAGAAATTATTTATCATGAGACTATTCTTCAATAACAACCCAAAAAAGTGAAACTTATCCCTTGATTCATATATACCTCTGTTTACTACTATCAGACTGTTGGTGTGATACAGTATATGAATATGGATGGAGCAGCTCTAATCTCTGAAGAAAATACATGAAAAATATTTCAGTGAGTTTCCCTTAATAAAATAAACATTTTCCACTGAATTTCTCAATACATCCATGAGATGCAGCTAAAAATCTTTGGATACCAAAGCTTCTAGATGAATTTAACAAGTGATTTTGAAGAGGTCATTATTAGTAGCTTCGGATAATTTTCTAGTCATATCTGCTGCTCTTTCCCTTGTAATTCATACGTAATTTTTCCACTGTCATTTATATTAATCAACAATGCTCTTGTCCAATTCTAAAATACATTTAATCAATTTTAGCTATATTACATATCCTCCGAAAGCCATTCTGCCACACATATTTGACATTATCTGGGAACTTTACACATTTCGCAATGTCAGTTCTCTCATCAGGTTGTACTGCATATCTATGCTGAATTTTGTCCCCAAATAGTTCTCACTGCTTCTAAGTCACACTATGGGATACTGGGTTAATGATACAAGATAAAGTCTTCATTTTCATCAGATAATTTATCATTAAAAATATATCATGATATTCACACAGGCTAAAAAATTATTTTTAATACTTATATGTGCCATTTTCTCTTTTGCCACCCAATAAGCAACTACAATCAAAGGAATTTCTCATAAATAGTTGTGGAATAAATAAGACATTGTGCTATGACTTTATGTTTCTTCTTTCCTTGAAAATAATTAAAAGGCATTGATGAAGTACAGTGAACACTGTTTCCAAGTATTTTAATATTGAAAGTTTTAAGCTTTTATTTTCAAAAGTATCATTACAAAATACTTAGAAATGTGTCATTAATTGGATTTTGTATATTTGATTTAAAAACTATTCTAAAGTATCTCAATTTTCATAATTTGTACTAAATTTATCCTTTCAAACTTTTGTTTAAAATGGAAACTGTTCCTTATTAGTCAACATTTTTATCAATATTTCACTATTTACATTTCCAAATCCTGCAGCTGAACTTGAACACAGCTCTGTATTTTTTAATTCATCATTCTTTCTCCTTAATAAATCAATACATTTTTGAGCGCAATTTGTATTATATTTACTAAAATGTTGCAGCTGTTGTAAATTCAATAATGTTCTTTCTGGAAAACACTCAAATTTTACGGTCCAAAGCTTGACTGAAATTTTCAACTTTTTTTCACAACAGAAAAACAATTCCTGGCTGTGTCTCACAATTAACTACTAATTACACTAATATAAAAATGAATTTTACTCTCTCTTTATAGTGATGATCAAATCGACTCTCAGAGGCTAGAAAATCAAATAAGAAGTTAATGAAAAAAAGATAAAACAATCCATTTCTACTCAGTAGGTACATTCAGTGCACTCCCTCTACTAATTGGATCTCTCGCTTTGTGAGCTGTGATTTGTTGCAGTAATTTTTGTCAAGTGTGTAATTCTTGGTAACAGATTTATGCAAATATTTCTATGCTACACTGTACTATACTATACTGTTCTGTTCCACTCTATTTTTCTTTTCCTTTTTAAAATGCTGATTGTAATCTACAAGGTTGGTTTTATTACCTACTCATGGGTCACAACCAGCGCTTTCAAAAACACTGATTTATGCTATACAAAACAACAGAAGATGAGAAAAGCATTAAAAATTAAATTTGGGCGTATTACATTGAAAGCATCTGGCTTCAGCACAATTAGTCTCTGACACTACTCCACCTCCCTTCTACCTGCTTCCTACTCACTTCCCAATGCCGCTGTATTAATAATCACCCACTAGGCTAGGGTTCTTTACAATGAGAACAGTCATTTTTCTCTAAAAATTGTCAGAATGTGTTACAAATATTAATGATAGTGATTATACAGACTTTAGTGTTTGTAAATTTGAAGATGATCATTACAGGCAGAACATGGAGTTGAAAAATAAGGATGCCACTAACCAGTGCAAACTTCAGAAGATGAGCTTGGGTAGCTCTAGCTATCAGGCTCGGCCCAGGGTCACTTCAGAACAGCACACACAGTGGCAAAACCTAGCTGAGATGGAAGAATATGTGGGGTAAGAGGATGGGCTCTGGAATCTGACTTCCTGGGTGCAAATCTCTTCCTACCTGTGTCAGTGCTGTGTTCAATTCCCCAAACTGTAAAAAAGGATAACAACAATATCTATCTCACAGGGTTGTTTAAGGAATTAACAAGAGTTAAAACACACAAAGCACTCAGAACGGTACTGGCACACAGTAAGCACACATGGATGTTAATGTTGTATTTATTCTCTTGTTCTTTGATCCCTTCACTGGTATGTCTACATACATATGTAAATCTTTGCACACTTTTTGCCTTAATTTTTTCTGGGCATTGTAATACATTTCCTCTAATGCCTCTGCTGTTAATGAAAAACATATTTTGAAGATTTAAAAAATATTTTTTAACTTTATTTTCTCCTACTATTAGCATATACTTTATAACATCTCCAGAATAATTTGCAGTTAATCTATTTCATCACCCATTCTTTTGAGCTTTATTTGTTCGTGTATAATAATAAAACAGGGCTTCCCTGGTGGCACAGTGGTTGAGAGTCCGCCTGCTGATGCAGGGGACGCGGGCTCGTGCCCTGGTCCGGGAAGATCCCACATGCCGCGGAGCGGCTGGGCCCGTGAGCTATGGCCGCTGAGCCTGCGCGTCCGGAGCCTGTGCTCCGCAACGGGAGAGGCCACAATGGTGAGAGGCCCACATACTGCAAAAAAAAAAAAAAAAAAAAAAAAAAAAATATATATATATATATATATATATATAAAATAAAACAGATAATGATGCTTAGTCCTGGAATGATACAGTCCCTGTTATCAAAGAGTTAATGACCTGTAGGGTGGAATGAACCCACACACAAAATAACTACAAATTATATATATGGCAAGGATTATTCAGAGAAATAGATTCAAGATGCTTTGGAAATACAAGATAATACAAATGTTTATGTCTGTGGAAAGAGTCACAGAAAAGAGGATATTAAAATTGCCTCTTAAAGCATGAAAAGGAGTGTGGCAAATGAGACAGAAGTTCAAGAGGCAACATAGAATTTTAAGCAGAAAAAGAGTTCATATTTGGCTTTTACAGGACAATTTTAGAAGAAGTGTGGAGGACAGTTTGGAGGGAGTGAGGTTAAAAACAAAGATAATACTGGAAAACAACAGTAATATTCAGTAGAAAGATCGCCAAGTTTCTAAACCAAGACAGTAAGGGTGGGAAGAAAATAGGCCAGGAAGGATTAAGAATAACTAAGAAGCATGAATTAACAGGAGTTAGTGGTGACTGTACATGAAGCCAATGACAAAAGCAATGCAGGTAAAACTAGAAGATTTTGAAATTGACATTTAATTGATAATGTAATTGTATTAGTTTCCTATTGCCACTATAACAAATTACCACAAACTTAGGTCTTAAAACAACACAAATTTATTCTCTTACTGTTGTCTGGAGGTCAGAAGTTCAAAATCAGTCTCTCTGACTTAATGTCAAGGTGTCAGCAGGACTGAATCCTTTTGGGGCTTCCGAGGGGAAAGACTGTTTCCCTGCCTGTTTTCAGCCAGCCTTTTCTAGTGGCTGCCTGTATTCCATGGCTTGCGGCCCCCCTCCTCCTTCTTCAAAGTGCATCACTCCAATCTCTGCTTCAGTCATTACACTGCCTTCTTCTCTTCTGACGCTGACTCTTCTTGAATACCCATCGTGATTACATTAGGCCCACCTGGATCACCCAGCATAATTTTCCCATCTCCAGATCTTTAAATTAATCATATCTTCAAAGTCCTTTAAGCCATATAAGGAAACATTCACAGGTTCTGAGGATTAAGATGTGCATATGTTTGGGAGCCATTATTCAGCCTACCACAGTGATAAGCTGAAATCAAGCAAAGGAGGGGAGAGGCTGAGCTTATCTGCGCAGCTCTGCCGCATTTTAGGTGCCTTTATGTACGGAGGCAATATGTCTTCATTGCTACATTAATAGCACCTAGTATGGGACCAGGAACATAATAGGTTTGTAATTACTTGTCTTACAAGAAATGAAAAATAATAGAATCAATAGATCAATATTAGTCCTCAGAAAGTTAATGTGAAAGATGTAGATGTCGACGGCCTCACAGCAAATACAATTTCAAAAAAGTTAGAAAACTGAAAAAGCAAATGTATAAATATGAGTTCTTTGCATATTAGTGTTAGTGAAGCATACAAGTCTGAGAAAGCATGCCCAACGAACAGAAAAGCAGAGAAGGCCTTTAGGGCAACCCACATCTAAGCGAAGGAGCAGCTTCTGTGGGTTCTAGATATTCTAGGACATTCTAATTTTAACTACTCGACTTTACTGTCTGATGTTCCTAGCCCAGTTTTTGGTTCAGCTAATATGACCACCAACTCTGTGTTCATTTGTTTCCAGATGTGGCTATACTGTTGGAGTGCCAGTGAATTCAGGCAATTTAGCACTTTCCCCTGCTGTGGCCCATCTGTATCCAACAGGCCAGAGGGCCAAAAACGCATCAGCATCTCCACCTACCATGGCTACAGTTCACATGGCCCTCCTGACCCACTGCCCAGGAACCAAGGAAACAAGATTTTTAAATCATTAAGATGCTGGCTCCTTCCTCATCATGTTAGTATAGCAAGGTGGTGTAGGCCGTCTATGCTTCTTCCTAAGTCATCATTTCCTAACTTTACCATTTTGCTAAACTTAACGTCCATTTAATAGTATTACAGACTGAACTGCATCCCCCATCAAATTCATATATCAAAACCCTCACCCCCAAGACCTCAGAATATGACTGTATTTGGAAATAGGGCCTTTAAAGTGTTTATTAAGTTCAAATGAGGCCTTTATATTGGGCATTAATCCAATCTGACCGTTGTGCTTAAAAGAAGAGGAAATTTGGACACTCAAGGAGACATCAGGGGTGAGCATGAACAAAGGAAAGACCACGTGAGGACACTGCGAGAAGGCAACCATGTGAAAGCCAAGGAGAGAGGCTTCAGATGGAACCAAAACTGCCAACACCTTGATCTTACACTTCTAGCCTCCAGAACTGTGACAGAGTAAATTTCTGTTGTTTAAGCCACCTGTAATATTTTGTTATGGAAGTCCTTGCAGACTAATACAAATAGCTTGCACCTGAGTTAGCAAATGAACATTCTGAAAAACACGAGAGACAGACTGCATTTTGTATATGTTACGGTGCTTACGCCTTCTTATGGCAAATTATCACCTTAAGGCTCTCTTTACAAAAACAAAAAAACAAGTTGATCATTTTCTGCAGTCTAAAAATATAGCACACCCCAAAGCCATGGTTTAATTACAAATGTTGGGATGTTGGGAGTAGTTGAAAAATCATTGTCCTTTTTTTATTTGTTCAGCTTACGAGGTGCTTCTACTCGCTATCTGACTCTTCCAATAGCCACAAGAGACAGAAGACAGGGCAGAGATGATAATGCATTCATTAACTGATGAGAGGAGTTTGTAAAACATTAACTAACTTGCCTGTGTTTACAAATATAATCAGTTGGCAGAAGAAAATCTTAGACCCAAGTTTTCAATACCAGTCCATTTAACTTCAAGAATATAAAGAAAAAAAAATCCCCACCTCCTGCTAGAACAAAGAACCTCAGATTCTCTTCAAGATACATTTAAAGACTGGAAAAAAAAAGACAAAATGCTTTAAATTCAAACAGAATAGATAATTGACTAAGATCAGATCCTTACTTATTTAGATATAAAATTCATGCAACACTGAGAAAGGTGATGGAAGGATGGAGTACAATAATGATGAGTCACCTTTCTGGCCTGGTTAACTCCCTGACCCAGGTATACCTGTGACCGCCTAGTGCTTTCTGGCCTTTTTCATGTTTACTCTGAACTTGGCTGGGCTATTTGTGGAATGGATAGGCAAACGTGACTGGCTGAGTGACTGACTGTAACCTGGGTTAAACTGTCAATTGATTTATTCAGCTTTTCACTTTGGATCTGGTAAAATGCATTATAGCTGTCTTGAATGGAATACAGGTAATTTTTGTGAATAATGTAGTTGCAACTATGGCTCTTGTGTGCGTTTATACAGATGATTCTCTAGGGATGGCTCAGGTTGTGTTTCCTTTAACTCGACTATCACAACATTCTTATGTAAGCTCTTATTATAAATCAAATTACTACCTACCTTTGCCATTTGCAAAAATAGAAACCAACACCAAACTAAACGAAAAAGAAGATTAAGGGGCTTCCCTGGTGGCGCAGTGGTTGAGAGTCTGCCTGCCGATGCAGGGGACACGGGTTCGTGCCCCGGTCCGGGAAGATCCCACATGCCGTGGAGCGGCTGGGCCCGTGAGCCATGGCCGCTGAGCCTGCGTGTCCGGAGCCTGTGCTCCACAACAGGAGAGGCCACAACAGTGAGAGGCCCACGTACCGCAAAAAAAAAAAAAAAAAAGAAAATTAAATGGGACGAATGACAGGGCAGAGGACAGCTACCAAGATATTTCAGCCCACGTGGGCTTGCATTTCTTCTCATTTTAAATTGTTCCTTTATAGCTCTCTAGCAATCAGTGGACAGTGCCTTACAAAATGTTCCCATTCAATAGGAGCAAGATTTTAGAGTTTCCTTTTCGTGACTAGGATAGAGTTATGATGGGAGTGCTGACCTCTGCAATACTTACCCCACTGAGGCTGTGTGTAGGAAATCAGTGATAGCTTTGGCACAAAGGTATCTGGATTTCCTGAATTTAGCCAGGGATTATTTTTAAAGATGTAATAGTCGGATGCTGAAAAATACAAGACACTAGGAGTCCACAAAATTATTTTAACTATGGGAATATCCTGATGAGAAAACATACTTTTATTTTTCTGATAATGTTGTTACTTCTTATCATAAAGTATGTAGAGAAATATGTTATAGATCAAGAATGAATTGGGAGGAGGCTATAAAGACACTGCAATACAGATTAGGAATAAACCTACATTTTGTTTTTAATATTCTCTTTGTTAGGTGGTCATTACCTTAAACTTGTGCTGTGTCATGAAATAAAGAAGCTGTCTAAGGTTCTTAAAGTTAGAGTGGTCTGGCACTCTACAGTGGGTTTCTAGAAGTAAGGGCATACACTATTGAAATTATGCCACAAACGAGAGCAACATTTACAAGCACTGAAAGATGCATGGAGAATAAACTTACTCCTTCCCTCAAAGATGTTCTACCATCTAAATCTAAATTTTGTTTTCCTTGTGTCAATTTTCTGTTAATAATTGACTGCTAAAGAATATGTATTTTTTGCTTTCATGTCATCCAGCTTATTTGATCCTCACAATAGCTCTGTGAAGTAAAAATAAATAAATAAATTTCTATTTTTATTTTCTCCATGCTGTAGATGTGGAAACTGAGGCTCAAACAGTATAAAAGAGCATACAAATATTTATTTGTAGAACCAGAAACCAACTTTCCAAACCACAACAGTGTCTTCATTTAATAAAAACATTATATATTGTTATGTTGGCTTTCATTAATGACAAATTGTACTTTGGAAAAGTTAGTAAAACATGGTAGTAGTAAAAAGACTAACACACCTATTCATTTGCTCAACATAATAGGTTATCATGTGTTTGAACAATCCAATTCTTTTCTCTGTTCTTCAAACAGAATAATAATGAACTCAGTCAACAGAGAACACAATCTGCATACTTGAAGAATGTAAAATAATAAATATATTGCATTAGTTGGGCAACTCTATCTGTCCACTAATTTGATGAACTTTTATTAAGAGTTTACCATGTGCCACAGACTGATCTAGCTGCTAGAGAAAGGACAGCGAGATGATTAAAAATTGACTAGGAGTACACACAGCTTAGTGAGGTATACAGACATGAAATGAATAGCATCCCGGCAACAAAGTGAGTGAGAACATCTATAGACTATTACAAGAGCACAGGGAGGAAACACCTCATTCGGTCTAGGGGGTCATGGGAGGCAATTCTTGAAATCTGAATGCCCTAGACTATTTTTAAGGACGAAGAAAGGAAAAAAAATACTGCAACAGAATCTACTGCTGACTTCATTTCCACTGTAACATACTCATTTCCATGAGAACATACTCATTTTCATATTCATACTAAAATTCTGGGTACTCTGGGAATACCCAGAAACTGGAATTGTGAGTCAAGTGTGAATAGAGTGTCTATGTCCTTGTCTGTTAATTCTAATCTCTACGTCATTTCTGGAATGATTTTAATGGATCTTTCTCCTCATCCTGGATCATATTTTCCTGTTTTTTGTATATTTTGTAGGTTTTGATTGGATGCCAGACACTGTGAATTTTACTTTGTTGGATGTGAATATTTATTTTTGTATTTCTATTAATGTTCTCCAGCTTTTTTCTAGGATACATTTAAGTTACTTGGAAATGTGTCATATCCTTGCTATCTTGTTTTAAGCTTTCTTAGGTGGGACTTGAACAGTGTGTAGTCTAGGGCTAGTTAATCCCCACGACTAATGCAAGACCCTTTTGAGTACTCTCTCCAATGTCCTGAGAATTAGATTTTCTAGGCTGGCTGGTGGCTGGGGCAGGCACTATTCCTGGGCCAGTGTGAGTGTCTGGAACTGTTATTACTAAACATTTGGGGTAGTTCTTTCCTGGTATCGGTTTCCTCATATACATGCACTGTTCAGGTACTGACTACTCAAGAGGACACATCTTTGGAGTCTTCTCTGTGCAGCTTGCTCTCTGCAGTACCCTGTCCTGTGCACTCCAGCTACCATGGTCTCCCCAGACTCTTCACTCCATCTCTCAACTCAAAGAGATCACTGGGCCCTGCCTGGGTTCTTTTCCCTATGCTACACCCGGTAAACTGCCTTAAAACAATAAACTAGAGCAATCATAGGACTGTCCTCATTTGTTTCCTGTCTCTCAGGATTACTGTCCTGCAGTGCCAGAATTCCAGTATCTTGAAAACTTTTGCTTCATACATTCTATTTTTTGGCTTGTCTAACAGTCTTCTTCCTATACAAAGCCACCTCTGGCTTTGCCAGGCCTTTGTTCTACACATCACTCAGCACATAGTGGATCCTCAATATTTAATTTACCCAAAACATGCTAATCCATGGTCTTAAATGTCTAACATAATTAAATTTGCAATATGGAAATGAGAAATTGAGGGTTAAGCTGCAAATTACCTTTTTCACCATTGTAAAACTACAGAATCAATAAAAACTGCAAATGTTCAAGTTGAGAGGGAAAAAACCTTTTACTCTGTAAACCTAGTTGAAATGAGTCACAGACCTTGTTGTTCTTGCAATTACTTTGCACTTCACTACCTTTAACACTGATTATATCTAGAGGGGTAATTACTCACAGAGCCAGTAACAAATAGCATATCTCTGACATGCTGACTTACCGGTAATTGCCAGTTCCATACACAGTCACGTTTACTATGTTATATGCACGAAGATAAAAGTACTTCCTTCCTCATTGCCTATTTTCTTTTTTCTTCTGTTGCTATAAAATGCTGCACAGGTATTAACTGACAATCTAGGAAAGTTACTTTTAAAATATCTTCAAACTGGGTGTTGGAAAAATAGCAAGATGAATGGATAGAAATATTATCAGCATAAATACAGAATACAGGGCTTCCCTGGTGGCGCAGTGGTTGAGAGTCCGCCTGCCGATGCAGGGGACACGGGTTCGTGCCCGGGTCCGGGAAGATCCCGCATGCCGCGGAGCGACTGGGCCCGTGAGCCATGGCCGCTGAGCCTGTGCAACCGAATACAGAACACATTACGCTTTTTTTTTGAGGACCTACTATGTGTCTGTCTGGCACTACAATAGAAACAAAGGTTAGAAATTTATATTTCAGTCCCCTCTAATAAGTCTTCTAAAAGAAGAGGCAGACAGTTTTTAAAAATAGAGTAATATCTCGTGATAAATGCTGGGACGGAAGTGACAGTACTATGAAGAGACTGAATTAATACAATCAGTGAAGACAAGCCTTCACTCTTATAAACACATGCATGCACCACACACACACACACACACACACACACACACACACACACACACACCCCATACTCAAAATCTTTAGATTTGAGAGAACAGGTATAATTAAATAGCCTCAACTTAGCAACAGGCAAATATGGAATGATTTATTTTTTCTAATAACTGATATTATATTTGCTTCCTGAATTCTCAGCATCTGGTGAATCGGTTACATGAAAGAAAACTTAATCTTGTCAAATCCAATATCTCAGGTTTATCTCATAATATTTTTTTGTCATAACAAAAAAAAATTTTTTTTGGTCATTTTCCATTTTGAAATGTGGTCACAATGGATTGGCCAGTTCAGGCTAGAAACCTCTTGCGTAGCCTGTGTTCTCCCTCCCTCACTGCTCTCCCCTGTGCTTCCCTTCTGTCTGCACCCAGTACAGAAGAGCCAGATGTGTTTGTGTGAGTAGCGGGAAGGGGGATCTATTTACCTCAGGGTCAACAGATGTTGATTTGCATTTACAGGCCTTGTTATTCCCAGCTGCTTTTTTCTCTAACGCATGTTGGGTATTGGTGCCCTCTATGTTGCAGGCCTCCAAAAGAAGCTCTCAAAGGAGCTGCTTTGCTGGACGTCGAAGGGGAGACTGGAAACATTTGTTCCAGTCCCTGACACAGGTGGTCCAGCCGAAGAACAGCCATTTCCTCCCTGGAGGCCTGAGCAATGTGTTCATTCTATAGCTCCTGCCCTACTACACAGCCTCCCAAGGATCTGGCAAGATGGTCTCTTTTTCACCCACCGGAAACTCAGGTCTTTGCAGCCTCACCACTTCCACCAAACAGGGCTACTGCAATCTGATCTTTCTGTACCCGGCACGTAACAATCTTGCCATATTTTATTCTGCCTACAAGGCTGTTAGTGTGGGTTCTGGCTCACCAAACCTCAGAAAAGGTAAATACTCAACTCTAAATTAGAAGAGAGAGTGCAGATTAGGTAAGCGAAAGTTTGAGGGATGGGAGAATCAAAGATCACCCTCTTTAGATTTCTCCCCAGAAATTTAATTCTTTCCCAGCCCTCCTCTAAGATTTGGTGGCTAGAGGTTAAGGGTAGAAACTGAAGCTCACATACATGTCTTAATACTGAAAAGTAATAAATCAGGACATCAGAATTGTTAAACAAAATATGCTCCATGCCCCAAACTTGGAAATATGATTACATGATGTCTTAAAAGGCCATTTTTAAGTCTAGCATTCTCAGAGTTTCCACCAAAACATGGTAGCTGGAAGAGGGGTGCCCAGTCCCCCAATCTCAGAACTGTGCAAGAGGGGATCTGGGGGCCAGGGCAACCTGAATCCTTCTCTTCTCACGTCTCAGCTCCATCCTTCCTGGCAAGTAGTCTGGTACACCCCTAAGTGGACCACTCAGTTCCCAAGTCGAAAAACTGCCCATCCTTTACCCTCCCCTGCTCCCAAACAGCCACCTCTAGGAGTGATAGATATTTAGGCAGTCAGAATCCTGTAAGGGATCCCTACAGGTCCTTGAAGGCTCAAGGGTGTTCAAGCAGAAAATTCCAAGAGTGGGGAAGAGTACAAGCTCTAGGAACTTCTCACCACTGCCATCTATCCCCCCCATAACATGAGCAGAGTCTATTTGGAAAGTAATATACAAAACAAAAATTAAAACTTCTAAAATTAGATTTTGATGAAAAACTTGGTTTGAATAAATACTATGAGAGAAATTACAAATTCTCTTTACAAGAGCAATAATCAGAGGAGCAAATCTTATTTTTTTTTAATGTATTCTTTTTTAAAAATTTTTTATTTATTTTTGGCTGCGTTGGTGTTCACTGTTCCGCGCGGGCTTTTCTTTAATTGCGGCGAGCGGGGGCTACTCTCCTTTGTAGTGTGCGGACTTCTCATTGTGGTGGCTTCTCTTGCTGTGGAGCACAGGCTCTAGGCACGTGGGCTTCAGTAGTTGTGGCTCGCGGGCTCTAGAGTGCAGGCTCAGTAGCTGTGGCACACAGGCTTAGTTGCTCCGCGACATGTGGGATCTTCCCGGACCAGGGCTCGAGCCCTTGGTCCCTGTATTTGCAGGCAGACTCAACCACTGCACCACCAGGGAAGCCCAAGAGAAGTAAATCTTAACATCACAGCTTATGTCATATTAAAAGCAAGAAGGAGAGAAAACAGACATAATATGAAGAACAGGTAAAAGAATATGACTATGTAAGATATAAATGTTTTTATAATTTTATATGCAATATGTAATTTTATAAAAGTTTTAATTTTACTGTGAGTAATTTCAAACAAATATAACTGACAACCTGGAAGACAGGACTAATTTTCTAGGAAAACATCCATAGCTAAAATTGGGGGGGTTCCCTGGTGGCACAGTGGTTGAGAGTCTGCCTGCCAATGCAGGGGACACGGGTTTGAGCCCTGTTCTAGGAATATCCCACATGCCGCGGAGCAACTAGGCCCGTGAGCCACAACTACTGAGCCTGCGTGCCTGGAGCCTGTGCTCCGCAACGAGAGGCCGCGACAGTGAGAGGCCTGCGCACTGCGATGAAGAGTAGCCCCCGCTTGCCGCAACTAGAGAAAGCCCTCGCACAGAAACGAAGACCCAACCAACACAGACAAAAATAAAATAAATAAATAAAATTTTAAAACCCAACAAAAAGCAAAGGTTAAAATCAAAGAAACAGATCAAACATGAAGTCCAATTTAAATAAATAAATAAATAAAATTGGTTTAAGGAGAATTACATAAATGGAATAAAATAATAACCAATGAGGAAACTGGATTACTTCTAAAGAAGACATCAAGACATGCATTGTTGTACAGGTAGATTCTATCAGACTTCAGGTCCTGATTATTCTTGTATTGGAAAACTTATTTTCAAGAATAGAAAATATGGGAAAAATCAACTAATTTGACCAAGCCAGCTTAATCCTGACACCAAAACCAGAAAAGGATTAAAAAATAGGCCATTCTCACCTATTATAAAAAGATGACATATATATATATATATATATATATACAAAATAAAGTATTAACAAAAAATCGGTAGTATATTAAAGGAACATATTATGACCAGATAGAGATTTTAAAAGAAATACCAGGATGGATGATTCAACATTTAACAATATATTAACATAATTCACTTCATTAATTGATTTAAGTAAAAAAACCTATCATAACCTCTGAAGTTGCTGAAAAACATTTATGTAACTCGAAGCCAGTTCTTGATTAAAAATTCTTAACATACTAGAAATAGGACAAAACTATTTAAATTGATAGCAGGTATCCATATAAACGTAAAGTAAACTAAATGTTGAGGAAAAAGTCAGCATTTCTATTAATGTTCAAAACAGCACAAGATATCCCTATTCCCTCAGATAGTCAACATTTTAATAAATATCTAGATTAATAATAATGTAAGAAAAAGAAGTTAGTTGTAAATATTTGAAGGGAAGAAACAAAACACTACTTTTGTCTCTTAGAATGTCCAAGACAACTGACAAACTACTGAACAACAACCAAAAAAATTCAGCAAAATATCCTGATTCAAGATCAACATACAAAAATTATATTTCCTATTACACTGAAAAGGAATTAGATGATATTATTAAGATCCCATTTATATCGACACCAAATTATAAAATACCTGGGGATAAATTTAACAATTAAGGAGTAGGACAAAATTATGTAAAGGACATAAAAGCAGAAATGATTTAATGAAGCCCTACTAAAGAACTAAATGGGAAGATTCAATATTATACAGATGTCTAATAAATTATTAAATACCCAACTATGTCTATCAAAATCCCAAGAGTTTTCTATGAGATATGACAAATACTAAAATTTAAATTTTTATTTTAAATATATGAAAGAAACAATATAAAATCTAAAACCAGACAAGATTACCTAGGTCTAAATTATAGACCTGCTACTTACTACATGGAAGGTCCTAGGTAAATTCCTCAACTTCTCTGTGGCTCAGTTTCTTCATATTAAAAAAGGGATAATCAGAATAGAGTATCTGCCTAATAGGGAAGTCAAGACATAAAAAAGTTCATATTCATAAAGCATTTAGACTAGTGCTTAACACATGGTTAGCACTATATAGGTGGTTGTTAGATAAATGGATGGAAGAACATATGGATTGATAGACGATAAATTACGAAGACAGATTTTTCTCAGGAGAGAAAATACTCGGAAAACTCCTGAAATTCCTCAGGAACACAGTTCCCTGTCTACTTGGGTTACCCTTGTATTTTTAATGCTTGATGATGAATGATGTTCAGGATGTAGTTCGTAAATATGACATAGATGAATGCATACATTAAAATATTGTAATATATATTCACATGTACATATAATGTATGCATGCATATACATATATTTATATAATTTTATATGCTATAGGAATCAAAATGTGTTATTGGCCCAGGAATAGAAATAAAATTAGCAATGGAAGAAAATTAGGCTCATCCAGGGAAACACATACACCCATATGGGATCCATAACAAAATGGGCAAGACAGGGCGTCCCTGGTGGCGCAGTGGTTGAGAGTCCTCCTGCCGATGCAGGGGACACGGGTTCGTGCCCCGGTCCGGGAAGATCCTACATGCCAAGGAGCGGCTGGGCCCGTGAGCCATGGCCACTGAGCCTACGCGTCCGGAGCCTGTGCCCCGCAACGGGAGAGGCCACTACAGTGAGAAGACCGCGTACCGCAAAATAAAAATAAATTAATTAATTAATTAAAAAAACAAAATGAGCAAGACATAATCACAGAAGAGGAGATACAAATGCTCAATACACAAATGTTCAATAAGAAAATATGTGACACCTCACTTATAATCTGGGAAAAAGAAAGAAAACAGAGATATATCTATTTTTCCTATCAAATATGCAAAACTTTGAAAATATTAAACAATATGCAGTGTTGATGAGGATCTGTGGGCCAGCATCTATGAAGCAGATTTGCCTATAAAGGCAATCTGGCAATACTTTTGATAAGACCTGGTCACATACTGACCCAGCTGCACAAAGAGCTATGTCAGAAATGTTTACTTGGACTTCGTTGTATTCATTGAAAACCTGGAAGCTATCTGTGTCCATCCAGAGGGGAATAGTTCAACTCACTGCTAGAGGGTCACACAAAGGAATCTATACAGCTGCTTAAAAGGGTAAAGTTGATGTATATATAACCCTCACCAAGTCATAAATAAATAAAATCATAATACAGTATGTAGAATTTGCATCCACTTGAGTAAATTATACACACACACATGTATGTGTACAGATGCAGAGAAAATGTCTGGAGGTCTACATACAAAACATAAGATTGCTTATCTCTGGGAAGGGACTAGGGTGAGAAAAAGACATGTATTTAGATGAACAGAAGAATTTATTTTGTTTGAATTTTTTATAAACAGAATGTACTCATTTATTTCTTGTATGACTGAAAATAAACTAATCAGCAAGAAAATAATGTAATAATCTAAATGCTATGAAAACACAGATGACAGAATGATTAATACTTCCTGGGTTGGAGGTGGAATAGGACACACATTTTCTCTGCTTCTTTGTGAGTAAGGTAACACACAACTGAGGGAGCACAAATAAAGTAATGAAATGTTACTTCTTTCAGCATCAAAGCATGTAACTCTACCAGAGCTGTAAGGTTACATGCCCTGAGGGCATGGGCGAGGCTTTCACATTGACAGAGCAACAATGCTTAGCAATGCCTTACGCACTGTGAACATGTGTTCCATAGTGTAAGACAAAGTCCAAGCAAAGGCTAGATGGATGGAGGGATGACAGTCCACTCTTAACAAGCAACTCAGCTGACATCAATCTTAAATTTAATTGCTAAGGATTAAAAGGGAGAATGTAGATAACAAATATGATTTAAATGTATGTATTTACATTTCAATGTAATGCCTAGATTCAACTTATTTTACATTTTTGGTAATAGTTATATGCTAAGGAACAACATACTATCCACTCTCAGCTCCCCTTGCAGTGAACTGTGATTTCCAAAAGTGGGCAGAACCACATCTCCCATTCTGTGTATTCTTCTGCATTGGTACTTGCCACTCATCACACATCAAGACGTGGAATCTCTTTCTCCTCTCCCTTGAATATGGGCTGCCTCTGTGACTCCTGGAACCATTTAATATACTGGAAGGTGTGCCAGTTCTAGACAAAGGCCTTAGCTTCCACTTCTTACTTCTTCAAAGTACTGTGCAAGAACTGCACCTTTCCTGAGACCACCATGCTGTGGGGATCCCAAGCCAAGCGGCCAGACCTGGGAGGATGAGATGCCATATGGAGAGTGAGGCCAAGCAGCACTGAGGAGGCTGAATATCTAACTGAAGGAGCCTTCTTGGACGGACTCCTCCAGCCCCAGCCACCCCAGCTGAGGCCACACGGATCAGAGACTAAGCCCCTAGCCACGCTTTTCCTGAATTTCTGACCCACAAACTCGTGAGCATGTTGTTAAAAGAAAATGGTCGTTTTTAACCACAAAGTTTTTTTGCGGTACGTGGGCCTCTCACAGTTGTGGCCTCTCCCGCTGCGGAGCACAGGCTCCAGATGCACAGGCTCAGCGGCCATGGCTCATGGGCCCAACTGCTCCGCGGCATGTGGGATCTTCCCGGACCCGGGCAAGAACCCGTGTCCCCTGCATCGGCAGGCGGACTCTCAACCACTGCGCCACCAGGGAAGCCCAACTACAAAGTTTTGAGGTAGCTTGTCTGCAGCAACAGATACCTGGAACATCCCTCATTCACATGGCCATTACCACGACAACTATCTTTAGGAAGATGAGAGCACACATTTCTATCTGGGATTTCTGAACTAAAATACATAAGTAAATGAGAATTTTTTTTTTTTTTGTCAGAAAAGTACCAGGTCTAAAGGTCAGGGTCTAGAAAACGTATACCATATGTAATAATACATCTCATAGGATGAAAAATTACGATTTCTAATTTAGAATTCATAGCATGATGGAGGCAATAGGAAAGGAGAAAGACAATCCTACATGTGTTCACTGGCTTCTAAAAGCAGATCCAGTAGGATTTTTTTACAGCTCATTTAACAAATCAAGGAAGTGAACATGACATCACTTTCCTTAGAACCTTAAAAAGCCAAACTCACAGAAACAGACTAGAATGGTGGTTACCAGGGGCTGGGGTTGGTGGGAGAAAAGAGGAGGTGTTGGTCAAAGAGTACAAACTTCCAGATAGAAGATGAATAATTTCTGAGGATCTAATGCTTAGCATAGACACTATGGTTAACAATACTGTATACATACTTGAAAGTTGCTAAGTGAGTAGATCTTAAACGTTCTCAACACACACCCACAAATGGCAAATTACATGGCTTGATGGACATGTTAGCTAGTGCTAAGGATGGTAATCTTTTTGCAAAAGATAAGTATGTCAAATCAACAGAATGAATAAACTTACTGAATGTTATATGTCAATTATATCTCAATAAAGCTGGTGAGGGGAAGGAAGTATCAATCTCCACAATTTATAGATGAAGAAACCAAGGCTCAAAATCTTAAATAACTTGATTAAAATCACACAATTAATTTTATTACAATCAAAATTTTTTAAATAATTAAAAATTCCAATCCAGGTTTGGCTGATTCAGACCCTCTGCTTTTTTCCAGTAAAGATTCTCAATCTTTAGCATTCATCAGAATCACACAGTAGACTTGTTAAAACACAGACTATACTGGGCCCCACCCCCCAGAGGTTTTAATTTAGCAGGTCTGGAGTACAGTCCTGAGTGTGTACTTCAAATAAACCTCCAGGTGAAGATACAAAGGTTCCACTCTGTGGAGCTGTGCACCAGACCATGCTGCCTCTCCTTATCTGACAATGACTTTCTCTGAGCAGGAACTTGAAGGAAATATAAAACACATTTTGCTTTTGCTCTCTAAGAGAGTGCTTCTTGTGGGATAGATTCGTACAAAGCAAACTCCTTGTAGGCCAACAAGACCAAAAATTACCAGCTAATGCTAGTACCTAATTAATACCAAATTTGCTGAATGATGCCCAATTTCATCACAGACCTTACAAAGAACAGCTGCCTGAAACTGACACAGTTAAATTTGTTTCCCTTCTGATTTTTCCCCTGCATCCTGCTAATGGCAAAATGTCATCGCAGAGGATGTGAAAAGTGATGCATCAATATTGTTATCTGAAGTTTTACACCGTATGGCTTAATAAATGAATATAAAAATAAAGCAAATTGAGATATAAGTGTGAAGTGCAAAGGAGTCTTCATCCATCCATTCACTCATTCACTTAGCAAATAGTCAATGCTAAAGCCCAGCGACAGTGTCTTTGGAAGCATAGAGGTGAAGCCAACTCAGAAGCTGTCCCTGTCCTCAAAGCGTTTACATTGTAATACAACAGACTGAGATGCCCAGACATAACTACTGTAAATCATGGAACTGGGGCTTCCCTGGTGGCGCAGTGGTTAGAGTCCGCCTGCCGATGCAGGGGACACGGGTTTGTGCCCCGGTCCGGGAAGATCCCACATGCCGCGGAGCGGCTGGGCCCGTGAGCCATGGCCACTGAGCCTGCGTGTCCGGAGCCTGTGCTCCGCGACGGGAGAGGCCACAACAGTGAGAGGCCCGCGTACCACAAAAAAAATCATGGAACTGTATCTACAGAACCAGAGTACCAAATTTTTTTATTTATAGTATTTACTGTATGAAGTATACAGGGAAGAGAAAATAAACCTTATCCTCTTCTTAGAGGATAAAGTTAAACTTGCAATTCTTCATTATCCATGCTGTGTATTTAAATTATCCATGTTAATTCACCTATGGATAATTCGCCACCACATTTCCAAACTCAAGTCATGTCTCCTTCATTACAGCATTCCGAATAGAGAGTTTAAAGAGTTGAAATTCTAGTTCTAGTTAATTGAGCAGGACAGCAGTGCTAGTTTAGCAGGAGTAGGTAAGCCAATGGTGAGCTCCTGTGGGCCCCACTAGTATTGCCAGAAAACCCAAGATTGAACGTTGAATACCAAGTTGTGGTCGTGCAAAGCAGAAGGATTCAAACAAGGATAACGTTAGAGGCAACTCCGTTGATTAGGAGTCCTTAGAGAGAGATTCTTCTCTGAAGCCAGGAATTAGCAGAGGGTGTCACTGCCCTGAGATAGGAAGTGTTGCGCTCCATCAAGTCTGAAATCAGGTGATGGGGGATGTTCCTGTGAGTTACCTTCCCTGCCCTGCTTTGCTCAAGCAAAGAAGAGATCCAGCAACCATGGCAAAGGAAGATCTGGGCTGCAAGGAGGGTATGAAGTGAACCTTATACATCTCTATATCCTCAAAGCCTAGTATAATGCTTGATACCAAACTAGTTTGTTCTAATCACTGGAACATTCACTCACTGCACTGAATGAAATACACTACTTCTAGTCCCATTACTTCTACTACCCTGCTGGATAACATTAAGTCAATCACTTAATTTTCTGAGTTTCAGTTTTCACTTCTGAAGATGAGCATTATGATGACAAACATTTCATGTGATTCCTTTAAGCAAGAAATCAGAAAATGCAAACAAACATTGTAAATTATAATATGCCATACAGATGTGAGCGTTGAAGGGTTAAAAAAAAAAGTTGCTTTTAAGTTACTTCCTAAAAAGGCTTAGATACGAATATTTTTACTGGCTAAAGAAATATCTATGAGAATTTGTTCAAGTTATAGTCATCTATGCAGTTACATAAGTAAAGTCTTAAATAAGAATATCCACACTTCTTCCTGCTCATCCACCCCAGAACTCACTAAAACTATTCTAATTTTGAATTAAAACACATCACAGCAAGAAAAATTTTTAAGGAAAAGCGCAGAGAGTGATCATGAATGAAGATGTGCTCCAACCATATCACAAAACGAAGAAATTAGAGTAATTAATAGAGGGTAATATGGGCACAAGAAAATGCAGAGATATGAATGTAATCTGCTGGATAATCTAGAAACAAATTCTTCCATATATACTAATGTAGTATATGAAATTGAGAATTCTAAATCAATAAGAAAAGAAAGGAGTACTCAAAAAATAGTGATGTGGAAATGAGGTATTTATTGATTTAGGGGAAAAAAATGAATAAAGTTACACATACACATTGCATTTACACACACCTACAAACAAATGTACACGGACTCTACACAGTTTATGCCATAAAAAGTAAAATTATGAAATTACCGAAAGAGATTAGTGGAAACTATTTATAATACTGGATTGGGAAGGTCCTTCTAAGCAAGACACAACCGAGAAGGCAGAATTGAAAAGACTCAATTGATGTGAAGACAAAACAAAACAACCCAAACAAACAAACAAAAAACCCTTCTGTAAATCAAAGAAACAATCACTGAAATTAAACGAAAAGTGGAAGTCTTTGACCCAGCAAATACAGTTCCAAGAATTTTTCTGAAGAAAATTTCATATACGAACACACATATAAATATGTACAAGAATGAATGAGGAAATACATGATTTCGTATACTGGGAAGTCTCGGGGGAGGGTCTGCTTCATGGTTAGTTGCATCAGCAGCACAGTGATGACACAATGCAGTTCAGTTTCTCCATTTCCCTACTGTGACGTCTACAGCACTGCTTTACTGTAAGGTTGGGTCTCCTTACTATCATCAGATGGCTTCCAGAAATGACTGTGAAACATTCTTCCTTCTTCATTTTTTTTTTTTTTTTTTTTTTAAGCGGTACGCGGGCCTCTCACTCTTGTGGCCTCTCCCGTTGCGGAGCACAGGCTCCGGACACGCAGGCTCAGCGGCCATGGCTCACAGGCCCAGCCGCTCCGCGGCATGTGGGATCTTCCCCGACCGGGGCACGAACCCATATCCCCTGCATCAGCAGGCGGACTCTCAACCACTGCGCCACCAGGGAAGCCCCTTATTCATTTTTAGTGGAATAGAAAGTAACTAGATTCTCCATCCCAGAACCCCTGAGCAGAATTTTCCTTGTTTCTCTTTGGCCCCAATGGCTTTCCTTTGCCCATTCCTGCAAAACCCATGGCAAAAGGATGGAAATGCTCTTCCATTACTCAGGCCCACTCCTGAAGGTTAGGTGACATCAGGTTCCTCAGAGGTCCATGGTTGCACAGGGGAGTGGTAGACAACAGATTAAAAAGAGACTTCTTAGAAAGGACAATAGGGGGAAGAGAATGCTGGACAATGTCTATAAACACTACAATCACGAAATGTCCACCAGCAGGGTAATGTCTAAAGTATAGGCCATCCTAGGGAGTCTGGGGGAGAATGGATACATGTATATGTATGGCTAAGTCACTTTGCTGTGCACCTGAAACTATCACAGCACTGTTAACCAGCTATACTCCAATATAAAATAAAAAGTTAAAAAAATAAAACAAAATAAAGTATAGGCCATCCATTTTACAGAATATAAAAACCTGCCAAAAATTTGGTGGAGACCTAAATGAAATAGAATAAAAAGTTATATAAAGTATAATCAGTATTATTTCTCTAATGACTATGAAAGTCAGCAATAAAAATATGTATACATATATATTTTGTGTAGGTGCATAAAGGGGGACTTGAGGGGAAACATTAAACAAGTGTTTATGAACCATTATTTTCATTATCAGACCCCTAAGGAGCCTCTTAAGATATATATTTCCTAATCACTCTCTCGTAAAATCCCCACCATGAAATTTTAATACCTCAGATATATTGTATATCTGTTTACATATTGTAGGACTATACGTTATACATAAAATAAGTAGAAATATTTCACTCCTTCCAAAAACAAATCTTTGCCCCCTTGGAAGCGATATCACCTCCTTTGGATATTCACCCAGTAAATTACTGAACAGATCCAACTTTGCCTGGAACAGGAAACAAAGGAGTGAAAAGAGAATGTCATCTTTGCCCAGTATTTTTCAGTATTACAAGGAAATTCACATGTTTTATTCATAATTTTTTAATTAGAAAACAAAATAACAATGGCTTATAAACATGTTTTTTTCCTGAATTGGCCACTCTGCAAAAATTCTATTTGCTTCCTGGAGATCTGAATAAACAAGATTTGTCATACACACACCTCCCTCTCCCCCAAACCATGAACTCATGACCCACAGAGAAATGAATAAAGGTAGAACTTGCACAACACAGTCAGAATAGAATGTGGCCATTCTAACGTAGCATTTAGAGATGGTGTGATGGTCAAAACATTTGCCAGGGCTATAGAATCTCCTGCTTTAGTATGTGTCAGAGTACCTAACAAACCCTCAGTTATAACAGTGTAAACAGCTCTTAGTCATTGACTACTCCAATCCAGAAAGACCGCCCTATGAGACTAAGGCCAAGTATGTCAATAGTTTGGCCAAGTATGTCAATAGTTTCTTCAATTATCTACGATTAGAAATGTTAAGGTTCACAACTAGTTTCCTCCTAAACTTTCATAAGAACAAATCAGAGAAAGGAGAACACATATTTATCTGTAAAGCCATCAAAGGTTCAGCAGGTCACATACATATTGTGTTTAGTCAACACATCTACTCCACGAAATAGATATTCTCATTCCCATTTGACAGCTGTGGGAACTAAGGCACAAAGAAGTTGAATGATTCACTGAGTAATGCTAACTTGATTTTGAAGAACTTTAATTCCTAACATTTCGTTCCTGTTCCTAGGCTGTTTGATGTAACTTCCTCCCATCCATTTATTCTACAAAGATTTGCAGAGCACTGGCTACATGCCAGGAACCACATAGGTGCTGGGGATAAAGTAACAAAAAGACAGATGAGGTCCCTGCCATTATGAACCTTACATTCTAGTAGAGGCAAAAGTCAAACAAAATACGTAAGTAATATTTCAGATAACGATAAGTACTATAAAGTAAATAAAGCAGGGTAATTGTATAGAAAGTACGTCTGTGTGGGAGTGGGAGTGGGAGAATGGATTACTGGAGCAGGGTCCTGAAAGATGTGAGGGAAGAGTCCTCCAGGCAGAAAGAGTAGAATGTATAAAGGCTTTCGAGGGAATAACGTTGTATTAGGTAGGGAAATACCAGCTGCTACAATGAATAAACCCTAGAACTTCAGTAATTTAACAAAGGAAGTTTCACTCAGATGCAGGTGTTCCTTGTTGATAGACAGCTTTTTTCCACATGGTGATTCAGGGACCCAGGCTCCTTCCACCTAGCAATTTTGCAATTGCCTAGGGCTACACAGTGCTTTGTGTATGGAGAGTGGAGGCAGCACACTTGTTTCCTAAAAACACCATCCAAGAAATACCATATCATTGGTAAAAATTAATCTCATGGGTGTAAAGCAACCTGGACATCATAGACCCAGAAGCAATCCCATGATTATGGAAGGGCAGGCATGTATGCTGCTGTTATCTATCTCTGGCTCAGAAATGGATGTTTGAAGGAAGAGTAAGAGGTTAGTGTGGCTTGAGCGTTTTGAGTCTGCAGAAGAGTGGTAGGAGAGAATTCAGGGAAAAAGACAGGCATGAGATAACTTAGGGCCTGATAGGGGATGATAAGGTGTTTAGTAGTATGTTAAATGTGATAGGAAGACAGTTGAGGTTTTGAGCAAGAGACATGATCTCATTCACGTTTCTAAAAGATTAATCTGGCTTCTACCTGGAGAATATAATCTATGTAGGGGAAAGAGAAACTAGTTACAAAATGTGTGCAGTATTTCAGGACCAGCCACGGGGGAGTTAAGAAGTGGTCAACATGCAGGCTATATTTTGAAAGTAGAGTTATAAGATGTACTGATGTAAATGGTGAGTGAATAAGAGGAATCAGGATGGATAGTGTATTTTTAGCAATGGTCCAGTTACTATGGCTGTGTAGGGGAGCAAAATTTGCCACCCAAAATGTCTCTTTGGCAAGGAGATTAACTTGAGCTGAAAACAATTAAGGCCCAAAAGACTCAGGAAGAAACCTTGACCTTCCCCCATCTGACTAAAAGAATTTACATTGAGGGCCTGTTCCTAGAATAGAGCTATCACCAGAGACATCTGCAAAGAATATAGGTTAAGCATAGTGGGGGAAACTCAGCAGGGCCTAGATATGAGAGTCCACTCTGTGTCTCACTGTCTCTACATGGTCCAACAAACACTTATTTACCAAACATTCACTTTTCAATTTCCATGCGAATTCCTTCCCCCTCTTTGAAGTCCCAAAAACCACTACCCAACGTCCTCTTTGCCCTTTAACTGAAGATGACATTTAAGGTGAGGGTTTCAGCCATTTTGGCGAGTTACTAAATTCTCCTGGGTCTCTCCCATGTATACATGTTATTAAACCTTTGTTTGATTTTCTCCTGTTTGATTTGTTTGATTTTCTCCTGTTAATCTGTCTCAGGTCAATTTAATTCTTAGACCAGCCAGAAGAACCAAGATGGGCAGAAGAAAATTTCTTCCTCCCTGAGAACTACATAAAAATTACCCAAAGTTTAGTGGTATTCTCTGCCCCAGAGCATCTAGGCCCTCAGCTACATGACTCAAGGGTAGGAAGGAACTGAAGCCTTGTTCATTCACATCTATGGCAGTGGATGCTGGCTTGAGTTGGGAACCTCACTGCTTCTCCACGTCAGCCTCTCTGTATGGTCCCTCCCTGTGGACTAGTTTGGGCTTCCTTGCATCATGGTGCATGGCTTGCCCTAGAGCAAGCAGTCCCAAAGACAGAGAGCCAGATGGAAGCTGTTTTGCCTTTTATCATCAAACATCATGTCCACTGTACTCCATTTGTGAGGACAGCCACAAGTCCCCACCAAGTTTTAAGGAGAGAGAATTCAGACCCCACTTCTCACGGGCGAAGAGCAAAATTCACATTGTAAGAAAAGCATGTAGAATGAAAAATCTTCGTTGTGGTCACATAGAGAAATACAATCCACCACATCTAAGCAACAGGATAAAGAGGAGTCATTAATTAAGATGGGGAAGACTGGGTGATGATCAGATTTTGGAGGGCAAAGGACTCAAAATTCTATTATGGATATATAAAGCTTAAAAGGTGCCTATTAGACCTCTAACTGAAGATACCGATAAGCTGTTAGACAAATGAGTCTGAAGTTTACTGGAGGAGTGAGAGCCAGAAAAACATATTTTGATATTGTCAGCATGAAGAGGATATTAAAGTCCTGAATCTTTTGAGATGGCCCACAGGAAAGTTTAGCTGGAAAGGAGGGAGAGAACTTAGTACTCAAGAGCACTCAACTCCCCAAAAGTATCAACTTTCATTTTGTGATTTTGATGTTTCAGCCTATTCTTCAGTTACCAAGTAGGTATTTAAATATATTTAAAGAATAAGGCACTGGCAATGAAACGTAGCTAAAATGACTTTGAAACGGATTTTGCCAACAGGTCAAGATCTGTAAGATCTATACTGAATTCTTACAACCTAATCAGCTCTCATCAGACTCATTCACAAAACAATGAAACTCAGGAATAAAATAAATGGCCATCATTGTTTCTGTAGAAGTCATCCACAACTCATCCTTCCCAGAGAAACAACAGTTCTTCCGGCTTGATGGCCTTCAAACTAGGGCATTGGCTTTTTCTGTCTTTACAGCAACTTCCAGCCTTCAGACTTGAACTGGGACACTGGCTCTGATGATTTTGGACTTGCCAGCCTCCAAAATCATGTGAGCCAATTTCTTATAATAAATCAAGTTCTGGATGAATGGATAGATAGACAGATAGGGAGATAGATAGACAAATAGGGAATAAATAGGTATCCTATTGTTCTATTTCTCTAGAAAATCCTAACATAGATTTTAGTTATATTTTTTATGAGCACAACCCATACTGGTTCAGGAATCTGAATCCTTATATAAATAACATGTGAAATTAGACAAAGCCAATCAATACCATATAAAAACCTGGGTGAAAGTTAGGCACTTTAGGGAACTATTATTGGTTTTAGCACAGGAGTGGATGGTGTGATACTGTTGGGCAAAGTGATATATACACATATTTGCATTTTTAAAAATATTTATTTGGCTGTACCAGGCCTTAGTTGTGGCATGTGGGATCTTTAGTTGCAGCATGCGAACACTTAGTTGCAGTATACACATATTTGCTTTTGAAATGGCCTTTCCCCCTTTCCTGGATGTTGATTTTTAACAACCTACCTCGAACAAATGCCTGCGATGTCTACACCCTTTTGAGAATGCCCTTATTCACACTCCTCCTTCTGTGAATGCAGATCTTATTATTTTTTATTCTCAGGGTTCAAAATGGTTGCTTTAGCAGTAGATTAATTTGGAGCTGATCCCAAGACACAGCAGGAAATTGTGGAGTTCAAAAGAAAAAAAAACAAGAGAAAATACTTAAGCTTAGCTTGTTTTCTTGTGATTTCTTTTTTACTCTGATAGACTCCAGGGAATTTGTTTTGGCAAATGGGTGTGTTAATCTAATGGTTGAATCACTTAAGGGTGGTTTTCACAAGTACCCATTGTATGCATATAATCAAAGGAAGAAAACACTTAAATTCCATAAGATAAAAAGAAATAGGACCTTAGGCATAGAGTATAAATTTTCCTAAGTGTCACGCCTGCCAGTATTCAAAGGGCTTAAGATAATAAACAAAAAGAAAATGCCTGTCAGCCGCAGCACAGAAAAATAGTCAGACATTAGCAGCAAATAATTCCCATCCATAACTTGGCTGCTTCTTAAATTAACTCTGCTCCTACGACTTCAGCTCTTCTCAACCCCCTCATTCCACACTGAATATTTATCTAAAATGTTCCATGCTACATCTTTTAAAAAATGTATTTAAAGAGATTGGAATGCACTGACTCTTCTGTATTTGCTTAATTATTTTAAAAGATGTGAAAGAGAAAATAAACATATTGATTTAGGATTTCACAATTTTCAGGTTGATCTGAAAACACATCAAAGAATTATCCAATTTCAAGTCTAATTCAATATATCCAACTTCCCAGATATTCAGACTAAAAAGTTGAGGGCTTCCCTGGTGGCTCAGTGGTTGGGAGTCCGCCTGCCGATGCGGGGGACACGGGTTCGTGCCCCTGTCCGGGAAGATCCCACATGCCGCGGAGCGGCTGGGCCCGTGAGCCATGGCCGCTGAGCCTCTGCATCCGGAGCCTGGGCTCCACAACGGGAGAGGCCACAACAGTGAGAGGCCCGCGAACCGCAAAAAAAAAAAAAAAAAAAGTTGAATAGCACTTTATAGTTTTACCAAAAATGTTAAGGTTTTAATGAGTCAGTCTCCTCCTGCTTAGACAACATAAGCCATAAACAAAGACAGGAAGAAAAACTTTCTGCTTCCGTTTTAAAAAAATCAAAGAAATTTAAAATTTGAGACCATTAACAGAACAGAAAACTCTGGTAACATGTTTTACTCCCAGAGCCTCACAACCACTAGAGCAGAATGAAACTGTGCCATTTTATGTTTGTTATAAACTGTGTCCTAATATCAGAAAGGCAATGACTCATGTTCTGGGAAGCAAGGCAATGAACTCTATGGCACTATTTAAATATTCTGTAACTTGATACTTTATCAATCCCCTATTTTCTTGAGTTACAAACCGACACAGAAAAAGAGATGGACTTGGTGATTCACATGAATGTATCAGAATGAACAGAAAAGTACAGATTAAAGTCTATTCTGACCCCCAGATATTGCTGAATAGACAGCAGTTACAGGAAAAGACAGAACTCTGTTGAGAACCAGGCTGCAAGGCTTCATCCCCTCAAAGGCAACAGCCATTAAAAATATTGGAGACGGATTGAGAGGCCAATGGGAACTACCTCTGGCAGGCATGTACCTCTCCCTAAGTTTCCCACCCCAAGGAAAGTAATGGGATGCTCAAGACACAGACTTGTAAAGTTTAGAAGGGTCTTCAAGAAGAGAGATCAACGCCTAGTTCTGTTGTGGACGTACATTTAGCCACAGGCTTGCAGATCTTCCCCACTGCTCCTAGATTTAAAAGGGAGCATTGGAGAGAGACTGCCTGGCAGTGCAGCTAGGAGGAGAAAAGAAATGTGAGTCCATAAATCCCATACCCAGGTCCCCAAATCAGGGCTACGAAGAGCAGATGAAATTGCAGGTGACTAACTTGCTGAAGTTTTTGCCCATGGGGCTAAAGAGGCAAGCCAATCAGAGAAACACCAGTCTGGCCACCAGCCAGGAGTTACAACCAAGTGTCCACTGACACCAGCTAAACCCCTCAGGACTGAACCCCTCATCAGTGGGACCAACTGAGGTGCTGACTTCTGAGGCTAAGCCCACAACTTAGATATCAGTGATCTGAAACAAACCTTGAATGAGCAGTCACAGAAAGAGATGTTTTCTTCTACCTCCTCCTGACTCTATCCATAGAATTAAAATGGGGGGGGTCTCCTTCCCTCCCAATCTCTAGGTGTCTCTCTGGGTGTCTGTGCCTGTGTTTCTCTCTCTCTCTCTCCCCCGCCTCCATCCCATCACACACACACACACACACTACACCAAGTGATATTACCACAAATCTAGCTAGCTGAGGGAAAGGGGAAGGAAGACCTCAACTATGAGTTTAAGTTTGAAGGGCCAGGA
Organism: Phocoena phocoena; assembly: GCF_963924675.1. NCBI lineage: Eukaryota > Metazoa > Chordata > Mammalia > Artiodactyla > Phocoenidae > Phocoena > Phocoena phocoena. The sequence continues at coordinate 52,571,139 of NC_089234.1, forward strand.
CTAAAGCGTAACAACTGGCATGCGTCTTTCTAAATAATAAATGTAAATTAAAAGTTATGAAGTCTGTCTGTAATGCCTCAAAAAGATCTTACTGCCCAGATTCTGGGAGGTAAAGTGTCAACCATAGAAGGAAACAGATCTACGTCATGCTTGTAACGTGAAAATTAATAAAGGGAAATCTCATTTACAACGGAGTCAGGAAGCCCTTAAGGGGGTGCTCTCTCACGCTGCCACTCCTTGCTGTCTGCTAACCCCCAACAGAAAGAGCTATACCTTGCATTTCCAAGAGGAAGGTTACTACCGTACTACCCCAGCAGGAGAAAGGAAGGTTTTCTCATGGCCCAGCAACAGCCCCAGCCAATGAGAAATTACCACCACTCATCCAATGAGAAACCATCACCACTCTTGAACTCTTAGTTTCCTCCAATGGGCTTTTGTTCAAAGCAGCCCCTTCCACCTTCCTCCGTTTTCTCTATAAAGTAATGTTCCTCCCCTTTATTTACCAGAACTACCTATGGTTTTACCATAGCTTGCATGTCCCAAATTGCAATTCCTCTACTATTCCCAAATAAATCCATTTTGCTGGTAAAATAACTGGCTGTTTTACTTTAAAGGTCAACATATCCCCAACAGGTTGCGGCTGCTCAATGAGCACTTTGCCACTGAATAAAATAATTCAAATCTATTTATTACAGGAGCAGTTGAATTCTCCAGTTGTCTGTGGGGGTGTAGGACATACTGGGGATGAAAAGTCCCTGTGTGTGTACAATCACAGCAGTAGGAGGTTCCAGGATGTGAAACGCTAATTACAAAGATTATTTTTAACTCTCAATAAGCAGGAGGTATTTCATTCCTGATATACATCTAATTTGTTCCTATTTTTCTGTTTCAGGTCTGGGGGAAGGGAGATGACTGCAAGCCAGGAAATATTTTACAGGAAGAAAAGAGGACTGACAACAGCTGCTGAACCGTTGAAGCTTCTCCGTCCTGCCTGAGAAAACCATTCTGAAAAAGGAGAAGGAAATTCCCCTGGCCCTTTCTAATCAATGCTAATTTGAATGGTGGCACAAGTCTCCTACTTATAAAGATGAAAAACGTTGACTTACGGGAAAAGTTCAATAGCCAAATGACTAGCTGAATATGAATCAGACATATATCAGCTGATACTCTGATCTTCTAAAACCTTCCAACGGTCAGTCTGAGATATATCTAATTGTTTAGCGGCACATCCTAATTAGTAGCAGCAAGCACTAAACTGCATTTTTTAATTCAATTTTTTTCCTTAAGGGCAAGATTGTGATTTTTAAAAATTCAAACATAAAGGTTATCAATTTATGGTTAAATCCATTAATAATATATATTCGAATAAAAGGACATACAAACCAGAGACATGTGAGCAAAAGACGAATACTGAGTTTTGAATGAATCATTCTTTCTATGAAGCATTTCCTTTTATAGTTGTGTTGGAAGACAGCAAAAAAGCAAATTTAACAATGGCCTCTTGTCATTGTATTCACCAGGAACGTGCAAGTGAATAAAACAAAATACTTTTCAGATAAAACAGAAATGCTGAGCAACTGATGATATCCATAAATACACAACGTCAAGCTAAAGGCGGCAGTTACTTTCCCGCAAAACGATGCTTTCCCTGATTTGATGCACTCTGACCAGTCCACATATCAGCAGGGGCATCATCTGGATAAAGAACATTTTTGCAGCATGAAGTAGTAGGAAGATCATAGGCTTCAGTGCGAATAAATCCTTGCTCTTCCACTTGACCTTGTTTGGCCTTCAGTGATTTTCTTGGGCTCTCTGAGCCTGATTTTTCTCATCTGTAAAGTGGAGTGCTTTGCAGGGTGGCTGGCACACAGTAGGTGCTCCAACATGATGGTAGCTCTCATTCCTTTTCAGGTAAGCTATCTCCCCTTAATCCAAGTTTTGAATTAATGGAGACCAACTTTTACAACCCACACTCTGAAGGTTAGATATGAATGTAGTCTTGGCAAAGATGGGAGGATAAAAGTTAGAAAAGCCCAATCTCAATGAATAAAAGGGGTGGGACCGAACCAGCCAAGAACATTTGTAATATTAATCATTTGAATGGTTCCCAGAAGCTTCTAAGAGAACTTGGCAAAATAGACCCTCTTTGCAAACCATATGCATCTAAAGAGTTGGGCCTAGGACAGGGCTTCTACTTAATTTCTGAATCTCCTGGGAAATTAGAGCAGTAGTGATATGGCCTTCAAGGTTGCCCTGCTTGGGTGTGCCGGGGTTTGATTTGAATCAGAAAAAAATCTTCCGACCATGTTGGGTGCAATTAACACTGAGCTCACAGGAAATGTAGTAGCGAGATTTTCTGCTGTGATGCTTTCAGTTCTCATGGAAATTCTTTTGACATGTGGACCAAGGGCTTTAATATTTCTGAATATCTTCACAAATGAAATAGAATATTAATTCATCCTGCTGGCACCCTGGGGACATAGGTAACTGGCATTTAATAAGTATCAATCTCTCCAGCCCTGAAGGTGAGGAGTTTAATGTCCTCTTAACATGTGCTTTTCACATGTTGTCCCTGCTCTAAATCTTAAGCACTAAATGCAGAAAATGATGTCATACAATAATTAACAGGTACTCATTTGCCAGATATAACTTCCCTTCTGAGCCAGCCCTAAACCCTGGGATATATCATACACAGAGAATCAGCATTCCACCACAGCAACCTGACCATAATAAAAAAATACCCCAGCAGAGGCTAGAAAGAAGGCACTTAAGAGCAGGCCTGACAGTTCATAAACAAGGCAACAGTGGTCATGCCCTCAGGCAGGGCTTCACATTTATAACATTGTAGATTATATAAAGACTAGGAGGCCCCCTAAGGATTATCCCCTTGTTCTAGTATATATAGTAAAGAATTTAACCTTGCCCAAAAGGGCACACGGGTTCGTGCCCCGGTCCGGGAAGATCCCACATGCCGGGGAGTGGCTGGGCCCATGAGCCATGGCCGCTGAGCCTGCGCGTCTGGAGCCTGTGCTCCGCAACGGGAGATGCCACAACAGTGAGAGGCCCGTGTACCGAAAAAAAAAAAAAAAAAAAAAAAAACTCTGGACACCAAGGCTCAAGTGAACTTCCCTAGTTGGTGACACTCTATGCATATGTCACACATCATTGCCAGGAAAGTAGTCCGCACTCCATAGGAGTGGACACCTGGAAGCTCCGTGATGGAACATTCCTGGAGTCTGTCCTGTGCGCCTCTTCCCTTGGTTGATTTTAGTCTCTATCCTTTCCCTGTAATAAAGCATAACTGTGCATATAACATCTTTGAGTTCTGGGAGTCCTTCTAGTGCATCACTGAGCCTAAGGGTCGTCTTTGGAACCCTTGAGTTTGTGACTGGTGTCAGACCCCCAAACTTGCAATTGGTGTTAAAAGTGAGGATGGTCTTATGGATGCTCCCTAACCTCACATTTGGAGAAAACAGAGGTTGATAAAAGTGAAATTGCTTGCCTAGTGAATACTGGTGATAGAATTCACACCCAGACCTTTTCTTTCCACCTCCAGTATCTTCCCACAGTACAGCTTGCCCTAACAGTTAGCAAATGTCTCAGTCCAGCAAAACACCCCATGTTTTTGCAGAAAGGGCTAAATGGCAAACAAGAGTCCCTCATTCTAGTGTGAATGAGACAATCTCTAAACTGACTAGGAATGACAAAATCCTCACATGGCCAGAACCACTGGCCTGAGAAGGAAGGGCATCATCTCAAGAAAAATGAACTATACACTTCCTTCCTTTCTATAAAAGCTATGCATGTTTTCCTGGAATCTGAGGGTTCAGGGAGCACTGAAAAGCATCAACTTTCCCGTACCCCATGGATTTTAGAAGAGAGGGAAAGGACTCAGCACATGTAATGCTGGCAGGTTATGGTAAACTTGGGTCTGAGGGTTGAGTCTGTAGATGCAATGATTAGGGAATAGAATATGCAGCTCCCAAACAAGAAGCACTGACTATGGGTCAAGCACTCTTTACTCTGCAAGAGAGGCATTAATAATCCTGTTTTTAAAATGAAAACACTCGGAAGTTAAGTAAATTTCTTAGTGTTATCAATCAAATATGACACAGATATAGGGTTCAATTCCAAAATACTCAAATCTGGGATGCCTGAGTTTCTCACCGAGATGTCAGCTTTGTCCAACCTCACAGCCCATCCCCGAGATGACTGAGTACTCTGGTCTCTGCCAGTACTTCCACCATATTAGCCACTGTTTCCATGGCCTGTTGTCAGACTAGGTCATAACCTTCAGGTGTGCAAAGACAGAAAATGTTGAAGTACTGTCAGTGGGCTCTGCTAACCTAGCAACACTACCTACTAGAGAAAATAGCATATTCTCAAAACATATTTACTCCAGGGCTCTCAGGGCAAACAGGAGAGCACAGAGGTTATATACATAATGAGACTATCAGAATGTTAATGTAAGCAAAGGGGTCAAGACCAATGGCTACAATGATGCCCTGCTGTTTGCAACTGGAACATCCATCCATGGAACTTCAGTCAGCTAAGAGACAACCTGGGCCCCAGCCTGAAAAGTCTCTTTGGTTAGTGTTGATGTTGAGTTGAATTGTGTTTCCAAAAAAAGGAGAAGTTGAAGTCTTAACCACCGCCCCCAGAAGCTCAGAATGTTACCTTATTTGCAAACAGGGTCATTAGAGGGCTAATAGAATTAAAGTGAGGTTATTAAGGTGGGCCTGACCGAATATGACTGGGAAATTTGGACACAGAGAAGGACACACACAGAGGGAAGATGTGAAGAGACACAGGGAGGACACCATGTAAAGATGGAAGCAGGGATTGAGATTATGCTGCTATAAACCAAGGAATGTCTGGGATTATTAGAAATTGGAGGAATCAAGGAAGGATCCTTCTCCTACATATTCGATAACTTGCTGATAACTTGGTCTTGGATTTCTAGTCTCCAAATCTGTGAGACAATAAACTTCCAAAGTTCTAAACCGCCCGGATTGTACTACTTCGTTATGGCAGCCCTAGGAAACTAGCGCAGTAAGAGATTCATTTGGGGAAAATGAAAACACTAAGAGAGACCAAAGCCCATTCCTAAACAAGAGGCTGAGTTTCATTTTCAGCCTGCTGAACTGCAAAAATCTGTTCCATGCATAACACCAAGTTCACACAGAGGTGTGTTCTGAGCATCAGAGAGCCATGGTAATTAGCAGATGCATGCACATGATGGAAAACTCATCTAGTCACAAAATATTTTCTTTTTATGAGTGTGTTAGCCAGTGAGCATAATCCCATGATTTTAGCTGTATAGGTTATTCTTTGTTAAAACACACACACATTTCCTTCTTATAATCACATTACAGACAACCCAAAACTGACCTCCCAGTGTGTGGAACATCCCTTGCCACCCAGTCCAAGAATTTGGTACATCAGGTCTCCCAAGCTGCCAAGAGTCCTCCAGGGCAATTAAGTATAGACAGAGCACCTTTTCCACCTGGGTTTCACTTGATGGTTTAAGTTACAAAGAAAGAACAACTAGAGTTGACCCTTGAACAACACAGGTTTGAACTACACGGGTCCACTTATTCATGGATTTTTTTTTTAAGAGTAAATATTACAGGACTACACAATTGGCAATTTGTTGAATCCGTGGATGCAGAATCACGGATACGCAAGAGAGACTGTAAAATTACAGGTAGATTTCCCACTGCAGGGAGGGTGGGTGCCTCTAGCCCCCATGCTGTTCAAGGGTCAACTGTACTTTACCATAAACATACAGGCAAAAGAGTGCTTTTTCCTTTCTATTTCTCAGTAAAAAATACCAGCTGTATTAATTGGCCAGGGCGATGGTAACAAAAGAACCACAGACTGGGTAGCTTTAACAACATAAGTTTATTGTCTCACAGTTCTGGAGGCAGGAAGTCTGAGATCGAGGTGTGGACAGGGTTGGTTCCTTCTAGAAGGGCTGTGAGGGAGAATATGTCCATACCTCTCTCCTGGCTTCTGGTGGTTTGCTGGCCATCTTTGGTGTTACTTAGCTTGTAGATACATTAACCTGATCTCTGACTTCTCCACACGGCATTCTCTCTGTGTCCGTGTCTGTGCCAAATTTCCCCTTTTCATACGGACACCACTCATGCTGGATTACGGGTCTACCCTATTCCAGTAAGACCTCATTCGAGGTTAACGAATTACATTTGCAATAACCTTAGTTCCAAATAAGGTCACATTCTGAGGTACTGGAGGTTAGAACTCCAACTGATGAATTGTCAGGGGGCCGGGGTGGGGGACATAGAACAAGTCAACTGATAACACCATCCCCTACTGCATGACCACGAAAAAGTTTGCCTTATCTAACTGCACTTACATAAATATCCTGAAGTACAAGATTATTCCTGTTTTCAGAGCAAAAGTATTATGTATTCTATAAAACACCAATGGCTCAATTCCCAGAAAATATCTATGGGGAAAAATCATAGATTAGAACATGGAGATGAAGATAAAATGTAACTCAGCATTGCTAAAGGGTATCACTATCTTTATTCTTGTTCATTCAGTGAACCAAGTGATTAATATTGGGCAAGGGCTTGCAGAATTTTTTAATTAAAAATTTTTAAAAAGAAGGGTAAAGAGGATACCATCCACATCTTCCAGAAATTAAAATCAATTTATGGAGACAAAACAAAACAATGAAAATGAAACTATTAATATAAGGCCCAATCCAACTATGTCACATGAAATACTCAGGCAATGACTAGAACGTTGAATCAGGAAGACAAAGATCACTGAGAAGTGGGTGAGCCTCAAACGAGCTCTATGAAGAGGACGGGGTTAAAAAGACCATAAGTCTAGGTGGGCTGGGGGAGGGAGGCATGAGATCATCCCAGAGATAGGTTTGACTTGAGACCAAAAGCAGAGGAATCTGGATGGAGCTATGGCTGGTGCTGGGAAGTAGTGGGAAGTAGTGGCTTAGAATGGCAGGGGAAGTCAGACCCCAAAGGTCCAGATCATGCCAGACTAAGGGGTTTGCCTTTATATCACAGTGTTTATAGTAAATACACTTTACATTTTTGAAACTGTGCCCTGAGTTCTTTAATAGAATGGGTAATTTCCATTTGTGATTTACAGCTCAAGATGTGTAGAAGTTTCATTCATCACATTATTCAAATTGACTCCCTGTGATTCACCGTCACCTTTCTCTTTCAGTCTATGCAAGTCCAGCATAAAATTGTGTCTTTCGACTCCTGCCATGAAAGACTAGGGATATTGAAACTTTGCCTTGCCTTCCCTTGCCCAGACCCTTACTATCCTTTATGAATCATTTAGTCTTGTAACCACATTTCCAATCATTATCTTTAAGTTCAATATTTTTCAAATAATATTTTTCTTACATTTATAGTGATATTTCTCAGTTTTCATCACTTGATTTTTCTTTTAGTTTTTTTTTTAAAACATCTTTATTGGAGTATAATTGCTTTACAATATTGTGTTACTTTCTGCTTTATAACAAAGTGAATCAGTTATATGTGTACATATATGCCCATATTTCCTCCCTCTTGCGTCTGCCTCCCATCCCACCCCGCTATCACCACTAGCACCGAGCTGATCTCCCTGTGCTATGAGGCTGCTTTCCCCTAGCTATCTATTTTACATTTGGTAGTGTATATATATATCCATGCCACTCTCTCATTTCGTCCCAGTTTACCCTTCCCCCTCCCCGTGTCCTCAAGTCCATTCTCTACATCTGCGTCTTTATTCCTGTTCTATCCCTAGGTTTGTCAGAGCTATTTTTTTTTTTTTTAGATTCCATATATATGTGTTAGCATACAGTATTTGTTTTTCTCTTTCTGACGTACTTCACTCTGTATGACAGACTCTAGGTCCATCCACCTCACGACAAATAACTCAATTTCATTTCTTTTTATGGCTGAGTCATATTCCATTGTATACATGTGCCACATCTTCTTTATCCATTCATCTGTTGATGGACACTTACATTGCTTCCATGTCCTGGCTATTGTAAATAGAGCTGCAATGAACATTGTGGTACATGACTCTTTTTGAATTATGGTTTTCCCAGGGTATATGCCCAGTAGTGGGGTTCCTGGGTCATATGGTAGTTCTGTTATTAGTTTTTTAAGTAAACTCCACACTGTTCTCCATAGTGGCTGCATCAATTTACATTCCCACCAACAGTGCAAGAGGGTTGCCTTTTCTACACACCCTCTCCAGCATTTATTGTTTGTAGATATTTTGATGATGGCCATTCTGACTGGTGTGAGGTGATTTGATTTGCATTTCTCTAATGATTAGTGATGTTGAGCATTCTTTCATGTGTTTGTTGGCAATCTGCAGATCTTCTTTGGAGAAATGTCTATTTAGATCTTCTGCCCATTTTTGGATCGGGTTGTTTGTTTTTTTGATATTGAGCTGAATAAGCTGCCTGTAAATTTTGGAGATTAATCCTTTGTCACTTTCTTCATTTGCAAATATTGTCTCCCATTCTGCGGGTTGTATTTTCATCCTGTTTATGGTTTCCTTTGCTGTGCAAAAGTTTTAAGTCTCAATAGGTCCCATTTCTTTATTTTTGTTTTTATTTCCATTTCTCTAGGAGGTGGATCAAAAAGGATCTTGCTGTGATTTATGTCATAGAGTGTTCTGCCTATGATTTCCTCCACGAGTTTTATAGTGTCTGACCTTACATTTGGTCTTTAATCCATTTTGAGTTTATTTTTGTATACGCTGTTAGGGAGTGTTCTACTTTCATTCTTTTACATGTAGCTGTCCAGTTTTCCCAATACCACTTATTGAAAAGGCTGTCTTTTCTCCATCGTATATTCTTGCCTCCTTTATCAAAGATAAGGTGACCATATGTGCGTGGATATATCTCTGGACTTTCTATCCTGCTCCATTGATTCATATTTCTGTTTTTGTGCGAGTACCATACTGTCTTGATTATTGTAGCTTTGTAGTATAGTCTCAAGTCCAAAAGCCTGATTCCTCCAGCTCCATTTTTCTTTCTCAAGATTGCTTTGGTGGGATTCCCTGGTGGCACAATGGTTGAGAATCCGCCTGCCAATGCAGGGGACATGGGTTTGAGCCCTGGTCTGGGAAGATCTCACATGCTGTGGAGCAACTAAGCCCATGCGCCAGAACTACTAAGCATGCACTCTAGAGCCCGGGAGCCACAACTACTGAGCGTGGGAGCCACAACTACAGAAGACTGCATGCCTAGAGCCCGTGCTCCACAACAAGAGAAGCCACCACAATGAAAAGGCCGCTCATCACAACAAAGAGTAGCTCCCTCTCACCACAACTAGAGAAAAGCCCGCATGCAGCAATGAAGACCCAACGCAGCCAAAAATAAGAAATAAAAAAATAATTTTTTTTAAAAAAGATTGCTTTGGCTATTCGGGGTCTTTTGTGTTTCCATACAAATTGTGAAATTTTTCTTTCTAGTTCTGTGAAAAATGCCATTGGTAGTTTGATAGGGATTGCACTGAATCTGTAGATAGCTTTGTGTAGTATAGTCATTTTCACAATGTTGATTCTTCCAATCCAAGAACATGGTATATCTCTCCATCTGTTTGTATCATCTTTAATTTCTTTCATCAGTGTCTTACAGCTTTCTGCATACAGGTATTTTGTCTCCTTAGGTAGATTTATTCCTAGGTATTTTATTCTTTTTGTTGCAATGGCAAATGGGAGTGTCTCCTTAATTTCTCTTTCAGATTTTTCATCACTATTGTATAGCAATGCAAGAGATTTCTGTGCATTAATTTTGTAATCTGCTACTTTACCAAATTCATTGATTAGCTATAGTAGTTTTCTGGTAGCATCTTTAGGACTCTCTATGTATACTATCACATCATCTGCAAACAGTGACAGTTTTACTTCTTTTCCGATTTGGATTTCTTTTATTTCTTTTTCTTCTCTGATTGCTGTGGCTAAAACTTCCAAAACTATGTTGAATAATAGTGGTGAGAGTGGGCAACCTTGTCTTGTTCCTGATCTTAGTGGAAATGGTTTCAGTTTTTCACCATTGAGAACGATGTTAGATGTGGGTTTGTCATATATGGCCTTTATTATGTTGAGGTAAGTGCCCTCTATGCCTACTTTATGGAGGGTTTTTATCATAAATGGGTGTTGAACTGTGTCAAAAGCTTTTTCTGCATCCATTGAGATTATCATATGGTGTTTCTCTTTCAATTTGTTAATAGGGTTTATCACATTGATTGATCTGCATATATTGAAGAATCCTTGCATTCGTAGGATAAACTGCACTTGATCTGGTGTATGATCCTTTTAATGTGCTGTTGGATTCTGTTTGCTAATATTTTGTTAAGGATATTCTGCATCTATGTTCATCATTGATATTGGCCTGTAGTTTTCTTTTTTTGGTGACATCTTTGTCTGGTTTTGGTATCAGAGTGATAGTGGCCTCGCAGAATGAGTTTGGGAGTGTTCCTCCCTCTGCTATATTTTGGAAGAGTTTGAGAAGGATAGGTGTTAACTGTTCTCTCTACATGTTTGACAGAATTTGCCTGTGAAGCCATCTGGTCCTGGGCTTTTATTTGTTGGAAGATTTTTAGTCCCAGTTTCAATTTCAATGCTTGTGATTGGTCTGTTCATATTTTCTATTTCTTCCTGGTTAAGTCTCAGAAGGTTGTGCTTTTCTATGAATTTGTCCATTTCTTCCAGGCTGTCCATTTTATTGGCATAGAGTTGCTTGTAGTAATCTCTCATGATCCTTTGTATTTCTGCAGTGTCAGTTGTTACTTCTCCTTTTTCATTTCTAATTCTCTTGATCTGAGTCTTCTCCCTTTTTTTCCTTGATGAGTCTGGCTAATGGTTTATCAATTTTGTTTATCTTCTCAAAGAACCAGCTTTTAGTTTTATTGATCTTTGCTATTGTTTCCTTCATTTCTTTTTCATTTATTTCTGATCTGATCTTTATGATTTCTTTCCTTCTGCTAACTTTAGGGGTTTTTTGTTCTTCTTTCTCTAATTGCTTTAGGTGTAAGGTTAGGTTGTTTATTTGAGGTGTTTCTTGTTTCTTCAGGTAGGATTGTATTGCTACAAACTTCCCTCTTAGAACTGCTTTTGCTGCATCCCATAGGTTTTGGGTCTTCATGTTTTCATTGTCATTTGTTTCCAGGTATTTTTTGATTTCCTCTCTGATTTCTTCAGTGATCTCTTGGTTATTTAGTAGTGTATTGTTTAGCCTCCCTGTGTTTGTATTTTTTACAGATTTTCTTCCTGTAACTGATATCTAGTCTCAAAGTGTTGTGGTCGGAAAAGGTACTTGATAAGATTTCAATTTTCTTAAACTTGCCAAGGCTTGATTTGTGACCCAAGATATAATCTATCCTGGAGAACGTTCCATGAGCACTTGAAAAGAAAGTTTAATCTGCTGTTTTTTGATAGAATATCAATTAAGTCCATCTTGTTTAATGTACCATTTAAAGCTTGTGTTTCCTTATTTATTTTCATTTTGGATGATCTGTCCATTGGTGAAAGTGGGGTGTTAAAGTCCCCTACTATGATTATGTTACTGTCGATTTCCCCTTTTCTGGCTGTTAGCATTTGCCTTATGTATTGAGGTGCTCCTATGTTGGATGCCTAAATATTTACAATTATTATATCTTCTTCTTGGATTGATCCCTTTATCACTATGTAGTGTCCTTCTTTGTCTCTTGTAATAGTCTTTATTTTAAAGTCTATTTCTATTTTGTCTGATATGGGAATTGTATGTATGTACGTACTATATGTACGTTCCTATTACCATTTTCTTAATTGTTTTGGATTTGTTATTGTAGGTCTTTTCCTTCTCCTGTGTTTCCTGCCTAGAGAAGTTCCTTTACCATTTGTTGTAAAGCTGGTTAGGTGGTGCTGAATTCTCTTAGCCTTTGCTTGTCTGTAAAGGTTTTAATTTCTCCATCAAATCTGAATGAGATCCTTGCTGGATAGAGTAATCTTGGTTGTAGGCCCTTCTCTTTTATCACTTTAAATATGTCCTGCCTCAGCTGTTAACTTTATGGGGATTCCCGTGTATGTTACTTGTTGCTTTTCCCTTGCTGCTTTTAATATTTTTTCTTTGTATTTAATTTTTAATAGTTTGATTAATATGTGTCTTGTAGTGTTTCTCCTGGATTTATCCTGTATGGGATTCTCTGCACTTCCTGGACTTGACTGACTACTTCCTTTCCCATATTAGGGAAGTTTTCAACTGTGATCTCTTCAAATATTTTCTCAGTCCCTTTGTTTTCTCTTCTTCTTCTGGGACCCCTATAATTCGAATGTTGGTGTGTTTAATGTTGTCCCAGAGGTCTCTAAGACTGTCCTCAATTCCTTTCATTCTTTTTTCTTTATTCTGCTCTGCAGTAGTTATGTCCACTATTTCATCTTCCGGGTCACTTATCTGAAGTTCTGCTTCAGTTACTCTGTTATTGATTCCTTCTAGAGAATCAGAAGGAATGAGGCTCGATCTTGTCCCTCTGATGGGCAGGACTGTGTCCGGTGGTGTGTTTTGGGGTGTCTGTGAACTTATTATGATTTTAGGCAGCCTCTCTGATAATGGGTGGGGTTGTTTTCCTGTCTTACTAGCTGTTTGGTATGGGGTGTCCAGCACTGTAGCTTGCTGGTCGTTGAATGGAGATGGGTCTTAGCATTGAGATGGAGATCTCTGGGAGAGCTCTAGTCGTTTGATGTTACGTGGGGCCGGGAGGTCTCTGGTGGTCCAATATCCTGAACTCAGCTCTCCCACCTAAGAGGCTCAGGCCTGACACCCAGCCAGAGCACCAAGACCCTGTCAGCCACATGGTTGGGAGAGGGAGAGAGGGGATGATGAGGCCTGGCACTTGATTTCACTTTTTTCAGGAAGTCAAATTAAATTTTATTTTATTCTTTCAAGAAGGGGATATGGTGGTATATTTCTTGAGACTTTGGATATTAATACATGGTTTTTTAAAAATTCTCTTATAGCTATATAATTACTTTTTACATTTTTATTTTAGTTTATCGCTCTTGTATCAGAAGTATACTCTTCCTCCAAATATGTAGGTTGCCGGCACTCTGTGAGCCTCTGTATATTACAGGTCCAATGCTGTCTTGTCTGGTGCTTACCCATAGGCATGGCGTATGGATTTTCTTATCTCTGCTTACTTCCATTTGAGTGACTGTTAAATCCCCTTCTCAGGTCAAAAACAAGTGGACATCACAAGCTGTGTCTGGTGAACAGAAGTCATGCACCCACTGAGGTTCTGCTGGGCTGAGGTGGAACAGGAGCACGATGGTCTCAGCACACCCACTTACACACTGGTTCTACCCGGTTCACCCAGGTCTTAGCCCCAATCTGTGGAGACTCCACTAGTCATGGTGAGCAAAGTCACCATCAGTTTCCATTCCTCTTCAGGGCACCCAACTCTCAACATGGAGGTGTAATCCATGAGTAAATGTAAGGAAAAAAATCATCAGTAATAGAATACTATGTTAAGCTAGAGCAAAAGTTACTTCTTTAAAATAGAAAGATGCTCTGTTTTCTAGCCGGTGAAGATTTTGGCCTCTGAACCAGGCAGTTAAACAATAAGAGGGGCCTGAAATGTTTTTCTTCCTTTTTCAGAATAGTCTCTTATCAAAACTTTCTGGTTCGTATCAAGGTTAACTCACTTCTGTTTTATTCTCAACCTGGCCAGACTGGCTTTACATCCACCCCTTTCAGATACAGGTAGTGGGTTGCCTGTTGGTATGAGGCAGAAACGAGATGGCAGTTGTATGGGTTTCCTCTTTGTCTATGTCTTTTTTAGTGGGCATTTTAGTGGGAAATTGGAAGAGACTGTTTCAAGAGATGCTTTCCAGAAGCATGGATAAGTGAGAAGCCAGAGATTTTTAAGGATGGCACATGTCAGCCAAAAATTTAATATAACTAATTCTGTAATCAATGAAATAGGAGGCAGGAAGTAGAAAATATGCCCATGTGATAAGGGTAATGATGTCATACTAAAATATCAGTGTTATAAGGAGAAAACACAAAATGGCAAATAGAAAGCCATTCTTATTTAGAAGAATCTAATTTTAATATTCTAAAAAACTGATGTGATTGATGTTAATGTTTGTAGAGTATTAACCCTCAAAAGACTAATCACAAAATCATGTGTATTATTTATATTTGATAATTATATCATAATGAATTCACCATGCACTCGCTGTCTGGAGACAACTATTGCTGGTCTCGAGCTTTATACTAAAAGGGGTCAGGGGTTTCCCTGGTGGAGCAGTGCTTAAGAATCCGCTTGCCAATGCAGTGGACACGGGTTCGAGCACTGGGCCAGGAACACCCAACATGCCGCAGAGCAACTAAGCCCGTGCACCACAACTGCTGAAGCCCGCGTGCCTAGAGCCCGTGCTCCACAGCAAGAGAAGCCAGGACAATGAGAAGCCCGTGCACCGCAACGAAGAGTAGCTCCTGCTCGCCCCAACTAGAGAAAGCCCGCGCACAGCAACAAAGACCTATGACAGCCAATAAATAAATAAATAAATTTATAAAAGGGTTCACCTGCTGTATATATAAAGGTACCCAAATGCAATTAACAAAAACATAAGCTGAGTGAGAGTATGAAGCTAGAGTGATAGGTTGACAGCAGCTAAGAGGCTTGGTATTAACTCAGTAGAGAATTTGGGAACTTGATGGATTTTTGTCTTCATGACTTAAACATCTACTTAGTTTAAGATATATCCTAAGGTTTATAAGAAAAATGGAAATTTCAAGGAAAATGTCACTAGTCAGCGACTGATAACAGTTTTTTTCTCTACCTAATTATAGAGGGGGTATATTATTTTGGATGCAATTTACGTTTAAAACTTAAAGAGAAAAACAAAATGAGATACAACACATACTGTATATAAATACAGATTTTTTTAAAAAATGATCAATGTCACCTGTATAAATGAAAAAATAAAATAAAAAACTCTGCAGTAAGAGATTGAGTTAATCACACCCCAACCCCCACCCCCCAAAAAAAAACTCAAGGAGAGAGTTGGTGTAATGAGTCCTACTCACAGCAAAAGCTGAGGACTACAAATCTTTTTGGAAAAGGGGTAGCATCTGAAGTATATAACGTGCCTTTTCTGCTGGTTCATGCATTCCACTTCTTTTTTCCAAGATTGTGTTCACAATGAAGCACTGAAACCCACCACATTTCTGATATGTAAAGGAAACAGCACAAACATCTTTGATGCCCTAGAAATTTCAATCCTGGGGTCAGAGTCTTCACTTTGTAAACTAATCTCAGGGAAATTCTATCCTCTGAATTACTCATTTGTGCAAAGATAAATCTTCCACCACTAAACATATATTTTAAAGTACAGGAATAAATCATGAAATTTTGGGTCTGCAAAGAAGTGGTGGAGAGGGGAAGGACAAGAAAGAGCTAAACTTTGATGAAATGACTTCTGAAATGTGATCTTCTGTTGGAGGAAACTTAAACACAGCATGATTTAGTGCAGCGGTTCCTTTGGCCTCAACCACTTTTTTTCAGGGAAAAGCTAATGCAGGGGCTTCCCTGGTGGCACAGTGGTTGAGAGTCCGCCTGCCGATGCAGGGGACACGGGTTCATGCCCCAGTCCGGGAAGATCTCACATGCCGCAGAGCGGCTGGGCCCGTGAGCCATGGCCGCTGAGCCTGCGCGTCCGGAGCTTGTGCTCCGCAACAGGAGAGGCCACAGCAGTGAGAGGCCCGTGTACAGCTAAAAAAAAAGGGGAAAAAAAGCTAATGCAGGAGTCCAATATATAAAAATATCAAGCCCAAACTCTGTGGTTTCAGGAGGTTGGATATCCCAGAGTCTGGCCCCCAGAAAGTGTATTTACCTCTCTTCTCAAGCCCCAAAAACATATCCTGTGTTGACCCTGGAGAGGTTTCTCTAGAATGTCCCGGAACTACAAAGCATACTGTGAAGAAAAACTGTACACACTGATAAGAAAAGCAGGGTCTATCATTCACTGTTGTAACTTCTCTAAAGCTCATTTTTTTCTCTTCTTTAAATTATACCAATTTCACAAAATTGATATAAATAAATATGATGATTTTAAAATGACCCCATAGCCAGGTATAAGAAAGACTTTAATGTTTATTCCAGTCCTCCAAATGGTGTGATCAGAACCACTTTACACATCTACAGTTTTTGTTCATAGTATTTTTTCTAAAATTAATATATGAACATATAGATAGCCATATAATTTGCCTTGAAATGCGAATTTCAAGTTAGGCACCAAACTACAAACTTATCTCACTAAAATTTCTTTTAATCTTACCTGTTATCAATTTTTAGTGATGGAGAAGTGATTAATAAGCACAACTTTCAGTGGTGAGACTCAATGGCATAGATGCATAATGTCTCCCAAAAGACTACCTTCTTATTTCATATTCTTTGGTAGTCACAAGTAAAAATTATGCAGTGGGGCAGTAAAATCTAGAAATAAAATTGTCTCTTGTGCATGCTGTTAATAAGGTATGTAACAACATGGGTGGAAGTAATTTGGCATTATATATCTTTTTCATCTTGGATTCCCTGCAGGATCATTTTAAACTTTTAAAGCTCCATTTTATTTCTACTGTGCTTCTTAGAGAACACATAAAAAGGTAAGAATTATATATCTATTGTAACTTCATAAATGAGAAGGTAAAAGCTCATATATCATAGACACACAAGGGAGGGCTTCAAGCTTCCTTCATTAATAAGATGAGAAGCCTAGTCAGAATTAAGATGTGTTAAAACATAGATTCAGCACCTTAAAAATATCAGATTCTGATCCAATATTTTAGACAGTCCGGTATATGTCCCCTAATATCCATTGACCAATTCTGTCATAGTAATATAATCTTTACATATGCACATAGACAACCAGAATTGAACTACCCTCAAGCCTCTTTGCAGCTAGACATGACGAAGGAGAACCAATGAGAACAGGCTAGTGAACTGCAAGCAGCTTCTGGGAACTTTCTTTAAAAGAAAACTCAAAAATAATCAAACAGATAAATAAGAAAACAGAAGATATGAACAACACTATAGACCAATTAGACCTGAAAGAATATACCGAACGCTCCATCCAACAACAGCAGAATACACAGTCTTCTCAAATGGACATGGAACATTCTCCAGGATAAATCACATGGTAAGTTACAAAACAAAACAGGTCTTAAAACATTTAATATCAAACTAGCAAGTATCTTTTCTAACCACAATGGAATGAAACTTGGAATCAATAGCAAAAAAGAAAACTGGAAAATTCACAAATATATGGAATCTAAACAACATCCTCTTGAACTCCCAATGGGTCAAAAAAGAAATCACAAGGGAAATTAAAAGGTATCTTGAGACAAATGAAAATGAAAATGGGATACAACAACAGCAATACTAAGAAGAGAGTTGACAGCAGTAAATGCCTACATTAAAATATAAGAAAGATCTCAAATCAACAACCTAACTTGATATCTCAGAGAACTAGAAAAAAAAGAACTAGACCCAGTCAGCTGAAGGAAAGAAATAATAAAAGATTAGATAGAAATCAATGAAATAGAGAACTGGAAAACATCAACAAAACTGAGAGTGGGTTTTCTGAAAAGATAAACAAAATAGACAAAATGTTAGCAAGACTAAGAAAAAAGAGAGAAGACTCAAATATCAAAAATCAGAAATGAGAGAGGAAACATTACAACTGATGCCACAGAAATAAAAAGGATCATAAAAGACTACTATGAACAATTACACATCAACAATTTGAAAAACCTAGAAGAAACTGATAAATTCCTAGAATCCTACAATTGACAAAGACTGAATCATGAAGAAATAGAATATCTAAAAAGACCTATAACTACTAAGGAGATTAAATCAGTAATCAAAAACCTCCCAACAAAGAAGAGCCCAGAACCAGATGGTTTCACTGGAGAACTGCACAAAATATTTAGAGAAGAATACATACCAATCCTTCGCAAACTCTTTCAAAAAATGGAAGAGGGAACACTTCCAAATTCAAATGGAAGAGGCCAGCATTTGCCTGAGAATAAACCCAAAGATACTACTTAAGAAAACTACAGATCAATATCACTAATAAATCATCAGAAAATACTAGCAAACTGAATTCAACAGTACATTAAAAAGATTATACACCATGACCAAGTGGGTTTATTCCTGAAATGCAAGGATGGTTCAATATATAAAAATCAGTCAATGTAATACACCACATTTACAGAATGAAGGACAAAAAACCACATGATCATCTCAATAAAGAGAGAAAAAAATAGGAATAGAAGCACATTATCTCTACATAATAAAAGCCATATATGAAAATACCACAGCTAACAACATGCTCAACAGTAAAACTTGAAAGTTTTCCTTTTAAGATCAGGAACAATGCAAGGATGCCCACTCTCACCAATTCTATTCAATGTAGTACTGGAAGTCCTAGCCAGAGTAATTAAAAAGAAAAAGAAAAGAGAAAGGCATCTAAAATGGAAAGGAAGAAGTAAAATTACCTCTGTTCACAGATGAAATAATCTTATATGTAGAAAGATTCCACCAAATAATGTTAGAATAAAGAAAAGTCACAGGATATAGATTCTACAAACAAAAATCAATTGTATTTCTATACATTAACAACAAATGACTGGAAAAGCAAATCAAGAAAACAATCCCATTTATAATAAAATCAAAACAAAAAAAAAATACTTCAGAATAAACTTAACCAAGGAGGCAAAAGACTTGTACACTGAAAACAAAGAACACCAATAAAAAAATTAAAGAAGATACCAAAAAATGGGAAAATATACCATGTTCATGAATTATAAACCTTAATATTGTTAAAAATGTCCATATTACACAAAACAACCTACTAATTCAATGCAATTCCTATCAAAATCCAAATGGCTTTTTTTAAAAGAAGTAGAAAAAAAATCCTAAAATCCATATGGAATTTCAAAGTATCATGAATCACCAAGATAATCTTGAGAAAGAAAAGCAAAGCCAGAAGCCACATAGTCCTGATTTCAAACATACTACAAAGCTACAATAATCAAAACAGTATGGTACTAGCATAAAGGAAGACACATAGGCCACTAGAATGGAATAGAGAGCCCAGAAATAAACCCTTTCATATATGGTCAAACGATCTTAGACAAGGATGTCAAGGCTACATAAGGAGGGAAAAACAATCTCTTTTCAACAAATGGTGTTGGGTCAACTGGATAACCACATGCAAAAGAGTAAATGTGGACCATTATCTTACATTGTATACAAAAATTAATTCAAAACGGACCACAGACTTAATTAAATCCAGAAACTGTAAAACTCCTAAAAGAAAACATAGGGGAGAAAGCTTCATGACATTGGATTTGGCAATGATTTCGTGGACATGAGAGCAAAAGCACAAGAAGCAACAAAGGCAAAAATAGACAAATGAACTGCATTAAATTTAAAAACTTTTGCACAGTGAAGGAAACAATCAACAGAGTGAAAAAAGCAACCTGTGGAATAGGAGAGGATATTTGCAAACCACATATCAGATAAGGAATTAATATCCAGAATATATAAAGAACTCCTACAACTCAAAACAAACAAACAAACTGAATCACTTTGCTATACACCTGAAAAACAAACAAACAAAATAACTCAATAACCCAGTTTTTTAAATGGCCAAAGGACTTGAATAAGCATTTCACTAAAGAAAATATATGAATGGTCAAAAGCACATGAACAGATGCTCAATCACTACTCATCAGAGAAAGGCAAATTAAAACCAAAATGAGCTATCACCTAAAGCCTGTTAGGATGGCCATTATTTGGAAAAAAAGAAAGAAAGAAAAAGAAACAAATAAGAAAATAACAACTGTTGGTGAAAATGTGCAGAAATTAGAACCCTTGTGCACCACTGGTGGGAATGTAAAATGGTGCAGCTGTTATGGAAAACAGTATAAAGAATCCTTAAAAAATTAAAAATAAGAATTACCATATGACCCAGCAACTCACTTCTGAATATGTATACTGAACTGAAAACGGGATCTCAAAATCATATTTGCACATCTCTGTTCATTGCAAAACTATTCACAAAAGCCAAAAGTTGGAAGCAAGCTAAAAGTTCCTCAGTAGACAAATTTAGATAAAGGAAATGTGGTAGAAAATATACAAAGGACTATCATTCAGCCTCAAGAAGAAGGATCTTGTCATGTGTTACAGTATACACGAATTCTGAGGACACTATGCTAAGTGAACTAAGCCCATCACAAAAAGACAAACACTGCATGATTTCACTTACATGAGGTATCTAAAGTAGCCAAACTCAGAAACAGAAAGTAGAACAGTGGTTGCCAATGGCTGGAGGAAGAGGAAAATGGCAAGTTGTTCAGAGGGTATTGTTCAGTTTTGCAAGATGGAAAATTTCTAGAGACCTGTTGTACAACAAAGTGCATGTAGTTAACACCACTGTGCTGTATACCTAAAGATGATTAAGGTTGTAAATTTTATTTTACATGTTTTTAGTACATTTAAAAAAAAAGAAAAGAAAAAAGAATAAGCATGCCAGCTTTATCCCCAATTTTTTGACCCTACCCTGCCTAGAGCAGAAATGGTGGCCACAGCACTAGTAACCATCTTGGACCATGAATACCAAGTCCCTCCTGTGACTACAGAAGACTCGTGAGTTACAGAGAGCCCAAGTCTCCAACCCACTTATGAAGCAGAGCCAAAATAACAACCTTAGTCAGCTTAAACAAATCTCAACTGACACAGGGCTTCTCTTGTCTTTCCTACTGCAATTCAACCCTGATTCTCTATTCCCACTTACATGGACTACTGAGTAAACCCTGTTTCTGGCCTTCCTGACTCCATTTCTGCCTCCCTCCAATCCGCCTTTCAGAGTTGTCTGAATACATTTATCATACACAAAGTTGATCATATGCCTAGTAACCTTTATGAACTCCTTCCAAATCTAACTCTCGGTTCCTCTCCAGACCCACCTCATTCTGTTTGCCCTTATGCAACTATTGTGTTGGAATGTCCAATAACAGTTCAGTTCACTCTTTGGTGAATTCTCCATACTCTTTCCCAACTCAGAGATGTCACCCAAGCTGTTCTAAGTGGAATTATCTTCTCTACTTCTCTTCCCAGTCAGTGCCAAACCAATCTTTTGACATGTATTAAAATGTCAGCTCCAATTTCAAACCTTTTCCAGGTCCCCAGGAAAATAATTCACTTTCTCCCATGAATTTCTTCCATTTATTTTTCACAGCACTTAACACAAGGAACTATAATTAATCTTCTTCCATCAATGTCTACTCACTTATCCTGTGAACAAAGAACGGTACCATAACTGAAACAGCCCACTGCTGTACAAACGGGAATAGGGCAGTAAGGCAGACCCAATTCCTGTCCTCAGAGAGGTGACATTTTAATCGAGCAAGTGGTACACACACACCCACACACTCAACACATGCACACACGTGCAATTATACAACAAATGTGTGTGTGTGTGTGTGTGTGTGTGTGTGTGTGTATATATATATATATATATATATATATATATATATGTTCAGGTATTGAAAAGTGTTATGAAGAAAAAGCCAGGTAAACTGAGAAGTTAAAGAGTGACTGCAGAGGAAGGCAAAGGGAATTTATTTTAGATACACTGGTCAGGAAAGCTCCTCGAAGGTGTACTACAGCAGGGATTGAATGAAGCGAGAAAAGGTCTGAGGGAAGAGTGGCCCATGCAAAAGGAACAAGTTGACACCCTGAGCAGAACATACCCTGTAGGTCAAGTAATAGGCAAGCATGGCTCTTTGTAGAAGAAAGTTCAAGGATGTCATCAGAGGACGCATGAAATAAGAGCTTGTAGAGTGGGCACAGAGTTTAGGTTTTATCCCAAGTATGATAAGAAGTCACCAGAGGGCTTCAGGAAAAAATAACATGATCTGGTTTTTTGGGTTTTCACTGTTGTTGTTTTAAATCTCTCTTAATGGAGAAAATTGTGTGAGTGAAGGAAGGTGATGGGGGAAAGGGGCTGTTTATGATTCAGTGAATGTGAAATGAAAAAATTGTGCCTGCTATTTGACTAATCCAGAAGGAGACCCCAATGAAAACAACATTAAACATAAGCAATTTAAGGTGAAAATAAAACTACCTTTATTTTAGATTGCAACTGAACATTGCAAATCCTTTCAATACAATATTACTTTAACTCAAAAACACCTATCCTAGAGTATTATGTATTTCAAATAAAATGACAGAATTTTTAAACTTCCTCAGTTGAAAATATCTTCATTTTTAAAGGGAAAGGATTCAAAGGTAAATGAAAACACGCCATTTGTCATAAATATAAATATGAATATATTGGCAAAAGAAAACTTCTGAGCCTTTAGCATCACTGTCCTGTCTCCCTTAATTTCTTTTCCTCCCTGTCTCCTGTCATGTCCCTTTTCTTTTCCTTCTTTCTCTTTTTCTTTCTTTTCCTACCTCACTCCTTCCTGCTTTCCTTTCTCTTTTCCCTATTTTCCTTTATTTCTCAATTTACCTTGGAAACAGGCACCCACAAATGCAGAAAAAGAATCTACAGATCATTTCAATACACTTAAAGTATTCCATGCTGTGCTGCCCTTCCCAAACAGACACATGACGAGAGCATGAGCTTTGTCACAGGCTGGAATTTTAAAAACTTATTGTGAAGAGTGGTTAACCATTGGGAGGAAAAAAATGAATTACTACACAATAAATGCAGTTAAGAAAAAAATTAGGAGTTTGTAGAGACTGAGGACTAAAAACAATCTATCTTTTTAGGTAAAAATTTGGGATTTGGGGCTTCCCTGGTGGCGCAGGGGACTTCCGTGGTTGGGAGTCCGCCTGCCGATGCAGGGGACATGGGTTCGTGCCCCGGTCTGGGAGGATCCCGCATGCCGTGGAGCGGCTGGGCCCGTGAGCCATGGCCGCTGAGCCTGCGCGTCCGGAGCCTGTGCTCCGCAACGGGAGAGGCCACAACAGTGAGAGGCCCGCGTACTGCAAAAAAAAAAAAAAATTGGGATTTGGTGACTTTTAGAAGTGTGGCATACGGTTTCATTTATTTTCAGGACATCAATATTTCATAGATGATTATGATAATGCCTCTGATTTTAAAAGGTCTTTTCATTAAAAATTCTAATTTATGTAAAAGTCTATTTCTTGAATAAGCAAGAGGTCCAAAATTAATTCCAACTCTGCTGAGCAGGTAATCCTTCTATCAAGAATGTATGAAAACAGGGCTTCCCTGGTGGCGCAGTGGTTGAGAGTCCGTCTGCAGGTGCAGGGGACACAGGTTCGTGCCCCAGTCCGGGAAGATCTCACATGCCGCGGAGCGGCTGCGCCCGTGAGCCATGGCCGCTGAGCCTGCACGTCCGGAGCCTGTGCTCCGCAACGGAAGAGGCCACAACAGTGAGAGGCCTGCGTACCGCAAAAAAGAAAAAAAAAAAAAAAAAAAAGAATGTATGAAAACAGAAAACAAAGTTGGGGAGGGGATGATTTCACCAACAGATTTTTTTTGTTTCCCTGAAATAGACCACAGATGACAAACAGGCTACTTTAGCTATTATAACAAAGTATGGCAGTTAAACTCACCTAAATATACCCTAATTCTAAAGATTCTCAGTTAATAAAATCTATCTTTTCTTAACTCACTTGTCATCCCAATACAATAAATATGTTTTGCAAATTAAAAAAAAGTTATCATCTGGTGGCTTGTAATGTTGCTTAGGGAATTACTCATCACAAATTATTCATATAATGAATATAACTCCATTGACTTATTTTTCCCCAAAATGACATATTAACACCTAAGGGAGCATGGGAATACCCTGCCTAACTAATTCATATTTACAGATAATTAAACTCTGTTCCAAAGAAGCCCATGCTTTCTGAAGAACAACATAAAGAAGCTAACTCCCTATTATTTAGAAATTTGTTTCCTCTATACTTTAAGCCAAGCACACTTCGCAATTTCAATAGTAGTTTCTGAGAATCTTTTCCTTTACCAAATTCCAAAGCTTTAAAAGAGAGCATAATATAATAAACAGCCATGGTTTACATACTTCGGTTGAAATAAAAGGTATTTCTATTAACTGCATCATTTCTTCTGGAATCCATTTTTTGAGTAAGATCTCTTACTAAGTTAGCACCTAATTGAGGCCTGGCCTGGCAAGATATGAATAGCACATTGTCACAACAGGCTGCTATAGACAAGACCAAATAATTGCATATGTTAACATTTCAGTAACTCAGTGATTTAACTCAACAAATAGCAAGAGAGCATGTTTTTCAAGATTTATAACACAAAGTATATAAAGGTGGAAACAAAATTACAAAAAAGTATTACAGTGACCTAAAATCAATTGAGCAAAAAGCTGCAAATCTCAATTCCAATTCACTTAAAATTTTACTCTTAATTTACAGAAAAGCAGCTCAGTGTTTTATTATCCAAAAGTCCACATATACCTAAAAAAAAAAGGAACTATTATAACTTGATTGCATGAGTCACTTTCTGCAAATTTACCATCCTCAAAAGAACGGTGACTCCAAATAAAGTGAGCTCAAGGAGAAGAGACATTTCCAATGTCATAGGATAGAAGCTCCACGTGTGTCACTGCACTTAACCTCAGGAGGAGTGTCCGATACTCAAGGAAAATGAGAGACTAGAAGGAAATGCAAAACTCAAGCACAGATGAAATGATGGCAAAGAAAGAGGCACCACGGTGCTTAATGAACAATGCTGCAACTATTCATTACGCCTCTTCTTCAGCTGATCATTAAGCTTTCAGCACTGTTTATGCAACAGAAAAGAAAATGTTGACTCAAGATTTCATACACTTACTATTCACACAATGAAGAAACCATGAAGAGTATAATCTGCAATTACAGTACCTGATGAAACCAGATCACTGTCAGTGAACCTGATTATTAGTTGTTGTAAGTGCTGTCAAATGCACTACAACTTCTGAATTTGCGATCTGCCTGGCATGATCACTCGAGATAAAAACTTGAAAGTTCATGAAATTAACAAAATAAGTAAATAAAATCAGTTAAATAACATCAATTCAAACGAAAGATTCCAAATAGTGGTTTTAAATCTCTAAGACCTAATGACAGAATAAATCATTCTTTTTATTTCATGATTTAGAGGATTTCAAAAAGTCAAATTAGTCTGTCATGACTTTTAACCATCTTTGCCATTCAATATTATAGAACAATGTGATTCGGTGTTTGTTGAATGCACAAAATAATGAGAATAATTCGTGTATGCCAACCTCATTTCTCTCAGTGGCTTGGCAGGTAGAAGTTACTCAGGAAAAATGCACTGAAAGAATGAACCTAGTAGATAGCTTACCTTTAATAATCTGCTGGGAATATACCTTGATTCTGCGTTAATGAGAACAATGCTTTGCAAACTTACAAACTGAGAACTGAGGGGTAACTGTAAGTATATGTTGAACACAATACTTTGGAAGATGGCGAAGATACCTTCAAGATGGCGGAGGAGTAAGATGTGGAGATCACCTTCCTCCCCACAGATACACCAGAAATACATCTACATGTGAAACAACTCCTACAGAACACCTACTGAAGGCTGGCAGAAGACATCAGACTTCACAAAAGGCAAGAAAATACCCTGGCTACAGCAAAACAAAAAAGAAAAAAACAGAGACAAAAGAATAGGGATGGGACCTGCACCTCTGGGAGGGAGCTGTGAAGGAGGAAAAGTTGGTAAAGACTGTGGTGGGCTGGGGGGAAGCTTCAGAGCCACAGAGGAGAGTGCAACAAACAGGGTGCAAAGGGTAAAGCGGGGAGACTCCCGCACAGAGGATCGGTGCCGACCGGCACTCACCAGCCCGAGAGGCTTGTCTACTCACCCGCCAGGGCGGGCGGGGGTTGGGAGCTGAGGCTCGGGCTTCGGAGGTCAGATCCCAGGGAGAGGACTGCAGTCGGCTGCGTGAACACAGCCTGAAGGGGGCTAGTGCGCCACAGCTAGCCGGGAAGGAGTCCGGGAAAAAGTCTGGACCTACCTAAGAGGAAAGAGACCACTGTTTCAGGATGCGCGAGGAGAGGGGATTCAGAGCGCCGCCTAAATGAGCTTCAGAGATGGGTGTGAGCTGCGGCTATCAGCTCAGACCCCAGAGACGGGCAAGAAACACTAACGCTGCTTCTGCAGCCACCAAGAATCCTGTGTGCAACCACAGGTTACTATCCACACCACTGCCCCACCTCCCAGGAGTCTGTGCAGCCCGCCACTGCCAGGGTCCCATGATCCAGGGACAACTTCCCCGGGAGAACACACGGCGCGCCCCAGGCTGTTGCAACCTCACGCCAGCCTCTGCCACCGCAGACTCACCCCGCAGTCCAGTTAATAACTCCCGTACCCCTCCCTCCCCCTGGCCTGAATGAGCAAGAGCCCCCTAATCAGCTGCTGCTTTAACCCCCTCCTGTCTGGGCGGGAACAGATGCCTAAGGGCGACCTACACGCAGAGGTGGGGCCAAAACCAAAGTTAAACCACAGGAGCTGTGCAAAGAGGAGAAAGGGAAATTTCTCCGGGCAGGCTCAGGAGCAGCGGATTAAATCCCCACAATCAACTTGATGTACCCTGCATCTGTGGAATACCTGGATAGACAACGAACTGTCCCAAAATTGTGGCAGTGGACTTTGGGAGCAACTGTAGATGTGGGGTTTGCTGTCTGTGACTAATTTGTTGCTGGTTTTTATGTTTATCTTAGTTTAGTGTTTAGCACTTGTTATCATTGGTGGAATTGTTTACTGGTTTGGTTGCTCTCTTCTCTTTATTTTTTTACTTTAATAATGTTATTTTAATTTCTGTTTCTTTCTTTTTTTCTCCCTTTTCTACTGAGCCATGTGGCTGACAGGCTCTTGGTGCTCCGGTCTGCTGTCAGGCCTGAGCCTCTGAGGTGGGAGAACTGAGTTCAGGACACTGGACCACCAGAGACCTCCCAAACCCTCGTAATATCAATCAGCAAGGGCTCTCCCAGAGATCTCCATCTAAACACGAGGACCTAGCTCCACCCAACAGCCAGCAAACTCCAGTGCTGGATACCCCATGCCAAACAACTAGCAAGACAGAAACACAACCCCACCCATTAGCAGAGAGGCTGCCTAAAATCTTACTCAGTTTTCAGACACCCCACTGGATGCAGCCCTACCCACCAGAAAGACAAGATCCAGACCCACTCACCAGAACACAGGCACCAGTCCACTCCACAAGGAAGCCTACACAAGCCACTCAACCAACCTCACCCACTAGGGGCAGACACCAGAAACAACGGGAACTACAAACATGCAGCCTGTGAAAAGAAGACCCCAAACACAGTAACTTTTAAAAAATGAGAACATAGGGAAATACGCAGCAAATGAAGGAGCAAAGTCAAAAACCCACCAGACCAAACAAATGAAGAGGAAATAGGCAGTTTACCGGAAAAAGAATTCAGAGTAATGCTAGTAAAGATGATCCAAAATCCTGGAAACAGAATGGAGAAAATACAAGAAACGTTTAACAAGAACCTAGAAGAACTAAAGAGCAAACAAACAACGATGAACAACAAAATAAATGAAATTTAAAATTCTCTAGAAGGAATCAATAGCAGAATAACTGAGGCAGAAGAACGGGTAAGTGACCTGGAAGATAAAATAGTGGAAATAACTACCGCATAGCACAATAAAAAAAAAAAGAATGAAAAGAATTGAGGACACTCTCAGAGACCTCTGGGACAATATTAAATGAACCAACATTTGAATTATAAGGGTCCCAGAGAAGAAGAGAAAAAGAAAGCATCTGAGAAAATATTTGAAGAGATCATAGTTGAAAACTTCCCTAATATGGGAAAGAAAAATATCAAGTCCAGGAAGTGCAGAGAGTCCCATACAGGATAAATCCAAGGAGAAAGACGCCAAGACACATATTACTCAAACTATCAAAAATTAAATACAAAGAAAAAATATTAAAAGCAGCAAGGGAACAGCAACAAATAACATACAAGGGAATCCCCATAAGGTTAACAGCTGATCTTTCAGCAGAAACTCTGCAAGCCAGAAGGGAGTGGCAGGACACATTTAAAGTGATGAAAGGGAAAAACCTACAACCAAGATTACTCTACCCAGCAAGGATCTCATTCAGATTTGATAGAGAGATTAAAACCATTACAGACAAGCAAAAGCTAAGAGAATTCAGCACCACCAAACAAGCTTTACAACAAATGCTAAAGGAACTTCTCTAGCCAGGCAAGAAACACAAGAGAAGGAAAAGACCTACAATAACAAACCCAAAACAATTAAGAAAATGGTAATAGGAACATACATACCAATAATTACCTTAAATGTAAATGGATTAAATGCACCAACCAAAAGACATAAACTGGCTGAATGGATACAAGAACAAGATATATGCTGTCTACAACAGACCCACTTCAGACCTAGGGACACATAAAGACTGAAAATGAGGGGATGGAAAAAGATACTCCATGCAAATGGAAATCAAAATAAAGCTGGAGTAGCAATTCTCATATGAGACAAAATAGACTTTAAAATAAAGACTATTACAAGAGACAAAGGACACTACATAACGATCAAGGGATCAATCCAAGAAGAAGATATAACAATTGTAAAGTACTTACGCACCCAACATAGGAGCACCTCAATACAAAAGGCAAATGCTAACAGCCAGAAAAGGGGAAATCAACAGTAAAACACTAATAGTAGGGGACTTTAACACCCTGGTTTCACCAATGGACAGATCATCCAAAATGAAAATAAGGAAACACAACCTTTAAATACATTAAACAAGATGGACTTAATTTATATTTATAGAACATTCCATCCAAAAACAACAGAATACACTTTCTTCTCAAGGGCTCATGGAACATTCTTCAGGATAGACCACATCTTGGGTCACAAATCAAGCCTTGGTAAACTTAAGAACATTGAAATCATTCAAGTATCTTTTCCAACCACAACACTATGAGACTAGATATAAATTACAGGGAAAAAATCTGTAAAAAAATACAAACACATGGAGGTGAAACCATACGCTACTAAATAACCAAGAGATAACTGAAGAAGTCAAAGAGGAAATCAAAAAATACCTAGAAATGAATGACAATGAAAACACAATGACCCAAAACCTATGGAATGCAGAAAAAGCAGTTCTAAGAGGGAAGTTTGTAGCAATACAATCTTACCTCAAGAAACATCTCAAATAAACAACTTAACCTTACACATAAAGCAATTAGAGAAAGAAGAAGAATATAACCCCAAAGTTAGCAGAAGGAAAGATAAGATCAGAAATAAATGAAAAAGAAATGAAGGAAACAAGAGCAAAGATCAATAAAACTAAAAGCTGGTTCTTTGAGAAGATAAACAAAATTGATAAACCATTAGCCAGACTCATCAAGGAAAAAAAGGGAGAAGACTCAGATCAAGAGAATTAGAAATGAGAAAGGAGAAGTAACAACTGACACTGCAGAAATACAAAGGATCATGAGAGATTACTATAAGCAACTATATGCCAATAAAATGGACAGCCTGGAAGAAATGGAAAAATTCATAGAAAAGCACAACCTTCTGAGACTGAACCAGGAAGAAAAAGAAAATATAAACAGACCAATCACAAGCACTGAAATTGAAACTCTGACTAAAAATCTTCCAACAAACAAAAGCCCAGGACCAGATGGCTTCACAGGCGAATTCTATCAAACATCTAGATAAGAGCTAACACCTACCCTTCTAAAACTCTTCCAAAATATAGCAGAGGAAGGAACACTCCCAAATTCATTCTACGAGGCCACCATCACCCTGATACCAAAACCAGACAAAAATGTCACACAAAAAAGAAAACTACAGGCCAATATCAATGATGAACATAGATGCAAAAAATCCTTA
The DNA here is from genome assembly GCF_963924675.1 of Phocoena phocoena. Taxonomy (NCBI): domain Eukaryota; kingdom Metazoa; phylum Chordata; class Mammalia; order Artiodactyla; family Phocoenidae; genus Phocoena; species Phocoena phocoena. The sequence continues at coordinate 52,601,094 of NC_089234.1, forward strand.
ACAAAATACTAACAAACAGAATCCAACAGCACATTAAAAGGATCATACACCATGATCAAGAGGGGTTTATCCCAGGAATGCAAGGATTCTTCAATATATGCAAATCAGTCAATGTAATACACCATATAAACAAACTGAAGGAGAAAAACTATACAATCATCTCAATAGATGCAGAAAAAGCTTTCGACAAAATTCAACACCCATTTATGATAAAAACTCTCCAGAAAGTAGGCAGACAGGGAACCTACCTCAACATAATAAAGGCCATATATGACAAACCCACATCTAACATCGTTCTCAATGGTGAAAAACTGAAACACTTTCCACTAAGATCAGGAACAAGACAAGGTTGCCCACTCTCACCACTATTATTCAACATTGTTTTGGAAGTTTTAGCCACAGCAATCAGAGAAGAAAAAGAAATAAAAGAAATCCAAATCGGAAAAGAAGTAAAACTGTCACTGTTTGCAGATGATGTGATAGTATACATAGAGAATCCTAAAGATGCTACCAGAAAACTACTAGAGCTAAGCAATGAATTCGGTAGAGTAGCAGGATACAAAATTAATGTACTGAAATCTCCTGCATTCCTATACACTAATGATGAAAAATCTAAAAGAGATATTAAGGAAACACTCCCATTTACCATTGCAACAAAAAGAATAAAATACCTAGGAATAAATCTCCCTAAGAGGACAAAATACCTGTATGCAGAAAACTATAAGACACTGATGAAAGAAATTAAAGATGATACAAACAGATGGAGAGGTATACCATGTTCTTGGATTGGAAAAATCAACATTGTGTAAATGACTCTACTACTCAAAGCAATCTACAGATTCAATGCAATCCCTATCAAAGTACCAATGGCATTTTTCACAGAACTAGTACAAGAAATTTCACAATTTGTATGGGAACACAAAAGACCCCGAATAGCCATGGCAATCTTGAGAAGAAAAACAGAGGTGAAGGAATCAGAATCCCAGACTTCAGAGTATACTACAAAGCTACAGTAATCAAGACAGTATGGTACTGGCACAAAGACAGAAATATAGATCAAGGGAACAGGATAGAAAGCCACAGAGAAACCCACGTACATATGGTCACAGTATCTTTGATAAAGGAGGCAAGAATATAATACGATGGAGAAAAGACAGCCTCTTCAATAAGTGCTGCTGGGAAAACTGGACAGCTACATGTAAAAGAATGAAATTAGAACACTTCCTAACACCATACACAAAAATAAACTCAAAATGGATTAAAGACCTAAATGTAAGTCCAGACACTATAAATCTCTTAGAGGAAAACATAGGCAAAAGAGTCTATGACATAAATCCCAGCAAGATCTTTTTGACCCACCTCCTAGAGAAATGGAAATAAAAATAAACAAATGGGACCTAATGAAACTTAAAAGCTTTTGTAAAGCAAAGGAAACCATAAACAAGATGAAAAGACAACCTCAGAATGGGAGAAAATATTTGCAAACAAAGCAACTGACAAAGGGTCAATCTCCAAAATATACAAGCAGCTCATGCAGCTCAGTATGAAAAAAAAAACCAAATCCAAACAAATCCAAAAATGGGCAGAAGACCTAAATAGACATTTCTCCAAAGAAGATATACAGACTGCCAACGAACACATGAAAGAATGCTCAACATCACTAATCATTAGAGAAATGCAAATCAAAACTACAATGAGGTATCACCTCACATTGGTCAGAGTGGCCATCATAAAAAAATGTACAAACAATAGGGCTTCCCTGTTGGCGCAGTGGTTGAGAGTCCGCCGGCCGATACAGGGGACACGGGTTCGTGCCCCAGTCCAGGAAGATCCCACATGCCGTGGAGCGGCTGGGCCCGTGAGCCATGGCCACTGAGCCTGCGCATCCAGAGCCTGTGCTCCACAACGGGAGATGCCACAGCAGTGAGAGGCCCACGTACCGCAAAAAACAAAAAAATCTACAAACAATAAATGCTGGAGAGGGTGTAGAGAAAAGGGAACCCTCTTGCACTGTTGGTGGGAATGTAAATTGATACAGCCACTATGGAGAACAGTACGGAGGTTCCTTAGAAAACTAGAAATAGAACTACCATATGACCCAGCAATCCCACTACTGGGCATATACCCTGAGAAAACCATAATTCAAAAAGAGTCATGTACCACAATGTTCACTGCAGCACTATTTACAATAGCCAGGACATGGCAAACCTAAGTGTCAGCACATACATACAACGGAATATTACTCAGCCATAAAAAGAAACAAAATTGACTTATTTTTAGTGAGGCAGATGGACCTAGAGTCTGTCATACAGGGTGAAGTAAGTCAGAAAGAGAACAAAAATACCGTACGCTAACACATATAGATGGAATCTTAAAAAAAAAAAATGGTTCTGATGAACCTAGGGGCAGGACAGGAATAAAGACGAAGATGTAGAGAATGGACCTGAGGACATGGGGAGGAGGAAGGATAAGCTGGGACTAAGTGAGAGAGTAACTGACATATATACACTACCAAATGTAAAATAGATTGCTAGTGGGAAGCAGCTGTATAGCAAGATCAGCTCGGTGCTTTGTGACCACCTAGAGGGGTGGGATAGGGAGGGCTGGGGGGAGGTGCAAGTGGGAATGGATATGGGGATATATATATACATATAGCTGATTCACTTTGTTATACAGCAGAAACTAACACAACATGGTAAAGCAATTATACTCCAATAAAGATGTTAAATAAAGAACACTTTGGAAACAATTACCCATATGGCATTGTGGAAGGAGCATGAATTATAAAAATAACTGAATCTTGCGTCTACCACTTATTACCTCATTAATTAGTCAACGGAATATCTCCTTAAATTCAATTTTCTGATCTATAAAATTGGGGTGTATCTACCTTGAAGTGCTGCTGTGAGGATGGATTAAATGTGATTTAAAAAATCATGAATCTGAAAACTTCTAGTATGAAGCCTGTCATGGTGATGCAACCTACTTATCCTTATGCTAGTTTCCATCCATCCTTCTGAGTGATTTAATTCTCTTTCATTACGTCCAGAGTCACAACAAAAGACCCAAAAGACCATAACTCTCTAGATGATTACTTAAAGCAATCAAACACCCCCTACTTTTAAAAACAACATTAAAAAATAAGTAGAACTACATCCATGTGATCTGTTTTGAGAAATGATTAATGCTTTTTTGCATTGGTTTTGCCTAAAGGCAACTGAAATACTTAAGATAGGAAGACAATAAAATCTTCAGAATACATTTCAAAGGAATGATACATGAGCCAATATCACATTAGAACTAATTCAGTACAACGTATTGTGCCAAATGACTTTAACTTTGAAAGTAAATTCAGAACTAATTTTTGAAAGAATTTGAAGAATCCTTTACCACCTGTGTCAAGCAGTAGTTTACATGCATTTTCCCGAACTGTTAGGATTTTGACTCTTTTAAAAAGAGGTGTAAAGGCTTTCTTTTTATTTATTATCTTTCTTGAAGAATGAAATGCAAAAACTTTAGCGCCCTGAACTTCTAGAAGTGCAGGCCCTCTAGAAGGGACTGCCCATCAGTCCCTCTAGGTACAGAAACTGCTATCTACTGAAACTCCACCTCCTCTTCTAGTGTTAATGGGCATTTAAGTTCTACGGGAAAAAGAAGAGTAGGTGGAGTTTGTGTGATTGTGTTTCATTTTATTTAGGTTTTCAGGGTTTTAGGAATGAAAAGGACATAAGGGTAGAAATGCAAGAAGGGTAGGTCATGGATGTATCCCCAAGATGGGATGTGAAGAACCTGGAAGATGGAACACTAATTCTCAGAACTGTTTCCAAGAACAGATCAGGACCACAAGCCAAGATGGACGGACCAAGGGAGGACTGCCAGAAGCACCCCTGTTAGGAGTCCAGGGACTTCAAGAAGACCTACTGTTGTATAACAAAGAATTTGACTGGTCTTTGTCCTTGGTTCCTGGGAAGGAATATCTAAATCTTTGGAATTTCCCAAGTAAAATAAGTGTCCTTATTATGTAGCGCCACTTGGATCACACCTGAGTTTATACTAATGAGATGAGATGACTCAGGATGGGGCTAGTCAACAAAAAGCCAAACTTGGGATTAGAGGGTTAGGATGTTAAAACAGCCTGACCTCCAGGGAGAGAAGAGAGGAGGGGGGTTGGAGATTCTCTTCAATCATGAGGTCTACGTTCAATCAATCACACCCACGTAATGAAACCCCAATTTAAAAAACTCTGGACATTGGGGCTTCCCTGGTGGTGCAGTGGTTGAGAGTCCGCCTGCCGATGCAGGGGACAGGGGTTCGTGCCCGGTCCGAGAAGATCCCACATGCCACGGAGCGGCTGGGCCCGTGAGCCGTGGCCGCTGAGCCTGCGCGTCCGGAGCCTGTGCGTCCGGAGCCTGTGCTCTGCAACGGGAGAGGCCACAACAGTGAGAGGCCCGCGTACCGCAAAAAAAAAAAAAAAAAAACCTCTGGACACCAAAGCTTGTTGGTGCTTCCTGGTTGCTGAACATACTGATGTGCCAGGAGAGTGCTGAGCCCTGATTCCCCAAAGAGAGGGGATGGAAGCTCTGTGTTTAGGACCCTCATAAACCTTGCTCTACATGTTCTCTTCATCTGGCTGTTCCTGAGTTCTATCTTTTAAAATAAAACTGTAACCGTAAGTATAGCATGTTCCTGAGTTCTGTGAGTCATTCTAGAGAATTATCAAGCCTGAACAGGGTCATGAGAACCCCCAGCTGTGTAGCCAACTTGGTCTGGAGTGAGAGGACACTTACTGAGGACCATGCCCTTTAACTTAGAGGGTCTGTATTAACTTCAGATGGTTAGTGCCAGAACTGAATTGCAACATCTCAGCATACATTCCCTGGCCTGCACCCTGGCACTGACCCTCCACACAGCACTGATCAGCTCCACCTACAAGAGCTCAGAAGGCGATGATGATGATCTGTGGCACACAATGAGCTCATTTCAGCTGGACCACCCCATGTGGAACCACTCTACAAAGCTCCAGAACAACAATAAGTCCCAGAGTATTGGGGCTGGGGATGGCAGGGTAGGAGTATGGAGACTCTGATGTAGACTGGGGAAGTCTCTCATCTGCAAAGCTTCTTTTACAGATGTTTAGTAACTAGCTAAAATTTCTACAGTATTCCTGAAAGGGACCCAGTTAAACACATAGCTCTCAGTCCCGACCACAAATTAGAATCATCTGGTGGACTTTTACAAACTAGTAATACCTGGTCAGCTGAGTACAATCATAATCTTTGGGGAGTCATCTTAGGTGATTCTAGCACGCATGGGGGTGATTCTAGCATGCACGGGTTGAGAACCAGTGGAGAGAGTACAATGAGAATGAAAATGCCTTTTGGAGCCTGGAGCTCCACTGAGCTCCTTCTTGGCTTTGCTCATGAGAACAGGATCGCTATGGAAATATACTGTGGTCAATTTCTTCCTAAGCTTGGGAAAGAGAAGCGTGGTAAAGGAGCAGGGGAATGGCTTCATTAACCCTCAGAAGGAAAAATGTGTCTCAATCACCCCACCTATTAAGAGGAGCTCGGGCTCTAGAACCCTGTGACACCATATAAAATGGCCTTTGAGCATTTGGAAATGGAATGTAATCCAAGCATTCATGCGGAAGCTACAAATCTGCTTCTCACCATTCTACACTGGATATACTGCAACTTTCATAGATGTTTCTCAAAAGATTATGGTGATTATTCCTAGCCACGTGATCAAGGTCCATTTGAGAGGAATCCAGCTTTTGTTTAGAACAGTACTGCAGGGATTTTAGAAATGCTGAAGAGTTGAGCAGATGGGGAGTGAGGGTGTCTGTACACAAAACTAAATATTTATTAGGATGTTAGCCATGATTGGCTAAATTTTTCCACAAGTGTTACAATATAGTGCACTCTGCTTCATAGAAATGTCATATTTTTTAAAAAGTAATGGAAATCCTAAGGGTATGGGGAGCTTGTCTCATTTTCCTTTAAGTTTCAAATACAGTAACAGTCAATTCTAAATATTGAAAAAAATGTTTAAACTGTCAGTTACGTAAAAAGTTCTCCCTCATTCCCCAAACCCATTCTCCAGATTTAATCATCGCTAACCAGTTAGTGAATATCTTCTCAGATTTTTTTTAAGAACCACACCTACAGAAAGAAGATTTTCAAATTGTTTACAGTGGGTAAAAGTGAGTTTATATGTATAAAAATACCATCATAGGTTAAAAATTGTCCTTTAATTTGTTTCTGTTGCTTAATAATGGATAATTGATATGATTCCTTCCAATACCTACAGATATTTTAAATTTTTACATACAGTGGTCCACACTGTGACTGCACCTGATGCCTATTCAGTCACTCCCCTCTTGGTGGACATTTAGGATATTTATAAATTTTTGCTACTGCATGTAATGCTGCAATGAAAATCTCTATCTTCTGAATAAATTCTTAAATATAAATTTGCAGACCAAGTGGTATGTGAACTTTAAATATTAATTCCTAATTGCCACCCAAAAAAAGGATACCAGTTTACATATGGCCTCACATCTCTGGACCACTCATGGAGAGGTGTGACACCTGTTTATCACTTCAGCACTTCTTTGCTTACTTTTCTTATCAAGCATTGGTGGAACAGAAAAAGGGGGAGAGGTGAATTATACTGTTCCTGTAATTTGTTTTATACTTTTATAATTTGAGACACAGTGCCTGATAAACTATGAGTTTTTATGCTTTAAAACACAGTATTGGGACTTCCCTGGTGCAGCAGTGGCTGGGAATCCGCCTGCCAAAGCGGGGGAAGCAGGTTCGATCCCTGGTCTGGGAAGATCCCACATGCTGCGGAGAGACTAAGCCCGTGCGCCACAACTACTGAGCCTGTGCACCTAGAGCCCATGGTCCGCAACAAGAGAAGACACTGCAACGAGAAGCCCACGCACGGCAACAAAGAGTAGCCCCCACTCGCCGCAACTAGAGAAAGCTGGCACGCAGCAACAAGACCCCAGGCAGCCAAAAACAGATTAATTAATTTTTAAAAAGGTAATTGGAGAATATTAGAAACACTTTTAAAAAGACACAGTATTAAATTCTCTATTTTTATATAGCTATTTCATTCAAATAGTTTATTTTAATATCTCTTGACTAAAATCAATGTTGAGTTTTTTAAGCCCTTAATGTTGTTGGTCTCACCTCTAGCTTTGCGTTAGAAGCATCTGGAAACTTAGAGAACTATCTGGGAAGGGGGGTGGGGTGAAGTGGCAAGGGAGGTTGCACATATAAATCACAATTCCTGCAGGCAAGAACTGGCACTGGGGATTTTGTGAAAAGCTCTCCAAGTGATGTTACCATATAGTCAGAGTTATGCTCTAAATTTAAAAGTGCTCTAAAATATAAAATCGATTAATTTAAATAAATAAATACTAAACTAAATATGTATAGTCAGGTTGTGATTTCTTGTTATATTCCTAAACTTACATGATTTTATTTCACATTAATTAATAACTCAAATAGCTCATTTGTAGCATATTAAGCTGATCCCAAGATACTTAATATTCACTTTTAAGAGCTGGAATTAGTCATCTTAGCAAGGGTGTATTCATTTTAGGAGAACACTTGACCCAACTTTAACTTCTAGTAGGTAGAGATTTAGACTATGATCATTCTCCTTTACGTGAAAAATGACAATTACAGGAGACAGGATATTAAGAATTCAGTTCATGAACACAAGCAAGAAAAAAGAAAGGACAAAGTGGCATTCGGCTTCTAGGCACTTCTTGATCGGCACTGGAGTGTGTTTTGGGCCAAGCCCAGAGTAAATAAATGGTATATGGTCATGTGATAAAAAGAACTGCAAATGACCCCCAAATTTTCTAGTAACTTATTTTTATCTCTGGCTAAGAATAATAGCAATGATTCAACCACCAACTATAATCTCTTTGGTTAGTTTTATTTTGAAGTCTTAACATTACAATATTGTTGCCAGAAGCAGTGCTATAAAATCCAAAGCACATCAGACGTTTTGTGCAGTTTATCTGATTGCGTCCCACAATCTCTGTCCCACAATCTCTGCCAGGTAAGTAATTTTATATGTATACGTTTACTGAGAGATTCAGAGCACTTAAAATCTTGCCCAAGGCGACATGACCAGTAAGTGGTACAGCCAGGCTATACCTGAAGATTAAAACTGAGACTCCTGGGCTTCTCTGGTGGCGCAGTGGTTGAGAGTCCGCCTGCCGATTAGGCGAAGCGGGTTCGCGCCCCGGTCCGGGAAGATCCCACATGCGCGCGGAGCGGCTGGGCCCGTGAGCCGTGGCTGCTGAGCCTGCGCGTCCGGAGCCTGTGCTCCACAGCGGGAGGGGCCACAGCAGTGAGAGGCCCGCGTACCGCAAAAAAAAAAAAAAAACTGAGACTCCTATAACTTCAGGGACTCCACTCTCCCTGATACTCAACCTTGCACATAAGACAGCTTTGTTTTATAAACTGAATTTGATCATTGATTTGGGGATGCAGGGTTAGTAAACAGGACTGCCAGAACAAAAGATTTAGAAGCAAACTCAACAAATCCAAAACAGGGTGAGTAGTTTAAATTAGACAAACACTTGTCATGCAAAGTAAATCTCTTTTACTTGCTAAAATTAGCAGGATCTTTAAGGAAAAATCTATTTTACTTTATAAAAAGTTCTCAATTATATAGGTCGAGACTCCATAGCAATGAATAAAACTAACCTGATATTCTCTCCTCCAAAGTATCATTATGACCACTTTCTTCTACAGACCTTTTAGAAGTATGCATAAAATAGGGCATTTGCATCCCAATCTTACCGCTCTCTATGCAATGGTTGATTTTTCCTATAGCTGAATGTGTTCTTCAGCAGATACCTCTCCTGGAGTCACTGTAATTTTGGCTTCTTCACCTTTCAGGAAGGAGCTATACAAAAGAATCATCACCTCTCCCTGATGTTTAATCAGGACTCAGCATGCTAAGGTCCTTTTATGAAAGCTCCCTGGCAGGAAATCATAGCCCCTTTCTTCAAAAACAATAAAACATGAAACAGAGGGATCCATCTGTCAATCAAGATAGATTTCTCTTTCAGAAAAAAAAAAAAAAAAGACCCTCAAAGAATAAAAAGCTTTCACACTAATTAATACCCATTAAAGCTCCCACCAGTTTAGAGTCTTGAGCAAAGTCAAGAATTATCCAGCTAACTCAATTCCAGAAGGTGTTTTTGCATCACTCATCTGGATTGACAAGAGAAAGTACTTCCCTAAAAAGGACTAGGATAATTAATTCCAATTTGCACTTCATATTTGCAAGCACAACCTCAGTACGTCAGCCTTTACAAATTTCCTAGGAGTATGACATTATAATCAATTATTCACAATCAGGTCTAATTCCATATACATCTACTTCTTACCCACCTAATGCCACACACTGTGTTAGGTTCTGGCAACACAGAAATGATTCATGTATTCTCTTGCCTTTGAATGAGGTAGAGTCAATTGGAATTCTGCTTCTGAACAGCTTACCCACATCCCATATTGTTCATACATACGAAAGACAGTCAGATTAGACCAAAGTTACCTTATATCTTGTGCCTGAATTCCCTGTACATCATGCCTCCCAAGTGGTCAGCCAGCCCATACTGCATACTTCTCAAGATAGTCAGTTGTATCTTTGGATGGCTCTAATCATTTTGATAGTTGCCGATATAATTGGTGATAACTACCTCCAATTTATTTGGGAAGCTCTTTGGGGCCTGCAGGACAGTGGGGAAGAAATCTTACAGTGGTCAAATGATGAATTTATCTACTTTGGTAGCTATGAATCAAATGCACAGAGCATGCAATTAGAAGAAAGCTTAGCAATCTAAAAATCAATTGGGTATTTTTTTCCCTCTTTAGGCCCTTATTTTCTCGGTCACCTGCAAATATATAGTATGCAAATGTCACATATAGCCCTCCCCCCTCCCCCCAATATTCATACAAGAACTATAGAAGAGAAACTATTAAATAGATAATCCATTCAATTAAAAAACATATTGTTATGAATTCTGGCCATCTTCCTCCAGCAGACCCTCTGTCATCTAAATGATAACAGCAAAACAAGAGGCAAATGAGCAAACTATTAAAAAAAAGGCCCAAAGCCTTGACTAAAAGATTACTTTTGAACTATAGTCAGAAGCCTAAAAAGACTCTATGATGGAAAAACTGCACTCCCTATCTGCACATATTGATGGCCAATTTAACCAAACCACTTGGACTGAGTCATTACTGGGTTTCCTTCCACCGAAATACGCTCACTGACGTAGCTCATGCTTACAAGAAATCTGAACAACCCTACAAGGGAACTTGTAAAATAGCCTTGATCTTCAGGGGAAGACCACGATCAGCTAACTGAAAGGCAAAGGGAGGAAAAGCACAGTCTGCTAAATGATCTCTGTCTGAACAGCTTTGGAGGTCAGACAACTGTCTTTCTGAATTCTTTTATAGTCATTTTGATGAAATTACACTAAAGCAAGTGATGAGAAAGTGATTTAGATATGATGAGAATGTGTTTTAGAGACATTTTTATTACCTTAACACAGACATCATTTATTGTAAATTATGAGTTGGAAAAGATACACATTTCTGTGTTAACCACCAAAGGGCACTAGCTTATCTTATTCAAACAGCCCATGGACATGTTCTTTGCTTTCTGTACTCACCCCCACTCATAAATTGTGACAACATGTCCCAAAGTTATTTCCCACTACTTCTCTCCACTAATAACCCCACTGAGCTCCTGATTCCCTGAATCTATCATGCCCACCCCACTCACTCAGCATTCACCCTGCAAGCATTTAATGAGCACCTACTTCTGCTCAGTGCTGGGAACATACAATGAGACTGCTGGCCCAAGGCACACACCCGGCCTGTCCCATAGCGTCCCCATCCCATGAATATTCTCCCTGTGCCTTGGGCGTCAGGGCCTCTGTCAGCAGAGTGGGTGGAGGAAAGAAGAAGGTGGGTTTCTAAATACGCAAACTTAATGCAGTATAATAAAGGCAACACCATAGTCCGAGCAAAACCTTATGTGTCACAGAGAAGGGACAGGAGAGAGAGAGAAGAGAGAGCTTGTGGAAGTCTTCTAAGAAGTAACATTCCATAGGAGGCTTGGAAAATAAGTAGGGTGTTTTCAGGCTGACAACACCCCAGGCAGAGGAGACAGAATGTTCCAAGTGTCTCTTGGGAATGTGGGAAAACAGGAGAGGGAATAAGGCTGGAGCTGGAGCTTGAGAGGCAGGCTGGGGTCAGTACCGAAGGCCTCGTTGCCTGCCCAAATTCTGAATTTGATCAAGGAAGATCAAGGGCTGCACACAGACTGGTGATTTGGTCAGAAGTGTAATCTAGAGAGATGATTTTAAAGAGTCAGACTTCTAATTAAAAGAAAAAAAATAGAAATGGACTATGTTAGACATGGGAAACTTGATAAAACCACACATTTAAGAATTTTAAAATACCATGCTAGTTCCTAATAGTGTAATTTACCAAGTGTAAATTACCAAAGCAACTAAAGACATTAGGAAACCTAAATAAGCTAGTAACCACCAAAAACATTTTTCAGGTTATTTAATTTTAGATACTTTTTATTACAAAATATATCAAATATGTCTAAAAGTGAAAAAACGTATAGTAACAACAACCATATACTCAAAGTTTCATATTACTCCTACAGATTTTCCCCTCACACTGTCCCTGGGATTCTTTTTAAGGACAACCAAGACATTCTATAATTTTGTCAAAAAGTAACTGGGACATTTAGAAATATTTTCTAAGGACTACCATTCCAAAACCAGCTCCTGGGTGAATTCTTTCAAACCTCTTACCTTCTAGAGCACTGAAAAGAATGAAAATTAGACAAGAATCCAGCATAAACTAATGCCAAAGCCTGAACCCCCCCCAAAAGACAGAAAAATAAAACAGAAAACTAGAGATGAATTTTTTCATATGAATATAAACTGAAATCCTAAATATGATTAAATCAATAAGAATCTTGTAATACAAAATATTATAATAAAATGTGTTCAAAAATGCAAGCGTCAATATAACATATTCTAAATTTAATCCCTAAAATAACTAAGTCAAAAAATGGAGGGAAAAAAATCCCAACAGATGACCAAAAAAGCCTTAAAAATACTTTAACATTTATTTCTAATTTAAAATGCCTAGTTATATAGCAATAGTAAGCATTTTCCTTAACATCACACTGGAGAATTTAACATTTGTGAGAATCCATTTAGATCCAGAACTGAGACAAGGATAAAATGCAAACACTCAGAAAATATCACATAAGGGTTTATATGAATAAAGAACAACATTTTCGCTAAAGGACAGAAAAGAAGACTTGAATATACAGAGATATAAATGTTACTATATGATTAGAAATAATATTGCAAAGGACCTATTTCTAGTGGAACTGTGAGCTCCACTAGAAATTATATTGGATATTTTAACAAATGAGTCTAAGTTTCATATGGAAAAGGTGACAACAGCCAGATAATTTTTTTAAATGGTGTGCACTATTAGATATTGGAAATTCATCTTAATGTTACAGTATATGCTACAAGGAATAAACAGAACAATAAAACAGACTAGATGTCTTATAAACAGTGCAAATTGTATACTGGATCCTTTATTCTCATCCAAAATAATTTAAGAAAGATTAAAACTTAAATATGAAAAATACAATCATAGGGCTTCCCTGGTGGCGCAGTGGTTGAGAGTCTGCCTGCTGATTCAGGGGACAGGGGTTCGTGCCCCGGTCCGGGAGGATCCCACATGCCGCGGAGCGGCTGGGCCTGTGAGCCATGGCCGCTGAGCCTGCGCGTCCAGAGCCTGTGCTCCGTGACGGGAGAGGCCATGACAGTGACAGGCCCGCGTACCGCAAAAAAAAAAAAAAAAAAAAAAAAAAAAATGCAATCATAAACATACTAGGCAAAAATACAGATATATATTTGAATAATTAGGAAGTAGGGAAGATCTCTGTTACGAAGTCATAAACCACAAGGGAAAGAAAGACTATGAAATTTGACATGGGAAAAAGAAACTGGCATATGTGGCAGAGATGGAGTTACTATTCTTAACATATATTAAGAATACACATATACTCATATATATATAATCTCAAATCAGACATATATTAAGAATATATATCTCTCAAATCAGATAACAAAGTAAAAAATACTTTCAAAACAATATGGGCAAATATTATGAGCAAACAAATCACAGTTAAGAAAATACAAATAAATAATTGAAGAGACAAATAAGAAAAAATTAAAGCTCATTAGTAATTAAGTTAGTGGAATTTAGCATGATACTATAATGAAATTCCATTTTCCTTCCGTCAAAGTAGCACAGTATTTATTTATGTATTTATTTTTATTACAAGTCTCAGTGTCAGCTAAGGGTCCAAGAAGGAGCACACTCAAATATTCCCATGTGACATAAATTGATATAAATGTTCTCAAGACGATTTGGCAATACGTACCAAAAGTATTAAAAATATGCATGTAACTTGACCAGGAAATATATACTTCTAAAATTATCCTTGAAAAAAAGATGTTACTGAAGTGCATGTATGAGAAGGAAAGACGTTCACAAAATACTAAGCAGGTAAAACAGATTAGAAGTAAGTGAGCTCATGTTTTGTCAAATATGATAAATGTCTACTTACTGATATAGTTATATTACTCATAATATTATAAACTTGGAAATAGGAGTAAAAATAATCACTGTAATTAGCATTTTGTGGTTGAATTAATTACAGATTCTTTGACTTTCATTTTGATTAAACTTATTTCAAAGTTTTCTGGATTGGATGTGCATGTGTTCTTTGGGGAGAACAGCTTGAAAACTAAAAGTTCACAACAAATTAATGTCATAAAATATTTATTTTAAAAAGATGGCGAATGATGTTTATTAAGCCTGGAGGGCCCTATCATCAATCCAGGAATAAATGCCAGGGATTCTTCAGAAATTAAATCAGCTGGAGCGAGCGTCTCTTCCCATTTTCTCTTTGCTGCAGGGTGCTAGGATGGAACAGAGGTGACTTAAGATTTCCACTTTGGCCAAGCACGTGGCAGTTGATGCAGGTGATAAGTAAGAGCCCCTCTCAGTGCACAATTTTTCAGAAGCCGAGTCAAAGCTTCCTTTCTCATAGTGGAGTCCTTTATACCCTCAGGCCATAAGACCTTTGTTCTCTGGATGCCAGCATAATTCATTCCACCATCATCCAGCACTTGATAGTCATTCTGCCTTGAGGCATGTCTTACAATGTTATTTATTTATTTTTTTTGCAGTAGGCGGGCCTCTCACTGTTGTGGCCTCTCCCTTTGCGGAGCACAGGCTCCAGATGTACAGGCTCAGCGGCCATGGCTCACAGGCCCAGCTGCTCCGCAGCATGTGGGATCCTCCCGGACCAGGGCACGAACCCATGTCCCCTGCATCAGCAGGCGGACTCTCAACCACTGCGCCACCAGGGAAGCCCGCAATGTTATTTTTATTGTCACTTAATTTTTCATACATTAATGTCTTTGGTGTGGCCAGCAGTAGTGGTAAAGGAAGAGCAAATCGACAAGGAAACCTTCAAAGAACGCTTTGGCGGGAGAGGAACACAGCTCGCTGCGTGTTCCCCTGGATGGCTACAGCCACTCCTGGTAGCTGCAGTCTTCTCCCAACTCCGCTCCTCAGGCCAAGCACTGTGATGGCACCTCTGGATGTTCCCGCAAGTCTCATTTATTGCCTAGCTGCTAAGTCTTTTAGTTCCCTTGGTTCTGGTATCCTAAATCCTTCCCAATATTCAACCTCAGCTTCCCTCAAGTTTTGGGAGGTGTTGGTCATTTGCAAAGTCTATGTTGGCAATGAAATTAATACTTCAAAAGAATTCAACCCCATCTCTAATAAACACACACACACACACAATCTTATTTTCCCCAACTATACTGTAAGGTATTTGAAGCAATGGGTCATATTTGATGATGATGATGAAGATGAAGAAGATAAAGAAAACAACACCTCAGCCAACATTATTTATTAATTCCTAATATATGCTATCACCTCACATGTTAATGTGAATCCTGATGTACCTTCAAATTAAGTATTACCATTATGCATTCACAGACTAGGTAAACTCAGAGGTTTAAGAGACAGATCCAGGGTCAATGCCTGCTTCTGAGCTAAATGTCCCTCTGACTTGCAAAGCTCCCACACATTCTTATATCCTCTGCTGACTCAACACTTTATTCATCCCGGTGACCGTGATCCACTCCATAGTTTAGCACATGCCATTGGCCCTTGCATATGAAGTTTTATGTCAAGCCCTTTCCATAAAACTCCCAGCTGACCCTAGCAGGGATTCAGCAGGTAGCAACTGAATGAAGAATGAATTATTTCTTACATTTACTGCCCAAAACTCTATAAGAAAAGGAGGCCTATGTAGTATAACCAAAGCAGCATTTTTTAGTTATGATGTCATAATAATTAATGGGATGAAATAAATAAAAAAGCAATGGGTTGTTAAGTACCAGATGCATTCCAAAACTTGCTTGACAGGGAAACACAATGATTTCATTCACTGCTCTTGGTCAGTTAGATGCTTGTGTGAAAAATACAGAGGCATGAACAAAGTCAAGGAAACCATTTGCAAAAGGTAAAATACTAGGAAAAAATTAACAGGATTTCATTAGTAAAAAAAAAAGAATACAACTCTCTATTAGCATGCCCTTGTTTCCCTTAAGCACCTTCTTTTGACTGAACTTATAATAACTTTCCAATATCAATGAAAAGAGATATGTCACAGTTGCAAGTAACACATTCATTAAAATGGTTTATCTTTATGCTTCATTACTGACTGTAACAACAGAGTAAATGAAATATCATTTACAAACAGAAAAGTCCAGAAGACAGGTTAACAGGAAAAAAAAAAGGTCTTGCATTTCTTTTGTACATAGTCAAAAGTAGATGATTAAGTACCTGATCTGAGAAACCCAAAATGCCATCATAAATTTACATTTGTGTTTTGCTCTGTCCATGTACTACAGAAAAAACCCACAAGAGCAATATCATAATTGAGTTCACGTCTGAGTCAGAGGACTGCCATGCTTTAAATCAATTCACTGGGAAAGTCTAGCCCTTGACCTACAGAAACATTCCAAATATTTCGGAATTCGAAATGTTTTGACATGTATGGGCCAGTTAAAATCCTTTCTGGAATAAGATAGAGGAATATACACATAGATAAATAGCAAATGAATGAATCCACTTTGGAGGGGAAGCAACACTTTTACATGGCTGCTTCCTAAACATTCCAAATGGTGTCCAAAGTACTTTTCAGTATGATAGAGTGATTTCTTTTCCACTCAGGCCATAGCTCCATTCTGTTTCCTAAGTATGGCATATGCATTTGGATGACAAAAATAGTGGACATCCCAATAAAATTCTTCGAGATCAATGCAAGGTCTTCCACAGTGCTAAAGCTCATCACTGTACTATTTTTCTCTAAGACATGTGGAAAGGGTAAACAGGACGCATGTCCCCTGAAAACTACCAGCTATGGAAACAGATTTTCCTGCTGAAAGCTCACAATGACTTCTGCAGTGTCCAAAGCTCAGTGTTCTCCCTGCCAAAGTACAGCTTGGAGGCGGGCCAGGGGAAAAGATGTTCTCTGCGAAATCAAAGACAAACTGCCCGTATGTGGTAGATAATAAACCAGTGTGTGTATAATATACATCTTTAATATTTCAAGAGTATTTGAGTTCTAAATAACAGGCCTCTTTACAATAGCTATATTGCAAATTATCATCATAATCAAAGGGTTTTACCCAAAATCTACTCTGAAGGTAATTTATAATACAGTTCTCTTATTTTGAAGGGGGCAAGAGTGTTTTCATTTATTCATTTATTAATTAACTCATTCACTCATCTATCTGTCCATCTAGCCATTTAGCTCATCCATTTGACACATATATTTTGAGCAGCTACTCTGTATAAGGCACATGTAGCAGCTAGAGAGGAAAGGCGGATAAAACATGCTCATCTATAACAATCAAAGGAGAAGGTTATTATGCACCATGAGATGTGTAAATTGTTTGGGGAGATCGGAGGAAAGAGAGATGAATTCCAAATGAGGGGCTTGAAGCAGGGCTCTTTATAGAAAGTGGCATCTGAATTGGTTCTTGAATAAGTTAAATGATTTAAGTGCACTTAATAATTTAATTTCAATCTAACCTAGCTAAAATCAGACAACATGTAATCAAGCTTCTCCATTAATACAGATATGTGTTTATAATTTGTGACTAGTTATTTATATTTTGAGCTGTAGTATTGTCTAATTTGGGGAAGTAGACTAGAAATATAATTTTGAGGGCTGGAAAGAACTGGGCCAAAGTCTTTGTTCCTCCATTTAATATCCATGTGATCTCTGGCCCATTTCCTAACATGGCTATATTTCAATTTCCTCACCCATTAAATGGAGACGATAATAAGTGCCTCCTTTGTGACATTTCTTGTGAAAATTAAGTTTTAAAAGGTAGATAAATCCCTTAGAATGTTGACTAACATAAGTAAGCACTTGGTAAAAAAGGCAGTACTATTATTTTGCATTGCTAGTAGGCCATCCTCACGTAACTCAGGAGATGCCCAAGAAAGGTGAAACTCAAAAACAAATTGATGTCTGTAACTGGCAACGTCTGCCCTTACACTAGAGTTTGTGCTGATAGCCATCCTCATTAGTAAATTTTTCCTGTGTCTGGCATCTAATAGTATACTAGATCTCTTCAATGGCAGTCCCATGAGTTCATCCTTCTACCTCGATTTCACCTACTTTTGGAAAATGACTGTCTCACACTTTGTGATGCTACCCAGAACCCCACCAAAGCCAGTGCCTTATATTCCATAGAGCCTATAATTTTAACTCAGATGATCCCAAGCTACCCTCTAAATTTTTAAAAACTCATATATCCAACAGATTCTATATGATGCAATTAACAGATATTCGGAAACTTCATTTTATTTATATTACTTATTATGTGCTATCTTTTTTAGAATTTAAGTCATTGACTGAAATTCAAGTTTTACAGTCACTGAACCAAAACATAGTAAACAGCATAAATATTAGATGCCCAATAATTACTTGAGGGGAAAAGGCTGTTACATGGAAATGGCATTTTCTACTATGGGCTAGGCTGGTAAGGAATAAACCAGACTTGCATTGTCCCATGTGGTAGCTACCTGTGCTTAGTGAGCACTTGAAATGTGACTAATAGTGCATCGGGCTGAGATGCCCTACAGGTATACATTACACACCAGATTCTGAATAATTAGTATACAAAAAAGTGTGTAAAATATTCAATTCATAATTTTTGTACTGATCACATGTTGACATATTTTAGATATACTGAGTTAAATGAGATATATTATTAAAATTGTTTTCATCTGTTTCTTTTTACTTTTCTACTATGCCTACTAGAAAATTTTAAATTACATATGTGGCTCACATTACATTTCTATTGGGCAGCACAGGACTAGAGGGAGTCTCTCATCTTGACAGAAAAAACAAGGGCCTGTCCTGAGAGCAGAGGAATAAGCATTTCCTGAAACCCCAAAGCTCCTCTGATGTCCCAGATGACCAGAGGCCAGAGCAATTATCACACTTCTTTCCAGTCTCCTTGGCAGGTGGGAGGATCTCAGGAATCTCACAGAGGTGCTAGATAAATTCCAGTATTACCAGTATGGGGAGAGAGGGTGTCCCAGCAGGTAGTTAACTCAGGAGTCCCTCCTGACTCATTTACTGGTGTGATAAACCAACACTCCATATTTAACAGTGTCAAGTAGCTCCTTATTACTCACTGATTCAAAAAATACCCATAGCTGACCACCAAAGATATTTCCAAACATTATTTGACATTATATGGTTTGGTGAAAGGTGAAATTAAGAAGTATCTAGAAGCTGGTTGCACTAATGATTTCAAGAAAACTTGAAGAAGTAAATTCCTAGCTCTCCAACACCCATTTCAGTTCCTTTTTGGTTACCTAAGAAGACCCAGTATTTTTCTGTAATTTTGTCATGGTGAAGAATCCAAGCTCTCCAAGCCAGCTGACTAACCAAGAGCCGAGGAAACACTTCTATATTCAACACTGAGCATCAAGCACAGCCTAACCTAAAAATGGGCACTTGCTGGTCTGAGGATAGAAGAGCAAAGGTCCCCAGGTCTGATTAATGCTTAAAATACAAAAAAAAAATCTCTTTATGGAGAAGCATTGCAGCTCACATCCCACTGTTGCCACAAAAATTTAAATTTTCATACCTAATTTCCAAAGAGAATAGTCTATTAATGAAGAGCAAACTGTTTTAATAAATCATAAATTATCCTAGTGTAAAATATTTGCCCAAGTGATCTTAGATAAAAATTAAGCCTGGGCCTTCATAGGATACTACAATAGTGAATCAAAACAAAAACTAGCTGCCAGTGTTTGCATCGATGGCTTAAAAGTACTTTCGTATCACATCTGAATCATCAGATAATCTATAAATTACATAAGGGAGGCACTGCTTTCCCAACGTTGCAAATGATGAAACCCAAGAATTTATGCCTAGTAAATGACCAAAGTAAGAATCAAAATTCATGTCTCTTGAGAGCAAATTGCATATTCAAAAAATGACCCATCAGGTACCCTACTGAAATCTACATCAGTGTTAAGATCTCAGTATTTGGAAGACCCAGCAGATTTTAGTTTTAAAAATCTTTTAAAAATATGTGGATATGGCCCTTGGAGTCGGAAATGCTAGGACTATGAATGTGAAGTTGCGTGAGGAGTTGGGTGAAACCAATTAAAGGATATTATTTCTGAACCGCTTTCCATTTTATTTTTCTCATCACAAGGATAATACGTGTTCATTACAGAAACACAAACAAGAATATTTAAATACTTATACTTTTACAAACCAGACAAAATCACCATTAATATGTCGACACTGACGCCACATACAGAGGTGATCCTCGACATATTTAGTAGCCAATGTGGCACTTCAGAAGAAGGGGGCAGTCATTAGAATGCCGCCTTAGACAGTCTGCAGAGCTGTACCAGTAGGAACATGTGCCACAGCTGCGCTGGATGTATGTAATGTTTCTTATGGAATCATATAATCTTACAGATTTTCAACCTCCTTTTTAAAAGTCACGGTATATTTTAAACACGTTATAAAGCCTGTTTCAATTTTTCTATATACATAGAGTCTTCATCGGAATAAAAGCGTGATCTCCCTTCTGGAAAAGGAAAGGTTGAGGTTCATGGTGGCATGACGGCTTATCATTCATTCCACAGGGATTCACTGACCATCTTCCACTTCAAAAGTGCTGAGTAAGGTGCTAGGTGAGAAAGGGTAGGAAAGGCCAAGATTCTGCCCTTAATATCGTAAAAGTCAGTAATAGCACTTGGCTCTGCGTGAGGACATCGGCCAGTGGAGCATCTCGCCTCCTTATTCCAAAGGTGGTAAAGAAGACAATTGCCGGTTTCAATGCTTTGTTATTTGAAGCTCCATTATAGCTTCTGCTAAATAACCTTTCTTGAGCAAGCCCCTGGCTACCCTGTCAATGTACCTTGAAAAAATTCAGCCATAAAACTGATTAAAGGTGGTACCAGGCTCTTCACTGCTTTGTACGTATTATCTGACTTTTCCTCCCAATGGCCCCATCAGGTAGTGCCTTATAACCACCCACCTCCATTTTAAAGATCTGGAAATTAAGACTTGGAGACGTTAATTAGCCTGACTGAGTTTACAAAACAGATTTATCTGACTCCAATGGCCAGGCTCTTAACACCACACTCCACTGCCTTTAGAATATTGACCATGGAAAGACAGTCACAATATATCACATGAAATAAGCCTGGCCTAGAAGGTGCCCGGGTGATCTGATCCCTGCCAAACTTTGATCTTGTCATCCCAGTTTCCTCTGTGCTTCAGCCCATGGTTCTTTCAGATGCAAGAGTAAGATCAGCTCTTTCCCCACAGGAAGACCTTCTCAGCTGTTATTACCTCTCTCTGCAGTGTTTTTCTCTGCATTCTTAGCATGAACAGATCTCAACCTTAATTATCTCACCATGAATGTCACTCATCAAAAAGGATTTCCCTGGTCATTCATTCTAACATAATCTTTCTGATAGCACTCTGCTTCCCTCCCCAGCCTTTTTAAAACATGAATGAAGCAGGTTTTAGAGCAGTCAGTACAAAATAATACTCTCTATATAAAAACACTAGTATGCACCCAAATACACTCATGTATACAATACACCAGATGCTGGAATAAAATACAAAAATCAAAAGAAAAATGAGGAAAAAGAAAGAAAAGTATCTGGAAAATATTATCCCAAGATTTTCAACAACATATTTTTTTCTTTTGAATAAGATTTTTGAGATTTTCTACATTTTTATACTTGCCTGCACTTTCTAATCTTTGGTAATTAATACTGATTACTCTCTTAGTACGTTTCAAATGCATAATGACAACTCTAACGTAAGCAATAAGAATCCCCCCCTTTTTTGGTAAGAAAACAGAGCAGATGCCGTTCTAGCTCAGGCTTCTCTATCAGGCACCCAAAGAGTCACGGCAAGTAATGCAGGGCTTAACTGTGCTCCCTTTGTCCTTTACAGAATCTTCTGTGGGGGACAGGGGAGGGCTGGAAGTGGAAGGAATGGTTTTCACAATAATAGCAGTAACAGCAGTAGTTGAGGAAGAAATGTCCTACCACATGTTCTCATTTAAAAAAAAGAAAAGAAAGTCTGTGTTAAAACTCGAAGGCACACGCAAACCAACAGCCCAATCAAGAGCAGCAAGTGAGACTGTGCCACGCCCAACCTCCCCAAGCCCCAACCCACAAAACAGCGACTCTGTACAGAGGGCCTTTCCACTACAGGTGTAAAAATCTCTCTCAGGCACCAGCTGAGGAAAGATGAAAGCAGCATCCTGGGAGAGAGTGATTCCTGAGGATGGAGGGAGGGGCAGGAAGAGCTCTTGGTGAACCCCCAGGAGCCACACAGCAGCAGGCTTTTCATCTGCGTTAGTGCTTTACCTGAAAATCCCATTTTTAAAATCCGTTATTAGCTCAAAAATACATGAATTCTCCAGTTAAATAATTGGGACAATTTGCAATTATTTGGTCAAATGCCAAAATACCTCTGCAGCTCTGCTGACACAGACGTGGGAGTAAGGCTCGCAAAGGACACATCTGGCATAAATCAAACTGATGGGAAAGAAATGGCTATCATAACATTGGCAACCAAATAAAAAGGACTTTTTAAATATCTGCTGGCACAAATTTTCATTTATTCTAAGGATGAATTCTACTGAGTAACTTGGCTTTACTTGAACGAGAATAGAGCAAAAACGTACTTTCTCTTAAGGAGTTTATCAAAACAATTGTACTCTCCAGCTCTCGTTTCCCAGAGCATGTGTGGCATTCACGCCAACACAGTTGCGTAGGCAAGTGCCACCATGGCAGGACAAGAAATGCACCCCAGATAAACAGGTGACACTGGAGATTTGTATTTTGGTCTAAGAACTTGTGTTATCACTACGTTTAAAAAATACGCAAGGTGGAATATTTTGTAGTTTTCCGCGGATTACATTTAACGTATGTTGTTTAATTAAGGTTATAGATGAGAGTTAATCCAATTTTCTGAAGTGCTTTTTCTTTGAACACTCAAGAATCCAGCCTGTTACTTTGTTATAAAGCAGAAACTAACACACCATTGTAAAGCAATTATACCCCAATAAAGATGTTTAAAAAAAAAAAAAAAAAAAGAAGGCAATGGGATATGTATAACAGAATCACTTTGCTGTACACCTGAAACTAACACAACATTGTTAATCAACTATATTTCAAAATAAAATAAAAAGATAAAAAAAAAAAAAAAAGAATCCAGCCTGCAAGGGCTTGGTTTCATGTTATCACTGTTGAAGGGATTTGGATTTTTGCGTCTTTTCCAAACACCTTCTCGCCTTCATTAGTTTTTTCCTTGCCCTTTGCTGCAGGCTAGAGCTGGGGAACAGAAAAAGGATATTTCACTTGGTGTCTGGTAGGTGAACAGCAAGAGGAGTAGATTAGAGAATGGCAAAGGATGTTGATTCCCAGGTTATCACCTGCCACAACCATCAAACGTCCTCCTGCAGGATCTGAGACTGAGTTTTGACACTAAAAATGCTAACTGAGAAAACTGGCCAGAAAAATTATTCGTTAACACAAAGAGCCATTTAGATATTTTTGAAAAATTCCAAAAACAGGGCTTTTTAGTGTACATCCTAAACAACACTCTTATAAGATAAATTTTAGATCAAGGGGAAGAAGAGTTACAATTTTACGGCCGCTGAACAATTCAAGGACAGAACGTGTAAAACTTTTTGTAAAAAATAACAGAAAGACACAAAAACACTAACTCAAAAAGGTATCTGTACCCCCATGTTCACTGCAGTATTATTCACAATAGCCAACACATGGAAGCAACCTAAGTGTCCAGTGTTGGATGAATGGATAAAGAAAATGTGGTATATATGCAATGGAATATTATTCAACAATAAAAAAGAAGGAAATTTTGCCCTTTGTCAACATGATGGACCTTGAGGGCATTATGCTAAGTGAAATAAGTCAGAGAAAAACAAATTTTGTATGATCAGCTTTTATGTAAAAAAACAAAAAACAAGCTCACAGATACAGAGATCAGCTTAGCGGTTGCCAAAGATGGGGGGTTAGTGGTGGGTGAAATGGGTAAAGCTGGTCAAAGGTACAACGTGCCAGTTATAAAATAAGTATGTCCTGTGGGTAATAATAATACTTTACTGTATATTTGAAAATTGCTAAAAGAGTAGATCTTAAAAGTTCTCATCACAAGACGAAAAATTTTGTCTACGTATGGCAATAGACTTATTATGGTGATCATTTCACAATATATACAAATAGCCAATCATTACTTTGTATACCCAAAACCAATGTGTCAATTATATCTGAATTTTAAAAAATAGAAGAGAAAAAAAGATCTCAAACATGAAATACAGAAGCATCATGTATATTTTCTTTCAAGATTTTATTATCTCTTCCTTATTTTGTTTGGAAGTTATGTGCCTTATATTCAAACATTATTATTACTCTCTAAGAAACTGAAATTGCTTTGTAGACATAAACCTTGCTTCATTCCTAGAGAGAGAAGAATCTGCACCGGTGTCATGTGGATACAACTAACTTCT
The DNA here is from genome assembly GCF_963924675.1 of Phocoena phocoena. NCBI lineage: Eukaryota > Metazoa > Chordata > Mammalia > Artiodactyla > Phocoenidae > Phocoena > Phocoena phocoena. The sequence continues at coordinate 52,625,377 of NC_089234.1, forward strand.
CCCCACCCCTCCCTTCTCAAAGAGGCTTTAAGGCATTGCCAATACGCCATTCTTTGTTTCTCTATAGTAACTCGTGTGTCAAGAACTGTTCACAGGTTTGCAGCCAAACTTGGATCAACGTGCAATAAACATTTTTGCTACAACTGAGTGCATATCGTGTGAGATGGAAGCCCAAGCTAAATAGCTCAAATGGAGCAGGTAAAATACCCTCCAACTTCAGGGTATGGCAGAGCCAGAGCCTTGTTCTGTGTATGCAGGAGAACTCTGCCTTGTGAGCCTGTGTGGGAGTGAGCTACGGCAACAGACCATCCACCCCAAGATGCGATCAAGTGAAGGGTGATACTCAGTGGAGATGTGTGGATCTCAGAGGCATTCCTTTAGGCTGTGGTCGTGATTGCTTGTAATTACCTCTTACTTATTTTGTGTTAAATATACCAATCCTTTTAAATCCACCCCCCCAAAAAAGTCTCTAGCAAACATTTTTTAAGTGCTTATAATTGAAAACAACTGTGCCAATCACACTTGAGGGGCCCAGCATCCCTTTCCTATGCCAGTGTTATGTAGATCACATCATCTCAAGGCAGAGGGAAGGCTTCAGGAGAGTCCATAAGGAACCAGACCCCACTCCAGCTCACCCTGGTCATGGGGGTGTGCTGGGGGATACCTGTTTACAGTGAAGCAACCCCAAAAGCGATTATGCCTGACTTTCAGGTGTCACCCTGCCTTAGGGCTCACAACCACCCACAGCCTCACCACATCACCACCATGACTGTCATCGCCATCACTCCAACTCCACTACCACCACCATAACCACCACCCAGGTACTGGGATGAATAATGTCTCCCCCCGCATTCATGACCACCTAGAACCCAAGAATGTGACCTTATTTGGATTGCAGATGTAATCAAGATGAGATCACAATGGAGTAGCGTGGGCCCTAAATCCAGTTATGACTGTCCTTACAAGAAGAGGGAAATTTGGGCATAGAAACACAGACACACAGGGAGACACCATGCGAAGAAGGAGGCAGAGATTGGAGTGATGAATCTACAAGCTCAGGGATGCTAAGGATTGCTGGCTACCGTCAGAAGGTAGAAGAGGCATGAAAAAATTTCTTCTCGAGAGCCTTCAGAGGGAGCATGGACCTGCCAAGACCTTGATTTCAGACTTCCAGCCTCCAGTGCTTGAGAGAATAGATTTCTATGGCTTTAAGCCACCTAGTCTGTGATGTATATTTTATTACAGCAGCCCTAGGAAACTAGTGCAACTCCCATCACCCCCACCAACCCCATCACTCCCACCACTATCAGTACCACCTCCCTCTCCTCAGCACCATTACTATGAAAACATTATGAAAAAGATAACTCAGATAACTTCCTTTCAGGCCAACACTGGGACTTAGTTCTAGTGGTCAGCAGCTGACACCACGAGATGAACTCATGTAAGTATCTTAACCACAGGTGGTCTGATCCCTTCTGGAGTTACAGATCTAGTATCTCTCTCTGTTTTTTTTTTTTTTTTTTTTTTTTTTTTTGCTGTATGCAGCCTCTCACTGTTGTGGCCTCTCCCGTTGCGGAGCACAGGCTCCAGACGCGCAGGCTCAGCGGCCATGGCTCACGGGCCCAGCCGCTCCACGGCATGTGGGATCTTCCCGGACCAGGGCACGAACCCGTGTCCCCTGCATCGGCAGGCGGACTCTCAACCACTGCGCCACCAGGGAAGCCCTATCTCTCTTTTTTATCCCCAAACTTCTAGTTTGAGCTTGACAAACTTGCCCACTTTTTCCCATTCCCAAAGAAGAACAAAGACGGTTTGACATGAAAGAGATATATCAAAGATCATTCACTTTAACCCCATAATCTGAAAGCACTGGGGAATATGATATCTAGAAAGGTGAAATAATTTGTACAAAGTCAGTGAATCAGCTTATAGCAGAATCAGACTCAACCAAGTCTCCAAGACTGCTTGCCAAAAAAGGGTGTGCAGTATCTTTTTAGTCCTACTACTGAATACTAGGAAGCAATACATGAAAAGCGTAAACATCCCCTACCCTACTACCAACTCACTGGCTTTTTAAAATCTCATTTAATCTTACCAGGAAAATGTGTGCACCAGCCCCAGAGATAAAATTCCTTAAATATTCACTATGATATCATTGGGGTATCACATGATGACATTTAAGGAAGATGTTTTCTTATATTAGTATTACATAACTGAAATGTTTCCACTGTTAAGGGGGCTAGCCCTAATATTAATTCTATATACCTGTATAAAATAGACATAACCTGACGGTCTTCTCAAAACATATCTGAGGTAGAATTCTTATCAAGCAATCAGGAAGGAACTTTGGAATGATGAGAGCATTGATCAATATGTAAATGAAGATTATCTACATCATGTATGGAAGCATCGACAAATTAAAGAGAGCCCCTGTGTTCTACAGCATCTGGTAAAGACAAAAAAAGTAATGATAAACACAGTTACGTATGTTGATTCCTTTTGTTCTTTGAAACAAAGTCATCTCGTTGTACAAACCTTCAAATCAGAGTGTCTTAAGACACAATCTCTAATACTGAAATGACACTTTTCTAAACCTCAACTTCTGAAAACTTGGAAAGAAAGGTATCAAGGCATTTGTCATTTTGATGTTTAAACTAAGAGTTTTTAAAAAAAAAAACCACCATTTTAAAAAAACTGTTAAGATTAGTTCCCCAAAGGAAGATGTAATTCTGTACAATCCAGCTCCATGTTCAGAGTCAAAAAGAGTTAATCCTCAGTTACTCAGTTAATCTAAATACTGTCAGCTAAACATATTTTAAAAATCACAGTTTCCTTCATAACAGTTCCTTTAGAGATCCTCTCATTAGAAATCTCATTTTTTTCTTTTACCAAGTTGATACTTCATTTAAAAGTATATATATATGAATGAACTAACAAAAACACACATATATTTTTAAAATTTAACCTTCAGTAAGGTATGTGCTGATATTACGTTCTAAGACTTTGAATTACTAAGCATTTATAATCTGAAATTCCCATCATCATCCCCTATTTCACTCTCTACCAGAGAAGTCACCACAATATACAGTGAGGATTGTTTTCTTCTCTTAAAGCAGCAAAAACAGAGCTTTGAGCTTCTAATTAGCATGTATATTTGTAAGCTACTGTGTTTTCTTTTAAGTAGTGGATGCAGTGGATCCTATAATTCTTAACAGAAGCAAATGAAGATTCTAAAGCCAAATCTATTGCTTATTTTGTTTAAATTTTTTATATTTTCCCTAAATAATTCATTTCCTCCCCCCAAAACGTGTCAGGTGTGACACCGGAGGTAAATGGAATCTAGAAAATTTTTCTAATGGTGCTACTTTTCCTAGGAACACACAGTGTATTAGAAGTCTAACAGGCATCTCAAACTTAATAGGTCCCAAACCAAACTGCTGACTTCCCTACTCCAAATCTCTTCTATTCCAGTAGTCCTCTTAGTAACCCTACCATTCACTCAATTTGCACAGATTAAATAAACAGACAAAACACTCTTCATTCATCCTTGGTTTCTTTTTCCCTAATCCCTTTGCCCACGCTTGCTCCATACACATCTTTATTGTGTACACCACTTTTAAAATCTCTTTCAAATCAGAACACCTCACACCCACTCTTCTGCTCCTACTCAGGTTTATGTCCACAGCATCTGGCCAGACCACTGAGACAGCTTTCTAATCATTCTCCTTGCTTCCACGCATGCCGCTCTGTCGCCTGTTTTCTACACATGCCAGTTACATCCCTATTCGGCAGCTTCCAATTGTTTTCCGCCTCTCACAGAATAAACTCAAAATTCTTGTTGCAACCTAACCCTGGCTAGCTCCCAGACATCACGTGCTGCCGTTTGTCCCCACCCCCTTCACTCCATGCCAAGTCCCACTGGACGCCATGCTGGTTTTGGACAGGACAAACAGACTTCCATGTCAAGATCTCCTGCCAAGAATACGTTTTCTTAAGGAAAAAAAAATGTCATGAAGAACCTAGGGGTAAAACAGGAATAAAGACGCAGACCTACTGGAGAACGGACTTGAGGATATGGGGAGGGGAAGGGTGAGTTTTGACAGGGCGACAGAGAGTCATGGACATATACACACTAACAAACGTAGTACGGTAGATAGCTGGGGGGAAGCAGCCGCAAGGCACAGGGATATTAGCTCGGTGCTTTGTGACGGCCTGGAGGGGTGGGATGGGGAGAGTGGGAGGGAGGGAGACGCAAGAGGGAAGACATATGGGAACATATGTATATGTATAGCTGATTCACTTTGTTGTAAAGCAGAAACTAACACACCATTGTAAAGCAATTATACCCCAATAAAGATGTTTAAAAAAAAAAAGAATACGTTTTCTGCAGATATTTTCTTGGCTTTCTCAGAACTTTCTCAAATGACACCTCCCCACAGTCCTTCTCCAAACACCCTATTTAAAATAGTACCCCAGGGCTTCCCTGGTGGCGTAGTGGTTGAGAGTCCGCCTGCCGATGCTGGGGACACGGGTTCGTGCCCCGGTCCGGGAGGATCCCACCTGCCGCGGAGCGGCTGGGCCCGTGAGCCATGGCCGCTGAGCCTGCGCGTCTGGAGCCTGTGCTCCGCAATGGGAGAGGCCACAACAGTGAGAGGCCTGCGTACTGCAAAATAAATAAATAAATAAATGAAATAAAATAAAATAGTACCCCAGTGATATTGATCTAATGAAGGACTAGCTTTTCATTGAAATGGCAACTGTGATTTAGGATGAGATGAGGGCATCTGGAACAGGAACTTTTGGCTGCATTTGGTATGGAAGAACAGGGTCTAATTTTTGTTTCAGAGTGAAATTTTCTTTTTCAATGAAAATGATTATGATGATGATGACAGCAATAGTAGCCAGTGCTCACTGAACATATGCCCAGTACTGTTCTGAGTGTTTCACGATACCCAGTTATGGATGAATAATAAAACCCACTTAAATCTCATAACTCTTGAGGTTATTACATTATTATCCCCTTTTTAAAGATGAAGTTAACTAAGACAGAGAATATCTAGAAGAGCTTGCTTACCCCCAAGCAATTTAATCCAATCAGGAAGGCTTTTTAAAAGAAACATGAACAAACAAATTTATAAAATGTAAGGTTACGGAAATATTTAAAGTCTACTTATGTTTGTACAGGGCTTCCTCTAATAAAGGAAAGGTGGCCCAAGAGATCTGGAAGACTCTCAAAAGGCAAATTCCAATTATGTGATCACAAACACAGGGGGGTGAGGGGAGGGTGGGACGAACTGAGAGAGTAGCATTGACATATTTACACTACCATGTGTAAAACAGATAGCTAGTTGGAAGCTGCTGTATAGCACAGGGAGATCAGCTCGGTGCTTTGTGATCACCTAGAGGGGTGGGATAGGGATGGGGGAGGGAGACTCAAGAGGGAGGGGATATGGGGATATATGTATACATATAGCTGATTCACTTTGTTGTACAGCAGAAAGTAACACAACATTGTAAAGCAATTATAATCCAATAAAGATGTTAAAAAATAAAATAAAAATAAAAATATTCTAATACTTAAAAAAAAAGTGCCAATCCAGCCATAGTATAAGGGATGAGTTTTAAAAGACATAACGAAAACATGAAAACTGGGTACAGGGCAACTGTTTATTAAGCAGTAATGGCCTATAAGAACCAAACGGGGAAAATGCAACTCCAGAAAGAGTTGAAAATTGTAATAAAAGTTTAAGAGTAACCAAAGGAGTTCCTCAAGTTATGTTCTATTGAATCTAACAAGGACATTGTTCTGTCTCCTGCTTAGGCTATATGAATTACAGTAACAGATGTGAAACAGGATATAGTTTTTCAGCTCCACTCTGATTCCACGTTCTGTGGGGAGGCCAGAGGTAGTCTGGTAAAAGAGAACTGCATACTTCAACCCTCTGAAACTGAGAGCTGTGGTCCAAGAAATAACACACCCAGATAACCAGAGGATTTGCAGGTAAGAACATGCTCCACCACCCTGGAGGAATATGGAGAATGAGAAAGGTGCTGAAAGAACTCTGAAGATATTAAATTACAGAGTGATTTGCAAGAGGAGGAAGAGGACAGAATCCATGACCTAGGGAAAAAAATGAAGAGTGATTAGTGAATGCATAAAGAACAGAAACAGTGATCACTTGGGAGCCAATGTGGATCCATGAAGAACAAATCAGGCTGAACGAATGCTTTCTCCTTTTTTGCTGAAGTCAGATAATGGCGCAGGATGCCAAATTCATGAACGACATGAAGCTGGGAGGAACAGCTCATACACTGCATGAAAGGGTCAGGATGGTCCTGGTCTGGAGGTATTCAGTCCAGGGCTTAACAAGAGAAACTGACAAGAACAACAGCTATCGTTTTTAAGCACTATTTACCAGGCACTGACTGTGCTTTTGCATGCATCATCTCCTTTAACACTCACAACCTTCTGAGGCAGGTACTGTGAAATCCTGATCTTAAAGAAACAGGCTGAGAGAAGACTGCCAAAGATTACAGGGAGGTGGCTTGAAAGTTTAGGATTAACTACTACACTCCCAAAGACAGCATCCAGGATGCTGCGGGGATGTGAAGCCCTGCCGTATTTAAAAAAAAAAAAAAAGTGAAATTACTGATTTATCTTAGAGATGAAAAGGTGCAGGACAAATAAGATTGTGGTCTTCACACATGTGAAAGCCTGCCACATGGAACAGGGATAGATTCAGTCTTCTGGCTCCAGAGAGTAGATTCAGTAACACGGCTAGAAGGTGGAATCTGACTAAGAATGAGACAGCACTTCTAATGATTAACATCATGTGATAATAGAAAGAAAGTCTAGGAGACCATGAGCCCTGTTACTGAAGGAGTCCAAGCAGAGGCTGGGCAGCCACTTCTGTCAGGGGATAGTCAAGAGATTCAAACAAGAGATGACGATTAGGGGGACTTCCCTGGAATTCCAGTGCTTCAGACTCCACGCTCCCAGTGCAGGGGGCACAGGTTCGATCCCTGGTTGGGGAACTACGATCCCACCCACATGCCACACAGCATGACAAAAAAAAAAAGAGAGAGAGAGAGAGAGAGAGAGAATGACGATTAGACTAGAAGCCCATCTGCTTTCTTCCAAATTCTGAGAATCCATGAGCATGCAAATTTGTGTTATATTGAAGTCTCAAAGGCAGATACATTCATGTTTGTCACCTTGGTCATAGGATGTCCTTTGTTTTTTTTTTGCGGTACGCGGGCCTCTCACTGCTGTGGCCTCTCCCACCGCGGAGCACAGGCTCCGGACGCGCAGGCTCAGCGGCCATGGCTCACGGGCCCAGCCGCTCGGCGGCATGTGGGATCCTCCCGGACCGGGACACGAACCCATGTCCCCTGCATCGGCAGGCGGACTCTCAACCACTGCGCAACCGGGGAAGCCCAGGATGTCCTTTCCTGATTAGCATTTCCAAAGAAGCATTGATACATGATGCAAATATTTAGAGTGAAAACCCAGTGCTCTGCTGGAATCACTGAATAATTCTGCAACCATCTTTAGACTTTAAATGGAAAGGAACAAACGGTGGAGCATGTTTGTTTTCTCTCACTCTGCACCATCGCCCTGAAACGACAGTGATTTGTACTGTTGCTTGGGCCAGGCCTTTCAGAGGCAGCTAATGAGGTTGCTGGGCCCCGGTGGGTGAAACCCTCCAGATGGGTTCAGTCGAGTGTTTGAGACCGTGCAATGCTGACCACGTGATATACTGGTTCTCGGCACTCTCCTCTCTTTCAACCAATATTAAATAAGCACTATTAGCCACAAAGAAATACCAGAGACGGCAATTTGGCTGGATTTGATGTCTCCATGCAACATTTATCTCCCTTCTGGAAGTCAGTCGTGCTATGTTTACACCAGCTTATTTAATTTTGTTTTCTTTTATCACGTTAACCCACTGCTTGGGCTTCCACGAGTTAGAGTAGAGAAAAACCTCATACATGACTTGTGCCTAATCTTTTATGAGAAACACAGCTGGTCCTATAGCTGTTTCCAGCATATCTGGAAATGATTTTGAGATACAATTACATGCCGGGCACCTGTGGGTCAGATGGTGACTGGAATAAAACCACCCATTCCGAGCAGACAGGGGCTCTGAGTCTGCAAGAAAAACAAACAAACCAAAAAAAAAAATTCACTTCCTTATGTGCCATATTATACATAATTCAGACATCTTGTGAAATATTTTAGAGTCTAAGTAAAGAGTCCATGGGAAGCAATGGAAAAGAGATCTTTAAATCACAATCCTGGTTACAAAACCAAACCCCTCATACCACCAGCAGGGAGAACGCGGGGCAATTACTTAACTACTCTACGCTTCAAGTTCCTTTGCGGTGAAGTGGAGGTAATAATAATACCCACCCCGTCAGGCTGTATTGAGAATTAAATGAGATATGGTCTATAATCCATGATAAGTACTTAGAAAATGCTCAAAACAGTGCAGTTATTGTTGACATTGTTACATTTTCATTGGTTTCCTTTAGGAAGCTAGAAGGTAAAATTAATTCCAGTGCCAAAGATTGTACAGCTGGAAAGGTAGTGGTTGTAACCACTTCACAGGCAAACGCACTCTGTACCCGAGGCCTCCTGTGAACCGCCTGGCCTACCTCCACCCTGACTCAAGGCTCCTGACCCTGCAGGCCAGGGCTGCCTCGGTACCAAGCAGATCTGTAACTGCTTTTCCTCTTCTCCCAGCACTTGTCCATGATTTCAAGAGAGTCTCTTCGTCCCTCTTCTTTATTTAGAAAGCAAATCTTGCTTCAGGAAATCAGCTTGAGAATCATGCTTGTGAAGTGCTTCTCTAAGGAAAAGTGCCTTTGTAAGATGAGTCACAGGAAGATCCGAGAGAACACTCACAAAAGACGCAGAGACTCCCTCGCCAATTTCAAGAAAGCCCTCTTCTGCCTTCTTCTACCGGGCGGAAGTGTCAAATCCCTGCTACACCTCTGGAAAGTAGCTTACCCTGCTTGTAAAACGGACATACTGATATATACCTTCTGGGACTGTTGTCAGGTTGAGTAAATGCATAAGTAAAATGAATGGCTCAGTGTGCCTACAGGTAACCATCATTTGTGTATCGCTTGTGTTCTTTTTGTAAAAAGAAGGTAATTTTCAGAGCAGACTAACATTTTCTGCAATCGCCTCATAATTTTAGAGTTACTTATCTGAGTTTGTCCCATTTAATTTGAAGAGTTAATAAATTAACATTTTACCATCCAATGCGGAAGATTTCAGATATATAAAGTATATATTTTGTTAAGACAAACCCAATGCTGCCTATAAGAAATTGTACGAGTTGCCCATGTTCTTTTTGGAGCTGGCATCACCTGTTCTCTTGACTCTCCATGCTGGAAGCACAGGGAAGTCCCGGCTGCAAGATGCTTCCTTCTGTTTCACAGGGAATGGAAGAGACAGCCTCTCGGCCTCTACCCTGGACCACATCAGCAAAATCACTCTGATCATGTGACTGCTTTAGGATCCCAAGACAGTCTGAATTATTATAACCTTGCACTCTCTCTACACCCATCAAGGATTTCTTGTCTAGAGGTCCCTTCCTCGCCAAGGAGAAAGAGAGAAAGAGAGAGTTAGAGAATTGTCTTTAAATATCAATAGACATTTCATTTTTCACCTAAACTTTAAATTTCGTCATATATTACTTGTATTCATTATATCACTGACTAATACTTGCTAAAAATAAATTAAAAGCTTGTATGATCCTGAGGGGAAAAAAATATTCCAGCAAAGCCCCTTCCAAAATTTTTCATTTGCTATTACTATTTCTAACTGAAAATAAGCCAGTATATTTCAGTTATATTTCTGGATAAATAATAACACATGCCCTGAATATTTTCATGTTTACATAGCACTTTCTCAAATTACCAGGAAATCTAGCTATCATTTGTAACATTTCCTCCCTGGGGCAGCAAAATTTGCTCTAAATTACACATATAAAACATACAAACAAATTTCAGGGTAGCCGAATTTTAACTCTACATTTCTGTATTATCAGAATGTAAACATCTGAAACATTTCACAGAAATCCAGCTAACAGGAATTTTCAGTGACAGTGGCAATCAGTGTACACTTTAAAATCTCAGCATAATCAGGAGACGCCTTACTGGTATGCTGTCTAAACTTGAGGACATAATATCTGATACAGAGTTCTACAGAGCTGTAATTCACAATGTATTTGTTTAAGATTCTCAGACTCTCCCAAATCCATTTGGCTTGATTTCTGGAGTAGCTTAGAGCAGTAAATTTGCATGAACATTAAATTAAGTTATTTTGCCAAGTTAGCTAGGCATTAATAGGAGGAAAAAAGTGTGTTAAAAGAAAAAAGTTTGATGTCACACATGTTTAAAATAAGTAGACACAAAGATTTTTTTTCCTTACTTCTCTATTTGTTTTAGAGGACCAGGTATCAAATTCCACAGGTGGCATCAACAGCAATGCTGTTGGCTGCATATGACAAACATTTGACCATCAGAGGCCTACAGACTGACTGTTAAGACTGTTTACTCAACAGGACGCCCAAAGGTAGACAGACTCTGATTACTTTCACAGCTCCATGGAGTCAGCAAGGGTCAGGCCTTCATACCCAGGCCTACAGTTGCATGGTCCCGACATGGATGCAGCAGCTCCAGGCATCACGATCCCATTGAAAGTTTGCAAATATAGGTCAGAACACACAATTTTCTCGGATGGCTTTCCCTCCTTTAATTTGGATAAGAAATCCTTTCCTGCTGCCTCCAGCACATTCCCCTTAAACTCTCTTTGGCCAGAACAACACCCACTCCTAAACCAATCAACGGCAAAGAGCAATGGCATCGCCATGGATGGCTTACCCAACCACAGTTCATCCCTCTGGGATGCCCCTTTTCACCAATGACCAGTATATCAATGAGCACAGATGATGAAACAATTTTACTATTTCACCTTAACTAACAGAATGTTAGGTGAAAAACAGTACTTGCATGGAATAAAGTTCATTGTTAGCAGTGTTGGCAGTGATGCATTAATACTGAAGGGATTCTAATACGTACCAGGGATTATACAGCATACTTTCTCACTGGTTATCCCATTCAGTTCTTGTAACACCTTTGAGAGGCAGATACTATTATTCCAAATTTAGAAAATCAGATAACAAAATTCATAATTAAACTCATGTAAAATTAAGAACATATTTATAAATCTCTTTTAAAATACCATTTCAACTTTTGTTCTTATTAAAATCCCAGGATATCCGAACTGCATGAAAATGTACGGAAATTTAAAATTAGATAAAATGAAATTTAAGTGAAAAATGTAAGAAAATTAAAGTTGACCATAATCCCATAACTCAGCAAGAGCTGTTTTTTACAATTTTGCGTATTACCAATGCTTATTTGCAAAGAGATTCATGTATAACCAGTTATATACGGTTTTTAAGCTTACTTTTCACACTTCACATTAGATGGTAAATGTTTTCCCATGCTATGACTTTAAAGATAAATGTAATGCCTAGGGGCTTCCCTGGTGGCGCAGTGGTTGACAGTCCACCTGCCGATGCAGAGGACACGGGTTCGTGCCCCGGTCCGGGAAGATCCCACATGTTGCAGAGTGGCTGGGCCCGTGAGCCATGGCCGCTGAGCCTGCGCGTCCGGAGCCTGTGCTCCGCGACAGGAGAGGCCACAGCAGTGAGAGGCCTGCATACCGCAAAAAAAAAAAAAAAAAAATGTAATGCCTATATTGTTAAAAATCTGTGTTAGCAAACCTTTTCAAGTATGTATTTGTGTGACAAACTCCCTCACACAAAATGTATGAACACATTTTTTTTGTTCCTTCCTTCCTTCCTTCCCCTCCTCCCCCACTCCTTCCCTCCTTTCAGAGAGAAGTCTGGAAGAATTACTGGACAAAGGTAAGGATACCTATTGAAATATCTCACATCAAATGATACTACATCCCATTTCACTCTGCCTTTAATAATGCTGGTATTATAATGAAAATTACTGCCAAGTTGTTACAGAGAAGAAAAGCTTAGGTTTTCTGTAAATAATTTTGCCCAGATGATAGATTCAGCCAACCCTAGAGATGGAGAGGGGATCTAAGTCTGAGAATTGTCACAGGAGCCTTGCCTTGGGCTGAAGTGTTTGCAGTGCTTGGCTTGTCAGGGAGGTGTTACATGGGAAATCCACCCTTTCCCTTTCCTCTCACTGCTGTCCTCTTTACGGGCCATCTCCTGAGCTTCCCGGACACCGGCAACCACAGCAAACAAAGGACCTTGGCTGGCTTTTGTTTCCAGCCACTGGTGCCAGTAGGGACCATGTGATTCCCATCCCCAGCCTTGCAGCACTTGGCCTTCCCTCATTTCTACCCTTTTTCTTCTCAAAGGATACAGGTTGTAGGTTCTGCTGAGGTGCTTCCACTTCCCTAGTTACAGAGCCACTTCCCTAAAGGAATTAGCAGCTCATCCCTTCCTTTCCTTTAATCTAGCTGCCCATACAACCCTGGCAACACATTAGAATCACCTGGGGAACTTTATAAAAACTACTGAAGTCTGCCGCTCCCCTGCCCCCCTTTAAAAAAGGATTCTGATTGGTCTAGGGTGGGATCCGAGCATAGGTACATATATATATATATAGTTTATTGTTCCACCATGGGATTCAAAATGCAAATTCAAGCAGGGTTGAGAACTACGGAAAACGTCCTCACTGCATTGCAACTATGAGAAATTCCTCCCAATTCACATTGCTGGGTATCCCCTCCCTGCTGATACAGGTACCCATATCCACTCCCCTGCACCACTGCCCTTCTTGTTTGCTCTTTCAGTAGGCATCTACTCTCCTCCATTACACCCTCTATCCAATTACCATCTCAAAACAGCCAACTGCGCATCTAACAAGGATAGACAACACAGGATGCTTCGAACAACTTTCATCTCTATACCCCACCCCCAAATCCTGCTCCTCTCTCAATCCTGCCCATTTCGGTTAGTGATGCCACCACGCCCCCTCTTAGGACAGAAATGAAGGACAGAGTCTTGATTCATTCATCCCATATTCTCTTCACAGAAGTCCTTCTTCCAATCTGTAGGGCACATCCAACGTGAGAGTGCATCACACCCACCACACCTGTCTCCACCCTAGTCTAAGCTGCTTGGACCTCTTGGCTGGAACACTGCAATGGCCTTCTCACCTGTCTCCTGTCTGCAACTGCAGTCCCTAGAATGCAGTTCCACACAGGATCCAGAGGGATAAAAACATAACACATATTAAAGCCTTCCCTTACCTACATCCCCCCTGGTTTTCCATCACAATAATAATCAAGTCCAAGTTCCTTAAGGACCTTAATTTGTCTACCTCTCGCACTTCACTTCCTACCACTCTTAGACTTACTCATTATGCCCAGACACACCGGCCATTTTTCTGTCCCTCAAGCCCTTTCAACTTTATTTTTTCTCTTTCTGATACACTTCTGTCCCGGGTATTACCATAGCTGGCTTCTTCTCACACTTGGGACTCAGTTCAACTACCATGACCTCAGCGAAGGCCTCCCTGAATGCCTATGTAAATTCAAACTTTCTATCCTATAATCCTGTTCAGCATTTCTCGCTGGAAGAAGCTATCAGCAAGAAATTATGTATGTGTTCCTATATGAATCCCCCACTAGAATGCTGCAGGGAGTCAATGCTTGAATCAGTCTTCATCCTTACGGCAGCCCAGGAGCCGGCTACCTAAAACAGCATCTGGCAAACAGTAGGTGCTTAAAAAGTCACTGCAAAATGAAGTGATACATTTCCCCCTTAAGCCACAATAAACATTTTAAAATCACATTATGTTTCAATATAAACAGAGATAACAAAGCCCTCAAGTCTCATCCTCTGGAAATTAAATCTACTATACTCAGATTTTTTTTTTTATATTTATATGGAAAAGAGGAAAATGAGAATAGGAAAAAGTCAATGAGATAAATTTCAGCTTTCTCCAGAAACATAAGTCATCTTATATCATCTCAGCAAATGAAATCCTGCTTTATAGTGTGCAGAATCTATCAAGATATACTTCGGAAGAAATGCTTTAGAAAAGTGTTCTTTACTCAGCACTAAGAATCAGTTCTTGAGAACAATCAACGTGAAGAGAAGTGGCATGAGACAGGATAGTGAGAAAATGAGAGAGAGGGTTCTCCACTCCTCAGAAGCACATTTTCTCTCTGCTTGTGTTTAGCGTGTCAGAAATTGAGACATCAGGGATTGACACAGAGCTCAGTTTCAAACAGAGCATCCCGCATTTCTGGGGCAATCACACTGAAAGGGCATGCTCATTGAGTCTGCCTTTCTCAAAGGCTGAGAAATTCATGTCCTGATGCCTGGAAACTGATATTTTTTGAGTCAACACCGCTGTAGGATTTAAATTTTCACAGCATCAGTCTCTTCCTCTCTACAGTGCTTTCCAGCTTGAATTTTACTTTGCAAACTATCAGTTCCTAAGTACTGTACAAAATATCCCAAAAGGAAAACATTACCCCGTGACATAAATAAAGTTTGGCCTCTCATAATGACTTCAGTTTGCCCCAATTCTCATATATCCCAACATCCCTTGGCTATCAGTATGTAAGTTTATCAATCTGTTCAGCACCTTGGTGTGTCAGATCCACTTCACAGCAGCACTCTGTGCTAAGATGTAACCATTATCTCAGCTTCTGAAGACGAGGAAATTGACAGACTCCATCCAGCTCAGGTATCCAATAAGGGGCAAAATTTAGATTGAACCTAATCTTCCAGACTTAACATCCACCACTGTTCTACAGTACACACACTCCCACGTGTACACACAGACTATAAGTCACATCCTGAAGAGTATAACTAGGATCAGAAGAAAAATAACAACTCTTAAATGCATACCAATTCTAATAGCTGATTTTCAACCTAATTAGATGGTAATAGCATCAGATAGAGAAAAACAAAAGAAAAAGTTAACATCCACATTAAACGGAATCCAAAAAACAATCCGCCAGATTAAACTGGTCGACTTTCCCTTTGGGCAGCTGAGGTTAAGACTGCTAAGGATACTTGAACTGATAATCTCAATATGCTTGTCTGTCAATTTGGAGGTGTCATTAGAATTTATCAATCTGTGATATAACATTTTTGAGTTTTTTTTAAATGTCAAAAAAAAGAGGACAACATGACAGATGCTAAGGCAACTTGACTTGATCTTAAAACCACAAAGCTCAAAGGACAGATTTGTCAATAATCAGCAAAGCCTTAGCAGATTCTGATTGTTTAATCCAAGTCAAATTAATCCATTTCTTGTTTGAGTGTTAGTGATATGCCAGAGAAGGGGCATCTCAGCCCGACCAATCCATGCAGAAAACTGGAGCAGGGAGTCTCCCTGCTCCTCATGGAGAAGACTCAGCCAAAGGGAAGCAGATGCCAAAAAAGCAGGGGGCTACAGGATGCTGGCCTGGCCCTGCTCCTTCTCAGCCGGTTCTACTTTTATAATGCGACACTTGAAAATCTAGGGTCTTTTAGTGATTTGCTGCTCACCCACCTCCCTGCCACCCCTGGAGCTCACTGGGTTTCCATGGCACTTATTAACGGGAACAGCAGTAGGCAGCGGCTGGCACAAGGCCCAGGTGCAGAGCAGAAGACGCCATTCTTTCCTGGAAGCTGAGCCTCGTCTCCAGCTCAACATCCACACCATGAAGCAGAAGAGCGGAAGGGAAACACTCCTGAGCAGAACACTGAGGACATCCTGGACAGGACAGGGATGGAAGGCGTGGGGACTGTCCCCAAGCATTGTCTGTACTCACGGAGAAAGTTACAACGGAAGCCCTCTGGACTTTTAGGAATTATTATTTTTGGTCTATGCGTATGTGTGTGTTCAGGCTTGTGTTCTTTATCAGAATCTTACTAGCTATATAAGTACAGGTTAACATTTAGTACAGGCTGACACAGAGGTTAACATTTAGGCAAATAACCCAAGGCACTGCAGCCCCTAAGGTCACTTAGTCAAGAAGAGTTGCACCTTATTCCTTATCTGCTGACTCCTCGTGACTGTGACTATGACCATGACCGTGACCCACCTTCTATCCACAACACTATTTCTGGGTTTTAAGGGGAGGAAAATTTGTTACTAAATTACACTGGGCAGTTTAGTACTTTTGATCCTCAGCTCTTCCTTGCAGCACCCCCAGTGGGATGAAGCCCCGGGGTGATGCGCAGAGGCATCTGGCCATACAGTGCATGCAGACACGAAAGGCCCGGGAACCTCCCCAACAAAATGCACCTTCCATTTTAATAACTATCTAAAATGCTTACTCTCGTTTGAATTAGAGAAATGAAAGACAGAATACCAACAAGATACGGTTTTAAAACTATCCTCTTGGCAAAGGGTTTTTTTGTTGGTTTGCTTGTTTTGAGGTCAATGATATGTTAACGCCTACAACAGTGGAAGCAGGGGTTATGGAAAGAGTGGGCATTCTGACACCATAATGGCGGGAAAGTGAATTGTTGTCTTTCTGGATGAGAATTTAGGAATTCAGATTAAAAACGTACGGTTTTGGGGCACACATATTGGCCAAAAGTTTTCATTCCATACTGTGGATGTTCAGGGTAGAATTTTATATAATTATGACCAAACTGAAACAAACTAAATTCTCAACAGGTGATAAGCTCATTATATTTTAGTATGGCCACATACTTCAGCACAGAACCACATTATAGATAGAGTTTTAGATATTTGGACAAAGAAATATTTTAACATAAAGTGCAAAAAGATAGCTAAAAGAGTATTAGAGTATAATTTCATTTTTGAAAAAATACATTTTCACAGAGGAAAAAATTAGTCTAATATTCAACAAAAAGATAATAATTCTCTTATTCTGGATGGTAGAACTCAGTTGACTTTTCCTCCTACTACTTATATTTTCTAATTTTCTATACTGAACATGCCTTATTTAATAATGAGGAAGGTGCTCTAAGAAGAAGGTAAAATATCAACATCAGCCACCTCAGGTTTGAATTAATGTCACTCTGACTCTGTCACAGGTCAGAGCTGTGCTCTAACGCACAGCTAGGTTACATCTAACAGATGGAACCACGTTCTGATATCAGAATCCCCATGCCAACCAACATGCCAGGAAATAATGCCTTACATTTAGATACATTTATAATACTGCCTTAGAAATAGCACTCCTTAGTCCTCTGTTCTTCTTGTAACACTCTGGAAAATTCGGCGACTAGGAATTCTGTTTAATTCAGTGAGAAAGGTATTGTGATTATTATCTAGAACTGGATGAATTTATTTATACTTCCAAACGAAATATTTTGTGTGTGCCAGTAACTCCTGCGGGCCTCCTCATACCTCTATTTTTGGCATTCAGTTACTTTTCTATGTATGCCTATATATATTTTGCAGTAACAGACCTACAGCTGGCTACCAAGCTCTACATCTGTCAGGGGAAGGATAAGGAATTCTTTTTTAAAACTGTAAACAAGCAAAGTTCCCTGGACTTTAGGATGTAATCGAGTCACGCCTATGCAGCACACTGAAACATGGGGGTTACTAAATCCTGAACTGCAAAATATCCCACCAAAAATATCCCGCCCCCAAAATACCCCTGTGTGTATATGTATGTATGCCTACATATGTGAAAGAGGGAAAAAGAGAGAAAGGGGGCTGGTGGTAGGGCGGGGAAAAAGCCAGCAGAATTAGTAATCAAAAAATTCCACTAATATTTTCATCTCAAATTTATAACTTGGCCTCAGGGATTCTTTGCCAAAGAATGCCCTGTCCAACAGCCTCGTTTACAGAAAAATCTGAGATTTTAGAGCTTGAGGAGTCTACCCTGAGGTGTCAAACAACTGAGTGACAGCAGTAGGCCTACATTCCTAAACCAGGCCCAGTGGCCTTCCCACTGTGCCTTAATTACTTTTCTCCCATTGAAAACCACTCTTCTAATTATCTTACTTCCAATTTTCCTTGGAAGCAAAAAGAAAAGTAAAGATGAACAAGCTTATACAGAGGAACATAAACTTCCTTAGGGTAAGACTCTCTAGCCTCTCCCTAGGCTCCATGGAAATCACCTCCTGTTCATCAGATTCTTTTGTTCACAGTTTACAACATGGTGGAGCATCAAAGAGGAAGTGGTAGACTAGGCATATGGAGATTTTTAAAAAGCCTGGATAGGGCTTCCCTGGTGGCGCAGTGGTTAAGAATCCGCCTGCCAATGCAGGGGACACGGGTTTGAACCCTTGGCTGGGAAGATCTCACATGCCGTGGAGCAACTAAGCCCGTGCGCCACAACTACTGAAGCCCGTGCGCCTACAGCCCGTGCTCCGCAACAAGAGAAGCCACCACAATGAGAAGCCCGCGCACCACAACGAAGAGTAGCCCCCGCTCGCTGCAACTAGAGAAAGCCCGCACGCAGCAAGGAAGACTCAACACAGCCAAATAAATAAATAAATAAATTTTTTTTTTTTTTTTTAAATCCTGGATAATCTATAAACTTCAGAGTCCTTGCTCAGATGCCTGAAGTGGACTGTACTGCTAATACCACAGTGCTACCTACACCAAACTTTAGACGGTAGATGGGCAAGAAGGGGAGCCATATAGTCCATGCATCAAACAGCTTTCTTTCCTTGAATCTTTCTCTCCCATGGGACAGGACAACAACTCTTTTTCATCTAAAGCAAAAGTATTCTAGAACATTCAAACAGCCTGATTTTCCTGGCACGAAACCATGTCTATTTTGGCAAGGTCCAGAGGTTCAATTGATTGCATGCAACTGATAATTGAGGTTAAAATGGACTTCCCAGCACAGCAGTGAAGAATAATTGATGGAACAGCTAGAGTACACTTTCCAAAATGCAGTATGTGTAATTTATGGTTATGCAATTCATTTCATACCTCATAGCTGATATCTGGAAGAAAGAAAGTACTTCTAGTAGGGGGAACAGATGATTTCATTTGGCAAAGTGATAACGTCTGGGGAAATGTGAGGAAGTTCTACGGCAAACTTCAGCAAAGTGTTTGAGTTTAGAAGTACCACTGGCCAAAGACCACCCTTCTCTACGTTTTGCTCACAAAGAGACTCTCTTGGCAGTATAAAGGGCTCCCTGACCAGCAATTTAATTCAATTTTCACAATGGGATGTAGTACATAAAGACTTTCTGTACCTGGCAATTAAAGGCTTCAAACCCTAACACTTAGATATGCAGCTATTTTATGGCAACAAGGATGAGAACACACATATTCACTATGGACAACATTTAACAACTGTACTAATACACTACAGAGTATGACAAGAAAGCTGAGAGTTACAAATCAGATATATGTTTGCTATGTCTCCATTTTTGTACATGTGGATGAGAGAAAATGCAACACTGATAAGAGTTAATTTTGAAAAAATCTATATAATTTTTTAAAGCATCTATAAAGCTTTGTTCTGATAAAATCATTTTAATGTTTGCTTTTTAATATCCATTTTCAATATCTGTGCTCAAACAAAACATTTTAAATTGTTGCATCCTGCATCCAAGTCCTTGCCACTGGTAACACCATTTTTTAAAAGTTAATTAAAGGTTTCAAATTGTAAACAAATTTTGCAAGTTCCTCCCTTCCTCCACTCCAAATAAACAAACCACTATTGCTCCTAGCCAACCCAACTAGCTGAAAGGCATAAACCTCTCCTTGCTATTCTAGAAGATAACTGTTCAGACGCCAGTCCCTGCAGAGTTCAGATGCACAGAGCCTATCAGAAAGTACCAGGCAGGAAGAACTGTGCTTAGCAAGCAGCATGTGCTACTGGACCTTTTTTCTTTAGGGTTAACTTTTTTGTGTTATCTAATCATTTAGAAGTAATAGAGCTCTTTAGACTTTTGTAACACTCAGCCATCTGCAGTGCACTGTAGGAAACAACATTTCATTATTTACCATAAATTACTCAGATCCGCTCATGATGAAAGATGAGCATCAATGTGGTACCACAGAAGGTCACTTAGAAGCTTAAAAACCAAATGATAAAGGAGAAACACGGATTTAATACTGACTTTGTTACAGCTTTGCTGCCTTCCTTTCAAAAATCTCTTCTGATCAAATACACAAAGGCCTAAACAAATAACTAAAAAAAAAAAAAAAATTACCCTTATCTAAGTCAAAAAAAATAAAAAATAGATAAACAGAATATTCCAAGCAAATAACAATAGTATATGTCAACTAGCTTATTATAAATGTTGACATCAGTGAAAATTATCTGATCAGTAAGAAATATAGGAGAGACACCACTGGCTCTTAATAGTAATTTAACATTTGCCCTTACACCATGTTATAGCCCCTCTATCTGGTAACAAGGGGCAACCAAGTAAACCCGCAGGAGTGATGAATCTGATTTTAATCTGAAGGTTCTTCTTTATGGTGAACTAGGTGGGGTGACACAACTAATGTTAGCTGTCGATATGTAAATGAACGGCTGTAGTTCCTGCATCTACAAGAGAAGCTCTCTGACAGGCCAGCCAGACATCCATCCTCAGCGTTCCTGAGACATCAGTGTCTTCCCCCTCTCGTTCCTCACCCTGTGATGAGTGCACACAGGGCATCAACAGTGCCTTTGCCTTTTTAATGTCATGCAGTGTCAGCACTCAATCCCAAAAGGTGCTGAGTGGCTTCTGGAAAGACGACCTCAGATGAAACAAGAGGGATGGCATGGCAATCAATTCATAGAGTAGTTTCTTGCCTCCGGAAACTCTGAAGTCACAGGTTAATTAAGATGAAGCAGTAAAAATCAAGCATATCTTCTTGTTATTCTCCTTGGGTCTCCACTTGCAAATTTTTAGATGCCTGGAAGCTACTATTTTGGGTTAAATCTAGGGCTGTGTTGATGTGACGATGCAAAAACTAAACATTTTAAAACACACCAATTCTACTGGTTCTTGCAGCACTCTGAAGAGGCACTGGAATGAAGTCAATGCTTAAACAGATTCAGCACGAGTCAAGACCGTATCTAAATGACGTGGGACAAATTAGCCTTGGAGGATCTTTACAATTTGTTGCTTCTTCCCCCCTCTAAGTCATCCTGGAGCCCTTGCATCTTGTGAAAATAACACAGATTACTATGCACATTCCTTGAAGCAACCCTGACTGTGATTTCGCATAGCAACCTAGCGAAGTCCTCCCAAATCCTGCCTCCTGAATCAGGCCCTGCCCTAAGGAAAAGGTGAAGCCGTTTTGTTAATTCCAAGAGGCCCTCTTTGCCCACCAGGCCAGACACACAGATGTGAGCCAGCTGTTATGTCCCTTACCAAAAAGCGGTAACCTGTTTGTTAATGACCTTTTCCTCCCCTGGCCTCACCTGCCCGTTTCTCTGCCTAAACAAATTCTCCCTTGAAACTACCTGTGCCTGCTCTGATCACTACTTTCTGAAAGGGCTTAATATATTTTTCAGTTGGAATCACACACTACTTCTCGACAAAACCATAAATGCAGATAACGAACTGGCTTTCTCTTGTATCACGCACTCTAATGCTTGCAGAACTGCATGTATAAAGTCACTCTTGGAAATAAGTATGGTTTACACGTGTAAGATGTGTGAAAAGCATGGTGACTTATGCTGTATCAGAAACACTCCTGAAACACTCCTTTCTTGTGAAAGAAAATTTTATGTAATATAAACACAAGGTATCCATTCACAAAGGATAAAATTGAAAAGGAGTGTGGGCATCTCCATGGCGTCTCACTAAGCCAGGATCCTGAGAACAAAGGAAGCTGCTGAAGCTGCGAAGACCCTCTCTGCCTTTACTAGACTGTGAGGCATGAACAGCAAACACTGAGAATTACAATCCACTGTCTATAAATGGAACAATCCACACATTCAGGCTACCACCCTGGGAACATGAAGTGTAGGACAAAGGAATGTTTTAAAAGATTTCTTTTATACAGTTAAGTTTGTACTGATGTATATAAAAAGTGCACAAATCATAAGCATGCAGCGTGGTGAATTCTGGGAAATAGAACGCACCTATGTGATAAGTACGCAGATCATTAGTATATTACCAATATCCTAAAGCCCCATATCTTCGGTCTTCTTCCAGTCACTACCTGCCGCCTTCCCAAAGACAATCACTATCTTGACTTCTAATGTTTAACATTATGTCTACAGAATCATTTTTTTGTTCTCTTTTTGCTCACCAATGTATTGGGGAGCTATGTTAAAAGACTTTGAGCACAACTCATGACCAAATTAAAGACTATGTGTCCTACAAATCACCTCTTTCCAACCACCTAACTTTTTTATGTGAATAAACACCTTACGATTCTGAGAGGCTTACAGCATCTAGTACATCTTTGAATTGGTCATCCCACCTGTTCGTATGTGACCTAAGCCCTCCCTTATAAGACCCAGCGCTACAAATTAGCCTTTGCATTTTCCTGTCATTTGATCCTTAAAAAAGACCAGGTAATTGGTTAGTATACCCACAACTGGTTGATTTCTACAGGCTACATCCATCCTTAGCAATACTGCTAAAGACTGCCCAACTTCTGCAGACTGGAAGAGCCATTAAGTAACAGAGTAAAGCTACCATCTTTTTTATCCTTATAAGATCAAGGCTAATAATCCAAGGCCCAGTGTAAGACACTGCCTTCAATAAGGCATTACTTCCCATGAGCAAATGAAATGCATTTATATTTCTCCACATCTGCATTTCACAGCAAGAACCCAACTCAGCCAACACTTTAATGCTGACACCTCCAATGAAGACACAAACTCCTAGACTAGAAAAAAACATCTTCACAGAACCAAGACCAATAATTGAACTGATTCATGGATCTCATTCTTTACTTTTTCAAAAGTTTAATAACTTCTAATTAGAGAGATAATTCATGACCATTAAATAAAACTTTGAAACTACAGCAAAGTGCCATAAATTAAATGGCATTCCTAATTCCACAATCCAGAAATCATCACCATTAACAATTCTGCATACTTTCCCTGACTATAGTTACTATTTATTAAATCTATTAGTCGACATAGCTTTATATAATCAGCATCTTATATAATTTTCTACCCAAGAAATTTTAGATAATTATATAGTAAACATTTTCCAATATATTTATAATTATTAAAAACACGAATTAATGGCTTGGTAAATCTATCACATGGCTAAAGTAAAATTTATTTTATTTATTATTTCTTTTATTTGAACCTAATACATACAAATGCACATTCGCTTGCCAAATATTTGGCTGTGGTATTCAAGACTTTTCACTGAATAAATTTCTGTTACCTTTCTTGTGAAAAACCACACCACAAATGTATACTGTGATTTTTTTCAGTTTCAATTTATTTACTGAGGAATGAGAACTTAAAGCCACATGTGAAAAAATCCAAGTGCAGATTTCTTATGGATATATAAATATATTTTCCCTTAAAATTACTCACAACTTCTTCAACAAGCATTTTTTCAGTGACTTCTCTTTATGGAGTATATCCAAAGTAATCAACTTAGTTCTAAAAACCACAGTTAATTCATTGGTTTGAATATTATTTAAATACATTACTTAATTACAGTAACAAGAACAACCAGCTTAAATAGGTTGGGAGCTAATACAACTAACATTTGGAAAACACACCTCTCGTTTGTTGATGGCAGAAGCCCTACCAACTGTGACCGTTTGGCATGAAGAGGGCATTTGTCAGTTTTTTGTCTTAACACAGAAAAGAGTCTCATACTGAAGACTCAGTTAAATAGAATTCAGTCAAGACAGTGTTTAATATAAACATTGCTGCACCCCATTTTCACTTTTCTATTCCTAGAGTCTCTAGATTTTGCCATCACGCTGACAAAAACTTTTGTTTAATAATAAGTTTGGGTAAGCAATCTCATTCCCTCTCTTCCTTATGAGTACAGCGTCATTCTTAGTCTACAGAATTCATTCACAGTCTTATGGGATTTTGACAATACTGGTTTCCTGACGTTACAGTATTCCTACCCTTCAGCATAGCTATTCAAAGACTATATAACCTGATCTTAGTATTTGATCTATTTCTCTTTTCTTTTCACGAGTTAGCAAAAGTAAACATCACAATCATCTTTCATTTTAACCTTCAGAAAATCTGTTCTTAGGGACCCTTGCTACACATCAAAATCAAACTAATAAGTAATGATTGGGTCCAGTTGGTGGTATCTTTGGCAGACTATCAGGGTCTCACCAAAGTTCCTCTTCTAAGTACCGTGGGCTAGTCAATGGTGGGTAACCTGCAGGATGGTTCCAAAAGGGAATTCAGACGCTCTGCAGGAAACACTGCATACATGCAACACCCAACATTTACTTGGTAGGGTTGGTATTTTAGGGTCAGGAGAACCTCAAGGCTATTACTCCAAATGTTCCCTGACACGTTTCCACAGGCCACTCTCAGCATACGATGCAGTAACCACTGCAATCAAAAGCAAGTTTAGAATGAGCAGAGAAGACAATTTTGGCTAGATTTCAGGAAGCAGAGAAATAAAGTCTGTAACTGTTTTCTGTCACTGTTCTATTGAATCACCTATAAGCAGCCACAGGAGGAAACAGAGAGTTAAGAAGATCAAGGAATAGAAGTTTAGAAGAACACATTCTTTATCTTTTGTTGAACTATCTCCCTGAATTTCTCCTTGTCCTGGAAACCAGGGAAATTTCTCTGGTTATTAAAGGCTCCCTTTACTATAGCAAAGAACAGGTACGAGCAGATGTGCCATTTATGCAGTTTATAATGGCAAACGTCACTGGCTATGAGCTAGGGGCTTGAAACAGGTAATATACATAGATATATCAACACTGTGTCAATGCCTTAGGATTTAAAGTGGGAAGAGATTACCTATAAAATGATCTTCCCATCTTCCTGATTCTTCAAACTATGCCACTTACACATGTCCTAGGCAAATTATATAACCAATCTAAGCCCAGCTCGATTACCTGCATAATTTAGATAATCACACTAGGCTACAGGCCTAAATGCCTGTCTTTTAATCCTTGTTTCAATAAATAAATAAGACAAAGTATGTAAAGTGTGGACCCTCCCAGCACATAGTCAAACTCGACAAATGGCAGCTCTAGTTATTACCTAAATTCTCAAGCCCTTTCCAAGACTGAGATTCTGTGAAGAATTCTTCCCCATGTCTAAAAGTAAAATTCAAGGCACAGAAATCAATTAGAGTCTGAACCCAAAATGATGATAAGGGTGTGATTTTCTCTTAGTGAAATTCTAACTCCCTGGCAATTCACTGGAAGATCAGGCCAAAGGTCATATGTAGTCACGGGAAGGGTATCTTAGGAAGTAGGCTAATATGTTCAAGAGTTCTTATCAAATGCCTAGCATAAAAATTCTCTTCTCATAACCCTGGCTGTAATGTATTACTGCTAAAGTAGTTGCACAGATTCAGAAGTTTTTTTTCTTGCTCTTACAGTGTATATTGCATCCATGATACATACTATCACTTCTAGGAAAAGCCCGCAAAGACAAAATCTTACCATTGGCAGCTGCTGAACTTCTATTATTAAACTAAATTCTGAATTCAGTCTACAGGCTTGTTTCTGACTAGCCTCTTTGTATGCCTGGGAATGGCAATCTATGATTTATGTACAATCACCAACATGTCTTGAAAAATAAAGGCTCGTAACAAAAAGAAGTAATACTTTGAAATATAATTCAGGATGAAGTTTTCAAAAAACACAGACTTGAAGCAAGATGTCTTCAAAATGCTAACATTAAAGTTCCCTGAAGTACAAAAGCATACATCTAAAAGAGCTCTTTGATGGGCACAAGCAAGCCATTAATCCTCTGGAATCTAAACCACAATAACTCTTCAATTAAGAGGGGGAAGAGAATGCAATGCAGACATGATCCATTTTTACTAAAGTTCTCTCCAAACTCCAAAGATTCAATGACAATAAGACAGTGTGGGAATGGAACTAAAAGGAACCATAAGGGCATCCTTTCTTTCATCAAAAATCTTCAGATTCTTGCGGATTTCAGATTTCCTGATAATTATAGTTCAACAATCTCACTCATTTTCTCCCAAATTTCAGCTCCTCTCTTTGAGAAACATATGTGCAAAACAGACTACAAAACCATCTACCAAGCAAAGGATGAGAAATGGTGGGCTCCAGTTTGTGACTAAACTTCCAAGATGATTTGAGGGAGATTTCCACACCATATTTTATTGTGTGTGTCAGGGTATCAGAGAGGAATACAGGAGAGATCCAAGGGCATGCAAGAATAATCATCCCTCCTTGTGATGGAAGATCCCTCAAGCTAGATATAGCAAACTAGCTCCGATATTTCAACTGAATTCAATGGCCTAATGTGGTTTTGGATGAAAATACCTATCTAGTCTATCCAGTTCCCATTTCTCTTGACATAAAAACAGTAGAGTGTTTGCAGCTTATAAGCTCTTTTAGAAGTGGCATACGAAGCAGGTTATTATCATCACCCCCTCATTATCCCAGAGGAGGAAGTTAATGTTCAGAGAGAATAAACTGGTTCTTTGAGGTTACACAGTTATCATGGTATTCAAGGCTACAGGTTTTTTGGGTTTTTTTCTTTCTATACCAAATATGGTCATCCGCCCACTGAAGTTCCTGAAATATACGATCATGACTGACTTACATTTTCAATACTATTACCTACAAAGGAGGCACTGCCCTAATCCTTAGCCAGCTTGCTGTCACCACTCCTCCAGTGTGATGGACACTGTCAGGGCAACTGCACTGTGAGAAGGTCACAGCCAGCAGGTAAACCTGAAGGAAGCCCGCACACCTCTGTAAACTCCTTTTGGGTTGTATGCTTACCAACACGCAGTGGGGGTAACAAACCTGTTTATATCAGTTGTTCTTATTGCGATTATGTAATTTAGTTAAATTTTATGAAAGCCAATGATATATGATTGTAGAAATGAAAGATAACTGTAATTTCTATTAAAACATAGCTGAATGCTTTGAAGAAACTCCGAACGGTGAGTTGTTGAAAGAAAGAGAGAGAGAGGGAGGGAGGGAGAGAGAGAGAGAGAAAGGAAGGAAGGAAGGAAGGAAGGAAGGAAGAAAATTACTTTGAATTATATGGGCAAGAAAACTGTAAAAGCAAAAAAAAACTATAGAAGATTTCCAGGGCAGGGGGGATATTATAGTATCTGTGAAAAATCTGGGTTAAAATTCCTTCACCAGTGTCTTTGAAGAAGAAACAATGAGAGGTGTGGCTTATGGAAAAGAAAAAGATGCTAAGTTCAAACTAAGAGACACATTCAAAAAAACGCCTATGTCCAAGATATGGGAGAATGAATGTTGTATACATTTGAAGTTTTATTTTAATTTTCTGTTTTTTAAACCATTACTTTTATAGACTTTTTAAATTAACTACCAGCATAGTAATACCCCAAATCAGGGTTTAATAAACATTCATTAAAATAAATTTAAAAATCAAAACATGACATTACAAAAACATAACTATATGAATGTATATAATAGCGCATATTCAATTGTACAATTGTTTTACGGAATCAGATAATAAGTACTGCCAAAATTAGTATGATTTGTAAATCAATGTATGTGGGACAATAAATGGCCATTAGTCTTCCATCGAGTTTTTGGAATCTTCAAAAAAAATGTTTTTTAATTAAAAAATAAAACACCAAGACAATTTAATAACTCAATTGCATAAATGGGTAGTTTTTTTTCTGAACATTCTACATCAACTTAATCTAACATGTCTTATCAAAAGGGCTGACTTTTAAAACAACTTGAAATGACAAGGCAATGTTAAGAATATCTAAGAAAATTTCTTTTAATGACTACTGCTTATAAGCTAAGAAATAAAGAGCTAAAATAAAATAATCAAAAGTCTGTAAGGGGCCTTCAGACAGAGCCATGTAGATCCAATTCTTTAAAAGACTGGGTAAGGCAGGAGTACCTGAAGTCCTCAGAGAAAAAGTGGTAAAAATGGAAAACCAAACTAACCATGTGTCCTCCTACTTTCATTAATAATCACATGAATGGATTTAGGTACATTTTCATCCTGATATTACAAAGCTTTAAACTGAGTCTATTCCTCCATCCTGCCTTCCATATGTACATGGTTCTGGAGGAAACACTTTTTTGGGTGTAGACAAGTAAAATTTCTAGGATCCAAAAATGTCTCAGTGGTATTTGCCAAGGCAGTACCAGCTCTGTGCCTCACCCAACACAAAAGTCTAAAGATAAAAACAGATTCAAAGGGAGAAAAATGAATTTCAGTTCTATTCACAAGCAATTCAAATGCATTTTACAGACTTAGATTTATGGCTCTTTCCTTGCTCTTACATATTTCAGGGCCAACTTTCACATTCCATTTTTGACACCTCAGATAGAATATTGAGATATGTTTGGCACTGGATAGGAGAGGTTATGAGGAAAGAATTTCTACATAAGAAGGGAGCTGAAAATCATCCTTCTTCTCATTGTGCTGTGTAGAGGGGGAAGAACCAGGAGAGTATGCCAGGGGGAAGAGAGATCTTTTTCCTCCAAACACTAGACCTCCCAGGACAGCACTGCTTTCAAACTCTGCACCGACACTCTTGCTTACGGCTCAACCTGGATTTAGAAAAGTTGGTTTCTTTAGTAACAGAGAGAAGCTGCCACACACCAGCTTTTTTTGTTTGTTTGTTTTTCTTTCTGACAAATATGTGGATCAACACTGTGTTAAAAAAAAAAAAAAAAAAAGGCTGTCCGGGAAATTGCACAGATACAAAGGTGGCTGGATTCACCAATCAAGCATGCAAAAGGAGTTCTCAATTAGCACTGCCAACCCCTTCTAGCTCAGTCACGAGTAGCGGAGGAGGAAGGCTTCAACCACAGCCTTAAGGCACTGAGACCAAATTAACAATGTTCTAAAAGGAGCCTTGCCGATTCTATGCCCACACCCCTCCCCCTCCTTTTTTTTCTGTTAGGATCATGAAGCAAAAGGTAAGTGTCTGAAGAGTAAAATGTACAGTATAATTGACTAAAGCAGAAAAGCCTTGTAATCCTGTATTAAGGCCAAAGGAAATCAAAATATACTCAGCCTGCAGCATGTGCTCATAAACAAAGCTCTCAACTGGATTTCATAAGAAATATTGATCTCAAACTCTGAATCCTCTCACTTTGGCTACCATACATGATTGGGGTCAGTCCTTTCTATGTTGGAATTCCTCTGAAGGCCTCAATTCATGTATCAATAGATAGAAGACAACATAGGAGTAAACTTTATTTAAACAAATTATACCTGAGGCTGCTTATAAAGCAACTCACAGTACTTTTACTGAAAGACTGAAGATGTTTAAAAAGAATAGATAAGGGCTGCCCTGGGGGCGCAGTGGTTAAGAATCCGCCTGCCAATGCACGGGACACGGGTTCAAGCCCTGGTCCGGGAAGATCCCACATGCCACAGAGCAACTAAGCCCGTGCGCCACAACTACTGAGCCTGCGCTCTAGAGCCCACGAGCTACAACTACTGAGCCCGCGTGCCACAACTACTGAAGACCATGTGCATAGAGCCCGTGCTCCACAACAAGAGAAGCCACCGCAATGAGAAGCCCGCACACCACAACGAAGAGTAGCCCCCGCTCGCCTCAACTAGAGAAAGCCTGAGCCCAGCAACAAAGACCCAACATAGCCAAAAATAAATAAATAAATAAATTTATAAAAAGAAAGAGGATAGGTAAGAAAATTGTCAATGTTATCAATGGAACTCTTCAAAATTTCAAGTTTGACTGGGTAAAGTTTGATTTAAGTAGACTTGGTTATACTAAAATTATCACCCTACCATGTTTAAACATCAATGATACACTTTATATTTATTTCTTTACTAAATACACTATTCAAGATTTGTGATCATACTCATTGGAATTAGCTATATACCTTCCAAATATGACCCAAAGAATAACCCATTGAAAGTGGCTCTTTGTCTTTAGTACTTGAATTTAGCCAAGGACTCTGGTCTTCTATCTGTTAAACAGTGCTTTCTGCTGAGTAAAATAACAATCCACATGTGCACTGACAACATTCTACACATGCATATGCCTTTCAAGTCTGAAAATACAATTTAATGTGCCATAAAAGGTTGCTTACACACTGGTCAAAATCACTGTTCCTCTACTGTCTGCAGTAAACTTCCCTTTGGACTAAAAAATGTGTAAACTAACCCTACACTTACAGCTGTAAAATGCTTCAAAGACATTTGGGGGGAAATAATCTCTTAAAGGCAGTATGTTCAAGATATTTGTTTTTAAAGCATCTGAAGGAAAGGCAAGTCCTGGGCAACTATCTGGGAACCCAAGAGACCCCAGTAACACAGAAGAAAGTTTTGGTCTGGCTCATGTTCTAAAGGTTGCAGGATGAGAAGAGTCAACTTCCAAACCCCTCTTCTACTCCCTCTGCCTTTCAAATTCAATCTTTCTTTGCCTTTAATCCTACAGAAAATTAGAAACAGTCTCCTAAACTGGGCCTTCCCACAGCAAATATAGCTTTTGCTTGCAAAAACCCTATTACCCATTAGCAAGGGTGTTTATTCTAGAGTCAACCATCCTCTTCCACTCCAGAGCTGTGCTGCCTTTACAGACAGGATCCTTCTGACTGACCTAAGACGAGCACAAAGACATTCATTCTATAAGCCTTGTGTTCAATTTAAAACCATAGACCCTGGCAATTAAAGAATTTGTGAGTCTCAAGGGAAAAAAAAAAAGCATCATTCTTAGTTGTCCTCAGGTGCTACAACACAATCCATGCCTTTCACTTAAAAAAAAAGCAAAAACAATCTACTGAAGTCTGGAAGTAGGAGCTAGAAAAAAAAGGGGGGGGGGAATTTCTCTCCTGGGAACTTTGGTAACATAATCGAAACAAGTAAAAAATATAAATGCAAGATATTCAGCCCATTTTTCAGCAGTGCTGATGACCCCTCAAATGAAATCTTTATTTCCTTTTGTTAATCATCCTACAATCTTGGACTCATACAACCTACCTATTTAAACTCATCTTTTATGCAAACTACATAATCTTCCTTTCATTAAAATTTCCCTTGTTGATATAGGCAAACCAGGTCAGTTTCTGCTGGATTTGCATACTTGCAAATCCCTTAATTCAACTCCTTGTTGAAGGTTTAAAAAAGAGCAAGAGCTGAACCTCAGATACACATAAAACAAATACTGCTTCTATGTCTAAGTGAACATTGATACCATTTACAGATTTCCCCCCCCCCGCTCCCCGCACCACCACCCTACTCCTTGGGGCTGAGAGCCGTGTCAATAATCATTATTTATTAAACAGGCTGCCATTCCCTTCTACAGAATGTAGGAAGGGAGCATGGAGGGGTAGAAAATAATTACCTTGGATTTTTCTTTAAAGACCTCTGGAATGGAAAGCAAGGAAATCAATTCAGAAAGAATATGAAATATCCCCCCATATGCAAGCCCCCCAACACACACACAAGGCTGAGAAGTACATCCACACTCCATTATTCATATCAACTGTAACAAAAGAAAAGATAAAAAACCTGGGGTCTTCAAGATAAACGCATCTATTTTCAATCCATTGAATATGTTTGCACATACACTTGCACATCCTTTACTCATCCACAAAACTCAAGCAGCTAGATTTGTTGAGAGAAACCTCTACACACCTCGTGAGAAAATGTGCTCTCAAAAATGACTGCTTCAGCCAAAGGAGAGAGAAGCAGCAAGTTACCAGTTTGACTGCCATTCTGGTTTGTGGCAGATTCCCTCCCTTCCCCTCTCCTCTCTGTCTCTCAGTTTATCTTTTGGCCTATTTTTTTTCCAAAGCAGAGTAAAAGCATAAGGAATATCTCTCCTTGGACTTTAGCCACAAATACAACAAATCCAAAAACAAAAAAGTTTCAAGGATTAGATAACACCCCAGCTAAGACCACAGGTCAGAGAAATGAAAAACTGCCAGATGACTGAAAGCTTGGTACTCCTACTCAAGAGTTAACGATGAGCAGTCTTGCTTCCCCTCCAGATGTTATGGCTCAAAACAGAAATACAGTATAAAGAAGGCATAGCCAGGCAGTTTTTGGAGAAAAGCCTTGCACAGAACTTGAACTGGCAGGCTGGGGTTTTGTCCTAAATAACCTTCACAGGTTGCACACACTGTTCTCAGATCCTGATTGATAGTCAGATTAAGAACCTTCCTAAAATTCCCTTATAATAAGGACAAGGTGAGGTGGTGGGAGGGTGCTGGGAGGTCAATTAGTTATCTAAAACATGTATAAAGGTATAGGGAAAATATACACCTCCTAGACAGATAGAAAGCTATCATGCTTGGGGAAACTGGCCAGTAGTGGCAGCAACTGAGCCAAGGGTGAAGAAGCTACATTCAAAGAGTGACCTGTTTCAAATGAGTTGATTTTCTCACCCTTGAGTGCACAGAACTCTGTCCCATTTTGCCTAAATTTTTCAGGCATGTAGGGAGGGGAGAGGAGGTTCACTCTCCACCTTTGGGAATCGAACAAAGCAAACGCTTGGCAGAGCTGAAAAAACTCCTCCTCCGTCAGGACCCTAGAGGCGGCAGCTCTGCAGGGATCCCTTCATAATTCCCCCTAGTTAACTCACTCTCGGCGGCCACAGAATCCGTTTCTACACCTTGGAATGGCCATGGGCAGGGTAGGAGGTGATCACTTTAGCCCTTCGCCATGGATCGCCTCCTTTCCCTACCTCCCACAATGGCTTCTAATTAACCCTTCCTGGTCCCTGCCCGGGTCAGGGCTGCTGGAAGTGTCTACAGCTTCACCGTACCAACATCTCCATCAAATCATCACACACACACCCCAGCCCACCCCCACATGGATACAACTTCCCTCCGCGGTTTAACGTCGGTCGATTTACATGTGCTTTTCTTTCTCTCCTTCCCACGGGCGGGGAAAGGGCTCAGTGCTTTTGGGAAGGCCCTCCCTCCCCCCTCCCCCTCCTCCTCCCCCCTCCCCTCCCCTCCCTCCCTCCCTCCCTCCCTCCCTCCCTCCCTCCTTCCTCCCTCCCCCAGCTCTCACCAGGAGCCGGATCGCAGAGCTCCCCAGCAGGTCTGCACTCGCTTTAACCCCTTGAAGGGAGTTAGTTCTCATTTGGGACCCACTTAAGTAGGGCCCGTGGAGCTTGGCTGACAATCTCCCTCTGCTTCACACCACCCCTACCCCCACGCACACACACACAGGAAAAGACCGGCACCTTTTCCCTCTCCTGTGGCCAGGTTTAATTCTCTCACTCCGTGTTCCAAACCTGGAATGGAGTGGGGGGTGGGGGTGGGGGTGAAGGATGCTAGAAGACAGGCGTTGGCGACGGGAAAGGACAACAGGAGGGCAGAATGGAAACTCAGCAGTAAATCAGAGTTCAGACACAGTGTTTACTTACGAAATTTGGGGCTGGTGCTAGTTTCTGGCGTGGTGGTGGTAGAGGAGGAAGACGAGGAGGAGGAAGAGGAGGAGGCAGCATCCTGAAAGGGAGACAGGGTCCAGGAGGGAGTCGAATCATGAAGGTAGGAGGAGGTAGCGTATGCCGCAGTGGGCCAGGAGGGCATGGCCGGGGTACTGGGGGTTCCTGGCACCGGGGGTCGGGAGCCCGGAGTGCTGCTACCGAAGAAAGGGGCTGTCGTGGACAAGACCGTCGAGGGGGCCGCAGTGTTCCGTGCCGTGGTGGAGCGCGGGCTGGCCCGGATGGGCACCCGCTGCCCGGGGAAGCGAGTGGGCGCCCGCGTGATGGTGGTCAGCCGGGTGCTAATCCGGTTGGGCGTCCTGGAAGAGGCGGCGCTGCCGGCGGAGGTGGCTGGAGACGTGGTGGAAGTGGTCGTGGTGGTGGTCTCCATGGCCTTGGGGAAGGAGCTGGGCTTGGAGAGGAAGAAGGGGTCCTGGCCCATCCCCTTGGAGTCCACCAGGTCGGTGGGCACGTATTCCTTGACGGAGCCCACCACGATCCATTTGAGCAGCATGAGGCTGAGCCCCAGGCCGATGAAGCCGATGAACAGAGGCACCACGCACAGCCACGTCTGCTGCCGGTTCCACACGATGCAGTCGCTACAGCGTAACTCCCGGGGGGGCTCGGCCGCCCCTTCGCCGCCGCCGTCCGGGCCCCCGCCCGCCGCCGCCGCCGCCGCCGCCGCAGCCACAGCCGCCGCGGTGCCCTCCTCGGCCGAGGCGGCGGCTGCCGAAGCGGCTCCAGGTGGCGAGGCAGCGGCCGCCCCTTCACTCATCCTAGGAGCCGGTCTTCACCTTCGCCCCCCCGAGGGCCGCGCCAGAGGCATGGGGCCGCACGGGCCGGGCGCAGGCGCGGGCTCCGGCGGCGGCGGCGGCGGCGGGCTCGGGCGCAGGCAGCGGCCGCGGCGGCCGCATGCAAATCGGCTCCCTGCCCCCACGCCCCTCCCCCCGAGAGGCGGGCGGCGGGCGGGGAGCAGAGGAGCGGGGGAGGGGACGCGGGCCGGGGAGGTGGCGGCGAGGAGCTCTGAAGAGGGGCTAGACTGGCCCCCTGCGCCGCCGGCCGGTCAGGGAGCGGCGGGGCGCGTCTGCAGCCCGGCAGGCGGCCTCCTGTGCGCCGGGGCCCCGCGTCGTCGTCTGCTGCTGCTGCTGCTGCTGCTGCTGCCGCCCGCCGCCTGCATGCGCTCCAGCCGCGCCGGCATCCTCGGGGCGCCGCACCCGGCCAGCTCCCCGGGGCGCCCGCCCGCGCCGCCCCTGGGCCTCGCGCCGCCTTCAGGGGCTGAGCGGGCCGGCCGCGGAACGCCAGGTGCCAGAGATCCGCATTCCGACACAGGGGGGCCGGCCTGGCCGCCGCCGGTCGCCGGGCCCGCCGCGCCGCTTTCCTCGGCGGCTGCTCCGCGAGTCCGGGCGGTAAGATGCACCTGTTCTTTAGCCGGCCCGCAGCCAACCCTCGGCTAGCACTGTCTGGGAGAGACCAATCCGAGCGCAGTGCGGAGGGCAAGCGGCCGGGCTCGCCTAGCTCCCGCCGCCTGAGACTCCGCGCTGGCGCCGCTGCCCGAGAGTCAAACTCCAGCGAGCTGCGCCGCCGCCGCGAGCCCGGGGCCGGGGACGCACTGGGCGCCCGCGGCGGGTGCTGTCGAAGCCGCCGCGGAGGGAACCCCGCAAGCCGCAGAAGATTCGAAAGCACTGCCCGGCTCCCCTGTCCGGTCGCACTTGAAGGGGGAGACGTGAAACGAGAGACCGCGTCCGGGATCCGGGGGAACAGGGACCCCGGGCGGGAGGCGGCTCCAGGCGGGCGCTGGCAGCCAGGCGGGTGCGGTGTGCGCGGAGCCGCCACGGACTGGCTGGGCTTCAGGCAAAGTAGCGCCTCCCCCCAACACCTAATGGTAATTTCTTAACGCGTACAAGATAAATGATCCAAGCAAACGCTCGCTTGGAAGTGTGTGGCAAAAGCAGCTCCCGACCCACCGATTGTGAGCCCCTTTCCTGTGTGGATGCAGTGGGGTCAGAGGCTGAAGCTGCGGGGCGAGAGAGCAGGGGCGTGTGCGCGTGCGGGGGGTGTCTGTGCGCTTCCCCGCCTCGCAGCGGGCGCTGCTGGATCAAGAGCCCGTTCCCTCCGACTTGCTAAGAGAGATGCTGGTGAAACAGACCTTTGTGCAATTACAGCCGGCAGATACCTCTTAACCGACGTGTGCTAACTTACCTTTTTAAAAAGTATTGTCTTTAAATGTAGATGTACACACAGGTGCACACATCACAAGGTAACTGATTGTGAGGTAACATTTAAAACGATTTGGGTTGGTATCCAAAATTCTTTCCTTTCTCTTCCTTTGGGTAGAGAGGCACCTGTGTACCTATATCTCAGGTGCAGTGTGGGACCCGCCTGAGGGACTAGGGGACCGGCCTAAGAAGGAAGGATGAAGGGGTACAGAGCCAGCATCAGCGTGGTTTATGCTGATGGTGCAAAACCTCTCTAGTCGACTCTTCCCGGATTTCCTGATCTAAAGTAGAAACCGGAAAGATGTTTTACAAGCTCCAAGAAAGAGAGTTTGAGGATGGCAGCCTCCTAAAACACCTTCCCTACACTGTTTGATTGGCGCTGATGATGAAAACAGCGTTCCCTCGGCCTGTAATCATGTCCCCAAAGATGAAGTTTTCAAGGTATCCATTTTATTCACAGGTGAAGAGCCGAATGGTACACTGAAAAGACTGCAAAGAGAGAAGGATGTATTGAAACAGGAAGCCCCTGAGATTTGGTGCCTACCAGAGTATTTTGCACAGACACGGTTAATAAATTATTTTTGATGGCAGTAATTCGGCTGTCACCTCCTTCAGCTATAACATTAATACTTTCCCCATAGGAAAGCTTTTGATTCTTAGTTTGATAGAACATGCCCTAATCCAGTAGTACTGAATTATGGTTCCAAAAATTGCGAGTGAAAAGAATACCACAAGCCCTTGAATCTATATTCCTTCACCTTTCCAGGGCAAAGCACAGTCCTCTTAAGTAAAAAGTGACCCAATCTCTACCTTCTGTGAGTGCTGGGCAGTAACTGGCCAACCTTTCCTGTATAGCAAATAAAGGTTAGCTTTCACAGAAAATATTGTGAAATTATAGCAGGTGCTTTTGTCGAGTATATAAGACAGAAAATTACTTTTCCAAAACATGCCTAATTCATTGCCGCCCCCCATTATTCCTGTGGCCCCTCCCTGCTTCCTTCCCCACTGAAATAAATCCGGTGTACAAAAAGGGATGCTGTAATGCTGCAGCTGGGCAAATGCTCCCCTGAAACTGCATTCACACAAAACTAACCCCGTGTTGTCACAGTGCTCCCCAATGCCTTCTTCATCTACCTCTCCAAATTACCCCCACTTCTCATTTCCACTTGGCTTTAACAGCTTATTCATGGTTCCCTGTTCAGCTCATTTTCTCCCAGATCCCAAGCCTCTGCACTTGACTACCCATTAGCTGCTCTCGCAGTGAACATTATCACTAGTAGAAGGGAAAAAAAAAAAAAAAAAAGGACCTATGGCTGCGATAGCCTTGTATTGGGGAGTGGGTTTTATCAGCGCATCCAAGAAACTCTGGCTGGTACAATCATCATTAACTTGCAGTTTTACCATGAGGCTCCCTGGTAGCAGGCGGTAAGCACTGCAACTAGAATTGGGGGCGGGGGGGGATCCACAACTGAAGCAAGGACAAGTGGTAGACATTCTCACTGCCAATAAGCAGCCCCCTGATCAGTCCCATGGTAGGGCGGAGTCTCAGTCTGGTGACTCACAGCTCGCTGAAGCAGAATGCTGGAGAAAGAGCTTCACACTCAGGCTCTGAAGACAGGGATTCAAGTTTGAGCTCTATAAGCAATAAAGTCACTCTGGGCCTCTGTTTTTCTCATCTAGGAAATGAAACTATAATACCTACATTCTATATAATATAAAATTGTATAGCTAAATATACTATTCACTGATGGCATCTTTTAAGCATGATTTTTAAAACACATCAGAAACCACTTTTATCAATATGTATTAAGTTATCACATAGTCTAAATAAAGCTTTTCAAAATACACTATATGGTCCTCAATCAAAATACAGATTACAACTTTCAAGGAACATTCTTGTTCTTCTGATATAATAATCTGAAAATTGTTCTGTTTTTTAATACTGAGGCTAATTATTTCATAAAGATGGATGTGCATGACCTATTAAGGAAGAGTTACTCATACTTTTCTTGGATATCTCTACCTACTATAGAGAGGGGTGTGGATTTTTCTAACAAATGGGAATGACATAACTCAGCCTCTCCTGAGCTCCATATCTGCCGGAATATAATCACCTTCTGGATGTCTCCTGTGTAATCCACTAACACATTAAGCTCAGAATTTCTAACCATGATTTAAAGTTTACCTACAAACCAGCATTTCTGTTGAATTACAGTTTTTCCCTTCAGTGGCACCAGTATCTCCAGACTGGGAGTCTCAGTGCCATCTTTGACTCCTTACCTCTTGTATCCCAAGTTCAATAAGTTGCCATCATTAACACAGTATGATTGCCCTGGGTTCCCTCCACTGTAAATTCTTTGGCAAAGGCCCATCCTTAGAACCACAAGGCTGGAAGTGAACCTGGTGGTCAAACACCTCCAATGTGTCGTCCCCCAAAATATCCCAGGCCAACAGTCATCTGGATTTAGCTGGAGCTCTAGAGAAGAAACCACTTCCTGCTGAAGACCACACAGCCTGCAGACAGTATACAAGTACAGAGGTAATTTAAAAAGTCTTTGTGTTGAGTCAAAAACCTGCCTTCCTATATTTTCACCCTTTCTTCTTAGCTTATTCATTATATAAACCTTCCAGGAACTAGGTGCCAGGCATGGAAGATGCAACAGAAAACAAAACAAAGCTCCCTACCTTCATGGAACTTATATTTTAGTGGAAGAGACTGACAATAAACAAACAAAATAGATAAATTATACAGACTATCAAGAAATGGGAAATGCCATTTTGGACCACAAAGAATATATCTTGTTGGTGTGAGTACACAGAACATCTCTTCTTCAATCCCAGCATCCTCGATTTATTTACCATCCTCTCAGGCCAAGAGGAGTTTACACCCCTAGGAGTAATAGGGTGCTCTTTTATTAGCTGTAGGTTCTCTGGATAAATGTAGTTACTACAGAAATCAGTCTAGCTTGTAGAATCATAATATCCTTCATAATATCCACTGGAATCATGTGTGTAGGCAATGTGATATCTCAAAACATTTCATGAAGTAAACACTTTACGAAGGGTTAATGTGGCTAGCCTTCTTCCCGTGGTTGCATGTTCCTTTTTCTCTCTTGCTTTAGTCCACTCCTGTTATTATAATGATACACATTCCATAGTATATCATTGTGGCCTTTTTTTAAAAAGAGAAGCAGATTGTTTTCTTCATAGTTCTCAACAAATAACCTTATTTATTTCTTGTGGGAGCTTTATGTATTATACATAGGATTCATTCACAATGTACTGGAAAAATCCCCTGGTGGATCTGTCCACAATACCTTGACTCCAAGGATTTGTGCATTATATTCTAATATCATAAATAAACAAAAACAATAATATATAAATTCTATAGAGCAAAAAGCAAAAACCGGAAAGGTGAAAAACTTCCAGCCACAACTATATCCTAGTCACAAAAAATGATTGTAACAATGTTCAGATTTAAGGTATGTAGACTGTCACCTAATGGCACTCTCATGAATTAGGAAATGCTGAATGCTGTATAATAGGAGGAGAAATTAGAAGTTTTGAATGAGGCACTAAGATAAAATAAATGTGAAATTTCAGTGGGAGTTGCCAAAAGACAATGCCAAAATTTCAAGATAGGTTAACTAAGAATTGGGTAGATGGGAGGTTTCCCTGGTGGCGCAGTGGTTAAGAATCTGCCTGCCAATGCAGGTATACCTAGGTCCAAGCCCTGGCTCGGGAAGATCCCACGTGCCACAGAGCAACTAAGCCCATGCCCCACAGCTACTGAGCCTGAGCTCTAAAGCCTGCAAGCCATAACTACCAAGCCCACGTGCCACGACTACTGAAGCCTGCACGCTTAGAGCCCTTGCTCCGCAACAACAGAAGCCACGACAATGAGAAGCCCACGCACCGCAACGAAGAGTAGCCCCTGCTTACCGCGACTAGAGAAAGCCTGCGCACAGCAACGAAGACCCAACACAGCCATAAATAAATAAATAGATTTAAAAAAAAAAGAATTGGGTAGATGGTACAACATATTGGAGGTTGAGGGCGGATTTTTTGTGAAGAGGACTTCTTTGGCAGAAGCTGTGTTCTGAGTTCACAGGCGGAGGAGCACAAGTACAGAACCTCATTACACCAAGTATAGTGAGAGGGGTCTCAAAGGAGTCCTGGAGAGCTTAGTAGAAGACCCCTACTCTTTGGGCAGGTCTCATTGGATTGTGATAGACACACAAGCCTCAGGAATCTCAAGTCAGGAGATGACTCAAGTGGACGGTGGCAGCAGAGGGCACTTTATGCCTCTGCCATACCAGGAAGGCATGAAGCCATCCTCCAGCAGGAGTCCAGTTGGAATGTACAGTGAGTGTAGAGGAGAAGCAGAGGTAGACAATGAGCTGGAAACTCAGTGTTGAAGGATCTGAGTGTCACAGTGAGATATCTATGTAATTTTTGTTTTGCATTGAATTCAAATTGCCTGTCCTTTAGGGCAGGGGTCCCCACTGCCCACACAGGGCCGCACAGCAGGAGGTGAGCGGTGGGTGAGCGAGTGAAGCTTCATCTGCGCTCCTCTTAACTCCCCATCGCTCGCATCACCGCCTGAACTATCCCCCTGCACCCAGCCATGGAAAAATTGTCTTCCAGGAAACCGGTCCCTGGTGCCAAAAAGGTTGGGGACCGCTGCTTAAGGGTACCAACATGGGTACTTTATCTTGGCACTAGAGTTGCCATCAGCATTTGTCTTATCTAGTTTTGGGTTTCTTTGTCAATAATTTCGCCTTTTCTCCCTGCTATCTTTCCCAAACATTGGTAGATACATTTTTCTTAGATCACTTCACTGTATAACTCTATTCTTTTGAAATCATCTTCAGATCTGAAATTGGAGGACTGGTAGATGAAAGTTCACCTTGACAATTCACTGATCAAGCAGAGGACGTGGTGCTTTGGAAAGATTCAAGGACATGTCTTCTCAGTGTGGTCAGAAACAAAAGTCATGAGTTCACTTTCTCTTTCCCTCTCTCCAAACTGCAAACAGAATTCCATTTGGCAATTCACAAGCTTCTCACCACTCCCAGACTGGCTTGAGTATCTGCAAACCCAGAAGGGACACAATGCAGAAAGCCAGCTCCCTGAAATGGTTTTTTATAACTGAGGAAGAAACACCTCTGTCTCAAAGTTCATTATTCCTAAGAAAGGCAGTTTTATACAGCTGCACATCCAGAAAGAGCTGATGTGAGTTCATACTGGTATAAATAACATTTTGCCTTCATCTCACCTTGTTTCTGGAAATCTACATTCTGCTTCCTCAGATTTGGGGATGAGACTTTCATAACACCCTCTAGGGAGAAAACAATCAGATAATTTCCTACAACTCTTCACTGGTTTTCTTTATGTCTCTACCATCACCTCCCGCCCCACCACCACCACCGAGCTGTTCAGAGAAGCCTGAGAACAGACAGCCTTGGCATCAGCCCTCGAGACCTTTAGTCACAGTAGTTTACGTGCCCATCATGGGCCTACCTTCTTGCTTCATTTAACGGAATATAAGGTAAGAGTGTGAATTTGGAGTTAGGCCCCCCCAGAACCTCTTCTGGGCATTATTGGTAGTCTAGGAAGGTTTTCAAGTGCTCTACAATCTCTGATTTTCTGTAGCAGATTCAGTAAAGGAGAGAGCAGAAATCCTGGAGTCTGATTTCAATCTGACTTTCAGGAGGTTGTTGCACAGTTGAAAACATACCGCGTGTGACGTACCTGGTGCTGAGGTTAGCAGTAGGCAGCTCAGAAATACTCGGTGAGTATTCTTATTTAATGAAAATCCAGTTGCCTCTATGGTGCATTACCTCAGGAGCCCACCTTTTCCACCAAGTTTTGCAGAAGATTTTTACAGGAGTTTGGCACTGCGTTGTTGACACTAACAAGGAGCAGCGAGGAGGCACTGCAGAGAAGCACTGGCCTCACAGCCCCAGGTGATGAATGTACACTCATTCATTCATTTCTGTGCGCCCCCAGCACACACACCACATGACCTGCTCAAAGGTGACCCACAGAATTACCAAGGAATAAGTTGTAACAGCTCATAGCAGATTTGGCCCATCTGTTTTGTCTCAAAAAAAAAAAAAAAAAAAGAGGATATCTCAGGAGGACAAAACTTCCTTGGTGCTTATGAATTAAGAAAGAAGGAAGGAAAACGCCACCTAATTTTTTTAGGAAAAAGTATCAACTAAACCCAAAAGGCTAACAGTGTTTACCCCTTGTGAAATAGATACTCCAAGGGGTTTTGAAGACTTAGAAAAGCTGTTCTTTATCCTGCCTTTGAGACTTTTACATTTGATGAAGGACAATTGCCTGTTTTAAGCAAAGAGCTCAAGAAAGGTCCAAATGTATGTTTATATCTGTACGTGACCATGCCTGTGTGCGGTGCTGA
This sequence comes from Phocoena phocoena, assembly GCF_963924675.1. Taxonomy (NCBI): domain Eukaryota; kingdom Metazoa; phylum Chordata; class Mammalia; order Artiodactyla; family Phocoenidae; genus Phocoena; species Phocoena phocoena. The sequence continues at coordinate 52,667,511 of NC_089234.1, forward strand.
AGCCAAATGCAGACAGTGCAGGAAAGAAAGATTATTCAAGGAGTGCTTGGTGACGAACTTATCCACTGGTTCCAGAGTTTTGTTTGATGCTATCTGAATGGAGTTGTAGCTTTGTCTAGCATCACTGGTTGTAATAAGGAGAGCAGCCCGGATCCAAAGATCAGAAGGTCTCAGCATGGTGCTGTGACCTTGACTCTCACAGGGAGGAAACAAGAGTGATTTATAGCTGGAGTTGTTATTTTGCTGTTAGATGAGTCTCAGTCAGTCAGCTGAGCAGGAAATGTTTATCTCTGTGTCTATCTAGTTTCAGGGGGACAGATTTAATCTTAGCTAATCATTCATGAGATTAAGAACAAGACATTAGAGGGTCTGTGTCTGCCCTTTACAGCAGGTTCAGGAAAAAGGAGAAAGGTCTGTGTTTGGTCTCATCACAGGTAAATAAGGAGGGTCATCTGTGAATCTTATGGGGGTCATGAGAAAGAGTTTACAAGGAGTCTCATCTAAATCATATGGGGAAGCACACTTCTTGGTGGTAAGCCATTAACTGGAACATAAAAGGGTAGAAAGATTTCTGAAAAACAAAATTGTGGAGATGGTTTCCTTAACCACTGCCATTTTCCAGGAGCACAGGGTCCTGGTAAAATTCAACACTGGTATTGACATATATTTATAGCTCTCTTTTTAGCATTTTAAGAATGTATATGTGCTAATAATTATTAGTTAAAATAAGAGTAATAACATGTTTTATAGATTTATGCTTATTTTTACACGGGAAATATGAAGTAAAATTATCTGCCAATCTTTAGTATCTGTGAAAAACAGTGAAAAAAACATAGGAATTCCACCAGGAGGAGAAAAAAAGGGGATCAGAATTTGACAAAATATTCTTCATATTCTAGTTAGCTTAACAGAGGGTATTTTAGAACTTAGAAACCATAAAGCTGTATCACAGTAAATCCTTTAAGCCATGGATATATCCTATAAAATTTATAAAACACACAAACTATATTAATGTATTAGTTGTCTTTCTTGGGAGTATGGCCAACATACATTTTTTTTTTCAATTCAAGGTCTCAAAAATCATTTTTTAAATTAATGTTGGAATGTAAGAATATTAAAATGTCTTCCCTTTTGAATATAGACTTCTCGAGACATTTGATTGACATATTTGACCAATAATTGTGTTTGCGCATGCTTGGGTGTACGTGTGTGTGTGTGTGTGTGTGTGTGTGTGTGTGTGTGTAATGATATATGTAAAGAAGTAAGGGAGGGTGTGGAAGCAGATTTTGTATTAAGTATTTAGGGAATAAACTGGAATAGGAATGGGATTATATGTATGAATTAGAGAAAGCTATCTATGAAACAGTGATGATTAGATTCCAAACACAAGTAAGTTACAGAAAGTAAAAACAGATAAGTCTTTGGGCTTGTTTACCCAAAGGAAGTTCTCGGGGTTGGGGAAATGCAAAGTTGAGCCTCTCAGAGACTAACTAGGCCAACTGGCTCCCATTGCACTTTGGGAGGAAAGCCAGCTTTGCTTTGGAAATAAACAAGAGGAGTTTAGATGGCAGCCAACTGCAATACTGATGGTTGCTTTTATGAAAAACTCTCCACCAGGGACTGGAATAAGAAGATCCACCAAACTCTGGCCTCTCCTGAATCACTGTAAATGGAAACAATTTATAGTCCCTCCTATATTGGATAAGACTACAAACAAAAATGATACTATTTATGGTTACTGGTTTAAGTATTAAAGAAAACATTAGGCAAAAATCTCAGAATCATCACTTTGGGAATGATGTAATGAGAAAAATAATCTCCTTGGGAAATATTCAATTAGCTAGGAAGTATTCCCCTGGCAAGCAGACCTAGTAGGAGATGTTGGTTCTCTCTTGCCTTAAGGCAGATTTGCAAATAATTATACACTATTTGCCACCCCACACACAGATCTGCCCATTGTCCTTTTTCTCTCTGGAAATCCTAAACCCATAATTAGCATTCTTAGTGGTACTCTGGGGCACACTGGGCAACTGGCAGAGCAGCAAGAGAGCTCTTAGGCAAAGTACGATTTGTTTCCAGAATTTGAACTCCAAATGCACCCTTACTTCTCTGATCATTGAGATGAGGTATATATATATATCTGTATCACTGAGGTGAGATATTTATATATATATATATATATATATATATATATATATATATATATATATATATATATATCTTTAAGCAAGAGGAGAGAACCCTAGTCTAACCTCTGGAACTTCCATCTGGGCTTGAACAATGACAGAAGATACCTCATGTCCTCTATGAGAATTTACATGAGGGACCCAAAAAGATTTAGAAGTTACATTAAAAAGTTTGGTGAACACTAAAGGTTGTAGCAATCTACAAGTGTGCTGAAGGAAGGCCCTGGAAGGAACCACACCCCCTTCACAAAAATCTTTCAAGCAGTCTTTCCTGGAAGATGAATTCCAATGACCCTTTGAAGTAGCAAGGCACACTCAGGATCTCATCATTCTATAAGGCTAATGGGTAAAAAGTGACACCTTTCATCTTTAAAGCTTTCAGACAAACTTTACATCATTCAAATTCCCCAAGCAGTTCCCTCTCCCTTTGGAAAAAATGGCCATTTCTTCTTTCTTTTTTAAATTAATTAATTAATTTATTTATTTTTGGCTGTGTTGGGTCTTCATTTCTGTACCAGAAACGAAGTTTCTCTAGTTGTGGCAAGCGGGGGCCACTCTTCATCGTGGTGCACGGGCCTCTCACTATCGCGGCCTCTCTTGTTGTGGAGCACAGGCTCCAGACACGCAGGCTCAGTAGTTGTGGCTCACGGGCCTAGTTGCTCCGCGGCATGTGGGATCTTCCCAGATCAGGGCTCGAACCCATGTTCCCTGCATTAGCAGGCAGATTCTCAACCACTGCGCCACCAGGGAAGCCCTTTCTTTCTTTTTAATTAAAATTTGCATGTGTGTGTGTGAGAGCAGATGGAACATCCTGGGTCTTTTCCTCTTTTGTCTCCAGGCAGCGTGTCAGAAGTGTCATTATGGAGAAAGGGAATCCTGCACATCAAATTTGGTCTGTCACACTGTGCTTTCAAAGAAGACTTAAACTGAGTTGCACATACTTTGGTTAAGCGAAGTCAAAGGTCATATATCATTTCTGAAAATACAGGTATCAAACACTTGATGGATTGAGAAAGTATGTGTCCATAAAGCAATAGGTAGAGCTGATACTATGACCAGTAAATACTTGATTCTTTGGCATAATTAAGGATTTGGGCAGTGAAGGGTGCACTGAACAAATAGTTAGGAAACCTTGGCTTGAACCCCTACTACTCCAATAATCTTATGAGACTTTGAGTCCCAGTTATATTGTCCATAAAATTTGGGCAACACTCCCATATTGGGCAACACGCCACGATTATTATGATGTTAAAAATGGAAAACAAAAGTGAATATATTTTGCAAATTTAAAAAAAAGTGCATATATTTAAAAGCACTCTGGTACTATCAATTAATGTGATTAATGAAAAGTTACTATTTCCAATTGTAACTTTATATTGGATTATATGGAGAATATATGAATCTCACTATTTTAATAAAAACCTCAAACTAAAATGTAAAAAAATTTTTTACCAATTTTAAGAATATGTGTCAGGCTTCTTTCTTTCATTTTATCTAAGTACCTCTCTCCTACCAGCAGATAAATGCTTTCCAGGAGATACATACCCGAGGAGCCGGGGCTAGGTCATTCCTTGAAAACTGCTGCCTTGGACAAGTTTATAACCAAGAAGAAGAAACACTATGTCCAGTGTTATTCTTTGCCCTGAGGACTTGGGGTGTAAGTAAGAAGACTGATTTGGATCCTCCCTTTGTCTTTTTTTTTTTTTTAAGTGAAAAATAGTTTATTAACATGTGCAGCATGCACACTTACGGGAGAAAGTCCTCTGCCAGTTGTTTACTTGGATGTTTTTGTGTTTTTTTTTTTAACAATATAAAATTAATTTTTTTCTTTTTTTTTTTTCCCTCCCTTTGTCTGAGTTGCCCTCATCTAGCTCCAAACACTTTTCTTTTGGATCTTTTGTGTAATCGTTTTCACTCCTCTCAGTACTTCAGGGGCCAGGAATTTTAAGCTCACCTCTTTGGAGGAAGCTGGCTTTTCTTCAGAAAGTGACAAGCTGATTCTAACACTAATTTGGAAATTCTAGGGGTATGGAATAGCCACAACAATCTTGAGAAAGAAGAATTAAGTTGGAGTATTCATGCTTCCTGGCTTCAAAACTTACCACAAAGCTACATTAATCATGACTGTTAGTGACATAAGAATAGACATATAGATCAATGGAATACAGTTGGGAATCCAGAAATGTACCCAATATTTATAGGAAATTATTTTCTACAAGGGTGCAAGACAACACAATGGGGGCAAGAATAGTCTTTTCAACAAATGGTGCTATGAAAACTTGATAACCACATGCAAAAGAATGAAGTGGACCACTTGATTTCATCATACACAAAAAGTAACTAAGAATGGATAAAGGCCCTAAATATAAGAGCTAAACTATTAAGCTCTTTAAGAAAATATATGTATAAATCTTTATTCCCTTGGATTAGGCAACCAAAAAACAAAAAAAGCAGATAAACTGCACTTTGCATACTTTAAAAACTTTAAGTGCCACTATTGAGAAGTAAAAAAAGCACAACCCAATCACAAGTCTACTACATTCCATTCCTTCCTTCCTTCCTTTCTTTCTCTTTCTCGTTCTTCTTTTTTAAATTAATTAATTTATTTTTGGCTGTGTTGGGTCTTCCTTGCTGTGCTCAGGCTTTCTCTAGTTGTGGTGAACGGGTGCTACTCTTTGTTGTGGTGCACGGGCTTCTCATTGCGGTGGCTTCTTTTGTTGCGGAGCACGGGCTCTAGGCACACGGGCTTCAGTAGTTGTGGCACGCAGGTTCTAGAGCGCAGGCTCAGTAGTTGTGGTGCATGGGCTTAGCTGCTCCGCAGCATGTGGGATCTTCCTGGGCCAGGGCTCGAACCCGTGTCCCCTGCATTGGCAGGTGTATTCTTAACCACTGCGCCACCAGCAAAGTCCTCGCTCTTTCTTTTTTTTTCTTTTTCTTTTTTACAAATGCAATATGTGAAAAATGGTACCTCTTTAAATTTATATTTCTTTGATAATTTTAACCTAATATCTTTATATATTTGCTAATTTTATTTCCTCTTTTGTCAATTGATTGTACCTACCTTATTTGTATTTCTCTTCATTTTCTGTATTAATGATGACAAAGCATTATAAATTATATACTAATTCCAAATGTATATATTTAGAATTTTTTCTTTATTAAATATTTACAATTTTATTAAATATTTAGCAATCAAGTAAACATTTAGATTTTTTCTTTCTTGGAATGCATATTAGGTAATCTTAGCAGATACTGTTGGTGCTCTGCCCAAATTCCTTTAAATCCTTTTACCATTTTTGTGTGACCCTCCTCTGGTTGCCATGTGTTTTTGCTCTGGGTGGAGATACTGTTACTCTTCCTTGGGAGACAAGCCTCAAGGTACCAGAACCTCCTTGACTGAACACACAGGGAATCTGAAATCTCTGGGAATTTACATTCCCATCAGGGGTGCTGTTAACCTGAAACCAGAGTTAGTCCACTTGTTTCTGGTTGGGACAAACTCTGGACCTAATTTACATTCCCATTTCTCCTACAGAATTTGGCTGACACCTTTTTTTCTGTGAGACTTGCTAGGTTCTTCCCTTTTCTGTTCCTGCTTCCTCCATTCCCTAACTAATCCTCCCTAGGATTGCACACAAATCTTCCTGGCTGTATGATTTATGACAGTAATGTTTTACTGTAAAGAGCGAAGAGAAAGAATGCTTTGGAAAAAGGTAAATTGTGGGAAATCAAAAGAATTAAAGCTACAAAAAACCTTTACACATTAACCTTTGAACATCAAGTGAAACTCATCCTTTATTTTTCAGATATGAAAGTTAATGTGGACTAAAAGAGAGTGTGTGGTTTTTGCCTAAGGACACACATGCTGGGCTAGTACTAATATTTTATTTGGCCACTTACAGGGGATCAGCTTAGTACATGATCCTGGAGACATACTGATTTGAATGAAGACTGGTTCTATTACTATGATCTATGACATGATCTATGGTTCTATTACTATGATCTATGTCATGACCTATGTCATCTACCTAAACTTCTCTGCTTCAACCACCTTGACTATAAAACTACTTTATATAGTTAATGTCATTATTAAATGAAATAATACGTACTAAGGGATTAGAACAGTTACTGACTAATTATTACTGGAGAAAAAAAGCTACTTAATTCAATATTCTTTATATCATGTAAACTTGGGCTAATTAGTTTAAAATGTTATTGCAAGTTAACATTTCACAGAGTACTTTAATGTAAGTTCCCTTTATTCTCACAAAAACGTTTATATTTCAGAAGAGGAAGTTGAGGCTTCAAATGGAACCATCTGGATATCTTGCGACCTGGTAGAGTTATCATTCCCCCGTATCTCAGCTACAAATGACAACAAGCCACAAAGAACATAAAACACCAAGATACAGAAGGCAAGTGACGCCTTCTATGACAGATCCTAAGACAAACTTATTGGCGCAACCTGGGACATCAGTAATGCTAAGTACAGGTCAGGTAGGCCACTGCAACCCAAGCAACGGACAATTGGGTGGTTTTGCTCACAAAATGTATTACAAGGTCCATGAATTCCTCTTAGAAAATGAAGGGAAAGCTGGAATAATCTGACAACCAGATAATTCATTCTATGAGGGAGAAGAGACACAATGTGGATTCCTATGTTTGTGAAGATGTCTGTGAAGCCAAGCCTGGGTAATTTTTAATGAGATTCAGTGGCTGCATCTCACATGAAAATTGAATACATGACCATACAATGTCCATTACAAAAAAGCACTGTCATAGGAACTAGAGAGTGGAAATAAGTACATTTTCCGTAGATACCCTGTCAATCCAAACTGAGATTGCTTTAACATTCAAAACCTGATTGAGGCCCAGTAATATGCCTGTTAAGAGTACCTGACTGCCAGATCCCCATTGTGTGAAATAGCAGCAAATGAACGCTAGAATAAATGTTAACTTGCAGCCAGAAACAACACCAAATTGCCATTTTTAATGCTCAGGAAAGCCTAGTTCATGTAAATTCTCAAACGACAAATTTTCATGGAATCATGAGCTGTGTTGCATTATACAATTTTCCTTTTGTTTTCACTTTATTTATTTTTGCTTTCATGTTAAAGATTTGGCTCATAAATAATACGTAAAGATGGAACAAAATTTTACCTGAAGGCTTCACTATCCAATAATAAAATGCTACTGAGGACTTTCGTGGTAGCTGGGGAGGACATCTTTCTCACAAATATATGATGACGGGGCTGCCATATTCTAGGGGAAAGATGCTTTCCTGACTTCCTATTAGTCAAAATCCACGCAATTTAAAAATATTTCAAAGATGGTGGGTAGATCTTTTCAGCAGCTAAAATGGCACAGCCATGTTGCAACAGGGTAAATACAACTTACAGTTCACTCAATTTCTCAGCTTTGTAATTATGTAATTCTCAATGAAATTTTAATTGTATAAATTCACATTACTTCACATTTTGTGCCTAAATTAAGGCTTTATTACTATTTTATATAGTATTATTTTGAATGTGCAAAAAATGTACTCACCCTTTATTAGGTAACTGTAGCAAGCATTAACCACAGGAGGCAATTTTTAGGATGTGTTCAAGACTTTCTCTCCAAACCTTGATCCCTCTTCTCTCACCACCTGAGATTTTTATAGTTCAAGGATAAGTTATGTCTCAAGCACAATAAATCAGATACAAAGGGAAGGGAGAGGAAAGTGTCAAGGATGACCACTAGATTTCTGGTTTGGCTACCTGTTTATATGATGGTGCCTTCCTTGAGAATAGGGATATTGGAGGAAAACTACATTGTGGAGTTCATAAATTTGGTTGAGGGAATATTGAGTTGGAAAGGCCTATGGAGCAGTAGAGTAAGTAGGAGCAGTATAGTAAGTTGGATATAAAAGTCTGTGGCTCACAAAAAGTGTAAACATGTATATAAACTAAGAGTGCCAATTTAATGTTTTATTTGCGTTTATTATGTTTGGCATTATTCTTATACGCGAAAATGTGTTCTTGAAAAATAAAGGAAAGAAAATTCTGAACATGCCAAGATCCACGTGAAAATTCCTCTCAATATAAATCAAATATGACTTTGTTGAAAAACAAATAGACTTTAATGGGACAAAATTCGCCTTCAAACTCTCAGGGACTCGGAGGTCTCAGAAGACAGACTATCACCTGAGTGAAGATTATGTACAATACGTACAATTCATCCACAGGCATTGCATCCTCGCAGAGTTATGTCAAAACATCTGAAGTACAAAACAATTTCTTATCAAATATATCCTGAGCCATACGGAAAACAAAAATAAAACCAAAGTTTATTCCTCTAACCAAAAATGTTATTTTTATAGTTTAAAATGTTATTTTTATAGTTTAAGTTAGACTCTGTCTATAGAAAGTTTGGGAGATTTAAAGACTGTCTTATACTTTGTAGTCGTATATTTTTAAGAACTGAAATTATAGTTTAAAGTATTTTATTTCTAAGCATTGCTCTGTCAAAAAAGAAAGTTATACCGTCTCAAAATTTTTCAACTTGTATACAACAGTCGTTATGATATTTGGTATTTTCCTAAGTGACACTTTTTTAAATAAGTTAAGTCCCATCTTAACCCTGTTCTCTCTGTAGTGACTTTTCTTCATAACCCATGTTAAAATAAAGCTACTTCATTTCTGTTGATGTGTGATGCTAACTCAGCCCTTCCAACCTGTGATTCTCTTTCTAGTATCAACTCTGTTCTCTGCCAAGTGATTTATAAGCATAAGCCTAGAAATCTAGACTCAGATTATGATCATTTGCAAGGCTAGTAACTTTGATAGTGGGACCTAGTGCACTAAATCAAAGCACAGAAGTGCAAGTATTTGCCTGACTGGACAGGGAATTTTATAAATGCTGTATAATCACAGTGCCAAAGAAGAAGATAAATGATTCGGTGTAAGCCAAATGTTACATTTTTGTTTGTCTTGAATGTAAATACATGTCTGGGAGAGTAAGAGAAGTATGTTAGAAATAACTCCAAACAAGGGAGTGAGCTTGAATTCCAGCTCTGTTTCACACGAAGTGTGAAGCTGTGGGCAAAGAGATTGCATGTCTTTGAATTTAAGATCCTCATCTGTAAAAGGGGATAATCATGCTTTCCCCAGGTGATCACTGGGAAGACCAAATTTCATAAGCCTGACCTGGGTTCCCTTCGGCATGTTTGTGTGAGGATAAAATACCATGAAAATAATGGTTCCAGGAAAGACAATGTTTATAACAAATGTATTTTAGGTAAGTCATTAGGGGGAAAGAAATAGAGTCACAGTAACCATTACAAAGGTGACCCCTCACTCACTCCTCTAGAACTGCAGTTCCTTTCAAATTCTTCCAAAAAGATGTGTCACATATACAGGCATGTATCGTGTTAGATTAAATGCCTTTCAGATCCAGGCACAGAAATTCTTCTGCCTCCTTTCACGAATGAAGGTGCAAAAAATAACAAAGTGGCTCCCTCTTTAGGGAAACACATTTCTATAGGAATTCTTGTCCTTCATCCAAAGACAGTTTGTGTGGAAATACTCTAGAGACTGTATACCATTACATTCTCAGTCTGGCCCCTTCCCTCCAAAATTGGCCCATTATCTTTGCATGAAATCTGTGCATCTTGACCCTCTCATCCCTCCTGCTCACAGTAGGACACTTGATCCCTTTTGTAAATGAACAGAAGGTGGATTTTTTATTTTTCTTCAATACCTGAGACCTGGAGTGAACAGTGCTTAGTTTTCAAGCTGTATCTTCTGGCACATATATAAAGCATCCATATCCATGCCGAAAATGGCTGATTATGACATCACTTTATTGATTTAGTTATAAGACTTCCCTATGAAACCCCCTTGCAACAAGAACATTTTCTCTCCTCAGCCATTAACAGCCATTCTTTATAAGAGATATAGCCAATATTTCTTCACTTTGCCTTATAGAATGGGAGAGAAAGGCTAAATTGTTATCTGTTGGGTCTTAGTCTAAAAATAGTTATTTTTTAGTTTTCTCTCCTCTTCTTGATAGACATGTAAAGAACAAATTTCTCTAGTATTTAATCCTATTTTTTTGTTTTCTAAGAATTTGGTCTTTTCTGGAATCTGTCATACATCCTTTTTCTCCTTGAAAACTAACAACTCATAGATAAATCTTGTCTTCAATTGCAGAAGCTTCCCATAGTCTTTATTATCTGATACATTTAATCTCCTTAATATTGTGCATGCTGACTTAAGCCATTAAGTCAAATGATCCAACAGTGCACGACGGGTCTGGGTTTAGCACAAGAAAGCACTTTCATTGGTGATAATGATCTAAGGACCCCTTTCTCTCATCTTTTATTCCTACTTCTATCCTAGTCTACTCATCCCTGGACCTCTTGATTTTCATATATGCTTAATTCCATTTTGCAATTTGTAATCGTTCCCTGCTCTTCTTTTTTTTTGCGGTACGCGAGCCTCTCACCGTTGTGGCCTCTCCTGTTGCAGAGCACAGGCTCCGGACGCGCAGATGCAGCGGCCATGGCTCACGGGCTCAGCCGCTCCGCGGCACGTGGGATCTTCCCGGACCGGGGCACGAACCCGTGTCTCCTGCATCGGCAGGCAGACTCTCAACCACTGCGCCACCAGGGAAGCCCCCCTGCTCTTCTTTTGGCTGACTTGATCTTGCCCCACTCCTGGGATTTTTTTTTTTTAACTATTTCTATTGCTTCTTTCCACTTCTGACTTCTTTAAGCAGCATCACCTGCCAGAGTGTCAGTTCCCTGGTATTTAAATTCCCATCTGGAGAAGCATTCCAGCTGGATTTGCTGGACACTATTGAACTCTTGCTCTGTTACTTTAATAGTCTTATTTCACATTTTTTAAAATTGTATGCTGCCCAACTTTTTTAGAGGTAGGCAGCAAATAAGTAATAAAACATTTACTTTGAACATCAAATTCTTGAGCCAAAAATCACCCATCTAAATTCTAGTACAACTATGTCAAACTCTACCAATCAACATGTAAATAAAGAAAGATCACTAACTTAGAGAATGACAAGTTTGGAGAATGGAATGTTCATGAAATCACTCTCCTCCCTGCTGAGTTCAAAGGCCTGTTATTCTTTTAGGATGGCCTTTTTCTTTCAGGCCAGAAAGAAAAAAAGCAGTGTTTAGTATAACAAAATCTCATGACAAGGAAATAAGGAAAAGCCCACAGAATTTATTATCATATGGTAATACATTTGTGTACAGTGTACGCATGCAACTACACAGTACAAATTGGGAGTGATTGGAGAGGACTCCATTCCACTTGAATTTCAAAACTTTCAGATAATGAAAGAATTTCAAAGAAATATAATTTTTATCATAATAAATATATTCACTGACACAAACTACTGGTAAATTGCTGCCAAATTGATTTCCTGCCAGACTTGATTTAATAATTAAAACATTCCTTATATTTAAATGTGTCTTTAAAACAACCAGGAAGATGAATAAAACAGCATATTTTCCTCAAACAATTCATAGTCCAGAAAGCAGAGAGATAAAATTCTACATAAGCACACCAGCAGGGACAAAAGCTTGAGAGAGACAGCTGTCACAAGTGAGGAGCACACAGAATTCTATAGAAAGCCCGAGGAAAGTGACCTAACTTGCATGGGAGCATCAAACTTACAGTAGGATGCATAGTCCTTGCACAATAAATGTTTGATTTCAGTCACAACTTTGTGTTGTGTGTCAAAGTGTTAGGAAAGAGTTGGAAAGGGACTCAGAATTTTCTGTTTCAAAAATTCTCATTTTACAGATAAGAAGAGTTTTGAGATCAGCTCTGAAAATGGAGAGATGAAGAGAAAAAAGAAAGAATTCCAGGTAAATAAAAGATCTCAAGCAGAAGTAAATATGGAAAATAGAGATGAGAATTATTAGCGTTTTGAGGAAACAGGTCTTATGAGAACAGACATATTTTAAACACCTCGACTTTACGGGTTTCCTATGTCTTCTGATTCATCTTTGTAACCCGACACGAACAGTTTCAGTGAACTGGATGAAACAAGCTGCTACTAATTTTATGTCAAGCTGGAATGCTTTCAAAAGGTATGTTGAGGCCACACCGTGGAATTCTGGTTTCATAGTCCATTGTGCCGTCAGTTACCACCACATTCTACTTATTGTTCATATTGGCTGAACTGGTCCAACCTGAGCTTTTAGGACGGCAATTGAATGCATTCATTCATTCAGAGGTAGTAACTCACATCTACTACGTAGTGGGCCTTTAACTAGGTACCGGGATAAAAACCAGTGAAATTAATAATTAAAATAATTCCAATCTTTAATTTGGATCTGTCAAAAAATCTTCATAATATTAAAATAAACTTGAAAACACTCATCTCTTTCTCTCCTTCACAGTTTCCTCTCACTTAAGGCTGCTCAAGAGCTAATGACTCACCACCACTCTAAAGCTCTCCCTCATCCCTGAAGCACCCACTCCATCCCTGCCTCTTTATTCCCACCTCTTTCCCCCAACCCTCTCAGATCTGTACCATAAAGATTCACTTAGCCTCATTGTCTTTCAGCTTTTTCTCTTTTCCCATTTCTCAGGCTGAGCCCTCCTTTGTTCATTTTTTTGGATACATCTGAAAGTTTTAAAATCCATTTTTGTAGAAAGCCACACATCTTAGAGGGTGGGGAAGATGAAGAGTCAAAATAGGCAAAGATAACATTGCCCTGAGGGATTGGAGGGAGGAGGTATGGCTACAGCACCACGAGTCCCATTTTCCTTTCTCCCTCCCTTCCTCCTTTACTTCCTTCCTTTCATCTATATATGTTTTACCATGTCATAATGTTCTCCCGATCAATCTTTGATGACTCTCTTCCCATCTCTTTCTCACACACACACACACACACACACACACACACACACACACACACAGAAATATAATGTGGCTCATTGAAGTTACCCTTATTTCTACGAGAGCACACTTCTTTATGAGAATGCATGTAAATAATGTTAGATGCCTTTGAGGATACTACCAGGTATGGTCTGTTTATAATCTTATAAAAATCTTTTATATCTTTTTTAAAAACTTGAAATCGGTGGCTGACTGGCTTCCTGGAGAACAGACAGAACACCATCAGCACCTCCCACTCAGAATCTCTATGCATTAACCTGCTCAAGGTTATGTGCTTACCAGTTGACAACCCTCCCAGTTTCCAGCTGCCACTAGATGTCCCTCCTAGCCAATGCTGAAATGCAATCACACTTTCCATCCTTCCTGGGGTCTCTGAAGTGTAAGTGGCTAGATGCGTAGGTGCACCTGACCAGCTCCACCACAGTGATAGCAGATTAGAAGGGGCTATTTCCAACCTGGTCTTGATTCAGCCTCTGGGAATGTTTGTACGGCTCTGATGGGTATTGAGGAACTTGTTTATTCATACTAAATCAGACATGGCTTTTTGGTGATGTTTCTTTAAGAGAGTCGTATCTGATTTATTTCAGTTCTCTCATGTCCTCATAGTGCCTCAGGTCTGAGCTTTATTACTCATCCTTGCTTCCCAGTCACTACATCTACCTTTGTCCCACGCCTGGCTTGATTTTATAAATGGGAAAACTTTGAAGTTCTCTGGAGTAATAATGTAGTCCAATATAGTTTATTGAATGACATGGCAGATACACCCTCTGGTGACCCATGATGAGTCACACCCCTGTGTCATCCTCTCCCCTTCTGTGCTGTGGAATCTGGGACTTTCTTCTAACCGATACAATATGGCAAAGGTGATGGGGTGTCACTCTCAGGGTAGGGTAAAGATGAAAAGATTTTACAGATATAATTAAGGTTCCTAATCTGTTGGTTTTGAGTTAATTAAAAGGGAGATTATCTTGGGTGGGCCTGACCTAGTCAGGTAGGCTTTTTTTGTATTTATAGCTTTATTTTAAAATAACAATAATAAACTCATGACGTGGTAACATTTAACACATTATTTTTTTCCCAAAATCAAAACGAACAGATAAGTCAACTGGCATTGTTGCATTTTTTTTTACAGCTCTTTTTTCTCTCTCGCTAAGCAGAAGACAAGGCAGAAGTGTTTTTCATAGTTTTTTGGTAATGGTGGATATTCTTTGATACTGTTCCAAAACTCAACCAACGGTTGTCTTTTAAAGACTAGTTGCAATGTAGAATTTGGAACCATTATCAATGAACTTTTCATAATCTACTTTGGATGATCTTTTATCCATTGATGAATTTGTGAGAGCAAAAAGATATTAGTCTTTGGAAAATATTGATTCACTGAGCTATACAGATCTTCCAAATGTTGCCTAATTTCATTATGTAATATCTAGAAACCACATTTGTTAATATCACTAAGAGTATTCAGGCCTTCCCTGAAGTTAGGGGCTCCAAGTAGCAGAGACCTTCATTCATATTCTCTCTCTCTCTCTCTTTTTCTCTCTCTCTCCCTCTCCCTCTCTCCCTCTCTCATTCATTCACTTGGATGAATCAAGCTGCCATGAAATCTGAAGTTGTATGACCCTGAGCTCTGCCAACAACAAGGAGCCTAGAAGTGGATCCTTCCCCAGTCAAACCTCCAGATGGGAACAGAGTCTAACCAACACCTTGATGTGAGTCTTGTAAGAGTCTGAGCTCAGGACCCACCTCACTTGTGCCCAGACTCCTGACCCACTGAAACTGTGAGACAAGAAATGACAAATGTTTTAAGCTACTAAATGTGTGGTAATTTGTTATGCCAAAAGTAACATAACTACTCCTATTAAATGCACTCAAACATATTCAACCTAGCTGCTTGTGAGTAGCCAGAAGTTTTATCCTGCACCCCATCCAAATATTAGGCATTCTTCCTGTTTTTTAGCCCAAGTACAGAAATACAGAACACTTATTCCTGTTGCTGTCATAAAGTTATTTTTTGGCATTAGAATTCCATTACTATCATGAATTCATTTCAGTATTCTTCAGAAAAATTTCAGTCTTATGGCTCCTGAAAGATTTTTGCATATAAGCAATGACATTTCTTCCTCTCTGGGCCTGAGCCTCTTTACCACTGTTCTTTGGATTAGACAGTTTTTGTTTGTTTGTTTGGCAGCAACACCTAATCCCAACAATAAACTGCAAGTTTTCTTTGTAGCTTTGCAGGTTGGCTACCTCATCGTGCTACAGGTTGTGAATGGGACTCAGGTTCTAGGACCATCAGTTTTGCTGTGTTCTTCTCAAAGTTGACAGCATGTGTGGAGGAGAGAAAAAGTACACATGAGTGTCGCTTAACATCTTCACTCAGTGGTGGCACTCGATTTCTCAGAGTGCTGTGGACTGAATTATGCCTCCACCCATTCTCATGTAGAAGCCCTAACCCCCAATGTGACAATATTTGGAGACGGGGACTCTGGAATATGATTATGTCGTAAGGGTGGAGCCTTCATGATGGGATTAATGCCCTTATGACACCAGACATGAGATACCTTTCTCCCTCTTTCTCTGTCCCGCTCTGCCATGTGAGGACACAGTAAGAAGGCAGCCATATGCAAGCCAGGAAGAGTTCTCACCAGAACTGAACCATGCCGGCACTCTCTTCTCAGACTTCTTGCCTCCAGAGCTAGAGAGAGAGAGAGAGAGCTAAAGAGAGAGAGAGAGAGAGCGCTAGAGAGAGAGACAGAGAGACAGAGAGAGCTAGAGAGAGAGAGAAGAGCTTGAGAGAGAGAGAGCTAGAGAGAGAGAAGGGGGGGAGACAGAGAGAGAGAGGAGAGCTAGAGAGAGAGAAAGAAAAGAAAGAAAGAAAGAAAGAAAGAAAGGAAGGAAGGAAGGAAGGAAGAAAGAAAGAAAGAAAGGGAAAGAGAAATAAATTCCTGCTGTTTAAGCCACCCAGCCTCAGGTACTTTGCTGTGGTAGCCAGAGCTAAGACACAGAGCAAGCTACATGGCAAAACCCAAAGCAAGCAGAGAAGTATATTCCATCCCACTGGTATGGGAGAGAGGAGGAGTATATTTGTTAATAATACAATGAATGGTATTACAGATGTTGAGATCATGTTCAGCCCTTGGCATGCTACCTATCACTAATGTCTTAACTTTAAAGTTACAAGTAACCCATATCATCATCATTCCAGAGTCTGTTTAACTGATAAAGTATCTGATCTTGATCATGGAAGCAAAGCAGAAGTCTCAAACAGATAAACAGGTAAGACCTTCTCTTGTTATCCATGTGATATCAATTGAAGTTTGGAAAAATAAAACAAAACAAACCATACACTTCAGCTTTACAGTTCATGATGTGTAAGGTACTTTGCTGAGTTTTGCCTAAGTTATAGAGGACATACACAAGTTTGTGTATTTGGTTAAAATTTTAAGAAATAAATAGGGCCTTTTTACAAACTATGAAAATCTTACTAGGCTATCATCCTCTCAGGAACTCTTCAACATTTTTGCATAATTCCTGATTTGATGGACTCATCCTCATCAGTTTCATTGTTCCAACAGCTTAACATTCAGGATGAAAATACACTTTGACTCACACTTACAGTGACGACTTCCATCCTGACTGAGTATAGCTGGGTACTGGAGCTGAAATCCTGCATGTTAGTCCCACAACATGTTACCCTAGGAAACCAAAAAGATGACTCAGCCCCAGAATGATGTTATTTTGAGGAAACATAGTTTACCACCCAAAAGTATTTAAAGAAACATACAATTCTTTACTTTTGCTTCTCAAAGGACATCAGAGGGATTTCCTATATTAACTTTAGTCACATAAGCTTATACCAAACTGTTTTCCTCTCTACCATCTGAATAACTCTCAGATGGTCTGGTTCACTTCTCTTCAACCTTCAGTATCTATGTCCCTATTACACTCTCATGACTCACCTACTTTTTCCTTATGCAGATTAACCTGTCCTCTCTTGTAGGAAAGTAGCATCCTTGCCCTTGAGGATGGGCAGAAATATGGAGCAAATAGGGCTACAGGCACATCATTCTTTTAGTTGACTCAGGGTGTCTGTGAACATACTCATGTTCACAGTCCTAAGCACTGAGTTTTAAGACCTAATTGGCCATTTCTTATAATCTCAGAAACCAAATTCTGGAAGAGACTTTATTTATTTTTAAATATGTTCTACTTTCCCTTTTTTTTTAAGATTTATTATTTATTTATTTAGTTTATTTTTTTGGCTGCATCCGGTCTTAGTTGCGGCACCTGGGATCTTTCGTTGTGGCACATGGGCTCCTCTCTAGTTGTGGTGTGCAGGTTTTTCTCTCTCTAGTTGTCACGGGCTCCAGGGCGCATGTGCTCTGTAGTTGTGGCACACAGGTTCCAGAGTGCAAGGGCTCTGTAGTTTGTGGCATGCAGGCTCTCTAGTTGAGGCGAGTGGGCTCAGTAGTTGTGGTGTGCGGACTTAGTTGCCCCGTGGCAGGTGGGATCTTAGTTCCCTGACCAGGGATAGAACCTGCGTCCCCTGCATTGTAAGGTGGATTCTTTACCACTGGACCACCAGGGAAGTTCCCGTAAGAGATTTTAAAGTTGTCTAGTCAGATCCCCATTGTATATCTAAATGTGCTCTGCCATAATATCAGTTAAGGAAATGAGGCTTAACCACCACCAGCAACACAAAACTAGATGTAGAGACATCTGGAGTCAGACTGTTCCATTATCTGTTTGGTTTGCTCTAAAGAAATGTCCAGCATGTATTCAGAGCTGACATCATCTTAGTGCAAGTTCTACCAACAATCCTAAAAGTATCACTTAAGAATATATTACCAATTTCTCTTCTGACAGTCCTTTAAATATTTGAAGATGACTCACACGTATAATCGGACTGAATAATATTATTTCAAATGCTCTTGTATGGACTTAAGTGCCCTCATCATCATGATTTTCCTACATCAAAGCGATATTTTTCTGTAATTTTCATTGTTTGCCCTAGACTCTAGTAGTCTGGCAAGCAGAGTGTAGAAGGGGATCCATTAGGTCCATGTCCCCATACACTAGAGTCTCATTAATTCAGTTTAAACTTCAAAGAATTTTGGGAGGGAGAATAACATGATTTTGTAAGAGCTCCAACTTGGAGTCAAACTACCTGGGTTCACAGGCAGAGTCAGTCACTTACTAGCTGTGCGCCTGGTTTCTTCATCAATAAATCTATTCAGTGCAATTGTATGGGTTTTGCAAGATTTCAGTAAGATAATGCTCACAGAGAACATGCAAAATATCTGGCACAAAATAACAGCTCAGCCAGTATTAATTATTACTATTATTGTTACTCTGAAAACTCCCAGTTTTAGAACTTATAATCGACTAAATCTCCCAGCAACAGACCTTATATTCAACATTTTAAAATACTGTTATTGCCTCTTTATCATGTCACATTTATGGGTAATTCTGCTTATTCAGTGACTTACATTGCCAAATTAAACCAAAGATCTCTCTGCCACAATGTCATTTGGTATCAAAGGCATCTACTCAAACGTCGACATTACCTTTGAAGAGCTAAAATTTGACCTCTTTGCATAGACTAGCATAAAAAGAGTAGCAGCAATAATAGCACCATTTATTGAGTGTTTTCTATGTGCCAGGCTTACACACAGACACACACAGACACACAGACAGACACACACACACACTATCTTGTTCTTGGTTTTCCCATCAATAATCTGAGAATAATGATCCTAACAGTGATAGTAATAGCAGCAGCTGCTCCACTTCCTTAGTCACAGGGACATTTGAGGGATAAAAAGACAATATCTGGATGTGTCTTTCCCAGGATCTGCCACATTTGCCAGCAGGATTTGCATTCGTGATTAGAACTGTTTCACAGGCAATTTCTTTCCCCATTGAAAACATTCCCACAAGGCCATTCCAAATATCAGCTCAGCTTCCATTTGGCAAATACATCACAACTCATAACATTTCTATAGAATTTTAATATTAAAGAGTGCTTTCATAAACATTATCTCATTTAAGCCTCAGTAAAGCCCTACAGCAAGGAACCTGTAAAGAGCTTAACAACACTTATAGTAAAGCATGCGTGGTCACCCATCAGGTGATGGAATTAAGACTTGAATTCATATCATTATGCTCTCTAGAATCTTCTCATCCCATTATTCAGGGCCTCTGAGAGCCTTGTCTTGGGAACCCTGTGGCCCAACCAGGAATCCTATTTCTACCACTCAGCCTGTGTGCGACCATGGGAAAGTCATGTGACCTCTCTTAGAATCTGCTTCCAGTTTGGAAATGATCAAATTAACCTCCATCCCATAGAGTCTCTGTTGAAGGTGACTGTGGATAAAAGCACTCTGCAAACTTTCAAGTGGTTAACAGGTTCATGGGTGTTCATAACACAAATATAGAATGTGAGTGTAGTGTTTTCCAGAGATTTAGGACTGATTTCCATACTGTTTGTGTGATAGTTACAGGATAATTATTGCTTTCCACAGTCTGACTCACCATTTTGAAGTATATGTCTAATAAAAATGTACAGACTACTTGTAGAGTCATTAATATGTAAATATAAGACCTGACTTTATTTTTTAGTTTGAGAAGTCATTTCCAATATCTCTTAATTTCTTTGACTCATCTTATTTCTTCCCTATACTTTTGCAGATGAAGAAAAGCCAGTAAAATAAGAGCACTGCTTTTGCCTCCTTACAAATCAATCTTGAATAAATATATAAAGTTGCATAGTTGCAGTAGGTGATTAGTGTTGTTTTGTATTTCCTTGATGCTATAATAATAAGGTATTTTATCTATGTCAGCTTCATTTTCATTTTGTAGATCATGGGTATAGAAAAGATGTAACTATCAAATTATTTTAAAATTATAAGGTGTTATAACATTTATTATTGTTATTATTATTTCCAAGATTGCTTCCTAGTTTAATAGGCCTTGCTTGGGAACCTCAGACTTAAAACCTTCTTCTGTAAAATTTGTTGATTCATTTATCCAAAGAGTTTCATATACTGAAGAAAAAACATCTAAGCATCAACCAACTAGTGCAATAGTTTTGATCAAGTAGTTCATCTGTACAATATGACTTATAGTGAATAAAGTAAAAACATTTTTTAAAGTGCTTTGCAATTTTCAAAATGCCCTTATCATACACACATATTATCCACATACATAAAGCACACACACATATCAGGGAAAAATTATTAAATATCACAGTGTGAGAACTGGCTAGCTGTATTTGCCTTATATGGCAGTGCCACTGGTAAAGTGCTTAGGATTTGTCCGATGCACATCTTGTTTCTTAAGTCACAGTAAATGAGGCAAAACCTTAAATAACGCTTACCAATTCCACTAATCCCATTAAAGTTAATAAAGCAGGATTTCGAGATCTTTTGCACAACAAGCATCAGTTACAGCTAACCAGATATTACTGAGTAAAAAGAAAAAATGTGTTCGTTATTCAGTTTTCCAGGTCTTTCTCTTTCTTTAACTAATCAGTTTATTCTCTTCCAGTATAATCCATCCCATGGAATTAGAGTGAATCAGTTTAACACTTCAAGCAGATTACAGGATCAGTAGAATTAGCAGAAGGAAAGTCAGTGCATTTGCTGTTTTCATTAATAACTAATGATGGAGAGGCTTCCCTGGTGGTGCAGTGGATGAGAATCTGCCTGCCAATGCAGGGAACATGGTTTCGATCCCCAGTTCGGGAAGATCCCACATGCCGCGGAGCAACTAAGCCTGTGCACCAAAACTGCTGATCCTGCACTCTAGAACCCACAAGCCACAACTGCTGAGCCCACGCGTCACAACTACTGAAGCCGGTGTGCCTAGAGCCCATGCTCCACAACAAGAGAAGCCACCGCGGTGAGAAGCCTGAGCACCGCAATGAACACTAGCCCCCGCTCGCCGCAAGTAGAGAAAGACTGCATGCAGCAAAGAAGACCCAACACGGCCGAAAATAAATAAATAAAATAAAATTTCTTTAAATTAAAAAAACTAATGATGGTAATGTAATGAGATATACAGCATAATAAGGCAGAGAACCACTAGGTTTAACTAAACTGAAGAGTGAAAAAATGTCTTGAAAAGAGCTATCCTGCTTTCTTTCTGTTTTTATGCTGAAATCTCTAACTTCATACATATTTTCCCCTCAACCCTCATACTACTTGGAGCAATCATCATTACTATCTCTGTTTTCTTTCACCCTAGACTTCTGAATCAGGAAGTTTTCCTCCTGACTGTCTCTGCATTCTCAGAATTTACTCATTCTCAAATTCCTTTACAATCCAGCTTCCAAGAGTTTTCTCTCATTAAAATCACCAGCTTTTTACGTGGCCACAAAAGGCTCCTTTACGCTAAAACTATGATCTAGTTTCTATTCTCTTTCTCTTTGATCTCTATGGAGTTCTTTATTTTCCACATTTTTTCCCTTAGTATTTTTTACTCCCTTAGCTTAGCTTCCTTAGCTGTACCCTCTCTTTACTTTACACTCCTACCATGTTTTTTTTAACATCTTTATTGGAGTATAATTGCTTTACATTGTTGTGTTAGTTCCTGCTGTATAACAAAGTGAATCAGCTATATGTATACATATGTCCCCATATCCCCTCCCTCTTGCGCCTCCCTCCCACTCTCCCTATCCCACCCCTCTAGGTGGTCACAAAGCACTGAGCTGATCTCCCTGTGCTATGCAGCTGCTTCCCACTAGCTATCTATTTTACATTTGGTAGTATATATAAGTCCATGCCACTCTCTCACTTTGTCCCAGCTTACCCTTCCCCCTCCCCATGTCCTCAAGTCCATTCTCTACGTCTGTGTCTTTATTCCTGTCCTGCGCTTAGGTTCTTCAGAACCTTTTTTTTTTTTTTTTAAGATTCCATATATATATATATATATATATATATATATATATATATATATATATATATATATATGTTAGCATACGGTATTTGTTTTTCTCTTTCTGACTTACTTCACTCTATATGACAGATTCTAGGTCCATCCACCTCACTACAAATAACTCAATTTCGTTTCTTTTTATGGCTGAGTAATATTCCATTGTATATATGGGCCACATCTTCTTTATCCATTCATCTGTCGATGGACACTCAGGTTGCTTCCATGTCCTGGCTATTGTAAATAGAGCTGCAATGAACATTGTGGTACATGACTCTTTTTGAATTACTGTTTTCTCAGGGTATATGCCCAGTAGTGGGATTGCTGGGTCATATGGTAGTTCTATTTTTAGTTTTTTAAGGACCCTCCATAGTGTTCTCCATAGTGGCTGTATCAATTTACATTCCCACCAACAGTGCAAGAGGGTTCCCTTTTCTCCACGCCCTCTCCAGAATTTACTGTTTGTAGATTTTTTGATGATGGCCATTCTGACCGGTGTGAGGTGATACCTCATTGTAGTTTTGATTTGCATTTCTCTGATGATTTAGTTCTCCTACCGTCTTTTGATGTACTTCTTCTAGGCTTCTGGTCTGGTCCCTACCCCACAAATATATACCTCCACCAGAAATCAATTTTCAATTCTCTGCTTATAGAAGTCTATACACTCTTCCTGTGAGCTTTCAGGCATCTATTAATTTTTTTCACTAGGTAATCATATTACATTGCTAACATGTTTAAGAATTGTATTAAAAGCTATGGGATACAAAGATGAAAGTTTCCCAAAAAAGAGCTTAATTATCAAATTACCACCAACATGATTATATTCTTTCAAATCTAAATATACTACTCTCACTTCTTTCCTGAGAATCAAAAGGTACTGTATCCCTGGCCATCACTGCTATAGCTTCACTTTCAAAATAGACCTAAAAAAGAACTCATTCTCTTTCTTCCAACTTGTCTAATCCTCTGAACTCTGTTCTAAGATACAGCACTGTCCCTGTCACTCAAGCTTGATGTATTAAAGTCACTGTTGACTTTTTTCTCACATCCTCAACATACTTAAGTAGTTAGTAATTTCTATCAGCTATTTCTGAATCACAACTGTCGCATCTATTCCTTCCTTCTTAATTTTAGCACTGCTACTCTATTGAGATCTCCTCACAAGAACTCAGAGCAATTACACCTGCAGTATCCAGTAGCTGCGCCCAAACCCAGCTCATCCCCTTCTTCTATTCTATTCTATTCTTTATTGCTAGAATTACCTAAATAGTAATTAGAATCAATTTCTTCAAACCCTAATGATTCTCCACTGTTTAAATAATTACAGTTTTGGGGGGCCCTCCATGAGCTAGCCACAGTCTACCTTCCCTTGCTCAAATCCAGTTGCTCTCTTTCATAAACTTGAAACTCATATTGAAGGCATTCTAGATCCTACCATTAAAATTCCATTCTCAGGTCTTATTCACATGCTGAGCCCCATGTTTGGAATATGCTTTCCTCCTCTCTGCCTTCTTGATCATATTGTTCAATCAAGATATACCAACTTGTCTTTTAGTAACTTACGTATTATTTTTGCCAAATTTTACATCCTCTTTTTTCTTTTTTTAAAAAAATATTTCTTTATTTATTTGGCTGCACCAGGTGTTAGTTGTGGCATGCGGGATCTTTAGTTGCAGCCTGTGGTATCTAGTTCCCTGACCAGGGACCGAACCCAGGCCCCCTGCATTGGGAGCGTGGAGTCTTAGCCACTGGACCACCAGGGAAGTCCTCATCCTTTTTTCTATTACACTTCAGCCATTGACTCTTTCCCATAACTGATGTCATACACTGCTTATTAATGTCACCATTTATTTGACCACTGCAATCATGGATCCTCAAATAGTTATTATACTTCAATCAAGAATTGTGGAATATAGAAAATGAAGAATATGCAATAAGCTAGACAGAAGACACAATAATAGCCCAGCCTCTCAGAAACAAATACGACCAACGTCTTTGGATGTCTCCAATATTTCTGTTCTACTATGCTTTCAACAATGTAAATATGTGACTCTCCATCTCCAGTTGGGCCGTAAGACTGCTGAAGGCTGGTCTGGGTTTTATTACCTTTGTTTCCTCAGTGCTTGACATCTAGAATGCACTCCATAAGGGTTGATTAATATTAAATACTGGATGACAATTACACACATAGCCAAAATTAAAATTATATATTCATTTGTGTGTAATGATCTTTAAAATAAACATTTATCCCAATAGTCAGTACATGTCATGACGGTAGGGGAATAGCAACTCTGTTTAGTACTGCCTACATAACAGCTACCATGAAACATATCGCACAATTGTTGAATAAAATAATGAATTAAAATCACACTCTAGAAGACATGTACTATAGAGGATTCAAACAGAAACCTCCTGTGAATCATCCATTTATATAGAATTATCTCTTTAAATATTACTGTCAGCTTATCATGTAGAATGTAGCCAATGTAATACTTTAGATGATAGTAAATATTGTCATAGCCAATATTTTGGTTATGAGAAAGAGAAGAAAAGAAGCAAAATTTCCATTTTGGGAGCTTCAAAACCCACCAAAGGGATGACGTTATTAATTAGGTATTGGGGGGATATGATTGCATATACAATTCATTGTTAGATATATACCAACAGTGTACAAATCAGATATAATAAGCAAGGAATATTTATGTTCCATTTTGTTCAAAACAGTAGAAATAATTATGAAATGGATGACATTAATATCTAGTGAAAGCATAATCCAACCCTTGTGTTAACAAGCCTCTTGTGGTCCTCATTGTCTCAGATTGTGCAACAGTAATGCCTTCCACTCCCCATCTCTTCCATGAGAATGGCCGGAGCCCAGGACAAGGCCAGTCACTGGGCTGCAATTCTAAGGGGAACAAAGCTGAGTGTCAAGAGCAAAGGGTTAATGCTTTCTCTGCAGGTTTATTTTCTCATGGTCAACTAGCTCTCCCACTCCTTGTGGTCAGCCTCTCTTGGAACTCATGATTTGGGGTTCTTTACTGTCTCCATTGCTCGTGAAAGCCCACTGTAGCGACGATTTCACTTTTGTTTAAAGCCTTAAGCCTTCCTGCACTAGGTAGAATGTCTTTGATAAACACAGGCAGGTAATTCAGATTTTTAGGGTAAGTTCTGGAGGTAATATCCAGCAATTCCTCCCTGTAGTTTGACTGGCCTAGCACTGTCCTACTTGTATCTCCTCTGTGAGATACAGGATACAAGATACAGTGGTCCTCCCATGTCTCTGTGACTGCCTGTGGCCATGGTAGTTGGCTCGTCTGCTTGAGGACCGATTCAGGATTAATTCCTGAGAGCTCACCATTTCTCACTCTTCACTAGGGAGAAGAATATCATGAGGTGCTAGTGGGATGAGAGCAGCATGTGTAGGAAAACAGATGTCTGACTTCATCAGGCTTATTCGTGTGGGCGTCTGGGCGCATGTAATTGCACCTGTCAAAGAGGCTTGAAAACTGCCTATTATTTGATGCATACACCTCAGAACAGTGACGATCAGCAAAGAAAATTTGCTTTCCCAGAACAATAGCTGCAACAGCAGCAGCAACAGTAACGGAAAACCAACCAAATTATTGTCAAGCCACTCCTAAATCAATGCCTCTCAAACACTGTGATTACCTTTTTGTATAAAACTCATGTGAATTTTGGCCACAGCCATGCTTTCTAAAACAATTATAAACCCAGGATGTCCGTAGGTAGAATAGGGCTAAAGCCTTATCTTAACTCAACCTCTTCATTTTGATGGGAAAAAAAGCCAGAGGTTTTAACTGGGGATGAGATTAGGCCAAAGTTATGCAACTAGTCAGTGAAAGAGCTAATATTACACCTTGTTTCTTCTCTAAACCCAGAGATTTATCCCCTTCACCAAATGGTTTTTCCCCTTCCCAAATTACTCTAAATTCCAGTGGTCTTTCTCATTTAAATAACACATCAAAATTTAGGGACACATCAAAAAATCATACATTTTAAATGTTAATGTAGATGTCCCTCATACATGTATATATCTATTATTATTTTTATTCAATGTTCAATTTTATGCCCTAAATGCAAATCACGTAACAGTCATTTTCTCACGTGGCAGAACAAACAAGCAAATTACCTCAGAAACTACTGCAAAGATATTTAGCTTTTCACAAATTAAAATAAATCTCTTTCTCTCTCTCTCATACACACACACACACGCACACACACACACAAGGCTGTTGGTTGAAATTAATCCTCATTTTAATTTTCCAGGTCACTGAATATTTGTCCACAGCCTCCTGCTACTTCTCCTTGATTAAAAACTTCTTTCTCTGCTCGAATATTGCTTCAGTTTTCAGTACACATATATTTTGGATTTAGTCAAAGTTCAATTGTAGAGGCCTAGCAACTTGAATATTATATAAATGGAATGTGTATGTGAAATTTGGGGTAAATTCTGTGATAAACTCTTCTGAGGAGGTGAGACCTCCCCTTTTGCTCTGGCTGGAGTACGTGTAGGTTCTGCCATACATTGCATTCCAAGTGAGGAGGGTTTTAGTTAATTGCAGGCTTTTGTTTTGCTAAGAGGTAGGAAGGGCTAGAAGGTTTATATATTAAATGGGACAGAAAAGAGAGAAGGTGTGGTTTGCTCATGTTAAGAACTTTGAGGATGAAAGAATGAATATGTCTAATAAGGATTTTAAGTCTGTGCTGTGTGTTATACCTTTTCTTCCCCATCTACCCATGGGATAAATCTTCAGTAAAATATCCAAATTTTAATGTGTTAAGGGTTTGAATCAGTTTTTGAGTTGTGCCAAGTGTTTGTCTTGTTTCAAGGTGAGTGGGGGAATAAGAACAGGAACAACCTATGCTTGCCCCGCCTTCCCTGCCCCACCTTCCCTGTCCCACCCCGTGTGTCTGTGTGTGTGTGTGTGTGTGTGTGTGTGTGTGTGTATCTGCAATGACCTGTATTAACCAAAATCTCAGAAATGGAGACCTGATTGAAATACAAAGATGCCTATTTGGGGTTTATTAGGACTGCAGCCTGCAGCCCAGGAGACATAGGTTCGAGAAGCACTTGGATTGTGTTCCACCCAACTACAAAATAGGGGAAGCTTATAAAGGCAAAAAGCATAAGGTTGGGACTTCCCTGGTGGTCCAGTGGATAAGACCCCACGCTCCCAATGAAGGGGGCCCGGGTTTGATCCCTGTCAGGGAACTAGATCCCACATGCCACAACTAAGAGCCCGCATGCCACAACTAAATATCCCGCATGCTGCAACGAAGATCCCATGTGCCTCAACTAGGACCCAGCACAGCCAAAAAAAAAAAGCAAAGTTACAGTCAGTTACATGAGTTGTTTATCAAGAATTATAATTGGAGCTGGCGAGAAGTAAGGATGTTTGTTAAGTTAGGGTTGGTTAGGGTCTGAAATGGTTGCATAGTTACAAGGAGAGACCTTGAGACCATAAGGTTGCAAGTGGGAACTGTTCTGAATATGGCTGGTGGTATCCTTGGTACAGTTCAAAGAAAGTTCAAGTTCTCAGTGATACAAAGATGAATCTGAGACCAGTTCGTCAATGGCTGCCCAAGCCCGTTTCTGTATGCCTGAACTGCCATCACTCCATTATAATTTCAGTTTGTCATCACCTGGAAACACCAGGGAAGATGAGTTCCCAGACATTGCCGGTCTGCAAAATCTAGAGGACTTAGGGGGTTTTAAAAAGCCCCAAAGCCAGGATCTGACCTCCGTATTTCAGGAAGTATAGGATCCCTTTGAACACATCCTTTATGGGGCTGGGATAGAGGAGAATATAGCAGCCACATTTTTGACCTCCTTCTGCCATATTTGCATGCCCACCCCAACTTTACTCCCCTCTAGTTTGACAGGTTAGTTTTCAGGGGTCTGAGCACTACCTTCCATTGAATGCTAATGCTCTAAACATCACCAACCCAACATGTTGATAAAGCAAACTGAATGAATTACTTACCTCAGTGAAGGAAAACACCACCTCCACAGAGCTCTGTAGTTCTCAGAGGAGAAACGGCAGGACAAATTTGTTGAAAATAAGTTTAGTTTAAACTGAGTCTTTCAATGAGAGGACTAGATTGGGATTGGGAAAAGATCATGCTATAACAGTTTTGAACTGCTGGAAATAGCAAGCTGAAGATTTTGAGGTGAGGGATTCAAAACATCTGAAGACCTAAAGTATCTGTGGATACTTCCTTCTGAGGGGAAATTCTAAAGTTTGCAGAAAGGCTTATAATGAAGAATGAAGTTATTTGCCTGCACAAAAGTTTCCTGGAATGGTAAAATTATGCTAATGAAAATAATGGAATAAATGGAATAGTAACATCCTGCTAATATAGATTATAATGTAGATGTTAAGCTGTGTGTGTTGCATAGGGTAGGAGTAGGTAGCTAGTTTTGGAGTTTTGGTTTTCACATTCATATCCTGAGTATTAGAGGCAACCTTAGGAAAAAGTTCAAGAATTTCTTCCTACCTCAGCTCTTTTGATATTGTGTTCTTGATTTGAAGAATTTATTTATTGATTGTATCTTTATTCAAGGGGAAATTCTCTGCCTATAATATTTTATTAAGTGCCTTATGAAGTCATATGTTTATGGTTCTATTTGCACAGGTGAAGAGCTGTATAATAGGATGGTGACACGGTCTCAAGTTTCCTAGGATCTCAAGTTCTTTTAAGATCTCATTTTACTTAGACTATGACTTGAATAGCTATACCACCTATATTAAGAAAAAAATCTCAGTCAAGATTTCTGCTTGTTAAGTCTGGTGGTGGTAAAAATAAGCATTTATTTCATAAACCTGAGCATATTTATTCACATTCTTAAATTTTAAGTATCAACTTATCATAGGAAGAGTTCTATCCTGAGAACCTCTGAAAATTCCAGATTGTGTGGAAATCTATTCATCAAAATATGTTTGGGGGATTTGCTCTGGAATGCAGAGGAATCTTATTTAAATCCTCTGTGTATAGGGGCCACTACTCAGCCAAGGTCCTTTTGCATCTATTGGATATAATCTGACATCTGTGGGAATAGAAGTTATTTTCTAGGGCCTCACCTGACTCCACTTAACAATATATCGCCTTTAGGAGAGCAAATATCAGTGTGTGGGACGGTGTTCATGAAAGTCTCAGGTGATTTTCACTGTATCATTAGGCTGGCCTTATGATCTGAGGCGTTATTTCAATTGAAATGGGATCAGAACCTGAAGAAAGATATTTCAACCAATAACAAAGTCTATTCAAGGTACAGGGAAATTAAACATGGAGGAAGGACAAAGATTTGGGGAGAAGCCTATGTAAGAAGAGGGCTATACTGTTTCTTAGAGGGATTTGAAAGCCCATTTATTCCTTCATTTGTTCAACTTTCAACAGCAATGGCTTGAGGGCTAAAAGAGCTATTGAATCCTGCTGTGTTAGAGAAATAAAAAGAAGGCAGCTTGAGCTTGTGTTTCAGGAAGGCAAGACCATGAAATTTCTTGGAGCTTTGCCTGTTATAAATTTGGTGTAGGGAATGTAGGTTTTATCCTTAAACATAGGCCACTCGCTTTACTGTTAGGATGGTAGAAATGCAAGGAACTAAAGGAAGGATTTGGTGGTCAGTAAGTATATTTGGCACAGTGGAAGGAGAGATCAAGTGATATTAGATATGTAGCTTGAGTGTTAATGGGAGGAAGGGAAATTCAGGAATTACCTGGGGATTGGGAGCTACCACCATTTAAAAATTGTGCCTGATATTTACTTTGTCATTCACAAAGAAGGGTCAGTCTGTTTGCATTATTTATAAAAATTATTTCCCCGAGGTATGGAAGCCATAGAATCATAATTAACCTCTTGCAGCGAGTCTGCAAAGACGGCTGCCATCAATTTCTTCCCTACGTTTTTGTGCATGCTGCTTGTCACCTTAGGAGCTGGAATCTAGTTCATCTCCCCTTAAATCAGAGATACCTCAGTGATTCGCACGACTGATTCTAATTTTAAAAAGTGCTGTTATTATAGTTCTAAGGTAGGGTCAGAAAAGGCTTTACAGCTTCTTCCTAAGCCTCTTACAATGCTTGATTTGGGGACAGTTCTTCTTGGATACAGCCACCATCCTGTGAGAAGTCCAAGCCACAGGAAGGGGCCATATGTGGTCCTCTGGTTAACAACCCCAGTTCAGCTCCAAGCCAATAGCCAGCGTTTGACTACCTGTCCTGGGCGAGCCACGTCTTCATCCACCTCAGTCAAGCGTTCAGATGACGGCAGCCCCAGCCACCATCTCACTGAAGTCTCAATAGATAACTCAAGTGAAAGCTGCCGCCCGAGCTCAGTCAACCCACAGAACCTGAGAGAAAATAACACGTTGTTGCTTTAAGCCACAAATTTTGATGTAGTTTATTACCCAGCAACAGATAACTGTAACACTTCTCAATGTACTATTTATGCAGATTTCTGTCAGTTCACAGTAGGTAGATTCTAGACAATTAGAATGAATGAACAGATCTTGGAGATACAAAAAACTGAAAACACAAAAACGTCCGTTGTTCCTCCTTATGTTTCCCCTGCCTACCCTATTTCCCCAGATAACACCATGCTCTGTGGTATGCAGCAATGAATTCAGACGTGGCAATATTGTGTTTTCCTTTTTTTGATGTTCCCACTTTATGATGGAATTTGTACTGCAGATTATAAACTGCTTCAGTGATCCCATTTATTTTGGGATTCTCATTGCACTGTCTGAATAATGGTGGTGGTAACTTGGTATACTAAACTTTTCTTATAGTTCCATGGAACTTTGTAAAAAGACAAAAATTAAGAAATTTGGGTAGGAGTAATTCATCTTAACATGTTAAAGGAGCAACATTCATTTCTGTGACACACCAGGTAGTGTGAAGAGGCTTAACCAGAAATAAGCTTTCCCACAGCTAGGAGAGTGGGAGGATAACACAAGCTGAAAAATGCTTTTTAAAATGTTTCAGGATTCAGATGAGGGTATAATCACTTTGTTAGAACTTACCTACTCTGTGGCACCAAATTGTTAAATTGATAATAAGTTCAAAGTATGTTTTTGCAGAAAAATTGAGAAATTTGGCTCATTTGACATCACTGGCACTACATGTTGTCATTTGATACACATTTCATACTCCATACTGGTAATTTTAGCTGGATATATGGTTAAGTGTGATTAGAAATGGGAAAGTGAGAGGTTAGTAACCGCTTGCCTAGTATGAACTACTGCCTATGCCATTTTCCCCAGATGGCCATTAAGAAATAATTTAAAGGACTGGAATAATACAGGGAAGGTCTTCTTCTCTCTTTGATATTTTATTGTCCTCTCTGGAGGAACAGCCTTCCTCTAACTGCCCATGGATAAGGGTAAGAGGAAAAAAAAGAAAAAATGCAGAGGAGAGTCACCTGCACACACCAACCTCACGCTTAGGGGGAACTCACAGCTTTCTTATCCATCACATCTCCCCTGCCCTTTCCTCCACTACCATTCTCCAATAGCTCTTCTGATTTTCAAGCCAGTGCTTCTTCCACTTACATCACGTTACCTTGTTGTCACTATTATATTCACAATTTTGCTCACCATAAAAGACTATCCCATATGGAAAAAATGGTTATCACTTTCAAGGATGTTAGAGTTAATACGTTATCCCTCATCATACATTCTCACTCTTGTCAGAAATCCATATATATATTCCAGATGTATCAGTATATATGTGTGTATATGTATATATATATGTATATTCTTTATGTGTTTGTATGTATCTGTATGTACACACACAGTGTCAGTAAAGATGGGTTTCTCTTCTATAATTCAGTAGCGATGTAAAGTTGCCGCATAGTAAACAAAAATGCAGACAGAAGCTTAGCTGAAAAGCCACTTATTTTTAACGGAGATGCTGTTGAAACAACTAATTCAAAGCAATTTGCAGATAATTCATGCTCCCTCCTTGCAGTCACTGCCTGATCTACAAGTAATCTGAAAAATGAGACAGCCTGATAAATTTTTTTCCCTCCTGACAAATAATAGGGTATAATGTTTCTATAATTATCCTGAAATATTTTAGCAGTACAAACCAGAATCATGTCAAAGTAATTGAAATTAGGTTTACAACAGAATTCCAAAATAGCAGTGGTCTTTTAAAGGAATTTGGCCATATACATCTGGAAAAAAACAAATATTTAAAGCCTCGTATTTCTGTAGTTGGACTAAGTTCACCTCAGAGAACTTTAAGAAAAGGTAGCATATATTCTATATATGACTGGATCCTTGACTAGCTAGTTCTCTCCTGGATAGAGGCAGCAAACCCTGGTGTTAGGAATTTGAAACGTACATTTTATAAATCTTAATTTTTATTTTGTCCATTATTTGCATTTTTAATTTGGGAAAATCTTAATATTCTCCATAGATGTATCTAATAATTATGTGATATCTTATGATTGGATAGCTATTTCAGAAAAAAAATATACAATTTTTATCGCATTAAATCTAGAGTAGAGACTTCCCTGGTGGCGCAGTGGTTAAGAATCTGCCTGCCAATGCAGGGGACACGGGTTTGAGCCCTGGTCCAGGAAGATCCCATGTGCCATGGAGCAACTAAGCCCCTGTGACACAACTACTGAGCCTGTGCTCTAGAGAACACGAGCCACAGCTACTGAGCCCACGTGCCACAACTACTGAAGCCCACGCACCTAGAGCCCGTGCTCTGCAACAGGAGAAGCCACCGCAGTGAGAAGCCTGCGCACCGCAACGAAGAGTAGCCCTGCTCGCCACAACTAGAGAAAGCCCGCCCACAGCAATGAAGACCCAATGCGGCCAAAAATAAATAGGTAAAAAAAAAAAAATCTAGAGTAAAACCCTTGAGTAACACGTAATTATTGTAATCTTAATATTGTAATTCTTAAGAATTATTGTAATTGTAATACTTAAGACAAAGAAACTGAAAGTAAGAGAAATTGGGAAAATTTTTCTCATAACACACAATTTGAAAGTCAGGATTTAATCTAGGATTTCTGACTCCAAATCAATGATCTTTTCATTACAACAAATTATTTACTAACCACCCAAGAATTTATGTTGGGCTATTTTGCTACTTAAAGAAATACATTATAAGAATAAAAGTAGCATTTTAACTCTTTTTGTATAGGTTACATCTTTTAGAGTTCTAGTAATTGTATAAACCATCTCAGACAATGTCTGTCGGACATTCCTGGTAGTAATTTTTAGGAATGATAACAAATGAACATGAACATACACAGCCTATTTATTAGAGATTGTGAAATTATGCAAAGTCATCCTCTACGTACGGTAGAATCTCAATAACTTATTGGCGTTCACAGTAACATCTGATAGTTGATGTTTCGGATATTCCCAAGGCTTAAAACAGCTGTTTGGCTATTATTTGATTAGGTTATTGGAAATCACTTTTCCAGGGTTTTGAAGAGCAGGTTTCAGCAATAGCTTAACCCTCTGAAGAGTCAGGGAATTTCTTCTGCCTATGCAGTGTCATACTAAAATAACCCAAACCAAATAACCCATACTAAAATGACACAAAAACCCTTTCACTGGGAGCATGTACTAAAGTAACCCAAAACTAAATAATGAATGTGTACTAAAATAACCCAAGCCAAATAATCCATACTAAAATAACCAAAAAGCCCTTTCACTGGAAACATATAGAAACACATACTAAATTTTTTCCCCCTAAATTTAAACATACATAATTTAAACGTGCAACTGAGATTATTAGATTGAAAGAGAATTTCTCAGGTGCCAGGAGAAAGAGAGAAGAGTGACTGAAAAACACTGAAATAATTGTGTGAGGAAGTGTTGCTGCTCTTCTTTGATGGAGGGAGGAGCTGGCGTTTGGGAGGGATTGTGATGAATAACCTAAAGCAGTGGTCCTCAAATGCGATAATTTTGCCACCCACTCCCCCTTCCTGTCCACTCCCTGCCTGGAGACATTTGACAATATTTGGAGACATTTTTTGGTTGCCACAACTGTGAGCGTGCTGTGGTGTGGGCAGTGTTAATAGCATGTAGTGGGTAGAAGCTAGAAATTCTGCAACCATCCCACACTGCATAAGAAAAGCCACCCAGAAAAAGGAATCACGTGGCCTCAAAGTCAGTAGTGCTCAAGTTGAAATATTCTGGCTTAATGAATGGGGGTTTATGCCTATAGGGACATTGAGGGAAGACTTTGGTCCAGAGGTATGGAGGTTCAGAACTGAGACTCCCAAAATGAGAGACTTAATCCTGTAAGTGTTCTATCCCAAGTTGAAGGGAGAACCACAAAAGAAAAATCACAGAAAGTGCCAGGGAAATATTTTGTTCTTTTGCTTTTTGTCTGGAATATAAGTTAAGAAAATTCCCATGAACCTAAGCCGCCTCTCAGTTTGTGGTTCATAGTTACCTCCAACATACCTTGGATTCCAAATATTTAGAAAGTAAAATGAACATTGATTCTAAATGTGTGATATTACAGGGGTTTCTTGCTGAAGGATACACAAAATACTCCCTGGCAGGACAATTTCAAACTCTATGCTACAAAAGAATATTCACAGAAAGAAAAGAAAAAAAGGATAGAAAGTAGCTCACAATAAAAATGTTAAAAGTTATGGGCTTCCCTGGTGGCACAGTGGTTGAGAGTCTGCCTGCCGATGCACGGGACATGGGTTTGTGCCCCGGTCCGGGAGGATCCCACATGCCGCGGAGCGGCTGGGCCCGTGAGCCATGGCCACTGAGCCTGCACGTCCGGAGCCTGTGCTCTGCAACGGGAGAGGCCACAACAGTGAGAGGCCCACATACTGCAAAAAAAAAAAAAAAAGTTAATTTTAAAAGGAAAACAAACTAAGTTCAATACCATCAATATACATTTTTTTTTTTTGCGGTACGCGGGCCTCTTCTAGAGCTAACATGTTACTGATACATTGTTGGGCAGAATCCTAGAGAATACGAAATCCAGAGAGACAAACCAGTTACTTGGGAAACTCACTGAAGAGTGAGGGTTTGCTGGTCTCAGCCAAGAGGCTAGGAATCTTCTAACAGTATATTTTCATTTCCCTCTTCCTTGTCTTTAGGCTATTGGTGTCATACATTTTATTTATACCTAGGTAACAAACCTCACAATATGTCATTGTTGTTACTGTATTGGTAATAATTTTTAAAAGAGATTTAGGTAAGGTGAACAAAATCTTATACATTATATGTAATCTTATATCTTAGGTATAGTCATAAATGCTGTTACTATTTCCTGTGGTTTCATCAAATTTGGGGAAATTTCACCCATTAGTTATTCAAATATTTTTTGGTCCACCTCTCCCTCTCCTTTGAGACTCTAATCATATGCATTTTAGGCTGTTTAAAGTTATCCCACAACTCACTGACATTCTTTTCATCTTTTGGATTCTTTTTTCCCTCTTGTGTTTTCCTTTGGGTAGTTTCTGTTACTAGATCAAGTTCACTAACCTTTTTTTCTTGCCCTGTCTCATCAACGAATTATCCCAACCAGTATATATTTTTATTGCAGTTTTTTATCTCCAGAAATTTCATCCATATCTTTTTAATATCTTCTACCTCTTTACTTAAATTTTTGAACATATACAATATAGTCATAGTAATTATTATAATGTCCTTGTCTTCTGATTCTAATATCTTTATTAGCTCTGCATCAGTTTCAATTAATTGATTTTTTTATTATGGGTCATAGGTTATATTTCTGCTAATCTTTGACTGAAGGCCACATATTGTGAATTTTTTCTTGTTGATACTGGGTATTTTTGCATTTCTAAAATCTTTAGTTATTTTCTGTGATGCTGTTTAGCTATTTCAAAACAGTTTGATCCTTTTGAGTCTTACTTTTATAGTTTGTTACACATGTCCAGAGCTCTGTCTAGTAATTTCCTCATATGCATATATTGGTCGGTACTCTGATTAATATTCAAGAAAAACTCTGAACATCTCCTGTATGAGTACTCTGTCCTGTCCACAAAACCCTCTTTAGCTCCTTGGATTGTCAGCACTGTCTCTAAAACTTAGCAAGTCTGCTTAGCCCCTTCTGGATGCCCCCTGCCTGTACTGTGGCCCAGAAACATTAAGGTAGTGAGATGGGGCAGCTGTAGGACTTAACCTCATTTATTTCCTGTCTTCGGGGAACACTGTTTTTCATAGGCTATGTCCAGTGTCTTTAAAACTGTTGTTTCATATAATTTGTCTCTTTTTCTGGTTGCTTTAGACAGAGGTTATAGCTGGTATTTTTTCTTCTATCTACGACAGAAATGGAATTCCTATCCATTTTTTTTTTTTTTGTGGTACACGGGCCTCACTGTTGTGGCCTCTCCCGCTGCAGAGCACAGGCTCCAGATGCGCAGGCTCAGCGGCCATGGCTCACGGGCCCAGCCGCTCCACGGCATGAGGGATCCTCCCAGACCGGGGCACGAACCCTCACCCCCTGCATCGGCAGGTGGACTCTCAATCACTGCGCCACCAGGGAAGCCCCTATCCATTACATTTTTATTATCCTTTGGAGATAAACATCTAGGTTGCCTCCAACTCTATTCAATCAAAGAGAACCAAGGAAAACATTTTTGTGCATGCCCATTAATGTTTAAGAATTTGGGGGGGAAGATCTGTATGCAGAAAACTATAGACACTGATGAAAGAAATTAAAGACGACACAAACAGATGGAGAGATATACCATGTTCTTGGAATGGAAGAATCAACATTGTGAAAATGACTATTCTACCCAAAGCAATCTACAGATTCAATGCAATACCTATCAAACTACCAATGGCATTTTTCACAAAACTAGAACAAAAAATTTCACAATTTGTATGGAAACACAAAAGACCCCGAAAGCCAAAGCAATCTTGAGAAAGAAAAACGGAGCTGGAGGAATCAGGCTCCCTGACTTCAGACTATACTACAAAGCTACAGTAATCAAGACAGTATGGTACTGGCACAAAAACAGAAATACAGATCAATGGAACAGGATAGAAAGCCCAGAGATAAACTCATGCACATATGGTCACCTTATCTTTGATAAAGGAGGCAAGAATATACAGTGGAGAAAAGACATCCTCTTCAAAAAGTGGTGCTGGGAAAACTGCACGGCTACATGTAAAAAGAATGAAATTAGAACACTCCCTAACACCGTACACAAAAATAAACTCAAAATGGATTAAAGACCTAAATGGAAGGCCAGACACCATCAAACTCTTAGAGGAAAACATAGGCAGAACACTCTATGACATAAATCACAGCAAGATCCTTTTTGACCCACCTCCTAGAGAAATGGAAATAAAAACAGAAATAAACAAATGGGACCTAATGAAACTTCAAAGCTTTTACACAGCAAAGGAAACCATAAACAAGACCAAAAGACAACCCTCAGAATGGGAGAAAATATTTGCAAATAAAGCAACTGACAAAGGATTAATCTCCAAAACATATAAGCAACTCATGCAGCTGAATATCAAAAAAACAAACAACCCATTCCAAAAATGGGCAGAAGACATAAATAGACATTTCTCCAAAGAAGATACACAGACTGCCAACAAACACATGAAAGAATGCTCAACATCACTAGTCATTAGAGAAATGCAAATCAAAACCACAGTGAGGTATCACCTCACACCAGTCAGAATGGCCATCATCAAAAAATCTACAAACAATAAATGTTAGACAGGGTGTGGAGAAAAGAGAACCCTGTTGCACTGTTGGTGGGAATGTAAATTGATACAGCCACTATGGAGAACAGTATGGAGGGTCCTTAAAAAACTAAAAATAGAAGTACCGTATGACCCAGCAATCCCACTACTGGGCATATACCCTGAGAAAACCATAATTCAAAAAGAGTCATGTACCACAATGTTCATTGCAGCTCTATTTACAATAGCCAGGACATGGAAGCAACCTAAATGTCCATCAACAGATGAATGGATAAAGAAGATGTGGCACATATATACAATGGAATATTACTCAGCCATAAAAAGAAACGAAACTGAGTTATTTGTAGTGAGGTGGATGGACCTAGAGTCTGTCATACAGAGTGAAGTAAGTCAGAAAAAGAAAAACAAATACCGTATGCTAACACATATATATGGAATCTAAGAAAAAAAAAAAAGGTCATGAAGTACCTAGGTGTAAGACAGGAATAAAGACACGGACTTACTAGAGCATGGGGAATAAAGACACAGACCTACTAGAGCATGGACTTGAGGATATGGGGAGGGGGAAGGGTAAGCTGTGACAAAGTGGCATGGACATATATACCCTACCAAACGTAAAATAGATAGCTAGTGGGAAGCAGCCGCATAGCGCAGGGAGATCAGCTAGGTGGTTTGTGACCACCTAGAGGAGTGGGATAGGGAGGGTGGGAGGGAGGGAGACACAAGAGGGAAGAGATATGGGAACATATGTATAACTGATTCACTTTGTTATAAAGCAGAAACTAATACACCATTGTAAAGCAATTATACTCCAATAAAGATGTTAAAAAAAAAGAAATCGAAAAGTGAAACAGTAATAAGAAAACCTTTCTGTAAATAAATTCAACGGCAGAAATCATATTTAAAATATTGATATATTCAAATACCAGCAGTTAAAAATATTTGTATTTCAAAAACTAGGCAAAAATAAACCAAAGTAAAAAAAAAAATAAATAAACCAAAGTAAAAGGAATAAAGCTTGAAAAATATATTTGAAAATTTGACAAGAAAAAGTAGTTATTTTTTATATAAGAAGAATTTTCATATATTAATAATCAACAGATTGAATACTCCAATAAAAATGGGTAAAAGACAGAAGTACATTACTCCATAAAAATATACAGATGGCCATTAAACTTTAGGGAAAAAGAGCTTAATCTCACTCATAATAAAAATGCAAATTTAAACAAAGAGGTTCTGTTTTGTCTTCCAAATTGGTAAAGATGGAGGGGGAGAGGGAATTATACACAGTGTAGCAGTTACCATTTTTAATATAATGAACATATATTACTGTTGTAACAAGAACATAAAGCAAAAACCAACAGTGAAGAAGAAATTTCAAGAAATCTCTGCTCTCCTTTCCGGACTGGGCTAGTCATTCATTTAATCAGTTAATGCATATTGGACAATTACTGCCTTCCAGGCAATGTTCTGGAACTCGAAGTCAACAACCTGAAATCATTTTATAAGTGGATGTGGATGTGTGTTGGAGAGTGGAGGGTGAGGGGAGAGAGGCAAGCAAGGTCATATTTACAACCTAGTATGATAAATATAGGGGGCTGCAGGGAGACAGAGAAGGCCTATCACAAGGTCAGGGAATAGTCGATGGGAGGAGGTGCTTGAGCTAAGGCTCAGGAGTGCCACAGACAAAAAGGAGCTACCAGTTAAGAAAGAGAGGAAGGGGAGACCTTTTTCAGGGAGGGGTTATGACAGGGAGGTGGAGGGGGAAGCCTGACCCATGAGGGAACTGCAGGAGTTAAGTGCCCCTGATACACAGGTAAGATGACATACTGATAATGATGAGTTTGGCTGGTGTTGTCATGGAATTCTTGATTGCCAAGTTTAGGAGGTGGGTCTTTATTCTGTAACTCTTGGAGTTTCTCAAGGTGGTAAGATCTTACAGTCAAAGAGAGGAGCAGAAACTTGATGAATGCTGGGTTTATTCCATCTGCAAAGAAGAGTTTAAAACATTGAGAAAAATGTATCTGTGACTTTGCTCATGTATATCCTTCTATTTGTTTTTATTCATTAATTCTTTATTAAACAAGGATTGTTGCGCTCTCACTGCACTCTTACTGAGGACTGAGGGGGATTCAGCACAATCGCTGTCTGGGTGAACAGAGATAGAGAGAAGGAGGCAGGCAAGCAGACAGGCTGCAGTAGAGGTTGACACACAGTGTAACAGATATATCCCCACTAAGAAGCGGGTGTTCGGCAAGGCTTCTTGGAAGTAGTGATGCAGTTATTACACATTTGTTGATCGAACGGCTCCATGTGTAGAGCAAGCAATCCAGAGGCAGGGTCCACACAAGGAAAAGAGCCACCCTGGTTAGATACATGACCTCGCCCAGAGCTGTGGATCTTGAACTTTGAGAATGGATGATAGGGAAACATTTCTCCAGCTGCAGGTGCCCTGATGCCTTAGGGCTTCAGCTCAAACCCAATTAGGGCTGCCCTAACATTTTAAATTGTATTGAGGAATTCAATTGTTTTGTTCTTTTTCTTCCAGTATGTCTTTGGAAATAATTCTAGTTTTAAATACCATCCAAGGTACATTTTCAACAATGTTTATAATAATTTTCCTCCCTCTGCAAATAAACAGACTGTAAAAAAAGAAAGGAAGAAAGGAAATGGAAAAAGGAGGAGGAAGGGAGGGGAAGAGAGAAAAACAGGTGACAGAAGGAAGGAAGGGGGAGGGGGAGGGGGAGAGGGAGGGAGGGAGGGAGAGAGAGAGAGAGAGAGAGAGAGAGAGAGAGAGAGATAGAGGAGAACCAGGAGTCTCCTGGGAACAGGTATCTGAGACGTTTACTTCTTGTTTTCTCTCCAGGCAAAAGTGGAGTTCCTATGTTTGGAGTGCTGAATGGGGCCTCAGCCCTGGAGCTTGCCAGAGCCAGGAAATCAAAATAAGAGTCCTGAACAATACATAACTCTCTGGCATGATGCAATTATTCCTGGCTATTGTGCTGAATCTTTTTAAACATCATTTTAATACTTCTTAGTAGGAACAAAATACCTTGGTCTTTAAAAAGAAAAAAAAGGCCCTCTCCACCCCCATCCCATTTGCCAGGTGTATTGTTTACCAGGAGAAACACAGAGATGCACGGAAATCAGGGTAAGGAATTAGCTTCTATTCACAGGCTCACTCTGGCTTGCCTCTGCCCTATGCTTCCACTGCAACCCAGAACACTTCCCAGC
This sequence comes from Phocoena phocoena, assembly GCF_963924675.1. Taxonomy (NCBI): domain Eukaryota; kingdom Metazoa; phylum Chordata; class Mammalia; order Artiodactyla; family Phocoenidae; genus Phocoena; species Phocoena phocoena. The sequence continues at coordinate 52,708,479 of NC_089234.1, forward strand.
TGAGCTCCTGCCACCTCACTCTGTGAACAGGGTTGGCCTCATGATATTTCAACAGGAACATTCGGATCAGGCTCACATAGAGACGCTGACATTTTTCAAGTTCATCAGAAAGGCAAACTCTAACCCCATAGTTGCTCTTTCCAGGAGCAATATTCGGTTTTCTCTGAATAGCTCAAATCTAAGTGAGTGAGAGCAAGATTGAGAGAAAATGAACCAATATCTTTCATTAGAAAAGTGAAGAATTAACCCATGTCTTTATCGATCACCTCTCATCCACAAAGCATTCTCTAATCTGCTAGCTGGAAAGGATGTCTTACTCCACTGAACCTGAGGAGTCTTCTAACCTGTATGCCATTTATCACTTTTCCTTTTCAATCTTGTAATACAGGTGTAATCCCAGTTGTACAAATCAGGTCCTAACAAAAAAAAGAAAGCACATTTAGCTGGGATGTTGAAAACAATTTGCTGAAGAGACTATTACAGAAGTATGGACAGGGTTAGGAGACCAGAAAGTGATACTGAGGTACCCAGGGACTAACCACAGCAAGAAGCCATTACCACTCTATACCTGAAGGGGAAGGATAGGAAAAGGAGTTATTAGATTCAGGGGAGACCAACAACTATGAATGGAGCTGCCATTTCTAGTTGCAGTCATAACCATTGCCAGAAACATAGTACTTAGACAAGGAGGAAGTACTACGTGTGTACGGGTGGCAGAGTGGGAGTGGGGGATGGGTTGGGGATGAGGGAGAGGGGGATAAATATCCTGAAATCTTTCTCTTCATGACCTCTGATCTCCTGCTGGTGCCTTCTCTTCCCTTCTATTAACTGAACCCAATAAAGAACCACAGGAATGAAAGCCCAGAGTTGTAGATTCGTCAAAGTCAGTCTCTGGTGGGTCCAGAGTAGAAAAAAGATGGGTGGAGAATGGGTCAGGCATGGGAGCTGGCAGACATAATTACTAGACCGTCAGGTGAATTCCCTTAATGCATGGAATTAGTTAAAAATCCATAAGCAAATTTTCTCTTCTGCTAATGAGTCAAGCACACGTGTGCAGTCCATAGGGAAAGTATCAGGAGTAGGGGTAATCCTTGTGTAGCTATTGAGCACTATGATTACATTATTGTGATTATATAATTATGATCATTATCCCACTATTAAACTTCAAGTTAATTAAGGGAGAGATCCTTTCTTGGTTTATTTCTATATCTAATCCCTATATCCCTATTTCCCATCAGTGCTGTGGTCAGAGTGGGCACTTTTAAATATTTATAAAAGAAAACAAACATTTACAGAGAAGAAACTCTTAATTTAGCATTAGTAAGAGCATCTATTAACCAGTACATCCTCTTGGAAATATTTCTCTAAGACACAGTATTTCTGTAACTCATATCCTGATAACATTTTGTAGGAATATTTTGATGGTTCGACCATGTTTGTTAAAGAGGACTCTGAAGGACACTTGAATCCTTGTGAAGATACTTTCAAGCAGAATAAAAAATAATGCATATGAAATTAGAAAAAAGGAAAGAAAGCCCAGTATGGAAATTATTGAAATAGACATACAAGAAATAGAGATTTGAATATTTCGTTGTGAGAACAATTCCCATATTTGTATTAGAGAAACAATCATACTCATACCGTGTTATAAGTAGTTTCAAAGCACTTTCATAGAGAATAACAATTGGAAAAGAAAGTTAATCTAGACGTCTGTTAAACTTGCCCAACATCTCTGAGAGATGATTGCTCTGCAGGGAAAAAAGATCTCATTAAATAATTTCGACCACAGAAAACACAGTGGGAGACAGAGGGGAGAAGCTAATAATAAATTTGAATCTTATCACACTCATAATCACTGGTCAAGACAATTAAATATAAGATCGTCCATTGATCAATGGGTGATGGATAGGAAAATGGGAATCCCTTGACCTGAACCCCAGCAAGCAATTAGACAATTGATGCTTCATTGGCAAATAGGTTGACAGGAATTGCTACGGTTGGAGGTAAAATTCATCTGGATAGACAGCTAAGCCAGGTTCATCTGGGTAAATGCATCTGTGACCACCAAAATAATGGCATGTCCGAATGAAAATGATTAGGCAGACTACATCAGTATTACTAGTAGGACATTCTAGAGTCAGGATATGGTCTCAAAGCAGGCTTCCAGCATGAGTACAGTTATCACAGGTAGTGATGTCTTGGATGTCATCGTTGACATAAGGGCCATATGAATATGTGGAATAAATGCAGGTGGCTGCATGAGTGTTGTAAAGGTGTAACTTCTGGATGCTGGCCTCTGTGGCTGGGATGTATCATTGATACTTCAGCACAAATCGACTTTGTCTCTTCCATACTCCCACTCCTTGGTCCCTGGGTCTCTTGAAGGTTGCACTTAGAGAGAGCCTACATTTATCTCCCACTTTGATCCATCAGCAACAGCATCAGTAGAAGATGAAAGGCTATGAAACAGAAGAATTCATTTGGGGAGATGAAGTTGCACTCTCCAACTGGATACATTCAATTTCCTCGGAAATAATTTCTGTCCAGCCCTTTGGCTGCTTGGCACACATGACGCAGAAAAAGTGAAGGCTAAACAGTCTACTCTCTTTTGATTCTATCTGAAATATCTGAGGCTGTTGGTTCTTCTTGTTATTGTGTGGGCCTGAAGACAGTCTTAATGATAACAGCCATATGAACCAACTACAGTTGGCTTTAGGGAGAAATAAGTGTAGAATCAATTTTTAAAAGAAAACTTTTTTATTTTGAGATAATTATAAGTTCATATGCAGTTGTGAGAAATAGTACAGAGAATTCCATGTAACCTTTACCCAGTTTCCCCCAATGGTAACATTTTCCAAAATGATAATATCACAAACAGGATACTGACATGATACAATCCACCACTCTTATTCAGATTTCCCCAGTTTTACTTGTATTTATTTATGTGTTTGTGTGTGTGTGTATGTGTGCATTTAGTTCTAGACAGTTTCATTACATGTGTAGGTTTGTTGTATATACCAGGTCAAGATACAGAATATTTCCATCACCACAAGTTTACCCCTGTTACTCTTTTATGACCACACCCACTTTCTTCCTCCTACCCTCTCCACTCTGGCAACAACTGGCAACCACTAATCTTTTCTGCCTTTATCAAATGTTATGATTTCACATTTTTAATATGAATGGAATCACACAGTAAGCGTTTTTGGAATTCACTTTTTTTTTTTTGGCCCAGCATAATTCTCTAGAGAGTCATCCAAGGTGTGTGAATTGTATCGTTTTTCTATGTTATTGCTGATTAGTATTCCATGCTATGGATATACTACAGTTTGCTTAACCATTTACCCATTGAAAAACATCTGGTTTGTTTCCAGTTTTTTGCTATTACAAATAAAGCTTTTATGAACATTCATAAAAGTTTTTATGTAAACAGAAGTTTTTACTTCCCTGGGATAAATGACCAAGAGTTCAATTACCAGATCATATAGTAGTTACATATTTTCTTTTTTAAGGAATTGTCAAACTTTATTCTGGAGTACCTGAACTACTTTGCATTCCTACCAGCAAGGTATGAACATGTCTTCATGTCTCCAGGAGTGCAATTGCTGGGTTATATGTAGTTCCATGTTTAGTCATAAGAAATAGCATACTATTTTCCATGCCAATCAGCAATGCATTAGTGATTGAGTTTCTCCGTATACTTGCCAGCATTAGGCGTTGTCAGTATTTTTCTATTTTAGCCATTTTGCATTTCTCTGATGGTTAATGATCTTGAATATCTTGCCACTTGATTATCTGTCATCTGTATATCCTCTTTGTTGAAATGTTTGTGTATGTCTTTTGTCCATTTTTTTAATTGTTTCTTTTTCTATTATTGAGTTTTGAGAGTTTTTTACATTTTTTCCCCATGAAAGCTTATTTCTTTTTTTAAAATATTTATTTATTTTATTTATTATTATTTTTTTTTGGCTGAGTCGGGTCTTAGTTGCAGCATGCGTGATGTTTTGTTGCAGCGCGCGGGCTTCTCTCTAGTTGTGGCATGTGGGTTTTCTCTGTCTAGTTGTGGCCGGCGGTCTCCAGGCCACATGGGCTCTGTAGTTTGCGGCACATGGGCTCTCTCACTGAGGTGCACGAGCTCAGCAGTTGTGGCGCCTGGGCTTAGTTGCCCCATGGCATGTGGGATCTTAACTCCCCAACCAGGGATCGAACACACATCCCCTGCATTGGAAGGCAGATTCTTTACCCCTGGACCACCAGGGAAGTCCCTACATTTTTTTAGATACTAATCTTTTGTCAGATATGTAGCTTGCACAGATTTTCTCTCTTTCTGTAGCTTATCTTTCCATCCTTTTAATAGGGTCTTTAGCATAGTGAAAGTTTTTAATTCTGATGCAGTTCAACTTATCAATTTTTCCTTTTAACGATCATACTTTTGGTGTCCAACTAAGAACTCTTGGGACTTCCCTGGTGGTCCAGTGGCTAAAGCTCTGTGCTCCCAACACAGGGGGTCTGGGTTTGATCCCTGGTTAGGGAACTAGATCCCACATGCATGCCGCAACTAAGAATTTGCATGCCACAACTAAAGATCTCACATGCCGCAACTAAAGAACCCCACATGCTGCAACAAAGGTCGAAGATCCCGTGTACTGCAACTAAGAACCGGCACAGCCAAATAAATAAATAAATATTTAAAAAATCATTAACAAAAAAAAGACTAAGAATTCTTTGCCTAGAAATGATTTCCTCCTATTTTTAATTTATAGTTTTACATATTACATTTAAGTTTTTGTTCGTCTTGCTTACGGATGTTAAACTGATCCAAAATCATTTGTTAAAAAGACCATCCCCCGTCCACTGAATTTTGCACCTTTATAAAATTTTGGGGGGAATATTTGTGCGGGACTATTTTTGAGCTTTCTATTCTGTTCCATTGATCTATACATCTACCCCTCCACCAACACCACACTGTCTCGCTTACTGTAGCTGAATAGTAAGTTTATGAATTAGGTAGAATGATTCCTCTCATTTTATTCATTATCAAGATTGTTTTAGAAATTCTAGGGCTTTTGATATATTTTTAAAAAACTGAAGATCTTCTGTGATGGGATGAGTCTTGTTTTGGGGATGTTGGCCTGAGTCTGGATAAGGCAAGATCAGCATACAGATCACAAAACATTTATGGTCACTGCTACTTGTCGTTTTTTAAATTTGTTTGTTTATTTTTGGCTGCATTGGGTGTTTGTTGCTGGGCACGGGCTTTCTCTAGTTGTGGCGAGTGGGGGCTTCTCATTGAGATGGCTTCTCTTGTTGTGGAGCACGGGCTCTAAGGTGCACAGGCTTCAGTAGTTGTGGCACGAAGGCTCAGTAATTGTGGCTCACGGGCTCTAGAGCACAGGATCAGTAGTTGTGGCGCATAGGCTTAATTGCTCCGCGGCATGTGGGATCTGCCCAGACCAGGGCTCGAACCAGTGTCCCCTATATTGGCAGGCAGATTCTTAACCACTGAGCTACCAGGGAAGTCCTACTTGTCATTTTTTATATTTTCTAAATTTCTGTTAAAAACTTCTAACTTCTAGCTCTGTGCATCCATTCTTCTCCCAAGTTCTTTGATCATCTTTACCATCATTACTCCGAACTCTTTCTCGGGTACACTACCTATCTCCACTTCACTTAGTTCTTCTTCTGGGGTTTTATCTTGTTCCTTCATCTGGAACACGTTCCTCTGCTGCCTCATTTTGTTTAAGTTGCTATTTGTATTTGTATGTATGTGGTAGGTTAGTTACCTTTCTAGACCTTGGAGAAGTGGCCTTCTGTAGGAGGCATTCTATGCATTCCAGCACTCCCCTCTTGTCACTCAAGCTATATGCTCTAGGGGTTCCCCTAAGAGGGCTGCTTGGGGCCTTCTGTTTTGGTGGGCTGACTATGTGGGCAGTCTTGTGGGCTTGGTTGGCCCCTAGCCTGGTTCGTTGTCAGGCTCTGCCTTGTGTGGACACTGCTGGCTGGCTGCTGGTTAGAAGGACCTGTTCAGAAGGCGGCTGACTACAGAAACCCAGGAGGCCCCAGGGCTACTGCTGGCTCACTGGTGGACGGAGTCAGGGTCCAGACAACTCCAGGGCTGTTGTCCCCCCACTGGTGGGTGCAGCCAGGTCCTGGGATTAGTGCTGGATTACTGGCAGGCAGAGCCAGGTCCTGATGTCTGCTGCAGGGCCCAGGGATCCCAGAGCTGGTGTCAGATCACTGCGGAGGGGGTAAGGGCAGGGGGCAGGGCAGTTCCTGATACAGTTGGGTATGGGGTCCCAGGTGTCCCAAAGCTTGTGTTGGCCTGTTAGTGGGCAAGGCCAGGGGCCATGGTCCCAGGGCAGGTTCTGGCCTGCTGTGGGCAGGCTGGGGGATTGTGTTTTTCTTGTGTCTGTCTGGTGTCTGCCCCTGGTGGGTGGGGCTCCTCTAGAGGTTTGTACAGGCTTCCTGGAGGGCAGGGCTGCCTGCAGTGCAGGGCCAGTGACTGCCCACTGGTGGGTGGAGCTGGGTCTTGGCCCTCTGGAAGGCTAGGCTGTGGACTCAGGCAGTCTTTAGGCAGCCTGTCTGCTGATGGATGGGGCTGTGTCCCTGCCCAGTTAGCTGTTTGCACTGAGGCATCCCAGCACACCTGCAGGCTGTTGGCTGCGGCCAGGTGTTGGCGCTAATGAGCTAACTGCGCCTCCAGCACCGACTTCCGGGTGGTAGAACGAGCGCCGCTGCCGCTGCCTCAGCCGCTGCCTGTGGCTCTGCGCCGCCGACCCACCTCCGGCCTCTCCAGGAGACTCTCCTAGACCAGAAGGTAGGTCTGGCCCAGGCTCCTATCAAATTACTGCTTTTGTGCTGGGTCCTGGTGCACGTGAGGTTTTGTGTGCGCCCTTTAAGAGTGAAGTCTCTATTTAATTCCCCACCCCGTCCTGTGGGGCTCCCAAATTTAAGTTTGCCTGGCCTTCAAAGCCAAATGCTTTGGGGTCTCACCTTGCCGGTGCAGGACTCCCCAAAGTGGGGCTCGGCACCCTGACTCCTGTGGGAGAATCTCTGCACTGTGGTTATTCTCCAGTTTGTGCGTCACCCACCCGGGGTTATGCGACTTGATTATATCATAAGTCTGCCCCTCGTACCTGTCTCCTTGTGGTTCCGTCGTTATGTTTCATTATAGAAAATCTTTCTTGGTAGGTTCTGGTCTTTTTCATCAATGGTTCTGCAGATAGTTGTGATTTTGGTGTGCTCGTGAAAGGAGGTAGCTCAGGGTCCGCCATCTTGGCTGCTCTCTAAGAACGCCGACTTATCTGCTCCCTGCTGCTTGTTTTGGTCTCTAAGGTTCTGAGACAAATTCAGCCGTATAATCAAGGCTATTCAGGGATGTACGGATGCACTGGGTCCCATAATTTGGAAAGCAGTTGGAATAGCTAATGTTACCGAATCAGGTTGTAGGGACCTGATTCAGGCCCTAGCCTGGCTGAGGCCCTTTGCTTTGGCAGGGCAGGGGGAGGGTTCTTTTTCCGTTTGGTTTCCAGCAGCCAATAAGGAAACAGAAGCTGAAATCAACACAGCACAAGCTTTATTCGGTGGTCGAAGAATGGAGAAGCGGGAACTAAGTTCACAGATCAACTTCTCACCTATATGTGAAAGGGATTTAATTTTAAAACGTAAAGACAAAGGGAGGAGGAGTGAGGCTAATGATGGGGAGGCATAGGCATTAGTTTACTGGGGAAGAGGCAGAGCTTTTTTGAGGGATTGGGGTGCCATCCACTTTTTATCCGTTTTTTGGTTCTTAATGTCCAGTCAAGGCCACTGGTGGGTGTGTCATTTAATATGATGATGTAGTAAAATCAAGGTATTGGGTTGGCCAAAACTTTCGTTCGGGTTTTTCCATAAGATGTTACGAAAAACCCCTAACAAACTTTTTGGTCAGCCCCGGTGAAAAGAGACTCAGGGTCTGTTGGAGGTCAGATTCATGCCATCTTGGTCCCAGCTGATTCCATCTGTTTTTATGTTGTTTGTCTGTTTGTAGCTTCCTTTCTTATCTCTGATCCTTTAACGTAAAGATTTATGTTACCTGCTGCTGGAGGTGGGGCGTGGCAGGTTTTGAGCTAGGACACTCCCACTAAATGTGGGGGTTGATGGATTTTGAGCAAAGACCCAGAGCAGCTCTGGCAACGCTAAGAGAATTAAAGAAATAACATTTGGGATCTAGGATCTCAAGCAGAAGAAGAAAATATTCTTTTCTTCTCTCTCTCCACCTTTTATCTCTGCTTATCTTTTCATGTTGAACTCACTTTTTGCTGTTGCAAAGAAGCTTCCTCTCTGAGGCTGGGTTGGGTATCTGACTGTAGACTTAAATTAATAAGCTTAGAATACCATGAACTCCTAGTGAGAAAGTGTATTGCTTGGGAATTCTGGAAGAAAAGTTCTGGGAAAGATTATGATTGGCTGGACTTTGGTCCAGAGATTATCTCTCAAACAATATCTATGGTGAGAGGGATGGGGTATTCTTTTTTTTTTTTTTTTTTTTGAAATGCAAACCAGGTTTATTACTATGAATATATCAAAATCTTTTTAAAAGTAGTCATTGAATAGGGCTTTTCACTTAAAGAGAGGGATGGGGTATTCTAATTGGAATGGGGAGGTGTGACTGACATTATGATTGGCATCACACATGTCATAGTGCAAGTGGAAGCTTAATTCTGCAACCTCAGGGACCCTTTTTTCTTTCCAAAGATTGTTTTGAAAAATAACTTCTCTTCTTTAGGATATGAACCTTTTCTTGATTAAGGTACATCTCAAGTATTTTCACTATTTCTGACATGTCTTGAAACTATCTATTATGGTAATATAGTCTGCTATGAGAGTGATTGGTCTCATCAGTGGTCAACTGCCTTTAATGTAAATAAACAGCCCACCACTTGCTATTAAAGAAAAGTTAAGGTGAGCCCTTTAGGTGATATTTGCTCATTGTGTTGACACATGGGTCCTGGTGTGCAGAGGATTCAGGAAGGACTTGTCTGGCAGATATGCCAACCAAAAGTGACAGCACCTGTCATAGTGACCTTTAGCACTTCCCTCCAGCTCTGTCTCTGCATGGATCAAGCTCAACCTTCCCCAAAGCCAGTCTTTGGCCTTCTCATATCTGCTGTGTTTAACATAAGGAATGCCCTACGCATCTCCCAGTTGCTGCCACTCTATCAAAGCCCAGATCATTCTTCTCCTCTATAATCAGCCTTGTAAAAACGGTGGAATTCTTCCTCTGAATTCTGGAGTCACTTTATGCTCTTCTATCACTCTAGTAATTTGTACTCATGTCTCATACCATCCTCTACACACACACACAGACACACATGAATATATTGTTCTTGAGTTCTTACATATCACATTTCTTGCAGCTAACAGCATGACAGATGTTTGAGGAGGAATCTATGAACTGTTGCTTTTCTTTAATTTCTTTAGTGATTCTTGAAACTCAGTCTTCTAACCTCCTAAATAGGATTGCTCCTCCCAGGCTGAAAGGGGTTAATTGGATCAGCTCTAGAGGGCAAATTCCTTTATCGTTTACCATACTCCACTATGAGTTAGGGTGCTTAGAAGTGCAGATGTGATAGGGCTGGTCCTAGTATGCCCCTGTTTCTCCCTTCTCTGTCGAAATTGTCCCAGTTTGGATAACAAATTATATGGTCCTCTTGTCTGACGTTAGGGTAGTGTGGGAAGGCCATCCACAAAAGCACTTCAATGCCAGTCGGGCCTTATGTGGATGGGTGGCCTGGCTGGGCTGTGGTGCTGGTCTCTGCCATGGCTAATGACATAGATTTCTGCTCAGGCTGCAGTGCTTCTTTAAGGAGCAAAAGAAAAGATTCCCTCACTTAATGTGCCTTGTAAAACGTTCAGCCAAGTGTGTGTGTTCCAGCCAAGAATGTCTGGATCGGATAGTTAAAGATCTTTACCAAGCACACTTCTTTTCACCAGGGTTTACCCTGATTAGTTTCTAGGGTCTCCAACCTCAGAAAAACTTAAATCCTAAGATGTTTAATTGGCTTCCATTCTCACATATTTTATAATATCAGCTTTAGGGGGAAAATCTTGATCTGTTGAAGGAGCAAAATGTAAGAACTATTTACTCCAATGAAGTGCTTTTAGAGGGAGAAATTCAACTAACAATATCCCAAATATAGTACCCATTTCAAGGGATGTCAATTTATAAAAATGTAGTATTTCATTCTTTTCTCAGCGTAATGCCTAAGTCATACTTTGAACATTTATAAGTGACAACTTCAAGGCTGACTCGGTTATATTTTATTATCTAGAAGACATTTTTTAAAAACTTTATTGAAGTATAATTGATTTACAATGTTGTGTTAATTTCTACAGTGTTGCCAAGTGATTCAGTTATACATATATGTATATACATTCTTTTTCATATTCTTTTCCATTATGGTTTATCACAGGATATTGAATATAGCTCTTTGTGCTATACAGTGGGACCTTGTTGTTTATCCATTCTGTATATAATAGTTTGAATCTGCTAATCCCAAACTCTCAATCCATCCCTTCCCCACCCTCCCTAGGAGACATGTTTTTAATTTCAAAATGAGCATTTCTGGTCTTGATCTGTTCCCTTTGATAGATAAAATACCCTGAAGTGTTTAAGATTGTAAAATAATATTTACTGAAGTTTTCTGTTTTTTTTTAAGGAAACTTTGTTTAATTGGGCTTATTTATTCTAAACTTGCATTAATAATCTTATTTCCCTGAATCTTTTCACATAGCTGGTGGTTTCCCCTCTATTTGCACAAATTTACAAGTATAGTGCAATACTAAGACTTGAAATGAGTTCTCTTATGGGGTGTTTAAGTCTTGATGGAGAGAGAAGGATGCTTAAACTCAGTCAAGTTATACTTGGCTAAATTAGGAACCGAGGTGCTTTTGGGAAGTCCAGAGAAGTAGGAGTGGGAAAAGGCTCCTTAAGAGTTCCAGGGCTATGTCACACAACTTCACACATGAATGCCTCGTAGTCCTTACAGTCAGTTGATGAAGTGCCTATTTGTTTACTGGCCTGAGAGGCCTCAGTATGCAGCAGCCACCACATGTGCCTTCATAGTTTACTACACGTATCAGCTGCTCTGGAAGCCCCAGCTCTCGGTACATTTGAGTACGGTTTTTATACGGTCATGATCTCCCATCACCTTGCTGACAATCATTCCTCACCATAACTCCTGTTGTTTGATTAGGGATATTAGCTGCATTCCTCTGGCTGATTAGTCTTTTTATTTAGTGCTTGATAATATTTTCCTTTGCGTGTAATCAGTAGGTTAGCCTTCCCTTTGGTGACCTTTGGATATCACAATTTAATTTCATTATTAATCATCATCATAATTATTATTAACAACAGCTTTCACATATTGAGTTGTAGGTAAGTGCCAAGCAGTGTGCTACCAAGGTCTTGATGAAGTATACTGCAATCTAAACTGGATGACGTGCTCAAGAAAATGACCTGGGACTTGGCACATATGACCACATGATCCCCAAGTTCTGTGTTAGAGTCACCTATAAAATGGGCTTCAGTTTGTCTCCACCTCTTTATGCCCCAACTTGCAATACACGGTCTGCATCATGCTCATCTGATTTATTAGAATTACTTTTTTTTATTGGGGAGAGTATCTCTCATATAGCTTCCAGATTAAGTGATACAACCACTACCACAGCACTTAGAAGCTTCCAACGTGCCCTCCACCCACAATCAGATGGCATCGTTTTCCAGAGATGATCAGTCTGTTTTTTTTTTTTTTTTGAGATGATCAGTTTTTGAATTTTGTGCACATCATTCCCTTACTGTTCATTGTGATATAACCCTACAGAATCATCTGGGCCATTGCGGAAAGGAAACTGAGAATCAAAGCTGGAGAGAATGTGTTTACGTGTCAGTGGCAAAGTGTATAAAAGCTGAAGTTTTGGGCCTTAACCTTGGTGTTGCCTGCCATCTCTGTGTGTTCTTAGATAAGAAACTTCACCTCTCTGAGTTGCCTACATGTAGAACTGACATACTGAGAATAGTTACATAGGGTACCATGATAAAGCAAAGCATGTTTCAGGATCTTGCACCATGGCATACAATGTCTAACAATGGTTCATTCTGAAAACCACTACAAAATATAAATGCTAAATCTAAAATGTTAAAAAAAATGATTAAACGTAAGTGTATTGTTGTTTGTATTCTATTATTTTATTCAGTAATTCTTCACTAGTTGGAACTACAGTCATCCATCAGTATCTGCAGGAAGGGTGGGATTGGGTACAGGAGCCCCCACTGATAGCAAAATTCATGGATGCTCGAGTCCCTTACATAAAATGATGTAATGAAATGAGTACAGTCTGCCCTCGGTATCTGTGGATGCCAAACCCGTGGAACCAGAGGCTGACTGTATTTTCATTGTTTCCTGTATAACTCCTCCAAATGGGCCTGACCAACCTAGCAACATATGTTGTCCCTGATGTAACAGGAAAGCTCTAGGATTTGTCATTCCTTTATGACCTCAGTAGTGAATCAGTCTTTCAGCACTGACATTTTTCTGTTTCTTCATCTTCCAGTAACCAGTCTTGATGTGCATTTTTTCCTTTTTCATTCTGATACAGTCATTCATTTATCTATCCCTTTATTCAACCAACAGATGTCTATTGAATTCTTGCTGTGTTCCAGGTACTGTGCTAAGAGTTGAGGTTAGTTGGTGACTAAGATCGACATGACCACTCTCTTCACAAAACTAAGCTTTTTATAAACTGAACAATTTATGATTTGACACAGCCCTGTTTATCTACCTACCATCTTGGCTCTTAACTAAGATGATTCCTTTAGCTAACTCAGGTTGCTTTGAGGAAATAACCCTTTCTATTTGGGACAGTTATGGCCTTGGGGTTTTTCTACTACAGTTAAAGTAATTTTCTATGAGGTTCTTTAATAGTGAAGGGATTTAACCTCACTAGCTGTTGGAAATTGTATAGTCATAGCTATACATTTACCTGAGTAACATGCGTATTTTACTGCTACAGTGAATCATCTCCTTTCATAAATGCCTCATAAAATAAGAATGATAAAAAAAAACCCAACTTTTAAAAATTCTAACAAAGAGCTTGTTTCAGGAATATGCCACATTAATTTTCTTCATGTTTGTATGAGCTCTGATCCTTAAGTTACTAACCAGTGTTGTTTCAAATGCTAGCTATGAGCTTACCTGTGCTTACGTCAGAATCCACTAACTGTGAAGAATCATTTCAGGGTCCCTTTTACCATATCTCTTTTAGGAAATGCCTTTTCCCTACTGAGCCTATCTTCAAAGGGACAGTAAGGACATTCTCTCCAGATCCCAACCTGACTTTTTAAATGCATGTTTTCATCTCTTTCTAGTGTCTTTCCAATAGCAGAATATCTCCTCTGCTGGAATTTGGCACCATGGTTTTCCTCTTAACTGTAAGGTCTTTGTTTGGTCTATATTTATTTCATGGCCTAAAAGTCTGCTAAATGAACCTTGGGTTATGCTATTTGCCTTACCTTTTCCTAAACTACATGAAACAGAAACTAGTTTTTTTTTTTTTAATGGTTCAGAAACATGTAAATCTCTTTGCTTGAAACTAAATCTTAACTTCAGTAGAGGGTTTTGCCTTAAAATGCTGATAAATTTAAAACATTTCACAAAATAAAATAGCATGGTGTCAGATTTACCTTGCATTCTATTTGTTTAAGAAACATACCCACAAGCTTCAATACATTTTAATAGGCTACTAAATTCTATTTTCTTGCTTTACATATGCTAAATAACTAACCCACAGCAGGAATAATGTCTTTATTCTTTTAGCTCATTAAGTAAGAAAAAGAAAATTGTAAAGGAATTTATAAAGAATGTAAAACAGCACTAAAAATTACCTGAAATGTATAATTGACTGTTTGAAGTCTTGTTTTTGGCTATCAACTCCTTTGTCAGTTCTTCTTTTAGCATTTAATTTTCCCAGCATTCATTCATCCAGTCTTTAAGTAAACATTTAAATATCTGTTATTCTGAGTCACTGATTTAGGCATTGTTGTAAAAGGCATGATCCTAGCCATCTAGGAGCTTAGAGAATAGAAAGCAAAATGGTAGATAAATCATAAATTGAAATATGATGTAAGTGATATCAAGTCACTTACCCATCCATTCATTCAGTCATTCCTTAATTCTTTATTTGATTCTTAAATATTTTGGAATTTACACAATATATCAAATATGAGCCGTACAAAGACAAATAAGACTTAGTTTATAACATCAAGTAACAGACAGTCTATAGGAAAAGGCAGACACACATACACAAAAATGATGTTTCAAATATAATAATAGAGATATGTACAAGGCATTATCGGAGAAGAGAGAAGGGGAACATTCATCCTTATATGGGAGTTGGGGAAATTTTTCTCAACAATACCTGAGGGAAGAGAAAGGAGAATTTTCAAGGCCTGGAGTACAGTATAAGCAAAGGCAGAGGCACGGAACAATATGAAATATGTTTTCGTTTTTCTGGAACGTTATGCATAAAGGAGGGAATGGTGAATTAGGCAGTCTTTATTTGAAGTAGCCGTCCTTCTTTGTCATCTGCCATGAGAACGAGGAGGAGATGTGATCCTCCTCAATTCCTATGGTCATCCTCCAACCATACAGTAAGTTCAGCCTCCCATTTCAGCTGTATTCTTCACATCCCTTCCTCACCTCTCCTCCACAGAAGAAAGGACAGAAGCATGAAAGCTGGCAGAATCTCGTGACTCCCCTTAAAGCTGCTGCTTGCATGTGAGGTGCACCAGGTCTACTTACATTCCTTTAGCTGAGGCAGTCTTCCCCATGCATGTATGTGTGAATCGTGCAGCAGTGATGATCAAAGCTCATAGACCATCTGGTATGGCATGGGCACAGATCAATCAGAATGGATGCGCTGGGATCAGGTTCTAGTGGCTCCTTGCTGTGCACATGTTATTACAGTAGTTGCTCACGTGGGTGGGATATTGGGGAATCCAGAGGAGAGGCTGAGTTAGCTCGAGCAGTGTGAAACTCTGGGTGACTCAAGACTGTGGGTGTTTACCAATCAGTAGAAAAGTATTTCAGTATTTCAACAGTCATTTAAGCTACATTGGTGTGTACTGGATGACTGTTAGCCTTGTAAGTGTGCATGCTTGTGTGTGTGTGCACACACGCATGTGTGTGTAGGCAGATTGAGTGTGATGATAAGGAAAATAGAGTATTCTAGGATTATTCCTATTTTTGGCTTGGGTGGTAACTTAGTGAGGTGATGCTGAGCAAGAAAGAGACAATGCAGGAGGAAAATGATCAGAGAAAAGATAGTGAATTAGTGCTTTGGTTACATATTAATTACATATGTGCTAAAAAGTTCAATTGTTGGTTCCTTATGTCACTCAGACCTCAGAGGAGAGTTCTTGCTGGAGATAAACTGGACATTGTAGAATCGTCAAGAGGTCATCAAGACACAAAATGCTGAAGGCATAAAAGAAAGGTTGTTACAGTTGTACAATTGAAAATATACAATTTATGAATATCAAATACTTAAACTTTATAATAAAAGCCACAGAACACTTGAAGAATGTGATATATTATGGCAGATAAACTCTTAATTATTTTAATATAAAAAGCACATGCAATCTTAATAAAACACCAACCCAACATTAAAAAAATGATAAATATAAATAAATATGAATAGCTTATAAACCTATAGGATGACTCCAACTCTCACAACTACATTAAAATGGCTTTGTAAATATTTGACTTATCAAACAGAAATGTAAAAATATTTCAAAATAAATAGTGCTGAATGGGATGGAAGGAAATGCATACCCGTGTATGTTGCTGTTGGAAGTGTTAATCGGTGTTCCCTCTTTGACAACCAATTTGTTAATACCTATAAAATATAGGTATTAACAAATACCTGTACTTTATAGGTAAGTTAAAAAATTCTACAAGCAGAGTATCCTCTAATTTCTGCATATGAAAAGTGCAGATACATGGAGACTTAGAAATACATGTACATATTCTGATAGACTATTCAAGAAATTTTTGTTGTGATTGCTTCTTTGCAGAGAGACTTGGGATCTGGTGAAAGTAAAGCAGTTCATTTACACTGACATGAAACAATGTGTTTTATGTTTAAGTGTTCAAAGTTTTATCATTTGCTTATGCTATTTTTACCTCTTAAAAAAAAAACCATTTTAGGTACAGGTAAATATTTGACAAAGCAGTGTGTGTATATGGATATTTAGATGTAGGAAATAATCATACAGATTTATAAACATGTTTCAGAAATATCCCTCACACATCAAGCAGTTTCAGAACAATGCTTCTAATGGTTTGTATGCAAATTACTCAGACGCAGATGAGCTTCTCTAGGGTTTGAAAATTTAAAGAAAGAAAACAACTTGCATGAAGATTTTTGGTTTTTAAGAGTCATATCTACACTTTAAAATGAAAAAAAACTATCTGTAACAGTATGTTCACTCAGTCTATAATGTGCCTAAGCTATCAGAAAATCTGGTGATTCTATATATTATCCCTGTGCCCAAACCACAATGAGGTTATGTATAAACAAAGTAAAAGATTAATCTCCCTGAGTTTTCTGCCATGAAAACTCAAATATTTACTCTCTCCTTTTGGAATATATTTGCATAATAAAGATTTAATTTTTTTCCAGACTTCTTTAATGGAACTGGGAGAAAAACAGTTTTATCAGCTGTGAGATTTACATGTCAATATTGAATGAGGACAGAAGAAAATGGGCATGTTTACCTTATGTCAGAAATTTGAAGGAAAACAGTCTGAAAATGATCTGAATTTAGGTTTTTGGTTTTTACTGACTGGGGCAATAAAGGGAAGTTAGAAAATGTATCTCTCATTTCTCGAGTTACTCTTCAAAATTCAATACAGTGGAAATTTCATGTGAAACTTCTTTTCTCTAGAAGCCATGATGCTTTATAATAAACATCCTTATTTCACCAGATAGGTTGTGCTTTGGCCAGAATGTTTCAAAATCCCTCCCAGTGTCCCTGTCCCTGTACTCCAACACTCATTCCATTTGCATATTTCCACAGGCTCTGCAGATAATTATAGATTAGAGTTATATTATTTTAACAAATATGATGTCAGATTACCACGTATGCTTGTCAGGCTAGAGTTATATTATTTTACCATATGTGATGCAAATCCATAAATGATTTCCTAGGAATACGTAAATAGGTAAATTATTCCAGCCAAATGCAAAGATGACATTAGCAAATTATTAAGAAGCAAAAGAATCAGCTTTTATTTTATTTTATTTTTTTAACATCATTATTAGAGTATAATTGCTTTACAATGGTGTGTTAGTTTCTGCTTTATAACAAAGTGAATCAGTTATACATATACATATGTTCCCATATCTCTTCGCTCTTGCATCTCCCTCCCTCCCACCCTCCCTATCCCACCCCTCTAGGTGGTCACAAAGCACCGAGCTGATCTCCTGCTACTATGCAGCTGCTTCCCACTAGCTATCTATTTTACATTTGGTAGTGTATATATGTCCATGCTACTCTTACTTCGACCCGGCTTACCCTTCCCCCTCCCCGTGTCCTCAAGTCCATTCCCTAGTCGGTAGGTATCTTTATTCCCTTCTTGCCCCTAGGTTCTTCTGACTTTTTTTTTTTTTTTTTCAGATTCCATATATATGTGTTAGCATACGGTATTTGTTTTTCTCTTTCTGACTTACTTCACTCTGTATGACAGTCTCTAGGTCCATCCACCTAACTACAAATAACTCAGTTTCGTTCCTTTTTATGGCTGATTAATATCCCATTGTATGTATGTGCCACATCTTCTTTATCCGTTCATCTGTCGATGGACACTTAGGTTGCTTCCATGTCCTGGCTATTGTAAATAGAGCTGCAATGAACATTTTGGTACATGACTCTCTTTGAATTATGGTTTTCTCAGCGTATATGCCCAGTAGTGGGATTGCTGGGTCATATGGTAGTTCTATTTTTAGTTTTTTAAGGACCCTCCGTACTGTTCTCCATAGTGGCTGTATCAATTTACATTCCCACCAACAGTGCAAGAGGGTTCCCTTTTCTCCACACCCTCTCCAGGATTTACTGTTTGTAGATTTTTTGATGATGGCCATTCTGACCTGTGTAAGGTAAAACCTCATTGTGGTTTTGATTTGCATTTCTCTAATGATTACTGATGTTGAGCATTCTTTCATGTGTTTGTTGGCAGTCTGTATATCTTCTTTGGAGAAATGTCTGTTTAGGTCTTCTGCCCATTTTTGGAGTGGGTTGTTTGTTTTTTTGATATTCAGCTGCATGAGTTGCTTGTATGTTTTGGAGATTAATCCTTTGTCAGTTGCTTCATTTGCAAATATTTTCTCCCATTCCGAGGGTTGTCTTTTGGTCTTGTTTATGATTTCCGTTGCTGTGCAAAAGCTTTGAAGTTTCATTAGGTCCCATTTGTTTATTTTTGTTTTTATTTCCATTTCTCTAGGAGGTGGGTCAAAAAGGATCTTGCTGTGATTTATGTCATAGAGTGTTCTGCCTATGTTTTCCTCTAAGAGTTTGATGGTGTCTGGCCTTATGTTTAGGTCTTTAATCCATTTTGAGTTTATTTTTGTATACGGTGTTAGGGAGTGTTCTAATTTCATTCTTTTTATATGTAGCTGTCCAGTTTGCCCAGCACCACTTTTTGAAGAGGATGTCTTTTCTCCACTGTATATTCTTGCCTCCTTTATCAAAGATAAGGTGACCATATGTGCGTGAGTTTATCTCTGGGCTTTCTATCCTGTTCCATTGATCTATATTTTTGTTTTTGTGCCAGTACCATACTGTCTTGATTACTGTAGCTTTGTAGTATAGTCTGAAGTCAGGGAGCCTGATTCCTCCAGCTCCGTTTTTCTTTCTCAAGATTGCTTTGGCTTTCAGGGTCTTTTGTGTTTCCATACAAATTGTGAAATTTTTTGTTCTAGTTCTGTGAAAAATGCCATTGGTAGTTTGATAGGGATTGCATTGTATCTGTAGATTGCTTTGGGTAGTAGAGTCATTTTCACAAAGTTCATTCTTCCAATCCAAGAACATGGTATATATCTCCATGTATTTGTATCATCTTTAATTTCTTTCATCAGTGTCTTATAATTTTCTGCATACAGGTCTTTTGTCTCCTTAGGTAAGTTTATTCTTAGATATTTTATTATTTTTGTTGCAATGGTAAATGGGAGTGCTTTCTTAATTTTACTTTCAGATTTTTCATCACAAGTGTATAAGAATGCAAGATATTTCTGGGCATTAATTTTTTATCCTGCTTCTTTACCAGATTCATTGATTAGCTCTAGTTGTTTTCTGGTAGCATCTTTAGGATTCTCTATGTATAGTATCATGTCATCTGCAGTGATAGCTTTACTTCTTCTTTTCCAGCTTGAATTCATCTGATTTCTTTTTCTTCTCTAATTGCTGTGGCTAAAACTTCCAAAACTATGTTGAATAAGAGTGGTGAGTGTGGGCAACCTTGTCTTTCTCCTGATGTTAGTGGAAATGGTTTCAGTTTTTCACCATTGAGGATGATGTTGGCTGTGGGTTTGTCATATATGGCCTTTTTTATGTTGAGGAAAGTTCCCTCTATGCCTACTTTCTGCAGGGTTTTAATCATAAATGGGTGTTGAATTTTGTCAAAAGCTTTCTCTGCATCTATTGAGATGATCATATGGTTCTTCTCCTTCAATTGTTAATATGGTGTATCATGTTGATTGATTTGCGTATATTGAAGAATCCTTGCATTCCTGGGATAAACCCCTCTTGATCATGGTGTATGATCCTTTTAATGTGCTGTTGGATTCTGTTTGCTAGTATTTTGTTGAGGATTTTTGCATCTATGTTCATCAGTGATATTGGCCTGTAGTTTTCTTTCTTTGTGACATCTTTGTCTGGTTTTGGTATCCGAGTGATGGTGGCCTCATAGAGTGCGTTTGGGAGTGTTCCTCCCTCTACTATATTTTGGAAGAGTTTGAGAAGGATATGTGTTAGCTCTTCTCTAAATGTTTGATAGAATTCGCCTGTGAAGCCATCTGGTCCTGGGCTTTTGTTTGTTGGAAGATTTTTAATCACAGTTTCAATTTCATTGCTTGTGATTAGTCTATTCATATTTTCTGTTTCTTCCTGTTTAAGTCTTGGAAGGCTGTGCATTTCTAAGAATTTTTCCATTTCTTCAGGGTTGTCCATTTTATTGGCTTATAGTTGCTTGTAGTAATCTCTCATTATCCTTTGTATTTCTGCAGTGTCAGTTGTTACTTCTCCTTTTTCATTTCTAATTCTATTGATTTGAGTCTTCTCCCTTTTTTTTTGATAAGTCTGGCTAATGTTTTATCAATTTTGTTTATCTTCTCAAAGAACCAGCTTTTAGTTTTATTGATCTTTGCTATTGTTTCCTTCATTTCTTTTTCATTTATTTCTGATCTGATCTTTATGATTTCTTTCCTTCTGCTAACTTTGGGGTTTTTTTTATTCTTCTTTCTCTGATTGCTTCAGGTGTAAGGTTAGGTTGTTTATTTGAGATGTTTCTTGTTTCTTAAGGTAGGATTGTATTGCTAAAAACTTCCCTCTTAGAACTGCTTTTGCTGCATCCCATAGGTTTGGAGTCTTTGTGTTTTCACTGTCATTTGTTTCTAGGTATTTTATGATTTCCTCTTTGATTTCTTCAGTGATCTCTTGGTTATTAAGTAGTGTGTTGTTGTTTAGCCTCCAGGTGTTTGTATTTCTTACAGATTTTTTCCTGTAATTGATATCTAGTCTCATAGTGTTGTGGTCGGAAAAGATACTTGATACGATTTCAATTTTCTTAAATTTACCAAGGCTTGATTTGTGACCCGAGATATAATCTATCCTGGAGAACGTTCCATGAGCACTTGAAAAGAAAGTTTAATCTGCTGTTTTTTGATGGAATGTCTTATAAATATCAATTAAGTCCATCTTGTTTAATGTACCATTTAAAGCTTGTGTTTCCTTATTTATTTTCATTTTGGACGATCTGTCCATTGGTGAAAGTGGGTTGTTAAAGTCCCCTACTATGAATGTGTTTCTGTCGATTTCCCCTTTTATGGCTGTTAGTGTTTTCCTATGTATTGAGGTGCTCCTATGTTGGGTGCATAAATATTTACAATTGTTATATCTTCTTCTTGGATTTATCTCTTGATCATTATGTAGTGTCCTTCTTTGTCTCTTGTAATAGTCTTTGTTTTAAAGTCTATTTTGTTTGATATGAGAATTGCTACTCCAGATTTCTTTTGCTTTCCATTTGCATGGAATATCTTTTTCCATCCCCTCACTTTCAGTCTGCATGTGTCCCCACGTTTGAAGTGGGTCTCTTGTAGACAGCATATATATGGGTGTTGTTTTTTTATCCATTCAGCCAGTCTATGTCTTTTTGTGGGAGCATTTAATCCATTTACATTTAAGGTAATTATCGATATGTATGTTCCTATTACCATTTTCTTAATTGTTTTGGGTTTATTATTCTGGGTCTTTTCCTTCTCTTGTGTTTCCTGCCTAGAGAAGTTCCTTTAGCATTTGTTGTAAAGCTGGTTTGGTGGTGCTGAATTCTCTTAGGTTTTGCTTGTCTGTAAAGCTTTTAATTTCTCTGTCAAATTTGAATGAGATCCTTGCTGGGTAGAGTAATCTTTGTTGTAGATTTTTCTCCTTCCTCACTTTAAATATGTCCTGCCACTCCCTTCTGGCTTGCAGAGTTTCTGCTGAAAGATCAGCTATTAACCTTATGGGGATTCCCTTATGTGTTATTTGTTGTTTTTCCCTTGCTGCTTTTAATATTTTTTCTTTGTATTTAATTTTTGATAGTGTGATTAATATGTGTCTTGGCGTGTTTCTCCTTGGATTTATCCTGTATGGGACTCTCTGTGCTTCCTGGACTTCATTAACTATTTCCTTTCCCATGTTAGGGAAGTTTTCAACTGTAACCTCTTCAAATATTTTCTCAGTCCCTTTCTTTTTCTCTTCTTCTTCTGAGACCCCTATAATTCGAATGTTGGTGTGTTTAATATTGTCCCAGAGGTCTCTGAGACTGTCCTCAATTCTTTTCATTCTTTTTTCTGTATTCTGCTCTGCAATAGTTATTTCCACTATTTTATCTTCCAGGTCACTTATCCATTCTTCTGTCTCAGTTATTCTTCTATTGATCCCTTCTAGAGAATTTTAAATTTCATTTATTGTATTGTTCATCACTGTTTGTTTGTTCTTTAGTTCTTCTGGGACCTTGTTTAACGTTTCTTGTATTTTCTCCATTCTATTTCCAAGATTTTGGATCATCTTTACTATCATTATTCTGAATTCTTTTTCAAGTAGACTGCCTATTTCCTCTTCATTTGTTAAGTCTGGTGGGTTTTTGCTTTGCTCCTTCATCTGCTGTGTGTTTCTCTGTCTTCTCATTTTGCTTATCTTACTGTGTTTGGGGTCTCCTTTTCGCAGGCTGCAGGTTCGTAGTTTCCGTTGTTTTTGGTGTCTGTCCCCAGTGGCTAAGGTTGGTTCAGTGGGTTTTGTAGGCTTCCTGGTGGAGGGGACTAGTGCCTGTGTTTTGGTGGATGAGGCTGGATCTTGTCTTTCTTGTGGGCAGGACCACATCTGGTGGTGTGTTTTGGGGTGTCTGTGGCCTAATTATGGTTTTAGGCAGCCTCTCTGCTAATGGGTGGGGTTGTGTTCCTGTCTTGCTACTTGTTTGGCATGGGGTGTCCAGCACTGTAGCTTGCTGGTCATTGAGTAGAGCTGGGTCTTGGCGTTGAGATGGAGATCTCCGGGAGATTTTCACTGTTTAATATTCCGTGGAGCTGGGAGGTCTCTTGTGGACCAGTGTCCTTGACTTGGCTCTCCCACCTCAGTGGCACAGCCCTGACCCCTAGCTGGAGCACCAAGAGCCTGTCCTGCACACGGTAGACCACCAGTTGATTATAAAAAGATGTAAGTCAGGAGCAGGCAGATGGAAGAGATGCAGAGGGCAGGTATGGGGAGAGGGTGTGGACCTTCCATGCCCTCTCCAGGAACCACTCTCCTAGCACCTCCGCGTGTTCACCAACCTGGAACAGAATCAGCTTTTAAAGTTTGAACACACTTCTGCTTCTAGGCAGGTATGTTTATTTTGCTGTTACATGTTTTCCTTAGGTTATTCAAGGCAAATTACCTAAATTTTCTTAATGCCATATGACTCTCTTTTTTCTAGAAACTTGTATTTATGTGTTAATCTGGATGATATGTATAAAACTTCAGGTTATTTTAATTTTATTTCTTAGAAAATTTAACTCATATGTACATATACCTAGGTTTTGAAATGATAGAGTTTAAATATAATACTATATTAAACTTGTTTCCAGTATAATTTTTCTCAACTTTCAGATGTCAATTAAGAGAGTAAAATAACTTGCCCAAGTATGCAAAGCTATTAAGAGACAAATAAGATCCCTGAGCTGCCTGACTGGGAAAACGCCCTCTATTTTCACCACCTTGCAGTTCTCTTAATAGCCCTGAACTATCTTTTCTTCACACCATTAAAAGGAAGCTGCACAAGTTTCACTAGGTGTTTTCATCATTTGGAAAGGTAGTGTGTAAGTACTTCCCAAAACAGATCCATGGGGTTCACAGTAAGCTGTAATGAAATCCTAGAAATTAATGTGCGGTAAAGCTTAACAGATCTCAACCCTCTGGCTGCCTTGAGGCCGCACAGTGCAGCCACGCTTGTGTAATCAGAGTCCTCCTTCGGAACACTGTTGTAGCTACAAGGCTATGCTCCTGGGTCTAAGCTGTGGCCATGAAATTGAAGCAAGCTAAATGACCTACAAGGAACTGTTCCAGACCCAGTTCCATAAAACATTGGCATTGAGTAAAATTAATCTGTTTTCTGTGCCTCTTGCTATTGCGTTGCCAAGGAAGTCCCTGCAATCTTTTGGCCTAAAAAAAGGGAAAATGAAGCCATGGTTCTAATGTGAATCTTCATCCTTGGTCTGGTCATGGAAAAATGTCTCCTTATTCTTTTTAGCACAAAGCTCTCATAATCATTCTATCTTGGATGCCATACAGTTGAAATAGCACGCTGGAATCAGTAGGGAGAGAAATGTTTACAGTTAAAGCACTGTGTGATTAGGAGGTCTTGTTTTTACATGGGCATGTCATGAAAGATGACTTTAACTCATCTGTGCAATGGTGTTCTGAGAACCTCCTCTTCACCCCACTGGTGGAGGAGTCCTGTACCCTAAGTAGCATAAGGTGAGTAAACGTGTGATGCCCAACAGTGGTCTGATGAGATTGGCAGTAGTTATTTATTTATTTATTTATGGCTGTGTTGGGTCTTCGTCTCTGTGCGTGGGCTGTCTTTAGTTGCGGCGAGCGGGGGTCACTCTTCATTGTACTGCGCGGGCCTCTCACTGTCACGGCCTCTCTCGTTATGGAGCACAGGCTCCAGATGTGCAGGCTCGGTAGTTGTGGCTCACGGGCCTAGTTGCTCCGTGGCACATGGGATCTTCCCAGACCAGGGCTTGAACCCGTGTCCCCTGCATTGGCAGGCAGATTCTCAACCACTGCACTGCCAGGGAAGCCCGGCAGTAGTTTATTAGTCACATATACTCACAGCCCAAACACACTGCAGCATGAGGCAGAGTGGCCAGGGGAAGCAGGCTTTGTAGTAATACAAGGATGGGATGCCCCCAGTTCCCATGGGAGGATGTGACTTGTTTGAATAATTTGATAGTTGGTAGGGAAGTGAAACCTATTAGGTTGTTGAGGAACCATCTGGAAGTGGGGTGCAGCTAGTCTGGCTGACAGGGGAAATAGCAGGGCTGGGGACATTTCCCACTGGGTGGGGCCATATCTGGTGAGAGCAGGGGAACGTTTCTGGTGAGATTCAAACATGTCAAAGCAGCACTTGAAATTTTAGTTTTTATGATACAAATATCTATAATAATTTTCTACCACACAGAGCTCTGAGGGAAATCAGTGAGATAATTGTGTGAAAACAGTAAAATGAAATGTTTTAAAAATTCTTATTTATTCACATAAGCCTTTTTATCAAAACTTTAAAGCCTCATTCTTAGTTTATATTTATGACTCCATATCCGTATAATAATTTATTACTAAGAAGTGGAGAGTATACTTTAAATCTTATTTGTGGGTTTACCTCTGCTCCTCACCATTAATGAATAGGACAGTATATATACAGTATTGCTGTGTATAATGGCTGCCCTCCATTGGAATAAATTGGAAATGGATTGTGTGGGTTATGCAAGTGGTAGTCAGGATAGTGACAGCCTACACTGTTGAAGAGTCTTCAACACTACTCTCAGGTTTAATAATTTGCTAGAAGGAATCACAGAACTCAGAAAAGCTATTATACTCATGGTTATGAATTTTTACACCCAAAGAACATGGACTAAAATCAGCCAAGGGAAGGGGACACCAGGCAGGATCCCAGAGTCAGCAGGTGTGAGCTTCTACGTGTCCTCTCCACGTGGAGTTGTTTGGATGGCACCTATTTTTCCAACAACAACATGTGAAAATACACATGGAGTATTGCCAAAAAGGGAAGCTCACCCCAGCTTTGGTTTCCAGGGTTTTCACTGGGCCTAGGTCATGTACACATGGGTGACCACCTGCAAGGCTGACCTTAGTCTCTCAACCCTTCAGAGGCTGAGCTTAGAAGTGTTCCAAGTTCCTCTGCCTTAAATTACATTAACAACATTGACACTCCGCATGTCCCAACACCTCTAGGCAAACAAAGCCACTCTTGTTGGACAGGGGGCATTCCAAGGATTTAGAGGTTACCTCCCAGGAGCCAGTGGCAAAGACCACATGTCTCTGGGTAAGGTTAATCCTTTACTGCACACTGGCATTCTCTTTCTAGCTCTACCACTAATTCACCAACTTTAATAGCATTGGACATGGGTTTCCTCACCTGTAAAATAAGAGGGTTGGACTAGATCAGTGTTTTTCACACTTCGCTTTGAGGAGGATTAGGAAACTTTTTTAACTGACTGAGATATTACTGAGTAAAGGAAGCTACTGAGAAGCTGCCTGAATCAAAGCAATTTATGTAGTGGACTTTTACCTAAGGCTTAATAGGAAAATGTATTCTCTGATCACTTAGAAGTAGAAAATCCCTGGAAATGCATGGTTTCTAACGTTCCCTCCATGTCTAGTATTGGAGGATAGTATGGTTTTAAGAAAAGACAACCTGCTGTCAGATAATTATTTGGATACTTTGTATTTTAATGTAACAGTATGAAGATAAAAATATTTTTTTAATTCCAAAGTTATCCTGGACACATGATTTATTCTTCCAGAGCTGCACATGATTATTAATGATTATAATAACATTCTTGATTGGTGGTAGTTTACGTAACATAAACCTCTTTAACTTCTCTGTAGATGTTTTTTGAACCCTATTATGTAAGTGCCATTTTTCCATTTTCCAGATGAGTATTTGGTTTTCTAGTGTGTAAGAATTCACTATAGTCAGAGTACAATAAATAAATACTGAACGCTTCTGTAAGAGAAATATTAGGTTCTAGTAAATTATTAGAAAATATAAAATTAATTTTAACTGGATACCTTAGCATAGGCTAAAGACTCAGAAGACAGAAGTAAAATTTTGTATTATCTGTTCCAACACCATTCATTCAACTAGTTCAGTGGAGAATTTGAGGGTAGACCCTTGCTCGATAGCCCTTAAGTCTTTTGGACATAATTCAGATAACTTAGAATCCCAAGATGTTTGATTTGTAAACTGAAAAGAATTTGACATATTTCTCTCAAACAAAATTGCAAGCTACAGTACCAAGGTTAAACAAAATTTGGAAGACATTCTGAGGATGCATAGACTAGGAGTTAGTTGACTTGAGTGTTAGTTCCAGCTCTGAAACTCATGAATTCTGTCTTTGGATACTATAAAACTCCTTTCTCATCAACTTTTTCATGTGTCTAATGAGGGGATTAAGCTGAGTCTCCTGGTTTTTGCAGTGCCTGAAGTTGATTGCCTGCCCTTTTTATAGTTTAGCTAAGTTTTGGATATTTACAAGCAAAAACTCAGGATGTATTGTTTTCCTTATTTTGTGAGAAGTCATTTCATTGCATCTTAATGACTTGTCAGTGATTGCTTCTCACAGGGCAGCTGGGTGGGTTTGAAATCTGCTAGGACTCCAGTAGTATGATTCTGTATATTTTATGCAGTTCTCAAGTCACTTTGCTTCTATCATAAGAATCTGTTTGACTGTGTAAAAGCCTTGGCATTTGTTTTCCAATTCATTTGACCTTTAAGAACAAGTACACATTCCCAGTTTTGCCACTTCTATTAAATTACCAGCAATAAAGGGCATGCATTTATTACTACCGCCAATGATTACTAAGAAACTATGCTCTGTGGTTCCAAGGCCATGCAGTGTTACTGTTTATGTAATGTAGGCTATGACATCACTTCATGCCATGCTCATGATGTGTCAGTCCTGTTTTGTTCCATAGCCAGATGGAAGTATGGAGGCGAGAACAGGCAATGCCTATGGTGTAACCAGATTTAGTGGTGGCTATTACAGAACCACACCACTATTATGTATTATAAAATGGGTTATTTCACTGTAATGAGATAACATTCTTAGCAACAGTCACTCCTAAGCCCTTAATTTATCTTGTTTGTAAACAGATAGGATTGTACATATGGATCACATCACTAATTAAGTTTTAACCTGCAAAGTGCATCACGCATTCCAGTCCGTATGCAATAAATAAAACTTAAAACGTGAATGTAAAGAACCAGCATGCTCAAGTGAGAATGCTCCCTTGAAAGCAAGATCGTTACAGCTATCTCTGAATATATGAGCTAATAACCAATAAAAAACACAATTCTGTGTGGAAAGCTGCAATTGGTAACCAGTACTTTAATTTCCACCAAGTTATTCCATATTAGCAAGAAGTTCTGTATGTTCTCCAAACTGTATTATAAAAAGCTTATATTTAAGCTAAAATCACCACAGTAATTGAAATGCATAGTACATTTTGGGTTCATTTTGAATGAGTGAGATTTTTCAACTAACCTAAAGTAAAGCAAACCAATTAGGAAGCCATCTGGGTAAAATTGAATTTTAGGAAATGACAAGTAAAAATGTGAACCCTTAACACTGCCATGGCTTCCAGTGGTTCTCAGAAAGATCTACTGTAAGTGAAGTAACACTTAACCCTTTAAATTGGCTAGTGTTTCTCAACCCTGGGTAAGTCTTATAATCACCTGTGCAAATTAAAATAAATACTAATGCCTAAGTCCATCACAGATATCTTGTTTTAATAAATCTGTTTGTGGGGTCCAGGCACTGGCTTTTTTTTTTTTTTTTTTTTTTTTGCTGTACGCGGACTTCTCACTGTTGTGGCCTCTCCCGTTGCGGAGCACAGGCTCTGGACGCGCAGGCTCAGCAGCCATGGCTCACGGGCCCAGCCGCTCCGCGGCATGTGGGATCTTCCCGGACTGCGGCATGAACCCTTGTGCCCTGCATCGGCAGGCGGACTCTCAACCACTGCGCCACCAGGGAAGCCCTGCCGGCACTGCCATTTTTAAAAGTTTTTTTCGGGTAATTTTAATGTATAGTTAGGATTTATGAACCTTGACTATATGTACTTAGCATCAAATTCCCATTTTTCTCATTATGCAGTAACAAACTACATTTTCCATTTCCCTTGATTCTGGAAGTTATATTATCAGTTAATTTACATGTTGCATATGGGCTTTTAGAATATATTGATAAAATAAGGTAAAGTATTTTCTTAAGGCTTCTCTAAGAATGTCACCAAAACGTTAACATTCTCAAGTATTCTTACATGCTAATAATGGGTGCTTCTTTACTCCTCTTCCTCTCTTCTTCTCCTCCCCTGCCCCCTCCCCCTTCCTCCTCCCTCATGTGTTTCAATATTATGAGAAGAGTCCAATTTCAGAAAACCTATTTGTAGATTTTGAACTGCCTATTCTAAATGAACTCATCTCTAGTACTAAATCTCAAGCTCACATTTTTAGATTTCTCTGAAGTATGGTGTCACTATGTCAGTTTCCTCCCCCTACTTCCTGACTGGTAGACAATAACCTCTCCAAGCCTTAATAATTATGGTTTAGGGATTTTTCCATTGCATTTCAGTGAATACATTTTGGGAGCCACTTACTGCTCTGCTGTTCTTATTTTTTGGTCCTATTTTCATTGTCAGATACACTCTTAAAAGGATTTGAATGTTCTTGGCAAATGATATATTATTCCATGGGATGTTTGAAAGGGAACTTAGAGATTATCTAATTAAATATCATTATTTCATTAAGGAGAAAATGTGGCTTCATTTTTATATTCAGGCTAAAAATGAGAGGTGCCACCTTCCCCCTTCCAATTGGCTGGAATGCATCCATAATAGTTGGAATTGTAGCAGATATCTTGTACTGTGAGGTGGTGTTGGGATTTGAAGTCATTCATAACAGAGGGACAAAATAAAAAGAAAGTAGATCCCTGAGCCAGTGCCTTGCCAGTCAGCTCTGGAGCAACAATCTCTGTCAAAGAGAAACAGAGCCAGACATTTGTTAAAGGCAACAAGACAGATTTTATTTTGGCTACTGCTGTAGTGGAAGAGACTTCAGTATAAATTGAGCTAAACTCCAATCCAGGCAGAAATGACTGGGAGTCATAGGGGAGAAAATGGGAATCGGGAGGAGTCAGTAGGGTCTGGAGCAGTCAGGAGTGTGGAAAATTACAAAAGTTGGTGGGGCTGTTTTTTTTTTTAATAACAGACAAGGCAGGTTTTGGCTCAGGGTATATATTTGCAGTTTGGTTTGGAACAAATGGTAAATTCTTCTGGTAGCCTTGAGCTTTCCCAAGCAGGAACTTAACAGATCTGAGTCATCTCAGGATATGGCCTTGAGCTGCTGGAAATCATGCTAATGTTTGTTCAAGTCAACTTCAGGAGTTGGGGACCAAGGAAATCTTTTGTGTTGAGAATCTTCAGTTGTCATAAGCCAAGATTTAGTCCTAGATGAGAAGAGGGTTCAGAGGAGCCTGATTAAATTTTGGTCAAGAAGAGAGTGTGTCACTTCTAGACATCTTGAATATGAAAGTGAAATTAAATTCTAAGTTATTTAATAGTATCGGGCTTGTTGAACAAAATTATTACGAATTGTAATGAATACAAGTTATTTTCTTTAAAATAGATTTTATTAAATATTGGTGATGAGACATACCATAGCTGATGTCAGGCAGATAGTTCATATGTGATGCTGAATTTCAGGAAAAAGATCAGGACTGGGGAAGATTAACATGGATAGTATTGACAAATCTATGAAATTGAGTTTCTCAGCAAAGGATGAGAATGATTGGGGAAGAGAAAACAGCCAAGGATAAAATCTAGAGGCATGCCTACTTTTGCTTATGTCTTGAATTGTGAGGGGTTTACTTTGTTTTATTTATCTTTTTTTTCCCCCCAGCTTTATTGAGATATAATTGACAATTAAAATTATATATATTTAATCTGTACAGCTTGATGATTTGAGATGTGTATGCATTGTGAAATAATCACCACAACAAGCTAATTAACTTACCCATCATTTCACATAGTTACCATTTTTTTTCTTTCTTCCTTTCTTTTCCTGTGGTAAGAACACCTAAGATCTACCCTCTCAGCAAATTTCAAGTATAAAACACAGTATTGTTAGTGTCACATTATTGTACATTAGATCTCCAGAACTTGTTCATGTTGCATGAATTAAACTTTGTACCCCTTGATCTACATCTCCCCATTTCCCCTGCCCCCCCCAATCTCCTGTTAACCACCATTCTACTCTCTGCTTCTATGATCTTTCAAAAAAGTACAGGTTTTAATACATTTTTAGAGGGTGTCAAATTCAGAACCAGGCAGATCCATCTCCTGACCTGAAACATGGTCCTAAAGTAAATCGCTTGAGGAAATTGGATCCCAAAGACTACAGGTGGGGAATTTTGAAGTGTGTCCATATTTCATTGGAATCAAAGAAGCCTAACGAAAAGAACTGTGGGCTGACTGACATGATAACTTCTTTTTGAAAGGGCTGTTTTATCTTGAAGATTATGAGTTTGGAGGAACTAAGGTGATTGGCAGTGGAAAGAATGAGAACATGTGAAATTCCTTAAAAATTTATTGACTTAAATAGTTTTGTCTGTGTTACACATAATTTAAAAAAAACCTTTAAAAAAAAGAACAGGTTTATGCATAAAAGATGTACAGAATGTTTGATAAACACATTTAAGTGGAAGAATATCCTACCTTATTTTCTTCTCAAACCAATTCTTCCCACTTAATAGATGGAAAGCTCATTTCTCCTTGTTTTTCATTTTTTCTCCATTGTTGTCTAATTTGAATATTCTTTAAAGACCCTGGTTGCTGTGAAACAGTCTAATTTGTATTGCTTCTTTTTTATATCTAAGTGCTTCTAGTCATTGCTTTCCATCTATACGATCCACTTGTGCTTATGTGAAAAGTGATAAATACAAAAGAGAAACTAGTTTTCATTGCAATATTAAAAAGAACTCCTAATTTGAAAAACCTTTGTATTACTGTATTGCAATAATCAAGGATGAAGCTTTATTCTAACATTATGTTGTGTATTTCTCAAATACCATATTAACTTTTTAATGTGCATATTATAGTCAATGAATTTAACAATATGCAGACAGTTACCTAAGGTTAGCATTATAAGGGAAAGAAACCCTGAATATTTCCAAAGTGAAATGTGGGTCTCCATATGAACCTTCCCCGACACAACTGAAGGAATAATGAGAGTAGATATTGAGGCTTCTTAAGAGAAAACAAATGAGCAAATAAACAACAACTCTATAGCAGTACAGTTTACATTTTTTCTAACATTGTTGACTCTGGGTGACTTGTTGATTTCTGGTGTTCAAGGCCCCACCTCTACTTCCGAGAGTTAAAACATGACCAGCCTGTTGAAGGAAAGGGATGAGGTCATCAGCCCGGAGAGCAAAATTTGGGACTCTTATCTATGATTGTCTCCTCATCTGCTCTCTAAAGCTAAACATCTATGGGCTCTCTAAAGACATACATTAAAGAATAAAACCATTTTTGAACGTCAGGTTTAGAAAAGAGCAATGGACCATATGGTTAATGGGCTATTGTTAATAATCCTAAATGCTTCTATTCAGTTCAATTCAATGCAATTCAATTCAGTTCATATCTTCTGAGTATTAGCAATAGGCTAAAACTTTGCTAGACTCTAGTGGTGTAGAGATATTCACGATAAGACCCTTGTGTCTGAGTACAATAAAAAGGAAGATTAGTAAATAACATGGCTGCAAATCATTGCAATTTGTGCTGTGTGTAGGACAACATGGTAACAAAGACAACTAACTCTTGACAGGTTTATAGAGAAAATGTGGCTTAGGGAAGAGTACACTGAAGAAATGATGCTTGGATTGAGTAGAAATGGGTGTATAAAAATCAAGAGAAGAGGAGGCAGTAAATGGGACAAAATATGTGTGAGTATAAAGGAGCATGTGATGTTTAGAAAAAGTTGTCAGTGTTAAGGATAGCTTAAACAGATAGCATATGGAAGACAGGTAGGAGAGGAAGTTAAAAAAGTAGAAAGAGTCCATATTATTTATTCCATGATAAAAAATATACTCTAACGTAAACACAATAGAAGCTTTTAAGTAGGAGAGTAACAGTTGAGATTTGTGATTTAGATATATGATTCTGACATCATTGCAGATTAAGAGGAAGAAGAGTGGAAGAAAGAAGATGTAAAGTGGTGTTAGGAGGCTATCACTGTTTGTAAAATTTGTGGGGGAGATTGATGTTAGTGTAAAAGTGCTCAAAGAATGAACAACTGAATTCATGTCATGGCAGTAGATATGGAGAAGGAGAAAAGAATTTGAGACACATTAAAGAGGCAGATTAAGAGAATTGATGACTGATGAAATGTGGAAAATGAGAGAGAAGCAAGTGTCTGGGATGATTATGTTTTGTGTTCGATAAAATATGATAGTCATTCAGTTAAAGACTGCAGAACAGTGAGAACTGGCCCTTAGAGAATAAAGAGTATAAAAATGTAAGAAACTCATGAGTATCACAATTTGCTCATGTAAGTTCCTTGGAACATTCTAGATAAAAAGACTAAAGCCATTAACGAAAAAAACGTGGAGAATTATTGTACAAGGTAATTCATGATGGATTGTATTGTGCCCAGTTATTTCTGAATTTTTACAAAGGCAAATGAAGAATCATGGGGTTGTTTAACATAGTTGTTTGGTACTTGAGATAGTTAGAACTTGTAATACATACCTTGTGGTTGACATGAACAAATAAGTTTTATTGCAAGTTTAACTTTGACATTTATTAGCTTTTACACAAATATGAACTCAAAATATTATATATGTGATGTATGAATTTGCTCTTTTAATGATATATATAAATTTTTTTCACTTTTTAAATGATATTAAGTGTTTGGCACATGTAAATGACTGATGATATTCTAAATACGAGCATAATAATGAGAACTTATGTAAAGATTTATAGATGTTTATATTCAGGCACCAGTGTTAGAGAGTTTCTCAGTGGAATCTGGCAACATAGTTTCTTAGGTTAGCTTCCCTGAACAAGTTTGCAGATGGGGATTGCATGCACTTTGTTAATATTGAGTAGTGCTACTGGGAACCATATCTGTGAAACATGGAAGGAAGGATGGATGAGCATAAGAAGTTAGGCTATGATGCAATCCGAAGAAAATCTTCAGTTGATTCTATGGAGAGCTTTGGAGTTTATCCAAACTTTGTGTTTAATGTAAATTGTTCCTGATTTACATTAACGGAAAGAAATGTGAATTAATTACATATTCAACTTTAGAGTGCAAATTTCTTATTTTTCATCTTTAAACATCTAGTCTCAGTGTTCTGAGACTACAAAATGGGGTGTTAGAAAAATGCTGCACTTGTAGAGCTGTGTAAATCAAGTTTTCACTGGACAAGATGCAGATACATATTGCGCGGGGAGGTTAATATGAACCAGTTACAGTATCTATTCCCCCATTTCAAATCTTTATCATTGAAGATTGCCCAAATTAAGGCAACAGATATGGGATGCTTGTGGGGAGGGATTAGCCTTGATTCAGACAGCTCTCTTTGGCCATGGGTAATTTCTGGAAGGATGTGAGCTTTGGAGGAATGGTCCTGAAGGGGACATCCGTAACAGTCCATTGTTTGTGCCTCTTGGTTCTACTTTTATATATTATGTTCTCTCTATCTGGGAACAGGTCCTCTGGGGAAAGTTAAAAGAAGTTTAATGAAATGAACTACAGTCCCCATCACTACAGTTTGTCCTGGGGAAACAACTGATAATCATTTATATGTCCTCTGCTGCTCATCTAGATTCCCCTTATCCTTCCAATAAATCCCTAGAAGGCTTGCCCAATCCAGTAACCTAGACCTTCATTTCTGAGAGGTTTGATTTCCTGGGTGATATAATCTTATCAGACCACTGTATTTGTCTATTTACCATCAAAATTAGGCAAGAAAGTACCAAGAGATGTTCCAGGGGACCACGTGATTACCAAATGTATTCTTCCCTTCCTCAGTGTGTTCTAGAAGACCTATCTTCTCCTGATGATAAGGAACAATTACATCTGACTTCTTTCCTGTCCTCCTGGTCTCTTGGCAATAGGAGCCTGAAGTGGTGGCAACTGTAGCTTTATGAGATGTTGCTGTATCCTTTGTGGAAGCATTTCTCTTCCAGGACCCTGTACTTCTAAAATGCATTGTACAGATTTGGAGGTTAAAAAGCGTAAATTTACTAAGCAGTCTATAGGAGTGATGTAAGAATTTCTAGAATTTTTATTCTAATTCACTGATTTACTCTTCAGCTATTTCACTAAATCCATTGTAATTAATACAGAAGTTATGATTTACAGAAGTTATGATTTAAATACATTTTATGTCTTCCTGGGTTTCTTTTTTCCTTTTTTTACTTTTTGTGATTGCTTTATTTTTCATCAAAGGAATTTTGCAACTTTGTTAATAATGCAAATGAGATATATCCGAAGGCATTTTTCCCATCCTTAAATTTAAACAGCATCCTTAAAGGTTTTGACAGAGGGGTTTTTTTTTTGTTTCTTTTTTTTAAACATCTTTATTGAAGTATAATTGCTTTACAATGTTGTGTTAGTTTCTGCTATATAGCAAAGTGAATCAGCTATACGTACACATATATCCCATATCCCCTCCTTCTTGCATCTTCCTCCCACCCTCCCTATCCCACCCCTCTAGGTGGTCACAAAGCACAGAGCTGATCTCCCTGTGCGATGCAGCTGCTTACCACTAGCTATCTATTTTACATTTTGTCGAGTATGTAAGTCAATGCCACTCCCTCACTTCATCCCAGCTTACCCTTCCCCCTTGTCCTCAAGTCCATTCTCTACGTCTGTGTCTTTATTCTTGTCCTTCCCCTAGGTTCATTAGAACCTTTTTTTTTTTTTTTAAGATTCCATGTATATGTGTTAGCATATGGTATTTGTTTTTCTCTTTCTGACTTACTTCAGTCTGTATGACAGACTCTAGGTCCATCCACCTCACTACAAAAAAACTCAATTTCCTTTCTTTTTATGGCTGAGTAATATTCCATTGTATATATGTGCCACATCTTTTTTTTTTAACATCTTTATTGGAGAATAATTGCTCTACAATGGTGTGTTAGTTTCTGCTTTATAACAAAGTGAATCAGCCATACATCAGGATACATACATCCCCATATCTCCTCCCTCTTGCATCTCCCTCCCACCCTCCCTATCCCACCCCTCTACGTGATCACAAAGCACTGAGCTGATCTCCCTGTGCTATGCAGCTGCTTCCCACTAGCTATCTATTTTACATTTTGTAGTATACATATGTCCATGCCACTCTCTCACTTCGTCCCAACTTCCCCTTCCCCTCCCCGTGTCCTCAAGTCCATTCTCTACATCTGTGTCTTTATTCCTGTCCTGCCCCTAGGTTCATTAGAACCTTTTTTTTTTTTTTTTAAGATTCCATGTATATGTGTTAGCATATGGTATTTGTTTTTCTCTTTCTGACTTACTTCACTCTGTATGACAGACTCCAGGTCCGTCCACCTCACTACAGATAACAAAATTTCGTTTCTTTTTATGGCTGAGTAATATTCCATTATATGTATGTGCCACATCTTCTTTATCCATTCATCTCTCAGTGGACACTAAGGTTGCTTCCATGTCCTGGCTATTGTAAATAGTGCTGCAATGAACATTGTGGTACATGACTCTTTTTGAATTATGGTTTTCTCAGGGTATATGCCTAGTAGTGGGATTGCTGAGTCATATGGTAGTTTTTTTTTTGTTTTTTAAGGAACCTCCATACTGTTCTCCATAGTGGCTGTTTGGCATAGGTTTTAAGATTATGTCTGTATATGTCAACCTTTCTACCAGACAATGCAAATAACAAGCATGATCTGTAAACAATGGATTTGTTATACCACATTTATAGCTTGATTCTGGCATTAAAAGCAATGCCAAAGCATGAAATTTTATCTAATTGTATGTTGTGTAATTAACCTGTAGGATGACATATCTGTTTCTTTCATTTAAGTAGAAGTAGTGTGGAAATATGACATACAATTGAACTAGAATCATGAATGGATCATGCTGATGAGAAGACTTAGAAACATATTCTAAGAAGAAAGTTTAAGGAAACTAGGGAAATGTGAAAATGTCTTCAAAAATCTCAAGGCTGCCAGGGGATGATTAAGTCTACTATTCCTGTGGAGCCCTAAGAAATAGAAATTCAGATGGTACAATACAAGAAGTAATATTTTTAAAATTCAGAGCATGCCAAACAAAAATCAGTTGGTCAGCAGAAACTGTATGAATATGAGACATGCAGGAGAATCCAAACGTGGGCTTGAGGACACAGGAAGTGGCTAGCTGATCATCAGTATTCTTTCTAACCATGAGCTGCTATGATTCTTCGTTTCCTCCGTTCTTTAATCCCAATTCCTACAGCAGGACTAAATTTCATGGATCTGATATGACAAGAATGACTGAGATACTTCAGGATACAAAGATAACTTTTAAAAAATGTGTGTTGATTAAAATATAATTTACATACTTTCATAACTGATGAAGAGTCAATACAAAACCTTCACACGAATGTCTGCAGAAGCTTTGTTCATAATTGACAAAAATTGGAAGCAACCAAGTTGTCTTTCGACAGGTAAATGGATAAAGAAACGATGGCACCTCCATGTAATGGAATATTATTCAGTGATGAAAAGAAATGAGCTATGGAGCCACAAAAGGACATGGATGAATCTTAAAAGAAGCATATTGCTAAGTGAAAGAAGCCAATCTGAAAAGGCTATATATTTAATGATTCCAACTAGATGACATTATGGAAAAGGCAAAACTTTGGAGATAGGAGAAAGATTGGTGATTGCCAGAAGGTTGGGGGTGAGGGGGGAGTGAGGAATGAATAGGTGGAGCACATGGGATTTTTCGGGCAGTGAAACTACTCTGTATGATAATGATGGACACATGTCATTATAGATGTGTCAAAACTCAGAGAATATAAAACACAAAGAGTGAACTATATGTAAACTATAGACTTTAGTTAATGATGTATCAATATTGGTTCATCAATTGTAACAAATATACCACAGCAATGTAAGACATTAATAATAAAGGAAACTGAGTGGAAGGATGGGAGTGCATGGGAACTTTCTGTACTTCCTGCTCTATTTTTCTGTAAACATAAAAATGCTCTAAAAATGTAGTCTATTCATTTAAAAATATGGATAACTACTTACATAACTTTCGTAACGGATGGAGGAAGCTTTAAAAACCCACGCAATAGGGCTTCCCTGGTGGCGCAGTGGTTGCCAGTCCGCCTGCCGATGCAGGGGACACGCGTTCGTGCCCCGGTCTGGGAGGATCCCACATGCCGCGGAGCGGCTGCGCTCTGCGCTTCTGGAGCCTGTGCTCCGCAGCGGGAGAGACCACAACAGTGAGAGGCCTGTGTACTGCAAAACAAACAAAAAAACCCAACGCAATAAAAGTGATCAATGCAATATTAAATGGAGACTTTGCTTTAAAAGTTGAAAAGATAAAATACTGTACTATCCCGAGTGCTTTTTATTCTTCTTTCTTAACAGAAAAAGTCACAGGATAAATTTTACAACTAATCAGTACTGCTACTTTAGGGATCAGTCTTCCTACAAGTTTGTTTTATGGTCCACCGTATTTGGTACAGCTAGCTAGGATTATTTAATTTTTTATTGAGGTGTGTTTTTTGGCTGACTTTATCACTTTTTTAAAATACAAGGCTTCAGGGCATATCTTGCTTTCTCTTCAATTTAGATTTCATTTTTATGTGGGAAACTCTTAATTGATATAATTTATATCCAGGCTCATACACACACACACACACTAAACACTATATATGATTGTGTATTTATGCACACATGTACTAGCCCTAGAATCAGCCACGAATTACTTCGAAACTGCATTACTTCCTAATAGATGCTGTATGGCCTTCTTTCAAAGATATTTTCGATTGTGCATTTTGAATCTGCCTGAGGCACTTCTAACTGGAGGCTGGGAATCTGCTTCTCTCCTCCAGTTAACTCATGTGAGGCAGTAGTGATTGGAAATAATTCATTCTTTAAAATTATACAACATAATTGGTAGAATTTGTGCAGTTGGCAAATTGTTGCTCATACCTATTACTTTGTCTTCTCCTATGGTGGCCAAGGCAGATACACTATATTTAAACCTGGGCCATTTCTATTCTTGCCTTTGGGTGTAGATCCTGATGATTTTTAGAATTCAGTTCAGCCCAAGTGAGGATTCAAACAGGAAATTTCTCTGTTTCCTCGGAAACCTAAAAGACACTTCTTTCTAACATGGAGGCTAGAAGCTTTTGGCATCAGTGTATCGTGCCTAATTCTCAGGACCAGGCTTAAAATATTTGGATAAGTCTCTCACTTTTGAGAGTGGTGGGAGGCACTCTTTTTAACCTAATGAATCTCAACTACCTAGAACTGTGAGTTGTTGATACAGTCTAGGAGACTCACTGAAGTAAAGGTATTCACAAACATCAATGGAAAATTGTATGATTTGTCACATTAGAAAAAGGTGCTGTTCCTTGGAAGGATAGCATAAGGGCCTAAAAAAAAAAGTAAAAGAGAGTAGGATATTCTTAATATCTTATTTTGTAAAGAAGTGTACTACATATTGACTGTGTTTATCTGCGTGTTCTATAACTTTAGGGTCTACCAGAATCACCTGGAAGGCTTATTCAAACACAGATTGCTGGTCCCTAAGCTGGAAGTTTCTGATTCAGTATGTCTGGGTAGAGCCTGAGAATTTACATTTCTGAGAAGTTCTCGGGTGTGACTTGGAACTTCTTGAATTTCCAGATAAATTTATTCTTATTTTCTACCGGCAATAGTTGAAAGTATGTGGCATTCCATAATTGCAATCCCAAGCAATTAAATGATGGATAAGATAGTCTTCTACTTACAGGAATTCTTAGCCTTCCAGAATTGACAAATAATCATAGTTTAGTGTTGTTTTATTTACACACTCAATGCCACTAGATTGTATTAAATGGTTATCTAATGCAGAATGGCTTAATGCAGAGGTGGGGACAGTTTTCTGGAGATTAAACCTACTAGTTTCTACAACTGTCGATTGGCATCTTCCTTCCTGCCTTGCTTCCTCCTGTGGTAGAGGCCTGTTACCCTTTACCAATTCATGTGTATATGGAAAGAATTGAATCTGTTTTGGACCTACCTATCTTGAATTCATAAAGCACTGAATACCTTGACTAGGATATGGCTTCTTTTTGTAGAAAAAGAAAAAAAGGAAAAGAAAAAATATCTTTATTGAGATATAATTCATATACTGTGCAATTCACCCGTTTAAATTATACAATTCAGTGTTTTTTAGTATATTCTCAGACTCAAGCATCTATTACCAGAATATAAGTTTAGAACATTATCATCATGCCCCAAAAAAATCCCGTCCCCATTAGCAATCACTCATCGTTTACCATACTTTCAGCCCCAGGCAACCACTAATCCATTTGCTGTCTCTAAAGATTTACCAATTGTGGACATGTTATATGAATAGAATCATATGATGTTGGTCTTTTGCAATGGGCTTCCTTCACTTAGCATAAAGTTTTCAAGTTTTGTTCATGTGTTTTTTAAAATTTTTATTTTATAGTGGAGTATAGTTAATTAACAATGTTGTGTTAGTTTCAGGTGTACAGCAAAGTAATTCAGTTATACATATGCATGTATCTATTCTTTTTCACATTCTTTTCCCATTTAGGTTGTTACAGAATATTGAGCAGAGTTCCCTGTGCTACACAGTAGGTCCTTGTTGGTTATATATTATATTTTAAATACAGTAGTGTGTATATGTCAATCCCAAACTCCCAATTTATCCCTCCACCCCACCTTTCCCCTTTGGTAACCATAAGTTTGTTTTCTAAGTTTGTGAGTCTGTTTCTGTTACGTAAATAAGTTCATTTGCATATATATTTTTTAGATTCTGCATATAAGTGATATCATATGATATTTGTCTTTATCTGACTTTCTTCACTTAGTGTGATAAGTTTCGTTCATGTTGTAGCATATATGTCAATACTTTGCTCCTTCTTTATGATTGATTAATATCCCACTGTATGGATATATCACATTGTGTTCATCTATTCATCAATTAATGGACATTTGAGCTGTTTCAAAAATTTAGCTATGATAAATAATACTATGAACATGTACAAACAAATTTTTTGTGTTTTCATTTTTTCCCTAGGAGTGGAATTGCTGGTGATACTGTAACTATATAGTTAACATTTGT
Organism: Phocoena phocoena; assembly: GCF_963924675.1. Lineage (NCBI taxonomy): Eukaryota > Metazoa > Chordata > Mammalia > Artiodactyla > Phocoenidae > Phocoena > Phocoena phocoena. The sequence goes on from NC_089234.1 coordinate 52,749,440, forward strand.
GAAACTACTGAACTGTTTTCCAAAGTGACTGATCCATTTTAAATTCCCACTAGCAGTGAATGAGGATTCCAGTAATTGTCTATCCTTTTGACTATAGTCATCTTAATGGATGTGAAGTGGTATCTCATTGTGGTTCTGTTTTGCATTTCCCTAGTGAATAATGGCATCAAGTGTTATTTCATGTGCATGGCTATTTGTATATTTTCTTTAGAGAGATGTCTACTGAAATCCTTTGTAAATATTTGAGTTGTCTTTTTATTATTGAGTTGTAGGAATTCTTTATTCTGGATACAAGTTCCTGATCAGATATATAATTTGAAAATATTTTTCCCATTCTGTGGGTTGTCTTTTCACTTTATTGATTGTATAATTTACAAAAGCAATCTCATCTGGTTAGGGAATGCCTTCCATTGGTAACAGCACAACAGGGACACGCTTCTCCTTCTGAAAACTCTCAAATCTTTGTACCAATTCCAAAGCATCCACATTCCTTCACAGACAGGGACTTTAATGAAAAATTAGTTTCTTTATTATTACCAAAGCAATATTTGATCTCTGTGAAAAATAAAAAAGTATATAGAATAAAAATTGAATTTCTTATCTTAATCCTGTACCCTCAACCAACCCCCTGTGTGTTTACAGACATATGATTTATTAACCAAAGAATGAGACTTCTTCTATTTAGCATTGCGATTTTAGATTTAACAAATTTTCATGCATATTTTACATGGTAATAAACCCATCTGATGTATCATAATTTATTTTGCCATCATTTTTTGATCAGTGTATTCATTTAAGATACTTTTTGTTGTAAGAAGTTGAAGTCATATTAATAAGGGATAAATGTTTTCACTGTGTCATTTTAATTTTAATTCCTCCAGTAACTAATATTATTGAGCATTTTTAGTACAGGAATTGTTCATATGTATTCTATGAATTACTTCTCCACTTTTGCCGCTTTTTCCAGGTAGTTTGTCATTTAAATTTTGATTTGTACAAACTCTTAATATACAAAGGGTATTATTATAATTGTCTTGTTACATAACAAGCCACCCATGAAAGTAGTTGCTTAAAAAAATAACATTTATTCACAAAGTTGCAATTTGGGTAGGATTTGGTAGAGACATCTTATTTCTGCTCCACTCTGCCTAATTTGGTCTAAATCCGAGGTTAAGGACTAGAATCATCTTAAGACTTATTCACTTGCATATCTCTTGGGTGATACTGGCTTTCATCTTGGAAATTAGCTGGAATTATTGACCAGAAACCTACATACGGGATCTCTTTGGGCCCTGGGCTTCCTTATAACATGGTAGATGAGTTCTAAGAGCTAGCACCTCAAGAGAGATTTGGGCAAAAACAGTACTGCCTGTTCTGCACTAACCTCGTATGTCAGGCAGAGTCATTTCTGCTGCCCTCCATTTGTTAGATACAAGTATTTTAGACTGACCCATATTCAACAGGAGGATAATTAGACACTAGGCTACACCTTTTGTTGGAAAGAATGTCAAAGAATTTAAAGAACTGTTTTAAAGTCATCGCAGTTTCATCACAAACTGAAATTCATGCCTTTAGAAATGTCTCGGTTATTTCAGCTAGTCGAAATGGCTCATGTTCTGCTATATTCTTCCAGTCCCCAGGACCATTTTCATATGATTCACACCCTCTTTTAACCTCTTCACATAATGTTAATGTGCTCCTCATTTGCCCAATACTTTCCTTCACAAGATGACTCTGGAAATCCAGTTTTTCCCACCTGTTTTGCAGAGTAAAGTAGTTCTCTTTTCTACTTGCCATTATGATCCTTACCTGAGACTCCCCATTTCACACCTAAAATGTTCATCTAAATTAAAAAAAATATTTTAAATACTTTAACATTTAGTTTTCGAGACAGTTTTATTTTATTTTATTTTATTTTTTTTTTTTGCGGTACGCGGGCCTCTCACTGTTGCGGCCTCTCCCGTTGCGCAGCACAGGCTCCGGACGCGCAGGCTCAGCGGCCATGGCTCACGGGACCAGCCGCTCCACGGCATGTGGGATCCTCCCGGACCGGGGCACGAACCCGTGTCCCCTGCATCGGCAGGCGGACTCTCAACCACTGCGCCACCAGGGAAGCCCTCGAGACAGTTTTAGAGTCAAGTTGTTGTATTCCTTTAAAACAATTGGGATTTGGATTTAGAATGTTTTATGTTTGGGGGTACATTTTATTGGCCATTGCCACCATTATAATCTTGCAACAATTTTTGTATATAAATCTTCCCAAGCATGCCTCCTCCCGCCCTCCAGAACAGTACTGTCTGTTGCTCAGGTTTTTATTGTCTTTTAGCACAGTTTTATTGTTTTCCACCTTTTGGTTGTTAATCCTCTCCTAGACCTGCTAGAAGGGTCCAACATTCCTGATTATAATAAGGGACAGGGATAAGTTATTAACCAATAGGTAGCTGTCACTGCTCAGATCCCGAGGCAGGAGGACAATGTATTTTTACACTTTCCAAACCTTTGTTCTTCCCAGGTAGCAGTTACTCTCTAACACAATGGGTGGACAGTAGAGATAACCAACTTGTGAATTAGCCAGAATTTGCTGGAATTAGCCAGAATTAGCTGGAGTGCTTTTTGCCTCATGCAGAATTATTTTAAACATACAGGCTCAAGATATCTCTTATATTTGGAAAGGAAATTCTTTCCCTGCATCTCATCCTGTGTGGCATAAATCACTCTCAAACTTCTTTCCAGATACTCCTCAGGGTAAGGATAACCAGCCACTAATTATTGTTTACTTCGTTGTCAAAGTTTAAGTTGATGATACTGTAATTAATGCAAAATGGAGATTCTAGTGCCAGAATAACTGGCATTGGAGGAGCTGAGTGTCAGCTCTCTTTTGAGGCACTGACTCTATTTTATTTCTTTATTTAAAAAATTTTTTTTCACATCTTTATTGGCATATAATTGCTTACAATGTTGTGTTAGTTTCTGCTGTACCATAAAGTGAATCAGCTATATGTGTACATATATCCCCATATCACCTCCTTCTTGAGCCTCCCTCTCACCTTCCCTATACCACCCCTCTAGGTCATCACAAAGCATTGAGTTGATCTCCCTGTGCTATGCAGCAGCTTCCCACTAGCCATCCATTTTACATTTGGTAGTGTATATATGTCAATGCTTCCCCTTCCCCCTTTGTGTCCTAAAGTCGGTTCTCTATGTCTGCGTCTTGATTCCTGCCCTGACACTAGGTTCATCAGTACCGTTTTTTGGATTCCATATATATGTGTTAGCATATGGTATTTGTTTTCCTCTTTCTGACTTACTTCACTCTGTATGACAGACTCTGCGTCCATCCACCTCACTACAAATAACTTAGTTTTATTTCTTTTTATGGCTGAGTAATATTCCATTGTATATATGTACCACATCTTTATTTATTCATCTGTTGATGGACATTTAAGTTGCTTCCAGTTCTTGGTGGGGCTAATGGCGGACTCTGGGAGGGCTCATGCCAAGGAGTACTTCCCAGAACTTCTGCTACCAGTGTCCTTGTCCTCACGGTGAGGCAAAGCCACCCCCTGCCTCTGCAGGAGACCCTCCAACACTAGCAGTGACCTCGGCATATCCCACCTTATCCAAGGGAGGCAGGAGAGTCTAACATCAAGGGCATGGACCCTCCCAGCTCTGGAAATCTGTAGGGAGAAGCAAGAAGAACTACAATCCTGCAGCCTGTGGAACAAAAACCACATTTACAGGAAGATAGACAAGATGAAAAGGCAGAAGGCTATGTACCACATGAAGGAACAAGATAAAAGCCCAGAAAAACAACTAAATGAAGTGGAGATAGGCAACCTTCCAGAAAAAGAATTCAGAATAATGATAGTGAAGATGATCCAGGACCTCGGAAAAAGAATGGAGGCAAAGATTGAGAAGATGCAAGAAATGTTTAACAAAGACCTAGAAGAATTAAAGAACAAACAAACAGAGATGAACAATACAATAACTGAAATGAAAAATACTAGAAGGAATCAATAGCAGAATAACTGAGGCAGAAGAACAGATAAATGACCTGGAAGACAGAATGGTGGAATTCACTGCCGCGGAACAGAATAAAGAAAAAAGAATGAAAAGAAATGAAGACAGCTTAAGAGACCTCTGGGACAACATTAAATGCAACAACATTCGCATAATAGTGGTCCCAGAAGGAGAAGAGAGAGAGAAAGGACCAGAGAAAATACTTGAAGAGATTATAGTTGAAAACTTCCCTAACATGGGAAAGGAAATAACCATCCAAGTCCAGGAGGCACAGAGAGGCCAATACAGGATAAACCCAAGGAGAAACACGCTGAGACACATAGTAATCAAATTGGCAAAAATTAAAGACAAAGAAAAATTATTGAAAGCAGCAAGGGAAAAATGATAAATAACATACAAGGGAACTCCCATAAGGTTAACAACTGATTTCTCAGCAGAAACTCTATAAGCCAGAAGGGAGTGGCATGATATACTTAAAGTGATGAAAGGGAAGAACCTACAACCAAGATTACTGTACCTGGCAAGGATCTCATTCAGATTTGATGGAGAAATCAAAAGCATTACAGACAAGCAAAAGCTAAGAGAATTCAGCACCACCAAACCAGCTCTACAACAAATGCTAAAGGAACTTCTCTAAGTGGGAAACACAAGAGAAGAAAAGGACCTACAAAAACAAACCCAAAACAATTAAGAAAATGGTCATAGGAATGTACATATTGATAATTATCTTAAACGTGAATGGATTAAATGCTCCAACTAAGAGACACAGGCTTGCTGAATGGATACAAAAACAAGACCCATATATATGCTGTCTACAAGACACCCACTTCAGACCTAGGGGCACGTACAGACTGAAAGTGAGGGGATGCAAAAAGTTATTCCATGCCAATGGAAATCAAAAGAAACCTGGAGTAGTAATACTCATATCAGATAAAATAGACTTTATAATAAAGAATGTTACAAGAGACAAGGAAGGACACTACGTAATGATCAAGGGATCAATCCAAGAAGAAGATATAAAAATTATAAATATATATGTACCCAACATAGGAGCACCTCAATACAAAAGGCAACTGCTAACAGCTATAAAAAAGGAAATCGACAGTAACACAGAACTAGTGTACTCTATAGAGTACTGTGCTTTATGAAAATGCTGTGTTATTTTCTAATAACTGAGCTGAATAGTGTATTTTTCCTCTGAATGCTATAGATGACATGTACAGAATGTTCTCAATTCTAATCATTTTTTAATAAAATTTATTTATTTATTTATTTTTGGCTGCTCTGGGTCTTCGTTGCTGTGCACAGACTTTCTCTAGTTGTGGCGAACGGGGACTACTCTTGGTTGTAGTGTGTGGGTTTCTCATTGCAGTGGCTTCTCTTATTTTGGAGCACAGCCTCTGGGTGCGTGGGCTTCAGTAGTTGCAGCACGCAGGCTCAGTAGCTGTGGCTTACAGGCTGTAGAGCACAGGGTCAGTAGTTGTGGTGCATGGACTTAGTTGCTCCACGGCATGTGGGATCTTCCCGGACCAGGGATTGAATCTGTGTCCTCTGCATTGGCAGGCGATTCTTAACCACTGCACCACCAGAGAAATCCCAATTCTAATCATTTAAAAAAATCCCTTATTTTGGTTTTAGTGTCCTCTATAACCCAAGTTATTTAGAAGGTATACTATGTATATTTAATTTCCAAATTGGTTATTGTTCGCTGTTCTTCTACAGTTAATTACATGTTATTTTATATTGTTTTACATAGTTTTTCTACTTGTTTCCTTTTTTTTCTTTCCGGCTGTGTTGCACATCTTGTGGGATCTTAGTTCCCTGGCCAGGGATCAAACCCGGGCCCCAGCAGTGAAAGTGCCAAATCCTAACCACTGGACTGCCAAAGAATTCCCTACTTGCTTCATCTTTGCATGATTTAGTGCACTTTGTGTATTGCTAACAGTATAACATATATTTGTATTTAAATTTTTCTTGAGCGTCTGAATGTATTTTATTTTTACTGGATAGAAGGCCCCCAAATATAAAATATGTGAATCTTATTAAACTGTTATTCAACTTATTTCTATATTTATTGTATTATAGCCACTTCATATATTACTTACTGAGATAACTTTGTTAAAACTTTCAGCTTATAATTGTCGTTGTGCCATAGACTTCTATTACATATTAATTGTTATTTCTAACTTTTGTTTCCTATATTTATTTAGCAAGATATCTTTTAAATAGGATACCTTGTTGTGGTATAAGGAATATGTGAAATTAATGCTCATTTTTTCTAGTAAGTGATGGAAATAGAAATCACTTTAACCATATCTTTATTCTGGAAAACATTCATTTGTGTGTTCTTCTGTGTGTTTCAAGTGTAGAGTAAGAAAGTATTAACATTTTTTTGTAAGTATATTTTATTTTCCTTTAGAACAGCTTGAAAAAAACTACCTCAGTCCTTGTTATTCAACAAGTTTCACTGTGGAAAACCTGGGCAAACTTATTGAATTAACATCTCCAGTTGTGAAGTCCAAGATCCAAGGTTAGGAAGATTATTGCAATGGAAAAGTAGTTCTAACCAACCAAATTCTAGTGGTGAAGAAAGCCAGGGAAAATTCTGAAATAATATCATCTTGAAGAATGAAAGATGAGTGTAGGATAGTGATCCAGCTTTAAGACAAAAGATTATTTGTGATAGGTGGCAATACTGCAATAAGAGCATGTCACAAGACATCTACATTGGGGAGTTGGGGTAGGGGATCTTTTCTTGAGGAAGTTGAAATTTGAAGAAGACCCATTTAACTGGCAGCTTTGTTTGCAGCATCATAATGCCAGAATTAAGTAGACTTTTTCTTGCAAGTACATAAAATATGTTGAGCTAGCTATAACAACAAAAACAATGAAATAAATATGACGGATATTGAAAGAAAGTTGTGGAATCCCCTTATAGCAGAAATAAAGTGGAATCTTAAAGAACCTGCTTGTGAAGTGATGTAGCAAGGAACTGGGGAAATGTCAGAAGAGGATTGAGTCTGAGGATTTAACATCTACAAAACTGGAAAGATGTGCCCGCTGGGCCTTTGAAAGGGGCAGAGAACCTTGAAGGAAGTGGAATTAAAAAAGGCCAAGTGACAAAGAAGCTTGACTCTGTCCTGGAACTCTGGGTGACTCCTGTGAGAGACATTGTCATGGAGTCTTAATTTAAATACCAACATGTAGAATGTATCCTCAAGGTGGTGAAATTACTGTGAGATTATTCTAATCAATAAAACAACAGCTGCAAACAACACACGCACGCACACACACACGGCAATTGGCAAGAGGAATTTAAAAACCATCTGTAGGACTTTTGTCAAAATAAAGGGCACGTTAGATTCCACATGAGGGGAATCAGCAATAGAAAGGAGATAAAAATTCAGAATACCCGTGGTGTGAGTGACTAGAACAATTTGAAAGGCACTATAAAGTAAATATGTTGAAAGGATTAGATGGATAAAATAAGAATTAGAAAAAATGGAAACTATAAGAAGAATAGCCATATTTTAAAAAGAATCAAATAAAACTTCTAGAAATAAAATTATAGCCCTTGATATAAAAAACCTCAATGAATGTTAAATAGCAGATTAGGCACATTTAAAGAGAGATTTAGTCAACTGAAAGATAGATCTGAGAATATTATCCACAATGCAGCACAGAAATGGAAAAAGGAAATTTGAGAGGTAAAAGTTACAAAGAAGAGATTGGGAACATATCTAAGAATCAATCTGCCAAGATGTACAAAGCTACTACAGAGAAAACTTTAAAATTTTACAAAGTACAGACGCAAGAGCGAGGGGATATGGGGGTATATGTATACATATAGCTGATTCACTTTGTTATACAGCAGAAACTAACACAACCATGTAAAGCAATTATACTCCACTAAAGATGTTTAAAAAAATTTTTTTTACAAAGTACATAAAAGAAGGCCTGTATTAATAAAGAGATGTCTCACTTCATGGATGAAAGACTCAGTATCTCAAAGATGTCACATCTTCTCACATGCAAATAAACAACTAAATGTGTTTTTTTCCACAGAGCTTTAACAGAGTGATCTTAAATTTAGACAGATGATTTAGAATTTAGAATTTCTGATAACAGACAGACACGACAGTTTTAGAGCAGAATAAGGTGGGAGGTAGGTAGAAAGAAATTGCTGTACTAGGTACCCAAATATGTTATAAAGCTATGGTAATGAGAACAGTGTGATATAGGCAGAAGAATGGACTTAGAGGGAAACAACAGAATAAAGATTCCAGAAGCAAATCCTTTATGGGAACTTGGCATATACAAGTCACAGTTTATAAAACAGTAAACAAATGATTGACTAGTCTGGGCATTGGAAATTTTCTTTAAGATCCAGATATTAACTATTTTAGGTATTGGGTGCCATATAGTCCCTGTCACAACTACTCAGCTCTGCTGTTGTAGCACAAAAGGAACCAAATATATAACAGGATGAGGGGTGCTGTGTTTAGTACAGCTTTATTTACAAAACTAGGCAGCTGGCCCATAAGCCACAGTTTGCCAGTCTCTGGTCTGTTTAATAAACTGCTTTCAGGTATCTGACAATTTGATTTGGAAAATTATGAGATTAGATCCCCACCTTATCCTCCTGCACATAGGACAAATCCCACATGGTCTAGTGCTTTAAATACAAAACAAACAAAATAACCCTTTGCTTAGAGAAATATACAGGGGAGTGTCATGGTAGGATAAGGTTTTTTGAACAAGAAACAATCACAAAAATTAAAATGTAAAATATTAATAAATTTGGCATTATATTTTTAAAGTTTCTATATGTCTAAATATATGACATGAGCTAAGTTTTAAAATAGGCTACAGTTTGGAAAATGATATTAGCAACATATAAAATGAGACCAAAGGATTCCCTGGTGGTCCAGTGGTTAAGACTCTGTGCTTCCGATGTAGGGGGCTTGGGTTCGATCCCTGGCCAGGAAACTAAGATCCTGTATGCCACTCGTGGCCAAAAACAAAACAAAAAAAAAAGAAAAAAAAAATCAACCAAAAACCAGCCCAGGATTGATTAAAAGAATGCTTATAGAACTTACAGATCAATAAGAAAAACTAGCCAAAATAAAAATAGAATGAGCAAACAACATCTAGAGTCTATTTAGGAAGAGGAAATTCAAATGATGGATACATACGAAGATATGCTTAATTTCTAGTAATCAGGTAAATATAACATCTTCTTTAGCCATTCATCTGTCAGTGGACACTAAGGTTGCTTCCATGTCTGGGTTATCATAAACAATGCCATTTGCAGCAACATGGATGGACCCAGATATTATAATACTAAGTGAAGTGAGTCAGAAAGAGAAAGACAAATACCATATGATGTCACTTATATGTGGAATCTAAAATATGAAACAAATGAACTTAATCTATGAAACAGAAACAGACTCACAGATATAGGGAAGAGACTTGTGGTTGCCAAGGGGGAGGTGGGATGGATTGGGAGTTTGGGATTAGCAGATGCAAACTATTATATATAGAATGGATAAACAAGGTCCTACTCTATAGCACAGGGAACTATATTTAATATCCTGTAATAAACAATAATGGAAAAGAATATGAATATATATGTAATATATATATATCTGAATCACTTTGCTATATACCAGAAACTAACCAACATTGTAAATAAAGTAAACTTCAATAAAATACATTAAAAAAATAGCTTCCAAAATATATAAACAGCTCATGCAGCTCAATATCAAAAAAAACAAACAACCCAATCCAAAAATGGGCAGAAGACCTAAATAGACATTTCTCCAAAGAAGACATACAGATGGCCAAGAGGCCCATGAGAAGCTGCTCAACATCACTAATTATTAGAGAAATGCAAATCAAAACTACAGTGAGGGGCTTCCCTGGTGGCGCAGTGGTTGAGAGTCTGCCTGCCAATGCAGGGACACCGGTTCGTGCCCCGGTCTGGGAAGATCCCACATGCCATGGAGCGGCTAGGCCCGTGAGCCATGGCCACTGAGCCTGTGCATCCAGAGCCTGTGCTCCGCAACGGGAGAGGCCACAACAGTGAGAGGCCTGCGTACCGCAAAAAAAAAAAAAAAAAACTACAGTGAGATATCACCTTACACCTGTTAGAATGGGCATCATCAGAAAATCTACAAACAATAAATGCTGGAGAGGGTGTGGAGAAAAGGGAACCCTCTTGCATTGTTGGTGGGAATGTAAAATGATACAGCCACTATGGAGAACACTATGGAGGTTCCTTAAAAAACTAAAAATAGGGGCTTCCCTGGTGGCGCAGTGGTTGAGAGTCCGCCTGCTGATGCAGGGGACACGGGTTCATACCCTGGTCTGGGAAGATCCCACATTGCGTGGAGCAGCTACGCCAGTGAGCCATGGCTGCTGAGCCTGCGCCTTCGGAGCCTGCGCGTCCAGAACCTGTACTCTGCAACAGGAGAGGCCACAGCAGTGAGAGGCCTGCGTACCGCAAAAAAAAAAAAACTAAAAAAAACACTAAGAATAGAATTACCGTATGACCCAGCAATCCAACTACTGGGCATATACCCAGAGAAAAACATAATTCAAAAAGACACATGCACCCCAGTGTTCATTGCAGCACTATTTATAATAGCCAGGTCATGGAAGCAACCTAAAGGCCCATCGACAGACGAATGGATAAAGAAGACGTGGTACATATATACAATGGAATATTACTCAGCCATAAAAAGGAATGAAATTGGGTTGTTTGTAGGGATGTGGATGGACCTAGAGACTGTCATAGAGTGAAGTAAGCCAGAAGGAGAAAAACAAATATCGTATATTAACGCATATAGGTGGCATCTAGAAAAATGGTACAGATGGACCGGTTTGCGAGGCAGAAATAGAGACACAGATGCAGAGAACAAACGTATGGACACCAAGGGGGGAAAGTGGGGAGGGGCGGATTAACTGGGAGATTGGGATTGACATATATACACCAATATGTATAAAATATGTAACCAATAAGAACCTGCTATATAGCACAGGGAACTCCACTTAGCTGTACAGTAGAAACTAATACAACATTATAAAACAACTATACCCCAATTAAAAGAAATTTTTTTTTTAATTCACAGTCTTAAAAGTTATTGTGTGTTCTGGCTTGAGAAGCAGTATACCTGAAACTAACATAATATTGTACATCAACCATATTTCAATTAAAAAGTAGTTTCAGTTACAATATTTCTGTAAACAAAGTCAGTATTATAATCTTAATATAATACTAAGATATTATAATATCTGCTCATCAAACTATAGAGAGTAGTGGAAGTAAATCACACTTAAGTTAGAAAGTGTTGAAGCTACCAGACATTTTTTTCCTCTTATTTAGCACAAGCCAAAACACTTTATCAAAGCTTGCTTTGGGTATCCGTATAAAGCTCCATGTGGGCAAGCCAATGGAAAGGGGGTTTGTACAGGACCTATTTAAACCAAAGGACCTGGTTTCAGCATTGGAAGCCTAGAGTTGTATTTACTGGGAAAATGTAGAGAGGGGGAAACATATTGCTGCTTTAAGTGCCTACAACCATGGTGGAAAGCAATTTGCCAATATTTAATAACGCTGAAGTTGTGTGTACACTAATATCCATTAATTTCCAGTATATATTCAGGAGAAACTCTTACACATATGCATATGGAGACATATAAGGACTTTCTTGTGACCTTTTTTATAGTTGCAAAAAGAAAGGCAAGCAAAAAAGAAATATTCCTCAATGGAGGAAAGATGAATACTTTCAGTGTTAATGAGTACATTATCTTCACAGATATATTTTATGTATATCAACATTATAACATTGAAACCTTGTAGAATTATAATAATATTACTTTTTCATAACAATGGAAAATGCAAAAAACAATGCAGTATATTGCTGTTTTAGTCAGACAGAGAGAAAAAGGGGGAAAATAAATGGATTATAAATACATAAGGATTTGTGGACTTGGCTGGAAAGGAAAACCACAAATTTCCAGAGTCTGCATGCCTCTTGAGAAATAGAGGAATGAAATTGGAGAGAAATTCCATGGGAACATTGTATTTATAATATTTTATTTTCTTAGAAGTGACATTAAGCAGTTTTGACAATGATACCTTTATTATATATGGGTGGTGAGTACAGCTGACATCGCATCTTATTTATGTAGTTTTCTCCATGCTTAAATAATAATTTTTGAATAGGAAAAGAAAAAAAACAATGTGTGTTTGTCTTTTTCTATATGTAAACAGATGTATATATACACATATCCATACACATAAGAAGAGTGAGGAAGAGTGGTGGAGGTTTGGTTATTCAAGGCAAAAGTGTGCAAAGAAAGTAAAAAAATTGAGAAATTTCAGGGCTGCAGGTACAAGATAAGGTTTGAAATATTTGTAGGTAATAGATCATGCAGAGCATTGTTAGGCAACATAGAATTTCATTGAAGGTTTTTAAATTGAGGTGGGAGAGAAGTTGGTTATAATAAATTCTGTTTTAAAGGATCTTGGAGAATGCAGCAAAGAAAATGTACTGAGAAGTACACCCGAACATTGCAGATTAGCTACTTAGAGATCTATTTCAGCGGTTTCAAGAAGAAACAATGGCAGCTTGTAGTAGTCGAGGGTGTAATATCAATAGAACATGGTGATAAATTGGGTGAAAGAAATGAAAGTATCAAAATGGTTCAGAGTACTTAGCCTACACTGTGCCATCCCATTAGGCAAAGGATATAGGAAAAAGTGAAGATCATAATTTCAGTTTGAATATGTTTAGTTAGGTATGAACTTGAGACATGTAAGTGGAGATGTCAGGTCATCCCAGAGCTTAGTAGCACAGTTTTGGTTGGAGTTTGTGAATTTTGCATATTTTGGTAATTGAAGTTATGGGCCAGTATTGTACAGCCTAGGAGAGCATAGAGTCAGAGGAAAAATGGCCCTTATCTTTAACCTTGAAGAACTTCAGTTTCAAATGTCAACGTGAAGAAGAGGTGCATGGGAATAAGACTGAGAAGTTGTCAGGGAGTTAGGGAGAAAAGCAGGCTACAGATATGTCAGTAGTATAAAGAGAAGTAAAAGGAAGACAGTGCTTCCAGGAAAAAGTAGTCAAATAGGATTGAAAGCTAGTGGGAGGTGAGATAGGATGAAGACTGAAAAATACCTACTGGACTCAGTGACATGGTTACCGTAGAACTCTTCTAGTGTCATAACAGAGGTAGATGACTGGTTTGTTTGAAAATTCGGTGAAGTATGGATAAATGAAGGTTATGAGTATAAACATTTTTGAAATCGGTTCATCTTTTTGGAGAGAGGGATGGTTATATCTGGAAAGGGCTGCTGGATCAAAATTTGATATAGTATATTTAATGGGAAATTAAATTGAAAGGAAGAAATATGTTGAATATTCCAGGCAGAAAGGCAAACATTCTGAAGTTAGTGAGAATGGGAATTCTACACATGGGTGGAGGAATCAGACTCAAATACAGGGAAGGACAGTTTTTTTTCTGTAAAAGGAGGGAGGGGAGGAAGATTTGTTGGATAGTATATTCCTCAGAAAGAAGCTGAAGAATTCTGACTTTTCTCTTAAGGAAAAGTACACGCATCTGTGGGACTAGGGGTTGGGACTGAGGGGCAGAGTGTTTGAGGAGTGACGACAAGGTATAAAATTGTTACTGCAGAGAGTGAGAGAGCAGAAAGAACCAGAGTTCTTTCTTGCAGTTTTGCAGGCCCGTTTGAGATCATGTTCATGAATTTATGGCTGTAAGGATGTGCAATGACAAGTGAAATTCTCTAGCTGCCTTTGGCTCTTCAGATATAGGCAGAGAGAAAGCATGCAGCTGCAGATATGCTGGGGGATGGGGTGCTTTTGCTCCCCTGATGCAATAACGATTCAAGGTGTTTCTGCATTGGGGCAGAATGGCCTGGAATCTAAGTTGTATACAGAGAAAGCACAGGAGAGGACTGACAGAATCTTTTACAACTGGTGCCTTCCTTTTCTGGGGGAAGATAAAAAACAAAATGGCCAGATTACATTTTTAAGGAAATTTTCCTGTAGTTCACGGATAATAAAATTTCTGAGCCCTTATTTGCTCCATATGTATTTTTCACTGTAAGGGATAATAAAAAATATTCTGGGCATCAACAAATAACACTTTTGCATGAATTGACTTTTCTTACTAAGACCCACTAGTTATAGTTTATCTGTTCATCTTAGTGACTTTGAGTTCTGTTTCCTCAATCTGGAGACCTCATTCATTGTAAAACATACCAGCAATTTAATAACAGCTCTTCAAGAAATAAAAAGAAAAATATATCAACACACTAAATATATACATATACTGTAAGAAATATTCCAGTCCCAGAATCATCAAGGTGAGAAATATGTAAATATTAAAAAAAAGGAACTGTGGTGGGTAGAGAAACAGTAACCATGCTATTTCATGTGAGCAATCAGGTGATAACAGAGTTCTCTGTGGTTTGGGTGTGTGTGGGTTATTGACTTCTCCCATTCTGTGGAAAAGGAAATTGAGGCTCAGAGGAGTTCAGTAATTTCCCTATTTAACAAATTGTGAAAACAGCATGGAAACATATGTCTTCATGATTTCCAATTCCAGGCCTGATTTGGTAAACTGTACTGCCTTTATGAGTCAAAAAGTATCACCACTTAATTCCACCAGAGGCATTGAATTTGGCCTACTTAATAAGTTTAGAAAAATAAACTTCATTATTTCTTTAGTGCTAACCATAGAAATGGCATCACTATTCCTTGGGTGTGAAATCAATCCCAGCTTCTCTTTGAGAATGTTTTTCAGTCTTTATTCTCTTAACAATTTAGCAAGCAAGGAAAATCCTTAATAACTTGGTCTACACAGGGAATGTAGACATTTCTTATTTTTTTCAACCTAATTGGAAGTGAATAAAAGTTACAAAGCTTTTTGTAAATCCATGTATTTTCTTTTAACTTTGAACAGAATTTACATTTAAGTTCTTTTCTGCTTATCTGCAAAAAGACCACAGAACTTTTCTGCCTATAGGTTAGTGCAGGTAGATTCGATGATCTGATGGTGAACTACTGAGATTTCTCTTAGTTTATTCATGGTTATTCTGTATGTGACTTCTAAAGCGTTCTTAGCCATTTTTTCTCTTAAGGAAAGTCATGGACCACTTCAACTAAAAGTATGCAGACACAGAGTATGTATTTTCTTTTGCTAATCCCAATTCTGAATGCATTGCTTTCCCTTGCCCTGGCAACTTGTATTACTACAAATGTGCTATTTCTCTGTTTTTTGCTGCTATCTGAACTCAGATTGTTAGAGTGCTATTCATAGAGTAATTCCTTAATAGACTATTGCTTAGAGGCATCATCATAGACTGGTGATAAAAGAATATGCCACGGAATAGACTGGGATGCAATCCAATATTTTCATAGTTGGTTATGTGTTCTATCCCCTGCTAACTTCTACTTCTTCATCTCTGAGGTTGAAATAATTAATGAAATGATTACCTGTAATGAGAATTAAATGAGAAAATGTGGGAAAACTTTAACAAATGCTATAGCTACTTCTCAACATATTTCATTGTAATGAAAAATAGTTTCCCTAGTCTTTAGCCTCATTGCCTGGTGCACCTGTTAACTGACTTGTACACAAGTGTTTTACTTTCTCCTTAGAAAGGTAGAGTTTTACATCAATAACTGGGGTTTCTCTTTCCTCTTCCCTCCTCTCCCTCTCTTTCTCTCTATTCCTCCCTCTCTCTCTCCCTTTCTTCCTTCCTCCCTCCCTCCCTCCCTTCCTTCCTTCTTCCTTTTCCTTTCCTTCATAGGGAAACCAGGAGAAAGAAAAAGGATTAGGAAAATCTGGCAACTTCCAGATATTCAAGGAAAGGATTTCACATGGAAAATGAATATTATCTTCATCTCTAGTATTATACAAACAAAAATGTTATAATATCCAAATGAATTATTCAATCATTGGGAATTTAAATATCTACAGAGTCAGTTCACACTCGATAATAGATTACGGTATACTTGGATTCTTCTAGGCATAGTCTAAGTTTGTTTGGAAGTAGGTGGTAGTTAGGAGCTTGGTGTAACGTATAGAAGATTTTAAAGATTTTACATGAAAGTTGGTTTCTAGCTGGGTGCTCAATAAACCCTTGCCCTAGTCAAGGCAGAAGCCACCTCCATAGGCTATGACCTTCTACTCTTTTTGTTCACCGATGACCCCCGTTTTATTCATAATTCTCTGTTGAAAACAGCTGGAAGCTTTTCACCCTATCCAATATTATTCCCCTGAATTTTTCTTTTCTTTTTCTCTTTTCTTTTTCCCTCCTTCCTTCCTTCCTTCTTCCATCCACAGAGGAATTGAATTGTGTAAGGAAAGAGGATTCTTTCATTGTGAAGTGGTCCTTGGGTTCTTAGGAGGCACGTAATAGGTACTTGACCTTGCTAATTCACTTCAATTACTTAAACTAATAAGAGACCTAGAGAAAGTTGTTTGCTAGCCTTCAGCTTCTACAGTGTCAAAACCGTAGGCTTTACAAGATGATCTTTGATGCCTTTTGTAGCATACCGAAGGACGACATCTACAGATGGAGAGTCTCCCAGCCCTGCATTTGTTGCTGAACATGGGTGTTGGGCATAGCGTTTAGCCACTTCCCATGTTCTTTAAAGAGGAAGTAAAACCACGCAACTAAGGTGATTGTTTATCTATATAGCTTTTTGAGCTACATACGTATCTTGAATGAATGATGATTTTTAAATGGCAGTTTAAGGACATAAGTGATATGTGCTAAAAATGTAAATCATGAATTTTGCACAAAGTAAACTTGTAAGAATAAAATATTCTAAAAACCTATATAACAGGGCTTCCCTGGTGGTGCAGTGGTTGAGAGTCCACCTGCCGATGCAGGGGACACGGGTTCGTGCCCTGGTCCGGGAAGATCCCACATGCCGCGGAGCGGCTGGGCCCGTGGGCCACAGCTACTGAGCCTGCACGTCTGGAGCCTGTGCTCCGCAACGGGAGAGGCCGCGACAGTGAGAGGCCCTCGCACCGCGATAAAAAAACAACCCCCCACCCCCAAAAAAACCCCTATATAACATTAAAATGAACAAGGAATCAGAAAGGGCAGACCACACATTTATAAATGCTGATTTATTCTTCTCGTGAGCATAGTCAGGGTGAATTTTTGAATCAAATATAAACCACACGGAGCCTCTTCCAGTGCTAGGATTCCAGAAAGTGGATTGCTCACAAACAAAGAAGTTTTTTTTCTTGACTATGTAAACAAAAGTGATCATAATAATGTAAGTGGATAGGTTAGGGGGTCCCTGGAGAAAGGGAAGCAGGAATGGCTTTCTTGACATAAGAGAAGCCATTTTGTGATCTACAACTGGCCATAATGCTTGCCCTTGAACAGGTCTCAATAATTAATGATCTTAAGGGAATAAAGGAATGCAGGAACAGAGAAAGGGCAGTCAAACAATAGTGTACTGATAAAGGAGAACCCTAGTTCCTTCTCAAGGGATATACATAATAATATATCTTTGAGTTCTTCAGTAACTAAGGCCCCCACCCAGGTGGAGAATGGAATGATGATGTTGACCCTCCTGACTTAAATCAACTAAAGCTTGGACTCTGTTGACCTTTGCCCAATTCTATGCTGAATTCTCTGGTCAAGCCCCTTCATGAAGATTCAGGTACCCTTAGCTTAAAACTTCCCCAATTTTGCTGTTACGGGGAGACACTGCTTTGGGAAATGTCCCCATTGTTCTTACTTGGGGCAAGTAGTAATAAATCCTTCCTTCCTTCCAATCTTTGGCTTGGTTGTGTCTTTTGGCTAGACACCCACGAAGAGGCAAACCCAGTTTTAAGGTAACAATAATACCAAATGTTCATTTTTTTATTTATAAAGCTCACAATATTAGTGCAATATGTGAATTTTCTTTAAAATAACAATCCAATGTAAATATCTTATTTTTAAATAATTAGATGTTCACAGTTATTTAGTGACTCACTAAAATCACATAGCCAGTTGGTGACAAATGTCAGAAGCCATGATAGCTTTCTTGAAAAATACTGTTTCCATACTAAATGCTCCCCCTTGACCCTTGGGTATGGACCTTTAGGTAATCCTTTTTTGTTGTTGTTTTCCCTCTAATGTTCCTTTTGCCTGGTGCTCCAAAGTGCCTACTGTTTGGATGTGGACTGAAGCAGATATTTACTGGGGACATAGTCCAAGGATCCTGACTTGGAGATCATTATGCTAGCCAGTTATGCTTTGTTAAAGAAACATTTTTTCATAATACTTGGTAAAGTCAGTAAGGATAAAGGACTCCTGCAATGAGGGTTTTGCAGTAGGGCGGAGAGAGTGGGCTCAACTCCACATACGACAAGGGCTAGTGATGATTTATAACGGGGGTGGGATGAGAGGAAACATTGGGGTAAGGGAGATTATGGGTAAACAGACTTGGCAGGATTCTTGCTGAAGGAAGGCCAGGGTGATAATACATCAAGGGTGGGGGATGAGGAATTTGATCAGGTGTCCAGAGTGAGGGTGGGGGACTCCTGCTAAATGAAGCAGCAGGATTCTTGCTAAAAATGGACTAAGCAGGTAAAAGACAGAACTCAGGATCAGGGTCTAGTGGAGGAGAGAGCTCCAAGGAGCCTGACTCAGGTTAAGTCAATGGCAGAGTCTTGATGCCAGCTTCTTTGGCCCAGTTGGAACAAAAGGAACCTTCTGTTCCTCGCTGCACTCCCAATATGGTTGTCCTTTGTCTCCATGGGAGGAAAGATGTCAAGCCAAGGGCCAAATGTTAATCTCACTTCAAACAAGCAATTTAAGATGTTCTGAGGAAAAAAAAAAGTCACTGCTTCTTTCAGTTGTTCGTGAACCAGTAACCTTTTTTCCTTGGACAACATTTTAAAGAAGCCCAGGGCCAGGGAACAGCTCATTTGCCATAGGTTGGCCACAAGAACTGAAATATCCAGAAAGACCTTGAGTGTGTAGGTGAAGCTTAAGCTGTTCATCTTCCACTTGACATTGGTTTTAAAGTGCATTGGATACTTATGCAAGGGACATTGATTCTTTGTTTGCCTTTATTCATTTTTGCAAAAGATTAAAGAGAGACAAGTTGTCTGCTCTCCTTATATTTCAAGTTGCATGTATGGAATTGTAATTGTAATTCAGTTGTATTTAGTTACAGAGCCCGGTAAATTTTTGTTGTTGTTGGTTTTTCTTTAGAACCTTATATCAACATTACTCTGTGCTCTAGGAGGGAGGTTCCCCCTCTCTCCTGTGTTGTCCAGGCTGGCTCAAGCTGTCACCAACTTTCCCTGAGAATCACAGCTGAGTGGGAGTCCCAGCTTGTTATGCCCAAGTAATGATACCTGCTTGAGTGAAACTCAGATGGTCTGGGATTAGGTGTGGAGACTGTCTGCTGCTCAAAACATTCTCACTGATACTGAAACTATGTCATTAGATAGTAAATGCATCTTTACTTTTCGTTATTTTATTGTGAATTTAGAGCCTTCCTGCCGCTTACCAATTTACAGTGTCAGGGAAGGTTTTCCTTTTATTTGTCTCAAAACTGATCAGTGTCAAACCTGACCATTCATTCTAAAGTCTTAATTTTTAATCCTAGAAGATCTAGAAACTTTTGTGCTTTGGGGGAACTTGGTGGCAGTTTCCATTAAAGACATACATTTTTTGCAAATTAGATGTAGGGTAAATGTTAGTATTATAACTAACAGGTGCAGAGACATTTATCCAGTTTGGGTCTGTGCCTACAATAATGCTTTTTAATGACACAAATTATAGTAATTTTATTTGAATACATTGAATTTCACACATGAACAATTCAGTCATGAATTTATTTGTTCATTTATTCAAGAAATATTAATGAATATCTTATAAATGACAAGCACTGTAGTGATGAGCAAAAATAAAACAAAAACAACCAACAAAAATCAGACACAACCCACAAATTGCTTATGATCCTAGTTCATTTTTTGTTACCATCTTTGGTGAGAAATAAGATAAACTGTATCAATTTAAATTGTTCATTTCAGTTGGTTTCAGTAGTTATAAAAACCTATGAAGCCACAACCACAGATAAGATACAGACCATTTCCATCATGCCCTAAAGATTTCCTGTGCACCTTTGTAATGCTCCCAATCTCTGCTGTCATTCACAGGCAAGTATTGATCTACACAAGATTAATTTGCATTTTATAGAAATGGAATCATACAATATATACTCTTTTGTGTCTAGCTTCTTTCTCTAAGCATGATAATTTAGGGGTTCAGTTGTGTTGTTCAATGTATCAGTAGATGTTTCTTTTTATTGATGTGTAGTGTTCCAGCATATGGTTCCCCCACCTTTGTTTATATATTTCTCTGTTGATGGACACATGGGTAGTTTCTGGTTTTTGAATTTTATGAACAAAGTTGTTTGAACATTTCTGTACAAGTCTTTAGGTTAATGTATGTTTTCATTGCTCTTGGGTAAGTACCTAGGGATGGAATAGATAAGTCATATGTTAGGTACATACTTAACTTTTTCAGAAATTGCCAAACCATTTTTTAAAGTGGTTGTACAATTCCACTTTAGTACCAGAAACAAGTATGAATTCTAGTTGCTCTACGTCTTCACCAGGGTGTTGTTTTTTTTAAATTTTAGCACTTCTCTTAGGTATGTAGTGATATTTACGGTGGTTTACATGTGCATTTCCCTAAAGACTAATGATGAGCGTATTTACATATGTTGTTTGAGTACTTTTTAATCTACCTTCTCTCATGAAATATCTGTCTAAATATCCATTAAAAAAGTTATGTTCTTTATGTAATGATTATATTATAAATGTCTTTATGATATTATACTATGTCCTAAAACTGGGTTACAAATATTTCCTCCTATGTTTTCTTAAAAGAGTTTTATAACTTTAGTTTTTACATTTAGGTCCATGATCCATTTCAAGCACATTTTTCTATATGATGTGAAGTAGTGTTGTTTATGCTGTGTAGATAACCAGTTGTTCCAGTACAAGTCTTTTTTTTTTTAATTTATTTTATTGAAGTATAATTGATTTACAATGTTGTGTTAGTTTCTGCTGTACAGCAAAGTGATTCAGTTATACATATATATATTGTTTTTCATAATGGTTTATTACAGGTAATTGAATCTAGTTCCCTGTGCTATACAATAGGACCTTCTTATTCCAGTACAAGTCTCGAAATTATGTTGTGTAGGAGTTCCAACTTCGTTTTTCTTTTAAAAAATTGCCTTGGGTATTCTACATTTTATGGATTTCCCTATATATTTTATTTATTTACTTAGTTGTTTGGGCTGCACTGGGTCTCCGTTGCTGCATGCGGGCTTTCTCTAGTTCCGCGAGTGGGGGCTACTCTTCGTTGCAGTGCTCAGGCTTCTCATTGCAATGGCTTCTCTTGTTGTGGAGCACAGTCTCTAGGTGTGCAGGCTTCACTAGTTGTGGCACACGGGCTACAGTAGTTATGGCTCACAGGCTCTAGAGTGCAGGTTCAGTAGTTGTGGTGCACGGGCTTAGTTGTTCCATGGCATGTGGGATCTTCCCAGACCAGGGCTCGAACCCGTGTCCTCTGCATTGGCAAGTGGATTCTTAACCACTGTGCCATGAGGGAAGCCCCTCCCTATATATTTTAGAATCAGCTTGTTAATTTTTGTAAAAATGCATGTTATAATTTGTAAATTGCACTGTTTATGTATTGTACACCGATTGTTATGGGCATTGTATGCCCATTTCGTAAGTAATTTGTATGTTTCAGTACATGTTTTAAAATTTTATTTTCCCATCGCTAGCTACATGTGCATAAAATACAACTGATTTATCTAAATTAACTGTATCCTGTGACCTTACTACCTTCACTTTTCAATTTTACTAGTTGATTTGTAGAGGCTAAAATTTCTGCGTAAACATGATGCCACCTACAAGTAGAGGTGGTTGTAATTCTTCGTGATCTTTATTGTCTTTATTTTATCTTTCTAGTTTTATGTACTCGATAGTACTTTCTCTTAGCAATGTTTTGTAGTTTGCAGTGTTTAGTTTTGCATGTCTATTATTAAATTTTTTTCTAAAATTTTATGTGTTTTGGTGGTATTGTAAATGTATTTTTAATTTTATTCTTCCATTGTTTGCAGTCATTCTGTTCCATTAATTCTGTTCCATTAATTCATTTGTCTATGCTTTCACCAGTATTATGTGGTTTTGATTACTGTAACCTTAAAAAAAATCTTAAAATCCATACTGGGAGTTCTCTAACTTTCTTCTTTACTGTTCCTTTTTTATTATTTTTTGACTTTATTTCTTTAGAGCAGTTTTAGATTCACAGCAGATTGTGACATTTCCTGTTTACTGCCTGCCCCCATATATGCATAGCCTTCCTCATGATCAACGTCCCCCACCAGAGTGGTACATTTGTTACAACTGATGTCATCTTGCTTGGGTCTTACCCAGAAGTCTGGAAGTTAACTCAAGTCTCTTTATTTTGATCTCAAACTCCAGGCTTTGTCTCCATATTACGTAGCCTCTGAGATTTCTTTTCTTGGCATTTTTTTTGTTAATCATTTTCTGTTCTTAGTATTGAATTTTTGTTTACATTTTCAAATATTTATTGTCATTTCAGAATATTAATGGAGTTTCTTACATAGAGCCATTTTTTTCCTTAATTTTAATTCCTATTTTATATACTAATATAGATGTATTTTCACCAAAGTTTTACTTTACTCTAAACAGATCACTCATATTTTTCTTTCTTTTGAGTTTATTTCCCTTAGAAAAATATGTCCAGTCATAAAACAGAAGAATTTTCACCAAAATATTACTTCACTGTTCAGAGGTCACACATGCCTACTTTCTTATTGGCCATAAATTTGTGTTCGTATTACTTTTTCAATATGAGTGATGAATTAGTATTTTTAATCCATGAATTTCACACCGAAAACCATAATCAGTAGAAAAATGGGCAGAACTGTTTAATAGACATTCACAAAAATAATAATAAAAGAGCAAAAATGTACACTAACTTTTATTCTTTAAAAATTTAAACTAAAATAATCCACATATTTTTTTATCTTGAGGATTTAAAAATTAAAAAGAATGTTAATATCAAGTGTTGATTCAAATGTACACCAGCAG
Source organism: Phocoena phocoena (assembly GCF_963924675.1). Lineage (NCBI taxonomy): Eukaryota > Metazoa > Chordata > Mammalia > Artiodactyla > Phocoenidae > Phocoena > Phocoena phocoena. The sequence continues at coordinate 52,772,657 of NC_089234.1, forward strand.
TGTTAAAGACTAGAAAGGGTATTAATGTCAAATATTTGAGAAATTATGAACTGCGTGATACGTTCACACAATGAAACATGCAACTCTTGATAATAATAATGTATAGTTTAATGAACATAAAACACTTTTATTATTGTATTTAAAAAGTCAATATGTGTACATAATATTGTTTACAGTAAAATCCCATAAGTGTGTATATGCATCTTGAAAAATATATGTGTAAATGTTAATAATGCTTATTTCTGGAGTGGTGGCATTTTAAACGATTTTTATTTCATCTTACTTCCCTTTAGAATATCTTTATTTTCTAAATTTTTATAACAATCACACATTAATACACTACTGCTTTTTAAGTTATTAAAAATGTAAAGAAATTGGCAAATCAGTTATCACAGCTTTGTGTGTGTGTGTGTGTGTGTGTGTGTGTGTGTGTGTGTGTGAAACAGAAAGAGACTGAGAGAGAGAGAGAGAGAAAAAAATAAGGGAGAGAATTGTTCTGTATAAGTTTGACTCCTGGTCTGGTTGATTTTTTTCCCATTACAGTGTGCTTTCCTTCCTGTATCTGATCTGAATATTGTCATCAGTGTCAATGTAATCTGCTGATGGAAACTTATAAGTTACTTGAGATAACTTCTTGCATTGTGAAAGGGAAATTCTTTTTCCTCACTGTGCAAAACCCTGGAGATATGTAGGCAACAGCCTTAAACAGAAGGCTTAATAACAATGGAGTAAGTCCTATAAACTTGCACATCCTAACCATAAAATATCATTGGAAAGTATTAGCGATTTTTCTGTAAATGGAAAACTCTCATTTATCATTGCTCCATAGAAATGATGTTAAAAAGTTAGCACATTCGTTGTTTTATAGCCTCTATTTCTTATGACCATTTGTCCTTTCTCGACAGAAAGAATTGTTATATGAGCTGTTGAACTACTTCTGTTTTCTTATCTGTCCGTTTCTCTGCTTTACTGTGACCATACAGTCTTCATTCACCTTTATTAGATCTGCAGAAGCTGAAAAAGCCTGTCTAGTGTGAAAGTTCTTGTCAATTATTTAAAGAGGGAAAAAGCTAAGTTGGAAAGGCTTATGGAATTGTTCTGGTTTTTCTTATGTAGTTAGGCAATCCTTGCTGTCCAACCCCATAATTCAAGAGGACTCAGATTTTCTTAAACCCCATAAATCATGGCACAAAACATTCCAGCCTAATTAAGAAGAGAGGGAAATTAGATCCACTCCAATGGTTAATGAAGTGTGAATGGTGGTCTACATGAAGTAGAATGTAATGACCCATTTTAAAAGTTGGCCTTATTCAGAATTAGACTAATTTCTGCAGATCCAGATAGAGCACCATTCACCCTGGTTTTCTGATCTTAGTTTCTCAAGCCTGATAATAAATAACATTATTATATTTCCATTCTTTTGGGTTTAGCAACCAATTTCTTTCAGGTACGGCACTCAAGTGCCTAATCCAGAAAGAGGATGGTGCCTAGGGTATCCTGCCTCATCAGTAGAGCTTCCTGAGAGGGCATAGGACCAATGTTTACATCTTGGAGCCAAGGTTAGTAAGGTCTGTTGCCTGGAAGGCAGTGAGAAGTGTCATACAAAGAGGAAGAATGTAATCCAAGAACCAGTAAGTGACACATGGATAAAGTGCCAACAGACTAATTAAGTAGACTGTGAGACTCAAAAATCAGAATGTCTGAAAAGCAAAGGGAGACTCCCAGACAGACAGAATGATCCAGCACTAATACCGCATATAGTACACTTAATTCCATATTTTTGTTGGGCTCTTAGTATTCTTTTATTTAAAACCTCTCCCATCCATTAAACTTTATTAAAATAATCTGTGAAATATACACATAAAATTTACTGGTAAAAAGTGTTAATCATACTTCTGTTATACTGTATATGTAATTTTGTAGCTGGTCATGTAAGCATTATCCATAAATTTGTATTAATTAGCTATATAGAGGTATAATCACATGGATGGTTTGATTTTTAGCAGTTTCCATACATTTGAGATATTTTTCCTATAATATATAGCACTGCCACGAACAGATTTGTGTAGGTACTTTACCTTAAAATTATTGCTGGACTTCCCTGGTGGCGTAGTGGTTAAGAATCCACCTGCCAGTGCAGGAGCCACGGGTTCGAGCCCTGGTCCAGGAAGATCCCAAATGCCGCGGAAGAACTAAGCCCGTGCACCACAACTACTGAGCCTGTGCTCTAGAGCCCACGAGCCACAACTACTGAGCCCGCATGCCACAACTACTGAAGCCCGTGCGCCTAGAGCCTGTGCTCTGCAACAAGAGAAACCACTGCAGTGATAAGCCTGCACACTGCAACAAAGAGTAGCCTCTGCACGCAGCAATGAAGACCCAATGCAGCCATAAATAAATAAATAAAATTCTTACTGGTAAAAAAGAAAATATTGTTAAATTATTTTCCAAAGTCATTGTAATACATTGTAGTCTCAAAAGTAGAGTATTTGGCCAGTGCTTCTTGAATTTTAATGTGCATATGAGTCACCTGGGGATGTAGTTAAAATACAGATCCTGATTCAGTTAGGTCTTGGGTGTGGCCTGAGGTTTTGAAATTCTAACAAGTTTTCAGGTGATGCCAACATGACTGGTTTATGGACCACACTTCCAGCTGCAAAGTAATAGGTTCCATGTTCAATAAATCCTCATCCACTGTGAATATTTTCATTTTTTGAATGTTGGTTATTTTGATAGTTGATAAGGAATAGTCACAGAATATTAATTCTCATTATTTTAAATTGCTGGAAAGAGTAGACAGTTTTGCAAATTCTTACATTTTTTTCCTCTTTCCTTATTTGTCTGTGTCCTTTTTTCATTGCTTAAGCAAGAGCTCTGACAAAGAACTCACTATTTTATGGATTTTAATTTTGTATGTGCTTGTCATTTGACAACTTGCTTTAATCTCCAGAACAAGTTTGAATTTATTATAAATAAATATATTATCCATAAAATGGATAAATTTGAATATAATAATGTTAAGGAATTCTATTTATCATTTTACTTTAAAGAAAGTAAAAGATTATAAATTCTGAAAGGATTTTTAAAATGTATACTTTACAAAAGATTAGTTTCAAATATATAAATAACTCTTAAAATCAATAAGAAAAATCGAATAGAAAAGTCAGCAAAATAAATGAGCAGCATTTCAAACAAAAGAAAACTCACATGGCTAAACATTTTTTAAAAATGTATCTTCATTAGAACCATAAAAATATCAATCAAGATCCCAATGAAATTCCATTTTTAAAAATAAAATTTCAAAATGAAGCCTGACAGTGCCAATTGTTAGAGGAGTCATGGATCAGGATCCCCCTACACATTATTGATGGGAGTTTAAATTAGTGCAATTGCTTTGAAAACTATTCTAGGACTCTTTGTAATGCTGAACTTTCATGTATCATACACTTGGAAATTCCATTCTTGGGTATAAACTGATGAAAAAAATATGCATATGTGTAACATATGGCATTTACAAGAATGCTAATAATAACAAAAATTCTGGAAGCAACATACATCCACAGAAAAGAGAAGGGATGCCACAATATGTATAATGGCATATTCTTATAATGCAATACCCAAAGCTATCAAAAAGAATCACAGTCACATACAATATCATGGGTAAAGTTAGTAGTATTATATTTCATAAAAAGGGAAGTCAGAGAAGAGCTATATTACATGATATCTTTTATATACAATTTTCAAATGAGAAAATCTAAATAATTTATTGCATAGGCATGTATATTTATATGAAGAACAGAAAGAAAGAAAGTACTCACAATTGAGTATACTTGTTACCTCTGAGCAAGGACATAAAAAGATGGGCTAGTGAAAGAAATGGGATAATCATTTTTTTGGTGGTGTTCCAGTTTATTAATTGGACAGTTTACTATGTATTTTATTTTTTAATGTCAGGTCAAAATCTGGTTTTGGATTGGAGGCCCTGGATTACCTGGATCACAAAACTGGGCATAGAAAGGTAATGAGGGAGAAAAAAAAGAGAATTTCAATCAAATTTATAACACATGAGCTAACATATTACTCTAAGAGAGATAGCCAACAAAACCGACAAACTAATAACCAGATGATGAAGAAGATAAACTAGTATAAGAACCTAGAAAATAATTTAAAGCTGCTTATTAGAAAAAAGTAGGCAGAACTAAAGTGAAAATAGTTGGGTATAAAATAAAACCAATTAGAAACTTGTTTTAAATGCAAAACAGAAACTAATGAAAAATAAGGGCATTTGTTACTATTAAGTGGGTAGAGTATGAAAATATTTAACTTGTTCAGGATCTGTTTAGAAATATTGAATGATTATTAGATATATTAGAAAAAAGCATAGCTATGCATGTATATTAAGCATTTAATGACAAAAGATTCTAATATCAAACTCCTTTCTTCTATGAATTGTCATTTTATTATATTTTATTTTATTTACTAAATGTTTAAAACATTTATGTTTACTTTCATTTTATTTGAATTATTTTTCATTTACGCTAATTGCTGGAATATATTTTCACGTTTTACATGAAAAATGAATCTAATTTTTTAAGAGAATTTTCCACTTAAGAAACCAGTAGTCCTAGCATTGGTCAAAATAGTCCCTTTTCCCACTGATTGATAATGACTCTACCATATATCAGTTTCCGATTATGCATAAGTTTTATAGGCGCTCTAATCTTTTCTATTTGATTATTAATAAACAAAGAAAAAAACTGTATTTATTACCATATCTTTGTAAAAACTATTTAAATAGTAAATAGCAGGGCAAATCATTCTATCTTTTTCTTTTTCATACTTTTTGTTGTTGTTACGCTTGACCCTGTGCCCTCATATTTATAACTTTCTCCATTAAAGCCTGGCATGTATTCTATTGGATATTCTTAGACCCACTGTGGATATTATGTTATTGTGAATGAAATGTTTAGTATATTTCCTAATTGATTTTGTAAATTGATCTTTCATCTACCATCCCTGCCAAAATTTTTTGATACCTTAAGCAGTGTATAGATTATTTTATATTTTCTAATGTGGATAACTATATTGTTTGGAAATGAAGACAACTGTTTCTTTCTTTCCAATTCTCATACTTCCTTATTGGCTAGAATCTCTAGTAGACAATAGAAGTAGTTACAGTAGCCTTCTTGTCTTGTTCCTGACTTGTAAATTTTGATCCCTATGCAAGTTGTTTTCCTTATAATTTTCATACATACCACTTAGCACATTGTGAAAATTCCCTTCTATTCCTCATTTGCCAAGAGTTCCATTATGAATGTTTGTTGATTTTTTTATCGAATGATTTTTCCACATTATAGACACATTTTCTTCTCTTATCTATTAATATACATTTTCCTTTGTACATTGCTTTAACTATTGTGGAATTTGTAATATTCACAAATATTCACTACTCCCATTCCCTGTAAAAGGTTTAGAAATCTGCATCCATTGTCATGTGACATGATATTGCTATGCCAACGTGGGAAGACTATATATCACTTCCTCCAACTTTGCTGTTGTCTAGAGAAATGTTTTGGTTAAAACTTAAATAGAAACACAGTTTGGAACAAAGCTGCAGCTGAGAGCAGAGCCATAACTGACCTGCAACCTACATGAAAAAAGAGTTATAGAGGAAATTGTCATTTTAAGTCACTGAGACTGGAGGATTGTTTATGAGGAAGAGCTGATTAAAACAGACTTACTACATAATATCTGTTCCATAATATTTTTCCTAGCATCATTTTATAAAGATTTTGCAAATTAAATTTTGATTTTTTTCTTATAAACATTTCCAATTTGGGGTTTGTTTCCCTACTGAACTGCAAATTTCACTGTATTGTTTTAAAATATGTTGGGTTATATTTTTCCTATGAATTGTCATTTTATTATATTTTATTTTATTTACTAAAAGGTCGGTTTTAAAACAGTCTCCATGTGCGTTTGAAAAGATACTTCTGTTTTTAGAGAACATGCTAGTTGTGTGTGTGTGTGTGTATTCTACACATACATGCTATATAAATCAAAATGACCATATTTATTATATCTTTTCAAACCTCTATTCTTTTAGGTACTCTAATTTATCTCTGAGGTGTTGAAAATGAAGAATAAAAGTCTATAACAATCTGTAAATATCTATTTTACACATCATAAAGGACTGACTCTAATAGTTTTTCTTTTTTTTTTTTTGCCTTGACTTTAACATCATGACTGTTCCTTGCTATTCATTTACAAGTATCTGTTCTGTCTTTGTCTATTCTTTGCTTTTAAACATTTATGACATCTTTTGTTTCAGATTATTTTTGTATATTTTAACACTATCTGCATTCCTTTCACTTTTAAAAGTTTTACTTTCATTTATTAATATGAAAATATGTTTAGTCTTTGTTTCTAGCATTTTCATTTGTTTCATTTTTGAGGAACATATATTCCACTTATATACTATACTTTGTTGTGTCATATGAGTTTGTTTTCTTTTTTTGTATGTATTTGTTTTCCTTTTTAGAGTTTAAAACATTTATATCCCCTTTTTTATTTATAGCTATAACTTTCATATGTAAATATATTGATATATAGTTTTTAAACTTCTTTATTATTAACTTTAATCAGTGTGAATTTACTTCCAATTTCAATAAAAAATATAAAATCGGTGCTTTTAATCTTCCAATATTCTCTCTCCCTAAATGCTTATCTTCCCTGGTTATATTGCTATAATCATATGTTTTTTTCTTCTAGCTTTGAATTACATTCATTTGAATAATATACTTAAACTGTTTGCTCCCTTGTTTATCATATTTAGACTATATTATGTGGAATACACACTATGAAAGATGAGAGCTGTGCCCTCACTTCTTTAAGTCTCTTACCCATTTTAAAATTCTATTTTTACATTATCAAGGCTTATTAAATTTATATTATATTTTGTCCTAAATATCCTAGACTTTTCTAGCCTTATATATTTCAGTTGCTTTGGTTCTCAATAATGTTTTGTTGTTTGTTTCTAGTAATAGCAGCTTAAGTTAAATTTTAAAATTTGTCTTGTCTCTTGGCTAGAAGAATTTATTTTGGTGAATCTATTGAGATGATCATATGTTTTTTGCTCCTTTAATGTTGCATATGTTAAATTATATTGATTACTGAATGTTTAATGAAACCTGTCATTCTTGGTCTGGGAAAAACTACTTGGTTATTGCATGTACACTTTTTATATCTTGGGAATACACCTAGCTAATATTTTATAAAATATTTTTAATTTTGGCTCTGGGGGATATTTTTGTGGTGTTTTTTCTCCCTATTTTCGGGATCATGGAATTTCCTGCCTTATAAAATAAGTTGGAAAATGTGGTAGGCAGGATAATGGTTCCCCCCAAAGATGTCCATGTCCTAACCCCTGGAACCTGTGAATATGCTATCTTACATGGCAAAAAACACTTTGTAGATGTGAAAAAATTAAGAATCTTGAGATGGAGATTACCCTGTATTATCTGGGTGGCCCAAATACAATCATTGTTATCCTTATATGAGAGAGATATGTGGATCAGAATCAGAGAAGATGTTAAAGAAGAATCTTGAGGGCAGCAAGAGATTAATTATGCCTTACTTATAAAACAATTTGAATGATGTATTTCTCAACAGAACCCATAGAGACCAGAAGGAAGTGGCACATTTTTTAAGTACTGAAAGAAAAGAACTGACAACCTGAAACCGTGTAACTCAGATTGGGACTTGAACCCACCAGCCAGAACTGGAACCCAGCCAAAACCCAGACTGGGGCTTGAACCCATGGTCTTTTAATTGAGATCACACACCTGGTCTCAGGACTTAATGAAGCTCAGGTTCTTCGTGTCTCAATGCAGAAGGAATTCAGCAAGAGGCAAATTGATAGGTAAGAACAACTGTATGCCAATAAAATGGACAACCTGGAAGAAATGGACAAATTCTTAGGAAGGTATAACCTTCCAAGACTGAACCAGGAAGAAATCGAAAATATGAACAGACCAATCACAAGTAATAAAATTGAAACTGTGATTTAAAATCTTCCAACAAACAAAAGTCCAGGACTGGATGGCTTCACAGGTGAATTCTATCAAACATTTAGAGAAGAGCTAACACCCATCCTTCTCAAACTCTTCCAAAATATAGCAGAGGGAGGAACACTCCCAAACTCATTCTACAAGGCCACCATCACCCTGATACCAAAACCAGACAAAGATACTACAACAAAAGAAAATTACAGACCAATATCACTGATGAATATAGATGCAAAAATCCTCAACAAAATACTAGCAAACGGAATCCAACAACACATTAAAAGAATCATACACCAATAAAAAAAAAAAAGAAGTGGATTTACTTAGAGAGAAACATACTCCACAGACAGTGTGTGGGCCATGAGAGGCACCAGGGTATGGCATTGTCAGTTTTTATAGGGATGGGTAATTTCATAGGCTAATGGGGGGCGGAGTATTCCAGCTATTTAGGGGAAGGGTTGGGGATTTCCAGGAATTGGGCCACCACCTGCTTTTTTTTTTTTTTTTTTTTAACATTCTTATTTATTTATTTATTTTTGGCTGCCACTGGGTATTCGTTGCTGGGTGCAGGCTTTCTCTAGTTGTAGAGAGCAGGGGATACTCTTTGTTGTGGTGCCCAGGCTTCTCATTGCAGTGGCTTCTCTTGTTGCAGAGCACGGTCTCTAGGTGCACAGACTTCAGTAGTTGTGGCACACGGGCTCAGTAGTTGTGGCTCGCAGGCTCTAGAGCATAGGCTCAGTAGTTGTGGTGCACAGGCTTAGTTGCTCCGCGGCATGTGTAATCTTCCCAGACCAGGGATCGAACCCTTGTCCCCTGCATTGGCAGGTGGATTCTTAACCACTGCGCCACCAGGGAAGCCCCACCACCCACTTTTTGACCTTTAAGGTCTGCCTTGGAACTGTCATGACGCCTGTGGGTGTGTCATTTAGCTTGCTGATGTTTTACAATGAGCATGTACTGAGGCTCAAGGTCTAGTGGAATTCGACTTGTCTGCCATATTGGACCTATTTGGTTCTGATCAGTTTATGTCCTGTCCTTGGGCTACGTCATTCTTTTAAAGGTTGTGCCCTGCCCCTTTCCCGCCTGTTTCAAACCCAGAATCCTATGCCCAGAAAATATCTTTCAATAATAAAGGGAAGACCAAAACATTCTCAGATGAAAGACAACTAAGATTTGTTACCAGCATACCTCCTCAAAAAGAAGGCTAATGAATTCTTTAAACAGGAAGGAAATGAAGAAAGAAGGCATTTTGGAACATTAATAAGGAAGAAAAAATATGGTAAGCAAAAATATGAGAATATACAATAACATTTCTCCTCTTGGATTTTAAAAATTATGTTTGTTGAAGTAAACATAATTCTGTCTCATGTGATTTTAAATGTATGTAGAGAATGTATTTGACAGTTGTAAATGGGGAGGGCAAATGGACTAAAGAGGAATAATGTTTCAATATTTCATTCAGACTGATAAAGTCATACCATAGACAGTGATGGAAGATAATAAAGGGCTCAGTAATAGAAGTACACAAATTTGTCCAACTTATTTTTGACAAAGGTGCAAAAGCAATTCAATGAAGAAGAGATGGATTTTTTAAAATAAAGATGTTGGAGCAGTTGGCTATCCATAGACAAAGAATGAACTTCAACTTACACCTCACACCTTATATAGAAATTAACTCAAAATGGATCACAGAATTAAATGTACAATGTGAAAATTTTAAAAACACTTTTAGAAAGCAATATAGGCAAAATCCTTCTGGATCTGAGGATAGATCAGTAGTTTTTAAAATTGACCCCAAACCCACAATCTGTAAGAATAGTTTATAAACTGCACTTCATCAAAATTAAAACTTTTGTTCTGTAAAAGATTTTCTTAATGGTATGGAAAGATAAGCTGTAGAGTGGGAGAAAATATCTGCGAACCACATATCTGACTAATCACCAGTATCTAGAATGTAGAACTCTCAAAACACAAAAGTAAAAAAAAAAATCCAATTAACAAATGGGTAAAAAGATATAAATTTCACTGAAGCTGATATAGAGATACCAAATGAGTGCATTAAAAGACCTTTAACAGGCATTAGAGAAATGCAAATTAAAACCACAGTGTGATATCACTACACACATATCAGAATGGCTAAACTAAAAAACAGTGCCAACATCAAATGCTGGTCAGGATGCAAAGAAACTGAATGACTCATACATTGCTGTTAGATATGTAAAACAGCTCATCCACTCTGCAAAACCTTTTGGCAGTTTCTTAAAAAAAAAAAAAAATTATACGACTACTGTATGACCCTTCAGTTGTACTCTTGATCATTTATTTTAGGGAAATGAGTATTTACATTTACACAAAAACATGTTCATGAATTTTTGTAGCAGCTTTATTCATAGCAGCTCCAAATTGGAAACAACCCAGGTATTCTTCAATGAGTAACTGATTAAACATACAAACTTTGCTACCATACCATGGTGTGCCTCTAAGCAATAAAAAGGAATTTTATTTTATTTTAATATTTTTTTTAGCGGTACGCAGGCCTCTCACTGTTGTGGCCTCTCCCGTTGCGGAGCACAGGCTCCGGACGCGCAGGCTCAGCGGCCATGGCTCACGGGCCCAGCTGCTCCGCGGCCTGTGGGATCTTCCCGGACCGGGGCACGAACCCGTGTCCCCTGCATCGGCAGGTGGACTCTCAACCACTGCGCCACCAGGGAAGCCCCCAGGAATTAATTTTTAATACATAGTTCAACCTGGATGAATCAGAAGAATTATACTAAGTGAAAAAAGCCTATTGAAGTTTTTTTTTTTTTTTTTTTTTTTTTTTTTTTTTTTTTTTTGCTGTACGCGGGCCTCTCACTGTTGTGGCCTCTCCCATTGCGGAACACAGGCTCCGGACGCGCAGGCTCAGCGGCCATGGCTCACGGGCCCAGCCGCTCCGCGGCATGTGGGATCTTCCCAGACCGGGGCACGAACCTGTGTCCCCTGCATCAGCAGGCGGACTCTCAACCACTGCGCCACCAGGGAAGCCCTGAAGTTTTATACTGTATGATTCCTTTGAAGTTACATTTAAAAAATGACAAAATTATAGAAATGGAGAACAGATTAGAGGCTGCCTTGAAAGGCAAAAGTGAAGATAGAAGGGAAGTCGGTATAGCTTTAAAAGAGCAAAATGAAGAATACTTTTAAAAAAAATTTATTTATTTATTTGTTTGGCTGCGTTGGGCCTTTGTTGCTGCACGTGGGCTTTTCTCTGGTTGCGGCGAGCGGCGGCTACTCTTTGTTGCGGTGCGTGGACTTCTCATTGCGGTGGCTTCTCGTTGCGGAGCACGGGCTCTGGGCTGCAGGCTTCAGTAGTTGTGGCACGTGGGCTCAGTAGTTGTGGCTTGTGGGCTCTAGCGCGCAGGCTCAGTAGTTGTGGTGCACGGGCGTAGTTGCTCCACGGCATGTGGGATCTTACCAGACCAGGGCTCAAACCCGTGTCCCCTGTATTGGCAGGTGGATTCTTAACCACTGTGCCACCAGGGAAGCCCTTGAAAAATACTTTTTGTGGTGGAAATATTTTGTATCTTGACTGTATCAATGTCACCATCCTGGTTTAATATTGTAGTTTTTCAAGATCGTACCATATGGGGAAACTGAAAAAAAGGGTATATGGATCTCTCTGTATTTCTCTTACAACTGCATGTGAATCTTTGCTTATCTCAAATTTAAAAGTTTAATAAGGTATAATGGAGGATGTTTTGAGCAATAAATTTGAAAATTTAGATGAGATTTTCCTAGGAAAACATGTCCAATTCATTAAAATTTAAATATCAAATTTAAAGTATCTTACATCCTCCAAAGAAACAGAATTTTAATAGAAATAGTTTCTAGAAATTAATCCTTCAGTCTATTTGTCTTCCAGGATGAATTCTTTCAAATTTTAAGCAAGAAATATTCTCCAATCTTATACAAACTCCAGTTATAAGAAAGGCGGGAACACTTCCTCTATTTATTTTCTAGTGCTGCCATAACAACTGGCCACAGATTTGATGGCTTAAAACAAATCAAATCATTCTTTCAGAGCCATGGAGCCCACAAGTATGAAATCAAGGTGTTAGCAGGGCCACCTTCTCTGAGGGCTGTATGGGAGAATCCCACCTTGCTTCGTCCAGCTTTTGGCCCCAGGGGTTCCTTGATTTGTAGCAGCGTAACTCCAGTCTTTGCCTCCATCTTCACGTGGTCTTCTCTCCTGTTTTCTTGGACAGACAACTCTCCCTTAATTTAGGGCCTGCATTAAACCCAGGATGGTTTCACGTCAACATCCTTAATTACACTGGCAAAGACCTTTTTTTCCCAAATAAGGTCACATTTACAGGTTCCAGGCGTGAGGACATGGAAATATCTGTTGGGGGCCATTATTCAACCTACTACATGTCCCAACATATTGTATGAGGCCAGAAGTACCTTAATACCAATATTTGACAGGGATATTACAAGAAACCTATAGGCCAGTTTCTCTTAAATATAATTAAAATTTTTCTAAAGAAAATATTAGCAAATCAAATCAGTATGAATTAAAAGAAATATCACATGAAATTGTGTTCCTTTAAGGAATATAATATTAGCTTATATTTAAAAAAATTAATCATAACATTTGCTATAATAAAAAGAGCATATAACCATTACAACATTTATTTATTATAAAACCTCTTAGTAATCTAGGAATAGAAAGGAAATTCTTTGGTATAATAAAAAAAGAATTTCATTGAAAACTTTGAAAGCTTTTTCTTTGCTATCATGACTTTTATCAGCAATACAGTATAGTTCTTTGCTATTGTCATAAGGCAGGAAACAAACAGTAAAGGTCATGAAAAGGAAGAAATAAAATTGTCATTATTTCCAGACGACATGAATGTGAATTAACAAAATTCAAAAGAATCTACACTTAGGACGTAGGACTAAGTGAATTCGCATGGTAACTGAATAAAATGTCAATATAAGAAATCAATTTTATTTAAATTTGCTGGTAATCAACAAAAAGAAAATTAAATTTAGGAAATAGTGCCAGTTAAAAATAGCATTTAAGGGCTTCCCTGGTGACACAGTGGTTGAGAGTCCGCCTGCCGATGCAGGGGACTGGGTTCGTGCCCGGTCTGGGAAGATCCCACATGCCACGGAGCGGCTGGGCCCATGAGCCATGGCCGCTGGGCCTGCGCATCCGGAGCCTGTGCTCAGCAACAGGAGAGGCCACAACAGTGAGAGGCCCGCGTACCGCAAAAAAAAAAAAAAAAAAAAAAAAAAAAAAAAAAATAGCATTTAAAAATCAAATACCTAAAAAAAATTTATTCCATTTTTGAAGATTATATGTTTGGTCCTGCAATTTCTGACGAAGAATGTTATCCAAAATATTGATATGTGAAGAAAACATTCAAATCAAGTTTTTTAAAAGGCAGTCAACTAAATAAAGAGGCAAACGATTTAAAGACATTTCACAAAGCGGTCTATCCAACTGGCTGATGAACTTAAAAAATGGTGTACAACCTCATTAGTTATCACAGAAATATAAATTAAAACCGCAATGGCATAATGCCTAAAATGAAATGACTAACACCAAATAATAGTGAGGAGTTAGAGCACCAGTAAGCATCAAAAGAAACATAACTGTGGTGTGTAACTTTGTATAAATACTTCTTGACAATATTTACAGATCCCACGATTCAGCATTTCCACTCTGAAAGGTTATGAATAACCCTATAATGCAAACATATGTTTATCAAAATATATGTACAGTGACATTTGCAGTGGCGTTATTTATAGTAAAACTGGAAATTGTAGAATAGATAATTTATGACATGTTCTTACATAGAATACTACTTTACAACAAGAAGAATCTAAAAACTTAAATTTGAGCAAAAGAGTCTTGGTGTAAAATGTTACAAACTGTAAGATCTCATTTACATAACCATCAAAAACTGATCAAGATGTTATTAAGAGTTACCATGGGAGAGGGATGGTGACTGGGAGGGCCAGGGATACTTCTGAGGGATAGATGCTTTTCCATCTGAGGTCTAGTTACATCCATTAAATAATTTCTGTCCATTATATGCATCATGCTTCGTTAAATGTTCACAAAATAAACACTAGAGATAATGCCAGCTTTAGTTATCTAAAAAGTTTGCTTTGATCTTCACATTTGAGAAAAATACACATTCGGATAAAAAAGAGCATTTTATACAAGTGGGGGGAAATTATAGACTTTCGAAAAAGTTATGTTGGAATTATTGGCTATCTCTTTGGAAGAGCATAATTTTGTTGTTCTGAACCTTAAATCATCCGTTAAAATAAATTACAGATGCCTTAAAAAGATAAAAAGGAAAAGTTAACCATATAAGAATGAGAAAAAATATGAACAAACATTGCTATAATTTTGAGGTGAGGGAAGAATTTCTGAGCATAAAAGAAAAACAGGATAATTAAAGTGAATATACAAATTTAACTATATCTAATATAAATATTTTGAGTAATGAATTATCCTATATAAAATGAAAAATTGAATAATAATTTATAGATTAGGCATAAGATTAACAACCTTGATATTAAAAGAGTTCTTCCAAGTCAATTAGAAATTAATCAATAAATAGATACAAGGATATTTAGAGGAGAATCTCTCAAAGGAAAAACTAAAAATATTAATATTATAATAAACAAAGGAGAAATTGTTCACTTTTTGCAATCGAATAAATTCAGATTAATACATGTGCTTCCAATAAACTATCAGATGCAAAACAGAGTAGAGACTGAGAGAGAGACAGAGAGAGGGAAAAAGAAGGAGGAGGAGAAAGAAGAAAAATGAAAATAACATGTCGAGTATTGTCCTGGGGTAGGAGGAAAAAAATCCCACATATGTTGGGTAGAATGTTTTATCCTTCCTTTTGTTTTAACCTTTTTAATGTAAAAACAAACATTTAGAAAAGCATACAAATGTCTAATTTAGTGGAATTGTATTTTGCTTACCCTTGTAAGCAAAATACAAGCCTAGCCATTGAACTCTGCCAGTCATTCCAGAAATTCTTTCTTTTGACCTCTTTTGACTTGTAAGAATCTTTTCATTGGCAGGACCCCCTCCCCACACCACCACCCCCACACCCCTACACCTCATCCCTTTCCTTTCTTTATAGTTTACTAGTTAAAAATCTTGGCCTTTTAACCTGTAGGTTCCTACAGTCTTGATATTTATTGCTGATTGCATCCTCAGTCAGGATTGCATCCTCAGTTGGTAGGACTAAAGGAAGGATAAAAACTTTGGCTATCTGTCTTTTGTGATTTTAGTGACTCAGTGCCTAGACAAAGCCACAGTCCAGTAATCCTTTGGGAGGATGCCACATGGTGATGTTCAACTTTTATAACTGTTTTTTCATTTATTAGTTAGACTTATTTTTATAAAGTAACACTTTCCTTTATCTCCTACTATTTGATTATCCAACGGTATAATTCATAAAGAAAAGGCAGGAAAAATGTTTGATACTTTCTTTCATTTTCTTCTTTTACATAATGGATTTATTTCCAGTCATTTTCCTAGGGGGGCTTATTAGCTTTTGTTTTAATATTTTTATGAATTTACTGATTTAAACACATTTGGTGGGTTTTGATAAATCAAAATTATTAGCTGTTTGGGAGCTCAAATTGTCCCATTTCTGACCAGTCAAAGGCTCTTCTAACTAGATCTTGACATGACCATAGCAGTTATTGAGAGTTTCCTTGTTTCCTGTTATGTGAAAATTTACATTTCCTGCCTCAGACATGGAGTCAGCTCTTTCTTTAAGATGCCCTGGGTTTTTTAATAGTACTTGGTATTTCAAAATCATAATCCAGACACTAGGGTTCCTCATTACTTTTGGGTTGTTAATTATTATTTCTAGTCCTCTTGTGTTGTTAGAACAAAGAAATTATATGTGCTAAAAATACAGACACACCCCTCCCCATAAATTCATATCGATACTCCAAATTCACATTCAGGATTAGAGAGATTTTAATGTAACTTCTTTTGTATTGTGTCTGTATCTCATGAGAATTCTTGTTCTTAAGGATACAATGGATGATAGAACATTTCATAATTACACATTTACTTTATGTCCACTTACACACACATATCCATCTCAGAATAACATTGCTTATTTGCCACCAACAATACACCAAAAGGAGTTAACATTTGTTTGCATATACTTTCCCAATTTTCCCCCATATTTGTACTTGTATAATACCTACATTGCCTGAGCATGTAGCCATGACAACCTGTACTCTCTTTTTAATCCCAATTTATTCTTAGTTCTATAAGTAACTATGTTTAATGATCATCACTAGTTCTTATAAAAACTTTTAAAGTTGCTTTGTTTGCCTAAGCTCATTGTCTAATAGATTCTTCAGGAAGTGCTCACGGGAACAATATTACCAAAGTTTTATATGTTAATTAATAACAGTTGTTTTGTATGTGGTTTTTAGACTTGAAAGTCACATTTGCTGGATATAAAGCACTTGCTTCAAATTTTCTCTCCTTTAGTGTATAAATATTTGTTTTTTCATGTTGTTCATATGCCGCTTTAGAAACATTAGATAATAAAATTTTCTTTCCCTTATAAATATCTTGTTTTTTTTCCTCCCTTGGTGAGAAATGAGGTTTTTTTTTTTCCTTTTTCTATTTCCTTTCTCTAATACCACCAGCTATATTCTAGTAAAACTTCTGGGTACGTTACTAGAAATTTTACTAGAATATAGCTGGTGGTATTCATCCCAGGTTGGTATTATGAACATGGGGTGGGCTCTTTAATATATATTGTAGTTTCAGGAAATTTTTTGTGAATTACAAGTTTTAGTATTTGTTTTATTCCCTTGATTTGGTCTTATTCTTTAAGCATTCCTATTATTCATAAGATGGATATAGTATATTATTTGTAACTTTCAAAATTTTTTCTTTCTGCTTATTAAAAATTTCACCCTTTTTCACCTTCTTTTAAGGCATTGTCTATTGTTTATTCACTTCTGTGTTCTTTCTAATTCAGTCTCCATTCAAGAATTTTCATTTATTTATAATTATTTTCTGACTTCTGTCATCTCACTTGAGGTTTTAAAATTATGATATATGTTGTTCTGTCACGTCTTGTAAGCTTTCTTAATGTCTTTTAGCTCACTTTTAAGGTGTGAATTTTGATGTTTTCTGTGACATGTCTTTTTAGTGTTCTTTCATTTTACATAGGAATGTTATTATTATTCTCCTCTTTCTGTTGTTAACTTAGTGTGGAATTTGACCTCAGTACTTTTCTATTGCTCATCTTTTGTAAAATGAATTATCCTTGTGGAAGGAGGCGTAGTTCAGAAGAGCTTTTCTCATTTCTCGGAGCTCCTCTTCTGTTCTTTTCATGAACATGTAACCGACCGTCTTGGGTCAGGCGGACCCCCAACTAGGTCCTTCCCTTGCCCCGTGCAGCTCGCGCCAGTTGAAGGAGGCCAGGTTCGGCAAAACTGAGGAAAAAGTTTATGCCTTGATCAAGGAATTGGGAAGGGAGAGATCATGCTTTAAAGACCTCCCCAGAGGAGAGAAGAGGGAAACTTTTTATTATTATTATTTGCCGTACGCGAGCCTGTCACTGCTGTGGCCTCTCCCGTTGCGGAGCACAGGCTCCGGATATGCAGGCTCAGCGGCCATGGCTCACGGGCCCAACAGCTCCGCGGCATGTGGGATCTTCGTAGACTGGGGCACGAACCCCTGTCCCCTGCATTGGCAGGTGGACTCTCAACCACTGCACCACCAGGGAAACCCAGAAGAGGGAAACTTTTAAGGGGTAAGTGTAAGGTCAGATCTTAACAAACGGCACCGCGAAACAGAGGAAAGCTTCAAGTGAGCTTTATTAGGGAGCGCTCCCGGGCGAGGTTCACTGGTCCGAGAGAAAGGGGCCAGAGAAGTCGCACCCGGGCGAGGGTTGGGCAAGATTTTATAGGGGAAGAAGGGAAAGGGGTGTGGTGAATCTGGGAGGGTGCAGGGTATTCCTTATTTGGTGGTCTTTTCGGGTATCCTGGGGGACCGTTAGTCCCGCCCCTCGAAAGGCGGGAAGGCTAGGCTGGGTACAAAGTCCCCAGGTCAGTTCCTGGAACTGGGTGGTCCGGAATGTCTCCAGGGCAGTTTCTGGAACTGGGTGGTCCGGAGAATTTCGGTCTGATGCAACCTGTGAATCTGATTGTGTTCCCCTGCCTCGGGCCAGTTGGCCTTACAGTAAGAGGTGGGTACGCCATCAGAATTCAGGGAAAGGGATAGCAATTTCCTAGAAACAGCCAGAGAATGTGCAGTTCTTTGGGCTCCCTTGCGGGCGGCGCTAATTGTGCCTAGCAAAGTCCAAATCTCCGCTTTGGGCGGAGATCCTAACATGGTAATGAGGCAAAGGCAACTTCCGGACGCTCCGTGTCTTGTCTGCGCAGGTGCTGCCCTCGCGTCTCATCTGCGCAGGCGCTGGCTAGAACCAGTTCAGGGCAGTTGAGTGTTGCCCTCTCAGGCCGGTCTGGCGTCGCGGGTTTTGTGGTTTTGTTTCTGTGGCGTCTGCCTTAGTTTCTGTTAAGCCAGCATGCTGTGGGCATGGACTAACGATTGTAGTGCGGATAAACGAAAGAAAGTAGGTCTGCCTCAGTACAGGTGTGGGTCTGTTCTTGGGAACAAAGACTTCAGAATCATGGTGGACTGCTTAATGGCATTTCCAGGCTCTTACTTGGCTCATTTTTACCTGCACCTTCTCTTTCCTTTTCAGTACTATCTCTGGCCTGACGGGTTTTAATGCCACAACTAACCGCGTCTTCTGAGTGTGGATCCCTAAAGTGCCCTCCAAGGAAGGAGCCCCAGGAAGTCAGTCCTTGGGACCGTCTGGGAACAGACTGGAAACAACAGTCCAGCCTCTCCAGCCCCCAGTTTCAGATGCTGTTCTCCAATTGGTCGGCCATGTGATCCGGTAAGAATTAATGGGCTATGTTGAGAATCTGTTATCCTCGCGTCTGTCAGCTCCTTCGCGGCTCCCTTTTGTTTGCTTCACATGGACACTGATGCCATGTACGCCTCGTAGCGACTGGCAGTTTGTCTTCTGCTTATAATTTGAGAGTTTTGGTTATAAGGTGTAACGTAGTTTTATTGTAAATGCTGTTCCCACGTCTTCGGTTTTTGCTATCTATTTACTGTTTGCTTTAATAAGTGTATTTGGGGATATTCAGGATCTATGCCACCACTTCATCTTCCCAGGATACTCATGGGTGGAAGTTTTAATTAATTAATCAATTAATATTTTTACGAATTAAAGTAATTCAGTAGATAATGCTTCCCAGCTTGGCCACATGCACAAAAGCCTTGGATACCTATTAGTAACCAAGGAATTTGACTTCTCAGAATTCATTCAAAGAACATAATTATGTAAGACTACAGTGATATCTGGGCAAGAGTTTCCACTGGAGTGGGTTTATAATTGCAAAAACTAAGCACAGTGTACATTTACAATAACAGTTGAACGGTTCAAAAATAAATGAATAAAATGCTGTCTACTCATTAAGAATCTGATACAGAAATATGTTCAGAAATAAAGGTGAGAAATAAAATAAAAAATAGGCTCTACAGTACAATACTCACAGCTTATAAATCTGTATATAGACATATCTCTTTATATACGTCTATCTGAAGATAAATGTTACAGTGATTGGTTAGTATGGTGAACTTTAATAATTTATTTACACTATTGGCTTATATTTTTTAAAATGTGAATTGAGGATCCTGATCATTCAATAATCTGACCTGCATTTGGTTGTTAAATAGTAATCTAGAAGGAATAGTTGCCAAGATGCATTAACATTGAAGTTGTAAATAAATTTCAGAAAGTCTTCTGGCATATATTACAAAAAGGATTTTCCTCTCTACTGACCTCTGCAACTTGGTTTATTTTGCAAGTACTGTAGAGTTACAGGTTTGCAATTTCTGATTTTGATTTGCGGTATGGAATTTGCCATTACTCAGCAAAGTCTGTGACTTTCCATTAGATTTTTGGAGGTGGAAATACTGAAGGGAATGAGATCCTCTAGTCCATAGGTAAACTGAAAGGAAATAAGAAAACAAAGTCTCTAATTTTTTTCTGTCATGTTTCATTGGTTTTTAATGAACTGTTTAATTTTATTGAGTAGCAAAGACAAGCCAGATGTTTAATGGTCCAATAAAGTAATTAATTGGTACTTCTCATTTAACAATGTTTTGCCTATCAGCCTCCCTGGCACAATTTCAAATACGTTGGATAGTTTAATTGCACTGACCATGCCCAGTTAACTCTTTATCAACAGCTAATGACAATGAAATATTTTTATTTATCACTTTTCTTTTACTTTGTGTAATTATATATGATCATAGGAAGTTGGAAATTGAAACTTTATCAATTTCCCCCTTCCTATAACAATTATTAATATTTGATTAATCATTATATCTTGTTCATTCTGCCGCAGATTCTTTGCTCTTTTATCTATCTCTTTTGCCATTGTTGTAGCTCAGATACATGTTGTCTATATTTTGGGATCTTAAACTTGTTTTTCCTTATTTTAATACATTTTCATGAGAATGTTCTTTATAATCCAAATCTTATATCACTCTAGATTGAAAATGTTTGATGGATCACCATGCATCATAACAGGGGTTGCACACCAAAAATGCCTTTGTGGGCTACTGTTTCCAAATAGGCACCAACCCTCGTGCCTCCATGCCCCTGCCCCCAGTACAGACATACACTTTAGGATCACACCTGGTCATTTTTCAGTATTCAAATCATTTTTTTTTCTTTTCTGAAGAATTCCCTGGCATCTTAGTATCCTCTGCAGCTGATTAATTATACTTTGAGCTGTCTCCTATTGTCCCTTGTTGATAACTCAGTTTGAATATATTATCATTGGATTGTGATTATTTACTGATGTGAGCTTCTTAAGTTATGCTCCAAGCTTTTTGGGGAAAGGACTGTGGGCTCTTCCCCTATTAATGCTCTATCCTTGTATCTAGTACATGCTTAATGAATACATCTGACTAAATTTATTCAGCCTTTTAATTTGTTTATAGGACAATCCGTAACATTAATATTTTGTTTATTTTGTGTGTGTGTGTATTCTAAAACCTGGACTCCAGTGTGCATTTCAGAAAAATACTCAAGAGTGGTCCCCTATCTAATGTATGATTCTTAAGTTTGCTTGTAGCATTTGACTATTGAAAATCATCTCCAGACAGTAGTTTCACTTAGTAATAGAAGGACAGATTATGTGGATTGTAAACAGGTCAAAATAAAAACTTCTGGTTTAGTGGGAACATTTTATAAACTGCACCACAGTCGGTGGAAATCTTGGTCCCATCCATTTACTATAATATTTCGGAAAGATGATTTTCTTTTTTCCTTTTCTTTTTCAGTCTATTCAAAGGAATTGACCATACACACTTTATCAAGCTGCTGTCAACATATAATTAGGTACTTGATACAAAGTGTTAGCACAGTGCCTGGCACATTGCAAGTATTGACCTTCTTCACAAACCAAGAAAACGGCTTCCTCTTCCCTCCATCCCTCTGCTTGGACAGCTGAATAGTAGCTCCTCTAACAATAATACACCGTAGTCATATCCTGATGAACACTTTCCTAGACATAATCTTTACTACATAATATCCTTGGGATCTAAGCCAGGTGTGGATATTTTTTTTTTTTTTTAAATAATTCTTTATTTATTTTTGGCTGTGTTGGGTCTTCGTTTCTGTGCGAGGGCTTTCTCTAGTTGCGGCAAGCGGGGGCCCCTCTTCATCGCGGTGAGCGGGCCTCTCACTATCGTGGCCTCTCTTGTTGTGGAGCACAGGCTCCAGACGCGCAGGCTCAGTAGTTGTGGCTCACGGGCCTAGTTGCTCCGCGGTATGTGGGATCTTCCCAGACCAGGGCTTGAACCCGTGTCCCCTGCATCAGCAGGTAGACTCCCAACCACTGCGCCACCAGGGAAGCCCAGGTGTGGATATTTTTAAAAGTTTTAGAGAATGTCCAACTCTTCCTTCACCTACAAACCATCTGTCAGTTAGACCTAGTTTCAATTCAAGTGCTCTGCTCCACTTGAAATTCGAAATGTGTTCTTAATCATCTCAGGAATAAGAATCCCAGTCAGGACACCAAAATAGTTTTCACAGAAAAGGTCAGCATTTCTGCTCCACGGGAGAAAACAGGTATGCCTCTATCGCACCCTGAGCTGTTGTTACTTGTCACACAAGACGGGCACATTGGGTTTAGGCATAAAGCAAGATGATGTGTTGACTTTTTGGACATCTTGAGTTTGAGTTGTTCACTGAACATCTTCAAATGGAGGAGTAGTCAGGGGAAGGCTTTTCACTAACACCCCTTGGAAAATAATATGAGGGAGAGAAATAGAGGATAGTTACTTATATAGAGGTGACATTTCTCATTGACCCAAACAGAGTTCCTCAGTCTTCACTGGTCTGAATTTTTCTGCTTTGGAGATTCATGAGGAGCATTTGGATAATAAATATCAGTTTTACAAAACAAAACAAAAAACAGCTGCCAGCTGGTTTTAGGCTGTGGGAGGCAGCCAGGTGCTGAGCACAGGTAACCAGAGCCCCAAATTCCAAGAGTTTCATGAATTACAGTATTTCACTGTCTTGAGATTAGAGTATCTGACCACGCTATGTGTTTAAGCACACCTGAAATCCATCACTACATACAGAAAAGTATATCATGCATCTAAGAGCACCTTACGTATCATGAATATTTTTGCCACGAATTTTTGTTTCCATTTCCAAGCCAGAAATTCTTCAGCAATATGCATCTGTATTCGTGAATAACAGAAAGAAAGCTAGCACATTCCTGTGACTCATGTTCCAAATCTGACCTCAGTTCCCATCCTCCTCTTACCATGCAGTGCCTGGCACTCTTGGTGTGACTTTTCAGTCCTGTTTTTGACTCCTGTGTCCAGTATATGATATTTCAGTCCACTCTGACCGCAATTTAATACATCCAAAAAATGAAGCTCTGTTGTCAAATACGAATATGAGACAGACAAATGTATTTGTTGTCAAGTATATATCTTGGTTTCAATTTATTGACTTGCTAAGAGCAACTACCATGAGGAACAATTCAAATCTCCTAAGCATTCACATAAACAATCTTAGAAAATTTCTGTTCTAATGCATTTCCTTTGTGGTAGCTTAATGGACTTCTTTGGTTTGCCTGTACAACTCTGGGAGGACTTGTCAGCTTTGTAGAAGAATAAACCTTTACTCAATTGTGGTTTACCTGTCATTCTTAATCACATACCTTCTCTGACTGTTGCTTCTGGTTAGAATTAAGCTGTCACTTCACCACTTGATATTTGTATTTCCTATATTTTTGAATTTAATATATTTTTCTGGAATCAAAATCAGCCACGTAAGCATTAAACTTCTCTGCTTGGGGAAACTCTGATCTTAGTGTAAGGAACTCTTTTCTTTCGAGCATTTGGAGACCACACATTTAGAGCCATTGGTAAGGTCTGTGTCAGTGCCCTTTGCAAATCAAATCAAATGTAATTTTTAGTCAAATTAGAGAATTAATTAGGCAGATGAGATTGCAATTTTTCCTTAGTATTCTGTCGAGAGCGTGAGTGGATGGCTGCCATTTGTCTTGCAATCTGTCTCTTAACTGTATAGTACCACAGATTTCTAATCAACCTTCAATTCAGTTATTCAATTTTGGAACTGATAATGGTTCTCAAAGATAGCCAGCCCCTCATTTTAGAATGAAGATGCTGAGAACTGATATTACTCAAAAGGCGAGTTGTAAAGCTGGCAACAGAAATCACATCTCCTGAACCCTCAGTTCAGGTTTAGGTTCTGGGAAGTTACTAATAAGTTAGAAAACCATCAGATCGTACTAATGCAGAGCACATTAAACATATATAACACAGAAAGATTTATAGCTACGATTAAAAGCAAAGTGTAGCATTGTTTTATTTGCTTAAGCTGTTATACAAAAGGAAAAATGAATATGTTTTTATGTTTATATATGTACATCTGTTTGTGCATATGTGCCCAGATATTATCTAAAGAATGAGATGACTTAGAAGAGTGGTTTGAGGATTTCCACTATTAAAATTTAATGAGGAACATTTTCAAATACAGATACCCAGAAATTTTTCTAGAGATTTTGATTTAGTAATATAGGGTAGAGCCCAATAATATTCATTTCCCCAAACCCCTGTTTGAATTCTGGTGCAGTTAATCATAGATCATACTGTTTTAAAAATTTTATTTATTTTATTTTTGGCTGTGTTGGGTCTTCATTGCTGCGCACAGGCTTTCTCTAGTTGCAGTGAGCAGGGGCTACTTTTCGTCGCGGTGCGCAGGCTTCTCATTGCGGTGGCTTCTCTTGTTGTGGAGCACAGGCTCTAGGTGCTCAGGCTTCAGTAGTTGTGGCTTGTGGGCTCTAGAGCACAGGCTCAGTAGTTGTGGCGCATGGGCTTAGTTGCTCCGCAGCATGGGGGATCTTCCCAGATCAGGGCTCGAACCCGTGTCCCCTGTGTTGGCAGGTGGATTCTTAACCACTGTGTCACCAGGGAAACCCCTTGGATCATACTTTCAATTACACTGATTTATAAGGTTGCTTCTCATTGTTATTGTGGACCAGTCTATGACTGTAAGTAATAGATTCACATTGCCAGCCAATAAGCCTTATCCTTAGATACCATTGGCCGTTGGCCATCCACAGGAAAAAAACAAAAACACTGATGTGTATTTAGACCCTTAAGAATTCAGTAATGCTGCATTTGAGATTCAACTTGAAGAGATCTAGGAAGTCAGATTATCAGCTGAATCAGAAGGCGTCTTTGGGATCGTACCCTGATTTAATCCTGTCTCTGGGGCTTTAAACTTGAGGGGAGGGAAGGATGGAGGGAGACTTGGACTTCAGAAACTTAATAACACATTTGCTCTTTTTTTTTTTTTAAATAAATTTATTTATTTATTTATTGGCTGTGTTGGGTCTTCGTTGCTGTGCGTGGGCTTTCTCTAGTTGGGGTGAGCGGGGGCTGCTCTTCGTTGCCGTGCGGGGACTTCTCATTGTTGTGGCTTCTCTTGTTGCAGAGCACGGGCTTTAGGTGCACAGGCTTCAGCAGTTGTGGCACGTGGGCTCAGTAGTTGTGGCTTGCGGGCTTTAGAGCACAGGCTCAGTAGTTGTGGCGCATGGGCTTAGTTGCTCCATGGCATGTGGGATCTTCCTGGGCCAGGGCTCGAACTTGTGTCCCCTGCGTTGGCAGGCTTATTCCTAACCACTGCACCACCAGGGAAGCCTTGCTCTCTTTTTATAGTTAAAAAATGTACAAGCTTTCAGGTTTTACAGAAACCCTTCAAATTTTAGTTCTGGCCTTAATTTATTTAGTTTGGGTAGGGATTAGAGGAGGGGGTTGTATAAGGAGCTAAACCTGAGTCTGGTCTGTGTTTAAGGATTGGTGAGAATGAAAACTTAGAGTTATTCCAAGGTTGATTTTACTTCTGTTTATTCTCAAAATAGTTAGGAACTAGGGTAATGGGTGTTAAAAGGTGTAAGACAGGGAATGTGGCTCCCCATTGACTCCCCCACGAAGTTAGTATTCTTGTGGAGTTTGCCCAAACTTTGATGGTCTTAGTATTTTACAGAGAGGATACCCTTTGGGTACAGGGAGCTTAGATTGAGGGTGTGCGGTATTTTAAAATTCTGCAGTATCTGTATCCACAAACTATTTATACAATACTAAAAAAGTAAATACTTCTATTACTAAGCAAGCCCTGTCCTTCAAATATAAGATCAATGTTCCAGTCTTTGAAATGGAAGCTGGACCAACACTGGGACAATCTCTTTTTTTCAGCACTTGTGCTGTAAGATCTGGGAGTTTTCACTGTATATTAGGAATCCTGAATTGTGGAACACTCCTCCACCCCATTATAACACACAATTTTTCTTGTGTAGGTATTAATTCTTCCTGCTACTACAGATGATTTGTTTCTGAAACCTTACAGTGGGTGTGCCATGTCTGTGTTTGTGGAGGGAAACACAGTGTGGATGTTATAGAAGTACTGAAGGAGGGGACTCCAGTGGGGCACAGGCTGCCAGGGCACTGAGCTAAAAACAACCAGGAAGAGAAAAATGAATGAATATACAAAAAAATGAATAAAAATGAATGCTAATTACATAAGACAGGTTCATCAAGCCTGTTCCATCCATAGGAAACAAAAGGCACAAGGATTAAGACTTGTAAAGACATTACAGGTCCAAATGCAAGATTTGTGTGGAGGTGAAAAGACGAGGTGAGTTCTCATGTGTCTACAAGTAATGCTTTGAAATGAGCTGTACATGGTTATAACTTAGAAGTGAAATATGTAGCCTTGCTTTCTAAGTAGAGTTACTACTGTTATCAGTGGCATTGGCACTGTTTTGAAGTCTTAAGGAAGAAGTGTATGCTCTTGTAGTTGCTTGCTCAGCCGTGCCGTAGAGTTATAGATGGGAGACAAGAAAGAACAAAGGAGAGTCTGGAGTTTAAACCTGATGGGTTCATGTGGAACCTCTGGTGAGGCCACAAGGACTAGCTTACCATTCTGGCTAAGTGACATGAAGGAAGAAAAAAAAAGCAAACCTTTAATTCCCAGACTCTGGGTTATTTGAGGTTTATTATATTAACACCTCCTCTGTAAGAGATTTCAACCATCGTGTACTGGTCCCTCATTCTAAAAGTGGAGAGTATTATTTGTCATCCATATGAATTTATCTTGAAAACTCAACAGATCGCTGCCTCTTTTCTTTGCAAGTATCAAAGCATGAGGTTACACATAGACACACGCTGTGGGAAAAAATAGTTGAGGGGTTCCAGACTTTAGACATAAGTACTTAAATCTTAAAGTACAAGAAGATTTCCTGAGATGCTGTTTGTACTGTTGATTGCTGTTTTATTCCCAGTAATTGTTGAACTCTGTATATTTTGCATATATTTGTCATATTTGTGTATTTGTCATTGTAGGGGGTGGAATAATGTTCCCTTCTTCCCTTGTAGACTCTTTGGCTAGTCTAATAATTCAATTGATATAAGACAAATTAACAGGAGAAAAACAAACAAAATTAGAAACATGCAGAAGCCCCAAGAAGATATGAAGACTCAAAGGGCAGCCAGGTAATTGAAGCTTATGTTACATCCTGAGCTGAGGAAAGGATTAGGGAGGAAGGCCATTCACAGGAAGGGAGAGAAGATGTTTGGCAAACAAAGGTTACGCTGTTATGCAGATGAATTTATTAGTTAAAAAGGAATCTCTGGTATAGCTGTCTTACTGCTACGGGCCCCCCTTCCTGTGTCAATTTAGGCAGTTGAGAGGGAGGTAAAGAGCTTTTCCTGAATCTGCTGGGTTTTGATTGCCTTTAGCTCAAATAATCCTCGTGCCAAAGTGGCATATTTTAGGGTGACAATTTTTGCTCCCCTGCATCATGTATGTGGCATGTGTGACTTTGTTTATAGTGTCTATACAGAAGTGTAACATATTTAGGTTAGATTTCACTTGATTTACATACTGATCCTAGCCATTATAAATTCTCCCTTTGTTTGTTTTGGGCATTTGGTTTAGTTATTAAAGAGCAGAAAATGCTGATGCAGCTACTTTCCAGCCCCTGACTTAATCTTAATTTGAGCAATTGACTTGATTTTTTTAAGCCTCTGGTTTTCAAACTATAAAATTGTGATAACAGTTGTATCCACTTCATGGATTATTGTGAAAATTAAGTGAGATAGTTTATATAAAGCACCTAGCACATATTAAATGCTCATTAAATGGAAGATATTATTAAATATTATTTGAATTATCCATCACCCTGGACTATCTAGATTACATCTCCATATTATCAAAATAAAAATAAAAAAATAATAATGACAACAAATGCATATATTGTTTATTATGTTCTAGACACTGTTATAAGAATCATGTTTACGTATTAACTCATTTAATCATCATAGCAGTCCTCTGAGGTAGGAGTCTTACTGCTGGCATTTACAGATGACAGGGGAATCAGGAACCCCAAGCCATGGCATCTTTCTTTGAGAGCTTTTCTCCAGGCTTCTGCTTTGGCACTGTTGATTAAATGGTACTCTTTGTGGTCTTCAGTTATTTTCAGTTTTTGGAGTTGAGACAAAGAAACATGACAGGAAATTTTTTTCTTACAATAATAAAAAAAATTTTAGATTAAAATAATTAAAAAATTTTTTTTAATTTTGAGAAAAATGTATTATTTGATTTTTCTTTCCCAAAGTTAGTAAGGATAGGGTTTAGAAGCCAAATACCAATTTTCCTATTTGGGCCTTAGTTTTTTGGGTTTTTTTTGTTTTTTTTTTTTGCGGTACGCGGGCTTCTCCCTGCCGTGGCCTCTCCCGTCGCGGACCACAGGCTCCAAACGCACAGGCTCAGCGGCCATGGCTCCCGGGCCTAGCCGCTCCGCGGCGTGTGGGATCCTCCCGGAACAGGGCATGAACCCGTGTCCCCTGCATCGGCAGGCGGACTCTCAACCACTGCGCCACCAGGGAAGCCCATGGGCCTTAGTTTTGATACATCTTGCAAGCCAGATTCAGTGCACTGATTAAATCAGTCTTGGTTTTGCTGCAGCAGCAAAGTGATGTCAAAACACACCTGCTTGACCTCAATTCTACTGAAGCTCTTCTGTTATGCTCTGAAGACAAGGCTCGGACTTACAGTAATTCACCTCCACTTGATTCCCTCTTGGGACAAGCCAGCTCCCTGAGCTCTTCTTCCTTTTGCTGGGCTCCAGGGAGGTACAGTCATTGATACCTTCCGTTCATTGAGAGGGTATAGTTTGGAGTGAATATTGGTTATTATTTGAGCTGCTCCCTGGATTGGATTGCAAGTTTTTATTCATACCTTTTTAAAATAGTTTGCTGGAATCATGTGACTTAGATATTCTGCTTCTAATGATAGATTTCATGTCTTCAAAAATCTGCAGAGTGGTTACAGTGAAACTTGCAAAAACTTCAGGTTTTGCAGCATAATCTTTAGGAGTACATAGTTTTAATGTTTAATTGTGTGACACAAATGCAGTTTTAAAAGTAAGCCATATTTATCTCACCATATGGTGTGTGATGCCTTCGGTCTCCTCCAGCTAGTTACTAACTGCCTATAAAAGACCATGAAGCAAGACGTTTATGCCTGGGTGTCATCCGTATTTGATTGGGTTTTCATTTCATTTTAAAATGCCACCTGAGGACTTCCCTGGTGGTCCAGTGGGTAAGACTCCATGCTCCCAGTGCAGGGGGCCTGGGTTCGATACCTGGTTGGGGAACTAGATCCCGCATGCACACCACAACTAAGAGTCCACATGCCACAACTAAGACCCAGTGCAACCAAAATAAATAAAATGCCATCTGAATCTCCTTAATTCCCCTTCATTAAAATGTGTCTATTTAAAATGCAGGGCAGAAATAGTCTTTATTGTTGAGTGTTGATTGGGGTCTTATTCACTCACTGTTCATTTCAAGGAATAAATTACCAACAGATTAGGTCAAATAAGAAGAGACCCCACCTAAGTGACATAAAAGACAGCAAAGCAATGAGTTTGATTAATACCCACTGAGAGTCTGATCAACACACCAGCAGAGAGAAGCCAGGGATGGTTCTACACAGCACAAATGGACTAGGTGTGAAGTAGAGACAAGGTGTTCCCTTCTTTGGAACTACGCCTCTGACGAGTACACCTCCTCCAAAAAAATTTCCTGATTCCTTCACCCCCACTTTTTCTTTTTTTTTTATAACCTTAGGTTGAAAATAACTCCTCCTTCTGCAAATATCCAGAGCCCAAAGATAATAGTCATAATAACAGTAACCATTTGTGTGCTTACTATGCACAGATCAATTATCTTATTCAACCAAATTTCAAATTTTATTCTTTTAAAAATTACTGCAAGTCTCATACCGTGTGCATATAGCTAACACTTAATAAATGATTGTTGAAAGAAAAAACAGTGAGCCTCCATTCCATGGGGTCTTACTATTTCCAATTTAATCTGATTTCTGTTTCCAACACACAAGTTGGTTTTCTCCATTTATTTCTCCCCACGTTTTGTCCTCTTCCATGATATTCTGGATTTATCATCTCTTTTCAGTTCCTGTGTCTCATTCCTAAAATGTGTAGAGCTTCGAGGCTAAATGATGACTTCTACAGAGATCACCCAAATCCCTGTCTCTCTATTCCAATTGAAATGACCAAACTCAGGAATGTAGCTGACCAGAATCTGGACAGTGCTCTCTCTACAACTTAGTTTGCTTATCTCATGAGTGTCTTCATTGAGCTACCAGCATGAGAAGATGATTTAGGTCTAGAGGAGCCAGAATTGGAGGACAGGAGGTCAAGATGTCTGAACACAGGGCGCATTACCCATGTATGTCTAACTGAAGCTCCAGCAGAGCTTCCAAGCACAGGAGAGAGGCAGGGGTAAACCTTCCTGGGAAGAAGAAAATTCAGGAGTAATTTTGGTGTTAGATTTAAGTTTGATCACCTGTAAAATTGCTAAGAGCTGATGTCCTCAGGAAAACATTTTTAGGTTATGCTTCTTAGGTAATAAAATGAGGAGGAGATGTCCCAGAGTTGTAAAAGGGCTCAAAGTGATATGATGCCTATGATCATCAACAATAGAAGGGTGGGAAAGATGCCAGCACAAGAGAGAGTGAGGCTAGGGGTCTTTAATTACACTTGGTAGATTAAAAAAGATCATCATTTGCAACAGAAAAGGAAGCTCCCTTTAATTTCAGAGTAAAAGTAAAGAGGTTAACATAATAGATTGTGTTGTGCCTAGTCTCGTATCAGCTAACATGTCTTCTCAAGAATACACCCAAAATGTACAAAAGCTAACATTGCAAAATGCAGAGTTTTTATAGCCTACACATCACTGCCTGGAAGAAATAGAAATTAATAACAAACCATAACATCAAAATCACACAACTTGGACATTTGTAAAGAACAGCATACAATATCTTAAATAAATGTTTGGCCAAAGGATAAATCAGATCCCAAAATATAAAAAACTACAAGATTCAGGAATAAGAACCATGTGCATAGCAAATGCCTGCATTCTCACAGAAGCTTTTATTGGGCACAGATTCACAGCCTTGGGTATTTTACTGGCAAGCAAAAATAATGAAGATAAATTAACTAAGTATTCAGTGTAAATAGTTGGTAGAGGGCTTCCCTGGTGGCGCAGTGGTTGAGAGTCCGCCTGCCGATGCAGGGGACGCGGGTTCGTGCCCCGGTCCGGGAGGATCCCACGTGCCGCGGAGCGGCTGGGCCCGTGAGCCATGGCCGCTGAGCCTGCGCGTCCGGAGCCTGTCCTCAGCAACGGGAGAGGCCACAGCAGTGATGAGGCCCGCGTACTGCAAAAAAAAAAAAAAAAAAAAAAGTTGGTAGAAGAATAAGAGAACACAAAGAAACAGGACAGGCACATTGATAAATACAGAGAAAAAAATAAAGGATTTGTAAAGAGAAAATGGTAAAAATTAAATAAAAGTATCCAGACTTATGAAGACAGATAAGAACATATCTAATTTTGAACTCGCTTCATCAAGAAAAAAGATGGAAAGAAATTGACAACTTTATAATATATGAAAATCTAACAATGTATATGAAAGGTAAAAAGATAATTCTATATATAAATTTATATTAATGAAAAAGAAATGAATTATTTTTTAGAAAAGTAGCGCTTTAGGATAAATAATAGTCATAACTCAAGAAGGAATTGAGGAGCAGGTAAGACTAATAACCCCAGAAGCTCTGTCTTGTCTATTTAACTGCCCACTTAGTGTCTCAAAGACATCTCAAACCAAACTTGGCCATACGGAAGGGCTGAGTTTTCTCCTAGTCAATCTGGTCCACCCACAGGTTTCCCCTACTCAGGAAATGACACATCACCCATTATCTCAGGCTAAAAACCTTGAACTCATCATTACCAATTTTTCCCCTCATATTCAGCAAATCCTGTTGTCCTTGCCTTTGACTGCATCCAGAATCCAGACTCTATCCACCATCTCTATCCTACAGCCCTGGCAGTCTCTCATCTGGATTACTGTAACGAACTCCTTCCTGGGCTTAGAGCTTTGACTCTTGATTTAGTAAAAACTTGGATCAGATTACTGCTTACTTGCTTCTATGCTGCCCATTTTGCTCAGGGTAAAGGTCAAAACGTTTATCATCCCCTCTAGCCCTGATCTGCCTCCCAGTTCCCTCTCTGACTCCCCTCTCCTCCCACTTGCCCCTTTACGCACACACCCATGCTTCCCACTAGCTGCCCCACTGCCTGTGGGCGTTGATACGGGTAAAACATTTTGCAGGCTAATTTGAAAATATGTATCAAAACCTTTAAAAATGCACATACCCTTTAGTCCAGCAGTTTTTTTCTGAATTGATGACATAACCACAAGTGTGCACAAATTTGCAAGAACAGTCATTATAATGCAATTTTAATATTAAAAATAGAAAACATCTTAAATATCTGGTAAAAGTAGTGAGTGAATACTTTAATAAATTATAGTATATGCATTGAAAGGCACAATTAAAACTTCTTAATTTATAATATGGGAGATTTTTACTATATATTTTTGTGACTATGTTAAGATACAATATATACACTATAACCTTAATTTTAAAGACACATTTGTATTATATATATATATTATATATATATAAAATATCATCTGACAGAAATACTGCATAGATTTTCACCAACGTGAGTATTAAAGATACATGGCTCTTAATTATTGGATTAAGCATGAATTTAAACATTTTATATTCTTTTCAATATTTCTCCCACATTTAAAAGGAAATTACTGATTTTTAATCAGAAGATTATAATAAGATTAAAAAGAATTGAGGAGACTTTACATGAGAAACTCTTTCGAAGTCTGCTGATATGTTCCTACCATTATTGACAATGGTAACCATTTATTGAGAGCTTATTATTTGTGACAGCCACTCCCATAGAAGCTTCAGAGTTTTTTTAAAGTGAACAAAATTCTATTGTTTTGTTTCTTTAGCAGATGAGAATACTGAGGAAAAAGATAGCCCAGTGCATTATACTGATTTTCACCCTGGTACACAGCAGTTCTGACTTCACATGCTTGTGTGTCTATGTGTATGTATATCTTGACTTCACAAATAAATTGTGGACACTTTCAAAGGAGAATCGGTGTCATATGAGAACATCAAACAGCAAGCATTTTCAAGCATTTTTTGATATCAGAGCTCTCTTACTTTATAAGATGGTATCTTTTCCCCCTTCCTATCAGTCTTCTTTCATCTGTATGTATAAGTCATAATAGCTGTTTTGAAATCCACAATCCTGATTGTCTAGTACCTTCCTACTCAGTATGATGTTGGGATACCAGCAGCACTGGCCTCACTTGGGAGCTTGTTGAAATTCAGCATCTTCCTCCCTCCTCCTAGACCTGTGGAGTCTGAATCTGCATTTGGCTAAGGACCCAGTGATCTAGAGGCACATTCATGTTTGAGAAGCTCTGGTTTAAAAACTGTCTTAAAACATCAAGTGAAGAAAAACCTTTCCTTTTCTCTTGGTTTTTCTTGTAAACTGATTCTGACTCATTGCCCTTGGGAGCACGAGAATTATTTTATTTTGTGATGCAGACAATCGCATTTAGATCTCTTCTGTGCAGTTTTGCATTATGGTGTCTCCTCCAGAGCATCTGGCTTAAAGTAATCTGAGGTGTAACAAATGAACTGTGCTTCTCAGTGCTAGGGAGACATGATTGATATTTTCGGTTTGCTGCTTTTCACATCTGTGAGTTCACCTTGATTTTTGGCTCCTTTTTCAGCTCCCACTACTTGTGTGGGCTTTGGTAGCTGGGAGGTGCACAGAGAGAGGGCCTCTGCTCCCTGCACTCTGGAGGTGGCGCAGTGATACCAGCGCCTGCACGACAGTGGTTGGCAGAGAAGCGAGGTATGCCTTAGAGGCTGCCAGATCATCCTCCCTCTTACATTATACCTGGCAGACTTGGAACAACTTCTTGTCTGAGGAAAGGACCAGGTTCTCACAGTGGAGGGATTCCCAGTGCCACCTTCCTGCATTTTATCTGGACCTTGGACTGTAAGTGCCCAACCCCTCAGAAAAATTACCTGCTACAAAACAATTCACATAGTAACATTACATAGTAACTTAAAATTTACAATGTGGTTCAGATGCTGATCTCATTTACACAGTCATATGAGGTAGGTATTATTGTTCTGTTTGCCGGATAGACCAGTTATGTCTCAGACAGTTTAGTTACTGCACTAGGTGTCACTTTAGTGAAGGATGGAATCCCATGTCCCATATCTAGGTCTCTGTCTGAGGCCCTGGCCCCAGGACTGGGAAGTTAAAGATAGCAAAAGTTGGTTAGGCACCTCAGGAATATCAGGCTCTGCTGCTTTTTCGTCACATCAGATCCCTCTCCATATCTATGCCCTCCTTTTCTCCTTTGTATAAAACTACACAGTCCTTAGGACCTGTCCTAGCATCAGGCAGCTCATCTTCAGTCATGTATGGTTCCTTAATCAGCTGTTGTCCCTTAAGCTGGAGTTTCATCACCCTATAAAAGAGACATCCCTCTCTAAGAATGGAAGCATCTCCTCTGTCCCGCTCCTCAAACCTTATTGTGTCCCCGTTTCACTAACTTAGTAATTGCAAAACTCACCCATACTACCCTTCAATCCCTGTCTTCTCCTTCAGATTTGCTGTATTTTGTTGTGGTTTCATATCTTCAATTCAGCAATTCTTTCTTGGGTTTCCTAATATGCTAGGCCATACAACATGGTCTGATACCTTATATTTATCCAGAAGCCACTGCCCCAGGGGCAGTGGGTGCTACCAACTTGCCCTCTCACATCTTACAGGAAGCACTCAGATGGCTCCACCTCACACACCTGCAGCTCAATCAAAATCACATTTGTGCATCTATTTCCAAGTCCTGGGTTTGTCTTTCTCTCTGTCTGATATCTTGTCTTGGTAGTATGTTTATTACCAAGAGTAGCATCTGGCCTCTGATTTCCCTATTGCTTCATCTTCTCTCTGCTCAGAGCTTGAAATCCAAGTTTGTGTCTTGGATCCCAACACTGGCTAACAGTGAAGGCTGCCTACTGGTGAAGCATCCTCCTCTGTGTACCTGCCTTGTGCTATACTCTCCCTCTGGGACACCTCAATCACTTTGTCTGGGTCCCTGATACCAAGGCTTACCTGTATTATGATTTATGGATGATGCGCATTTTGGATATTGTGTTCACATTGAAGGTACCCACACTTCTTTTTTCTCCACCCAACTCCCTTATCCCGACCACTTCATGTTCTCTCCATAGCAAGAGAGTCTAATTCTAACTCTCTCATTGCCTGTAGTTATCCATGCCCTGACTGACTAGCCTGCTTCATAAAACAGAAGATAAGGAGAGAGAGAAACAAGTGTGAAAATATTTTAACAACAAACCGCAAACTTCACACTTTTTCCCTTCTGTTCAGTTTTGTGTCATGATGAATAGTAAGTTTTGATGAAAACTGAGTTACACTAACACGTCGTTGTCTGTCCTGCCCTTTTCAATCCTTGGCTGAAGATGGATGCCTGGGAAACAAGTTATGTCTGGTGGGTTTTCGCATTTCCTTTTTCATATTCTCTCACCATTTCTATGACACAGTGACCTGAGTGGGCAAAATGGGAGGCATTCCTGTTACTCTGAGAAGGAGCAAGATTGAGATTTATTGATTTTTTTTGCACTGTCACTGACTCTACAAAAATAGCCTGTTCAATGTGATCAATTTTTTATCTCGAAGACGATAGCATGCATTAGGAAGCTGTCCTTTTTCTTCCTCTCCTCTTCCTTTTATTCTTTTCTTCCTCCTCCTTCCTGTTTTTTCTCTCTCTCAATAATGTAGTTGATAGGGATAAAACTTGTAAGTGTAATATACCAGAAATTTCAATCTGACTCTCAAACATGGGAGGGTATTGTCCAAACCCATGATCATCTTTTCAATATACATAAAACCTGAGGCTTCTTTGATTTTTTCCAAATAAGTTAGCTTTGGAGAAATCAGTGGAGAAATAATCTGTTTGGAGTATTAGTTATTATCCTTGATTTCATGGTACTCATCATATGGGTATCTCAGGGTCTTAAGTTGAGTGGATGCTCTATCTTGTCAGCCCTGCTCTCAACTATTCACTACAATAGCAGCAGCAGCAGCCTATACACTCAGCATTGACCAAAAGGTCATCCCTTAGCTCCTTCAAGGCTTCTTGCAAGATCGTCATGCTTCTCTAAGTTAGCAGGCATTCTGTGTCCGAGTCAAAAATGTATGCAACCCTGTCTAGGAATCCAGATTCCTCTATAAAATCCCTGACTTGAGTATGGTATTCAAAGGCATCATTTAAGTTCAGTTGGAATGGGAAACTGTGGTCTGTGATATGGTTGCTACCCTTGAGATCTTCCCAGGGTTTGAGATCCAGGGCTCTAAATACAACTACTTCATATCTTCTTTTAGTTTAATTTTTGGTCTTCTGTGATATCACTGTGTTTTCAGTTATAGCAAGAAAGGTAAGTGTTATATCATCCACTCATAATATCCCACAGCTTCAAATCCTAAGTGAAGAGATGAACAAGATAAGACAGACGTATTCTTGAAAACCTGCTGTGGCATCTTTGCAGTTATAACAAGGTTTTGCATAGCGACTTGAGTGTGGAGAATGATAACCCTCTGTTTTAGAGGATGTGGTGGTGGTACCTTACAGAATAAGAGAGCATATACCCTTGATTTTACTAAATGAGATAGAAAACTGCCATTCTTTGTCTGTTTTATAAGATGTTATTTTTGCATGTACAATGTGTAACTTATGTATTTTTATTCCTTGTTTCCCATGCAAGGATTTGAGAACTTATTGTGGTAAATGAAAATCTTTTTAGAGTTGCTTTCATTCTGGATGACCATGGGCAAGTAACCTAGCCCTTTTTAGGCTCAGTATATTTTTAAAGTAGGGACCTAGACCTATTTTCTTTGTAAGGTCTTGTGAGAACTTTCTTTGATTATGAGAGATTGTAGTAAAGCCCAAAAAATGATATGCAGCTCTCTTTCTCTTTCTCCTTCTCTCTCCCTTTCATTCACTCTCTAGTTTTTATTATTATTATTCATTTTGAGAGGAGATTATCTTCTGACAAGCATATAGTATCTGGTATAATGCTCAGTGCCTGATACATTATATAAATTGAGCATATATATTTGAATATATGCTGAATGAAGATTTGGCATCTAGATCAAGGGTGAGATGTTATATATTGATTTTAAATATAGTAACAGTATTTACTGAGCATCCACTATTTATTTGACGTGCATCTGGATACTTTATATTTTTTATTATTCTTGCTAACAAAGATCATACAAGGTTAGGATTACATCCTGCACTTATCAATGGTGGAATTTGAGCCTAGTTTGAAAACTTATATATAGTCAGTAAATGTCAAAACCAGAATTTGAATTTGAGGACTAGCTCAGCACTACCCCAACTCCTGTTTCCCCACTACTCCATTCTAACTATCTTAGGAAGGTAATATTGGAAAGCATAGGTGTTATGACCACTTGGAGAATGTTTTCAGAATCTTCTTTAATCATCTGATTAATTTTGGCAGTAAACTTACTTCAGTGCATCTGGCAATAAAATTACTTTGATCAACCAAAATCCAATTGCCACGATATTTTTACTACTTTAGACCATGTTTAACATATGCTATTTAAAAAGATTATGTAAGATCTACTCAATGACATTTGAATCATAATTTCTAAAACTCCTAATTAATTAAAATAGGTGATATTTATATTGAAATCTGACCTTGGCTGTGGTGAGATGATTCAGTCACTTTACTGCCTTTTCCTGAGTAATTAGGGTCTTGCCTTGAAGTTAAGCTTTCACTGCTGGTGTCACAACTCTTCTGCCTGGTGAGACATGTCAGATAGGGCCACCATATCTCTGTTCATGCTAGGCAAATATACATTCCTCATCCAAGTGGAAGCCAGTGTCAGGACATAATCTCATAAGAAGCTCTGGTTTGCAGAAGAAGGGGTGGGTAGAGCTTGGTGTCTCCCACTTGGAGTTCTCTTCAGGCGGGTTCCCAGTTGGACTTGCTGTAGATCACTGGATGGAGGAGAGACTGAATATTAAATGAAGAGAACTGTTTCATAAAAAAATCTCTTGGGATACTAAGACCAAAGACGCCCACAGAACAGTGGATGTCTTAAAGGGTGAGAGGTATTCTTCCCCATTTCTCATCAGTACACATCTACAATCACATCTGTATCTCCAGGACACCAGTGTATTGGACACTGTTGTGCTCTGAGGCCCTATATGATATAGCAGCTGAGTCCAGATAACAGCCCCAAGCTAATATGGCATCCTCAGAAGTTCTCAGAGTGGCAATGTCTGATAAAAGCAGCAACAATCCCAGGCTAGGAGAGGTAGAGTCTAGGAGAGGAGACTGGGCGCAGAGGAAAATTTAAGAAATCACAGACCTCCAGGGCAACTGACCTGGTCATAGTTGCTTGAGATCACTGGGTTGATGCCCTATCAGTATCCCCTGAAGTCTCAGTGAACGCCTTAGGGCTTTCTCCTGGGCTTCTGACCCTCATTAGCAATTCATTACATGGAATTTTAGGTTGCATTAAATAACTTCATTTTTTTTAATTTTCCTTCAAAAGTTAACAATATTATGGCTTTGGGCTTTTGGGGCCATCTTTTTCTTTTGCTTTAGTTTTTAAATGCAGTCAATATTTCTGAACACGCCCCAGAGCACTGAATGCATTTACAGTGTATGTTGTAGCCCAAGCCTCATTTGCAGTGTAGAATTTATGATGTTATTTCAACCGAAATACAGTTTTAGAAAATACAGACTTTTAGAAGTTAAAAATGAGCTGAGGGCCAGCAGTTGGTTTTATATCACAGGGTACTGTGTCACAGTTCGCCATCTTGTCCTGCTTGAGTGGAGGACAGTAGACTCTATAAGCACAGTCCTGGGACCATGACTGGATATATTTCATGCCCATGAATTGGGGTGGTTCATGCTTATAAGGCTATACACCAATACTGAGAAGAATAATCAGTAACTGGTTATAAAATTCAAATGGGACAAAGGAACCATGGGGAGCTGTGACATTTGAACTATGGATGTGGGCAGAGGAAAAGAAACCTGGCTGAATTCTCTGGAGATCAGTTATCGACTGCAAAATATTGATCATCTGTAGGTTCAGCTGAGTGAAATAAGCCAATTGGAAACTGCTAGCAATGTGGTTAGGTACAGGAAAGTTAAACAGCATTACTCAAAGTATCTGATTCCAGCTCAATATGCATTTGACTCTTCCTTTCCCTGTAAAAAATTCCATCCTTAGTGCATTTTCCATTTCTGCAAAAACTCATGGGCTATTAACTGATTTACACATACTTTCCTGGAGCAAAGTGACTTGGAAAGAAAACCTTTAAGCCAGACTTCTCTGTCGGATATGCTAAAGTATTTTCCATACCAATAAACTACTGTGTGTCCAAGTAATTTCCTCCATGCAGCTTGAAGGTGCTCTAAGATAGGAAAGATAGTGACTTCCAGCCAGATGGATGTATAGTGATAGTAATCACCTCACGAAGATTAAACTCACTAGGGCTGCAGCGTGCTTGGTTAGAGGGTGAGTAATCCTTACTGTCACTCAGTGAAAAGATAAAGAGTAGCTGGAAGCAGGAATGGCTCAGAATCCATTACCACCCTCCAAAATCTTGGCTCTTCCTACGTCTTCCCTATTTCATGAGTAGTATCAGCTTCTGCAGTCTCCAACCACAAATCCTGCAGTCATCCCTGTTTTCTCTATCACCCTTACCAGCTCATCTAATGGGTCTCAGGTTGATCTCTAGCATGAAGAGAGCTGTGGAGTTTTAAATCATTTGGAGAGATGAGTGTTAAGGAGTTGATGAGCCAGAAAAACAAAACAAAACAAAAATTAAAAGAAGAATTGACATAATTACCAGGACTGGAAGGCCTTAGTGACTTTAGTTATGGACCTCAAACATCTCAAAACATCTGTGCAGTCATATCCAGATTTATGTGGCCTATTTCAGTCTTCATCATTTATCATTTCCCAATGCTGCTAGATCCTTAAAAATCCAAATCTAAGTTAGATCATTAAAAAAAAAAATCATCCAATGCCTATCATTTTCACACAGTGTATGGCTTCTTAGCTTCAACCCTATTCATCATCCTATTTTCCAGGCATAAAAGTTTATATATAGTTTTTAAGACAAGTAATTAGTTTTCATACTTGAATCATGCTGTTTCAGCTCCATGCAGTTTTCTTCCTTCCCAGTCACCCCTATTCACCTACCATCCTCATATCGTCTACCTTTTGCCACCTCCTGCTAGTTGACCTTGAAATTTTCTTCTCAACATTAGAGTCAACTCCTGACTCAATTTTTCCCCTAATTCTTCATGCAGAATTAAGCACTTCCTTATTTCTGGTCTGATGATCATTTTATTGAAATTGCCATCACCATATGTCGTTCACTGTATTATGATTAGCTCTGTGTATATCTGCCTACTCTGCTGGATTGTGAATTTCTAGGAGTTCAGACTTAAAACTTTATCCCCAGCACCTAGCATACTGTTTGGCAAACAGTACTCAACACATATTTAAATGAATTTAAAATGAATGGTAAATTAATTGATCAGTTTACTTTTCAAGGGTTTAACCCACCAGTGCTTGGTTAAATATGTATTTGGACTGAATGCCAACCCAGGTAATGATTTTCAGACACATTTTTCTTGTTATCACTGCTTCTAGTTCCTGAGATTTCTGAGGACTGGTTTAAGTATGGAGGATTTTTCAGAGAAGAGAGAGAACAGTAGAACAGGTACAATTACCAGACAAATCACTTCTGCTTTTAAGTTCTTGTATTTAGAGAAAATGATAGTGCATACAAAGAAATGTAAATTTTTGCAACTGCCCTCTTATTGATAACCTTGGAGAAAGTCAGCCCTACCTCTAGAGTTGCACTGTCCCATGTGGTATCTCCAACCACATGTGGCTATTGAAATTTCAATTTAGATTACTTAAAATTATATAAAATGAAAAATTTAGTTTCTTCGTAGCACTAGCCACATTTCAAATGCTCGATAGCCATGTATGGTTAGTGGTTACCATATTAAACAGTGCAGACAGAACATTTCTGTCATCATCACAAACAGTTCTACTAGACAGCAGTGATCTATAAGATTGCCCAAACTACTGAAAGAGCCATCTTTGTAAATGTAGCATGTTTATGTCACTCTCATGCCTAAATCTTTTAGTGTCCAATATCAAATTCAAAAGCCTTAATATATATCCCTGCCTTCATGAACTGCCTTTCCTGATGATCTCTCCAGCTTCATGGCTTGTTGTAGTCCGACAATCACCCTGTGTGCTGGAGGAAATGGTGTTCTTACAAGTTGGTAAATTAGCGGAGCTCTAATCACCTATATCTACCTTTTGCCTGGAATTCCTGCCCATGTGCCTAATTCCCACGACTTTTCCAGGCATAATAACATGAAACCTTCCTTGACTCTGTCCATTGGTAATACCCTTATTGGTATTGCTGAATTTTCAGGTACAGTTTTCCCTGAACAGTAACAGTATGCCCTTTACCTCTATCATATGGTAAATATGGTTGATAAAGCATAATGATTATTCCTATGGAATGAAGCCATCAATGTTAAATACAACGTCCTCTTACCATCCATCTTCAGCCTCCAAAATGGGTATAACACATAAATAATTCCTAAATTTGGCAATATCTCTACATGATGACTGGCAGATATCTCTACATGATGACTCTACACTCTCTGGCTACACTCTTCTCTGATTTACAAATTTATGCTCTTAACATATCTTTATAAAAATAAAAACAAAGCATTTATTTTTTAGTTTAGTTATCCACTTATTTAATTTACTGATTTAAGTAGATTTCTGTTTTGCCTATACCAAGATTATGGTTACATATATTCAGAGATGCTTTTTTGAACACAAAGAGTAACACAGGAAGTTAAAGAAATGTATCATGAGATGCAATATTCAGAGAAATTGGAGAATGTATTATATTGTCAACATTTAGCCATTATAATCAAATTTAATCATCAAAGCTGCCTTGGAGTCTTTAGTATCTTAGCATTAATTTCAAAATAATTTATTCTATTATTACACTGACTTTCATACTAATGTAAATGAGCTTAATAAGATGAAACTCAAATGTAATGTTAAAACAGAAACATAATAGAAATTGTAACCCAAATGAGAACACTCCAAAGCAAAGAGGCTTTTTGGCTGCCTTCTGTGGAGGAATTTTCATTTCCTTTAATCCATATCACAGCCGTCTTGTCACATCACCAAAAGGGGAGATAAAAATTCTAATGAAATCTTTTTGCATTTAAATGATAACTTGTGTTTTGTGTTCATTTGCCTTTGAAATTGACTGAAATTGTTCTGAAAACATGTGCATTCTCGGGTTAAAAGTACAATTGTGAGCCTGACTTGCTCACACGCATACCTGCTCCCTCCCCTATATAGCCTTCATTCCACAGAGATTTTTCTGACTCTTCATCCTTATTTCTCAATTAAAGAGAAAATGATCTTTGTTTAATTTTAATTTTTAGACATTATAAGTAGTTCTCAATTAGTCTTTGTCATTAAGTTTAATCTGCATTGATTACCTGGGAAATGACAAAATTAAATGTGCCCATTTAACTCTTGAATCCTGGATAAATATTTCTTGATGTTACTTCATTCTAATTAAAAGTGGTGAGAATATAAAACTACACCTTGAATCCAAGGCTATGCAGTGTGCGCATCTAACGTGGATTAGTCTTTGGGACTTCAGTCTCTCTGTTGTTCATCACTGTGCAAATTTCTAAC
Organism: Phocoena phocoena; assembly: GCF_963924675.1. Classification (NCBI taxonomy): domain Eukaryota; kingdom Metazoa; phylum Chordata; class Mammalia; order Artiodactyla; family Phocoenidae; genus Phocoena; species Phocoena phocoena. Next base: position 52,815,722 of record NC_089234.1, read on the forward strand.
AACTAGTTCATATGAACTGGGGTTAAAACTCTGGTGTAAAATATTAAATATATGAACTGTAATGTTTTGATACCCTGAAAATATATGAAGATAATATCATGACTATTAATAAATATATGATAATAGAGTACATTATTTCTCAGGTCAGACTAATGGAAATACATTTTAAGACTAATAAGTAAACAACCAAACTAAAAGAGAAAGTGAGTGATAGAACACATACATGACACAACATCTTTTATCCATTTTACTATTTGTGTCATTCTTTTATTCTGTGCGTGCATACACACACACACACACACACACACACACACACACACATACAAACACACCCCTGTACAACCACCATGCCCCCCTGGACACTGAGTCATTTTGTAGGTCACCCTACCAAGTGTGAGACAATAAAAAAAAAAATTGTTCTAGTCCTAATACCATTGGTTCCATGACAGGACTCAGTCACTTCTGTGTTCAAAGTGCTGATATCCGCAGAATTGCCTTTTATCCTTGTCATACTCTTTCTTCCATGGTATACATGTGTCTTTCCTTCTGTCTCTGTAATCATCACTTCAGAGGCTATGCTTGTAGATGAGTTTCCTTATATATATGCTCAATTACAATTCTTTTTAAGGTAGGAATTCCAAGAATTACAATAATCTGTGTATGCTTATAACATCCAGATCATCCAGGATACAGCTTTAAAAGCACAACTGGTTTGTAGTTACCATTTGCTGTAACATGGAGTATCTGCTCTTCTTTTACTTGAATTGTCTGTTTCGTCTTCCTAGGTAGGCTGTAATTAAGGCCCTTGAATACAAAAGGTTTGTAGCAAGAATCTATACTACTGCAATTGCTTCTGCCTACAGTATCTCCAACAATAAGTTGGCTGTTTCACAAGTCCCACTTGGACTCTTATAGTTAGAAACTGTCTATGTAAGTCATATTAAACTACTTTTTTTTGAAAAGAAAATAGAATTCTTTGTATTAAGATTGGTTTTTGATGGACACCACACCTAATTAAGCACCATTCCTATAGTCTGTGGCTATTTCTTCTGTATGGGTCATGGGTCACTTTGCACTAAATGTCATTAAAATATTTTGCTAAGACAGAGTGCAGAGTGTTGAAAAATTTTATGTCTGAAATCAGATTACTGGATTTGAGTCCTAATTCCACCTCTTCCAAACTGTGAGACCTGTATCACAGATTCCTGGGTTTTTATCAGTTTCCTTATGTAACATGGGGGTAATAATAGCACCTCCCACAGAAAACTGAGGATTAAATGAAATAATTCATAAAAATACTTAACAGAGTGCCTGACACAGAGTTAGCTTTCTATAAATGTTATTTATGATAATTTTGGAGAAGTGAAAAGGAAATTTCTAAGTACAAAACCTATCTACTATAATCATGGATTTAGCAAACTGATTACATAAATGGAATTTTGCAAATGTAATTAAGTATTTATGTTAATTTGAATCAAACATATCTTATTACTCATTGCATTCCCATTACTGGCATAGTGCATTGCATTGTACATAGTAGGTATGGAATAATTTTTCTTATCTGACAGACACATAAATGATTTGATGGATGAATAAAAACATGAGCATGTAGTTGAAACAATAATATAAATGGGTAAAACTCTAATAGTTTTAAAAATATTTTATTCATTAATCATATGAAACTAACCATTCTTCTTTTTAAATATTTATTACATTAAAATGAAATGAAATACAGTTAGTCTGAAATCTCTGGACAGCATTGGTCAGACAAGGTCCACTGTTCTCAAACGCTTTGGCTCCAGTTAGAATCTTCTTGTCTTATCCTGTCTCCCTACACATGCCTTCTTGGCTGATTTGTACCATCAGAGAGAAATTGGGCTCTGAAGCATCCCAGTCGACAGGGTAAGGAGAAAAAAGAAGGGAATGCGATATAAAGTAAATATGTTGTTTATTTAGCATTTCTTCCTTAGAGGGACCACCTCTTTCCAAATCCATAGTCCTGGTAAAGCTATGAATACTATCCTGACCTCTGGCAGCCCAACTAAAAGGTAGACAGTGCCTCTCATCTGGACAGCCAGAGCCCTTCACAAGGCATTTCTGAGAGTGCTAGTGGGGAAGACTGTTTCCTGCTTTGGGGACATAAGGCTGACAGGATGCGAATTTGGGGCTGCCAGAGCCAACTTCCCTGACGACATGGAGGAAGCCCATATGTCTTAGGAAGGAATCAGGTCAGCCTTCAGAAAGAAATAGATCCAAGAAATTGAGGAAAAGAGAGAAACTTAGGAACTTTATGTGAAACCTTGAATGGAACTGTGTTTGAAACCATTTCCTACACCTCCTCCAGGAGCTTCCCACTTAACTGAAGCCAATACACTCTCTTTTTTAACTCAAGTTTATTTGAGTTATATTTTTGTCACTTTTCTACAGGAAGTGTCCTGATTAATTTAACTAGGGAGAAACATTAAGATAACTTCGATTTTAATTATTCCCTAGTGTACAAGAAAAGGGAAGGAAAAATTAAAAGGGAAGCCATGCTCTAGAACCAAGATATTTTCTTCTTTCAGTTAATCATATATTTATTGAGTGCTTTATATGTGCTAGGCATTTTTTTCTTAGGTGAGATTAGTTGCTTGGGTGAGATCCATATACAAAACAGGCAGATATTCTTGCTCTTGTAAAACTTACATTCTAACAGGGAGAGGCAGGAAATAGTAAAACATAATAAATAACTATATTATTTGTAAATGTCATTTATTTGAAGGTCATATTTCCAGCAAAATGTGAAGTGGTATGGAAAAATAAAGTATAACAGGGTAAGATGTGGGTGTATTGGGGAGACTAAGGTAGGAATTTTGTATACGGCGATCAGAGTAGGCCTATTTGAGAAGATGGGCATTGAGCAAACCTTTGAAGGAAGTGGAGGGGAAGAGCTTTCTAGTTGTAGGGGACAGCCACTGCAAGGGCCCAAGGTGAAAGCATACCTGAAATATTCGAAGGTGACTCTAACAGAATCAGCACAAAGGAGAATAGAGGAGAAGATGCTAAGAGGTGTTGTAGAACCCTCTCCCAGAAGCTTTGGTGGGCCATTTTAGTTTTATTCTAAATGGAATGAGGAATAGCTGAGAATTTTGAATAGAAGAGTGACATCATATGACCTCCAATTTAAAAGTATATTCTGCTGCTCTATCGAGATTAGACCTTGGAATGTCAAGGGCAAAGACAGAAGGAGGGAGACAGGGAGATATTGCAGTGATACAGATGTTGGTTACTTGTCCAGAGTGAACAACAGTGAAGGTAATGCGGGATCACTAATTAGCATGTATATTTGGATTGAAGCGCTTCCCTTATTTCCTTTCACATTTGGCATGGAGTGTGAAAGAAAAAGAGGAGATAAGGGAAATGTCAAGATTTCTGCTGGTATGGAGAGGCTTCAGAAGGAGTCTTTGGGGAAAGTTAAAGAGTTTAATTTAGGGCGTGTTCTGTTTGAGATGTCCAAGAGATTCATAAGTGGAGATTTTAATAGGCATTTAAATATATGTCTGTAGTTGAGGAGTGAGATCTGATCTGGAAACATAATAATGGGAATTGTTGACTCACAGATAGGTTTTAAAGTCATAAGACCAGCCAGGATCGCCAAGAAAATATCATTTTTGGGTAAATGAAGAGGACCAGGGATTGGACCTTGGGGAATTTTACATAAAGAGTTAAAGTAGAAGAGGCGGGCCTAGAAAAAGAAAATGAATTATGACCGGTGAGTTAAGAAAAAACACAAAAAAGGGCACAGTATCTGAGAAGGCTTGTGGAGAAAGTGTACTAAGGAGAAGAAAAGAATGAATGAAGTCAAAAACTGATGAAGAATCAAGTAGATTAGGAACTGAGAATTGAGCATTAGATTTAATAATGCAAGTTGTCATCTGGTGACCTTGACAAAGTATTTTTATGGTGCGTGGGAACAGGAATGGCAAAAGCATGATCAGAGTAGATGTAGCAAGAATGAGAGGAGAGGACTTTGAAACAATGAGCATAGACAATGGATTCAAGAAGTTTCCTGCAAGGGGAGCAAAAACATGGAGTGGTAGCTGGTAAGTCAAGTGAGACTTTTTTTTTTTTTTTTGCTTTTATTTTTTCTTTCCTTGTAAGATTGGAGAGAATAACAGATTGTTTTTTTTCTGACGGGAATGACTTAACAGAAGAAAGAACAACTGATGATGTAAGTGAGAAAGGAGAAAGAGAAGTGCTGAAATGGTTTCCTTGAGTATGTGAGACATAGGATGGGGTCCTAATACAAACGTTAACCAATTGACTTTATAAAGGAACATGGGTGGTTAATTTATGGTAGCAGGTGAGAATGCAGAATATGTGGATATATGGATATAGATGTTAGTAAGTAGGGAGATTTGGGGATGGGGGTGTACAGAAGACTCAGTAGTCTCATTGAATTAGGTAGAAGGTTATCAACTGGGAGGGAGAATGGGGGAGGAGGTATTGGGGGTTTCTGTGAGAGCGGAAGATATGAGAAAGTCACCTAAGCAAGAAAAGAGAAAATGGGTAGGCTAAGCAGAGTACAGGCACTTGGTAGCATTAAACGTCGATTTGAGATTCACAGCCATGCCTTCAAAGAGAGGTGATTAGTCAGGTTTTGAGCATTGTTCAACTACATTCAACTTTATGAACACAGGCACGGAGCAGAAAGATTTGGATTAATCAGCATTATAGTTTTACCAAATGAATACCGCAAAGTAAGAAAAAGTAGGGAAGTGTGTATATGCAATATAGTAATCATACTTGACCATGCAGCATATCTAGGAAAGGAGGAAGCAAAGGATGTAAAAGGGGCTTACATTTTATAGGATCAATGAGTTTCAGGACCTAGTAGGGTTAAGGGTAGTTGTAAGCCATTGTACTAGAGTTAGTGAGCTGGAAAAAGAAAAAAGGTACTTGCTCAGAGTACAACACAGATTATGGATGGGCAACTGGTATTGTAATGATAAGATCTACCATGTATGGCCAAGGGGATGCATGAATGAGGTGTGGTGGCAGAGGATCGTCGGAGGAGAGGTTGTTGAGAAAGTGGCAGGTGAAGGTACTGAAAGCATCATTTATTGTGCATGTACATTGTAATTCCAAACAATTAAGGCAGAAGTGATATTAGTGAAAAATGGCAATAAGCAAGATACTGAAGTCATTGAGACATGAGGGGGAAATGGGTATTCTAAAAGAGGAGAATAAGACAATTCCAAGGGACCCCAAACTCCATCGGGACCATTCTGAGAGGAATGCTCTATCATAGAACAATGATTTATGAGCGATATTAAAGAAGAATTACTTAATGACATTATATCTGAGTCTCAGTGTCAGTGTGGATTCTTTTTTTTTTTTTTTTTTTTTTTTTTGCGGTACACGGGCCTCTCACTGTTGTGGCCTCTCCCATTGCGGAGCACAGGCTTCGGACGCGCAGGCTCAGCGGCCATGGCTCACGGGCCCAGCCGCTCCGCGGCATGTGGGATCTTCCCGGACCGGGGCACGAACCCGCGTCCCCTGCATCGGCAGGCGGACTCCCAACCACTGCGCCACCAGGGAAGCCCCTGGATTCTTTTTTTTAAACATCTTTATTGGGGTATAATGCTTTACAATGGTGTGTTAGTTTCTGCTTTATAACAAAGTGAATCAGTTATACATATGTTCCCATATCTCTTCCCTCTTGCGCCCTGGATTCTTGATTTAAGATGAATTTAAGAAATTTGGGAAAATTTGGTTATTTGTGCATAATTGGCCTTAATGCTTCTTGGACCCAAAACCTCTGTCTAGATTTCAGGAATCGCTGTGTGGTTTGTAAGGGAGCTGGTGATCTTCTGTGTCAGGTTTAAGAACTGAATTGTTTTACATACTGATGGCTAATGAGGAAAAGAAAACAGCCAACATTTGTCCATTAAGATTTCTTTTTTCTTCCTTCTATTTTATGTTTCCTGTTTGAGAGAATGCTGTGGAGTATCTCTGAAGTCTTACGTAATTCATCAGTAGCTGATGAAGAGTGTAGTTGGGGATATGGACTGTTTGGTCCAGTTAGCTAATTTAAATGATATAATTTATAACATAAATAAATAATAGCTACAAAACAGATGTGTATTCAACTGAAACTCTGTTTTTCTAACAATTTAATTTTCTTCATGAGCTCTCATGTCCACTTGGCAGGGAAAACTTTAATTTCAGCACCTTCAGGAATACTCAGTCTGATTCAGCAGGGTGTTGTTTTTTTTTTTTTTTTTTTTTCAGTCAAATTAAGCACTTTTTTCTGATTCACTGTCTAATTCTACATTACCACATCAATACTGCCTCTTCCCTTCCCTCCGGGTTTCCTAACATCCATGCAGAAACACATGTCACTATGAAGGTGTTGGAAGAGAACAAGGCGTATGTATGGTCTTGGGCATTGGTGGCAACTGATTCAGGTTTTTGGGATGACTTAAGGGAATGAGCGGCTGAGATAAGTGGAATGACAAGATCATTTGAGGAAGGCATTTCAAGGTACTGGAAAACTAGGATATTGTAAGAATCCTCTACATGTATGTTGAAATAGCAAAGAATTAATATTAGAGGTAACATTAGAAAAAATTACCGTAGGCAGTATGTGTAGCTAACTTGGTTATCTGGAACTCTTGTAACTTTCTGGCACATAGATGGTTCTACAGAAGTTTGTGAATCTTCACTGTTACTCCAGGAAAGAGGACTGTTTCACAGAGACAGTACTTTTTCTTTTTTAACATCTTTATTGGAGTATAATTGCTTTATAATGTTGTGTTAGTTTCTGCTGTATAACAAAGTGAATCAGCTATATTTATCAGCTATATATCTCTTACCTCTTGCGTCTTCCTCCCACCCTCCCTATCCCACCCCTCTAGGTGGTCACAAAGCACTGAGCTGGTCTCCCTGTGCTGTGCAGCTGCTTCCCACTAGCTGTCTATTTTACATTTGGTAGCAGCACTAATTTTTGATTGGGTTCAGTAATAGAGGTACTGAGAAAACTGTCCAGTTTCACCTTCAGACCACTGAAATTATCTCCAAAAAGAGGACTGGCCATTTAGAGGTATATAGAGTGTATTTATGATGGAATATGGCCTGCTATGAATCTTGGTCAGCTCCCAAAGACTGTGACCATGGAACCCATGAATTACTCAACCACAGTCCTTTAGAACATTCTCTTGTGCTGGTTGTATTTTGGTCAAGAAGTTATAACTAGGACAGATGTAAAGAGTAAGAAATGTTTAAATTATCAGAAATTTAAAATTTTATGCCTGCTTTTATTATCTCTAAATACCCACATAATTTAAAATGGTTTTGTTAAACCTACCAAGAACTTTCAACTCAGGCAGAGGAGAGAGTGGAAATGATATTTGGTATTCCTGGTCCGTGACATTAGAAAATCCAGCATTTCTCTCACTACCTGGCTCATAGTGAGTGAAAGGATAGGGATCCCAGTTGCCCATTTTTCCTGCTTTTAGGTAGATGAAAAAGTGATTAGGACAGGTAGTGCTAATTAGTACTCACTTTCCATTCTCCTTCCTTTGTAATAAAATTCTCAGTAGAACATGGCCACCCAACTAAAGATTTTATTTCCCTTTATTGCTTGATATTATGTGTGGCTCTTCAGCTAAGTTTCAACCAATAGAATGTGAGCATATGTAATAAGTACCATTTCTGAGTCCTGCCCTTAAAGAGAATAGGCATGAATTCCTTGGTCTCTCTCCCTTGTTTAGAAGGCAGTTATGATGATAGGAATTGAAGCAACCATTTAGACTATGAGATGGAATCCACATGTTGAGGATTGCGAAGCAAAAAAGCAGAAAGAACTTGGTCTACAATATCAATCCTAGATTCCTAGTCTTGAACTGATGTCTGAGAAAGAAACAAACTTCCACTTATTTAAGCTGCAACATGTTATTTTGATCTCAGATGTAATAATTTAACTGATAATCTGACAATTATAGAAGAAAATAACTACTTTCTATGAGTATGTTTGAAAGGCTAATTGATTGGGGGTTATGGTACTCCGCATTAAAAAAAATCACTATGACATTCAGGTTCAGTGTCATGAGATACAGAATTTGGTGGTTTCAGACAAACATAAGCTAGCAAATTAAAAGTAGTTTCATATTTGAACGTGAAGACATTAGCGTTCTTGTCTATGAAGTATAGCTAATGGCCAAGGGGGAGGCAGTCAAGCTGATGCATTGAATTCATCTCCTATTTCTGTTTACTTGTTGGGGAGCACGCGGACAGGACAAGAAGACCCAGGACTTTGTTAACCAAGGAAGCTCCAAAACAGGTAAAAGGCACCTCACTTCCTTCCTTTCAGAAAATAGAAGGAGTGAAAAGTCAGTTGTGACTCTTAGAAGGTGACTAGCTGATGTGGATAGGGGCAGGAATCTCACAACACTGACATAAGGAGAACTCAAACTGTCCTCTATATTCCTTCACAAAAACACATTAAGCATTTGAAACTGTAGAAACTGGTCAATGCAGGTGGGCAAGGCACACAGTCACTCATACATTCATTCAGCTACATTTAACTCTGCACTTAATAAAGAATCTAAACTAACAAATAAGAATTCACTTCCATCCACTTCTTTGTACTACTGGTGGCTGGACTTGGGACCTCATGGTTTAAAAAAATAAATTGTACCACTCCACCTTAGGAAGACTGTATTTTAGAGCCTTACTCTAGCTGTAAGACTAGAGAATTTACAACCTATTGTGTTAAATGTTATATTCTTTCAATAAAGGAGATTTTTAGTTTTCATGTATTAACTGCTAATGTGCTTGGGGATTCCCATTTTTTCAGAGATAAGTAATAGACTGTACTTTTCTCTGGGAAAAACAGTGAGAATGCTATTTCCTGTGCTTTATTTGCTTTACTGAAGTACTGCCCATCTTCCCAAATACAGTTCTGTTAAAGGAATCTACTCTGCCGTTGGGACCTTTAGTAGAGCATTTATATGCACAGTATTCTGTACTAAACTAAGCATTTTGACAGTCACTAATGGTACACTAATAAAATAATAGGTCCAATTTTCTGGTAAAGCAAAGGGAGAAAATTGTTCTACTTCTTGGAAGTGTTGAACTAATTGGGAAAAATACTTGTGGTAATCACAATGGCTTATTCCGATAAGAAGTTGGTTGCAGTGATTTTATTTTTTCTTTTACATATTGATTATCTCTATGATGGTTAATGAGATCAAATACTCATTTAATGATTGATTGCATTTTATCACTTAACAAAAATATTTACAAGAGCTATCACAAGGAAATCTTGTAATAAATTATTTCATGTGAACTGTAAAGACATTTGGCTGTTTAGTTTATATAGCATGAAGAAAGCTAGTACTATTAACTTTGGATAGGATGTGAATATAAAGAAATCTGAGGAATTTAAATAAATCGATTAATGGCAGATTAGGATCTTTATGTAAAAAATTGTTATATTTTGAAAAGAACTTGAAATTCATACAGTCCTTATTTTACATGTGCTGAATTTTTCAGAGGGGGAAACTGAACTTAATTTACAGGAAATTACTTTCTACAGATCACACAATGAGTAAGATTTGATAAGCTACAACTAGATATGATAGTATGATAGTATTATAGCAACTTAATCATTCTCAAACTATTTCTGTTCTTAAAGTTGGAATCTGAGTTGATTATTTCCTCTTGTCTTACATAGTTTGGAATACTTTAATTTTTTTGTTCTGTATTTTCAACCAAATCTTTAATCTTCCTTGCAGAGGTCATTGGAAAATGGAATCATTATGTTTAGTTATTTCTAATATCCTATCGAAAGAATATTTCATTTTGTTTTTGTATCTGAAATTGTAATCCACTTTTACAGATGTGGAAACTATATCACAGAGAGATTAAATAGTTTTCCTAAGGCCATACCTAGAAGAAGTTAGAATTCGAATACCAGTGTTCTGAATCCAAAAGTTTATTCTTTTAGTGCTAATTCTCCTATTCTAGAAGTCAAAGACCTAATATATTTCCAAGGTGGGTTGTGATTCACTGTTCATTTTTTTGGTTATTTTAAGTCTTTTATTTTATATATATGGTGATTATATTTGAGTTGTATGAAGACTGATAAATTTTCAGCAGTGGTCAAAACCATTGAAGTTTTGCTGACAACTAACCTATTTTTTTTTAAAGTGGATGTAAAGAGGATATAGAGCTAGACCGTCTATATTGGTGTCCTCCATCTAAATTCCTAAATCTAAGAAAACTCTTGAGCAGCTTGGTCTACTCTCTGTGTTACTTATTTTCAAAAGATGCTGTCTTATGGGGTAAAGAGAGCAGTCATACTGGCATTTCTCGACAGCAGTTATTCTTCGCATATGATAGATGCCAGAAAACTACATGCTACTTGAAATGAGAGATATTATAAGCTATGATATAATGAAAAGGGTTTAGTAATCAAATAGACCTAGGTTCCAATTCTGGCTTTACCGTTGATTACTGTGTGTACTTTGATAAATTAAGTAACTTCTCTGACCTTGCACATTTAAGAATGGTAATATTTTTAAACTGTTACTCTTAAAGGGTCTATTCCAGGATTTCACAGATAATAAGTGGCCTCCATGTGATTATTTTCTTTCCTAGAACTTGAAACTAAACATGAAAGGGCATCCAGGGATTGAAAGACAATGAAGAATCGATTTATCTATTTTTACCAAATTATTTTGTTGCTTTTTATTGATATTTAAACCTAATCACACAGCTGTTGTAGAATTTTATTAAACTGGTCTCTAGTATCAGAAAGCTTAGGACTTTTTTTCTGGCTGTGGCCCTCTCCAACTTCGATTACCTAACTGTGCCGAGTTTCAGTTTCCTCAATTGTGAACTGGGAAATATCTTCCTTACAGTATTATCCAAAGGATTAATTATGGATAAGCATTATAAGAGTTGTAAAAACAAATTTTCAATTATATAGTACAATATAAATGCACAGGGCATTTTTATTACTTTTATTATTACCATTGTTTCCAGTATTTACGACTTAGAAGATCTTTGAAAAGACACCTAACAAAAATTTACAGAACATTAATGTGCTTCCTATTTTTATACACTGAAGTTGACAAAATCAAAAAAGAGTCTAGAGGAAAACACAAATGCAGGACTAAGAAAGGCACTTGCATTCTCCCTGAAATAAATATGTAATTTAAGAATGTGCATACTGCATTATACGATGTGCAAATTTTTTAAAAAGAGAAAGAATGTAGGTTAAAACCTATCTTCTTTGCAATTCCATAATCAGCCTTTTCAAATATGAGAAATTGTGACATTCTATTCGATAGTGAGTAGTCTGTTAAGAATTATCCTTTCAAAATTCTCATCCTGTTTTCCATAATTCATAACAAATCACATCTATTTATGTGGGAGCTGTTTGCTCCAAATGCCACCTCTTCCTTCTGATCTCTCATAATCAGGCTGAGATGTGCTCATGCTAGAGCATCACAGCAGTAACCAGAGCCAAGAGCTCAGGATTTCTAAACCTGATTAGTTTCTGCAATTTATATTTCATCATTGACATATCAGTCTTTAAATAGATCGAGGACTGTGCATGTTTGAAATGAAATTTATACATTTAACAACTGAAGATCATTTATTTCTTCAAGAAATTAATTCACTCCTAATGAAGAATGAAAGACTGTCTCAATCATTCATCAGTGTAACCTTTTTCATCTCCTAGAAATCAACCCTTCATTTATAGGACTATACAGAGAGAGTATTATTTTCCATAAACTTAATAATTATTCAGAATAATTACTTCAACTTTTAACTGGGCATTTTGGTTTGAACATTTTATTTCACCAAGTTATTGAAACATGAATATTAGACAAATTAAGAATAAATACAATTGGCATTGAGTTAGTACTCCATGAGTCATTCTTTTGTAATTTCCCCTTAAACACTCTTAATAACTTATTGAAAGGAAAGCACCTTTAACAAACACTAAGACAGAACACTTTTTTATTTAAAAAAATTTGTTAAACTAAAGTCTTATATAGGTAATAGAGTACTATACATAATGTTTTACAGAGAGAGAAAATCTGCCACATGAACCCTCTGACAGAATAGGCTTAATCCCTCTTTTACCCCCTGTAGATTTAAGAGTCCAGGAATTGTACCAGTTTGAAAACTGGTCCTGCATATTCTGGTGTGTGTATGTGTGCAACTGTGTGGCCAGATGTGGTTCTTATCTATTTGCCCCACTTCTATCACTTCTAATTTTGCTAATATTTGGTAACAATATCAGCAACCAAAAAATAAGGCAGGATGTAGAAGGCCTTGGAGGTGGAATATTACTCTGTTTATTCCCTGTAATATTGGTCAGGAAGAGAAATGCTGGTGCTTTATAGGGATTGCAGGTTTTATTGTCCATTATTTAGTATCAGATAATTCGAATTCATTTTGTTCCTTGATGTTCAAAAATCTGAACTGAATTGATCCAAATATTGGTCACATTTCATTAATGTTTCCATTTATAACAACTCATTTGATCTTCAGATTTGTAAGTTTAGATAATAAAATTATTATTTGATGAAAATGTTTGAATTTAAAATATTACATTTAGCAATATCATGTAATATTGAGTATGCATTAAGCATGAACTAACAGGATGTCATGATTATTTTATATGTATTATCATTTTTAATATTCCCAGTAATTCTGTAAGAGAGATATGACTATTATACTTATTTCTCAAATGATGACACTTGGGTATGGAGAGGATAAATATATTGCCCAATATTGCTACCCTGTGGGTAATGATAAGGGTAGTTCAAGTGGAGACCAAATTTGAGCCTAGATCTTCTAGTGCTCTTATCAGTGCTCTACTGCTTGTATGTTCTCTTCAGGGACACAAAGTTCTGCCTTTTATGACCCCATTATCTGTCTTCCACATTTATCAACTTCTCTGGAATATGTTTTAAGTCTTAGTACTTTTCTTCTACATTGTTACACAACAGCTTAAACTTTTCCTCTACATATAAATTCAATATTCAGAATTTGATACAGTTTAAAATCTTTGATGGCATGGTATTTTCCTTTACTTCATTTAACATTTCAGCTTCATTTTTAATTACTTCCTCAAGAGTGGAAAGCAGCAACTTTCTCATAGTTTTTTCCTGTTTTCTGAATTATCATCATCGTCATCACTGTCATCACTATCATTAACATCACCCTGTTACTTTTATGGTAAAACTAGTGTCTTCTATTGAGAACTTGGAATGTGTCTCATGGCTCCAATTGGAAATACCTCCATTTCTCTCATGATTTGCTGTGCCTTCAAGACTTGCCTCAGTTGGTCCCCAAACTCCGTAATTCCTGTGGGTGTTGTCATTCTCTAGTTGCAGTTATGTGTTTTCCACCCTGTTACTTTTTTCGTTTTGGTAATTTTAGTATGTTTTCACATGAGAGGGTAAGACACCTGCTTTTATGCCCCCATCTTTTCCTAAAGTCAAAGTTTCATGTCCTTTTGAAGCTTATTAAGAGTCCAGTTAGATTGCACTGAATTTTTTTTCTTCTTCCTCACAATAGAGCATTTTACGAAGGAGATAGTTGCAAGACTGTCTTGTCGTTTCAACTGAGTTTTCTCTGTTTGCTCTTGTTTTTAATACATTGGGTTGGTGAAAGCTGTTATTTAAATTTTACCATCCCAAATAGAGGCAGCAGGAGATGGGTTAGTTACCCTAGGGTAGGACAAATAACAAATAGACTCAAATGTGTAATTTGACAACATGATAGATATTTTTTGATTGCTCCCATTAAGGTCCAGTGCAGTTCCATTTTGGAGCAGGAGAGTGGGGAGGGTGGGGAAGCTATATTTAATGTACCATTGGAGGACCCATGCTGGCAGTAGCTCTGTTACCTTTAACACATGGATTCCTGGGTTGCCATCAGTTAACAAGAAGTAGAATGATTTGGAGCAGCACAGGAAGGAAGGTTTTTTTGTTTTGTTTTGTTTTGTTTGGCTAGGTCTGGAAAAGTCACATATATCTGCTCAAATTCCATGTATTATAGCTGACTGCAAGAGAGTTTGGGAAATATTGTCTAGATGTATTCCCAGAAAGAGAAGATGTTTTTGTGAGAAATACTTAGCAGCATACTTTATTCTCACCTTCTCTATGTGGGTTTCATAACTATTTGCACAGGGTATATGCTGGGATCAAGTGCTTGATCTTCCCTTCTACTTGTAGCTTCTATTGTAAAAGATCCTTTTCATGGGGCCTCCACACAGGGAGATACTTTACATGGATAACGGAAAGATTCTCAAATACCATCCACTCCCAACTTCCAAACTGTTTCCAGTGTCTGTACATCATTTGTGGTTGTATTAGTTGTGTTGGGGTCTGCCCTTTAACTTTTCAGCACACTCCTTTTTCAAAGTTCAGAGACAAACATTAGTCTTTTTCTTGCAGAAAATAAGTTCTATATTTAGGAAAAATATTTAGAACTTTCTTGGTTTCAACTCTACAGTAATTCTTAGGAATAATAGAGTTTTCTACTTTTTTGATGTATCGTTTAAGTGGAAAATCAGGATGGGGGTTAGTTACCTGCTCTCATTTTGCCTTCTTGCCTAGAAATAAGAAAGTAAAATAACATTTATGCAAAGGTTATTCTTGTTTTCTCAAGTTGCTCATTGTGAAGGATTTTATGATTGAAGAGTACAAGCAAACCTTCATATATCTTTTGTTTATATTTTCATTTAGGCTTCTTAATTTGCTTAAATTGAGATATACTTAAAGACTTTAATACAGATAAAAACTGGGGTCATAATTTTGTATTCTACAAATATGAGGATTTCCATTACTGGGAAGATACATTAACAAAATATAATATCCAAAGAATTTAGGAGTCCTGTGCTGCCATAGAAAAGTTTTGCCCCAGCAGGCTGTGGAAAGAGATGTAGGATGAGTTCCTGTCTTCTCAGTGCAGAAGAGGTGAATGAATATGACACCCTCTGGATTGTAGATATGTGAATGCTGCAGTTAAGGCTTTACTCATTTCTTCTGCCTTTATCTAGGTTATGCTGCCTTAGGTGAAGAGCAAAGATGTGGTTAAAGTGTGTAATGATATTCATATTCAACCTTGGCAATGTAAACTCAGAAGAATTAGACTCTGATTTTTTTGTTACCCTATTTTTTTGTTGTTGTTGTTATCCTATTTTAAAAGTACAAATACTATTATGCTTAAATGGAAAAGACTTCTCCATTTGATATTAATATGCATAGCATTTAAAAATTGTGTAATGTTTCAATATCAAGTACTTTTCCTTGGCAAACTATTAATAGCTTGGACATGTTTTCCAGATTTTAGGCATACTTTGTGTCCAGAAACCTTGCGTATTCTCACACAATGGACATGTCAGCCTCGGGAAACAGTTTGGTGACCGTTTTCTTTAAGGCCCAAAACTAAACTAATCCTGAATCAACTTAATTCTGTTATTTCACTGTGTATCATATCTTTTTTATTCTGCAATCAGAAGCCATCAAAAAATGAGAATATTTTTATAGTAGCATGAACTTAATAGGCTGGGAGAAAGCCCTGGGGATTCTTTCTGTTTGGCTGAGAGTTTTCTTGTCCGTTAATTATTTTTATTTATTTATTTTTTTGCGGTACGCGGGCCTCTCACTGTTGTGGCCTCTCCCATTGCGGAGCACAGGCTCCGGACGCGCAGGCTCAGCTGCCATGGCTCACGGGCCCAGCCGCTCCGCGGCATGTGGGATCCTCCCGGACCGGGGCACGAACCCGTGTCCCCTGCATCAGCAGGCGGACTCTCAACCACTGCGCCACCAGGGAAGCCCGTCTAGGTTGTCTTGACTAATTATCTGGCATCAGTTGGTGGGTCCGCTGGCAGCTAAGTGATTTAGGATAGCCTTGCTTATATATAAGTCTGGTATAGGACAGCTTGTCAGTAGGGCACCTACATATCCATCACATGGCCTTTCCAGAGGCTAACTTGGGATCATTCGCATGGTAGCCTCAGGGTTTTAAACCCAGCAAGCAAGAAAACCCCAATGTGTAAGCTCTTTCAAATTAATATCCTGTTGGCCAAACCAAGTCACATGCCAAGCCCAGAGTCTGTAGAGTAGAGGACATTCCAAGAGAGTAGATAGAGATAGGGGAGCATTTCAATCATTTCTGCAGACAACCTGCCATAGGCAAAACTACCTATGAGATTTTGGGGATGGAATTGAGGAAGTCAGAGAAGTAATGGGACATTAGACCCTTAAATAACTACAATAGATGTGGCACAGCCAAGCATATCCTCTTTGTGGGAATTATTGACCTCATAGGGGAGTTCTGAAAATGGAATGCATATGTGCATTGCTTGCTTCTTATTCCATGCCAGTTTTCTAGATTCTGATCTTGGTTATAGATATGCTTATATCGAGAATCCAAACCATAGTTTACTCATTTTATGACACCCATCTAAGATTCTAAATTCAAATTACATTCATATAGGAAAATAAAATGCAACTTTAAATTTTCCCACAACTGATTTGGTCTTCTTTATTTCATCTAATTTGTGTCTTTTTCACATTCCTTTTCTTCCTTTTCTAAATCAATATTGATTGACAGGGTTAATGTATGAATGAAATTGAGTGTCTGACAGCTCATTAAGGTAAATATAAGATTAAAATTGATGTGTTATATAATAGCATAAACATCTAGGAACTACTACATGTGTAGTATTATCACTACTCTTCCTTTCTTTTGCTGAAGAAAAAAATCCTTATTTTTGTATACTCAAACACTCAAGCCTTTTAAGTGTCTACCTTTTCAAAAGTGTTCATTCTCTTTCCCTCCCTCCCTCTCTCTCTTTCTATATGTGTGTTTCTAAAGTATTGGTAGTGTTACTTCAAATCCAGTTCAGCTCCTCAGGTTGGCACAAACCATCATCAATCATAAGAACTAAGATTTGTAAATTTGTGTTCAGGGCATTGTGATGAGCTCCTTGTCCCAACGTTTATATTTAAGAGTCTGCATCCTTTTGTCAGTCATTTATATTCCTTCCCACAATGAGGGCAGAGAATTCCAGTGTATAATCAATTAGCATTTATAGAATATCCACCATGTGCCTGGCACCATCTTTAGTGCTTTCACAGTTCTAACCAAATAACAACTCATTATAATGTTGTTGTCTTCACCTGTATTCACCTTATCCTTGTAGAAGCTTATATTCAAAAAGGTTACTTGTCTTGTTCATGGAAGGACAGAATTGATCGAGTAATGTATGAAGAAATGTATTTTGAAGACATTAAGCTGTTGAACGCTACTTATTACAGTACATTGGTTCCTCACTTCCTTATAAATTGTCATCAAGATAATTGGAATGGGCAATAAGTAAGCTAGGAGAAGACTAGTCTAAGAAATGGCATTCTAAAGGAGCTTTCCCTAAGTTGCTTTGCCTTTGGCTATGATTTGGTTCCACTGACTACATAATGGGAAGAGGTAGATGAGTCTCTACTTTTCTCCTTCTGCACTAGCCACATGGTAGATAAATTCTAACATAGAAACTGAATTCAAAGAGAAAACAATAGGTCAGATCTATACATTGATCTTCTCTTAATTCTTCTAGCCAGCGTGTTCTACAACCAGCTACTCTAAGAATAAAGAATATAAATCCTAAAAACAAAAATTAATAATAATAATTATTATATTATTAATAAGCCGGGGGCCATCTATATCCAAGTTTAGGAAATAAAAGTCTCTAAAGAAAACATAATCTTCCAAGACAAAGTCTGCTGAAAGATACATTCAATTAAAATTGATAAACAGAATACAGTTTCACTCTAAGGATACAGACTCTGATAGTTTTATTGCACTCAGGTCTTCACTAGGAACAAAGAGCCCTTGCTTTATATTTGCATAATAAAAGGGCTTGCTGAAATTACCTTCCAGAACAAAGGGACTTTCTGCTAGTGAGGAAAAATTCAGATTTAATATAGAAGGCAGATACTGGTAGAAATTTTTAAACTTCAGCTTTCCCTAATACTGGCTTTCGGTCCTCCTTAGATTTACTAGTCACACACAGGAGGGTCTCATACAGAGTATGTGTACATGTGTACAAATATGTATACAGGTATATGTATTCTAACGTGCACGTGTGGGTATGTGACCATGTGTGTTATTGTGTATGGCTGTGTGTACATGGGTATGTGGTCTTGTGCTTGAATGTGTATGTGTACGTGTATAGGAGTGGATCCGCAGCAGTGCATTAATAGAGATCATCTACAGGTGTTAGAGTATTGTTGATTTTTTAATGCTTTTAAAAAAATTTAAAGTGATCATGTGTTGCTTAGGTAATTAAACATTAAGAGCTATTTCAAAACGTTAAAAAAGATCTATTGGTTAAAAGCTTCCATCAACAAACTAATTGGGAGGAGTAACATTTATATAGCAATAGAACAAATTTATCTCAGTACCTCCTTCGGCAGTTAGGCTCTTCCTTTGGAGACTGGCCTCTAGCATCCCCTTGCATTAGGAGAAATTCTAAAATGTGCAGTGGTAAAACTCAGCTCCCAATCTTCCTTAAAACCACCTTTCTTAACTTTCCATTCCAAATATTTAAAATATCTCAGTTTTCCTTCCTCTTCTAGCGTTTTGCATCCTGCTTCATTAGTAAGAGTTTATTAATAGATTTATATCTGCTAACTTGGTGAATGGGCAACTCACATTTCCAGTGAAGAACTCTGTAAGTAAATTTCTTCCCCAGAGACTCAACATCCATTGCAAAATTCAAAAAACTTTATTACGTTTGTACTCTCAGTTTTTCTTA
This sequence comes from Phocoena phocoena, assembly GCF_963924675.1. Lineage (NCBI taxonomy): Eukaryota > Metazoa > Chordata > Mammalia > Artiodactyla > Phocoenidae > Phocoena > Phocoena phocoena. The sequence continues at coordinate 52,834,551 of NC_089234.1, forward strand.
GTATCTGCTAAAACTGCTACACTAAATCTTGCTCCTAAGGGAGGTAAGCCACCTCCTTAAAGAGAGCTGGAGCTTCTGGGACTTGTGGCTATGTCTCCATATAACCACAGCAAGGCTCAGTGAAGAGTGACATGTATTCCACTATTGCCTTCATCTCAAAATCTTACCTTTCTTCCACTTTTGGATTCAAGGTCTGGATTCACATTTTCTACTTCAGTAAGAGTAGAAAGAGAGCTTTTTGTCACTCTTTTTTTTTTTTTTTTTTATAAAGCAGAACCAACCTCAGCTTCCTCTGTGGTTCAGCTTTCTCTTTCATTCAAAATGTATAATAATATTTGGAAGAAAAAATGTCTTAGAGAAAGTTTAAGATAGTAGAATGAACAGATGAATCTAATTTTACTTCCTCCAGAAAACCACCTGACAATACAGTAAAGTGATTCTTTTCTAAAGGCATAAATTCACTAGGATGGAGAAAAAAAGAAAAGTGAGGAGAAAATTATAACAAAAGTTTGGAAGTTGGAAAACATATGGACAATTGTTACCTGTTGTATAATAAAGAGTTTGGCTGTCCTTTGTCCTTGGTTCCTGGGAGGAAAATTCTAAAACCCTTGGAATTTCCCAAGTGAATACTTGTCTTCATTATTCATGAGCTTCTGTGATAACAGCAGAGTTTTTACTGATCTGGTGACTCATGATGGGCCTCTAGATAGCTTCCGGATGGAGACTGGTCATCAGAAAGATAACTGTGTGGTTGGGGGTGGGATTTTGAGCTAGCCTAACCCTCCAGGGATGGGAGCCAGAGATTGAGTTCAAACATGTGGCCAATGAGTTAATCAATCACACCTTAGCTATGAAATCCCAAACTCTGGACCTCAAAGCTCATGGAAGATTGCTCTTTGGTGAATACATCCATATGCCAGGAGGATGATTTGCCCTGATTTCACATGGAGAGGGCACAGGAGCTCTGCATTCTATGTGCCTTAGTGTGTCCCAAGCACTATAAGGTAGTTTTTACTAGTTCCATTTTTTAAATCTAAAAAACACATTAATTAAATGGCGGATAACATTGCTAAGAGTGGAGTTGATCTTTCTAGACTCTAAATCTTATTCTTCTTGATTGTTTTATGATTTTTTTCTGGCTCCCTTGAGTATGATCAGTAAGTATCTATTGATCTAATAAATAGGATTTAATTTTATCAAATATGCTTCATTAAACAGAATTTCAAATTAATGTTTCCTTCTCTATGTCAGAACGCTAGATCTCCATAGATTATCTATGAGATTGTAGCGTTAGTAAAAAATGATATATTCCACTGGGTGATATTTTGTTTTTTGAAGCCAGATAAATGATCGTTTCATTTTCTTTATTCGTTCTTTGAAAACAGATTCTAAATTCCCAAAAGATTATTTCAATTCTTTTAAGACCAAAGGAGAGTTTATCTCCCTACACAGTATTAGAAGTGATTCAAAAACATTTTGAGACATTGAGCAAGATTACTGAGAGAAATGTTATAACTTACTATGCAACAGGAAGAACTCTTATATTGTTTTTGTGTCCTTAGAGCTAATTAAAAAACATTAAGCCTTAACCATAAATAGAAATATTTGTGACTGGGGCTTCCCTGGTGGCGGAAGTGGTTGAGAATCTGCCTGCCAATGCAGGGGACACAGGTTCGAGCCCTGGTCTGGGAAGATCCCACATGCCACGGAGCAACTAGGCCCGTGAGCCACAATTACTGAGCCTGCGCGTCTGGAGCCTGTGCTCCGCGCAACAAGAGAGGCCGCGATAGTGAGAGGCCCGCGCACCGCGATGAAGAGTGGCCCCCACTTGCTGCAACTAGAGAAAGCCCTCGCACAGAAACAAAGACCCAACACAGCCATAAATAAATAAATAAAATTAAAAAAAAAAAAAAAGAAATATTTGTGACTAAAAGGAAGAGCAGCAATGCTGGCTATTTGTTGCCAGCTCACCTTAGAAGCTTTCATTTATTTGCCTAGAATGAAATATTTTGGAAGAAAGACACTCAAAAAAAATCCTTATTCCTTAAAATAACAAAAGATCCATATGAACAGCACCAGAACAATAAAATAAGTCATACTAATGAATAGCATATTGTCTTGTTTTTGTTTAAAATAGTCAAAGAAAACATGCGGCTTTGTAAAAACCAAAGTGCGATACACTTTGAGAAAAGTTGTGTTGTCACTAAAAACAGATGACGTTAAGCAATACATTGCTATTCAGTGGAAGTTCCTTGTGAATAGGCATAGGGAACCTTTCTCACTTGATGGGGTTCTGACAGCAATGATTACAGATGGGGAAAACCCACCTGCTGATCAGAGAGGTAATAGAAATTCAGCCAAAGAGGAATGGAAACAACTAAAAATCATGGAAATGTACAAATTTCACCACTTGTGGCTCTTGCAGATACTGTGATAAGTGTGCAATCAAGAAAACCAAAAATATATGACACTTTTGGTTTATAAAGGCCTCCTGCCCTGGGTAGCTCTCAGGGATTGGCAGAGCATCTAAGGCAGCAGAGGTCCAATCTCTAAAAGTACAGGTTGCCTCCTTGTGAGATCCATTTGCACTCAGTGGAATAAGCATTGCCACTAAACAAATCTCTCACTACATCACGCCAAGAGCGAATATTTTGCTATCTGTACACTGCCAACAACCAAAGTTTTGCAAACCTTTGTAGCCCTTGGTAACAATCATTCTTGCTTTTTTTTTTCTTATAGCCATGTAATTGGCAAGTGGCTGTAATCAGTTTTCCAAGTGAAAACAGTAAATGCTTTACTTTGTGTATAAAGATGAGTTTTGCATTTTGAGGCACTTCTGTCAAATAGTAGGAATTATTCAAGTTGAATCATTTTTAGCTCTCCTATTTGACTTATTTATGCCCTGGTAAATATTATCTATATTCTTACTATGGATTTGCCTAGGATGCTCAGACTCCTGAAGCATTCACTCTGCCTTCCAGGAAATCATAGTTGTGTACAACCCATACACACAACAACTGTATGTAAAAGTTCTGTGCCAATTACTATGGGAAATCAGAAGGGTACCAAACACATTGGCAAAGATAAGTCTGAGAAAGTTTCATAAAGAAATTTTCATTTGAAATAGGTTTTTTAAAAAAATTTTAATTTTATTTATTTAATTTTTGGCCATGTTGGGTCTTTGTTGCTGCTCGCAGGCTTTCTGTATTTGCAGCGAGCAGGGACTGCTCTTCATTGTGGTGTGCAGGCTTCTCATTGTGGTGGCTTCTCATGTTGTAGAGCATGGGCTCTAGGTGCGCAGGCTTCAGTGGTTGTGGTGCATGGGCTCAGTTGCTCCGCGGCATGTGGGATCTTCCTGGACCAGGGCTCGAACCCTTGTCCCCTGCATTGGCAGGCGGATTCTCAACCACTGCGCCACCAGGGAAGCCCTGAAATAGGTTTTAGTAGAAATATATCTCAGATACTTATAATTAGTAGAAATATATCTCTAAGGGTAAATGAGATTAACATTTATTAACCTGTGCATACTCTCTGTGCTACAGGCTTTGTTTAAGCTATTTCTGCTAATTTTCATGACATCCCAATGAGGAATCTTTATCTCCATTTTAAAATTAGGAAACAAATGTTCAGGTGGGCTAACTAACAAGAATGTATATAACTAATGCAAAACTAGCAAAGCAGGGAAAGAGAAGAATCCTAAGTCCCTGCATGACCAAAAGGAGTAGGATGACCCTAATACCCTAGCCTTGTCAGACTGTTATATGAGAGCAAAATAAACCGCTATATCATTTAAGTAACAGTTTTCTCTCTTTGATATAGCAGCTAGACTTCTTCCTAATATATAATCTAACTGCTGTCTTCAGTTTCTTTTCTACGATGTGTCTTATTAAGTCTCTAGTTAGCTGATGAGTAATCTATCATGACCTCATTGATTGCATCCTTTCATCAAGTTTAAGAAGGAACTGAACATTTTGGTAATACATTTTCTTGCTCGAACTTCTTGAACTTCCAACAGTTGAAAAACACAGATTTTTGTTACCCTGTTGGTGCTCTGTAATTATGTGCAACATGCACTGTAAACCATCAAGATCTTGGCTCATAAACCAGATTCCTTGGTCTTTCTGTGTAAGTATTAGCAGTGAGGAAAATGGCAGCAGATGGCGTTCCCCTGGCAACTGTATTTCTACCTTACCAGTTCCTGTCAGTACCTGTTTGAAGGTTTCAAACTTGTAGGCAGTTTAGTACCTTTGACAGACTTGTTGAAGAAACAGCTGAGAGTATCTCTGAGAGCAAAAGCTTTCTAAAACTGTCAGTTTACTGCATCCAGTTCATTCCGAGGGCATTTGGTTTTATCAGGGGTTCAGAATTATGATCACTTCTGATGCACCATAAACTGAATATAACTAGCCCTTTTTCTCCACTGGTTGGCTTGTTCAGGGAGGCAGTACTTAAAAGCGTAGGGATACGAGTTATTAGTGTAGTCAGTACTTAAGCTAGGTAGCCGTGTTCTGGTGGTAAGCACAAAGGATAAGTGGGTGACAGTATCTCTGAAACGTGTTGTTTGTACTGATCGTCTAGTAAGATAGTAATGACCACCTTGGAAAAGTTTCTGCTCCAGTTTGGAGAAGCATCCCATCTCTGGCAGGACAGTTCTCTAGGAAGCAGATTCTGAGGTGGTGAACAGGATGTTTATTAGGGAGTACTCTTCAAATCAACTTCATGTACAGGAAAGGAAGACAGAAGGATTGGGCAGAGGGAGAAGTTAAGTTGTGTGAACATCAAAAGCCTCATCCAAACCCACAGAGAGCTCTGAAGCCAGAACACCTGTATAGCTGACCTGTATTGTGGACAGGGGACTAGACCCCTCAACTTCTAGGTTGACTCATCACAGGATATACTCTATCGACCATTCTAAGCACCTCCACGGTGACTCCAAACAACAGATTCTTCTCTTAGTTTCAGGCCCTTCTCCTTACCCTTCTAGAAATAATGATTTCATCTCTGGAGTCATCTACAAATACCTTTTCACTATGGTACCAATGAGAAATGTATCCCAATCAGGGAGTGGCGTAGGTGACACTAGATGTCAAATAATCCCTTTACTCTGATGTTCTTAAATGTCACTAAAATGTGACATGCTCGTGTCTCTGTTCCAGTACTACCTGCAACTTTTCTTCCCTTGACTTGGTTATTCATTCTGTTATTCACCATTTACATGCCACATATTCTTCCTTGTTGAACAGTTTTCCTCCTTGAAACAAGGTTTTTATGCAAATTATTATTGGCTTCTGTCTGACTTGTCAAAAGTATAGTGTTTCAAATCCAGACCTTTTTCTCCCTTAACACAGGACTGGTGTCTACACAGTCTGGCACCTAAGAACACAACAGTCACTCAGTAGGAGCTTGTTGAACTTAATTGAATCATATAGAATTTCTTCCCTGAAATGTGAGTGTCCAAACTATTTGTGTTTCATTTGCTGTTTCACAAATCTGGAAATGCATGAATTTCAGGAATTCAAAATGCCTTTGAAAATACCCCTTACGAGATGTCACTTTAAAAATATCCTTTGCATTACTGAACTAATGTAGACGATTGTTATTGTTAGTATTAACAGTATTATTATTATGGATCTTTGGTTTAAAATAAGAATCGATGTTGGCTGACTTAGGAAAAAAGATAATTTACTGTGAAATTATTGATTGACGCAGAATCAAATGGTAGACATGAAAAACAGGCTGGGACATGGGCAGGGCTTAGCGAATTTCCAGCGACCCCACAAGCAAGAATTAATTAATCTCAAAAAGACATCATCATGGGAATACATGTATGCATTCTATTTTAATTATAAGTTTTTTCTTTTATGCCTTCACTCAAAATTCAAATACTAGTTTTGATTGATTCTAGTCTGATCAAGTGCCTATTCCCTACACACACCATGATATGTCTCCTGATTCTTTTTATATTATTCATTCTGTGTTTCTCATCTCTATGGATATCTATCAATACTTACCCTCCTAGTTGTCCAAGTTAGAAATCTAGACATCCTATGACATTCATATATAGTTTTTTCTATAGGTATAAATATGTCTATTATAACATTTACATATCCTAATCTCCTAAATTCTGTCCACCCTTCTACCTCTACCCTGACTCCTACCCTGAATACCCATTAGAGACTGCAAACTTTTTATAACATGGACTGTCATACCTTGTCAACTTTATTGAGTGTACATTATATGGGCACAAAAATTGGCAACAAAACCAAAAAATATCTTTCTTATCCCCAACCACTCAGGAGAGTTCAGTCACATTTCTAGCCAGAGCTTAATATTTATGCAGAGATAAATATTGTTTTCAGAATAATACATGGAAATATTTTAAAAATGTTGAATCATATTAAAAGACTCAGAGTGATGACAGGAGTTCTCCTCTATATCATAATCCAACTACCTTTAAACAAACACTTTCAACTTTTATTTGCTATTTTTCTGACATTTTCCTGAATACATATGGAATGTGCTTTTACTAGCATTTCTCAAGTAATTAATGTTAGACTTAGGTACTGACTTCCTATTATGTCAAATATGGGTGCACTTTTTCCTGGTACTTCCTCTTTCAAAATCCTCCTAATGTAGGTCTGCCCCACTTATATAAATTCCTTTGAAATCCCTTTCTCTCTCTCTTGTTTTCCTGAACACTCTCTCTTTTGCTTATTTATTTATTTTAAACTCATTTTATTTGGAGATTTCCCTCAGAAGTCCATTGCGTTTAGCTCTGTATCTTTAAGAGTGAGCTGCTGGCTAGAATGCTGACTGGAGTTGTTGTATCTATGTTCAGCTTGACAGGATATGGAGTCAACATATCAATGCTTTTTCTGAGCACCTTGGTAGTCTAAATCAGTCTACCTCTCACTCCCTCTTATTTATTTAACACGTTAGAAGCTAGCTCATTCTCTAGACAGCTGCACTTTTTTCTGTGTATGTCTATTAATTTTAAAAATTAAAAAAAATTTAATACAGTTTTTTTTTTTTTTTTTTTCTTTTGCGGTACGCGGGCCTCTCACTGCTGTGGCCTCTCCCGTTTCGGAACACAGGCTCCGGACGTGCAGGCTCAGCGGCCATGGCTCACGGGCCCAGCTGCTCCGCGGCATGTGGGATCCTCCCGGACCGGGGCACGAACCCGCGTCCCCTGCATCGGCAGGCGGACTCTCAACCACTGCGCCACCAGGGAAGCCCTAATTAATACAGTTTTAAAGGACTTTTTCCATTTATTACAAATTATTGGCTACATTCCCTGTGTTGTATAATGCTTCCTTGAGCCTATCTTACACCCAATAGTTATTACCTCTCACTCCCCATCCTATATTGCCCCTCCCTCCCACACTGATAACCACTGGTTTGTTCTCTATATCTGTGAATCTGCTTTTGTTTTGTTCCATTCCCTAGTTCTTTGTAATTTTTAGATTCCACAGATAAGTGATATACAATATTTGTCTTTCTGTATCTGACCTATTTCACTTAGCATAATGCCCTTCAAGTTCATTCATGTTGCTGCAAATGGCAAAATTTTGTTCTCTTTTATGGCTGAGTAATATTCCATTGCATATATATGCCACATCTTCTTTATCCATTCATCTGTTGATGGACACTGAGGTTGCCTCCATATCTTGGCAATTGTAAATAATGCTTCTATGAACATTGGGGTGCATGTATCTTTTCGAATTAGTGTTTTTGTTTTTTTGGATATACACCCAGGAGTAGAGTTGCTGAGTCATTTGGTAGTTCTAATTTTAGTTTTTTGAGACGCCTCCATACTGTTTTCCATAGTAGCTGCCCCAGTTTATATTCCCACCCACAGTGTAGGGCTCTGTTTTCTCCACATCCTCACCAGCGTTTTCTTATTTTTGTTCTTTCTGATGATGGCCATCCTGAGAGGTATGAGGTGATACCTCATTGTGGTTTTGATTTGCATTTCCCTGATGATTAGTGATATTGAGCAGCTTTTCATGTGCCTGTTTGCCATCTACGTGTCCTCTTTGGGAAAATGTCTATTCAGTTCTTCTGCCCATTTTTTAATCTTTTTTTTCTTTTTTGGTGGAGGGCACACCATGTGACATGTGGGATCTTAGCTCCCCGACCAGGGATCGAACCCATGCCCCCTGCATTGGAGTTGTGGAGTCTTAACCACTGGACTGCTGGGAGATTCTGGGTTGTTTGTCTTTTTTTGATGTTGAGTTGTATGAGCTGTTTATATATGTTGGATATTAATCCCTTATCAGTCATATCATTTGCAAATATTTTCTCACATTCAGTAGGTTGTCTTTCTGTTTTGTCAGTGGTTTCCTTTGCTGTGCAAAAGCTTTTAACTTTAATTAGGACAACTGCATTTTAGAATTCTTTAGTCATTATCCAAGTCACAGACATATACCTCAAAATGGAAAAACTTGAAATTAAAGTTTGTGCTTGGTATGGGAAATGAGAAGTAAGAGAATGTCACAAAAATACGGTTAAGGTGCTTGATGTAACTGGAATGTGTAGATGTGAGTTTCTGAAACATTGTTTTAACTTCTTTGTGAAACTTATCCCTACACCTGTTGAACTATACTTAACTTTCTTAGCCAGTTCCACACACCAAAAATGAACGTACTGAGTGATCTCCACAGAAAAGATGCAAACTGAGTCAGAGAAGTAACTTTTCAATTCTTATAGTTATTTTCATTATTTCAGCAGTGTACAATACTCAGTTTCAATGATCAATTACTGAATATTCTTTTTAAGGTTTGCCTTCTGGGCAGTCAAGGTGGAGATCTTGAAACACTTAGTCGCTTGCTCACAATTGAAAACCTGTTAAAATCTCTTCAGAATGCTTTCATACTTTGGCTTATGGTAGTGAAATATGTTAGAAATAAAACTTGGCCAGTTTGGCATGTTTTGGTTCTCCTACTTGACATGAAGGCATCAAAGCACACACATGATGGAGGCACATACGTGAAGCAGGAAGGTATCTTCCTGTCACAGTCATTGTGCTAACTTGAGACCACATGCATATAGCCTTGAGCTATTCTTCAGTCACAGTTTCTATAGAGTAACATGGGTGTGGATATGCTTCCTCTTTTAGTAATGGCAAATAGAATTAAGAAGTGAATTAATTTTCTCCATTTAGAAACAATCTGCTAATATCATGTAAGTAAAGAGCAGGAGCTTTAACACTACTGAAATAAGTTAAAGCTTCAGTTTTCTGCTATTTGGTTTTGTGGTGTTAGGGCAAATTACTAAATAGCTTAGGAATTGGAATTCCATGTGAAATGGAGGTAACTCAGTGTTTTGGCTATGCTTCTGTTTTTGTTTGAGCAGTTAACTTCCACTTACATCACAGTGCCTTGGAAAGAATCGGTACTTAGTCAATTCCTTTCCTCTATTTCAAAAATCCCAAATCCCTTCTGTATCATTTTAGACACACTTTTATTTTCTTCCTATCAAGATCATAGGATCGATAGGCCATTGGTATCAGCAAATATAGTACTCATTTTGGAAATATTCTTTAACTGTAAATATTTCATTTTCAGTAGATCTTTCTTCATACAATATATGCAAAAATTTGGAAGAGAGGGACTCTCTCTTAGTCCTGTTGTAAATAGGATACAGTATTAGCAACAGAACAGAATATAGTACATATTTGCTAATGGAATCAATGAATTGAGCCTGAGAATATTCTTTAAAATCTCATTAGAGAGGATCTGAATCTTTTTGAGTATATTATAAAATAAAGTTTGTAATTAAATCTTAAAAAAAAACCCTCCAGGCCCAAACAGTATCATGGTAAAGTCTATTATATACTTAAAGAATAAGTAATACCAACTCAAAAGTATATTTCAATGAATGGATTAAGAAGATATGGTATATATCTATATCATATCTGTATACTCACACACACACACTCACACACACACACACACACACACAATGGAATACTACTCAGTCATAAAAAAGATGAAATCTTGCCCTTTGCAACAACATGGATGGATCTTGAGAGTATTATGCTAAGTGAAATAAGTCAGGTGTAGCAAGACAAATACCGTATATGATTTCACTCATAATGTGGAATAAAAACAAACAAGCAAACAAAGAAACAAAATAAATGAACAAACCAAACCAAACCAAACAAACAGTTAGATACAGAGAACAGCATAGCAGTTATTGGAGGGTAAGGGACAGCGGGGAGGGCAAAATGGCTAAAGGGGATCAACTACGTGTGGCGAGTAGAAACTAAATTTTTGGTGGCGAGCCCAGTGAAGTATATACAGAAGTAGAAATATAAGGTTGTACATATGAAACTTATATAATATTATAAACCAATATTACCTCAATTAAAAAATTTAAAAAATCGTCCTGAGAATTGAATTGTCTAAGCAGAAAACACCAAATAATCTATAAAAGAACTCCTAGAACTAATAAGTGAATTTAACCGTATTGTAGAATATATATGTATATATGTCACAACCGTATACTTGTATAACTGTGATGAATAAGCGGAAATTAGAATTTAAAAATGCCATTTAAAATAGCACCAAAAATTAAATGCTTATATATGAGTCTAACATTATCTGCATAATTTGTATGTGGAAAATTACAAAACACTGATTAAAAAAAATCAAAGAAGTCCTAAATTAAGAGATTATTAATTGGAAGATTCAATTTTGTTGAGATGTCATCTCTAACAATTTGATTTCTAGATTCAAGGTACTCTCAATTGAAACCCCACCAAAGTTTTTCTAGATATTGAAAAGCCAGTCCTAGAATTTCTATGGAAAGAGAAAGAAAGGAACTAAAATAGACAATTCTGAGACTCTAAAATTCTGAAAATGAAGAACAAAGTCATAGGCCCCACCTTACCCAATTTTAAGAATTACTGTAAAGCTACTATAAATGAGACAGCGTGGTATTGTCAGAAGGATAGACACATAGATCAGTCAGACAGAGTTAAGAGCCTGGAAGTATACCCATATGAATATATTCAACTTATTTTATTTATTTATTTATTTTTGCGGTGCGCGGGCCTCTTACTGTTGTGGCTTTTTCCGCTGCGGAGCACAGGCTCTGGATGTGCAGGCTCAGCGGCCATGGCTCACGGGCCCAGCCGCTCTGTGGCATGTAGGATCTTCCCGGACCGGGGCACGAACCCGTGTCCCCTGCATCGGCAGGCGGACTCTCAACCACTGCGCCACCAGGGAAGCCCTCAACTTATTTTTGACAAAGGTGTAAAAGGAATTCAATAGAGAAAGGATAGACAGCCTTTTCAAATAAAGAGTTTGTTTCATTCCTTACAAGCAAAACAAACAAAAAAAACCTCAAAATAGATCATGGATCTAAATATAACATATAAAATGATAAATCTTGAAGAAAACGTAGGAGAAATCCGTGTTACAATGGGTTCATTAAAGAACTTTTAGAAATCAAAAGCATAATCCATAAAAGGAAATGTTGATTAATTGGACTCAATCAAGCTTTAAAATATTCTGCTCTTTGAAAGACATTGTTATGCAAATGAAAAGACAACCTGTGGAATGAAGAAAACGTTTGCAAATCACTTATCTGATGAATTACTTATACTGAGAAGATATAAAAACTCCCCAAACTTAATAATACAAAACCAACAGCACAATAAAAAATATTCACAACACTTGAACAGACATTTACATATATTTGGCAAATAAGCACATGAAAAGATAGTTGATATCATTAGTCACTAGAATAATGCAAATTAAAACCACAGTGAGATACCACTATACACATATTAGAATGTTTTAGAATTTTAAAAACTGGCAATATCAAATGTTTATGAGGATGGGGAGCAGCTCTCATGCATTGCTAATGGGAGTTTGAAATGAGACAGTCACTTTGGAAGACAATTTGGTAGTTTTTTTTTTTAAAGCTAGTACTTCAACATCAAATTTATCTTTTAAAGATCATAGTTGTCATATGACCCAAATCTGACACATAGGTATTAACCCAGTGAATTCTGAAATTTATGTTCACACAGCTTTATTTATGATCATCAAAAACTGGAAACAGCGCTGTGGTGAACAGAATAATAATTGCCCAAAGATATCTACATCCTAATGCCTGAAGTCTGTGAATACGGTAGTTTACATGGCAAAGGGGTATTACGGTTTCAGATGGAATTAAAGTTGCTAATGCACTGACTTTAAAATAGGAAAATTATCCTGGATTATCCAGGTGGGCTGATGGTATGGACAAGAGTCCATAAAAACGGAAGAGAAGCTGGAAGTCAGACCAGAGAACTACCAAGTGTGAGATGGACTCAGCTTGACATAGTTGACTTCGAAAAGGGAAGGAGATGGCCATAGGCCAAGGAATGTGGGTGGCTTTTTGAAGTGAAAATGGATTCTCCCCTAGAGGCTCCAGAGAGAAATGCAGCATTACTAGCATGTTGATTTTAGCCCAGTGAGACCCATTTTGGACCTCTGATATCTATTTAAAAAACTGTGTGCTACTTTAAACCATTAGGTTAGTAGTTAATAGTCTATTTACTTATTTACGAACACCATAGATGAAACGTAAAGGCATTTTACTGAAAATGAAAGGCATTTCATTTTCAGGCAAAATGAAAGTGATAGGGATGGAAACAGGTAAGTGGTTGCCAGAGCTTGGAGTTGTAGGACTGTGTTGACTACAAAGGCCATGATACATGACAAATGCATTTGTAAAAACCCATGCAACTATATACCCCAAAGAGGAAATTTTAATTGTGTACAAATTAAAAACAAAAATCAATCAGGAAGTTAGGGAAACTGCAAAGGAAATATGTATCTTTCAATTTGATAAAAATATAAAAGCCAATGGAGAAATCACTTATATTCCTACCATGGAGAGAAGCATTGTCAACTGGTAGTGCATATATTCCCAGAATCTTTCTATTCATATAGATAGATAGAGATAGCTTGTAAATTCATGAATACATCCTGAACAAATTTTCGTATTATTTCAAAATCATTTGTGGTTTTTAATGTCTCAATTGTGCCATTTCTATGAAGTTTCAGGAACTGTCAAGTTCTCAAACTGTTTATTTGTTATGACTAAACTGGTGTCATTAATGCTGTCCTATTAATGTTGAGATTACAAATTAGCAGTTGTCTAAAGTTGTTTGCTTCTATTAATTACCTATTGCTGTGATCAATACTACCACAAAGTTAGCGATTTTAAAAATATACATCTATCATCTCATAGTTTCTGAGGGTCATGAGAGGCATAGTTTAGCAGGTTTCTCTGTTTAGGGTAGCATAAGGCTGCAATCAAGTTGTTGGTCAAGGCAGAGTTCTCACCAGGAGGCTTGGTTGGGGAAGGAACTGCTTCCCTTCTTGTGTGGTTGTTGGCAGCATTCGGTTCCTAGTGGTTGCATTACTGAGAGTTTTGGTTTTTTGCTGGCTGTCACCTGGAGGCCCCCTTCAGCAACTAGACACCCTCTGCAGTTCCTTGCCATGTGGGGTTTCCGAACATTGCTACCTGCCTCCTTTCTGCCAGCCATGGAAAGAAAGAGAAAGATTTCAACCAGACAGATGCTGCAATCTTATGTAACATAATCACATACATCTTGTCATCTTTGCAAGTAACAGGTCCCACCCACACTTAATGGGAGTGGAACACACAAGGGTATGAACACCAGAAGGCAAAAGGTGAGGATGATGGGGGCATCACAAATGTGTTTATCAAGAATCAGCTGATATTGGGACTTCCCTGGCTGTCCAGTGGTTAAGAGTCCGTGCTCCCAGTGCAGGGGGCATGGGTTCGAACCCTGATGGGGAAACTGAGATCCAACATGCCACACAGTGTGGCCAAAAATAAATAAATTAACAAAAAAGAAAAAAATGAGGAAATTCTGAACAGGAAAATATTCCAAATTTCTTAAAAAAAAAAAACAAACAATCAGTTGATATGGATGGACCTGGAGACTGTCATACTGAGGGAAGTAAGTCAGACAGAGAAAGACAAATATCATATGATATTGCTTATATGTGGAATCTAAAAAAGGGTACAAATGAACTTATTTACAAAATAGAAGTAGAGTCACAGATGTAGAAGACAAACTTATGGTTACCGGGGGTAAGGGGCATGGGAGGGATAAATTGGGAAATTGGGATTGACATATACACACTACTGTAAATAAAATAGATAACTAATAAGGACCTACTGTATAGCACAGGGAAAACTACTCAGTACTCTGTAATGGCCTATATGGGAAAAGAATCTTAAAAAAAGGGTGCATATAGGTATATGTATAACTGATTCAATTTGCTGTACACCTGAAACTAACACAGCATTGTAAATCAACTATACTCCAATAAAAATTAAAAAAAAAAAAAAAAAAAAAAAAAAGAATCAGCTGTTGAAAGTCTCCGGTGGCATCCCATGTCCTGTGGCTTACAGTGCTGGTGTCCTCTCCAACAACCTCGAAAGAATTCTTTTATTATCTTTAGTGCCCACCTTAGTTTCTAGTTTACTTGTGGTAAGTAGTCTCTTTTTACTTCTTAGGGAAACTACTTTCCACTTGCATCAAATAGCTGAGTGTTCCCTTCTTACTCAGTTCTTATTTGTTCTTCATCTAGAAATGCCTTAAAATTTCCAGCATGTGTGTGGTGCCCAGATCTGTAGCTGATGAAACGTTTCATATTTTACAATCCTTTTTTTTTTTTTTTTTTTACCAGGACTCCGGAAGGAAAGGTGATGTATCCAAATTACAATATTTATTCAGAATTCGTGGGCATCTTTTAAAGTGTTGTTTGAGAAGGAGAGGGGAGCAATTCTGTAATAAATACCATGTATCAACTAGGATATCTGCATCCCATAGTCTGAAAATCTGTTGAGTAGGGGTTAACATCTGGCTTGCAATCCCTACCCACTAGTGATGGTATGAATTTTTGTATTTGCTCATACTTAAGAAATATCCCAAATTAAAAATATGTATATATTTTTCATATATATACACATATATGTATATGGAAATAAACAGTAAACATGACACTTCTGCACATCTTTCATGCTCTCTCAGTGTTCTTTTGTGGCTAGGCTTGAGATTTTTGCTTGCCCAGAGGACCTGATGGTAGGAAGAAGCCATCTCTGTTTTCCTCGGTGAGTCCCATTGCCTGGGACCTGAGAGAGTCTGTCAGCAGGACACATTCCCAGGGTTACCCTTGACTGTGCATCAGACAGAACTCTGTGTGTGTAGGTTGGGGGGTCAGTCAGCAAGCATGTGGGTTCTGCCAAGAGTATGTCTTCTCATGGAATTTGCAAGTCAGCTGTTTGATGAACATACAAATGACTATTTTTAACAGCATCTACCTGTGTAGTGTAAGTTAGGAGATGAAGGTAAATGTGTTTATTTCCATTTTTTGTATACCTATTAAAATTGTCCTTGACATACAGTGTCCAAAAACTGGTCTCAATTTCCAGTTTCACTTTGTTTACAAACAAAATATATATAACTCATGCAATGCTGATTACATTTTCAATGCCAGATAATGAAGTCATGATGTCTGTTCAGTTTATCTCATCATTTTATTTCCACTGGGATTATTGGAGGTTTTTTTTAAAAAAAAATTTTTTTTTGTTATAATGAGTATTTCTGTGGACCTTAGAAATATTTAGTTTTTCTCTCCTTCATCTATGTTTTCCCATTTTTCTGCCTCATCAGAAAACCTGCATAGTTTAAGATAATAGCCACTTACGTGGCTCAAGCAAAGCTTTTAATTTACTTTGCCATAAGAAAGCTAAGGTTTATCCTTAGGTTAAAATGTAGTTGCTTTCCTTGAAATAAATAGAATTCACCATATATTTGCATATAAAATAAGCTATGAAGTATGAATAAATGCCACAGTTGAGATAAAAGCATATCTTGATTAGATATTCATGCATATGGGTATATAATTATATACATACATCTAAATGCATATGTATCTGTATATACACAAACACAATTATATGCACTCATTTCTAAATTTACTATTATTTATGCCTTCTCTTCTGGTCAAGATTTCCTTTATATGTACTGATGGGGGGAAAAAAATAAAAACTAAAGAACTATTGATTGGATTGTTTATCCAAGATCTGAAGCCCTCAGTTTGGAGCATTCCTCTTGCATTGACAGCAGCTTAAATTTAGTTCACAGTATTGGTTTTGCCACATGGAATTTTAAAGAAATACTATAAAAAATAGGAAAATCTCTATAAGTATTTATATTTAAGGCATTAATTCCTTATCTTATGTACCAAAACTCTGTGTCTGTTGTTCAACATTGAATCCACCCTATGTCTCTTAGTCAGATTAAATTTCACTTCTTCATCTTTTTAATGATCATCTCTGTCAGGCTTTGCTCTTGGCTATTATTAAAAACATTTCTGAATGAAAATGATACATACTATGAACTTTGTCTTCGTAGAGTGAATTCAGGTGCCTTCTCCTAGAATGAGTAGAGTCAGTGGCATACCGAAATAATCAGTTAACCTCTATCAGAAGTCCCTGCTGGGTAAGATTCTCTTTAACTTTCCAGGTCCCTTGGCAAGGACCTTACTCCTCTCTACTTGTGCTGCTTGAACGATGTCCACATTCCTTATGGATGCATTTAAACATGGTCAGGAAATGCACTTTGGGATCAATTACATTTCTTTTGTAGCCTCTTCTTTGTGAAGAACTAGTCATGAGTTTGAGAAATAAAATGGCTTCTCAAGCCTATGACTAGTTCTGAAACACTTGGTGTTATCTACTTGTTTTGTGGCTATATATCTCTTGCCTTTCTGTACTGCTTTTTCTGTGGTTTTATATTTTAAAGAAAATGGACTATAACATTGAATTTTACCATGTGTAGAGTGTTAAATATCTCTAGTCACACCATATATAATTTATAGGGTCTTAGACAAGTTAATTAAAATCTTAAAGCCTTTGCTTCCTTGTGAATAAAATAAGAGATAATTGCAGAAACTTTCTGAAAGAGTTTGAGGATTTAATTATATGTGAAGCACCTGTACACTGTCTGGTGCATGCTCACCACCTAATAAATGTTATCTGTTGTTTGTTTTTTATGAAAAGGGGCTTAAAGCACTTGTTTATACGTAATCTCATTTGATTCACAAGTAACTTTGTGATACAGGAATTATCTTTCAAATTTTCCATGGGAAATAACACCAGAGATACTAAGATACTAAGTGACAAGTGTCCACAGGAAGCGTGGAGAAGCTTGGACCATTTGCCTCTAATCTTGCATGCTTCACATTCTAGCACAGCTACCAGGCGGTCTAGAAAGGAGATATATCCTACATGATGCTGCCCATCCATCAGCTCCAGTTGTCAGCATTGTTTTCAAAATGTAGAAACTCCAACCCTTCAGTAATTTGATATCACTTCCACTCTACCACATTCATCTAAGGACCATTATCTGTCTATTGGATTATTGTACTGGCCTCCTTACTTGTCACTTTGATTCTGCCCTTGCCATCTGTCACCCCAACACACAGAGTGTATCATCAACACCTTAGATGTGCTTCATTTGTCATGGTGTTTTGTAAAAGTTAAATGGATATAGGTGAGTACACAGTTAAGTGGATGTAAATGTCCTAAAATAATGTTTAGCATTACATATATTGCTGTATAATGCTATACTTGTGTATATACACATGTGTAAAACATATATATGTAGTAAAACATATATATGTAAAGCTAAACACCATATGAAGAACAATATATATGTATATATGTATGTGTATTATATATATGTGTATGTATACATATATATGTATATATATGTATAGGTATTTTATATGTATATACACACACACACGCACACACACACACACAGTTGACCCTTGAACAACATGGGTTTTGAACTGTGTGAGTCCAGTCATACACAAATTTGTTTCAATAGTAAATATTGAGAACTACACAGTCTGTGGTTGGGGTGAATCTACAGATGCAGAACCTTGGATACAGAGGGCTGACTGTAAGATTTTCAACTCTCTGGAGGGTAGGTGATCTTAACCCCCATGTTATTCATAGGTCAACTGTATATATATTTCTCTTCCCTTTCGTCATAGCTCATACCCATCATGTAAAGAGTGTGAACTGGGGATCATTTGAAAGAACTTCCCTAATATTACAAGGATAAACTGAGACAAAAAAGACCAAAGATCTTATGGTTCCTGAACCAAAGCCCTTTTTACCACGTCACTTCTTTAGAAGAGTTATTCTTTGATTATGTTCCTTGGAAGTTGAACTTTAAACGTATGCTCTTAAAATAGGGATAAAATCTGGTTTGTTTTATTTTTCTTTTGTTTTTTTTTTTTTTTTTTTTGCGGTACACGGGCCTCTCACTGTTGTGGCCTCTCCTGTTGCGGAGCACAGGCTCCGGACGCGCAGGCTCAGCGGCCATGGCTCACGGGCCCAGCCACTCTGCGGCACGTGGGATCTTCCCGGACCAGGGCACAAACCCGTGTCCCCTGCATCGGCAGGTGGACTCTCAACCACTGTGCCAACCAGGGAAGCCCTGTTTTATTTTTTTCATGATCTAATGTTCCAGCAGGCAGTTGAGATGTAGGGAGATCTAGCTCATATTCTAGACTGTCATTTTCTCTGTTTGATTCTGAGTAAATTACTTCTACTCTCCGTGCCTCAGTTTCTTCAAGTGAGAAAAGACTATATTAAAATTATTTCCAAGTTGAAACATTTTGCAATTCTGTGAATAGCAATAAAGTTTAGCAAATCCTTGGAGTTGTGTTTATCCATTTAAACTTTGCAGTTCTGTAATTAAAATGATTAAATATGAGCATAAAAGAGACCTTTCCATTTACTAGGACCTTTCTTAGAGAAAACAGCCAGTCCATGATAAAAACAACAAAGCTGCTTACATTTACTGCAGAGGACTTTCAAAATGTATATTCCATATTCTTACTGCTTTACAAATATATCCTAGTTATTGTTTTATCAGTCTGGGCTGTACATTATACTTGGACTCAAACCCAGTGAGAACGTTCCTGCTCTCCTTCTATGGGATATAGCTTTGGTTTGGGGAGGCTTTGTTTTTAGCACTGATGACAACTCTAAATAAAGTCTATTTTACCTGTTTAGTTTGCATTGACTGACAGAGTCTGTGTAAGAGAAAAAAATTTCAAGGTTGCTTGGTTCAATGCTTTGGACCCATTGCTCATGGTCTGTTGGTTTCTTTGAAAAAGCCTTAACTTATTTAATGCTTGGACCACTTAAACTCACTGTCATTTCCAAATTAAATGCTTTAAAATGGAATATATGACGAATTAGGATTTAACTTCTGCTATTCCCTCCAGTATCTCTTCCCATCACTCATTTCAATGAACCTGACACTTGATAGGGAACCCAGAATTCGAAATGTGTTTTTTTCACCTTTTGTACGTGGTGGATCAGTCATTTTGTCTGAAAAGCCCAGTAAGCCTTCTCACTTTCTTGTCTCCCCCTACCCTGACTTATTTTAGTATTTTAAAATTATATATTTGGGTGATTTCTGGATGCTCTACCCTTCCTTATTATACTGTAAGCTCCATGAGGTCAGGTAACATGTTTGTGTTACTGCTCATCACTTTAGAGTCACCATACTTTATACTCTCCCAGGACAGTGCCTATGTGCCCATGTTTATATGTACTTAGGATGTGTTTATTAAAAGGGTGAATGTCTGAATTAATACATTCTTCAAGATTAAGCAGAATAATTCTCTCTACAATACAGTCTTTGATTTTTTTTCCCCTATCTCTTCACAACTCTTATCAAA
Organism: Phocoena phocoena; assembly: GCF_963924675.1. Taxonomy (NCBI): domain Eukaryota; kingdom Metazoa; phylum Chordata; class Mammalia; order Artiodactyla; family Phocoenidae; genus Phocoena; species Phocoena phocoena. The sequence goes on from NC_089234.1 coordinate 52,854,356, forward strand.
ACTATTTACATCCTTCTCTGTTCTATGGGCATGTTATTTATATGCCTAGTTGGTACATTTTGTGTGTGTTAAAGATATTGGCTTAGGAAAGTGCCTTGTCTAATTTGGACTTATTTTGCTGACCACAATGTCTGGGTATAGTCATTCATGCAGCAAATATTTCTTGAGCAGCTGATATGAACCAAGTAATATTTATAATCAGAAGACAGTTTACCCATCCTTTCAAACCAGTATTTAGCTCTACTTCTGACTTACAAATATTACCCAGTGGTGGTGTGCCATAGAAGGAATAGATGAGTCACCTTACCCCTCACTCTGTGCTAACACATTTCTACACATAAAGCTGAGTCTCTATACCACTTGCAGTAATTTAGCAAGATCGAAATAATTATGTTTTTAATGGAATTTGAAAATCATAGTTATGGTGCTTATACTAATGTTTAATGACAATCAGCTATTGTGGACCGAGTGACTTTGCAATCTGAGGTAGAAGGTATAAGACGAATTCATCTGTAAAATCTTGACATTACTTAAGTATATCAAACTCCTTGTCAAATTAAAAAGAGTAAGTGATTCACATTTGTGTACGAAAATTTCTCTCTGCTTTGGTGATTTCAGTGTAGCTTATTAGTAAATCACAGTGATTGTGAGATAAATGGTGGTAAATTGATGTGGATGCAGTAACTGCTTGATTTTTATTGTTTTATTTAGTCAATAAATAACATAGTGGGTGTATGTTTTGTAGAAATTTTCTCCTACCTGGTGAGTAACACACTTCACTTTCTTTCTAAATGTATTGCTAACATTGATTATAGAGCACAGCCTAATTTACCAATGCAGGAAGCAGCAACCTACTATTTAACAAATGCAAATACACTTTCTCTCATTTAAATTTCTGTTCATACTAAATTATGTTGTATGTGTTGTTTCTGTAAAGAATTATCATCTATTTTCAGCAACTCTCTGACAGGTGTGTAAGATCATTTTACCCCAGAATATAAATTATGCTGATATGTATCAAAATTGTGTAGATTATCAATTATTTGAACATTTTTATGATACTGCACAAATTAAAAAATCCATCAATATTCATATTGTTAAAGGAAGTAATGATGCCCACATTGAGATACTGTGTTAAATAAATAAAATATTGAATTTAAATAACCAAACAGTATTTGAAGAATAAAGGCACTCGATTAATGTTACTTCCTTTATCTTTTTCCTGGGAAATATACAGCTACAAACACTTAAAGAAAAGGGAAACTAAACATGAAATAAAGAATATAATAGAAACTATAATCTTGGATTTTTCCACCCACTTTTATAGCATATTTACAATAGGAATTTGTTTTTAATTGTTATGTTAATATATAGAATTCCTAAGATACCAGTGAGTATTTTTGCTATGTGAGCATCTTTCGCTGTGTTTGTTTTGTTGGTTAAGGATTGTTCTATCATTCTGGTTTTTTGGAATAAACTATGTAAAGCAGAAGGTTTTTTTCTTTTTTTTTTTCATAAATATTTGGTAGGAATCTCCAGTTAAACTACTTTTGTGTGGGAGGGTATGTTTGTGTGTGGGCATTTTGTCTGAAATACTAATTAAAACTTTTTAATGCACAATGAGCTAATCCTGTTCCTTATTTCTTCTTGATTCAGCTTCGGTAACATACAGTTTTTAGATATTTTTCAGTTCATGTAAGCTTCAGACTAGAACTGCTATTCCCACTTTTTTTTTTTTTTTTTTGCGGTACACAGGCCTCTCACCGCTGTGGCCTCGCCCGTTGCGGAGCACAGGCTCCGGACGCGCAGGCTCAGCGGCCATGGCTCACGGGCCCAGCCACTCCGCGGCACGTGGGATCTTCCCGTACCGGGGCACGAACCCGTGTCCCCTGCATCGGCAGGCGGACTCTCAACCACTGCGCCACCAGGGAAGCCCTATTCCCATATTTTGATTGGAGCATGTAGTCCATTTACATTTAAAGTAATCACTGTTAAGTATTTACTTATTGCCGTTTTGTTCATTGTTTTCTGGTTGTTTCTCTAGTTTTTCTCTGTTCCTTTCTTTTTGTGTTCTCTTCCCCTCTGATTTGATAACTTTCTTTGCTGTTAGGTTTGTATTCCTTTCTATTTATTTATTTATTTTTTGCGGTATGCGGGCCTCTCACTGTTGGGGTCTCTCCCGTTGCGGAGCACAGGCTCCGGACGCGCAGGCTTAGCAGCCATGGCTCACGGGCCTAGCCGCTCTGCGGCATGTGGGATCTTCCCAGACCGGGGCACGAACCCACGTTCCCTGCATAGGCAGGCGGACTCTGAACCACTGCACCACCAGGGAAGCCCTCTATTTATTTTTTGTATATATGTTACAGGTTTTTGGTTTCTGGTTGCCATGAGGTTCATATATAACAATCTATGTAATTAGCAGTCTATTTTAATTAATTAATTAATTAATTTATTTTTGGCTGTGTTGGGTCTTCGTTTCTGTGCGATGGCTTTCTCTAGTTGTGGCAAGCGGGGGCCACTCTTCATCGCGGTGCACGGGCCTCTCACTATCGCGGCCTCTCCTGTTGCGGAGCACAGGCTCCAGACGCGCAGGCTCAGTAGTTGTGGCTCACGGGCCTAGTTGCTCCATGGCATGTGGGATCTTCCCAGACCAGGGCTCAAACCCTTGTCCCCTGCCTTAGCAGGCAGATTCTCAACCACTGCGCCACCAGGGAAGCCCAGCAGTCTTTTTTAAATGAATGGTTTTTTAAGTTTGAGCACATTCTAAAAGCACTACATTTTAACTCTCCCACCCACATTTTATGTTTTTGATGTTATATTTTACATCTTTTTGTGTATCACTTAACTAATTATTGTAGTTTTGGTTAATTTTACTACTTTTGTCTTTTAACCTTCATCCTAGCTTTACTGGAGGCTGCTCTACTACCTTTATGGTATATTTATCTTTACCAGTGGGATTTCTTCTTTTCATAATTTTCTTGTTTCTGGTTATAGCCTCTTCTTTTTCATTTAAGGAAGTCCCTTAACATTTCTTGCAAGGCTGGTTTAGTGGCGATAAACTTTTTAGCTTTTGCTTTTCTGGGACACTTACCTCTCCTTCCATTCTGAATGGAAACCTTGCCAGGTAGATTATTCTTGGTTTTAAGTTCTCTCCTTTCAGTACATTGAACATATCATGCCAGTCCATTCTGGGGCTGCCCCCCAGTTCGGGCAGGGTGGGAGCCATTTTGGAGGGGCTAGTCAGGACAAAAAGGTTGGATGGGGTGGTTCCTTCAGGGAATGCCAGGGCAGAGGTGCCAGGTGTTAGCTAGGTTGATGGAGAGTGACAGAAATGGTGCCTGCCAGTGTCAGGCCAGTTAGGTGGAGAGTTAAAAAAAAAAGTGCCTTCCAATGCTTCTTTCCCCAGAGAAAATTCCATCAGATCCCTACCCCTTTGGCACACATCCTAAAATTAGTCAATTAATCTTATTCTCATATGACCCAGGCATTTTTCAAGCTACTGCTTCTGCACTAAGATTCAGAGTAAGTGAGTTTGTGCAAAATCCCTTCAAGAAGAGTCATGATTTCCTACAGCCATCCAGCTCTCCTGGACATAAGCCCTGCTGGTTTTCTAAGCCAGATATTGTGGAGGTTTGTCTTCCCAGTGCAGGTCTCCTGGGCTAGGGAGCCTGAAGTGGGGCTCAGACCCTTCAGTTCTCATGAGGAACATATATGGTTGTGATATCCCTCCTGCTTTTGGGTCCTTGCACTAGGGGTGTGGGTTCTGGCTAGACCCTGTCTCTGCCTCTCCCACCTGTCTCAGTATGACCTTTTTTATATATATCCTTAGTTGTAGGAAATCTCTTCTGCCAGTCTTCAGGTCATTCTCAGAGATAGCTGTCCTATGTGGAGCTGTTTTGGTATGTCCATAGAAAGAAGTGAGTTCAGGATCTTGTTACTCTACCATCTTGATCTGGACCCCCTCAATCATTTCCTACACACTGTCTCATTTAATTTCTTCAAGATTCTTAAAAATTAACTGTTTTAGAGAAGTGGAGATCCTCATTCAAAATCACGCTATCAGCCCCTAATGGAACCCATCTCTTTTGGTTTATAAGTCCATTATTCCTTCTACTACCCATACATAATTTCTATCTCTGCATCATCCAAATATTGTACTTGATATAAAAGACTAGATAATTCATGGTATGTGATCAGTTAAAATATTATACTGAGAAAAATAGATAAAAAGTGGTGAACTTGCTCTTTCTCACTAAGAAGTCAAGTCAGAAAAACAAATGTAGGGCTTGGTCTAGAATTCAGTGACCAGGAATATATTTGAAGGAGCATGAATAGAGTTTTTGATTGGTATGCATTAAGATATTGTATATTATGCCACAGATTATGTTTACAAGATCTAAAGCATGGTTTTTGATCCATTTTTTTGTTGTCTGTTTCCATACAGGAGGCACAGGTAAATAGTGGAAAGAACAAGGGTTTGAGTGATAGAAGACCTGAGTACTGGTTTTTGCCTCCCCCATTTGGTTGGAGTGACCTGGACAAATCATTTCTGCTCCCTGTGTCACTAGCTCTTGGATTTTTAATTTAAGGAGTTGAATAAGATGATTTCTAATGCTCCTTTAAGTTCTGGCACAACTAGAAGGATAGAAAAATGTTCTCAGAAACAAAATGGAAACAACAGCCACAAAAAAATCACCCTTGCTTTTATGGCCTCCCTGTTGTGAGAGGGTTTCAACAAGTCTCAACTCTATCAAGCCAGCCTGAGTAGTTAGTAGTCACTGTTTTGAACAAAGTCACATTTAAGTATAATAAAAAGTTAATTTTATGTGTTTGAAATGTTTAAATGTGTAAATATATGAGAAACTGAAGAGCTATCCAGTGATGGGATTTTAATGAAAGTAATTAAGCTACTTCATCCTTGAAATATTTTTTGGGGAAAAATCTGTGCTAAAGCCTCTTCAATGACTATTAAGGGAATGCTAAGAATAAATACTAATAGGACTAAATGCCTGTTATATACATGTTTTTGTGTTATTGAAAACAAAAGGAAATTATCTTAGATTGATCAGAGAAAAAGATAAAAATGCATTAATTCCCTTCAGGCTCAGTGAACTGATATAACTGGTAATTTTTAATATTTCAGGAATATATCTTTCTTTTTTTCCTCTTTTAAAATTTATTTTAGGGATTTGGGATAGCAAGAGAGTTAGATATCAATTAACCATTGATCCATTTTTCTCCTACTTTCTATATTTTGACATAGTTTCTATTTAATGAGTGAAACGTCATCAGAAATGTTTCTCAATTCTGTTATGTTTTTATAGCAATTAATGATTTCATCTAGATTCTTACGATAGTTTATTGATATGAGTTATTTCTCTGTATTTGTGTCTTCTATTTTTTATTAGTAAATATTTTAGTTGAAAGGAGAGGTTACATAATCTACTGCTAATCAAATATTTAAACATCATATTTGTATTTGAGTGGGACTTTAATTTTTAAAAATTACCAGTTTTATTTAAATAACCAAATACATTAAATAAAGCATTCCATGGTGAGATCTAAATTCAGGTACAAGGTAAGTTCTATTGTATAATACTGTTCTAGAAAGCCTAAATCAGTGGCTTCCCTAGTGGAGCATCAAAAACTTGAGTCTTGGGCTTCCCTGGTGGCGCGGTAGTTGAGAGTCCGCCTGCCGATGCAGGGGATGCGGGTTCGTGCCCCGGTCCTGGAGGGTCCCACATGCCGTGGAGCGGCTGGGCCCGTGACCCATGGCCGGTGAGCCTGCACGTCCGGAGCCTGTGCTCCGCGACGGGAGAGGCCATGGCAGTGAGGGGCCTGCGTACTGCAAAAAAAAAAAAAAACGAAAAAAACCTCGAGTCTTGGGTACAGTACTGACAGAACCAATGACTCTCTGGAGTCATGTTCTATATATCTCCATATGTTTTCAATAATCCAAGGAACTTTTAATACATTGACAGAACTTTTTTTTTTTGAATTTTATTTTATTTATTTTTTTATACAGCAGGTTCTTATTAGTTAGCTATTTTATACACATCAGTGTATACATGTCAATCCCAATCTCCCAATTCATCACACCATTACCACCCCTGCCACTTTCCCCCCTTGGTGTCCATACATTTGTTCTATACATCTATGTCTCAGTTTCTTCCCTGCAAACTGGTTCATCTGTACCATTTTTCTAGGTTCCACATATATGCATTAATATACAATATTTGTTTTTCTCTTTCTGACTTCACTCTGTATGACAGTCTGTAGATCCATCCATGTCTCTACAAATGACTCAATATTGTTTCTTTTTATGGCTGAGTAATATTCCGTTGTATATATGTACCACTCCTTTATCCATTCGTACATTGACAGATCTTAGAACTCTTATTCTGTAAAATAAAAAACGAAAATAAAATGTTTAAAAATTATAATTTTAAATGAGGTAACTCAATATCCATTATATATAGGAGATATTATATATAGTCAATTATTTTTCTGGAACATCCAATCAAATAAATTGAGACCTTTTTAGAAATTGCTAGGTGATTTTAAATGGTATGGTAAACTATATATGTATAATATATATATTAGAAGGTCAACATTTTTTATATAATCTAGTAAAAATGACTTGAAATTATTCTGGAAGATGTTTTCAATAAAAGTAAGATTATTTTATTAAAACAAAAACATAAAGTACATAGTTACAAATACAATAAGAAATTTATGGAAAGCATAAAAAGAAAATTATAAAAGAAGACAATTTTTAAAGTCTTAAAAAAAAGAATGGTGTGGCATATACTTAAATCACCACAAGCACATCTAAGCATGAGATGAAAAACAGATAATATTAAGACAATATTGATAAATCTTGCTACTCCAATTAAAAAAATCTGTAATTCAAAAATTAACATAGATAAATTTAAAATGAAAATAAAGATGTAAATAAATGGAGCATATCTTATAGAGGATAGAGTTTTAATAAAGCACTCTTAAAATTGCTAATCAGAAGATGAAAACACAACTGGAATTATTAACAAAGACTATAATAAGCCATTTACTAAAATAAATACAAATGGAAAACGGACATAGGCATAAATATTCAAACTCACTAGCAATCAAAAAATGCAATTTTAGCAAGAATGCAAACCAATTTTTTGCCTATTGATTTTGAAAAGAATTTAAAAAATCTAATCCACCAGGTGGAAGGTGAGGAGAAATGAGCACTCTGAGAAATCACAGCTGACAAGCATGTTAATTGGTAGAAACTTAACTTTACTTCAATTTAGAAATATTATCAGAGGCTCTGAAAATGTTCTTGTAATTTTACTTAACAAGTCTACTTAGGGAAACTTATCCTGAGAGAGTAATCATAAATATGTACAGCAATTTGCTATAATGGCAAATGGTATATAATATGAAAAAATTGGAATGAACATCCTAAATGTCTACAAAGAGGAAAGAAGCTAAATACTTTGTGAGTGTAGACACAGAAGTCCAAAACATAATGTTATTTTAAAATAACATACATAAATACAAGTAAACAAACTTAAACAATCAATAATAAAGGAAAGACCCGAGGATTATGAGTAATTCAATTATCTAAGTCTGTGGGCTACAATTAAAAAATTCATTTTCTCAATTTTTGCTATCAAGAAAATAGATGACTTGGATATTCTTAGATGTACTAAAAGCTAGTTTCTTTTGGAGCATAGTAATGTATTTCAAAATAATATAAGTAAGACTGCCTGCTAATATTTAACCTGGACTAACTAATATACTCCCCATGACAGCCCTCTAAAATCATAATGGCTTTTATCTCTGCTGATAAATGAGAAACTTACCCATGAATTATAGATGGAAGTAGGATATAAAACTTGGTAGATTGTCTCCTGTATCTATGAGGCAAGGAGTGTCTACTGCACTATCAACAATAGTTTATCTAAATGGAAAATAAAAACATTCCATAGAACCACAAATGGAATAATCACAGTATTCAATGACATATAAGCCAACAAAGGGTGCCTATATAAGTTACAAATAATTAACATCATAATACTATGTTCTAAGTCTGTAAATAAAATAATGTATTTTACAATTATTTTATAATTCTATATATCATTTTTATATTTTTATATATTTGGAAAGTAAACCATAAGCTACTAAATAACATTTAAGAAAATCATTAAGGATAATAAATAGTGAAGGAAATTACAATATATTCAGACATGAATCAAAATTACATATTACATATTAAGCTCTGCACGTGTCAAAGTTTGTAAGAAACACACAGTGTTTAGAGAGAAAATTAAATACATTCATTAAGAAATATGAAGGAGGGGCCTCCCTGGTGGTGCTGTGGTTGAGAGCTCCGGGAAGATCCCACATGCCGCAGAGCGGCTGGGCCTATGAGCCATGGCCGCTGGGCCTGCGCATCAGGAGCCTGTGCTCTGCAACGGGAGAGGCCACAACAGTGAGAGGCCCTCATACCGCCAAAAAAAAAAAGTATAAAAAGAAATATGAAGAAATGAAGGATTAATTGCAGACCAGATGAGAATTTAAATCTATAGCAGAATAAGTTCCAGAAATTCAAGTAAATTTAGAACAGATTAAAAGAAATGAGATTATAAATTAATAATACAGAGAAGAAAAATTAGAAAAATTAAATCAAGAGCTGTTTTTTGAAATTTTTAGTAAGACACTCTAGCAGAAGGGATGACAAAAACAAACAAAAATAATGAAAGAAATAAAAGAAAAAAGAAAGAAAGATTATGCCATAAAAAATGATAAAGAACTATTATAAAGACTGGACTATATAATGTAAATTTTAAAATGTAAATAAAATCAATACATATTTAGAAAAATATAAATTGCCAAATATTGCCTAAATTTTAATTGAAAAGTTATAATTGGCTTCTAATATTTAAAGATATTTTAGTGGTAAGAATATTTCTCTAAATTTTCAGACCATGATGATTCCATAGGTGAGGTACTTTTAACTCATTCTAAAAAGAAACATACCATAAACACACCATAAAATAGCCTTATTCATTCAAAAAGATTAATGTAACTTTAATTCCAAAATCTGGTAAAAATATAAAAAAGAAAATGAATTCTTATTCTTCACTGGTGGGAGTGAAAAATGGTACAGCCACTTTGAAAGACATTTTGGCAGTTTCCTGCAAAACTAAACATACTCTTACCATATGTTCCAACAATCACACTCTGGCATATGTTCAAATGAGTTGAAAACTTATGCCTGCACACAGATATTTGTAGCAGCTTTATTCTTAATTGGCAAGACTTGGAAGCAACCTGGATATCCTTCTTTAGGTAAAAAGCTGTGGTATGTCCAGACAATGGAATATTATTCAGTGTTAAAACAAAACAAAACAAAACCAACCAACCAAACAAACAAAACCCAAAAAACTATCAAGCCATGAAAAGACATTTAGGAACCTTAAATGCATATTACTAAGTGAAATATACTGGTCTAAAAAAGGCTGTGTACCATGTGATTCTAACTACATGACAGTTTGGAAAAGGCAAAATTATAGAGACATTAAAAAATTAGTGGTTGACAGAGGTTATTAGGAGGGAGGGAGAGAGGGATAAATAGGTGGAGGATCTTTAGAGCATTGATACTACTCTATATGATACTATAATGTTGGAAACATGTCATTGTACATTTGTCTAAACCCTTAATGTACAACACCAAGAGTGAACCCTAAAGTAAACTATGGACTTTGGGTGATAGTGATGTGTCAATGTTGGTTCATTCATTATAATAAATGTACTGTTCTGGTAGGGGTACGTCGCTACTGCGGGCAGCTGTGCATGTGTACAGGTAGAAGTATATGGGAAATCTCTGTACCTTCCTCTCAGTTTTGCTGTGAACCTACAACTATTCTAAAACTTGAAGTCTTCAAAAAAAAAAAAGAAAGAAACTGAAAGTTAAATTTAATTACTAACAAAAATGTAAAGATCTTAATTTATTGAATGAATATTTATTTATTGAATGAATATTTCATGTAGGTAAATGTTCTAGGCTCTGAATATAAAGCATTGAATTAAAAAAAAGATCAAATTCTTCTCAATGTGGAACTTAAAATCTAATGAGAGAAAACAAATAATAAACCATCAGTAAGTATGCATCTGTTGGAATCAAAAGTTAATAGAGAAAAATACATCAGAATAATAAGCATACCAGGGAAAGGATTGGTTTTTCTGTTTTACCACGAGCTGATTAGATGTTGAAGTTGATGCTGTTAGTGCCACACACTAATCCCCAATCTAGTGATTAGGCAGAGGAGAAAGTAAATGATGAGTGTCAGTTATGGCCTTAGGATCAACTCTTGGAGTAAGTGCTGTAGTTTATCCCACTAACAGTGGTCTTGTATGTTTTCCCAGAAGATGTGACCAACCAGATAGGTTCACTTTATCCTCTCTCCAGGAGCAGTTTACTGTGATGTGAATAGGAGGTATATCTGAGCAGTGCAAGGGGTGGATAGTACTAGATGCTGTTGGTGATTTCTTAATATTCCTTTTATTAACTGGTGCGCACATCCCCCAACTGCTAATATTGTCTAATAACAACTCACAGCTGCCTTCTTTTCTGGACAATTTCTCTTAAACAGATGTGAGCTACCGAGTCTGAGAGGCAACCCTTGTTCTCAGGGAAGGACTTTAGCTGATGACTAACTGAGACAGAGTTGAGAGAACGGCTCCCATTCTCTCAAGGCGGGACTGATTCTATGGAGTAATTTGTGCTACAGAGCTTCCTGGTTTGAAGTGGGTACTGTAGTGTTCTGCCTCGACTTGGGACAAATATGAAGTGCCAGTCTCACTCCAGAGTTCCTCTTACGGTGGGCTGAGGGGTTAGTTGCAATCATAGTGTGGATTACGTTCTTCCTCTCTGCCTGAATTTGAACCTTTCATTTTCTTAGAAGTGTTATTTCTTGAGAGTACACACCAATAAATCTTCTGCAAGCTTTCATCTCAAAGTCTGTTTCCAAGAAACCAAAACAATGTGGGAACAAACTGAAAGGATTCTCATGTTCATACCATATCTTTGTTTAGATGTTCCCCATCTTTATTTGGCTTCCTTCACTCCCCTTTTCCTGAGAGAACATCCTCAAGAAATAACTCAAACAAGCCTGTCTCATTCTCTACTTTTAGGAAACTGATATAAAAGAGAACATTTGATTTATGACCTGAACAAAGGGGAAAAGAAAAGAATCCTGTGTGTTTAGAGTATACCAGCCAAACAGAATGACAAGTAAATTAGGTGAAAAAACTTATGTTAAAAGAACAACTAGAAGAACAGTGTGGCTAGAGCAGAGTCAGTGAAATGGGAAATGGAAGTATTAAAAAAATGGCCTTGCAGGTCTTTGGAAAGACTTAACCAAATAATTTTGGGAAGAGATTGTGATCTCAGGTGGCCTTAGCCTGCAGTGGCTTGAAGCAGGATTTAGGTTCCCGGCCAGAGATTGAGGTTGGGCAGCGGCAGTGAGAGTACTGAATCCTAGCCACTACACAACCAGAGAATAGTGGCCAGTGACAAGGCCCTGGCCTGTCAGCTGTGTAGAAATGAATTTCCACATAGAGATGGAAAGTAGTGAAACAAGTAAACTGTTTATTAGGAGGAAAAAGAGTACAGTACGTGTGGATAGACACACAGGCAGGCTCAGAGAGAGAGTTGCACCGTTGTGGTAGTTTGAATCACTTCTATGGGTCATTTCTTCTGGGTGTCCTTTGACCAATCATCTTGCTTTGCCTGGTTCTGAGTCTGTATTTGGTTTATGTCAGGGTCCCCCATGTATGCCTGCGCATCTCTTAGCCAAGATGGATTCTAGCAAAGAGGCCTATGGGTAGTTGACTTCACTTACTATGGGGTGGCACTCCCTCCCTTTTTGACCTCCAAGGAGCCTTTCTAAGCATGTGTAGTCGGGAAGGTCTCCTTGACTTTGAGAATGAGGAATATGTGGTTTTTTATCTCTTATCTGGGTAGGGCCCAGCCTCCTCTCTCACTCCAGCTGTTATGGAGTTTCTGTCCACAGAGAAGAAACTTAAGCTGTTCAGCCTGAGGCCCATCTGTCTCCTGCCTCAATTGGAAGAATTGGAGGTAAAAAGTTGGTTGGTATGTTTTTATATTTGTAAAGGATCATTCTGGCTGTATTTAGGTTACTAGACTATAGAGGGACAAGAGAAACTGCAAAACGCTATCAGTGTGTGTGTGTGTGTGTGTGTGTGTGTGTGTGTGTATGTGTGTGTAAATTCATCAGTGCATTAAAAGATCATCCTCATATAGGATCATCCCCTGAATACAAAAATAGTTGGTCAACATCAGAAAGTCTATAAATCCAATTTACAATTTAAATAAATCTAAGAAGAAAAAATATTGTCTATTTCATTAAATCCAAAAAAGCATGATAAAGTTCACAGAATATTTATGGTAATAATTTTTGCTAGCTAAGATTTCAAGAGGATATAAAAATTTGATTTGTGTTAAATCTTGGAGATACACAACAAATATAGTAAGTGCTGCAAATTAAGGTATTTTAGGCTACTTAGTAACCAAATACTCCAAGATCTCAGGGGCTAAACATAATAAAAATTTATTTTTTGGTCATATCACATACTAATATGAATTGGCCAACTCTCCTGAGCTATTATCCTGAGACCCTACCAGAGATGCTGCTTCCTTCTACCTTTTGACTCTAGGACCCATAAGGGATTTCTTAAAATCCTTCTCCCAGATCTCTGCATTTAGATATACAGAGAGGGAAAGAGAGAGTGGAAGATTGAAGGGAGCATTTTTTCTTTTTCTTTTTTTTTTTTTGCGGTACGTGGGCCCCTCACTGTTGTGGCCTCTCCCATTGCGGAGCACAGGCTCTGGACGTTCAGGCTCAGCGGCCATGGCTCACGGGCCTAGCCGCTCCACAGCATGTGGGATCTTCCCGGACCGGGGCACAAACCCGTGTCCCCTGCATCAGCAGGCGGACTCTCAACCACTGTGCCACCAGGGAAACCCCATAGTTTCTTTTACATCAGAAATGAGGGCATTTACTATATCCTTAACATTGTCCTGGAGGTTTGGGCCAATGCAATAAAATAAGAAAAATGAATAAAAATATGTGAAGATAGAAAGGTGAGATATAGACATTTATTTTTACTCACTTAGAATAAAAGCAGTAGAATATATTGACAAAAACTGTGACTATTATATGAAAATTATGCATTCAGCAGACACAGTATTCATTTCTTAGAATCAGTAGTACTGTTAAAATTACCAGATATAATCAACTTGAAAATTATATAGATACATGATTCCATATGTAATATTAACTAAAAATGTAAAGTAGCTTGGAATTACCTTAAAGAGTATATAAGATACATGTAGACAAACTTGAAGCTCTTTTAAAGAGTATAAAAAAATCTAAAAAATGCCAATATAATAGTTATCAGCACTACATATGGCATGCATTAATATTTTAATAATGTTTACTTTTCTCCAATTTATTAATTTATTACAATCACAATCAGCTAATTTTTTAAAACTCTGTATATATAGATTTAAATTTATATTTATGTATACACACACATATATATATTAATACACACACGTACGTATCTACCCACACATTGGCATGGAAGATTAGAGTCCCATGGGGAAATAAATGAATTAAAAAAAATGGTGGGATAAGTCTATGAGATATTAAGACATACTACAAAGTCATAGTAGTGAAAACAGTAGATAATTGGTGCAAGTATAGACATGTAAACCAATGGAAAAGGATAGAAAACCCAGAGAAAGATCAGTATATGTTGGAAACTGATATATAATAAAAATAATATCACCTTTATTTTTAATGATAGAATTAAATTTAAATTATATAATAAAGGTAATTTATTCAGAATTTTAAAATTCTTTGGAGAGGATAGTTTTCAATAAATTAACTCACTACAGGATAAAAATAAATGATTACAACTTTACACCAGACACAAAGATGGATTAAAAAGCAAAATATAAAAAACATATATATATATATATATATATATATATATATATATATATATATAAATTGAATAGAGACACTTAGGATAACATTTTTATGATTTTATGGTGGGAAAGAACTTCTTAAAGAAGATCTCTATTAAAGCTTTGTTAGATCTGGAGTCCAGAGCTTTTTGGAGAGGCTTCATTACCTAGGCACAGGTGATTGCATCATTGACCATGAGTCTGAACACAATCTCCAGCCCCTCTCCTCTTCCTGGAGGTTGGGCTGATATCACATGACTGAAAATCTCAACCCTCTAGTCACATGAATGATCTTTCTGGGGTAGACAGTCCCCATCCCAGGTCATCTTGTTAGCATAAATTATCAGGTGTGGTCCCAGGGGCCCACCATAAATAACAGATACTCTTATCACTCAGAAAATTCCTAGGATTAAGAGTTTACCTCCTGGGAATGGAGGGAAAAGGCAAGACAAATTCTTTTTCACACACAAATCTTGTCAGGGATATGGGCAAACAGGAAATCTTGCAAAGTGATGACGGGAATACAGACTGGTTACTCCAGTTGAGAGCCAAATTTAAAGTACTTAAGCTACCTGGATACAGGCACAAACTATTACTGAGAAATACCACTCTTGGATATATATATATTCCAGGGAAATTCTCAAACTGATCATAAACGAGTATGTGTTAGGTTTTTCCCAGTAGTATTCCAAGTGCCTGGATTTGGAGACAATTTTTGAGTTCATATGAGGCAGATAAATAAAATGTGTATGCAGCAGTTGTAGCAATCATGTATATGTATAATCAGTAACATGAATTTATATTTAACACATAGGCCTGTATGAACAAAAAAGAAAATAAGATCTACGATAATTGTATACTTTAAAAACACAACAACAACAATAACAAGACTTCATATTTGACAAAGATAGCTTAAAATTCAAGCATGTATGCAAAACACATAGCAACCCCCTATGTTTGGGGGGGGGTGGCAAATCATATGGAGATGGATATAAAAAGAGGGATTTTTTATCTCACTGTTGTGGCCTCTCCCATTGCAGAGCACAGGCTCCGGACGCACAGGCTCCGGATGCGCAGGCTCAGCGGCCCTGGCTCACGGGCCCAGCTGCTTGGCAGCATGTGGGATCTTTCCGGATGGGGGCATGAACCCGTGTCCCTTGCATCGGCAGGTGGACTCTCAACCACTGCGCCACCAGGGAAGCCCTAAAAAGAGGGATTATAAATGAACTGTGAAAAGCCATTGGTGGACCAATGTTAGTCACATGAACTGAGAAGTGTGATCAACACTGTTTTTATGATTTACCAAAAAAAGAGGCATTACTATCTCCATTCTCTTTATGCTAAAGGGTTATTTTAATAAAGTAGAAGTATGACTATGGATGTGAAAGAAATGCGTTAATTCAGTCATTCAAGAAATATTTCTTGATCACCTAATATGTGCTGGAATTCTGCTACTTGATGAGGATAAAACAGAAGTCCCATTCTCAGCCCTTGAAGACCCTGGATTCCTTGGGTACACAGACGTGTGCACCAGCCTTTCCAATACAATGAGACTCATCGCAAGGAGCTATACAGATGTGCGGGGACTGATGTATTCTCACTCCAGACCACACGTTATTTCACCACATACACTCTGTACTTTCATAGTCATAACACTAATTGTACTCTTTCCAGTTGCTCATTTTTTGATTGCTTGAGGACAGGCACCTCGTCTGTCTTGCTTGTTATAGTATCATGAGTGCCTTACACAAAGCATAGGATCTAGTCAGTGCTCCATAAATATTCATAAAACAAATAAGTACACAAATGGCCCCTGGTGAAAATTCAGAAGTATAATTCTGTTTCTTTAGAATTTATTTCAATAAAAGAGCCACGATTGATGATACAGAAAAATGCTGACTTGCCCAATTCTCAATAAACTAATAATGGCTGTGAAATTACAAGTAAATTTTTTGTTGTTTTTGCCACTGTCCCAGTATGTGAAAATTTTGAATTTAACCACTGTAGTTTAATGTATTCATTACTACTAAATTGCCATACCACCATATGATGTCATTCTGTAATTTATCTTATTTTCTTTGCCCACTTTAAAGACCATTTTCAATGCCCACTTGGAACCAGGCATTGGATTAGTTGCTGAGGATCAAGGGATGAGTTAAATACGCACACTGTTTTTAAGGGGCTCATAGTCCTTCGATGGTGACATGTGCATGAGTTCATTCACAGTATTCAGGTGTGCAGAAAGTGGTGCAAGAACATAGAGAAGGAGATGAAATTTGTTATGAAGTTGAAGAAGCCACGGGCAAGCCACAGGAAAGATGATATTTGACTTAGGTCTTAAAAGAAAAGCAGGAGTTCGCCATCTGGACAATCAGAAAAAGGCATCCAGGAAGTATAAACAACATATTTAGAAAAATAAAATCAGGGAAGAGAGCAGTATATCTTAGAAGCCTGGAGGAATCAGGTGTGGCTAAAACATAGCTTGTTCTTGTGGGGCAAACTCAGGATGAGCCTGCAAAGACAATATGGGCCCCAGTTCTGGAGAGTGGAGTTTCAGGTTTATTCAGTGGGCAACTGGAAGTTATAAGCAGCCTTAAAGTTCTTTCATTTATTTTCTTTCTAGAGTTGTAGCTTCCTGATTTACTAAGTTTCTGGTTCATGGGAAAGCAGCCTTTAAAATTGCATGTAAAATGGCTGAGAGTTCACACATCAACTAATCTCTTTTCAGCCACATATTAGCACTTGGATTTGGCTTATAGCTCTAATTTCTTGCAAAACACTATTTTGATGTTCATATTCTTATTTAGGGTTAAATATCCCAGAGCCACAGTGTTTGCTGAATCAGGAATATAACTAAACTATGAATAGCTCAACTTGACAAAATCTGTATTTACCCACTTGTATTCTGCTGAAGACATTAAAATTCTCTGTGGAGAATGGAAATTTGTTGCACATATATACAGTAGACTAAATTAAATTAAAAAAGAGTAATGTGAGGCTGGAAACTCAAGATAAATGGTGTATAAATCCAGATATTAAATGTTGCACTGGGCAATGAAGAAGTGTTATACATTTGCTCTCTCCTGATGTATAAGAAATTGATTAGCTAAATTTCAAATTCACAAGGTAACTGACTGATACTCATTTTGCATAATTCCTGAAAGGGTGCCTAAGACACATGACAAAAGTCAACCATGATCTGAACGCAAAAAGCAATTTCTTGCCCATGTATTTTACACGTGAGCTGTGAGGATGCAAGAATTATGGGAAAACAGTAAGAACATGTCAAATGCAATAACTATCCTAAGAATGAGTTGCTTATTTTAATTGTCTTGCCTATTCTATTAACATATATATTATAGGCAATATGAATGTAAGATGCTGGCATTTTTGGTATCCTGTTATTTTAAAAGAAATATATGGTAACTATTAAGTGTGCATTATCTCTCCTTGTAGGTCTTTTAAGATATTTCCATGAGTAAGATGCTAACTCTAGAGTCAGTCCCATAGAACAATAAGGTTGGAGATATTGGTGGAGTGGGTGCATAGGGAACTGAGGGTCTCGTTGCTCTCCTAGCAACTAGTGATACAAAGTTTGGGTGTAAATATCGCAGTCACTTTCTGCAAGGCAATTTGAGCTCATTTATTAAACTTTTTTCCACAGTTCTTGTGAAATGAGTAAAAAATATGAAATAAATGTGCAGAAATAGGTATTGTTAATAACGAAGGGTTTCAGACATCAAACAGTAGGTTCCAAATTCAGGAATTGAATGTAAGTGGTAACCCACTACATAGCATAACACAGAACGAGACTGTGTGGAAAGGAAATTAAAGGAGTTCCTAGTGGATCTAGGTTCATAGGAGCAAACACAAAGAAAAAAATGGGAATCAGCAGGAGCTGAGAATCATGTGAAACTTTGGGGTGGTGAGCTGAGGGTAACTTGAATAACTTGAACAGTTCCTGACTGTACCACATCAACAACAAACCAATTTACCCTGGCACACATAGTAATTATTCTTTTAGCACAAATAGAAGTAAACACTGAAGATTGCTACAACCAACTCCTAAAGGCTTAAAGGAAGATGAACAGTTCTCAGCTAACTCAGGCATGGTTGGCAAACCAGTGGACTCCCCAGTTGTGTGTCCCTCCCTTTGTGTTCTTCACAGCCATCTAGAATATCTACAGACTAGTCAAGTAAAAGTACAGTAAATGTCAGCTTTCCCATTTCCCATCTACAGTTGTGCAAACTGAGTAAAAACAGTAAACATGTGATACAGTTAAGGAGGAAAATGAGGAATCTTAGGATTCAGAGGAAATATCCTGCTGTGAAATTATTTTAGTCTAAGAAACAATAAAACATAAGAAAAACTCTAATTTGTATTAAGACTGAAGATTTTGCATTTTTAAGATAAAAATAAAATCAACAAAGAAAAGTTATGGATGAATGGGATTAAAATTTTTAAACTTTAAGAATTATGAACACGGAAAAACTAAAAAGCATGCTAGAGAAGTCTCATGGCTCACTTTCTCATGTCCCACTTCCTTCAGGTGTCAGCTCCAATATCATCTCTTCTGTATGACCTTTCTGATCATTCTTTTGTAAGCTTGGAGCCCATTCTTATACTGTTCTGTGTTTTGTTCTTGTCACTCTCTAACATGAAATATATTTACTTGCTTATTGCTTGTCTTCTCCCAAAAGAAGACAGCTTTTTTTGGTTTGTTCATTGTTCTTTCACTCCATTATCAGAACTATCCATCACACGTTGCAGCTGCTCAAAAAATTGTGTGTACAACAAAGGAATGAGAGCTAGTGAGAGAGTTCCTCTGACCACAGAGGCATTCCTAACTAAAACCATGGCATCAGCAAAGGAGTTAACCCGTCCTTCCAGGAATGAAGGAACTTTTCTTGTTTTAAGAAGTGTATTTCAAGGAATAACAAACTGTAAACAATGCCCATCTCTCCTACCCTAGTTATTTAGGAATTGTATATTCATGTTAAATTATCTTGAGCTCCTTACATGAAATCACATAAGCTGCTCTGAGTTTTCAGTGCATAAAGCCCTAAACTTCATGTCTCTCCAGTGTACTTAGATTTCCTTTTATCATCTTGACCGTAGTAATCTTAACCTGGGATGCACATCAGAATCATCTGTGAATATCTGACAAAGTTACAAAAGACCAGGTCCTCCCTACAGCAACTGAAATCAAATTTCTGAGTAGGACCTAGGTATTTGTAATTTTTAGGAAGTCCCCTGAAGATCCTCATATAAAGTTAATGTTGAAATCCATTGCTTTACCACTTTCCCTCTTCCCCCAGACAAGCTACTGGTTTTCTGTATTACTAGCAAAAGACAGCTGATCTCCATTCCTTGTATAGATTTTCAGTGATCAGTTTTTCTAACATGAATGCTATAACGCAACAGAGATACGATTGAGTATACCATAGAAAAGTTATTATGTTCATGACACATCTGGCTTATACAGAGATTCAGTTTAAACAGCTCTGACCTTTCTACCTAGGTCAGAGTGATTCCATAAGCTCTAGTCTATCTCCAAAGTAGTGACAATTAAGATCCTCCTTTACCTCAGGTAAAGGGCTCAGTGCTTTTCGAAAGCTTACAAACTGGTTTAAGGTTTTACTGAGCTGCCATCTCAGGCTGTGACCAAATGACTAGCAGGTGAGGACAGAGAAGATAACATTTTCATAGATACTGAAAGATAAATATCAAAGCACAAGAAAGGTAATGGGCCCACTCACCTAAAGGCCAGATGGGGCAAGAAGTCTCTCAGGTGAGGATTCACTCTGAGTGAGATGGTGAGGCCTGCTGCTGCATGGAACTTTCTCACAGCCAATGGACTCCACTCCACTGAAATTTAGGGAGGCTGTCATTGGTAATCTCAAGTTTAAAACGTTATTTAGCTATTCCTTCTCTATTTCTCTTGAGGACCCTAGAATGCTCCCTTGAAAATAGCAAACATAAAGTAACCCCTTCGTTCCTTGTCTTTGATGACAGAACGTGACTCTGGGAATATCTCAGGCCTGAGATGCACAGACACCCATTTTACATTTTCCCTGGGAGAAGTCAGAGGGTAGGGAGCAAATTTTGGTAACTTCATTTTCCTCCTGATAAGCCTTTCTATTCATCTCCCTAATTTCTCGGTGAGTCACTCTACCAGTTAAGCTTCGGTAAGTTTATCCTGCTATATGTCTAACATACATTTTGCAGTTCAGTCCTATGCAGACTTAAATATTTTATTTCTTAAGGAGGGATGTGCCAGTGGGGAAACCCAACAATACTACCTGAATCACCCAGGCTGCTTACTAAAAAATGGAAATTCTTGGACACCAAATAGAGATGAATTGGAATCTTCAGGTATACAGTCTAAGAGTCTTCATCTCTATAAATCTAATGCACATAAATCTGAACTTCAGTGAAGTAAGGAAAGAGATAAATGGGACGTCAGAATATAAATCTACAGATAGTGAAGTACACTTGAAAACAATGTGTATTCCATATGCTAAAATCTTCCATGATGATTACTGATTTATCAGTTTCTCCATTTAATTCACTAGTTATTTAAATCTTTAGAAATTATTTTTCGTAAGAGAAAACAAGTTCAGAAGTGTTATAACTTTCTTATGTATTGACCCTTTTATCATTATAAAATGTCCCTCTTTATATCTGGGATTGTCTTTTGCATTATACAGTGATTTACTTTGGGCCCTATTTTCATGAAAAGAGTTGTCCATTATTTCACTTTCAGTTATTTTATGTCCTTACATTTAAAGTGTGTCTTTTTTAAACTGCATAAGTTGATTTTATATATGTATATATATACACACACACACATACACACACATACATATATATATAGACACTACAATATGTATATATGGTATTAAACTATATATAGTCAGACTGACATTACTTGTTCTTAATTTGAATATTTACATGGAATGTAAGCATTGATGTATTTAGTTTAAAATACGATGTTATTTGCTCTTTTTTTTTTTTTGCGGTACGCGGGCCTCTTACTGTCGTAGCCTCACCTGTTGCGGAGCACAGGCTCCGAACGCGCAGGCTCAGCGGCCATGGCTCACGGGCCTAGCTGCTCCGTGGCATGTGGGATCTTCCTGGACCGGGGCACGAACCCATGTCCCCTGCATCGGCAGGCGGATGCTCAACCACTGCGCCACCAGGGAAGCCCCTGTCCTTTATATTACATATTCTGTGCTTCTTTTTCTGTCTTTTCTTGCCTTCTAATTGATCAGTAAGTATAATTATTTCCATTTCTTCCCTCTGTTGGCTTGCTAATTTACTAGATCTCAGAAGAATGGCAAAGAATATAGAAGGAAATGGATACAACTTGAGATTCTGCAGTCTGATAACAGTGTCATCCTCAGGGAGAACAGCTCCTTGTGTCCTTGAGTTTCAGTGAGGGTAGTGCCGAATCTGTATGTTGTTTTTGCATCTCCTTAGATTCAGGCATCACTTACAAAAAAAGAAAGGTGTTTGTCCTGTCAAACCAAGGTGATTAATATAGTGGAAACCACTTGGGTTATTTTTCTAGGCTGCTTGTTACTCTTACAGAGATGGCTCATTTCGGTCATGTTACTGCTGTGCAGTCCTCCATGGAGACTGGCCTTTATCACCCCACCTAATTCTGCATATTGAAAAGACTGAGGAACTGTTAGCTTTTGAGAGCTAAGTTAGTAAAAAATCTAAAGGGAAAACACAAATTCCAAATGTTAGGGATCCTTATTCTAATACACCTTCAAGCCTCCTTTCTCCTTCATTCTTGCATTATAATACTCCCTCTAATGCATTTCTTTCCCCTTTTCTTTCCTAGACTAGCTCAAGTTAACAACTAATAATACAGAATTATTGGAGAGATCTACTATATTGTATGTCATTTTCCACCTACTGTGGAAAGTATGCTATACCAACCATAGTGTAAAATATATAATATTAACATAAGAGAAACTTATGAACATTGTCTAGAAATCTTTAAAAACATCTGGTTTTACATTCCTGTATTCAGAGAATTGTGAGTTCACTCCCCATGTATGTATGTATGTATACAAAGAGGAAAAAAGGGTGTCTATTCAAGGGTCCTAGGCTTTTTGTCTTTGAATTCAAAGAATTTTTTAATGAGTTAAATTATAATAATTTCCAATTGAGGAATACTCAAAAATATACTTGTCTTTTACTCTGTAAATTTATGTGTGTGTGTGTTGTGTGTATGTACATACACATATAATGTGTATATAAAATAACAATGAATGTGGGAAAAGAGGAAATGTTCAATGAGAAACAGGTTTTGTATGTTAGTTATGTACATGTGTATGCAAGAAGGAAGTAGCCACTTAATGTGCATGTATGGTAAACTTAGTGGCAATAGGTGCTGGAATTAATCATTTAAATAATGGGAGTTACTTTTCTAGATCCTAAATATCTATTTACAGATACTGAAAATAGAAGAAGACAAGTAATTAACAGCACTCTGATAGCTTTAATGATAGAAACAGATGTTCACATTTAAGGCATCAAATCTGAGTAGTTATCATTGAACTGCTGCTGCTCATGAGCAATGGTATTATGTTCCTTTTCATAGGAGAGAATATTGTAATGCAGATTATTGTGATTGTCTGAAAATATCTCCATGGCTGACAATACCTTTTTTTTTTTTTTCCTTTTCTACTCTCTTCTTTGATAGTTAAATGGGGACGACATTTAACAAGCACAGTTATGTCCTTTCTTGTCTATTATGCTGCATTTAAGCATAATTGCTTGCAGAAAGCCTATAGAAGTGTCTTTAAACTCAAGTTTCTCATTTCCGTCAGAACCAAAGAAGATAATCTATGTTATGTTTCCTTTACATTTTATGAATTAAAAGTGAGATGAGTGATATATCTATTAAACAAGACTGAATTAAGGTTTAAAAAATAGAATCTAGGAATTAAACCTGAAAATTCTGATTCAGGCCTAGTTTGACTTTTTTTTTTTCATAGAAAAATCAGAGACTCACTCAATAACAGCTTACTTTTAGGAAATAATTATTCTATTAAATCCAGTCTTATACAGTGCAATTTTCAGTGGGTCAGAGTAGACCTCATGTAAGCGAACCAAACGTTTCTTTTTATTCCTGAATTCATAAGTACTCAGTTAAGGCTTTTAAATATTTGAGGAATCTATTATGAGACAGTTTTATTTTAGTTATTCCGTTTGATATGCATAAAATAAAAATATGTAACAAAGTAACCAAAATTTAATATTTCAAGATCATTCTGAACATTTTAATTCATGTATGTGTATGCACACAGACATATTTTATTTTTTAATTAATATTACATATTGAGACTTTTCCATGTTAGTAATTCATTAACAGCCTAATTGTTAAAGTTTCACATTGTATCTTTATAAGTATCGTAAAATTTATTTAACCATCTTACTCTTTTGCTGGATATTCGGTTTGTTTCTCATTTTTCTCTGTTGCAGATTACACTAAGACTTGATTTTACATAAAATTTTTTTTAGCTTTGATTATTTTTTCAGAGTAGACTTTTAGCATGGCTATTAGTGGATTAACTATTAAAAATGCTAAAATCTGATGACTTACACTTAAAAATTATTCTTCAGGAAGTTTTTCTAATTTAGTCTGCCAAATGAGGAGAGGAGATCAGCAATTTAATAGGTAGGAAAATATTTCATTATTACTTAAATTTACATTTCTGTTGAATATGTTCAATCGGTTAAATAATTATTTAAGTTTTCCCTCTGTTATTGTTTCTTCCCTTTCATTGTATTGACCATTGATTGTTTTCCACTGTATTTTTTATAAAGGATATTGACAATCCTGAGTGTTACATCCTTGCAAATATTTTTCAGTGGTAATAGTTTGCCTTTTTATTTTAACTTAAAATGTATTTTTATAAATATGTGTGGATATTTAAAATTTTTAGTTAGCATTTCTACTGAATTTTTATTATGTATTTCTGTATTGCTTCCCATTATTAAATATTCATTTTAAAACTTTTTTATGGAAATAGTTAAAATGTAACACTTCATTCATTAAAAAATTTTAAACGGAGACACATAATTCTGCCTAAGCTCTCAATCTATAAAAACAGGCTTTCATCATAAGAATGAAAATACTATTATCATCATCTGGCTTTGGTAGCTATATAAAATACCCCAAATAATGTTTCTACATAGAATATATGTAGATATTTCTTTAAATGTCATCATTAAATATGTCTTTTCACAATTTTAACAATCCATATAAATCTGTAAGCAACAATGTTTCTATTTTAATGGTAAGATTTAAAATTTTTCCTACTTTAGTTCACTAGGTTTAGAAACAGATTTCCACTTATTATGTGAAGAACAAATGCACCAGACAGTTAAGGAGCTGGTTTTATTCAGGCTGTTGCGGTAGGATGAATGTTCATTAATGACAAATATCTCAAAGAATAGGAGGGGCCTGAAGATCTATAAAGGCAGGTATATAAGGGAATCATTCGCCTATCTTGTGGAAGTCACAAAGAAGGATGGAAACAGGCGTTATCTTGGAATATGTGAGAGTTGGGGTATTGGAGGTTTCCAAAGCACAAAAATGTGGGGGCATTTCTTAACTCTTGCTGTTTTCCAGGAACATGGAATTCAGGTAGAGCCCAATGTCATCTGTTAGTATGTGGTATAACGTAATCAGAGACATATTTAAGTATTGACTGTTGAATTCTGTAATCATTTGTCTTGATGATGTGGAGAAATAGACAAACCTGATGATTAATTATAAATGGATAATTCTGACATTTTCAGAATCAAAAGTTTCATTATTTTTTTTTTCCAGACTCAATAAGGTGTTTTTAAATGAACTATAGCTATTTAGAAAACCTTTATATATCTTCAAACATAGGGAAATTATTTCTCTTGCACCAGTCCAGGAAATTCCTGAAGGTACTCAAAATACTTTGTTGAAGTATTCAGGTGAAGAAAGTATGTTCAGAAGGCAGGCTCATTAGTAGGCAAATTGTAGAAGGAACAACTACCACAGATTTTTGTTTGTTTGTTTCTCATGACAATGAAATTCTGCCTGAAAAATAGAGCTAAGTGACTAATTATGGCTGAAATTGGGCAATTACTCCTCAAATTAGCCAAATGCAGGTGTAATTATTATTTTAATAAGACTGATTGCTCAGTGGTAATTTGCAAAGGGGAGCCTGCATTTGGTGGAGACACAAGAACTCCAGATCCTTGACATATAGAAATACGATATGATATTTAAAAATAAGGAGTAGAAATAAATTATATATATTTATATGTAGAGAGAGGCAGACAGAGACAGAGAGACACAGAGAGAGGATAAACTAAAGGAAAGATCAAGAGAGATCTAACATCAAACTATCAAGTTTTCTTTGAAAATGTCCATGAAAACTTGTCAAATAGGGAACGATATTCTAGTATCTGAAGTTAAGAGAAGTATTCTGCATATGAGAAAATCCAAGCCTATTTCTAAAACCAGCCACACCTACCACAAATAATTTTAAAAGTCACATCAAAAGAAAATTACCACTCTGCTTTCTCATAACCTAATACTTCTAAGCCATCATTATCCCTCACCTGGATCACTGAATTAACTTCCTAGTTAGCCTCTCTTTTCATATTTTTTCTAAAGAGTAGCCAAAATGATTTTTTAAAACTGTAGATCAGAGCAGATCACTCCCATGCCCAATACTTTCCAAAAATAACACACTTAACAAAAACCCAAATTCGTTTTATGGCTTACCACCCAGTTCTCACTGAACCCATCTCCTACTTCCCATATTACTTCTGACTTTCTCCTACACTCCTTGACTCATTCTTTCTAGCCAGACCAGTCTTAGTATTCTCAATCAACCTGAGATTTTCTGCCCCAGGGCCCCGGGCAATCATTGTTTGTTTTATAAATAACTTAATGACTCTCTCCTCTCTTTTATTCAGATGTCATCTCCCCAAACAATACAATTCTGATGATATTCCCTAAAATAGAAACAGTTCTATAATACTTTATATTCCTTATCAACAAATAGTTCTTACTTCTTCTTTATAAAACGTAGCAGAATTTGTAATGTTCTTGCTCATTTATTTGTCTGTTTATATACCTTAGTAGATAAATGCTTGAAGGATGACGGCAGAGGTTTTGCTGTTTTTTTTCATTGCTATATCTCTAGTTCCAGTAACCGTGTCTGGAACATGGGAAATTTGCAACAAGTAGTTATTGAAATATGAATAAGTAAAAGAAGTAAGTACGACCCAAGTTGGACTCTTTCAAACTCCTGAAGTTGGAGAAGAGAAAGATAGACTTTTGTGTTGAATGGAACTACAATGCCCAAGTAAGTGGTGTGAAGTAAAGTTAAAAAACCCTTTTCAAAGTAGCAGAGTTTGTCAAAGAAAAACCAGAGCCAAACAGTAATTAAAGTGGTAAAAACAGATTTTATTCAGGAACTACTGCAATAGGGGAAAATAGACCTCAGTATAAAACTAAATTCAATCCCAGATACAGCATAGGCAAGGGATTTACAGCCAAGGAGCAGAGTCGGGGTCCTGGATGAAAAATTACTAAGAGGAAACATCAGGGGTAAAAGGGCATTCTGACTAAACCAACTTGACAAGGTTCACTGAATGTAAGCCAGAATGATCAGATACCCAAGGGTAAGGGGTGAAGAATTTGATCAGATATAGAAGGTGATAAGGTATCCTATATTAAGGGTAGGGATTCTTGCTAAACTGATTTAGCAGGGGCTTTGAGGCCTCTTTATCTGTACCAAAGCAAATAAAGGCCTAAGGCCATTCTATGTGACTGTGCAGGGTGTGTGACTGCCTTTCCCAGCAGCCTACAATCACTCCAGCTCTGGACCTCCTACTGGTATACTGGATATACAGAGGATGGAAAAAAGTCATCAAATTCAGAATCTGGGTTATTCTACCAGGAAACTGACTGGACTGATATATTGTTTTTTAAGTTTATTGGTTTTATTTATATCCAAACCTTTCCTCCCACCCTCCAACTTTTTTTGGTTTTTTCCACCTCTTTTTGTAAGGCCAGGAAGCCAAACGTCCATAAAAAAGGTTTAATTGGAAAAGCAGTCACATTCATTCGCTTACATCATGGTCTACGTCTGCTTTTGCTTCACCTCAGCAGAGTTGAGTAGTTGCTGCTGAGGCTGCATGGCCGTCAAAGCCTGAAGTCTTTACTGTCTGAGATTTTATAGAAAAAAATTTGCTGACCCTGGCTTTAGGTTAGATAGCAAGGGGCCTTAGAGCCAAGTCAACACACATGATAAAAATGATAGCAACTTGTATTTCTTTAGCACTTATAACATCATAGGCATGTCGAACATGTTTTACATTGCATTATCTCATTTAACCTTGATATCAACACTCTGAGGGATGTTGGCCCAGAGAACAAAGGAGAAATGTTTTTTTGTAGAGGAGAAGGGTGAATTAGGAGGTGCTGTAATAAAGAGTCCATTGGAGGAAAACTGGGAATTTGAATTGTAGTGGCTTTTCATTGGTTGAGTTGTGACAGTCTCTCTTTGGCTGGGCTGTTGCTGGGCAAGGAGAAACTCTTCCTTCCTCTTGCTGGATAGTAAAGTAGTAATCTTTTTCCTGTTGGAGATGCAAAGGTATGTCTCTTCCTGTTAGGTCTGCAATTGATGTTGAGGACTTCCTTGCACATTTATTTGCAACATCCTGTGAATCTATAATAACTTTTAAATAAAAATCTAAAAACACCCCCCACATTTTGCTGTAGAAATTAAATGTTAATGTTAAAAGTTTTAAACAGACAGAGCTGGATTCTTATCTGGAGCAGGACATGAGGAGCTGCTACTCAAATCTTAATCTAGTTATCCAGTCTTTCTAAAGCTCAGCTCCATTATTTCTAAAATAAATAATAGTTATATTTACCTTGAAAATTAACTGAAACCTCATTATAAAATGGAGTCGGGAGGCCAGAGAGGGAGCTCTCATGCCTTACCACTCAACAGTATGTAGCTTGTCTTTTCATATTTCAAACAGGTTTTTCTCAGAGCAAAGTTTTTAGTTTATCAGTTTATCAGTTTTCCCACTTAGAGATCTTGCTTTTGTGTTAAGCCTATGAATTATTTGCCAAATTCTGTGTCTCAAAGATTTCTACTTTGTTCATTTCCTAGTTTTACAGTTTTATATTTTACATTCAATCTGTGATCTGTTTTTGTTGAGAGATGTACAATTGCTTCAGCACTATTTATTGAAATTAAAATTGTTTTGACTATTTTTAAGCTTTTGCCTTTCTATATAAAGTTTAGAATAAGCTTATCTATGTCTACTGGTAGAGATTTTGTCTATGTTTACACGCTGAGATTTTGTAAGGAATTGTATTAAACTCCTAGGTTAACTTAGAATTGACATCTTTACTTTGTTCAGTCTTCCAACCTATGAACACAAAATGCCTCTCCAAAAATTTCAGTCTTTGATTTCTTTCATCAGCATTTTATAGGTTTCCTCATTCAGAACCTGTATATGTTTTGCTAGACTTATTTCTCTTATATTATTTTCATTGGAAAAACCAAATGGAACTGTGATTTTGATTTCTGTTTCCACGTGTTCATTGTTGGTATCTAAAAATATAATTGATTTTTGTGTGTTGATCTTGTGTCCTGTGACCTTACTGAACTCACTTCTTAAGTCTAGGTGATTTCCTTTTTTGTAAATTCCTTGGGGTTTTCTACAGACCTTGGGGTTTTCTAATATCTGAAAAGAGAGACCATTTTATTTCTTCTTTCAAAACTAAGTTCAGTTTTTTTGTTTTTAAACATTGTTGAATTCAATTTGATAAAATTTTGTCAAGGTTTTTTGCATCTAAATTCATGAGATATAATTTTGTTTGTTTTTTATGCTGACTTTGTCTGGTTTTGGCATTAGGGTAATACTGGCCTCATAAAATGAGATGGGAAGTGTTTCCTCTTCTATTTTCTCGAAAAGATTGTGTGAAATTGAAGTGAATTTCTTCTTTAAATATTTGGTAAAATTATCCACTAAAATCATCTGGGCATGGAGATTTCCTTTTCTGAAGCTTTTTAATTACAAATTCAATTTCTTTAATAGTTATAAGACCAACACTCTATCTTCTTGGTGCTTTTTGGACTTTATTTATTTTGAGGAATTCAGTTCTTCTAAGTTGTTAAATTTAAAAAATGTCATGTTGTATTCCTTTATTATCCTTTTAATTGTTGCAAGATCTTTGTTTGCTATTCCCTGATATACGTTATAGTAGTTATTTGTCTTCTTTCCTTTTATCAATATCTGTGTCAGTCTATCCAGATTTTATAAAGAGCCATATCTGATACAAGCAGGCAGTTAGTGTGTGGTCAGATCACCCAAATCAAGTCTTAGATTAAGGTGACAAGTCTTAGATTAAGGTGATTTTTAGTCTTTTGTGAGAACTATTCTGGGTAGTCCTTTTAATATACTTTCTGAGATAGATAAGAGAGATAGATAATCTAGTATAGATATTTCATATTCTGGTAACTTGGATGCAGTCATTACTTTCCTTTGAAGTTTTCCATAATGTTTGAATGATTTTATAATAAACACATGTTAATTTTACAATATGAGTTAGTGTTTCTTAAAAACCAGGAATTTTTATTGCCTTGAAATATGTAGTTAGAACTTTTAAAATTAAATGTTCTAAAATAAAGGCTTTGAAAATGTTGACTGCATTTTATTTTTTAAGCTGGCTTAGATTTTTCAATTTCAAAAAATTGCTGACTAACATTTGGGACTGATTACCAATCAGGCAGTATGTAATTTGGAAGTGAAATCCTGCTGTATTAAACTCTGACCCTTTTTAATAAGATGCTTCTAGATGAGCTCAATTGTACACTGTCAAAAAGGTCAGTATTTATTATGTAAGAGAAATATGTAATATGGTTTGAGAAAGCCAAAAGGCCAACTTGACTAAGATTCTGTCTTCCAATCAACACCCTAAATCCCCAACATTAGAGTTCCTCTGAAGACTTAAGCACTTTTCCCCCAGATGAGACAGGTAGCTCCAAGCAAAGTATAAATCAATGATGTGTGTTGAATTACAAGTTACATAGATGACAGTCATCAGCATTATCTAACACATAAATTTAAGGTTTATTTATAACTGCAAAGAGCATCACTGAGCTTGTAACTGTCCTGTCATTTGGCCTCAAATGGCAAGTATTTGCCCAAAGATTGCTCTGATTCTAAAAGATTCTAAAGCTTCAGAGCTATATATGCTTTCAGCCCTTTAAGACTTGCAAAGGGGCTTTCTGTTTTGGACTGTCTCAATGCCGGAGGATATTATGACTCATATATTCCAATTGCAAGTACAACCTATCTTTTGTCAAGAATTTTGGTTAACCAAGATAGTATTTGATGTATCACACCAGCCTTGATAATTAATATCATTTTTTAAATTCTAGTTTTTAAAGATAATATGCACTAACATTGACTCTCTTTCTCTTTCTCTGATGAGAGGAGTCACAGTTCTATTAGTTTAAGCACATTTATAGATTTGTTTAACTACCACTGTGATCATGATAGAACTTTCCTATCACTCAAAATATTCTCTCTTTGAGAATTCTTTGAAGTCACAACTTCTCTAACCTCTGACAATCACTGATCTGTTCTCTATCATTACATTTTGTCTGTTTGAAAATGTCTTACAAATGGAATCATGCATTATGGAACCATTTGAGACTGGCTTCTTTTACTCAACAAAATTCGAGATTTATCCGAGTTGTTGAGTATATCAGTATTTCATTCCGGGCTTCCCTGGTGGCGCAGTGGTTGAGAGTCGTCTGCCAGCCGATGCAGGGGACACGGGTTCGTGCCCTGGTCTGGGAAGATCCCACATGCCGCGGAGCGGCTGGGCCCGTGAGCCATGGCCGCTGAGCCTGCGCGTCCAGAGCCTGTGCTCCGCAACGGGAGAGGTCGCAACAGTGAGAGGCCCGCATACTGCAAAAAAGAAAAAATTTCATTCCTGTTTATTACTGAATAGTATTCCATTGCATGGCTACACCAAGTGTGTTTATCCATTAACCTCTTGAGAGACATTTGGGTGATTTACAGTTTTGACAATTATAAGTATGTATATGTATATATATATATATATATATATGAGATATTAAGCAAGTGTGAAGATTATTTGTTGAAAAAAAATAGTGTATGTGATTAATGGTACATGTAACTGATGGGAAGTAAATAGGTAAGAAGCATCCTGAGTTTTTTGAGGACATTTCAATGCCAAAGAAACCAAGAACCTTATCTAACAAGCTTCTGACTATTTAAGGAGCATAAGAAGCAATCCGAGAATACTAGGCAGTGTCAAAAAAAAAAAAAGGCATACGCAGAAATGACACTTTAGTTGTGGCTGGAGAAGATAGTAGACAACGAAGTTTTCTAGAAGCTGGAGCCTGGAATCTTAAGGAACAACGGACAAGACAGGCAGAATCAAGGTCTAATCAAAGAATTTCCCCCTCCTTGTTCCTGTTCTGTAGAATAATCACTAATACTGCTTTGTGTGTCCCATTCTTCTCCCTGGAATATTTATTATAGATAAGCTGTCTCTGTTCCACTACTGGATATTGGTTGGGGAGGGTGGATAGAGCAGGCGATACCTTTTGAATTCAAAGGTTACCGGGCAATGAAGACACTTTCATACTTAATGTAGAATAATACATATCACTTGGAAAACTAGGACCAGAGCTGGATGCAGTTAGTAATGAGACTTTGGATTACCTCCTTTGTAAAGAGAGTAATGAGACTTTGGACTGCCTCCTTTGTAAAGAGAGTGTATGTTCAGGGAAAGAGTGGAAGAGAGCCCTACCAGTACCACAGTCACTGCAGGATATCTGTGGGCATACTGAAAGCTGCATCTTGTTTAGGAGCAACATCAGGGATTTAACAGTATGGGGGGAATATTTTCACTAAAATAATTCAGACAATCAGTCAAAAAATTAAAAAGCAAATAGAATAACAAGTTCTGGGGGATTACTAGTATCCATACTTGCTACCATATATTACCTAAAATGTCCAATTTCCAACAAAAAATTATGAGCTATTCAAAGAAATAGGAAAGTATGACCCATATAGTGGGGGGAATAAGAGCAGACAACAAAAACTACCTGTGAGAGCAACCAGATGTTGGATTTAACAGGAAAAGATTTCAGTGTACCATATATATATATATTTTTTCCCATAGAATGAAAGGAAAGTTTAATTAAGGACATAAAAGAAGGTATAATGACAATGTCATATCACAAAGAGAATCTCAATAAAGAGATGGAAATAGAAGGCCAAGAGTAGACAACTTTCTGAAGAAGGACAACGTGGTGGACTTATACCAGAAGCTAAAGCCTATTATAAAATTAGAGTAATTCAGGTAGTATGGTATTGGGGGCAGTGTGTGTGGTGGAGGATGGTAGGAAGGAGTAAGATATGATTTTAAATTGACCCATAATCCTGAATGGCACAGATTCACTCCAGATTATCTTGCCTCTCTGCTACTAGCTGGTTCTGTAAATGCATCCACATTTTACTCTTCTACTCTTTAACTTTCCTACCTTTCCCAGTCATCTTCAAGACCCTTGTGATAAATGTGATTATACTTTTAAAGTTTCTTTGAAACCGTGAATCTATCTAATTAGATACTTGATCGTCACCTGAAAAATAAAATTCCCTAAAACAGAAAATTCTATAGGGGAGCCAGCTTGAAGGCAAAAGCTTGTCAGTCTGTTCAGTAGCAAGCATAGACATGTTGTATTTATTAGGATTTGGACTTGGCTATTTATTCAGTCTGATTTCAGCCAGATTTCTAAATAATATATGCAAGTCTTTCTTATTGACTTACCCCCACATTGTAATAGAATTATACTGAAGAATGGAACAGCGTGCTGTGTATATGTGTTTATATACTTTTTCTCTGTTATAGAGGTGGAAGTATAAGAATTTGATCTTATCTTCCATATCAGAAATCAAGAGATATTACCTACAATTACAATCAGTAAGGAGAAAAGAATATGTTATTTAGGAATATGGTAATAAGTGAGAATTAACAATTAAGAGAGTTTACGTTTTACCTCTAACTGGAATCCAGAGGTGATAGAGCAGTGGATTACTTTAAACGGTTATATATATGCAGGAATATTTTCCTATTGTATTATGTATATGCTTTATTTGCTAAAAATAAAATATAAAAGTTAAGTTTAATAAAATTTTTAAGCCATATACCATGCAAACACTATTTTCTAATTTATATA
This sequence comes from Phocoena phocoena, assembly GCF_963924675.1. Classification (NCBI taxonomy): domain Eukaryota; kingdom Metazoa; phylum Chordata; class Mammalia; order Artiodactyla; family Phocoenidae; genus Phocoena; species Phocoena phocoena. The sequence continues at coordinate 52,887,723 of NC_089234.1, forward strand.
CTTACTAAAATACCACTAGCCACTTAAGCCTGTGTGGTTTACTTCAAGGGGCACCTCTTGTGCTGATCACCCTTCATCTTCCCAATCAGTAATTATCTGTCCTGTGTTTGCATGTCACATTGCTTCTCTCTATATTAACATCAGTTACATTATTCTACCTTAAAAAAAAAAAGCTTCTCAAATACCTGCCTCTATAATTTAATCACAAATTCCTTGTTGGCATACACCAGTTGGGGAATGCTCTCTCTTGTGAGAGTATTACAAGGGTCTTTTAACTTATTAAAAATTTAAGTTATTTACCAAATTATGTACTCATTAATATCATTAACCTACAATTATTGTATTTTTATGAGGTCAAAGTTAAATTCAAACTGCATATTTAGATCTGGGCTAGATGTATAGTTTTAAATTTTAGAGAGCTTTAAGTTTTAGATGGAGATAAATTGCCTGCCTATCATAGTATGACCAGTCAAACTCATCTCTGCATCTGGTTACATGCACATTATACAAATCTTATGTAAATGTAATTAGAATACAAAGGATCAGGGACATTTCCATGACACTAGAATATAAAAACACTCATTTGATTATTTCCACATGGTTCTGAAGATTTTAATATTTTCAGATTATACAAAAGGCAGCAAGTCAAAATGTAAAAGGTGGGGGGAAAACTCAGCAGTGAATCATGATATTCATAATAGACTGTGCATTCATAAATTTGATCTAAAAATCTATTTTATAGCACAAGTTAGTGAGAAGATTGTAGGTCAGGGTATTAGTTTTAGGTCTTTTTCCTACGGATTCTGTGACCACAGACACTCATTTAACCTGATTCTGCCTTGATTTCTTCACTTACCATGAGGGTATGACACCAGATGACTTCCATTTTATTGTCTATTTCTAATGTTAATAGATACTAATGGCTGTAAATATGTTTCCCCAAATAACATTTGTAATAAAATGTCATTAGCTTATGCAACTAAGGTATTAAAGTCTATTTAAAGATGTATATTTTGAAAATGACCACACCTGTTTTTAGTTCTATGACAAACTTATTCTCATGTCTTAGGGTTAATTCATTATTAATTTAATGTCTATACAGATAAGGAAACACATTAGCTGAGGAGAAACTAATGAGAAATTCACATTGAGCTAGTTAAATATTAATAATTCATTCACATATTGACCATATAATGATTCTTTAAGCTTCTAGTTTTATTGTGAGTCTGCAGGTTGGTTTTTCACTATGTTTTTTCCACTATGCTGGGCCAATCATAAAACACAATGGAAGATTTTGGAATGAGAAGATTTAGAAATATGTGAGATGTCAAGTTTGCTTTACGGAAGGCAATTATTTTATGCATGGCTACATATGATCAGAGGTAATGTTTATCAGTTCTTTTGCATAGCATGTAACTGACAATTTAGATTTTATTACTATATCTAGTCTACTAGATTATAATAATTTTTAAAAGACACATATACTTAAAAGAGGACTCTAAGTAGGTTATTCACTGAGTACCTACTATGTGCAAGGCACTTGTGCATCTAGAGCTTTTGAAAAGCGATATATTCTCCAAACTATCCCAGGTCATGATAGGGTTCAGGGTCCAAAAAAAGGGTGCTTTTATTTAGGAGTGAAGGTATCAATTTGCATCACAGTGGAACGTTATTGGAGGAGGTCACTGAAATGACATGACCCCCAGCTAGATGGGCCAATCAAAATCTCCTTACTCTCTCTCCTGTCCTTGGAATGTGAGTTCTGCTTGCCTTCCCTGAGCTGGAAGCTGCCCCAAGGACACAGCCTTGAGAGAGTAAGGTGTTAAAATCATCTGGATGGTATATTTGACTGAACCCAGTTAAGGCCTCTGTAAGATTTGTAACTTTAAGATTCCGGTGGGCAGAAACAGAGATCTACTCACCTTGTGGCCTCCCAAGACAAGCTGTAAATTGCCTTGCTTATTAAAATTGCCACCCACCAGTCTGGAGTGGTTTGCCTCTTTTTGGGTCTCTCCTTGTCCTCCTTGTCCTAGGGCCAGTTTCACATTTCACCTGGGAAAGCTCTCAAGGTGAAAGCTCCAGCAAACCTTTTTTATGTGATGTGCTTTCTCTTGTTGTTTGCCTGTTATAATAACATTCTCTCCCTCTCTCTCTCTCACCCACCCCCAACCCAGCCGCGCACGCGCGCGTGTGTGTGTGTGTGTGTGTGTGTTTTGCATCTTTAGCACTTTATACTATATATATTATATATATATATAGTATATGGCTGCTGTTTTCAGCAGCCATAATTTTAAAAACTTTATGCCTAATTATTTTTATTCTTCATAATAGCAAAATGAAGTGGAAAGGCTAGATTTCAAATGCCATTTTCATATAATATCTGATTACTGTGGAAATGCATTTTAGAAGATTATTAAAGAAATAATTAGTGCCTTATTTCCTGGCTTTACATACTTCATCTAAGTAGATCTGATTTCAGTCAACATGGCAGATTTTTACCCCAACTTCACTTTTGCTTCTACCCTTGCTTTAATAGAATGCCTAATTTCTGATTTTCTTCTTTCCAAATTTTATTTTCTTCTTAGTTCACAAAGGTACTTACTGCACATGGGTATTAAATATATTTACCTATCAACTTGTCCGTGTGCTGTTCATCTCTGGCATTAGTAGTGATGAGCAGAATCACTTAATATTAGTCAGAAATTAAGACTGAAATAAGTATGGGTTAAACTGTAATATAAAATAAAATTAAGTTGAACTGATTTAAGCCAAGCTGTATTTCAATTCTGTGAAGCAGCCTCTTACTGTTTGCTGATGATTTGCTCTAATTTGCTATTGGTCCCTCAGTATGTGAGTGTTTATGTTCTTTTCTATAGTTAAATGCTTTCAATTCAGAGGTGCTACTTGTATTATAATGCAAAGATGATGAAGAATGCCTTGCCGGGAGTAGATCAAAGTGGTTAATTGCAAACCAACATCAGTATTTTGCCCCTGTTTGTCAGGAGAGGAGAACAGGTGGTGTGTGGTTCTCTGCCAGAACATTTCTATATAAATAATCATGCTCTTTGAAAATAATACCTGTAAGTCATTTCAATATAATTTCTGTGTTTATAGATGTCTCTTCTGAAGGAGTCTTGAAATACTTTACATTTGCCAGCTTGGTGTTTAACCCTTTAATGTCAGTTTAATTGGGGATCATTGAGAATACTTCAAGAATCTGTTTAGCCAGAAGGGTATTGATAGTGGAACCAAATTGGAGTCAGAAGAACTGCTTTTAATAATGGCCATGGCATCTTACCAATGTAGTGGATACTATGAATATTTGCAAACCACTGTCACTATATATTTTGTGATTTTTAAATATATTTTACATTCTTTCTCTTTATTTTACTCTTCAGTTTCTCTTTTCCCTTCCCTTCATATAAGAAGTTAGTAGATTCTATTCTCCCAAAGGAATGTGAGTGAACAAGAACTGTGCTCCATATTGGTAGAATTGAAAGTGGGGTCTACAAGAGTCCCTCATGCTCCTAGTCAATCAGTCTCAGCCTCTCCCAACAGACCCTTTCTTATCACTTAACAACTGCCTAAGAGACAAGGACCAAGAAGAGGCTACCATAGAACTGAGCATCCACCTTCTCCTAAGAAGCTCTCAGGACAAATCCCATTATTTCTCACATCTCTGGAGCCCTCAGACTCTGAGAGGAGGCCAGGCCTCCCCAGTCAGCCTTCATCACTGAAGATGTTGGGCCCACGTGGCTCGAACCTGACTTAGCTCTGGCCAGTCTCAAGTGCTTACTGGAAATAGATCTCTTTTTTAGCAAACCTTATCTGTATCCTCAAACTCTTTTCTGAACATCTTTTTACTTTTTTATTCTCTCAGAAACCTGCATGCTCCTGGGACACACTATTTTTTCCACAGTCCCTTTTATTATGTGGCTGTTTTCTTTCCACATTCTGTTCCATAACTGTTTATCACTAGCCACCACTATCCCTTGTCGTCATTTAGGTTATTTCCATATCACAGATATAATTCATCCAACTCCCTGTCCTCTCTGTCTTGGACCTCCATACTGTACTTGTAATGCCCTAGTCCTCTACTCTAATTTTGGCTATCCTGTCAAACCCTAGAACTTTCCACTACCAAGTAATATAGACCTTCAGTTTAAAACATGTCAGTCTCTCACCACTTTCTCTTGTTTTTAACCAACTCTCAAAGACCTACAATTTCTCCACCCACCAGGACTTCCATTGACCCTACCACAGTTTTACTAATACTCACCCTCCTAACATAGTTTAGGTTAGATTATCCACTATTACAATCATTTCATTGTTTTCAGCCTTACTCCTTTGTTGTTTCCTTATTCTTGTTTATTTTCTGGCAAACTTCAGTCCTGGCTAAATCCATGTTTGCCTCTCTGTTCCTCAGTATAGCTGACAAAAATCAAAGAAAGCTGCTGATCAATCTCTCCTCAAACTTTAAATGAACCTGTCAAGTCAGGTTCAACTTTCAAAGGGTAATAAGTGTCTACAGGATGGGGAATTGGGGATGGAATGGTAACAGTGGTTTTAGCAGCAGATCTCCATAAGATAATGCTACAAAGCTTCACTAAGTAGGTAACATCTAAGAAAAGCCTTGAAGGAGATACAGACATCCAGGAGGAGAGTAAAGAAAAGCAAAGAGCCAGTGCAAGGCCAAGATTCAGAGGTGTGTTTGGCAGGTTCAGGTTTTCACAAGAAGAATAGTGAAGCTGGAGTCAACTGAGTGAGAGGATAATTGGTCAGGAATGAGAGGAGAAATGATTAGCAAGGTAACTTGGATTTAGACCCCCAAAAGACATGGACATAATTGTAGGATTTTGGGCTTTAATCCAAGTGAGAAGAGAAAGTATTGTGGAGTTCAAGACGGAAGACTGACACGATCTAAATTACATTTTACAATGATCACTGCCTGCTGTGTTGGGATAAGACTGTGGTAAACAGGGGAAGAAGTAGGGTGATACATTCTGAGGTTACTGTAATATTTCAAGGGGGAGATTTTGATGAATTAGACAAGGGTGGTTGAGATGGGCTAATACTTATACCCCACATGAATACAATCCAATCTTGTGAATTCAAGCAATTTACTCCAGTATTTATCCTTTTTTATTTTCTATTTTCAGGATTATTCACATCAAGATACAGACAAGTTGTAATATTCCCTTCTAAACCAAAGAGTTTCAAAAATAAAATTAAATAAAATACCTCCCACTCCACAGTGCTCCTGTTTCTCTGCTCCTCATTATGTAAAAATTCCCCAAATTTCTCAGCTTTCTTCTCTTCTCCTGTCTCCTGCAAACAAGTTTGGCTTTGGTTTGTATGTTCCCGCAGAAACTACTTCTCTCACAGGCACCAACTCTGAAACTTTTCCATTTTCCTCTTATATACATATAATTTTACAGCTCAATATTTTCAACAAGCTTTTTAACAAAAAGCAGCAATCAACTGCCCCACCTTGATGGCTACTTTCAATTCTTTTAGCTGTTTATTCTACTATTTGCCACCATGTTTCTAAATAACATGCTCTTTTGCTATTTCGTAATTATTTGTGCCACACACACACACACACACACACACACACACAAGCACAATTCCACCTTCACTATCTTCCCAAAATAATCATGATTTTTGGGGAACGTCCCTGGCGGTCCATTGGTCAATACTCTGTGCTTTCACTGCAGGGGGCGCAGTTTGATCCCTGGTTGGGGGAACTGAGAGCCTGCATGCCACGTGGTGTGGCCAATTAAAAAAAAAAAAAAATCACGATTTTTGGTTGATTAATATTCACTAACATTAGTCTGGAATTTAAAATATTTATCACACTTGAGTCATTTTGCCTTTCTTAAATAACTTTTTGTTTTTTTTCAGGAGCCCTTTCTCTCTCTTTCTGCTTGTTTGATCAGTTTTCTATGTACTTATTACTAATTATTACTAATTAATCCTAAAATTAATGTACTTATTACTAATTAATTCCTAAATTCTTATTACTTACTTATTATATATTATTATGTTATTATATTATTATATATATTATTATATTATTACTTATATTACTACTTACTTATTATTACCTTATTACTAATTAATTCCTAAATTAATTCCTAATTACTAATTAATTCCTTATTACTAATTCCTAAAATTAATGTACTTATTACTAATTATTACTAATTAATTCCTAAAATTTCTATCTCCTTTCAACATAATTAAAACATATTAGGAAAGTTTGCAAGTTCTAATATATTTCTCCTGGACCCTTCCCTCCTAGAATCCTCTCTGCTCCGATCTGGACTAGATGCTCTAGAATATAATGTTGTCCTTGAACATTTCCTCCACCATCTTCCTATGGATTCTCATCATCTCTCTGATGTATTGATCCTTTGTGTTTTGAATTTTATATTATTTTTTTCCAGTTTATTGGTTTCCACATGTCTCTGGAAATAGGATGCATGGGAAATGATTTTTTAAGGCCTAGAATGTCTGACAGTGCCTACAGTGTATCCTTTGTGGTGGTTTCTAATTGGGACAGTTTGACTGAACTGGAACAATGTATAAGAATTCATGTCCCTCACATTCCTAGGTACGTTTGGCCACAAGAAATATGTGTGTGAGATTTGGGAGCAACAGTGAAAAGCAGCCATTGTACTCTATGTCAGTGTAGGGTGTCAGGTGCCATTGCAGCTCACACACCTTGTCACTTATTTCCTGGCTCACCTTGTTCCTGTGGAGTAGCAGCCAGGTCTGCAGCTCCGCCAGCTCCCACCTGATCTCTCCAGCGCTCAGAGTCCTGGGGCAGGTGCATGTGCAGATGTTACCTGAGGTAACAGGTACCAGCATTTTTTGTAGGTTATCTGTATCTAGATTGGAGGCAGTGAGAGACAGTGAAGGTTCCAGTTTTTCTCTTGTTCTCCTGTGCTTCATGTCCATCTTTTCTTCCTAACTGCCAATCCTATAGTAATTTCGGGCCCACCAGCAGACATAGAAGCAATAGTCCCCCATAAATTTGTTTACTAATTGTCTATGATATAATCCTTCTAATGTATCCCTTTATTTCATATCACTCAAGGGGTTCTACTCCCTTGATCAAATCCTAACTAATACACTCACCAATTAAGTTGGTAGTTTAACCGGATTCTAGGCTGGACTTTCCTAGGTAAGAAATTCTACCCTGAAAATGGTTTTATCTCAGATTTTCTGAAGCCTGCTCCACTGAATTTGATATCCAATGACCTCTTGAGAACTCTGATGTTTTTCTGATTCTCGATTTCCTATTTTTGCAAACTTAACATGATCTTTTCCTCCAAGGTCCTAAAATATCATGATTATTTGATATGTGTATTTTTTATTTATAATACTTTAACCACTATTTAATGCCTTCTCAATCTAGAAACTAAGGGCTTTTAATCCTTTACCCATTTTCTGTGCCAGCCACCATATTCTCACAAGTGACTGCTGTCTATAATTCCTGAGCTTTTAAAAAAAAATTCTGTGGTACAAAACAGCCTGCTTCAGTCTTATTCACTGTTGTTGTGGATTTGAGGTTTTTCCAGTATGCTAGTTCGCTCTTTCTGGTATGCTAAGTTGCCTCTCATCTCTTTGCTTTCGAGCTCCTAAAATTTTGTTGCTGTTCTTGTTTCCTCTCTCATTGCTTCATCCTTGGAATTTTATGTGTTTTTTCGGTGTCTTTACTCCCATTAAGGAAGAGTTCCTGAAAAAAAAAAAAAAAAAAAAAAGACAATCTCTCTCCTGTGTCTAATCCCAGCCTGCACTGTTTTCCAGGAACATTTTTAGCATTGAGTTTCCAGGGCACAACTCCTCAGCTGAGTTTCTCCCATCATATCGATCACTCAGTCTTTCTTGTTAAATTTCCCTGCTCTTTATATTTTCTTTTCTCTCTGGACTCCTCCTCATCCTGTCCTATGAACTTCAATAACAGCTATAGGACAGTGATTATAAAATTTACATCTCTAGCCCTGATCTCCCCAAAGAGCCTCTGACTTATATATAACAAATCAACACTTGGATTTTTCAAAAGCTTCTTCTTCTTTTCTTTTATAAATTTAATTAATTAATTTATTTTTTGCTGCATTGGGTCTTCGTTGCCGTTCACGGGCTTTCTCTAGTTGTGGTGAGCAGGGGCTAGTCTTCGTTGCGGTGTGCGGGCTTTTCACTGCGGTGGCTTCTCTTATTGCGGAGCATGGGCTCTAGGCGCACAGGCTTCAGTAGTTGTGGCATGCGGGCTCAGTAGTTCTGGCTCGAGGGCTCTAGAGTGCAGGCTCAGTATTTGTGGTGCACGGGCTCAGTTGCTCCGCAGCATGTGGGATCTTCCCAGACCAGGGCTCAAAGCCATGTCCCCTGCACTGGCACGCAGATTCTTAACCACTGCGCCACCAGGGAAGCCCTTCAGAAGCTTCTTGATCACAGTATTTCCATGGTTGTTCTCTTGTTTATTTCTCCACCCTAATCTTATCCTCCCCAAATGGCAGCCTATCCATCTAGTTGCTCAGGACATAAAGCTAGGTATCTATCTGACTCCTCATTCTTCAGGGGACCTCATATCAAATCCATAGCAAAACCTGAACACTTTTTACCGCCTCAGTGCCTCTCACATGAACTGCCAGGGCCCCTTGTCTGGATCACTGTAATAGTGTCTTAACTGGTGTCACTGCTCCATTATTACTCACCTACAATCGGTTCTTTATAGGGAAGTCAGAGGGATCTTTTAAATACTCGGGTCAGATCATGTCACTGTCTTGTTCAAAACCCTCCAACATTTTCCCACTGCATTTGACAAATGTCAGCTCTCACCATAAACTAATGTTTCATTAACTAAAATAATTTGTCATCCCTGCAATGTACCAAGGTCTCTCCCACTTCAGGACCTTTGCACTTGCTGGAGGACATTCCCCCATACACTCTCATGTTTCAGTTACTCATATTTTTCAGGTCACTATTCAGTTGTGGCCTCTTCAGTCTTTCCTGGTCAAAGCAGCTAAAATAGCAGTCCTTGACACTATCTCATCTTATACACTATATTTCTTTAGAGCACTTACCACTACTTAGTATTATGTGTCTTGTTTATTTGTTATTGCCTGTCTCCCCCACTGCAGGTAAAGTGTTTGAGGTCAGAGTTGTTATCATGTCCATGCTAATAACTCTAGCTCTGGAACTGTGCCTGGTATATGGTAGAAATTCATTAAATATTTACTTAATGAATGAATATTGAATGACCAGAGTGCCAGGCACTGTTCCAAGCTGTGGACAAAAAACACTGAACAAGACAGACGAGGTCTCCTGTCTCATGACTCTTATATTCTAATGGTCAGTCATTCTCAATAGCATGTACCATGTTATAAATTTGCTTTTCATATGAGCCTATTTTTTTGGCTTGAAAATGATGTCCTTGAGATCATCTTGCTGTCCTGCACCTAACCTTGTACCTGGAACCTAAAGTCTTGTTAAAATGTTTTCAGTTATCCTATATATTTCAGTTTGTTTACTTGTATTTATATAGACTATCTAGTTTATCACAAAATTTGCAATTGTATTTTAAAATTCTTAGGAAGAAACTGCTATCGCATAAGTCAGGCTTAGGAATTCAGTGGCAAATGGTTAATATCCCTATTTACAACTAGGAAACCACAAGAGTGTAGAAGTAACTTTCCCAAGGTTATCCAATGAATCATTGCCAGAGCTGGAATTAAATCCTATAACTCATTCTTGTTTAGGAAGCACTTTTATTCCTAGTTCTAAGATACACTGGAAGAACACTGTATCATCATCATTTTTCATTAGAGAGTGTAGAATAGACAAGGCCTAAATCAACTTCATAATAGAGGTCTTTATTTCATTTGTAATTTCAGTGAAATATGGTTAAGATTGGTTTAAGCTGAAATTGGCCTATTGATCATTAATCAGTAGTGAGTTCTTAAATAATGAATTCTACATATTGGAAAAAATGTTGTTAGTGGTTAACATTTGTTGTAACTACTATGAAAGATATCTTTATCAATTGTGAAAATATAAAAAACAATTATGTCAGCATCTGTATAATGGTTTTATTTTGCATTGACAGTTGCTATACAGAGATCAGTCATAATAAAAATTCATTTACACAAGGTGTCAGAACAGTCTTAACAATCTGTAAATAATTTCTACCTCTAAAGTTGAAGGAGATATTTGCGGTAAGCATAATTATGAAACATATTACCTAAATTGAATTTTAGCTTCCTGAAATCAGCGAATACTATTTTAAACTGATTCTTCATTTTTTAACATTACATATTTCTTCTTTTTTTCTACTAGATCATGATAATTATGCCTTATAAATTATAAAATTAGCTTCTTTCCCTGGCTGCATGATTCTTCTTTTCTACCTTTTATATTGGTCAGAATGATTTTTTTACCAATGTAAATCTTATCCTTCTTCTATTTAAAGAAAATTCTAATAGTTTTCCATTTTATTTACAAGAATATCTAAATGCTTTTCATGGCCTGTAATGCCCGATGTGATTTGGTGCTTGTAATTCACCCCAACTATTGATACATCTCCCACACTATACTGTTTGTTATGGTTCAGACTTGCTAGACTTCTTTGTGAATATCAAAACCTCAGACCTTAACACTATTGCATTAGTTCTTCCCTGCATCTGGAATGCTTTCCCCCGTCTTTGCACTGCTCTCTTTTTATGGTTCAGGTCTTGCCAGAGATGACATATTGAATGTATTCTATTTAGAATATCACTTTCTATCTAATTGGTGTTTTTTGTAGGCCGGCCTTGTGATATTCTTTTTAGTTCCATACATATCTTCCCTCAGCGCCTTCCCCAGAGCTCATTAGTATATAAATTCTGTCAGGATTGTGCGTTGAAGTTTTTGCTCTCTACTTTTTCCCCAGAGCTTAGAAAACTGGTCCACCATAGTACGTGCTCATTACACAGTTTGTTTGGGTGAGTGAGAACTTTCTTCAGCATTTCTAGGTTTAACAGATTGAGGTAAGAAACTGAAATCCAGGTTGATTTTGAATCCTTAATATTATATGAATGCAACTCCGGGCCTTGATAATAAACTCATTATTTTTTTACCCTAATTAAAAAAAAGACTTTACATAAACTACCCTAACTGGAGACTTCTATAATTTCATAATTTAGTATGCACAAGGCACTGTGCAACCAATGACAGAATTTAATATAAGTGTCTTGAGTCCTCTTCTATGTTGGTTTAAATTATATTATGGCAAGCTAGTGTACTTTGAAGTATGTAAATGCCGGCTTTTCCTAGTATCAGCATAGGAGTTTATGTCATCTTTGATTTATTTTCATGGAGTTGGGAGTTGGGCTGACAGAGAATTAGAATATTCACTTACTTCGATCCTTCTTGAAAGTCTAAATACCCTTTACAAAGCATTGTTCCTGAATGGAATGTAATGTGTGTGGCAGGAAGTCTTGTGATTTTTCAAGCTTATTTCGGCCAAGCTCCGTTCTCCGAAATACAAGACCTTCTCTAATTCCCTTCCAATTCTGCTTATCCTGTTATAAGCAATCGTTTTCATAATAGTGAGAACCATGATTATAAGCAGCAGAAAGGGTACATTTGCATTGAAGCATTAGAGGGCTTTTTGGCAAAAAAAAAAAAAAAAATTGAGAAAAAAAATTTTCTCAATTTATTCAGTAAAGTAAATTAAATCTTTCTGAAAAAAATCCAGCCTTAACTTATTGAAAAAATTAAAACAATGCTTAAGATTTTTAAAATCCTACATAGTATTTAGGGAAAATAATGTCATTAACTTTCTTTTACCTTAATCACAGAATAGACTGTGTAAATTATATCATCCAAGTTCAAAGAAACATCTCCAGAGGCACTCTCAGAAAATTTAAAAATTTATTGAGAGAAGATTTTCATTATATATATAATTTAATAGGAAGGGTAATGCAGTGTCAAATATGATATATTACCTTTAAGTGGTATTCATAGAAGCAAATCAGAGTAGCCCTGTTCGAGGGCAGTTGTTTATATTTTGTCCCTTCTTATGACTGGCTCATGATAGAGCAGTGCTACTCAGTGTGGTTCTTGCACCAGCAGTATCAGCACCACCTGGGAACTTGTTAGAAATGCAAGTTTTCAGACGCTACTCCAGACTTACGGAGTTAGACATTCTTTCTGGGGTGATCCTCCCTACAGGTTGAGAGCCATAGTCATATGCAGACCAACTCTGGACAATTTGTCAGATTGTTTTCCAGACCTGTCAAATGCTGACGTGTTCTAACTTGCGACATTTCTGGTAATTGATCCTATTAGAGTGTACTCATTGAAGAGAGATTTCACATCTTCATTCCAATATCTGTTTGCTGAAATATCTTTTCATGATTTTTAATTTAATCAGGGTTTATATTCTCAGTTACTTTCTATCTCACTGTGCTATAAACTTTCCTCCTACACATTCTCAATTTTCTTGTGTTTGCAAACACACAGAATCAAAATACATATAGTAGATAAGTATTGTGGAGACTAGAAGAATTAACAAGAAAATCTATTTTTCCCTTACCTCCTATACCTCTAAAATTAAAACTGCTGGATGCCATGTAAATTGCAATACATACAAATGCCACCACTGCAATTCATGGTAATATATAATAAAAACACTGGATTATACATACCAAAACTCATTTGCTGTCTTGATTGTTTTTTTTTAAACATTTTTCTTGGAGTATAATTGCTTTATAATGGTGTGTTAGTTTCTGCTTTATAACAAAGTAAATTAGTTATACATACACATATATCCCCCATATCCCTTCCCTCTTGTGTCTCCCTCCCTCCCACCCTCCCTATCCCACCCTTCTAGCTGGTCACAAAGCACTGAGCTGATCTCCCTGTGCTATGTGACTGCTTCCCACTAGCTATCTATTTTACATTTGGTAGTGTATATATGTCCATATATACACTACAACTCTCTCATATTGTCCCAGCTTCTCCATCCCCCTCCCCGTGTCCTCAAGTCCATTCTCTAGTAGGTCTGCGTCTTTATTCCCGTCTTGCCCCTAGTTTCTTCATGACCATTTTTTTTTTTTTAGATTCCATATATATGTGTTAGCATACGGTATTTGTTTTTCTCTTTCTGACTTACTTCACTCTGTATGACAGACTCTAGGTCAATTTACCTCACTAAAAACAACCCAATTTCGCTTTTCATGGCTGAGTAGTATTCCATTGTATATATGTGCCACATCTTCTTTATCCGTTCATCTCTCGATGGACACTTAGTTGCTTCCAAGTCCTGGCTATTGTAAATAGAGCTGAAATGAACATTGTGGTACATGACTCTTTTTGAATTATGGTTTTCTCAGGGTATATGCCCAGTAGTGGGATTGCTGGGTCATATGGTAGTTCTATTTTTAGTATTTTAAGGAACATCCATACTGTTCTCCATAGTGGCTGTATCAATTTACATTCCCACAAACAGTGCAAGAGGGTTCCCTTTTCTCCACATCCTCTCCAGCATTTATTGTTTGTAGAATTTTTTTTTTTTTTTTTTGCTGTACACAGGCCTCTCACTGTTGTGGCCTTTCCCGTTGTGGAGCACAGGCTCTGGACTCGCAGGCTCAACGGCCATGGCTCATGGGCCCAGCCGCTCCACGGCATGTGGGATCCTCCAGGACCGGGACATGAACGCGTGTCCCCTGCATCGGCAGGCGGACTCTCAACGATTGCGCCACCAGGGAAGCCCCTGTTTGTAGATTTTTTGATGATGGCCATTCTGACTGGTGTGAGATGATATCTCATTGTAGTTTTGATTTGCATTTCTCTAATGATTAATGATGTTGAGCATTCTTTCATGTGTTTGTTGGCAATCTGTATATCTTCTTTGGAGAAATGTCTGTTTAGGTCTTCTGCCCATCTTTGGATTGGGTTGTTTGTTTTCCAATGGTAGTTTGATAGGGATTGCATTGAATGTGTAGATTGCTTTGGGTAGTATAGTCATTTTGACAATGTTTATTCTTCCAGTCCAAGAACATGGTGTATCTCTCCATCTGTTTGTATCATCTTTAATTTCTTTAATCAGTGTCTTATAATTTTCTGCATACAAATCTTTTGTATCCTTAGGTAGGTTTATCCCTAGGTATTTTATTCTTTTTGTCGCAGTGGTAAATGGGAGTATTTTCTTAATTTCACTTGCAGATTCTTCATCATTAGTGTTTAGGAATGCAAGAGATCTCTGTGCATTAATTTTGTATCCTGCTACTGTACCAAATTCATTGATTAGCTCTAGGAGTTTTCTGGTAGCATCTTTAGGATTCTCTATGTATAGTATCATGTCATCTGCAAACAGTGACAGCTTTACTTCTTCTTTTCCGATTTGGATTCCTTTTATTTCTTTTTCTTTTCTGATTGCTGTGGCTAAAAATTCCAAAACTATGTTGAATAATAGTGGTGAGAGTGGGCAACCTTGTCTTGTTCCTGATCTTAGTGGAAATGCTTTCAGTTTTTCACAGTTGAGGACGATGCTGGCCGTGGGTTTGTCATATATTGCCTGTATTATGTTGAAGTAAGTTCTCTATGCCTACTTTCTGCAGCGTTTTTATCATAAATGGGTGTTGAATTTTGTTGAAAGCTTTCTCCGCATCTATTGAGATGATCATATGGTTTTTCTCCTTCAGTTTGTTAATCTGGTGTATCACATTGATTGATTTGCGTATATTGAAGAATCCTTGCATTCCTGGGATAAACCCCACTTGTTCATGGTGTATGATCCTTTTAATGTGTTGTTGGAGTCTGTTTGCTAGTATTTTGTTGAGGATTTTTGCATCTATGTTCATCAGTGATATTGATCTGTAGTTTTCTTTTTTTGTGACATCCTTGTCTGGTTTTGGTATCAAGGTGATGGTGGCCTCGTAGCATGAGTTTGGGAGTGTTCCTCCCTCTGCTATGTTTTGGAAGAGTTTGAGAAGGATAGGTGTTAGCTCTTCTCTAAATGTTTGAAAGAATTCGCCTGTGAAGCCATCCAGTCCTGAGCTTTTATTTGTTTGAAGTTTTTTTTTTTTTTTTTTTGCGGTATGCGGGCCTCTCACTGTTGTGGCCTCTCCCGTTGCGGAGCACAGGCTCTGGACACGCAGGCCCAGGGGCCATGGTTCACTGGCCCAGCTGCTCCACGGCATGTGGGATCCTCCCAGACCGGGGCAAGAACCCGTGTCCCCTGCATCGGCAGGTGGACTCTCAACCACTGCGCCACCAGGGAAGCCTTGTTTGAAGACTTTTAATCACAGTTTCAATTTCAGAGCTTGTGATTGGTCTGTTCATATTTTCTATTTCTCCCTGGTTCAGTCTCAGAAGGTTCTTGATTTCTAAGAATTTGTCCATTTCTTCCAGATTGTCCATGTTATTGGCATATAGTTGTTTGTAGTATTCTCTCATGGTCCTTTGTATTTCTGCAGTGTCAGTTGTTACTTCCCCTTTTTCATTTCTAATTCTATTGATTTGAGTCTTCTCCCTTTTTTTCTTGATGAGTCTGCTAATGGTTTATCAATTTTGTTTATCTTCTCAAAGAATCAGCTTTTAGTTTTATTCATCTTTGCTATCGTTTCCTTCATTTCTTTTTCATTTATTTCTGATCTGGTCTTTATGATTTCTTTCCTTCTGCTAACTTTGGGGGATTTTTTGTTCTTCTTACTCTAATTGCTTTAGGTGTAAGTTTAGGTTGTTTATTTGAGATGTTTCTTGTTTCATAAGTTACAATTGTATTGTTATAAACTTCCCTGTTGGAATTGCTTTTGCTGCATCTCATAGGTTTTGGGTCATTGTGTTTTCATTGTCATTTGTTTCTAGGTATTTTTTGATTTCCTCTGATTTCTGCAGTGATCTCTTGGTTATTAAGTAGTGTATTGTTTAGCATCCATGTGTTTGTATTTTTTACAGACTTTTTCCTGTAATTGATATCTAGTCTTACAGCATTGTGGTCAGAAAAGATACTTGATACAATTTTAGTTATCTTCAATTTACCAAGGCTTGATTTGCGACCCAAGATATGATCTATCCTGGAGATTGTTCCATGAGCACTTGAGAAGAAAGTGTATTCTGTTTTTGGATGGAATGGCCTATAAATATCAATTAAGTCCATCTTGTTTAATGTATCATTTAAAGCTTGTGTTTACTTATTTGTTTTCATTTTGGATGATCTGTTCATTGGTGAAAGTGGGGTGTTAAAAGTCCCCTACTATGATTGTGTTACTGTCGATTTCCCCTTTTATGGCTGTTAGTATTTGCCTTATGTATTGAGGTGCTCCTATGTTGGGTGCATAAATATTTACAATTGTTATATCTTCTCGGATTGATCCCTTTTTCATTATGTAGTGTCCTTCTTTGTCTCTTGTAATATTCTTTGTTTTAAAGTCTATTTTGTCTGGTTTTAGAGTTGCCACTCCAGCTTTCTTTTGTTTTCCATTTGCATGGAATATCTTTTTCCATCCCCTCACTTTCAGTCTGTATGTGTCCCTAGGTCTGAAGTGGGTCTTCTGTGGACAGCATATATATAGGTCTTGTTTTTGTATCCATTCAGCCAGTCTGTGTCTTTTGGTTGGAGCATTTAATCCATTTACAGTTAAGGTAATTATTGATATGTATGTTCCTTTTACCATTTTCTTAATTGTTTTGGATTTGTTATTGTAGGTCTTTTCTTTCTCTTGTGTTTCCTGCCTAGAGAAGTTCCTTTAGCATTTGTTGTAAAGCGGGTTTGGTGGTGCTGAATTCCCTTAGCTTTTGCTTGTCTGTAAAGGTTTTAATTTCTCCATCAAATCTGAATGAGATCCTTGCTGGATAGAGTAATCTTGGATGTAGGTGTTTCCCTTTCATTACTTTAAACATGTCCTGCCATTCCCTTCTGGCTTGCAGAGTTTCTGCTGAAAGATCAGCTGTTAACCTTATGGGGATTCCCTTGTATGTTATTTGTTGTTTTTCCCTTGTTGCTTTTAATATTTTTTCTTTGTATTTAATTTTTGATAGTTTGATTAATACGTGTCTTGGCACGTTTCTCCTTGGATTTATCCTGTATGGAAAACTCTGTGCCTCCTGGAATTGATTAACTATTTCCTTTACCATATTAGGGAAGTTTTTAACTATAATCTCTTCAAATATTATTTCAGTCCCTTTCTTTTTCTCCTCTTCTTCTGGGACCCCTATAATTCGAATGTTGGTGCATTTAATGTTGTCCCAGAGGTCTCTGAGACTGTCCTCAATTCTTTTCATTCTTTTTTCATTATTCTGCTCTGCAGTAGTCATTTCCACTATTTTATCTTCCTGGTCACCTATCTGTTCTTCTGCCTCAGTTATTCTGCTACTCAATCCTGCTAGTGTAGTTTTCATTTCAGTTATTGTAGTGTCCTTCTCTGTTTGTTCTTTTTTTTTGCGATATGCAGGCCTCTCACTGTTGTGGCCTCTCCAGTTGCGGAGCACAGGCTTCGGACGCGCAGGCTCAGCAGCTATTGCTCACAGGCCCAGCCGCTCCGTGGCATGTGGGATCTTCCTGCACCAGGGCACAAACCCGTGTCCCCTGCATCGGCAGGCGGATACTCAACCACTGCGCCACCAGGGAAGCCCTGTTTTTTCTTTAATTCTTCTAGGTCTTTGTTAAACATTTCTTGCATTTTCTTGATCTTTGCCTCCATTCCTTTTCCGGGGTCCTAGGTCATCTTCAGTATCATTAATCTGAATTTTTTTTCTGAAAGGTTGCTTGTCTCCACTTCAATAAGTTTTTTTTCTGGGTTTTTATCTTGTTCCTTCATCTGGTACATATCCCTCTGCGTTTTCATCTTGTCTATCTTTCTGTGAATGTGGTTTTTGTTCCACAGGCTGCAGGATTATAGTTCTTCTTGCTTCTGCTGTCTGCCCTCTGGTGGATGAGGCTATCTAAGTGGCTTGTGCAAGTTTCCTGATGGGAGGGACTGGTGGTGGGTAGAGCTGGGTGTTGCTCTGATGGGCAGAGCTCAGTAAAAGTTTAATCTGCTTGACTGTTGATTGGTGGGACTGGGTTCCCTCCCTGTTGATTGTTTGGCCTGAGGCAACCCAACACTGGAGCCTACCTGGGCTCTTTGGTGGGGCTAATGGCAGACTCTGGGAGGGCTCACACCAAGGAGTACTTTCGAGAACTTACGCTGCTAGTGTCATTGTCCCCATGGTGAGCCACAGCCACTGCCTGCCTCTGCAGGAGACCCTCCAACACTAGCAGGCAGGTCTGGTTCAGTCTCTCCTGGGGTCACTGCTCCTTCCCCTGGGTCCCAGTGCGCACACTGCTTTGTGTGTGCCTTCCAGGAGCGGAGTCTCTGTTTCCCCCAGTCCTGTCGAAGTCCTGCCATTAAATCCCACTAGCCTAGAAAGTCTGATTCTCTAGGGATTCCTCCTCCCGTTGCTGGACCACCAGGTTGGGAACCTGACGTGGGGGCTCAGGACGTACATTCCAGTGGGTGGACTTCGGTGGCATAAGTGTTATCCAGTCTGTTTGTCATCCACCCAGCAGTTATGGGATTTGCTTTTACTGTGATTGTGCCCCTCCTACCATCTCATTATGGCTTGTCCTTTGTGTTTGGATGTGGGGTGTCTGTTTTGGTGATTTCCAGTGTCTTCCTGTCGATGACTGTCCAGCAGCTAGTTGTGATTCTGGTGTTCTCGCAAGAGGGAGTGAGAGCACGTCCTTCTACTCCGCCATCTTGGTTCCTAATCTTGGTGGGATTTTCTAAGGCAGAATATCTTCATGTTGTCTATGGTACTTGTTCTCTTTAAGCTGAAGATTACTATGTAGCATGGTACAGCTGAATCTCTTTCCCTGATATTGACGAAAGTAATGAGATCCCAAGTGTTAAAGTTAAGAGTTGTGCTTAACTATAAGAAATACAGAGTTGCAACTATCCCAACAAGCCACAGGGGTAGAGTGGTGATTAGTGTTTTGACCATAGAGATCTATGTTCTTTATGAGTATGTGTGAAATTTGGCTAAATTTTCAAATTTGGCCAAGGTGTCAGTGGCGCCCTCTGCAATTCTGGGTAGGTTACTTCCTTGCCTTTTCCAGCTTCTGGTGGTGGCAGTTTATCCTTGGCATTCCTCCACTCGCAGCTGCATCACTTCAGTCTCTGCCTCTGTTGTCACACAGCCTTTTACTCTCTCTGTCTCTGTCTTCAGATGGCAATTTCCTCTTCTTATCAGGACACCAGTCCAGTTATATTGGATTAGGAACCACTCTCATGGTTCTTAAGTTAATTATGTCTTCTTCTCTTAAGTTAATTATGTCTGCAAAGACATTATTTCTTTATAGGGTGACATTCACAGATATGAAGGATTAAGATTTCAACATACCTTTTTATGGACACAATTTAATTAATAACTTCTCCCAACAAAGAGACCAACTGTGTGTTCTTCAAATTTATGGGCAACTTGGTAGGAAAGAAAAGAAATCTTCACATTCTATAATTTATTTAGAGAGATTATTTACAAAGGTGAGGCAGCATTACGGGTACCAAAAGCAGCAGAGCTAGCAGTAGCTCGAATTTGTTACCACCTCCAGGACTGTATGGGTAAGAGGAGGATACAATAACTATAATCCAGAGAGGAGCCATGCAGAGAACATACTCTGACAATAGCTTTAGTCTTTGATTGAGGAATTCACCCAGCCCCAGTCATCCTATCAGGGTGGCAACTGAGGGAATAAACACCTGGACCATTTATCTTGTAATCTCCTGCCATTGCCTCCTTTGGGTCAAACCCAGCTGTCAGGTACCCAGGACATAGAACATGGAGAAAAAGGGTAGAAGGTGAATTTGGAGGGACAGAGAGAAAATACCCAGCATAACTCATGTAACTGTAGTTCACAATATAAAAAAAATATAAATAGATCATAATTTTTTAATTCAAAAAAATTTCAGTGAATCTAATTATTAAGTCATAGATTGGCTGACATCATAAATTGATAATACAGATTCTTGGTAATATTGTTGGAAAAGAGGGTAATTCTGTCTGATATTTAAAGGCAAATCCATTTGATTCTGCCATTTTCTTTGTAGGAATTTTTTCTGCGTGTCTATTGGACATAGCATAAACACTCTTCAAGGATGTTCATATAAGCATTGCTTATAATAGAAGAAGCCTGACCAATAACTAAATGTTTATAAAAACAGTTTAGATAAAAATTAGCACATCAATTTAACAGAATTTTATGAATGCACAAAAATCGTAAACTAAGACATTTAATTTAAATTTTAGGTGGGGTAAATGCGTTAACCTTCTCTCTAACCTGAAATAGTAGTTTAATTCAATAGCAATAAAAAGAATGGAATAAAGGAAAAAAGTCAACTTCTGTTTCAGGAGGAATAGAGGACCAAATGTCTAACTTTTCTTCTATATGAATACAATTTATTCATGAATAATTCATTACATGTTCCAAGAGTGTTGAGTGATCCATAAATCTAAATTATTTTATACTGATTTACACTTAAGTGTAGGTCTATTTATGAGCTCAACAGTTCAGTCCTTTTTTTTGTTTGCTTGTTTTGATTTTATTTATTCTTTTGCCCATGCTTACATACGTTGCAGATATTTTCTCCCCATCTACGTCTTGCTTCATTTTCATAACAATATATTTTGATAAGCAGGGCTTTTTAATTTGAATGAATTCCAGTATACCTTTTTGTTTTATTTTATGTTTAGTGATTTTTGTGTCATCTGTGAAACCTTTGACAAGGAAAGGTCTTGAAGAAACCCCTATGTTGTCTTTCAGAACATTTATAATTTAGATTTTATATTTAAGGCTATGGTCCATCTCAAATTAATTTTTGTTTATGCTTCAAGGAACGGGCCAAAGTTTATTTATCACATTGTTTAAGCTTCATTTGTGAGAAAGATTTTCTTTCTACTGTTGGATTGCCTCAATGCCTTTGTGAAATAAAGACTATATTTCTCAACATTTCTTGCCATTAGTTAGGCCAGTGGGGTAGAAGGATCTGGGAAGAGTCCTTTATTCTTTCCTCCTCTTTGCTACTGGAATGTGGCCACAAGGTTGCCATCTTGGGACATGAGGCAGAAGTCACATGTGATTATTGCTCTGCCAGCTTCAAGATAGGCAGAGTTCCCTGTAGATGAATGTGGAGCGCATACCCAACTAACTCTGGCTACTTCCCACAGGATTTTGTTATTTTGGAGAAAGGTACATTTATTTTTGTCAAAAAAATTCATAAGAAGAGATAAAATGGAATACAAAAATAAACAATATTTTATTTCCTCTAAATTTTCTCATTGCTTTCACATGAATGAATGTCCTTTGCACCTTTTAATATCCTTATTAGAAGCTGAAATCTATTAGTTGGTTTTTAAATTTCAATAATTTGTTTTTATTTCTAAAATTATTTTCCTTTAAGTTAGCTTGGTTATTTTTTTGGTAGTCTATAATTCTTTGATCTATTTTGTGATTCCATCTTTTACATATTAAACATCTGATACATAGTTACGTTATCTCTATCAGATAACTGTAATATCTGATTTTCTTAAAGAGGTCTAAATCTTTTTTTTTTCAACTGGTTGTCAATAATGGTGGGTTCTTTACTTGTATCTTTTGCCATCTCTTATTGTGAATTCAAGTTTGGTAATCTTAATATGTAGCAGTAAGTCGGGTCTTAATGGGAGAATTATCATTCTGAGAGGATTTTATTTTGCTTATAACTGGAACCGGGGAGCACCAATAAACTAGCACTCATCCCAGCCTCTTACAACATCCAGAAATACCCTGAATCCCACAGTTAGCACTGGATTTGGCATTGGAGAAATTTCTCTTGTAATTAAGCCAGATCACTGACTTCAGTTCCTTTGATATTCCCTTCCAGTCCGGTAATACAACTTTATATTTTATGCAACTTTAATTACTTTGTGACTAAGAGGCTTTTCAAATTTTTTACTTCATCAAATGGACAGAAAATGATATTTGAGAAAATAATTTTCAAAATAAAATATTCATTATCCAGTCAACCTGCAGTTTGATCCTTAGGCAAAATAAAGACATTTCCAACATGTAAAGCATCAGAATGTTTATCTAAGATTCTTTAACATACATACTAATAGAAAAAAAAAAGAACTTAACCAAAAATGAAAATATTATATTCAGGAAAGAGTGCATTTATCTCTGTAGCTAAGGGATGTTCTGTAACCAGAAATAGTTATACTTAGAGAACAGGCTTTTCAGATTAATCCAGGCAAACAAAGAGTGGAAAGGAGTACGTTTTTCATAAGTAAGGGGAATGAATGGAACATGCAGAATAGACCTTGGGAGAAATTTGAGGTATGAAAAAAATATACATTGAGGTACCTGGTGGATGGTAAAAGAAGGGTGTAAGTTCATATTTGAATTTAGGAATATTCTCCTTATGGTACCCAGAAATAATGGCATGGATCTTCAAAAAAAGAATTATACTATTGTACACTTATTGGCTCTGCAATAAATAGATTTTACAGAGGAATTAACAGTATCTTTATTGATTTTCAAGTTTTAGAATCTACAGAACAAAAGCAGAAGACTTAATTATGGCTACAGAATAAAAAGTTAATTTCCACAAAGAAGAGGAGAGAAATGAGGAAGGAAAGAAAACTGGAATAAAAGAATAGGTCATAATCTCTTTGAATAACCTTCTCCCTGTTGTTGATGGTACAAAGAATGGGTGTTTCTACACGCTGTTACTAGTTGAGGGGTTGACCCGTAGAGATAAGGATATTAATATTTAACTAACATGGGAGAATGGAAAACAATATGGTGAGTGGTTTAGATATTATTAAACCTTACCATAACAGCAGAATATTAACCAAAAATAGCTAAAATAGATGAGGGAGTGGATACTAATAAAAATACATCATTTAGAAATAGAAACTTTATATTAGTTGTTTATATGCATGTAACAATTTACCACAAATTAGTAGTATTATACAGCACCTACTTATTCTCTGTTGTTCCATGCGTCAGTAGTCTGACTAGCCCATCTGGGTTCTGTGCTCAGCATTTCACAGTGCTGGAAGCTCTGTGGAAGAATCCACTTAACAAGCTCATTCAGGCAGAATTCACCTCCATGTCATCATAGAACTGCAGCCCAATTTCCCTGCTGGCTGTTGGTCAGGGGATGCTTTCTGCTCCTGGAGGCCACTTGTATTCCGTTTCAAAGGCCATCCCCATCTTCAGACCAGCAATGGCGCTTGAAGTCCTTGCTTTAAGAATTTCTCTAACTTCTTTTCTTTCTTCCCTTTGTGCCTTCCTCTTCTGCTACTAGTCAGAGAGCATTCTCTGATTTTAAAGGGTTTGTGTGATTGAATTAGGACCCTTTTCTTTTAAGGTCAACTGTGGAATATCACATAACACAATCACAGGAACTGAGTTTCCAGGAAATTTACAGGTTCCAGTGATTAGGGGCCGTGGAGTCTTACGGCCATTGCTAGGAATTCTGCTTTCTACAGAATTCACTCTTAGAAATTCCAAAGAGAAATGGCTGAAGATTTTTTTTTCCTGTGTGGAGTATGACTGGAGTGAAGGTCCTCCAAAATATACTTAGGAGTTTAACTTTCTATTTTAAAAAAGGCAAAAATTGAATTCTGTGGTAAAATCATAAATTATCCAATCAAATTTGGATCAGTTGTATATGTTAAGCAAAAATATATTTAGTCCTCTTTTAACCACAAAAAATAAGACATAAGAATAAAATATGTTAGAAGATAAATCAAATATTTTAAAACAATTACCATAAATAAAGTTAAACAATCCAAAGCTAACAAGGATAAAGCTTGCAACTTAAAAAAAATTAATATACAGTATATCTTCCAATAACAAAAAAGACAAAATATATTAAAATATTAAAGTGACTTCCCTGGTGGTCCATTGGGTAAGACTCCACGCTCCCAGTGCAGGGACCCAGGTTCGATCCCTGGTTGGGGAACTAGGTCCCACATGCATGCTGCAACTAAGAGTCCTCATGCTGCAACTGAGAAGTCCACATGCCACAACTAAGACCTGGTGCAGCCTAAATAAGTAAGTAAATAAATAAATATTAAAAATATGTATTATACAGATCATTAGAATAATGGGTCAAATATATTAACAGACAGTTCACACTGGGAAATAGAAGTGGCTTATAAATTTTTAAAAAGATGTTAATCTTGGGCTTCCCTGGTGGCTCAGTGGTTGAGAGTCCGCCTGCCGATGCAGGGGACACAGGTTCGTGCCCCGGTCCGGGAAGATCCCACATGCCGCGGAGCGGCTGGGCCTGTGAGCCATGGCCGCTGAGCCTGCGCGTCCGGAGCCTGTGCTCCGCAAAAAGATGTTAACCTTATTGCTAGCCAAGAAAATGAGAATTAAGAGTAAAGTGAAATAGTATTTTGTTCAACTGATTAGCAATTAAAAAATATACACAATATACCATTTCAGGGACACTAGAACTATTCTCCCTGACTGGGTCTATTCCTCCTAAATTGTACCTCAGTAGATTCTTGAATATTCACATTGCACTATTATTGAAATTGTAACTTTATATTTGTATACCATAATTAATATGTCTTTACTACTTAATTTTCAGGGCTTAACATAATGTCTAGACTATCAAAACTGCTCCCTAAACATATATTTGAATGAATAAAAAAGAACTGCTTATGAGAATATGGGATAATGCATAACCTCATGTATTTTTGTTAGGAAAAACTGCTAAAATCATTTTTTGAAATAATTTTGGAATAATTGATAAAATTATAATGAACAAACATTTGACCAGGAGATTTCATTTCTTTAAAAATTTTTTTAAATTATTGAGGTATAATTGACATATTTATATTAATTTCATGAGTAAAACATAATTATTTCATATTCATACATATTTTTAAATAGTCACCACAATAAGCCTAGTTAACATCCTTCACTATTCATGGTTACAGGTTTTTTTGTTGTGCAAGAACTTTTCAGATGTATTCTTTTAGCAACTTTCAAAATATACAATACAGTATTATTAGCTATAGTCACGGTGCTGTACATTACATTCCCATGACTTATTTATTTTATTACTGGAAGTTTATGCCTCTTGATGCCCTTCGTCCATCTTGCCGCCCCCATCACCACCCCCTCCACCCCCACCACACCTCTGACTCTGGAAACCCCCTATCTGTTTTCCGTACCTATATGTTTGGAGTTTTTTTTTTGGATTCCACATGTAAGTGACATAATACAGTATTTGTCTTTCTCTGTCTGACTTACTTCACTTAGCATAATGCCCTCAGTGTCCATTCATGTTGTCACAAGCAGCAAGATTTCCTTCTTTTTATGGCTGAATAATATTCCACTGTCTGTGTGTGTATATGTGTATATATAGATATAGGTATATACATCGATATAGATATATCGATGTATATACCTATATCTATATCTATAGCTGTATCTATACATCTTCTTTATTCATCCATCAGTGAACACTTAGGTTCCTTCCATGTCTTGGCCATTGTAAATAATGCTTCTGTGAACGTGGGGGTGCATATATCTTTTCAGGTTAGTGTTTTCATTTTCTTCAGATAAATATGCAGAAGTGGAATTGCTGGATCACGAGGTAGTTCTACTGTTAATTTTTTTTGAGGTAACTCCATACTGTTTTCTGTACTGGCTGCACCAATTTACATTCCCATCAACAGTGCACAAGAGTTCCCATTTCTCCACATCTTCATCAACACTTGTTATTTCTTGTCTTTTTGATAAGAGCCATTTTTACAAGTGTAAGTTAATATCGTATTGTGGTTTTGATTTCCCTGATGATTAGTGATGTTGGACATCTTTTCATGTGTCTGTGTGTCTTCTTTGGAAAAAAGTCTATTCAATTCCTCTGCCTGTTTTTCAGTTGGATTGTATGGGTTTTTGTTTGTTTTGTTTTTTTTGTTTTTTTGGGGTTTTTTGTGCTATTGAGTTGTATGAGTTATTTGTATACTTTAGACACTAACCCTTTATCAGATATATGATTTGCAAAGTTTCTCCCATTCAGTAGGCTGTGTTTTCATTTTGCTGATGGTTTCCTTTGCTGTGCATAAGCTTTTTAGTTCTGTGTAGTCCCACTTGTTTATTTTTGCTTTCATTGCCTTTGTGAGAACCAATTTTTAATATTTGAAGATAGGTTTGCTGACTGCATCATCTCATTATCTATTAGTTAATACAAAGGTAAAAGCAATAATTTATTTATCAAAAGTAAGAGCCAAAGAGTAATTTGCTTAAATATTTAATATACTTTATATTTAAGATTTTAAAAAACATTCAGCATTTTATGCAGTATTTTGTCATTCAGTTGCTTTAACTTTGTTGTTTTCTTACCTTTATGAATGTTATGAACTGAACATTGAGAAATATTCTCAACTTGAAAGAGGTCAATAATCTCTTTTATGGAATTTTTACAAGTTATTTCATAAGCAGTTCATCAGAAATCAATTTTGTTCAATATCCTTCTAAATTAATTCAGTCTAGAAATACTGTCATTGCAGTAGAGAATGACATTTGATGGCTAGTTACAGTAATCAGATTTATAAAAATCCCAAATTTATAAGCCAAAGTAAGCTTTAAAATCTTCTTAAAATTGTACTGAATAAACAATAGCAACTGATGGTAAGTATCAAGTCACTTAGTACTGAGAGTCATATAACCAGATGCCATTTTGTTTCAGCATTTTTACACATTTTGCAATTAAACCTTGCACCACTTACCAGTGCCCATCTTGCCACCACATTACTTTAAAAACTAAGTAAAATAACAGAGCGTATATTTAAAGATATTATATATTCACCAATAAGAAAGAGAGTTCTTTCTTTAAAAGGTAAATGAAAAGAGCTGGTGATAATTAACCGTGGACTCTATACATACTGTATTTTGATTCATACTGGTTGTACTTACTGAACATGGCAACATTACACACTATAGTGTTTGTAAACTATTATATCTAACTTTGGATAATACTGTTTCTAACTGAAAACAGTCACTTAATAAATAGGCAAGGTGAAAAACTATACCAAGATGGAAATGCTATAAACCTTTGTTAAAAAAATCAGTAACCATAAAACCTCTCCTCCCTACCAACCAGTATGATCTGAAATGACCAATATTCATAAAAAGAAAAACCTATATCAATATTAGAAATGTCATTAGATTTCAAAATGACAGGAAATAAAAGTTTCTGCCAGATGCATAGAAGTTGGGAACAGAGAGAAGAAAAACTATCAAATACACAATTAAGTGACTATGGCTAATTTATATCTAACCTAGGCAAGAATTCTTTTACTTTAGAAGTTATAAAGTACAATGTCTAACTTTATTTGTAGCATTTGGGGAATACAGAAGAGAGTTCCAGACATACTGAAACAGACACTCGGGCAATAGGGCCCAGCAATCTGTGGTTGATCAAGCCCTCCCAGGGATTTGGATGCACGTTCAAATTTGAGAAACTACATTAGACAAATGTTTTCACTAATATTGTAATAAGTAAGGAAGTCACCATCATGTTAACTGAGGAGTTGCATTATTCATTAAATAGAATCAAATAGAGTTTAGTAAAAATAAATAGAGTGGAAACCTAGAATGGTTGCATATTCTGTTCCAATTCTGAGGTAAACAAAATGGCATATAGATCTGGCTATAAGTGACTTTGTCTTGGATACAAAAAGACCGGAAGCATCAAGACCAGTTGCTATTAGTCCACACGCTAGAGATTAGAAAGATCTAAATTAGACAGTAGTAATGACAATGAGTTAAAGACAAAATGCCATTGAAGTGTGTATGGCACATATTTGGCAATAATTTATCATTAAGTCCAAGGAATGAGTCGCAGAGCAACTTTTATAAGCTAGGAATTTTTACATTCTGCTATAAGATGTATCCTAGGCAGAAACTAAAGCTTTCCCTCCCTTTATTTATTTATTTAACAAAATTATTTAGTCCCTGCCATAGTATATGTGCTATATATTATGTCATTGTATTTCCTTTATCTTCTTCTATTGTTTAGCCATATCTTTCCTGAATTAAGATAATTTCTTTTGAACTCTGATAGTTTTGTAATATAGTTAAGTTCATTGATGTGACAAAGTGAGAGGAATAGAAAAAACACCAGTGAATGAACAAATTCCCTGCCTTCGTCCTTACCTTTTAATTAAGTAGGCAGAAAACAAGCAAATGAATATATTTCAGAACGTCAGCTGATGACAAGTGTAATGAAGAAAGATAAAATCATAGGAAGGTAGAGTGATAAAGCGTGCTATTTTAGATAACAATTTGGGGATAGTTCTCTCTGAAGAGCTGTAGAAAGGAAGACAATACATACAGCTGCAGCTGAATGAGTATGGAGGAGAAAGATTGGAGATGAGACTGCACATCTAGACAGAACCAGATTACGTAGGGCCCTGAAAGCCATTCTGAGGATTCTGTTTTACGTTAAATGTGATGAGAATTCATTTAAAAGTGACTCTTAAATGATAGAAAACATTATTTAATGAATGATTGTAAAACTGTTTTAAAACAAAACATGGGAAAACATGAAGTACCAGTGTCCTGAAAAACAAAGTAGTAAATGAATCAAATTGATGGTAGGAATTGCACCAAAATGTATGTGCAGTGGACACTTGAAAGATGTGGGAGCAAAACCAAAGCTGCTTCATATTAAGAAAAGGTAAATAGGAGGAAGCAAGAGCTCAGGAGCAACCAACAGGGCCATTAATTGCAGTACTGCAGCCTGAGAAGCCAAGTGAGAATGTCAATGCACATCTTCTTACCTTCTCTCCAGCCACAGATATAATTCAACTTAGTTTCTAGAGCTCACATAACCCTGGTACTCAAATTGGGCAAGGATGCAAGAGAATAAAAAATTATAGACAAGTTTCACCTATGAGCCAAGATTTAAGAACAAAAAATAAAACAGATTAAGTGCAGAGATATATTAAAAGAATATGTTCATAACCAATTAAGATTCATTTAAGAGAATAAGAATTATTCAACAACCAGACATCTATTAACATGTTTCAGTAAATGTGAGGATTAAACATAAAAATGTGTATCATCATTTATAGAGTGGAACCATTTTAAAATTCAACACAAATTCATGTTTAAGATCATTTAAAATGTGAAGGTAAAAGTGGAATTCTTTATCTTCATTGAAAAAAATATTTATGTGAGAAAAGCATGTACACAAGAAAGCTTCAGTAAACACTATACTGTACTTTGAAATTTAAATGCCCTCTCTATAAAATCAGAAATGGGACCAGAATGTCCAGCATAGTATCACTATTCAGTTATGATTTGAATGTTGAATACAAATAACACAATGAGGAAGTGGTGAATATAGGGATGAGAAAGACAGAGACAAGACTACTCTCTGTAGATGATATTGTCATCTTCCTAGATAATATAGGTAAATAACTTACAAAGTATTAAAACTAACAAAAAAAGCAACAATCTGTCAAATAACAATTAAGCATAAAGCAGTCAATTGCCATCTGTACATTTAAAAAATGAAAGGAAAAAAGATCCTATTAACAAAGGCAGAGAAGAAAAGAATGAAGAAAGAAAGAGAGGAAGGAAGGAAGAAAGGAAGGAAGGAAGGGGAAAAGGGAAAAACACTTGCAAATTATCAGACAAATCTGTGTAAGAAAGTGGTGGAGAAAATTATCAAGCCCTACTAAAGGACATAAAAGAAGATGGAAAATACAAGAAAACTGGATGTGTGAATAGGATGACTTAATATCGTAAAAGCATCAAGTTTCCCAAAAGGTACTCTTTAAATTCAATTCAACAGCAGTCAAATTCCCAAACAGAATTTTGTTAGAAATTGACAATGTGATTCTAAAAGTTACCTGAAATAGTAATTGTAGAAAATTGCAGATAATTTTTCAATAGGTGAAAGCCACTTGCAAGGGACTTTGGGAAATATCGTTCCCAGTGATAGAAAACTAAGATATATATGAGAGTAGACAGGCAAATGTCTGGCACAGTCTTTTATCCTTTTAATAAAATATCCCTTTGAGTTTACACTGAAATTGCTTTATTCACAAGAATATAATACATGAAACAGGGGGAATGAAAATTTGATTTTCAGCAGACTGTCTTGTACAGTGATTCAAGATCTTCAATGTTGTATTCTGGCTGGTGGCTAAAATAACCTTTCTTCTAGAGATGCATTTCCCAAACCTAACCCACCTTCCTGAGGAGTGGAAGAGCTAAATATAGGGATTAAATACTTTATTTATTTCAGTAAGCTTTTATTCTCTGAAAATTCTCCTTTGAAATATGGTCTTGAATTCAAACATTTCTGAATCAATAACAATTTAATGTTAAGCCAAGAGTTAATTAGTTAACATTTAAAAAAACCATGATGCCCCCAACATAAAGCTTCTATGGAACTGTCTGTTCTGCGGTCTCCTTTACTGACATCCACGTTATAAAAGCAGATATCTTTGATGGAAACCTGATGCAACACATTTTCCATCACTGCAGTTACAACATCTGAAATACACTGTATTTTATAAAGTACTTTTTCTTTCTTTGCCCTTTTAAACTTTATTGTCTAATTTTTAAAAATCTAGATTATTTAAAAATGTGAACAAGTTAGATATTTTTTTCAGAAAATAATCCAGTGTGCATTTTCTTATTGCCATTTGTGTATCATGTTTACTGTAGGGTCTATCATAAATAAGCTTATAAAATATAATCAGAATGACATCAGTGAAAATGGTGGAGAAAGGAACTCCAAAATCTGCCCATTTGGAAATGCAATGAAAAAACTGACAATTGTTATAATCGACTTTTATCAAACTCAAAACAAACAAAAAGCTCGTGGTAATTAGTGGAGTGCTTATTCTAGAAAAGTAGCTGAATTTCAGTAAGAACAGTAAGTTTTTTGGCATTATAACTTATCCTAGTCCCATAGTCTGCTTACCAGCTCATTCCAGCTCAGCTGTATCCTTAAAAATAATAGCCTGGGCTTCCCTGGTGGCGCAGTGGTTGAGAGTCCGCCTGCCGATGCAGGGGACACGGGTTCATGCCCCGGTCCGGGAAGATCCCACATGCCGCGGAGTGGCTAGGCCAGTGAGCCGTGGCCGCTGAGCCTGCGTGTCCGGAGCCTGTGTTCCGCAATGGGAGAGGCCACAACAGTGAGAGGCCCGCGTTCGGCAAAAAAAAAAAAAAAAAAAAAGGCCTACAGTCCTAGCAAATCAGTGGACCTGATTTGCAAAGAATTGTAATTATTTTTGTTGACCTGCCTGGTGGCTCAAAAAGCTTGCTCTTATCTCTACTAATTCAGAGCTCATCCAGTGCTACAGTTGCTACCAAAGCAGTATTTGTCAAAAACAGTCACAGTGCAGTGGTCCTCAAAATGTTTAGGTAGTCCCCTTTCTTTGGTATATGGTTGTCCACGTGAATTGCCATAGGTCTGATTATCCATTGTCCATATTCAATCTTTTTAAAAAATTATCATTTTATAGATTAACTAATACCCACATTGCTGCCCACCAATTGTATTTTTAGGAACCAACCACATAGCTTTCTGTGGGTCAAACTTCTCTGGCTGCTTGCTACTCATTTTCAATAATGATGGCTACTTTGCTTCTGATAATTAATGACTGCTACCTGACCTCTATTGTTTTGGGATCCTAGGATCCCCATCACTGCTAGGGAGCTCTGTTATTTTGTAGCTTTATTTACCTTCAGCCTTCAGTGTATGGAAGGCAGCTACCACTGGGCTTCTCAGTGATGCCTAGTGCCACCTCACCAGTACATTCCTTATTACTTTGGTAAATGGGGTACCACCTAGCTTGCCCATGGAACATAGATTCTGGGTTTTCAGGCCTTATGTAGGATATCCATTCTAGCACTGCCATTTTTATGAGCCGCCTTATTCCTGCCTTCATGATCTACTATGGAAATTCTAGCTTTTCTACCTCATTGACTATGAGTTAACATGTTTCCAAACTATTAAGAGTCATTGTAGTAGCATATTAACATAGTCTTCCTGAATCCTTGGCAGATGATTTATTCCTGTGTCCTGGGATAGGGTTTTTGTGCCAATAAACTCATCATCATCCAACTTCATGCCCTTCTCCCTTGATTCAGCATCCTTGGTGTCATTCATGTTAGTATGTGTTGGCTTGGCTCTGCAGTTAACCTTTACGTGTAGGTCCTTTCCACTCTTAGCTGAACCATAACTTCCCCTCTGTGATTTTTACTGAGAAAAATCTCACATGTTTAAACATGTGTCTGTGGTAACCAGGAGGGGAATTTTGAGTAGATCTTGAGGATAGCACTTGTTTTCTTTTAAGGCATTAACCTTTACAGAATCTTGAAGTCATAGGTAGGAAGCACTAACTGTTAATTGGAAATAGTGGCACACTAATAGTGGAAGACTCAAAGTCTACATTTTCTGGAGTTTCAAGGTTCTGAAATTCTTCAGCCCAGATGAGTCAAATTTATTGGGATTTTATTACTTATTTCTTGACCACATCAAGTAGGGAAAGTCTTATTCATGATGTATAGCTAAATGCAATGTTGCCTTGACTGTGAAAATTTCTTCTTATACACTCATTCACTTAAGATTTTTTTTCCTGTAATGCATCTATAATAGTAGATGCTGTGGTATCCTGCCCAGAGCCTCACTTCAGTGTTGAGTTGCTCATTTCTCAAGATGCTAGGAACGTTGGCTGCAGATGGCAACAACTACTTATCTTTCAGAGAATTGTCATCTGCTGAAGGTTACTGTCTCACACAAGATCAAGAAGTCTCTCTATAGACAGCCCTCATCCAATGACTGGTGATGTCTGAATACAAAAGTCTGGACCTCTTATTCAATTGAAAACATTTGTTTTTACATTTCATTTCTTTTTATTGAGATATAGTTGATATAACACTGTGTAAGTTTAAGATGCCCAGCGTGTTGATATGCTACATTTATATTTTGCAGTAGGATTACCCCCATAACATTAGCTAACACCTCCATCACATCACATAATTATCATTTCTTTTTTTGTAGGGAGAACATTTAAGACAAAGTCTCTTAGCAACTTTAAAGTATATGAGTATTGTGACTGTAATCACTATGCTGTGCCTTAATATAAGATAATAAGATCTCCAGAACTTACTTATCTTCTAACTGCAAGTTTGTACCAATTCTCTCCAATTCTCCCATGACTCAGCTCCTGGAAACCGCCTTTCTACCCTCTTGGATCTTTTTTCTTGGGTTCCAACTTTGTATTTCTTGGAGTCTGTTTTCTAACTTTTTTTTCCTTTGATTTTAATTTCAGTTTGTTTTGTTTCTGTGTAAGAGGTGTTGGTTTTTAGGAAGGATTTATTAGAAGTCATCTCCTTTAATGACTTTAAAACTTCTGTAGTTTTAAAATACCTGAATAATAGTCTGACATTTAGTGTAACATGTAGTCTAAAATAATATTCCCTCAGAACTGTGATGTCATTGACCCACTACCTTGCAGCAATTTTTGCCAGTGAATAATCAGTTGCCAATCTGGTTCTTTTTCCTTTGTTAGCAACTTGTTCATGCTTTCTGAAAAAAAATTCTTTTGCATCTTCTTTTTATTTCAGAGTTGAAATTTTCATAATGGTGTATGTTTGGGTGTGCTTATTGTCTGGTTGATTTTCTATAAGGATATGTATGAGTTGCAGGCAAGTGGATGATTCTACCACATGTTGGAATAAGAAGTGCCTTTCTGTGGGTGTCAGATCCTCTTTAGAAGATCTAAACCTCCCCAGAAAGATACCCTATTCATTAAAGAAAATCTCTGGTTTTGTATGAATTTCAGATACCACAGATTCTAATCTCTGTAGGAGGCTGAAGGACTTAAGAAGAACTTGGAAAAAGAAGTTTGACCCCATTATTCCAGCTACAGGCCTTTGATTAATTTCCGTAACTGCTTAATCATGGCACTCTTGCTTTCCAGACGGGCAAGCAAAGAGCTTGGGAAGCTCTCTTTAGTGCTCAGAAGATCTGCCCCCACATCACTTGTAGCCTTTTTCAGTGACTGTGTTCTGAGATCTGATATCCTCTATCCTAGTTTATTTTTAAGTATTATCCTATCCTCTTTTTGTTTTCTAGGTAATTGTAACATAGCTCCTCTAGTAATAAGAACCATACTTCTTCCATTTCTTAAGAGTCATGTATGTATGTTTACATATATGAACATTTTCTATCTCGTTTTGATTGGATTTGAGGAGGAGGTATAGCTAACCATTTTCTTGCTTTATCTCTTAAAATAGAAATTCACAAAATTATACATCTGGATTTTATTTTCTGATATGAATATTTTACTGTTTAACATTTATATAACATTTTGTATTTCATACTTAATATTTTAATAGTTTATTTTGTCTATTTCTACAATGAGCATAGAGCAAAGAGCAGTATATATTTACATGTAGAAAACTATAGGTGTGCAACAAAAACATGAGTCAGAAAATTTTTTAATTTCAGTTTTCACGGAATTACTATCTTTAGATTGGTTTAATGTCAAATGCTTGAATGAATCCTGCTGTTGCTATGCTTTAGTCATTTATAGACACATTTTTATGTGGACCAAAACCCATTAACTTTATAGTGCCATTGGGTCATTTGTATTGTTTAATAACTAACAATAATTACAAACATTTGCAAAATGTTTCACTAGCTTAATTATATTTTAACAGATTAATACCACATGCTCATACAATAAAATTATATGTAAGATTTGAAAAAGATGTTTGAAGTATAAAAGAGAAAGATGTCTGTTATGTTGTATAGATTAAAAAATAAAAATGGAAACAAATATGATTCCATTTTTCAAATCAAAGGGCTGTCTTATTTTTTTCCACATCCAGACTTCAAATATCTGCCTTGAATATTTTCTTCCCTCAAATATATTTAGATGATCTATGGTATGTTATGTGAATGTCTCCAATTATACACAACCTCTACTCTGTCTTATTTCAAAACATTTAATCTTTACTTTTCCATGGAATGTAAATTTATTTTCCTTTAGACCACTCTTTGAAGTACAATAACTACATCTCTTTAACAAATGCTGCTGCTGTCAACATATTTAGCAAAAGCAGTCAGGGCAGTTTGGTTTGTAACTTCATTTTTTATATTCTACAGTATTTAAAGACAAAGGCACAAAAAGATGTAAATCTATGTTAATGGGTATACAAAATATAAAAATGTAATTTGTGACAACAATAAAATAAAGTGAGGGGGCAGCCTGTAAAGGAGTATAACATTTTTGTAAGTGACTGAAGTTAAGTTGTTATCAATTTTAAATGAAGTTTTAAATTTTAGAAAGCAAGTCCTGATAAGGTGTATATGGTAAGTCCTAGAGTAAACTAAGAAAATAAAAATACAATAAAACATTAAAGGTATTAAAATGTTTGTTAGAAAATATTTGATTAATATAGAAAAGAAATAAAAGAGGAACAGAGGAACAAAGAAGACATGAAAGATACAGGAAAATAAAATGACAGATATAAATCCAGCTTTATCAACAATAACAGTAAGAGAGAATGGAGTAATAGGTCCAACCAAAAAGCAGAGATTGTCAGGCTGGATAAAAAAATAGCATACAACTATTTGGTGTGTACAGGATACACACTTTAGATTCAGAGGAACACATAGGTTAGAAATAAAAAGATGGGAAATGTATATCATGCAAACTAAGCATAAGAGAGATGGTATGACTAAACTAATATTAGACAAAATAGACTTAAAAAAATTTTATTGAAGTATAGTTGATTTACAATGTTGTGTTAATTTCTGCTGTACAGCAAAGTGATTCAGTTATAGACTTTCTTTCATATTTTTTCCATTATGATTTATCACCGGCTATTGAATACAGTTCCCTGTGCTATACAGTAGAACTTTATTGTTTATCCATCCTATATATACTAATTTTAATCTGCTAATCCCAAATTTCCAATCTGCCCCTCCCCCACCTCCCTTCTCCCTTGACAACCACAAGTCTGTTCTCTAAAACAGACTTTTAAACAAACAAAAATGACTAGATTTAAAGAAACACCTTCTATACTGATAAAGGATCAGTCCATCAAGAATATAGAACAATTAGAAAAATATGCACCTAACAACAGACTCTCAAAATATATGAAGCAAAAATAAAGGGTGAAATAAAGAATTTAGCAATAATACTTAGAGACTTTATACCTCACTTTTAATAGTGAGTAGAAAAACTAGACAAAAGCTGAATAGGGAAATAGAAGGCCTGAACAATGCTGTATACCAGCTAGACCAAACTGGCATAAATTGAGCACTCCTTCTAAAAAAACAAAAGTATATACATTTTTCTTAAGTGCATATGGAACATTCTCCAAGATAGACCATAATCTAGGGCATAAAACAAGCTTCAGTAAATTTAAAGGATTGAATTAATATGAAGTATGCTCTCCAACTAACATGGAATGTATTTAGAACTCAATAACAAGAGGAATTTTAGAAAATTTAAAAATATATAGAAATTAAGTTAACATTGGGTCAAAAATGCACAAGATAAATTACTTTAAGGTGAATGAAAATGAAACACAATAGACGAAAATTTATAGGGTGAATTCAAAGTAGTTACTAGGAAATTTAGAAATATAAATCTATATTAAGAAAAGAAAGATCTCAAGTCAACAATGTAGCCTTCCATCTTAACACACTGGAAGAACAAACTGAACCTAAAGCAAATAGAAGGAAGGAGATAGTGAAGATTAGAATGGAAATTAATTACACAGAGAATGGAAAAACAATAGAGAAAATTAACAAAACCAAAAGTTGGTACTATGAAAAGACCAAAAAAAACTGACAAATATTTAGCTAGGCATACTTAAAGAAAAAAAAAAGAAAGAAGAGTATATACTATATTCTAGTACTAATACATGCATTCAACCAGGATGCAGGGCCCAAGATCAATACTTCAAAATATACAGTATTTCTATATACTAGCAACAAAAAATTGAAATGAACTTAAGAAAACAACTTCATTTAAAACAACATCAAAAGAGTAAAATAATTAGGAGACATAAATTTAACAAAAGAAGTGTATAACTAGTACTCTGTAAACTATAAAATATTGCCAAAAGAAATTTTAAAACTCCTGAATAAGTGGAAAGACATCTGATGTTCATAAATCAGAAATCCTAATATTATAAAAATGTCATTACTCCCCAAATTGTTCTGTAGATACAGCACAATCCTTATCAAAATCCAAGCTTTATATTTTTTGCAGAAAATAACAAGCCGATCATAAAATTTAAGTGGAAATTCAAGAGACAGATTATCCAAAACAATTTTGAAAAAGAGCAAAGTTAGAGGATTAATACTTTGCAATTTCAAAACTTAGTGTAAGGCTAGATAGAATTGTGAGTCCAGAAATAAACCCAAACATCTAAGGTCATATGATTTTCTACAAGTGTACCAAGAACATTCAATGGGGAAAGAATAGTCAAGGAAAATGCAAACCATGTCCACACAAAAAACATGTACATCTTTATTGCAGGATTATTCATACCCCCACATGGAAATAACCCAAATGTCCATCAACTTTTGAATGAATAAATAAGATATGATATATTCATTAATGAAATGTAATTAGATAACAAAAGAATAAAGTACTGATGGATGATCCCAGAAAATTTTATGCTAAGTGAAAGAATTCTGGTCACAAAATATCACATATTGTATGATCCCATGTAAATGAAATGTTCGGGATAGGTAAATCTATAGGGACAGAAAGAAGAGTGGTGGTTGCCTACATCTGGAAGATTGGGATAAAAGGGGGAGTGATTGCTAAGGAACAAAAATTTATTTTTTGGTGTAATGGAAATGTTTTAAAATTGATTGTGGCAGTGGTTGCACAGCTCTGTGAACATAATAAAACCATGGAATTGTTCTTTTAAATGGTGAGTTATAAAGTGTATGTATTATATCTCAACAAAGCTATTACCAAAAAAGTCCCACTTTTTTGTTGTTACTTTTTTTTTTTTTTTTTTTGGCAGTACGCGGGCCTCTCACCGTTGCGGCCTCTCCCATTGCGGAGCACAGGCTCCGGATGCGCAGGCTCAGCGGCCATGGCCCACGGGCCCAGCCGCTCCGCGGCACGCGGGATCCTCCCGGACCGGGGCACGAACCCGCGTCCCCTGCATCGGCAGGCGGTCTCCCAACCACCGCGCCACCAGGGAAGCCCTGTTGTTACTTTTAAAGACAAAAAAGAACATTTATACAATTCGTCTGACCATTTTTCTTATTGGTCTTTTAATCTCCTAAATGTTAAGAAAAATTTTCAGGAAGATAGACTACTTAAATTTGAGATTTTGTATTTTACAACAAAAATAGTATTTTTATATGCTCTTGATTATATTTAAATTCTTTCTCTATGTGAAAATAAGTCTGTGATTCATATATGTAGCGGAATGTCAGAAAAAAAGATGTTTCCTCCTATCTCATAGTTTTACTCAGCTGACGTCTCATAGTTGAAATAAGTGGGTGACAAGTGCTCACACAATTTAAGGGGAGCACGAGGTTTCCAAAAGAGTTACTAAGATTAAAAAAAAAGTTCTGAAACATTAAACCCTTTATCCATCTCTTTCTTACATAAAAGAAGACTAGCGGTTCAGGGGCTGCTTTGAAGAGAATTCAATGATGAGAGAAAACTATGTCATTCAATCTCAGAAATCTGATCTTCTGTTCAGTTTGTTACCTACATGCTTATAATTTCTTAAAAGTTTTTAATATAGTTGTTTTGAGTGTTTTTATTTTGTTTTATATTTTGACCACTTAAGATTTAATTGGTATAAAGAGGGATAGGATTTTTCTTGGATTGATAATGTGAAAAGTGCAATTCCAGTTGACTGATGGAAGTTAGACACTGCTTCCTAATTCAGATTGTTACTGTTGAAAATACATTTTAACTGAAGAGAAGGGAACATTTCATTCAGGATATTAGCAGGAGTGAGTAGTAGTTGGGAAAGCAGGTAATCCCTAAAGCTGTTTCCATATCTGTTACTCTATTACATATTTATTCTCTAAGCATTTATTTGAGGCATGTTTTATTTTTGTTTTGTTTTATCATGCCCCAGAAATGAATATTGAAAAATTATTAATCTCTGACATAGTTTCATTTTCATACCATATAAATCAAAATCCCAATTAATAATACTATATTGCATATTTGAAAGTTGCTAAGAGAGTAGATCTTTGTAACTATGTATGGTGACAGATGCTAACTAGACTTACTGTGGTAATTTGTAATACATACAAATGTCAAATCAT
Source organism: Phocoena phocoena (assembly GCF_963924675.1). Lineage (NCBI taxonomy): Eukaryota > Metazoa > Chordata > Mammalia > Artiodactyla > Phocoenidae > Phocoena > Phocoena phocoena. The sequence goes on from NC_089234.1 coordinate 52,927,052, forward strand.
GTAAAAAAAATTTTAAAATCCAAAATAGGAAACACAAGGCACAATCAATTAAGATTTGAGAATAGTATAGTTACCAACAGATTAATTATAAAATAATGGGTGGATATAGGAGAACATCAAGGGTTAATACATAGTTGAAAATTATAGTAAAATATTTGACAAGATTAGCATATTCATAGCCAAGAAAAAAGACTTAATCCTAAATAAATGCAGCTGTTTTCTAAAGTTCTGGACAATAAATTTTAGATGGAATGCTGCAAACATTTCAACATCATATATAAGAATATGTTTTGCTTTTATTGTGTTAATTGATAGAAGAGAGCAGATTAAGTCTTGGGCTGCTAGTGAGCGTGGAGCTTCCTAAAGGTATACTAAAGGTTGTGAAATGTGTTATAGTAATATCAAAATATTCCCATTAATCTAGAAAGCACATTGAAAGAATGAATAAACAGAGATTGCCAAGCGTTTAAAGGGACTAGAAGACTTGCATCCAAGTAATGCATGAACATGAATATGCCTCAAGGACAATACATTACAGTAAAAACTAGGTCGTTTTGCCTTTGTTTTGTATACTGGGAAAAGTGTGATGGTGAAGAGGGAAAGTAGAACCAGTCTGAGGCATCTCCTGAGTGAACATTCTGGGTAGATCAGTCTTACAACGTCATTATATTTCCCCTATGTCCTACATCCATATGTTTGAGGACAGCTAATAAATGTACGCTTTTTTCAGCAGAAGAGCAGAAATTAGGAAGAGAAGAAAAGCTTGTTTCTCCTTTTACTCATTGTTTCTAGAGGCACCTTTGAAAGTAGTTGCTTCCCTTCTATGTTCCCAAATTCAACCACTGCTTCCTCTTTAGTGGACCATGTTGGGAGCTCCACTGTGATTTAAACCTAGCAGGGAGTGTTTTTCCTTCCCTGTTCTAGCACTGGCTGAGCAGAACCCTGAGTAGTGCAGAACCAGGACCCTGGTGGCACTAACTCCTTGCTTAACCACATTCTCCAGTTCTAGGAATGGGAGTGGCTTCTAATCTCTAGGTATCAGTCTGCTTGTTTGTTTTATTTATTCTTCTCTAACAAATTTATCCTTTTCTTTCACACACCTTTTAATAGCAGAGTAACTGATTCCCTTTATTTAGAGAGAGTTAAAATGTTTAAAAATTAAAAAACTGTGAGTTTCATTCTGTTATATTATTTTTGTGAATTGGATTCTGTCTGATCAACTAATTAATACAAAACTGAACAGCAAACACAAATCTAGCTGAGTAAGGAAAGAGTTAAGCTGATCAGAGTGTCTGGGTCATAGTTTATTTGCAGCTTCACTGAGAATTCTTCACTGAGAATTTAAAACTTCCCATTCTGGTCAAGATGATGTAAAAAGTCATGAGTGAGCTTTGAAGACGTAGGGCCCACCACATACTGGACATCTGACAATCGAGGCACCACATCCTTATTAGCTGCTTATGTATGATTGAGTGGTCACTTTCTTTTAAGCTCTTTTTCTTAATTAAATTTTCTATTTTTATATTATTGTAGATTCCATACAGTTGTAAGACATAATACAGAGAAATCTCATGTGCCCTTTGTCCACTTTCTTCTAATGATAACATCTTGCAAACTGTAGTACCATATCACAATCAGGGTATTGACATTGATACAATCCACTGATGTTGTTCAGATTTTCCCAGTTTTACCCATTGGGTTTATTTGTGGGTGCTTCATTCAGTGAAGTTTATCACATTTGTAGGTTTATGTATCCCAAAACGCTGTTGCAATATAACATATTTCCATCACCACAAGGACTCTTCGTCTTGCCCTTTTGTAACCACAATCACTTCCCTTCTGTGTCTACCCCTTCCTTAAACTCTGGCAACCACTGTTTGCCATTTTAATAATATTGTTTCAAGAATGTTATATACATGGAATAACAGTATTGTTAGCTTTTGGGAATGGTTTACTTCACTCAGCCTAGTTCCTCTGAAGTTCATCTAAGTGGCTGTGAGTATCAAGTGGTCATTCTTTTTTATTGCTGCGTAGTGTTCTGTGGTTTGGATGTACCACCATTTGTTTATTTGTTTACCTGCTGAAGGGCATCTGGGTGGTTTTGGTTTTTGGTTCTTAGGAACAAAGCTGTAGTGAACATTTGCGTGCAGGTTTTTGTATGAAAGTACATTTCCATTTCTCTGGGATAAATGCCCAAGAGTGCAATTGCTGTGTATATGGAGATCACGTTTCACTTTATTAGAAACTGCCAACCAAAATGTTGGAGAGGATGCAATGAAACTGTTCACTCATATACAGCTGGTGGGAATGTAAAAGGTCACAGCCACTCTGGAAAATAGTTTGGCAGTGTTTTTTTAACTTTTAAAAACTACTTGAAGCTAACTATATTGTGGCCTACTGCAGCCTTTGTTATACCATGGACCACACAGTTCTGCTCCTCTTTCTCTTCTCCAACTGAATGAGTGATGACCTGCTAGCCAGCTAGCTCTAACACATGTTTCTAACAATGCTGACATGATAGAGAGGAAATTGCTTGCAATGTGGATATACATTAACAAAGCAGTTTTCACAGATGTCTTTGAGGAATCTTTACAGATTACTGTGGCCATTGTTAATACGCAAGAGAAGAAAATGCTAAACCTTCTAAAACATGGGCTATTCATTATAAAATGATTTTGTGGCATAATGTTAGTGTGTATTTGAAAATGTTTTTAAGCAACAGAAAGAAAATGCTTTGCATCTGATGAAACAGAGAGGGTTATTAATGGAGACTGAAGAATATAGAAAACAGCTGCTTAAGGGAAAGCACTGCAAAGTGCTTAAACTAATTTTATCTGCATTCTTCAGTTGAATTCTGTAGTAAAAATGCAGTTTGCTAAAGGCAAACCCCTCCAATAAATATTTTGAAAAATATAACCTATAAAAAGACATAAAATTAATCAAAAGATTATATGCTATAAATATATTTATGAATTTATATAAATTTCATTGCCAGGATTATTATTATAGTTTTTGCAATTTACATTTCAACAAATGATGAGAAGGCATGTAAGCTAAGTCATTTATCCTAATGACAGATGTGGAATAAATGTCCTTAAAAGGTAAAAACATGCACATAGTAAAAGCATGTCATGAGAAGCAAATATTAACCCAATCCAAGACATATCATGAGAACCATTTGAATGCCTGAGATTTAAGCTGGAGAGAAAATTAAATTATGCCATATCTTTTCCCTTTTTATTCCAAAGGAAATATTCTTTCTAGACAAGTTTAAAATCAGATATAAGCAAAAGACTAATAGCAGTTCAGAGAAATATTAAGAATTGAGGAGTTTTGTTACATGCATTTTAAATAACATTATAGCAGAGACCTTAATATTTCCCTAAATCAATATGTTAAACAGTATTTTGAACAGCTACTTAATATTACATTAGTGGAATATATTCTAAATTAAATAAGCCTCAAGGGTTTATACTTTAGTTTACTTAAAATATTTTAATAACAGAAACACATTGCAGTAACCGTGTTTCACACAAGCGCACACATACATATACCTCATTCTGTCCTTGGGCACCTGTCTGATTATTGGTTGGAAAAACTCCTAGCATAACTAAAATGGCACTACCATTTTTTCATAATTAAATTTTGAGACACATTGCCTAATTCCTTTAAAGAAAAGTGTCCCAATTTCCATTCCAGCTGGCGTCATGTATTCCTGTTAGTGGGTTCACATCTAAATAATCACTGGATATTTGTTTAATAATCTGATAGGGAAAACTTATTTTAATTCTATCTCTTTAATTAGTATTAAAATTAAAAATTTTACTATGCTAATTGGACATTTTAATTTCTCTTTTTATAAAATTTGTCTAAATATTATTTCTCTAAAATGTCTTTATTGAGGTTTTATATTTTCAAATTTATAAAGGTTTTCCATATATAGTTCATGTCCTTGTAAACATTTTCCCAGTTTGTTATTGTACTCATGGTTGTTTCAGGCATAAAAATTCTTTAATCTTTCCATAGTAGAATTATATCTTTTTACTTTTTTTAATGTTTTGCTCTAGGAGTTATACTTAGAAGGCTATTTCAAAAAAAGAAGAAAAAAAAATACCTACAGTTATTTCTCTTCTAACTCCTTTGGTATCATGTTTTATATTTAAAATATTTCATTTTAAATTAGTTTTGGAAATGTTATGAAGAATTCTTTTCAGGTTTTATTAATTTAGACAAAGCTCATAGTTAATAAATTTACAAGTCATTTTCTCTTTTGATTAGATGTGTATTAAAATTATAAAATTTTGGTGGAGATAATATCTTTATAATTTGAATATTCACACTCAGGAACATTATTTCTCTCTAGGTTTTCATTCTTAAAATATATTTGTAGTTTTTTTTTTTTTTTTTTGCGGTACGTGGGCCTCTCACTGTTGTGGCCTCTCCCGTTGCGGAGCACAGGCTCCGGACGCGCAGGCTCAGCAGCCATGGCTCACGGGCCCAGCCGCTCCACGGCATGTGGGATCTTCCCAGACCGGGGCACGAACCCGTGTCCCCTGCATTGGCAGGCGGACTCTCAACCACTGCGCCACCAGGGAAGCCCCTGTAGTGTTTTTTTAATACTGTTTAGCTACATATGCATTTAGTTTGTTCTATTGTTATTTCCTATTTTCCCATTATAATTAAAATTCATTTTTTAAAACACCAACTTTTAATGTTTGCTTTTTTGCTTTATTTATTACATTATTCAATTTTTAAAAGTAGACAGAATATCATGTAATTTTCACCACTTTTACAGAGGCTCCAGACAGGATTGCTTATAAAGGACAAATATAATGAATTGACTTAATATGTAAAATCAAAAAGTCATCCTAAAATTTTATTTCTTTCTTCTTCCTTCCCATATATAAATATTGGTAGTTTAGTGATGTATAATAAAAAAGGAAGTTCTTTTGATATGCACAGGTTTTGTTTGAATCACTAGTATAATACTTATTGATTATGTGAATTTAGACAAATATTTTAACCTCCATGGGCTATTCATTATAAAATGCCCATGGAGGTTTAGAATAATACCCATAGGTTTAGAATAAGACACATAAGACAAGAGTAAGGATTAGATTAAAAAATTAAAGTATTGACTATAATATTTGATTTCTAGAAGACATTCTCTTGTGAAAGATTTCATCAACACCAAAATTATTATTTTTTTAATCTACTAACTATAGGCCAAGGGCTACCATTATTTATTTTTGACATACAAAAAAACTGTGCATAATTAATATATACAACTTAACGAGTTTGGATATAAATATATACCCATGAAACCATCACCACAGTCAATGCTGTAAATTATCCATCACCTCCAAAAGTTGCATCCGACTCTCTTACTTATTATTATTATATTATTATTTTGTGATAAGAATATTTACCATAATATCTATTCTCTTAACACATTTTTATCTATAGAATTCCAAATTGTTAAATAGCCACTGTGCTTACAGTAGATCTGTAGGACTTATTCATCTTATATAACTGAAACTTTGTACCCTTTGACTAGTATCTCTCCATTGGCCCCTCCTCCCAGCCTCTGGCAATCATCATTCCACTCTCTGCTTCTATGAGTTTGACTATTTAGATTCCCCATATAAGTGCTATCATGTGGTAATTGTCCTTCTGTGATTGGCTTATTTCAATTAGTATAATGTCCTCCAGGTTTATCCTGTTGGTTGCAAATGGCAAGATTTCATTTTTCTTTTAAGGCTGAATTCCATTGGTGTGTATATACCACATTTTCTTTATTTATCCACCGATTGACATTTAGGGTGCTCCATATTTGGCTCTTGTGAGTAATGCTGCTATGAACATGGGAGTGCAGATATCTCTTCAAAATCCTGACTTCTATTCCTTTGAATATATACCCAGAAGTGGGGTGGCTGGAATATATGGTAGTTCAATTTTTAATTTTAGAAGGAACCTCTGTACTGTTTTCCGTAGTGGCTGTACCAATTTACATTTCAAGTAGTAGTGTACCAGGATTTCCTTTTCTCCTCCTCCCTACCAACATTGTCATCTTTTTTTTTTTTGGTGTGGTACGCCGGCCTCGCGCTGTTGTGGCCTCTCCCGTTGCGGAGCACAGGCTCCAGATGCACAGGCTCAGCGGCCATGGCTCACGGGCCCAGCCGCTCCACGGCATGTGGGATCTTCCCGGACCGGGGCACGAGCCCATGTTCCCTGCATTGGCAGGTGGACTCTCAACCACTGCGCCACCAGGGAAGCCCTTTTTTTTTTTTTTTTTTTTTTTAGTAAGAGTCACCCTAACAGGTTTGAAGTGATATCTAATTTTGGCTTTGACTTGTATTTCCCTGATAATTAGTGGTGTTCAGCACCTTTTCATATACCTATTGACCATTTTATGTCTTCTTTGCTGAAATATCTATTCAATTCCTTTGCCCATTTTTAATTGAGTTATTTGTTTTTGTTGTTGTTGGGTTATAGGAGCCCCTTATGTAGTTCGGATATTAACCCTTTATCAGACATGGTTTGCAAATATTCCATTCCGTAGGTTGCCTTTCATTTTGTTGATTATTTCCTTTGTTATGCACAGACTTTTTAATTTGACATAATGATATTTGTCTATTTCTGTTGCTTATGAGAGTTTTTATATAAAAAAGTGCTAAATTTTGTCAGATTTTTTTTCTGTATCCGTAGATGATATAATTTTCTTTCATTCTGTTAATGTATTCAGTAGTATACCACATTCATTTTTTTGCATGTATTGAACTGTCCTTGTATCCCAGGGATAAATCTCACTTGGTGTTAGAGGTAATGGTGTATGATCCTTTAAATGTGCTGTTGAATTCAGTTTGCTAGTATTTTTTAAGGAGTTTTGCATCCATATTCATCATTGGTATTGGCTTCTAGTTTTATTTTCTTGTGGTGTCTTTGTGTGGCATTGGTATCAGGGTGATACTGGCTTCATAAAAAGAGTTTTGAAGTGTAAGTTCTTCTATTTTGGAGGAAGAGTTTAAGAAAGATTGTTATTTATTCTTTGTGAAATGTTTGATAAACTTCATCTAGAAGTCACCTGGTCCTGGGCTTTTTCTTGTTGGAACATTTTTGATTATTAATTTAATCTCCTTTTTTGTTATCTGTTCAGTCTTTCTGTTTCTTCTTAATTCAACCTTGGTAGGTTGTATGTTTCTTAAAATCATTAATTTTTTATAGATTTTCCAAAATATTAGTATGTAGTTTTTGTTTTTTTTGTTTGTTTTTTAATGTATTTATTTGTCTGTGCCGGGTCTTAGTTGCGGCATGTGAACTCTTAGTTGCAGCATGTGGGATTTAGTTCCCTGACCAGCGTGAACCCAGGCCCCCTGCATTGGGAGCATGGAGTCTTAGCCACTGGACCACCAGGGAAGTCCCCAGTATGTAGTTATTTATAGTACTCCTTTTGATGTTTTTTTAAAATTTCTTTGACATCAGTTGTAATGTCTCCTCTTCTGTATGTTTTTATTCATTTGAATCTTCACTCTTTTTTTCTTAGTTTAGCTAAGCATTTTTCAATCTTGTTTATGTTTTCAAGAATAAACCCTTAATTTTGTTTTTTTTTTCTGTTGCTTTACTATTCTTTGTTTATTGTCTGCTCTATTGTTTATTAATTTCTTCCTTCTCCTAACTTTTGGCTAAGTTTGTTCTTTTTCTAGTTCCTTGAAATGTAAAGGTTAGGTTGTTTATTTCAGATCTTTCTTTTTTTCTTAATGTAGGCGTTTATCACTAAAAACTTCCCTTTTAGAACTGCTTTTGCCATATCCCATGTTTTGCTATGTTGTAATTTTATTTTTATTTTCCTCAAGATATTTTCTAATTTTCTTTCTGATTTATTGTTTGACTCAATGGTTGTCCAAGAGCATGTTTTCTAATTTCCATCTATTTGTTAATTTTTCTGTTTTCCTTTTGTTGTTGATTTCTAGTTTTATTCCATTATAGTCTGAAAAGGTACTTAGAATAATGGCAATCTTCTTAAATTTATTAAGACATTTTTACATAGCATGTGATCTTTTCTGGAGAGTGTTCCATGGAGCTTGAGAAGAATGTGTATTCTGCTGCCATTGTGTGGAATGTTCTGTATATGTCTGTTATATTCATTTGACTTATTGTGTAGTTCAAGTCTGCTCTTATTTCCTTATTGATTTTATGTCTGATCTGTCTATTATTCTAAGTGGGACATTGAAGTCTTCCACTATTATTTTATTGCTGTCTATTTCTGCCTTCAGAACTGTTAAATTTTTTATGTATTTAGATGATCTGATGTTGGGTGCATAATATTTATGATTGTTATATCTTCTTGTTTAATTGACCCTTTTATAATTATGAGATGAATGTTTTTTATCTCTTGTGGCAGTTTTTGCCTTAAGGTCTATTTTGTCCGGTATAAATATAGCCACCCCTGGTTACTATTTATAAGTATAGCCACTCCCTTTTGGTTACTATTTGCACAGATTTTTTTAAGTCATCCTTTCACTTTCAACGTATTTGTGTCCTTAAATATAAAATTTGTGCCTTCTGCACAGTATATTGTTGAATCTGTTTTTTAAAAATCCATTCTGCCAATCTATGTCTTTTGTTTTGTTTTGTTTTGATTGGAGTGTTTAATCCACTTACATGTAGAGTAATTATTTACAGGCAATGACTTATAATCATTTTAAAAATTCTGTCTCTTTTGTAGTTCCCTGTTCTACTCCTCTGTTGCTATTTTGTTTTGTCATTTGATGCTATTTGTAGTCATATATTTTGATTATTTTCTCTGTCTCTTTTGTATCTTCTATATGTCTTTTCTTTGTGGTTGCCATGAGGCTTGCATAGCTTCTGATTGTTCTTATAGTCTATTTTGGGCTAACAGCTTCAGTCACAACCCAAACTCTGTGCTTTTATTCCCCCTTCCCTACACTTTATTTTGTTAATATGAGTATTTATTATTATATTGTGTGTCAATTGACCATTTTTTGTGGTTAGAGTTATTCTTAAAACTTTAGTCTTTTAACTTTTATACTAGTATTTAAAGCAATTTATGTACCGCTCTTACAGTATTGCATTATTGTCTGTTTGTTTATATATTTACCTTTACTTGTGAAATCTATAATTTAATATGCTATTGTATTGCTCTTTAGTGTCCTTACATTTCAACTTGAAAAGAAAAATCCCTTTAGCACTCCTTATATATTAGTTTTAGTGGTGATGAATTCCCTCAGTTTATGTTTGTCTGAGAAAGTCTGTATCATGCCTTCATTTTTTTTTTTTTTTTTTTTTTTTTGGTGGTACGGGGGCCTCTCACTGTTGTGGCCTCTCCCGTTGCGGCACACAGGCTCTGGATGCGCAGGCTCAGTGGCCATGGCTCACGGGCCTAGCCACTCCGTGGCTTGTGGGATCTTCCTGGACTGGGGCACGAACCTGTGTCCCTTGCATCGGCAGGTGGACTCTCAACCACTGCACCACCAGGGAAGCCCATGCCATCATTTTCAAAGGCTGGTTTTACCAGGTGTACTAATCTTGGTTGACAGTTTTTTTTCCCTTTCAGTTCTTTGAATATATCATTCCACTAATTCCAGACCTGCAAGATTTCTGCTTAGAAATTCACTAAATAGTTGTGGAGGGGTTTATATCGTATGTGACAAGACACTTTTGGTGCTTTCAAAAGTCTCTGTCATGATTTTGTGCAGTTTAATGATAACATGTTTCTGTGCAAAGCTCTTCAGGTTCTGTGTATTTGTGGTGTTCTAAACTTCATGAATTTGGATGTCCATTTCCCTCAAATTTTGGAATGTTTCAGTTATTATTTCTTTAAATAAGCTTTCTGCCCCTTTCTTTTTCTCTTCTTCTAGGACTTCCATAATGTGTATATTGATTTATTTGGTGATGTTACATAAATCACTCAGGTTTCCTTCACACTTTTCTCGTTCTTTTTTTCTTTTTGCTACTTTGGGCAATTTCAAATGATCTAGCTCTGAGTTCACTGATTTTTTCTTCAGCTTGATGAGGTCTGTTGTGGAAGTGCTCTTATGAATTTTTTACTTTAGTTATTGTGTACTTCAGTTCCAAAATCTGTTTTTGGTTATGTTTTGTCGTTTCTAACCCTTTGTTGAATTTCTTGCTTTGTTCATATATTGTTTTCCTGATTTCATTTAGTTATCTATCTGTGTTCTCTTGTAGCTCACTGAACTTCTTTAAGATGATTATTTTGAATTCTTTGTTGGGCAATTCATAGATCTCAGTTTTTATATGGTTGTTTATTAGAAATTTATTTTTTCCTTTGCTGGTGTCTATATTTCCTTAGTTTTTTGTGATTCTTGTAGCCTTGCATTGGTATCTGCACATTTGAAAAAGCAGCCACCTCTTCCCGTCTTTACAGACTGACTTAAACAGGGACAGCCTTTCATCAGCCAGCCCAGCTGAGATTCTGTATGGACACCTGATGGAGTCTCTGGGTCGGCTTGATTCCTGGATCTGCTGGGTGGGTTTTGAGCCTGGGCCTGCTGGTGCAAGTCTGGAGCATGTGTATGCAGAGGCAGAGGCCAGCCTGATGGCGGGGTACAGTATGGTAGCCGTGGAGCCCATGTCTAAGGGGGTGGGCGTGAAGCCTGGGCCGGTGGAGTGAGACTGTAGCTAAGCAGCACTGGAGCAAGTTGCAGTCCATTAAGGAGGGCTGGTCCTAGGGTTCCTAATGGAGTCAGACACTCATTTCATTTTCATTCCCTCACAGGAGAGCTCCTGAGCAGAGGGAATCTCTCAGTTCTTCACTGTAAGGGCTATGGGAAAAGGTTATAAGAGTAAAGTGAAGCTGTCTTTTCTACCCTCCTCAATGCACCTTTTCTCATTTGTGATCCACCTGAGTGTTGTAATCTCTCACCTGGATTCCTGAGCTCTCGTGAACTTATTTTGTTCCATGCATGGATGTCAACTTCTTTTCTGTGTGGGAAACTATACTCAACCCCCTTTTTTGTCATCTTGCTGATGACACTCCCTCCAAAATTATTAAGCACCTATTTTATGCAGTCATTGGTAGAGCAGGTTTCTCCATTAATGGATTTAAGCTCAAATATTAAAGGTGGCATGGGTGGAGAGGAGGAAAGAAAGGTCATAAGTATGCTAATTAATTCATTAATCAATATGATAGCTCATGAACTGAAGATAATGAGAAACATTACAAAAATAAGTGGGTAATATATTGAGAGAGACTGGAGTGGAGGTGGCTTGAGTTGCAGTAGGGAAGCGCAGTTCCTTCAGTGTGGCTCAACTTAGGTATGAAAAGACTGAGCAACAGCAGCCCAAGAAAAGGACGATCTGGTGAACATACAATCAGGACTCTTTAAAGGGTAGGAAGAAGAAAAACTTGACTCAAACAAAGTGAAGAAATGTGCAATTTAGCAGGACTTCTATTGAAAATCAAATTACCACAATAATAAGTTACCTGACATGCTTACAGTGAACGCAGAGGAACAACAATTCCAACTAGTTAGAGATAACGTAGAAGATGTGGAGAGCAAACAATCACATTGTAAGAGAGTTAACCCTAATTTTAAAAAAACTCATAAAATGTAAGAAATAAGAGGGAGGCTATTGTTTTAAAAAAAGTTGACTCTGTAATTCAAGAATATTATTTGTTCTAGAAAAAAATGTGACTCAGTATTATAGATAAGAAAAATACATTCTAGTTAAATTATTTAATTGTAAGTATTAAAGTAACGGGCACATGCAGAGGGGAAAAAAGTCATTTACCAGGAGAAAAAGTCAAGGTGGCATTAGAGTTCTCCACAAACATTCAATTCCAGAAGACAATTGTAAATTGTACAATATCCATAAAATTTGGAAGCAAAGAAGGGTGACCCAAGATAATAAATTAGAGCAAAGCTGTCTTTTGCATACATACTGGCAAGCAGCCCATGTTCTCAAACACTTACAAATTAGAGATAATCATATAATATACATATATATATATATATATATATATATATATATATATATAGAACTGCTTCTGGAGTAACAAGTACTTTATGAAGAAATTCAAGAAAATCAGGATTGAAGAAGTTGTGGTAATCAATAGGTTAGCCTTCAGTTTATATTGATATGAAACTAAGGCTAAGCAACCAAGAAAATATGTTTACAAAACAAAATATATATAAATCTTGGCAATGAAAGAATAATGATTTACTAAAATCTTTGAAATGTTAGTAAAGGGAATGTTGAAGGAAGGATAAGAATGCTAATTTGATAATATTTAAAAGAAGAGAGTAAGTAGATAGTCTCAAATTAAACTGTGGTTTATTTTAGTTAAAACAATGATGTTTGATAAAACTGTTTTTCTTTCTTAACTTTAGAGCATCACTTAGCTCTAAGTGACAATGATTTATCTCGTTTAGTGATCACTTTAGTTTTTTTTTTTTGTTTTTTTGCGGTACGTGAGCCTCTCACTGTTGTGGCCTCTCCCCTTGCGGAGCGCAGGCTCAGCGGCCACGGCTCACGGTCCCAGCTGCTCCGCGGCATGTGGGATCTTCCTGGACTGGGGCACGAACCCGCGTCCCCTGCATCGGCAGGCGGACTCTCAACCACTGTGCCACCAGGGAAGCCCTGATCACTTTAGTTTTACATCAGCGACAATTTTTTGTTTCTCTCAATTGGGCTAAAGCTGAATGTAAAACACTTTTCCAGAATTCTCTTTGTTGATCTTTCTATCCATGTGCATAGAGATAGACCTGAAATATTCTTCTCATAATACTGATGGTCATTTCTGGTCATAGGATTTGGGTTAATAGGGTGCTTTCATTTAATGTTATTTCAAATTATACTAAACATATATAATTTCAAAATATTAGGGCCAATTTCATTATAAATCAAACTATCAGTTTCTTTATTTTTTTCTTGCTCCTGAAGGTATTGCACTGATAACGACAGCCAGAAAGGTCAGCAGCCAATTTCCCCAGGTTCATTCTTCCTAGAGACGGAGTGCCAGCAATCATTCAATGGCTAGCTAGGAGTAGCAGGAAGTCTTTTTAGTAATATCCCCACACATCCATCAGAATTATTGGTGTGCTGATATGTCCCAGGAAATCTTGTTGCTCCTCAGTGATAACAAGGACTCTGGATATGTCAATCAGATCCTGTCATTGTAATTATTTCCCATATTGTCATAGCTGAGATGAAGCTGCAGCTCTACCACAATAAACATGTTATAATTAGTTCTGCTAACAGCATTTTGTAAAGAAGAGCTTATTGTTAAGTGAAATTTATTTTTGCATGGGTACCAAGTCATGCCTTCTCCATTTTGCCTGGCATTTCTTTGTTTATAATTGATAGGTGAACATTTACTAGTTTCATGTCTTTGGAATTAAAGAATCAATGGCAGATTTTCGGCTGTGTGGATGATTGATGTAATTCACAGCTTGGATTTGTATAGTGTAAGGAACAAGGAGTGTTTGTCACACGTACTCTGCAAACCCCTGTCACATGGATAGAGACATGGTAGGATGAAGAAGCATGTTGGGCATCTTAGATTCAGGAGTTCTTTATCTTGCATCCTAGGTCTTTGACTTATCTTGTAATCTTAAACAATTTACTCAATGTTTCTGAAACTCAATTCTAACTTTTAAAAAAGCATAAATAAAAGTGCAGAAGTGATTCTTTCATATATCAAACAACTTTTGTTTTGACTGTGCTTTTGAAAGGTTGAATTCCAGTTTCATTAAGAACATCATGACTAAGTATTTTAATTAAAGGTAGGAGTATATGATAGTGCTTCTTTATGTTGAATTTTAATGTCCACCTGGAAACTGTGATTTTTGTTTTAGAAAATGAATAAAAAGTTAAGAGACTGAACAGCTTTAAGGTACAATCCCTGTATCATATATTTGTTAAAATAGGAACACAGCAATGATTTAGGTAGACTCTTTTCTGATGATCAGTACATAAAGATACGTTGTCAGCATAGTATAGTATTTAGGCCACTAAATATCCATTAGCATTTTAATAAAATAAATAGTCCCTATTAATAAATAAAAGTGCTAGGATTATTTATTTCAAAATGCCAAAATAAACACAATGCTCACTAAAATATTTGGAAATACAAAGATGACAGATAAAAAACAGAAAAGCACATTTCCAAACCCTGTTGTCTGGACTAGATGTCGCAGCTGTGGCAGAGCCTCAAAGACTATACCAGAACCTGAACTCTAACCCTTTCCATTTTCCTTACCCTTCCCCATGAGCTCCAAATTGGTGGCTGGAAAGGGGCAGCAGTACTTAATCTGTAATTCCTAATGTCACAGGATGCAGAACAGCTGACCCAGTGAGTGATTTTTCCTAAGTCTGAATTTACAGGTTCCAAGCTAGAGGCAGACTGCTCCTCACTGGGGGTTGCTTGCTTAGTCAGGGAGCATCCCCAGATGCAGCAGTTTGCACTGTACCTGAAAACACCGCAGAGTTTACTCACAGAATATGCACAGTCCCTTTAATCCTGGAACAGAACTTCACTGAAATATTTTGCAAAGTATCTGTCCTTCAACAGGTGACAGAATACTAGTAGTACTTTTGTCCTTTGGTGATCCTAGATCACCTTTAACAGGATCACCATATGATCTATATTTTTAAATAAAATAATCCATCAAATCATCTTTCAGCCTTGTGAAGAATCTTCATGGTATTGAATAAAATCAGAGACTGAGTCACGAGATGAGAAAAGCTGAAGTTCTGTGTTACACAAACTTCAAAATCCTATAATTCCTGTGTTATAAGATTGCAAACACCAGAGTCTTTGACAAGAATAATATAGGCAATGCAAGGAGCAAGTCAAACAAAAATGGATATGCATACTACACTTTTGGAGATGACCCATTCCTCCAGAAACAAAATGTTCTGTATCATGTCAATCAACAAGGTAAAGTGAAAGTATCATTAGGCTGAAAGAAATAGGATGCTGAAGTTCTGGTAGTAGCAGGTCCACTGGTTACTGGCAGTATATCTTTGGCTCTAATTTCATAGTCCTAAATTTCCCCATTGTTTAGATGAGAGATTATTAGAGTTTTCAAGTAGGAAAAGTTATAATCTTTAGGGAATGGAGGCAAAATTCATTTTTTGCTCAATTTGAGATTCCTTTTCTTTTTACCATTATTACTTAAAAATTAGACAATCACTCAATCAGCTTCTCACTGGAACTGAGGACATTTAGATCAGATATGTAAAATGATAGTCTTTCAGGCTTCCCTGGTGGCTCATTGGTTAAGAATCCGCCTGCCAATGCAGGGGACACGTGTTCGGGCTCTGGCCCGGGAAGATCGCACATGCTGCGGAGCAGCAAAGCCTGTGCGCCACAACTACTGAAGCCCCTACACCTAGAGCCCGTGCTCCACAACAAGAGAAGCCACCGCAATGAGAAGCCTGCGCACCACAGCAAAGAGTAGCCCCTGCTTGCTGCAACTAAAGAAAGCCCACATGCAGCAACAAAGACCCAATGCAGCCATAAATAAACAAACAAACAAACAAATAAAGAAATTTATATTAAAAAAAAAACGATAGTCTTTCCAAAAGAATGCCAAAGCAGCCAGAGGAGTTGTACAGAAAATACTGCATGCCTAGCATAAAGTAAGGCTTATGCTGAAACCCTGGTAACTTGGTTTACTCCTCTCTTTTTTTCTTGCATGCAAAACATCAGCATAGTTCGTTGGCTGTACCCTTACGATGCATCCAGGCTTCAGGCACTTCTGACTACTCTCACCATCCCACCTCAGTCCATGACCTATCATTTCTTGCCTGGATTCTTAGCATTGTTGGTGTCCCTGCTTCCACCTTTCTCCCCAACAGTCTAATATTAACACAATAGCCAGAGCCTTCCTTTAAAAGCAAAAGGTGTTACTTCTTCGATCAGAATCCCTCAGCAATTTCCAGTCTTACCCCAAATGAAAGCTAAGGTCCTTACATTGACCTCACTGCCCCCTTGTTAGTTAACGCTATTTCTTCTACATCTCTGAACTCAACTCCTACCTCTCCCACTTCCATAAACTTTGCTTCAGCCACACTGGACACTGATTCGTCAACACGCCAAGCATCCTTTAACCTCTAGAAATGTTCACTTGATGTTTTCTCTGTTTGAACCTATTCTTCTAAATACAATTGTGATTTGTCACTCATCTGCTTTAAGGCTGTGTTCAGATGTCACTTTATGGACATACATGTAGTGGTGGCGGCCAGGAAGGAGTGAGGGGCTTTCTATAATTACCTCAAAAGAAATAGCAACTTTCTACCATTTCTGTCAATATCTATCATCATTTCTGTCTTTATAGCATATACAGTCATCATTACATATTATCTTCATAATATATTTTGTCTACCTTTCCTCTCTAAGCTGAAAGGATCTTCTTTTGGTTTTACTCTCTGGTGTATTTTTAATGCTTATATAGTATCTAGCATGGAGCAGATGCCCAATAATGTCTACTGAACGAATGAACCCACTTGGGATTGACATGTACACACTGCTGTATTTAAAATAGATAACCAACAAGGATCTACTGTGTAGCACAGGGAACACTGCTCAATATTCTGTAATAACCTAAATAGTAAAAAAAATTGAAAAAGAATAGGTACATGTATATGTATAACTGAATCACTTTGCTGTACCCCTGAAACTAACACAACATTGTTAATCAACTATGCTCCAGTAGAAAATAAAAATTAAAAAAATGAGAGGTACTAGGTGATGCATCCACTCCAGTCTGCTAGCCAGGGTTCTCCCTGTCATATGTCCCTTCTCTTCTTTAAGAAAAAGCTACTCTCATACCAGAATCACAACCTCCAGGAATTACTTTCAGGATAGAGCAGAATTCTTAGAGTTTATATTGATAACCCATTTATTATTGTAAACCAGCTGTCAATGGATTCTGATAAGTTCTTCTTCCTTGTATTCCATCATGTATATCCAGTGCAAACTCCTTCTATATTCTTTACCCCAACAAAACTCTCCACTAATTTACTCCTTCCTGAACCCTTCTGTTAGTGTTTCTCTTTCATGATTGTCACACTGCTCTGTGTTCTCAGCCTACTTACTGATTGGTCTTCTTATCACCTATTTGTTTTTGCTGAAGACACTGTTTCTCTCCAGTTTCCTCAAATGTGTCTGGTGTATTTTCTCATGTCCTATAAAGCAAGACTGAGGGAGCTTATCTTTCCTTTCCTTGTCCTTTTGTCTGACATTACCACTAGAAAATCATATCTCTTACATCATGTCCAACTTACAAGTCACACCATTTTATTTATGTTATATTAAATCAGTACTATATTTCTTTCCTTTGTGGTTTCTATCAAAAATGTAATTGTTTTATTAATTTTTATATAATTGCATTATTTCTCCTTGGATGTATATGACATACTGTAGGATTTAATAACTGTTTTATGAGATAATGACTTTTTATTTTTTTAAAAAATGCTTTGTGTTACTTTGAAGTTAATACTGTGAAACAACACTCTCCTTTGCAATATTGTAATTTATAAGAAACATATATTTGGTCATTCAGTTGAGAAGAATATATTTCTGATATATATTTGGTCTTTGTCCGTGGTTCCTGGCTTGCAGCTCCCAAAAACCTATGTTCAAACCCCCCAGATGGGATCTCCACATCTTTCAGAAATGTAATATATGTTCCTAAATTATTTAACTCTCCCTTTATCTGCAACAGCTGTTTCCAAACTTTACTTTTAGTTAATAGTTATTTTTAATCTGAGAGTTCAATCATCATTTGCTTGAGAAAGCTCTTACTGGTTCCCCCTGGATTAATTTCCCTTGACATATATTCTCATAGCACCTTCAGTTTTTCTTTGTGGCTTAACTTATCACCCTATTGATTACTTGTTCAATGTTTAACTTTCCCATAAAAATTAAATCTCCATAAAGAATGGTTATTATATTTACCTATTTCATAGTTGTACCTTTAGTCCCAATACAGCTTTTTCTCATAGCACGTTTTCAAAAATATTTCTCTGCAATCAAAGACAATTTTCCTTTACAACAGAAACAAGAAAGGATGAAAATGGCATCTTCTTCTCTCAACCTAATTGTCCTTTTAATCCTCAAAATCCATTGTCATCCAATTCATTAGTCAGGACGGTTTGCTCAGAGTAACCTACACTCATTGACCCTACTGTGATGTTAACACAGGCCTGTAATGAACTAAATGCATAAACTCCTCTTCCTATTTTAACCCATTCCTGCCTTCAGACTCAGTTCAAGACTTCGTTGTCCTAAGAAGAGGAAGAACAATATAGGAGGAATATTACAGTCTTGAAGGCAGATTAACTATGTTTCTAAACCCATCTCTTCAACTTAATGGCTATGAACTTTGGAAATTTGTAATATATTGAGCCTCACAATTCTTACCCTTGTCCTGTATATAATTACAAAATCTGCCTTAATGTATTTTGTGAAGGCTTTTAAACAATACGTGCTGAAAGTGCCTGATAATTATGACATAACACTCAATATCTGTTAAATCTCCCTAGTGGAATAGGGATCTTTTCCTCTCCTCTTCTGACTTCCTTGTTTTAGCTCAATGCTGGGGGAATATCTGCTCATAAGATTAGCCCCTCTGTTTTGGAGGGCAGTTAATTTGATTGGAAAATTTTCTGGGCTAAAGTCAACTAAGGGCTGTGTATGTATGTATGTATTTATTTATGTTTACTGTGTTAAAGGAGGGAGTAGGCTCTGCTCTTCCTCTTCCAATTTTAGTTTTCTGTTATATGTGCACTCTGGACAGTCTGTGTTCTGAAGCCAGCAATGCCATATTTGCTCATGTAATAGGTGGATTTACAGAATGCTCCATAGTCGCAACTGTTCTGAATTAAAGTAGGGCTCAAGAACCTTCTCTCAGGCTCGCAGGCCAAGGCTAGATGTGCCTGGCATTCTAGCTATGTGCTGATTTTTATTGTGGTATAGCTATTTTTCAGTTGAAGCTTTATTATAATATGTTCATTTTCATTAAAGCTCTTAGCAAGTTTTTGTTTAGAGCTTCAGTTACTTTTTTAGTTCATTTTGGAGTTAGAAAGATTTGGGTTCAAAGCCTAATTATTTTTATTCTTATTTCTGTGAGGAATTTTTTAGGCTTATTGACTATATCACTTATCCCATCTATGAAATGAGGAACATTACATCCATATCTAGGAAGGTTTTTAATCACAGTTTCAATTTCAGTGCTTGTGATTGGTCTGTTTATATTTTCTATTTCTTCCTGGTTCAGTCTCAGAAGGTTGTGCTTTTCTGTGAATTTGTCCATTTCTTCAGGGTTGTCCATTTTATTGACATATAGTTGCTTGTAGTAATCTCTCAATATCCTTTTTATTGGATATAGTTGCTTGTAGTAATCTCTCATGATCCTTTGTATTTCTGCAGTGTCAGTTGTTACTTCTCCGTTTTCATTTCTAATTCTGTTGATTTGAGTCTTCTCCCTTTTTTTCTTGATGAGTCTGGCTAATGGTTTATCAATTTTGTTTATCTTCTCAAAGTACCAGCTTTTAGTTTTATTGATCTTTGCTATCGTTTCCTTCATTTCTTTTTCATTTATTTCTGATCTAATCTTTATGATTTCTTTCCTTCTGCTAACTTTGGGGTTTTTTTTGTTCTTTCTCTAATTGCTTTAGGTGTAACGTTAGGTTGTTTATATGAGATGTTTCTTGTTTCTAGAGGTAGGATTGTATTGCTGTAAAACTTCCCTCTTAGAACTGCTTTTGCTGCATCCCATAGGTTTGGGGTTGTCGTGTTTTCATTGTCGTTTGTTTCTAGGTATTTTTTAATTTCCTCTTTGATTTCCTCAGTGATCTCTTGGTTATTTAGTAGTGTATTGTTCAGCCTCCATGTGTTTGTATTTTTTACAGTTTTTTTCCTGTAATTGATATATAGTCTCATAGCATTGTGGTCAGAAAAGGTACTTGATATGATTTCACTTTTCTTAAATTTACCAAGGCTTGATTTGTGACCCAAGATATGATCTGTCCTGGAGAATGTTCCATGAGTACTTGAGAAGAAAGTGTATTCTGTTGTTTTGGGATGGAATGTTCTATAAATATCAGTTAAATCCATCTTGTTTAATGTAGCATTTAAAGCTTGTGTTTTCTTATTTGTTTTCATTTTGGATGATCAGTCCATTGGTGAAAGTGGGGAAACATAGTCCCTACTATGTTTGTGTTACTGTTGATTACCCCTTTTATGGCTGTTAGCATTTGCCTTATGTATTGAGGTGCTCCTATGTTGGGTGCATAAATGTTTACAATTGTTGTATCTTCTTCTTGGATTGATCCCTTGATCGTTATGTAGTGTCCTTCTTTTTCTCTTGTAATAGTCTTTGTTTTAAAGTCTATTTTGTCTGATAATGAGAATTGCTACTCCAGCTTTCTTTTGATTTCCATTTGCATGGAATATCTTTTTCCATCCCCTCACTTTCAGTCTGTATGTGTCCCTAGGTCTGAAGTGTGTCTCTTGAAGACAGCATATATACGGGTCTTATTTTTGTATCCATTTAGCCAGTCTAAATAGCATTTAATGCATTTACCGTTAAGGTAATTATTGCATTATTTAATGCATTTATTAAATGCATTATTTAATGCATTTACCGTTAAGGTAAGGTAATTATTGATATGTATGTTCCTATTACCATCTTCTTAACGGTTTTGGGTTTGTTATTGTAGGTCTTTTCCTTCTCTTGTGTTTCCTGCCTAGAGAAGTTCCTTTAGCATTTATTGTAAAGCGGGTTTGGTGGTGCTAAATTCTCTTAGCTTTTGCTTTTCTGTAAAGGTTTTAATTTCTCTCTCAAATCTGAATGAGATCCTTGTTGGGTAGAGAAAATCTTGATTGTAGGTTTTTCCCTTTCATCACTTTAAAGATGTCCTGCTGCTCCCTTCTGTCTTGCAGAGTTTCTGTTGAAAGATTAGATGTTAACCTTATGGGGATTCCCTTGTATGTTATTTGTTGCTTTTCCTTGCTGCTTTTAATGTTGTTTCTTTGCATTTAATTTTTGATAGTTTGATTTATGTGTTTTGGCATGTTTCTCTTTGCATTTATCCTGTATGGGACTCTCTGCGCTTCCTAGACTTGATTGACTATTTCCTTTCCCATATTAGGGAAGTTTTCAACTATAATCTCTTCACATATTTTCTGAGTCCCTTTTTTTTTCCTCTTCTTCTACTGGGACCCCTATAAATAAAACGTTGGTGTGTTTACTGTTGTCCCAGAGGTCTCTGAGACTGTCCTGAATTGTTTTCATTCTTTTTTCATTATTCTGCTCTGCAGTAATTATTTCCAATATTTTATGTTCCGGGTCACTTAGCCGTTCTTCTGCATCAGTTATTCTGCTATTGATTCCTTGTAGAGAATTTTTAATCTCATTTATTGTGTTGTTCATCATTGTTTGTTTGCTCTTTAGTTCTTCTAGGTCCTTGTTAAGTGTTTCTTGTATTTTCTTCATACTATCTCCAAGATTTTGGATCATCTTTACTGTCACTATTCTCAATTCTTTTTCAGGTAGACTGCCTATTTCCTCTTCATTTGTTAGGTCTGGTGGGTTTTTACCTTTCTCCTTCATCTGCTGCGTATTTCTCTGTCTTCTCGTTTAGCTTAACTTACTGTGTTTAGGGTCTCCTTTTCACAGGCGCATGTTCGTAGTTCCCACTGTTTTTGGTGTCTGCCCCCTGTTCGTAAGGTTTTTTCAGTGGGTTGTGTAGGCTTCCTGGTGGAGGGGACTGGTGCCTGTGTTCTGGTGGATGAGGCTCGATCTTGTCTTTCTGGTGGGCAGGACCGTGTCTAGTAGTGTGTTTTGGCGTGTCTGTGACCTTATTATGATTTTAAACAGCCTCTCTGCTCATGGGTGGAGTTGTGTTCCTGTCTTGCTAGTTGTTTGGCATGGGGCATCCAGCACTGGAGTTTGCTGGCCATTGTGAGGAGTTCGGTGTTAGCGTTGAGATGGAGATCCTCTGGAGAGCTCTTGCCGATTGATATTATGTGGGGCCGGGAGGTCTCTGGTGGTCCAACGTCCTGAGCTTAGCTCTCCCATCTCAGAGGCTCAGGCCTGACACCAGGCCGGAGCACCACGACCCTGTCAGCCACATGGCTCAGAAGAAAAGGGAGAAAAAAAAAGAAAATAAGAAAGAAAAAGTAAATAAATAAGTTAAAATAAATAATCCCTAAAATAAATAAAGTTATTAAAATAAAATTATTAAAAGTAAAAAAAAAAATTAAGTAATTAAGAAAAAAAAGAAAGAAGAGAGCAACCAAACCAAAAAACAAATCTACCAGTGATAACAAGCACTAAAAAACTATACTAAAAAAAAAATTAAAAATCAACCAAAAAATAAACCAAGACAGAATCTTAGGACAAATGGTGAAAGCAAAGCTATACAGACAAAATCACACAAAAATGCATGCATATACACACTCACAAAAAGAGAAAAAAAATATGTATATATATATATATTTTACATATATATATTAAAAAAAAGGAGAGCAAACAAATCAATAAACAAATCTGCCAGTGATAATAAACTCTAAATACTAAGTTAAGATAAATGTAAAACTAGAAACAAATTAGATGCAGAAAGCAAACCCCAAGTCTTAAGTTGCTCCCAAAGTCCACTGCCTCAATTTTGGGATGATTCGTCGTCTATTCAGGTATTCCACAGGTGCAGGGTACATAAAGTTGATTATGGAGATTTAATCCTCTGTTCCTGAGGCTGCTGGGAGAAATTTCCCTTCCTCTTCTTTGTTCACACAGCTCCTGGGGTTCAGCTTTGGATTTGGCCCTGCCTCTGCCTGTAAGTCACCGGAGGGCATCTGTTCCCTGCCCAGACAGGACCAGGTTAAAGTAGCAGCTGACTGGGGGCTCTGGCTCACTTAGGCTTTGGGGAGGGAGGGGTATGGAATGCGTGGTGAGTGTGTGGCAGCAGAGGCCAGAATGATGTTGTACCAGCCTGAGGTGTGCCTGTGTTCTCCCAGGGAACGTGTCCCTGAGTCATGGGACCCTGGCAGTAGCGGGCTGCACAGGCTCCTAGGAGGGGAGGTGTGGATAGTGACCTGTGCTTG
The DNA here is from genome assembly GCF_963924675.1 of Phocoena phocoena. Classification (NCBI taxonomy): domain Eukaryota; kingdom Metazoa; phylum Chordata; class Mammalia; order Artiodactyla; family Phocoenidae; genus Phocoena; species Phocoena phocoena. The sequence goes on from NC_089234.1 coordinate 52,950,150, forward strand.
CACACAGGCTTCTTGGTGGCTGCAGGAGCAGCCATAGCATTTCATGCCCATTTCTGGTGTCCGCGCTGATAGCCGCAGCTTGTGCCCGTCTCTGGAGCTCTTTTCAGTGGTGCTCTGAATCCTCTCTCCTCACACACCCTGAAACAATGGTCTCTTGCTTCTTCGGCAGGTCCAGACTTTTTCCTGGACTCCTTCCCAGCTAGCTGTGGTGCACTAGCCCCCTTCAGGCTGTGTAATCGCAGCCAACCCTAGTCCTCTCCCTGGGGTCTGACCTCCGAAGCTGGAGCCTCAGTTCCCATCCCCTTCTTGGCTGGTGAGTGCTGGTTGGCACCGATCCTCTGTGCGGGTATCTGTCCTCTTTGCACTCTGCACCCCTGTTGCAGTGCTCTCTTCCGTGGTTCTGAAGCTTTCCCCTGACGACCCCCTGTCTCCACCGGTGAAAGGGCTTCTTAGTGTGTGGAAACCTTTCTTCCTTCACAGCTCCCTCCCAGAGGTGCAGATCTCATCTCTATTCTTTTGTCTCTGTTTTTTCTTTTTTCCTTTTGCCCTACCCAGGTACGTGGGGTGTTTCTTGCCTTTTGGGAAGTCTGAGGTCTTCGACCAGCATTCAGTAGGTGTTCCGTAGGAGTTGTTCCACATGTAGATGTATTTCTGATGTATTTGTGGGGAGGAAGGTGATCTCCACGTGCTACTCTTCCGCCATCTTGAAGGTCCCTAGGCTGATCAAGTATTTATTCTTTTTTTTTTAACATCTTTATTTGAGTATAATTGCTTTGCAATGGTGTGTTAGTTTCTGCTTTATAACAAAGTGAATCAGCTATACATATACATATAACCGCATATCTCCTCCCTCTTGCGTCTCACTTCCACCCTCCTTATCCCACCCCTCTAGGTGGACACAAAGCACCGAGCTGATCTCCCTATGCTGTGCGGCTGCTTCCCACTAGCTATTTTACATTTTGTAGTGTATGTATGTCCACATGCATTTAATCTTAAATGTGGGGAAAAATGAAAAGAATGTCACATTAGTGTGGGAAGAAACGAAGTCAGCTAGCCACTTGGTGCTCGTAGGTAATATATCTATGACAAAACCTCACAGAAAGGTCTGAAATATACAAAAAGAAGACAAATGCCAGGGAAATACTAAACAAAATATAATAAAGTGTTGTGTGGGTATATTAATGTTAGACAAAAAAGAATTTAAGGCAGAAACAGTTTAAAAAGGACACTACAAAATAATGGAGTTTATAAATCAAAATTAAGAAGTCACATATGTAGCTAATAATATTAGACAGCAGTGTGATACACAAAGCAAATTTTCAGTGTTGCTGTCAGTTGTAATAAGCCTTCAATCACAGAGTTTGAACTAGCTATAATATCTTACAAATATAGAACATCTAGACAACACTTAGTACAATTAAGAATGATTTAAAAAATAGTGAGCGATTATGTTTTCCACCAAGCTTGATTATATATGTATATGTATACTCATATGTATGTGTATATTTATTATGAATATATGTATACATATGCAATGTGTATATGTATGTGTGTAGTACAAATCCAAAACAGATAATTAACATTCTTTTCATTCACTGCATGATCAAATGTAAATTTAAAAAGTAAAATTGTCAAGCCAACATATTACAATGTAATGAATTTCCAAGAAGTGATATCAGAAAGGTATATGCTCCTGTTGATCATAATTGTACATAATTCATCCAGTAATATCATACATTTTACATGTACAGTGAAAATATACATAACAAAAGGCATGCAAAAACATTAATATTTTATTAATTTATAATTAATTCATTTATTTGTTTTTGGCTGCATTGGATCTTCATTGTGGCATGCAGACTTTCTGTATTTGTGGCGAGCGGGGGCTACTCTTCTTTGCAGTGTGCAGGCTTCTCATTGCGGTGGCTTCTCATTGTGGAGCACGGGGCTCTAGGTGTGGGGGCTTTAGTAGTTGTGGCTCATGGGCTCTAGAGTACAGGCTCAGTAGTTGTGGTGCCCGGGCTTAGTTGCTCTGCGGCATGTGGTATCTTCCCAGACCAGGGCTCGAACCTGTGTCCCTGGCATTGGCAGGAAGATTCTTTACCACTGCACCACCAGGGAAGTCTTTAATTTATAATACTATAAATTTAAAAGTATTGCACAAACCAATTTACAATTATATATATATACTTAATTGATAGCGAATTATTACACTTGAAAACTTAAGGGCTTCAGCGAAGTAGTATTTAAAATGAAGTTATTGGGCTTCCCTGGTGGTTCAGTGGTTGGGGGTCCGCCTGCCAATGCAGGGGACACGGGTTCGAGCCCTGGTCTGGGAGGATCCCACGTGCTGCGGAGCAACTAAGCCCGTGCACCACAACTACTGGAGCCCGTGCTCCACAGTGGGGAGAGGCCGCCGCAGTGAGAAGCCAGTGCACCGCAATGAAGAGCCCCCTCTCTCTGCAGCTGGGGAGAGCCCGGGTGCAGCAGCGAAGACTCAACGCAGCCAAAAATAAATAAATAACTTTATTAAAAAAAAAAAATTAAGTTATTATTTGAAAAGACATGTGTTGATAAAACAGTTATTTAAAAGGAATATTATAACAAACCTAAGAAAGATAGAATGGAGAATATAAAAGTATGTGCATAATTAATAAAATAGAAAAAAATAAAAAATAGGAAAGGTAAAACTGAAAGAGGTTTATTTTTGAGACTAGTCTCATCTTCCCCCACCTCACTCCAACAAATCAACATCCTACAAAACTTAAAAAATAAGAGAAAGATCTCAGATTGTTTGAAGTAATTCAATGGACATAGCTATGGTAAAAGTAAGGCTTTTTAAAATAATAAGAGGATAATACAAATAAAAGAATGTCAATAAATTTTGAAGAGATATATTATTAAAATGAACTAAAGAAGAGATAGAAATTCTGAATGAATAAAAAATGACATTAGCATTGTAATCAGAATTATTCCTTCCAAAAGGCCACTAGATGGCTTTATATACAAGTTTGAGCAAACCTTCAAAGAATAAATAAACCCCATGTTATACAAACTCAGAGAATAATGAAACAAGATTCTAATTAAAACTTTATGAGGTTAATATAAACTGGATATTTTATTTGGAAAAGTACACTTCATAAAATATGAATTCCTGTCACCTATAAAATATTTGGAATCATAAGTCAAATTCAGCAATGTAAGAAATGTATATACAGGAAAAGTCGATACTTAGACATCAGAAAATCTTAGTACCAAACATTACACTGAGCCATAAAAGGGTGATAATCTTATGATAGCCTCAATATCTATATATTATCTTTCTGTCTATTTATCTATCATCTATCAACCTACCTACCTAAGAGTTGAATAGTGGTTAATATCTAATATATGCTATATTATCTAGTAAATATGTGTAACTATATGATAATTTTTAGAAAACATTCAGCCCTCTATGATAAATTGTTTTTCTGGGGAATTGCTAACATGTCTCATGGATAACAGCAAGCGGCAACAGAAACATTCTTGCATATCTAGAGCAAGATAAGGCTGTTTCATATCATTGCCCCTGTAGTAAGCTAGAAAATACAATGGGAGGCTTAAAACGTTGAAATATAAAACAAAAAAGTCATAATTTACAAAATACTACCCATGTATGAATAACCCAAAAGTTATTGTAAACTATTAAAACAGAGTCCAACATGGAGGCTGGATAAAATATTAACAGGTAAAATATATTTCCTCCTTTTCTATTAATATTTTATAAAATAGCTCAGAATATCAAGTGGAAAAAAATAGTATGAGTATATTTTAGCCATCCTGTATCATAAAACTTTGATAAAATATTTGTATCTGCTTACTCCTTCCTGATCACACCAACATTCTTTCCTAAAGAGTCAAACACTTATTTTGAAAGAAGACTGCCATAGTCACACATTTTTAAGATTTTAATATGTATGTTTTTCATTTAACCAATATATGTTATTACTTTGAATGTGTTAAATGCTAATATACAGAATATTGTTGCCATCAACATGCTTTTTATTTGTCTTCTGTTTAGATACCCATCCATGTTGTGATACTTTAGTATATTTGCACTGCTTTATGGTATTTCACTGTAAGGGCATATTGCAATATGTTTTTACATTTTCATGTTGGACATTTTTTTTGATTTATATGGTTTTGTGATTAAAAACACTGCCTCTATGTATATTCATATACAAGTCCAATTCTACACTTGTGAAATACTTACTATAGAGTTTAAATATAAATAATTGGTGAATCATAGGCTATATGCATCTTCATCTTTAGATATATTGCCAAATTCTGCCCCCAAATATGGATAAAAATTCACACTCCCAATGGCACAGTAAAATGATAATCATTATCATTGTACTGACAGATTTTAAAAGAACTTTCTGAATCTGAAGACTCTTTGGTATTAATTTTGCTTCTTTGATGATTAAGAAGAGTGAATATATTCTCACATGCTTATTGGTCACTTGGATTTTTTCTCCTAAGATTTACTTAACTGTGTGTGTGTGTGTGTGTGTGTGTGTGTGTGTGTGTGTATACTGAGGATTATCTTGCTCATCATGCATTTCAGGTCCCTTCTAGTAGGCAAAGCCTGGGAAGTCAAATCAACAATTTCAAGATTCCTTTGGCTTGCTGGTTTCCCCCTGTCTTGCAGAATCTGACAGTTAGATGTATTCATACCACATTTTGATGTGGAAATAAGTCATGTGGGGCAAGAGACAGTATGGGTTACATCATTTTGCTTATGTTGATTTTGACAAGGTGCTGAAGTTTTGAGGTCAGCTTTTTAATTTTCTCCATAAATGCTTGTGTACTTTTAAAATGTATGCCCTAGAGTGTTATCTAGTTATTTTTCTATTGATTTATTTATCAACCTCTCCAACTACTTAGCCATCAATATGTACTTCCATGTAACTTCTCAGATGACAGGGGTTATCTGAGCTCCACAATATATAGATATATATTTATATACAGCTATTTAAGCTATTTAAAATGTTACATATATGATACATTTTCTAATATTTGTTGGCTCAATTTCACTGTAAAATAAATCAGCACAAAATACAGTCACTTATAAAACTAGGTATTTATTCTCATGCTCACAGATCTGCAGTTCAGCTGAGATGACTTCACTTCAGGTTGTATATCTGTGGGTCAGCCAGGGCAGCTCTGCTTTCTGTGTTCATTCTGGAGACCAGACAAAAGCATCAGCAACAACCCAATTTGCCTATTTTGGTTACTGCACCATATCTTTGTTCAACTTTGCAGCAAAGTTCTTTGAAAGAACAGTTGATGACAGGAATTGGCAAATCATGAAAATACAAAGAGCACTGTTAAAAGTAATTATGCAATTATAAAGAACAGTATACGTTTATATTTTTCTTCTTTCCTCCCTTAACTGATGTTAAAAGCAATTGTATAAAACAAATGTATGTAATTATATTATCAGGGGCCTAACATATAAAAATATATTTGCTAATAAAACAAAGGAGTGGGTGGGAGCAAAGCTGTACTGCACTAAGGAAATTAAGTCAGATGATAACTGAAACCCACAGGGACAGGTGAAAAGAACCATAAATGGTAAACAAGAAGATAAATATAACAAGCCCCATAAACATATACTTGCTCTCTTTTAATCTGAGCTTTAGTTAACATAAATAATGTAATGCAATAATTGTAAAAATTATTACAATGTATTATTGGGTTTGTAGCATATATAAATGTAATATGCATAACAATAATGGTACAAAAAAGAGGAAAAGGAAATTGATCTATATAGTAGTAACATTTTTTATCTCAGTGGATTGTTAACATACATTTGAAGCTGATTCTGATAAATTTAAATGTATACGGTAAGCCCTAGAGCAGATAACTCAAAAATATAGTAAAAAATGTCATTCAAGGAATTAAAATGTTACAGTAAAAGTATTTAATGCAAAAGCAAGTAGTAAAGGAGTAATAAAGGGTCAAAAAAGTCATGGTATATAGAAAACAAAAAGTAAAAAGGCAGAAGGAAATCCAGCTTTTTATGAATAATGACATTAAATATGAGTTGATTAAATAATCCAACCAAAGGCAGAAGGAAGAAAACCATGAAAACTCCATACTGTCAAAAAGAAAATTTTACAGTCAAAGGCACAAATATATTAAAAGTGAAATGATGGAGATAGGTAGATAGTAGTTACCAAAAGAGAGCCGGAGTGGGTATATTAATAAAAGCAGACAAAATAGACTTTGAAACAATGTTCAAAGCAGCATTATTCATAATAGCCAAAAAATAGAAACAACTCAAATATCTATGAACTGATGAATGGATAAACAATGTGGTATGAAAAAGTATTATTTGGTCATGAAAGGAATGAAGAATTGATACATCTCCAACAAACAAAAACCTTGAAAACATTATGCTAAATAAGAGAAACCAGAACAAAAAGCACCATATTGTGTGATTCCATTTAGATGAAAAAACCCAGAATAGGTAAATCTGTAGAGACATAAAGTTGATTAGCTGTTATCAGGGTCTTGGGTGGGGGGGTTGGTGAGGTAAATGGGGAATGATTAGTAATGGGTATAAAATTTCTTTTTGAGGTTATGAAAATATTCTGGAATTAGACAGTGGTAATGGATTATACAGTGTTGTGTTACTAAAGGCCGCTAACTCATACACTATAAAATAATAAGATAAATCTTTAAAAATGAGCATGTAATTAAAAAGAATTGTAAAATAGAGCCAGGGGGCAAATATAAAAGTAGAAAGGAAACAATAAATATAAAGTTATAATTCAGTGAAACAGAGACAGAAAAAGAAAAATAAAATTGAACGTGATTAACAAACCATTTTAAGACCAGTCAAGGAAAAAGAGAGGTGATGAAAAATAGAAATAAATACAGACGAAATAAATAATGGAAAGAAATAAATAATGGAAGAAATTAGAAATACAGAAATACAGAAATAAATAATGGAAGAGAACTAAAATAATAAAAGTGTCTTAATAATCTTCATCAGTTGTGAATACTCCAAAAGACCACCAAAAATACCTGTTGATCAAGCAAAGCTACATTTAATAGACTTACTATAATAAGGGAGAACAAAATCTGGATAGAGTCTTAGTAATGTCTGACTTAGAAAACAGAGGAGGGCATTTATAGGGTTTAGATCCTGGACTGAGTAATGTTTAAAGTGAGCCTTACAGGATGGGAGTGACTTGATATTGGGAAGTAACATTGGCATAATGACTTTGCATTAGTGTGCATGGTGAGGGTCTTGAAGCAAGTCTTGATGGGAAAGCTGTTACTCCTGGTAAGTCAAATAGCGCATTTGTTCACACCTTAACTTCCAGGAACAGATAGTTCCTAGAGCAAGCAGCTTACTTTTTACTGACCTCAGTGCTGTTTATTGAAGAAACAAAAAAGTATAATTCATTCTAAATTTTTTGAGGACAGAATAGGGAATGATCTATGTCTCTAGTATTGTGCAACACAGGGACAGAAGATTATTTGGTTTAAATCCTCAGACATTAGCCAAGATAGTTAAAGGCCTAAATGAAATGTACACATTTCTAGAAAATGTAAGGAGTCATAGAGAGTGAATAAAAATTAACATTTAATAGGTCAAAAATATTTTAAGTTTATAGTAGTCCCCTCTTATCTGCAGTTTCATTTTCCAAGGTTTCAGTGACCTTTTGTCAAACAGTCCAAAATATTAAATGGAAAATTCTATAAATGAACAATTTATAAGTTTTAAAATTTCACCTTGTTCTGAATAGAGGGATGAAATATCACACATCATCCCGCTCCAAACTGGGACGTGAATTATACCTTTGTCAAAGTGTATTCCACTCATTAGCACCTTAATGGCTCTCTCTTATCATATTGACTGTCGGTGCTTGTGTTCAAGTAACTCTTACTTTACTTAATAATAGCCCCAAATCACAAGAGTAGTGATGCTGGCAATTCAGATATGCCAAAGAGAAGACAGAAGTAAAAATTCTCGACTTAATAAGGAAATTTAAAAAATGTGTACACTGGGTTTGCTAAGATCTACTGTAAGAATGAATCTTCTGAGAAGCAAGAAGAACTACAGTCCTGCAGCCTGTGGAACAAAAACCACATTCACAGAAAGATAGACAAGATGAAAAGGCAGAGGGCTATGTACCAGATGAAGGAACAAGAAAAAACACCAGAAAAACAACTAAATGAAGTGGAGATAGGCAACCTTCCAGAAAAAGAATTCAGAATAATGATAGTGAAGATGATCCAGGACCTTGGAAAAAGAATGGAGGCAAAGATCGAGAAGATGCAAGAAATGTTTAACAAAGACTTAGAAGAATTAAAGAACAAACCAGCAGAGATAAACAATACAATAACTGAAATGAAAACTAGGCTAGAAGGAACCAATAGCAGAATAATTGAGGCAGAAGAACGGATAAGTGATCTGGAAGACAGAATGGTAGAATTCACTGCTGTGGAACAGAATAAAGAAAAAAGAATGAAAAGAAATGAAGACAGCCTAAGAGACCTCTGGGACAACATTAAACGCAACCACATTTGCATTATATGGGTCCCAGAAGGAGAAGAGAGAGAGGAAGGACCTGAGAAAATGTTTGAAGAGATGATAGTCGAAAACATCCCTAACATGGGAAAGGAAATAGCCACCCAAGTCCGGGAAGCGCAGAGAGTTCCATACAGGATAAACCCAAGGAGAAACACACCGAGACACATAGGAATCAAATTGGAAAAAATCAAAGACAAAGAAAAATTATTGAAAGCAGCAAGGGAAAAGCGACAAATAACATACAAGGGAACTCCCATAAGGTTAACAGCTAATTTCTCAGCAGAAACTCTACAAGCCAGAAGGGCATGGCATGATATACTTAAAGTGATGAAAGAGAAGAACCTACAACCAAGATTACTCTATCCGGCAAGGATCTTATTCAGATTCGATGGAGAAATCAAAAGTTTTACAGACAAGCAAAAGCTAAGAGAATTCAGCACCACCAAACCAGCTATACAACAAATGCTAAAGGAACTTCTCTAAGTGGGAAACACAAGAGAAGAAAAAGACCTACAAAAACCAACCCAAAACAATTAATATAATGGTAATAGGAACATGTCTATCGATAATTACCTTAAATGTGAGTGGATTAAATACTCCAACCAAAAGACACAAGCTTGCTGAATGGATACAAAAACAAGACCCATCTATATGCTGTCTACAAGAGACCCACTTCAGACCTAGGGACACATTCAGACTGAAAGTGAGGGGATGGAAAAAGATACTCCATGCAAGTGGAAATCAAAAGAAAGCTGGGGTAGCAATACTCATATCAGGTAAAATAGACTTTAAAATAATGTTACAAGAGACAAGGAAGGACACTACATAATGATCAAGGGATCAATCCAAGAAGAAGATAGAACAATTATAAATATATATACACCCAACATAGGAGCACCTCAATACATAAGGCAACTGCTAACAGCTATAAAAGAGGAAATCGACAGTAATACAATACTAGTGGGGGACTTTAACACCTCACTTACACCAATGGACAGATTATCCAAAATGAAAATAATTAAGGAAACAGAAGCTTTAAAAGACACAATAGACCAGATAGATTTAATTGATATTTATAGGACATTCCATCCCAAAACAGCAGATTACACTTTCTTCTCAAGTGTGCACTGAAGATTCTCCAGGATAGATCACATCTTGGGTCACAAATCAAGCCTCAGTAAATTTAGGAAAATTGAAATCATATCAAGTATCTTTTCTGACCGCAGTGCTATGAGATTAGAAATGAATTACAGGGAAAAAAATGTAAAAAACACAAAGAGATCGATGCTAAACACTACGTTACTAAATAACCAAGAGATCACTGAAGAAATCAATAAGGAAATCAAAAAATACCTAAGAGACAAATGACAATGAAAACACGACGATCCAAAACCTATGGGTTGCAGCAAAAGCAGTTGTAAGAGGGAAGTTTATAGCTATAGAAGCCTACCTCAGGAAACAAGAAAAATCTCAAATAAACAATCTAACCTTACACCTAAAGGAACTAGAGAAAGAAGAACAAAGAAAACCCAAACTTAGCAGAAGGAAAGAGATCATAAAGATCAGAGTAGAAATAAATGAAATAGAACCAAAGAAAACAATAGCAAAGATCAATAAAGCTAAAAGCTGGTTCTTTGAGAAGATAAACAAAATTGATAAACCATTAGTCGGACTCATCAAGAAAAGAGGGAGAGGACTCAAATCAATAAAACTAGAACTGAAAAAGGAGAAGTTACAACAGACACCGCAGAAATACAAAGCCTCCTAAGAGACTAGTGTAAGCAACTCTATGCCAATAAAATGGACAACCTGGAAGAAATGGACGAATTCTTAGAAAGGTATAACCTACCAAGACCGAGCCAGGGAGAAATAGAAAATATGAACGGACCAATAACAAGTAATGAAATTGAAACTGTGATTAAACATCTTCCAACAAACAAAAGTCCAGGACCAGATGGCTTCACAGGTGAATTCTATCAAACATTTAGAGTAGAGCTAACACCCATCCTTCTCAAACTCTTCCAAAAAATTGCGGAGGAAGAAACACTCCCAAACTCATTCTATGAGGCCACCATCACCCTGATACCAAAACCAGACAAAGATACTACAAAAGAAGAAAATTACAGACCAATACCACTGATGAATATAGATGCAAAAATCCTCAACAAAATACTAGCAAACAGAATCCAGCAACACATGGAAAGGATCATACACCATAATCAAGTGGGATTTATCCCAGGTATGCAAGCATTCTTCAATATATGCAAATCAATCACTGTAATACACCATATTAACAAATCGAAGAATAAAAACCATATCATCTCAATAGATGCAGAAAAAGCTTTTCACAAAATTCAACACCCATTTATGATGAATACTTCCCAGAAAGTGGGCATAGAGGGAACCTACTTCAACATAATAAAGGCTATATACGACAAACCCACAGCCAACATCATTCTCAATGGTGAAAAACTGAAAGCATTTCCTGTAAGAACAGGAGCAAGACAAGGATGTCCACTCTTACCACTATTATTCAACATAGTTTTGGAATTCCTAGCCATGGCAATCAGAGAAGGAAAAGAAATAAAAGGAATACAAATTGGAAAACAAGAAGTAAAACTGTCACCATTTGCAGTTGACATGATATTATACACATTGAGAATCCTAAAGATGCCACCAGAAAACTACTAGAGCTAATCAATGAATTTGGTAAAGTTGCAGGATACAAAATTAACGCACAGAAATCTCTTGCATTCCTATACACTAATGATGAAAAATCTGAAAGAGAAATTAAGGAAACACTCCCATTTTCCACTGCAACAAAAAGAATAATATACCTAGGAATAAACCTACCTAGGGAGACAAAAGACCTGTATGCAGAAAACTATAAGACACTGCTGAAAGAAATTAAAGATGATACCAACAGATGGAGAGATATACCATGTTCTTGGATTGGAAGAATCAATATTGTGGAAATGACTCTACTACCGAAAGCAATCTACAGATTCAGTGCAATCCCTATCAAATTACCAATGGCATTTTTTATGGAACTAGAACAGAAAATCTTAAAATTTGTATGGAGACACAAAAGACCTCGAATAGCCGAAGCAGTCTTGAGGGGAAAAATGGAGCTGGAGGAATCAGACTCCCTGACTTCAGACTATACTACAAAGCTATAGTAATCAAGACCATATGGTACAGGCACAAAAACAGAAACATAGATCAGTGGAACAAGATAGAAAGCCCAGAGATAAACCCACACTCCTATGGTCAGCTAATCTATGACAAAGGAGGCAAGGATATACAATGGAGAAAAGACAGTCTCTTCAGTAAGTGGTGCTGGGAAAACTGGACAGCTACATGTAAAAGAATGAAATTAGAACACTCCCTAACACCATACACAAAAATAAAATCAAAATGGATTAGAGACCTAAATGTAAGACCGGACACTATAAAACTCTTAGAGGAAACCATAGGAAGAACACTCTTAGACATAAATCACAGCAAGATATTTTTTGACCCACCTCCTAGAGTAAAGGAAATAAAAACAAAAATAAACAAATGGGACCTAATGAAACTTCAAAGCTTTTGCACAGCAAAGGAAACCATAAACAAGATGAAAAGACAACCTTCAGAATGGGAGTAAATATTTGCAAAGGAATCAACGGACAAAGGATTAGTCTCCAAAATATATAAACAGCTCATCCAAGTCAATATTCAAAAAAAGAACCCTGATCCAAAAATGGGCAGAAGACCTAAATAGACATTTCTCCAAAGAAGACATACCGATGACCAAGAAGCATATGAAAATCTGCTCAACATCACTAATTATTAGAGAAATGCAAATCAAAACTATAACGAGGTATCACCTCACACTAATTAGAATGGGCATCATCAGAAAATCTACAAACAGCAAATGCTGGAGAGGGTGTGGAGAAAAGGGAACTCTCTTGCACTGTTGGTGGGAATGTAAATTGGTACAGCCACTATGGAGAACAGTATGGAGGTTCCTTAAAAAACTAAACATAGAATTACCATACCATCCAGCAATCCCACTGCTGGGCATATACCCAGAGAAAACTATAATTCAAAAAGATACATGTACCCCAATGTTCATTGCAGCACTGTTTACAATAGCCAGGTTATTCAAGCAACCTATATGCCCATCAACAGATGAATGATTAAAGAAGAAGTGGTACATATATACAATGGAATATTACTCAGCCCTAAAAGGAATGAAATTGGGTCTTTTGTTGTGACGTGGATAGATCTAGAGACTGTCATACAGAGTGAAGTAAGTCAGAAAGAGAAAAACAAATATCGTATTAACTCATATATTTGGAACCTAGAAAAATGGTACAGATGAACCGGGTTGCCAGGCAGAAATTGAGACACAGATGTTGAGAACAAACGTATGGACACCAAGTGGGGGAAAGCAGCAGGGGTCTTGGTGGTGGTGGTGTGATGAATTGGGAGATTGGGATTGACATGTATACACTGATGTGTATAAAACTGATGACTAATAAGAACCTGCTATATAAAAAATTAATTTAAAAAAAGTTAAAAAAAAAAGAATGAATCTTCTACCTGTGAAATTGTGGAGAAGGAAAAAGAAATTCACGCTAGTTTTGCTGTTGCACCTCGAACTGCCAAAGTTCGAGCCAAGGTGAGTGACAAGTGCCTAGTTAAGATGGAAAGGGCATTAACTTTGTACAGTAAGATATTTTTAGAGAGAAAGAGACTATATTCACATAACTTTTTTTACAGTATATTCTTTTAATTTTTTATAATTATTAATCTCTTTCTTAAAAATTTATTTTATTTATTTTTGGCTGCATCAGGTCTTAGTTGTGGCCTGGGGGATCTCTGTTGAGCCACGCGGGATCTTTTCCTTGCAGTGTACGTCCTCTTCATTGTGGTACGCAGTCTTCTCTCTAGTTGTGGAGTGTGGGTTTTCTCTTCTCTATTCGTGTGCAGGGTCCAGGGCATGTGGGCTCTGTCATTTCTGTAGTTTGCGGCCCGTGGGCACTAGTTGAGGCGTGCATGCTCAGTAGTTGTGCTCTGCGGGATTAGTTGCCCTGTGGCACGTGGGATCTTAGTTCCCTGACCAGGGATCGAACCCGCGTCCCCTGCATTGTAACATGGATTCTTTACCACTGGACCACCGGGGAAGTCCCTATTGTAAATCTCTTACTGTGCCTAATTTATAAATGAAACTTTATCACAGGTATGTATGTACAGGAAAAAACATGGTATATACAGGTTTCAGTACTACCCACAGTTCCAGGCATCCACTGGGGGTCTTGGAATATATCCCCCTCCGATAAGGGGGGACTGCTGTAAGCTAAATAAAAGGCGTACACATTGGGAAAGAGGAAATAAACCTGTCCCTCCTTCCAGACAACATTTTATCTAATTCCAGTGATTTAAGAACAATAACAAACACTTGTAAAACTATACGTGAATTCAGTGAAGTCATAGGATACAAGACCAATATATAAACTCAGTTGCACTTCTATATACTCTATATTTAAAGTTATTTTCTATTTGTTGACCTGGGTATTACACGTAACACCTCTATATATCAATATAACAATCTCTTTCAGATTAATAACAATTGAATTTCAGTAGTGTACAAAAACTTGCCTTCTATGTGATTCCATTTTCTCTTCACTCCTTTGTGCTCCAACACACACAGAATCACTCAGCACAAAATGGGAGATTTATTGGTACCAGTCACTTAAAAAATCTCCATCAAATAATTAGCTGATTACTAAGCTAACTGAACAGAGACTTCAATAGCTACAAATGGCAAAGAACACAGATTTTACAGAATTAGTTTATGTCAATCACTAAAGAAACAAACATCAACAACAGCAAAAGACAGCAACACCAAACCCTGTGGAGAGAGAATCTGATTTCTAGAGTTTCCAAATTATATTGTTTAAAATATCTAGTTTTCTGTTTCTTTTTATACTTTTTATCTCTTTGATGTTCTGTGTTTGGTGAGACATTATTGCACTTTTTTTGGCTCTTTACGCATGGTTTCCTTTAGTTCCTTTAGCATATTTAAAATAGCTGATTTGAAGTGTCATCTAATAAAAGTTCAACATCTGGGCTTGATGAAGGATAGTTTCTATTGACTCCTTTTTTTTATTTTAATTTGTATGGGCTGTATTTTCTTCTCTCTTTGCATGTTTTCCTGATAAATAAATTTAGTACCTGATTTCTTAAGTTCTTGAATATTTGCAGTTTCCAGAAGCTACATTGAGCTTGATTGTTGAAGTCAGCCATGAAACACTTAGCCATTCCTTATACCAGATTTAATGAATTAGGTACCAATTATTGACCCACTTTCCAAAATTTTCTCTTTGTTGTTGTGGATTTGTCTTTGAAAAGACAGTTTTCTGCCATCTAAATGACTTTCTGCAATTTCATTTATAATTGGCCATGAATAACTGAAATTTAATACTTTATTTGTAAAAACATGAAAATAATATGAAAATAATTAATAATTGTTAAAACTAGGTAGTTAGTATTCAGTTTTCATAATCTTATTCTCTAGATGTTTTGGATTGCTATGTTTAATAATTTAAAAGCAGGTGTGGTGGTGATCGGAACTGACGTTCTTTGACTTTTTTATTGATCAAGTTACACCTTACTTTAGATATTCAGTGATTTTTTTCCCATTGAATTGACATATGAATTCATTTATTCTACTTAAATGTCATTTCATAATCTAGGTTAAAACCTTTGTCATCTTACTCTGGGATTATTGTTTTATGTCTGTCTTTTGATCCAGTTGTTTCTTTTATTTTTTCCTATTAATTATTATTCTGCACCAGTTTTCTTCTAACCTTCTCATGCCCAAATCATAAAACTTAGATTTATTTTCATTTATTTTCTTATATTTCAGTAACTCTATAATCTGTTCACAACCTGCATGTAGGTACGCACAAGTGTAAGATATTTCATATTCTCTCTGGCATCACAAACATTTCAATAGTTCTCTGAATATCCTTTTTGTTTCTGTGCTTTTCAGCTGCTCTATGCCTGGCATGCTTCCCCACCATCTTGGAAAACTTGAAAACTTCAAATCCAGCTATTAAGTCACCACCCACCTCAAAAATTTACCTTGATAGCTCCCATCTCTGCAGTTTACTATTCATGTTTATTTTATAAATTTTACTGTAAAAGTTTACACTGTACTAGTCACTGACCTCTTTGATCTTAATGACCCATTATATTCATCTTTTAGCCTGAAACTTCAAAATAATATAACATATAAGTATTTTGTAGTCTTTCATGTTACCCAGTATAGTGCTGAGCTCTGGAATTAAATACTTGTTAACTGATTCTTCCATTTTATGGATAGATGAATCACACCATCATCAATTGATGAAATTAAATATTACTTGATAGATTATCTCACTCTTTATATAGACTGATTGTACAAGTATTCAATATGATGGTAATAGAGGAATGAAGCAAGTCACCATGTGACTTAACTGCCAAATAGCAATATTGACACTCAATAAAATAGGAGGACATATCATTGAATAATATTCTGAGTTATACCTTCTTCAGGAAAAGTATATAATAACATATGAAGATCTATGATTTTAAGAAAGTAGAGTATGGATAATTACAGGTGCACGGATAACAAGGTATGGTTCCAAGGCTTTGCAAAAGATTAGTCTTTGATAATCAATACAGCAGATGAGTTACGTGAGTCTGGGTTGCCAGGTGCACTAAGTTCCAAAAATAGCTATTATTGTCATGTAAAGTAAAGAATTAGCCTTTGTGCATTAGGAATAACAGCTGTGTGCTATCAGATCTGGTTGGAGATTGTTTTATTTCATTGGAAACAGTTCTAAGAATTCATTGTATCATCTGTGACATCTGTTGTTATAAGAAGTGGCATCTGGTTGCAAGATCACTGGTCTGGTATAATCACAAAAATTTTCTTTCATGTATTTAATATTGGTGAGTTGTGTTGGAGATCTGACATATTTTAAACTATGTGTTTTTAAAAATACATGAGTACAAAATCATCTATGCTTTTAAACTTTCTGTTTAGCGTTGCTTCTACTAGGACCTGAGTGAATAATGTTTTAAAAGAGAAATTATCCGTTATCTCAAATAGAGCATTTCAGCTATTGGTAATAGAAAACAATGATCACTTCTCAAGCAATTAGAAAGTTATTTTCTCATAAGATGTCTGGAGGTAAGTCAGCTACAGAGTTGGTTATTTCAACAGGTCTAGGACATTATAGAATACCCCTTCATTTATTAATTCACTCATGTATTCACTCAACACATGTGTTCTAAGCACCTATTATGTATCAGGCCTGCTTCTAAATACTTGATTTACATCATTAAATAAAACAGTTATAGATCATTGCCTTGTGAAAATTACGTTCCCATTGTGGATAAATGATGAATAATATACACTATGCACATTAAAAATAATTTAGGTTGTTAGAAGATAATAAAAGCTATGGGAAAAAATGAACAGAGGAAAAAACGATTGAGAGTGCTGAGTGTGCAGTTTTAAGTAGGATGAGCAACCTTTGAGAAGGTAGCATTTGAACAGTCTTGAAGGAGGTGACGTAGTTTTCCAGGCACATATCTGGGGGCAAAAATCTAATTAGAGGAAACATCTAGTGCAAAAATCCCAATGTAAGATTATGTCTGACAAGTTAGAAGAACTCAAAAGATGTCAAGAGGCTATAACAAAGTGGGCAAACGATAGAGCAGAAGAAATCTAATAGAGAGGGAATCAGGGCTTTGTAGATAATTCTAAGTGCATTGGCTTTTTACACAGTTTGAAATTCTAAGCAATTTTTAATTAGAGGAATGGAATTAAATAATTCACTATTTTAAAGGATAACTCTGGCTGCTATGTAGACAGCTGACTCTAGAGGTAGGTAGAGCAAAGTTAGAAGTAGTGTTGCAGTAATTCAGCAAACAAGATGGGGCTCACAGCAGGGGATTGGTGGTACTGTAGAACAGTCAGTGGAATCTGGGTCTCTTTGAAGGTAGAGGTGACAAGCTTTTTAAACAGGTTTAAAACGTGTTTGAAAGAGAAATCACAGATGACTCCAGATTTCTGTATTTTTATTATTAATAACTTTGATCATTAATGATGATAATAATAACAGTCCTTAACAAATAGCATGACTAAATAACATGCTTTATTATTCTGTTCTTCATAAAGTACTTCCCATCTACCTAAATAAATATTCTTACTTTAGAGAATAAATCAACCATTCAGGGTTCACCTACAAGATGATCTGGAGTTGTTAATTATTTATAAAATCTGCACAAAGTTTAAACACATGAGTACACTAGATAGTAGATGAAAATGAAAACTACACTTAGACAATCTATCTACACCCTTATTTTCATGTTTGGTTACCAAAAAAATATTCTTTTAAACAGTTTATATCTTATCATCATTCTGGATATTTTAAATATAAATTTTCTGGGAAAAACCGTGTCACAAAAACTTTATAAAATAAAACAAATAATAAAATTGCCTTACAATATATTTAAATTAACAATGCTCCTTTTACACCTAGAATTTCCCTTTCATGTTTCACATTTATAGCTTCCCCAAGGATCCAGACTTTACTGAGTTTAATTTTTGATATTTATCTTGTCTAGCACAATTGCAATTCTATTTCTTATTATTTTGCCATTTTTTAAGATTAAATATCATGAATATTTTCAGGTTTTCCATCTAATAATTCCTCTTCGCATAAACTGATTCATAGAAGTTTATATGTTTCTCTTAAATTAATAAATTACTGCATCATTATATTGTGTGTATTTTCTGGAGACTATATATATATATATATATATATATATATATATATATATATATATATATATATATATATATATATTCGTGTGTGTGTGTGTGTGTGTGTGTGTGTGTGGTTTGCGGGCCTCTCACGGTTGTGGCCTCTCCCGTTGCGGAACACAGGCTCCAGATGCGCAGGCGCAGCAGCCATGGCTCACGGGCCCAGCTGCTCCGCGGCATGTGGGATCCTCCCGGACCAGGGCACGAACCCGTGTCCCCTGCATCGGCAGGCGGACTCTCAACCACTGCGCCACCAGGGAAGCCCCAGCCTCATTTCTTGCCATATTCTCTGGCCACTCTATTTGGTCATCCTTACCTCACTGTGTTCCTTCACATTTCTTGTGCCTCTTAGAAACATTTCCTTCACTAAACCTGGTTTGTCCTCTATCATAGCACTTTTCATACTGTACTACAAGAAATAAATAATCTAACTATTCATTTAGATGTAAACCATCCACTGAGGAGAGGAACAAGACATAGATATTTGTGATTGCTAATTACTCTCAAAAACAAATTGTGATTAGGTCACCAAATGTGATACACAAAATGAATATAATGGGAAATAGCTATGGAAAATAATCAGCATTGAGTACAAATGGAAGGTGGGACATATGGTTTATTTTCTTCAATTGACTATTTTTTCTTTAATGGTTTAAAGCTATTTTCATCACTACCTACACACCCAGTGGTTGTCCTACCTTCGTTTCTTTTAAAGACTCCAATTTTCCTAATTACTTAATACATAGTCTAATAATTAAGCTAGTGTCTTAATATGAAATTCTAGCCTGAAATAATTTCTATTTTGTTATAAATTAATGTTTGATATAGTAGATATTATGTGAGGGAGAGAAAATCCATAGGGGACTATAAAGTCAACTCCTTAGTATCCTCATGAATAAATAGCACAGCTTACTTGGGGGCAAATGCTTAATTTATTTCCTCACACTCTTTATTATTTATCTTTTGTTTTGCCTTAATTAGCTTTTTTATAGATCAAAGCTGAACTCAGGCTTTTCTGACATTTTTCTCTCCCATTACAAGAAAGGAGTGGAAGAAGAGGAAAATGACAACTGTGACATCTTGATAAAGGAGATTTCAATGTTTAACCAATTTGCATGTCATCAATAAATGCATTAGCACTTGAGCGCCTGGCTTCTTAAGCAAACACTTTAAAAAGCAGATGGTTCTGCCTGAGTGACCATTTTAGACACTTTCTCCTTTTAAGCTTTGACAATTTGCTTGAGACAGGCTGGTGTTGCTCTTCAATTCTGTGGCATCTTCAAGACCAATCAAGCTATTTACTACAAAAAAATTTTTTTCCAAGATGTTAAAAATAAAATTTAAAGTATTCACCTGTATTTTCATTTAAATCCCACCTCTTTAACAAATAAGGATTTGTTCATTGCTTATGGTGTGGTATATGTGGTGCGCATGAATTACTTAAAATAATTCCTATCATGTTACCTCCCCTGCTCCATCTTAAGTACCCCTTCTGCCTCTCCTTGACATTTCCATGCTTTTCACCATGATTTTGTCTGTATAATCCCTCCCACCTCTCCTTCTAGACTTAGTTTTATCATTTACTGAGAGTTCACTGATACTTCTCAAGCCCAAATTAGCCATGCTTTTTCTACATTCCCATAGCATTTCATTCATAATGGCTATACTGGCTTACAAAGCTGAATTAGAATGGAGGTAATTGCCTTTACCTGCCCGTTACTCATATGGGGCAGGAATTCCTTTGAAAATGGAAAGTCATACTTTTATAATTCATATTTTACTACTTTGTTGCTTTGTGTGTGTGTGTGTTTAGAGAGATTAATTTAAACTAAGATTTGACTTTGAGCATAAATTCAGAGAAGGGCACTGAAGAAGAATAGAAATATAGCTTCTTATTTTGTGTGAAGTGCAATTTATGTACCAGAAAAAAATGTAACTTCTAAGTTAGAGATGTCTACTATAATTTCATTCTTATTTTCAAGAACGTGTGTAAATCTAGATTTTTGTGCTAAGCCCACTATATGAAAACTTGAGGCAGAATAAGTATAGAACTAATATTAGGTTAAGTAACATTGGTGTTATAAAATGCCTCATTCATTAATAAAATGGATTATTCATTAAGAACAAATCATTTCTGAATAAATATAAATAGAAATTCTAGAAATATGGGCAAATGGATTAATCTCTCCAGCAAGGAAGAAACAAAATTTCATGTTTTATAATACATTTTTTACTCTTTCTAAGTGGTCATTCCCCTGGATTCTTCCTTAGAACTGAAACAAGTCACCTGGATTCTCAGAAATTTCAAGTGTTCAGATCAGAGAAAATTTTCAAAGGAAAAAATTAGTAAACACTGGAGCTTACACATGCTTCACAGCTTAAGTATTGTGTTAACATCTACCATTTATTGAACCACTGCTCTGTGCTGGGTTCTGTGCTAGGGATACTTTATATTTATCCAACTTAATTCTTGCAATAGTCCTATAAGGCTAAAAATAAGAAAATATAGGTTGAGAAACTGTAGGTATTTTGTCGAGGTTCAAAGAGCCTTGAAATGTTATAATCAGGAGATACATTCATGTCTGAGTGAGCCCAGCATTTAGAGCTCTACTGAATCTTGTCTATGCCAAGAAGGAAATAAGAGTGATGAGTACTAATGTTTTAGAAAATATTATCAATTATATCCTTAGAAATTTATTTATAACCTATATTCTTGCCAATTGTGTATGAGGGGTCTTGAATCTCCACTTCCTGGTCTAGGCTGGCTATTTTCATATTATATTCTTACTTTTAGTTTATGAAACAGTTTTAAATGCCGATAATTGTAAAGATAAAATGATTGTAAGTACACCACTCACATAAATCTTATTGACATTACAAAACAAAAGTAAAGCGTGGATGTGGTTATAAAATTGAAATAGTAAAGGCATAACATAAAACCATGAAATTAAAAAAAAAAAAGAAACACTGGAACGGCTTCCCTGGTGGCGCAGTGGTTGAGAGTCCGCCTGCCGATGCAGGGAACATGGGTTCGTGCCCCGGTCCGGGAGGATCCCGCATGCCGCGGAGCGGCTGGTCCCGTGAGCCATGGCCGCTGAGCCTGCGCTTCCGGAGCCTGTGCTCTGCAACAGAAGAGGCCGCAGCGGTGAGAGGCCCGCGTACCGCAAAAAAACAAAAAAAAAACCCATGAAATTATTCATTACCACCTACTTCAGAGTTCTTCATCCCCCAAATAACTGTTTTTAAGAATTTCATGTAGTTTTCCTGAAAAATAATGCCATGACTGTTTAAGCACCTATTTCTGTAAATTACTTAAATTCAGTTATCTTTTGTAAAGTTTATTAATTTCACCTACTTCTTCTACATTTGTCCAGTACATATGATTCTACCTCATTCTTCTCAACTGCTTTATTTTTTAATAACTATAGCTGCACTGATTAGCATATAATAAATGTTTTGGTTGAGTCTATGATTTGCTGTTAAATCAGTAATGTAATGAATATTTTTGTACATTTTCCTTGGCTAATGTATACAAGTGAATTCTCAGGAAAAATTCCTAGTCATGAGGTTATCATATCATAGAATGCACATGTATTAAATATGAGACAAACTATCCAATATTCCTATAAAAGTATTTTATGAAAAATTATTGCTCCATGTGTGAAAACACTTGCTTCTGCACAGCCTTCTGCACAGCCTTGCCAGCCTTGGATCATCAAAGAATTTAATATTTGCCAAATTCATGTGGTATTGACCTTACTTGACACATAAATACTGGACATGATTTCATATGTGCATTGGTTATTTATGATCAGTTGTTTTGTGCAGATCACTCTTTGTATTGTGAAGTGTGTGTGTGTGGTGTGCTTCTCTGTGCAAATTAACAATATTGAGCGTTTCCCATCAACCTTGAGTCAAACTTGATTCTTCCCTTTTATACATAACACAATCAACCAATTCTATTGGCCCTACTTTCAATATATCAGAATTCTGATTCCAGGCAAAGGAAACCACCTTAATATAATCTGATTCTGATTCTATCCAGAATCAAATCATTTATCATGACCTACAGTCATCATATCTCATCATATCTCATTATGACATCCTCTAACTTCTCTATTCTCTGCAGTGTATCTAGTGTGGTACTTTTAAAACATAAGACAAATCCTGTCATACTCTGCTCAAAATCTGATTCAGACTAAAACCTGGAATCCTAGATGATGTACAGGCATTGAGTCATATAATCATTGGCTGTCCTTTTAACTCTGTGTCTCACTCTTCTTCCGCTAGCTGGCCTGCTTCTTGTGCCACACCTTGTCAAGTACCCCTCCACTTCAGGGTCTTTGCAGTGGTGGTTTCCTTTGTCTGGAATGCTCTCTCAGATGCCCAGTCCCTCCCTCCCTTCTTCAGCCTTTCTAGAAGTCCTTCACCATCCTGTAAAAAGAATCAGCCTGTCAAGAATACACTCTGCCTTGCTATGCTATTTTTTATTATTTGTATAACAACTTATTAACACCTGAAATATTATGTGTTCTTTTTCAGATGAATTAATTTTAAAAACAGAATCATGAGTTCAAAAAAATAGAGAGGATGTATAAATAACGTGTGAATTATTTAGATCATTGAGAGGTAAAGAGATTTCTAAGAGAGAATGGGATCCTCATTTATTAATATATTCTCTGTCACTGGTTATTGAATGAGCTCTCTTTTCACTACTGATTTGAAAATATTGCTTTCAGTTTTACGGAATTCCCACATGTGTAGAAAACTATTTGGGGGCCACTTTATTTTAAACTAACTGCCATGTATATTTGGATCTATTTAGGGGCATTACTTTGCACGTTGCCAAATTTCCCTTCAGAAAGATCATACCAACTTATAACTCCAACAAATATATGAGCAGGTATAGTTCCTCGTACCATTCACCAACAATCAGTAATTTACTCTAAAAAATATTTTCTTTGTGCATATATGGATCATTGATTGTTTTAGGCAGGGAATTTATATATACATGTACACATATGTTTGAAAATAATATATATTTGAAATTTCCATAATATATATTTATACTGACTTTTTTATATAGGTATGAGCTCCATATATACTAATCTTAATTAACTTTGGTCTATTGTTACATTTCTTTAGTCAATTTAAAAATTATTTCTTTGAGTTCCTGTTCCTGATGGTTTTCATGACATAAAATTACAATATTTTTATAGAAGTTTTAATTTGATATCAGATATTTTCTGTAATTGGAACCTCCTCTTTACTATCTTACAGAGTACATAAAATGTGTTTAGGTTTCTTCCTGTTTCTGGGAGTGAGACTGCTTTATTGGAGGCTACTACCACTGAATTTTCAGAAGTGTCCTCCTTTTAGGCTAGTGAAACTTTACATATATTTATTGAAGAATTTATAAATTGCTTGTCATATTGGTGTGGTTACATATTCATATGGGTTAGTCTAAATGAATGGGAAAAGAAGCTATTTACATTTTAGCCGTTTTGTTTTTCTATATTGGAGTTCAGTTTCCTGGGAGGCATTGAGGAAGTGGGCGACCAGGCAAGCCAGTTGCAGGGAAGTTCATTGATTCAAGAGTGACTGCCTTCCCTGTTAGCTGTGAAAAGCTATTGATAGTGGGGAGTGTCTCACCTTCTCTGATGGTGGGGACCCTCTCACCTTCTCTGACTCCCACAACAGGTCTCACATACTACCTGCCTTTGCACACCCACCCCCATTTGCATTAAATTTGGGTGGACACCTTGGCCAGTTATTTCACAAAATCCTTCCATTTGGAGCCTCACAGACTGAACTGGCACCTTCTGCTCTGAGCTTGGTTGTTTTATTGTTTTACATTTGTTTCTATTTCTGTTTAGTTTTGTCTTTGCCCTGAGATATTCTGTCTGCATACTCTCCAGGCAGGATTTCTTTTACATGTTTCATGTTATTAGCTTCTCAGTACTTCTTTCAAAGCAGCCTCCTCTGAATTTCAGTTTTCTATTGATGACATCCATTCCTATCTTCCATTTCCTTATAGAAAGGACAGATTTATTTTCAATTTTAAAATACATTTGTTATTTCAAAAGGAATATTTGAATGAAGTGAATTAGACGTATGAGTTCAAATGAATGCCTTTATACAAGTAACATGTTTACTAAATGTTAATGTACCTTAAAAGTGACATCCCCTTCCCTGGTGGTGCAGTGGTTAAGAATCCGCCTGCCAATGCAGGGGACATGGGTTCAAGCCCTAGTTGGGGAATAGGTACAACTGAGCCAGGTACTTTTTCTAAGATGTCAATCAGGGCTTCAAACCAGTTACTTCAAATCTTTCAAGGTCTTCCTATCATTTTCCTCCAGACTACTTGCCTTGAACCATTCTCTTCTCATGATGTATTTTACGAAATAAGGAAGTTAGTTGTATGTGGAACATGATCCTTCTATAGTTTAGAAACAGGATAATGGAGTGAAAATGGCAAAACCTCTAAAAGAGCGAACTTTGAATTTCCTTTTCACAATTTCATGTTTGGAATATTGAGAAATTTATTAAACTTCATAGATCCTCTTTTTTAATCTATAAAATGATGAGAATACCTAGATTATAGAAATTTTGGAAATTTAGATAAGGTGTTTAAAGTACTTGCTAGGTACGTTGTTAGTTATTAATGAATGCCAATTTTCTCCTTTGTAGAAGCTTTAAGTTAAAATTGTGACTATTCTGTAATTCCTCTTATAGTTCCTTCTCCCTCTTTTTTTCTTCTTTTTCCCACCTGCCTCCTGCCTAAGGGTGAAAATGCAGCAAATGAAAATGATGTAAGTGCATTGTTAAATGTCTGTATATGGAATACAGGTAAAAGTGCATTATTATAATTGCAAGTGTGCAATGATAATGGCAAAAAGGTGCAGGGAATTGGAAGAATGATTTTTGAGTCAGTAAAGTTGGGACTTTCCTCTTTGTAGCAAATTTAGGAAGTGGGAATGAGTAAGTTGTTTGAAAGAATGGTTCAGCTCTCAATGTCACATTTCATTATATATAATTCTCTTTTTATTAATGAGGTCTTTGACTGACAACATGATTAAATTACATATGACTGTGATGTCACGTATCTGGTTGAAAACAGTCTTGATGTCTAACAGATGAGTGTTCTAATTTACACATAATGAGGCCACCTTAGACAGCTCAACTACTACAGTCTGACTTTTCCAGAATGTTGCTATTTCTTTTATTCTTCCCCAAGATGACTCCAGCAACTTCAACAAAATTGTCCAACACTGTGTGCTTTAGAAAGACCATGTATCTTTCCATATCAAGAAGTATGTAGTAAAAAAAAAGAACACTTCCTCAAATATATTTATGAATCCCAGCACTTAAACATGTTATATATATAGTATTATACATATGTGTGTGTGTGCACATATATATGTGTGTGTACATATATATATAAAATGTCTCCAAAAAAATTGATGAGATAGATTATATATCCATCAATTTCTTTGGATCACTCTAAAGTATTGATATTATTAGGAATGTCAGTTTGGAAGAGGTCCAAAATTGTATTTGATATCCTTTCAAAGCTCAATATTATTTGGAATTTATTGACCTTCCATTTTATTCTGGACTATATTCTGAACACTGTGCTGGTTCCTGAGAATTACAACTATAGGTAAATCATGGTACAAGAGATTATATGCAATCAGAATATTAATAGAGTGTACATAGAAATTTTAATACAAAATTGTAATGGATAAAAATTATTGAAATAAGTGCTATGAGAACAAATAAATGAATATATTTTCTGACTGGATTATATAATGGAATAATTTGTGGGTGAAGCGGTATTTGATCTGAGCTTTGAAGAGTAAGAATTTTTCGTGTAACATTGGAATAGAGAAACTATAAGCTTAAAAAGAAATTCAGGGGCTTCCCTGGTGGCACAGTGGTTGAGAGTCCGCCTGCTGATGCAGGGGACACGGGTTCGTGCCCCGGTCCAGGAAGATCCCACATGCCGCGGAGCGGCTGGGCCCGTGAGCCATGGCCGCTGAGCCTGCGCGTCCAGAGCCTGTGCTCTGTGACGGGAGAGGCCACGACAGTGAGAGGCCCGCGTACCACAAAACAACAACAACAACAACAACAACAACAACAAAGAAAGTTAATAGCATAAAGAGAAACCCATTAATTGAAAGAAACATTGTGACCAGTTAGTTTAATATAAACATATCTGTATTAAAATAAAAAATATTCACTATGTATTAAATAAAATAAAGATAGTACAGTTTCAAGAGCATATAAATTTTAGTCTAATTATTGTGAGTAATATGTGTACCACCAGTTTATCCATATAAGGACATTGACTGAAATCCAAAAGAAAATACACTAAAATATTAGGAATAACTGGTGTATCTGGTGACAATCTAAATATTCTAAATTTCTTCAGTAAACATAATGTGTTTGTGTCATAAATTTTTAGAAAAATTTTGTCACTTCATTTACTCCTTCCTTTGATCATGTTGTTTGAACTTGTGACTTTGGATAAGGTTCTGAAAGCTTGTAAAATCACAAAATAAAACATGATGAGTTCTAAATTTTAATAAGTGAGTGACTTCCTAGAGATGAAGTTTAGTTTTTATTTAAAACTGTACAGCGAATTGAGTCAAAAGAAACAAAATGCTGACAGATGGCACAGGGGAGTAAGAAGTCTTTTCAAGTATTTCAAACATAAAAGTAATTCAAAACATGAAGTCCCAAGTCCATTAATAAATAAAGAGCATATGAAATCTGCAGTAACATTGAAATAGCTGTGCTGTTGACCTGCTTTTGAGATGGGTACTTAATAAGAGTTGTTTCTTTTTAAAATGATGCAGCAAGTGGTATTGCCATGTGAATTTAAAAGCTGCACAGTGATGAAGATAAAATTGATAGAAATAAACACTTTAAATATTTAAGGCTAAAGAAATTGTTACCTAGATAACACATTCTAAGGTGTTGAAAATTAGGCAATAAATGGCATTGATACGATTCTGGAAAAACTTGAATGGTCTTTCTAGTATTAAACAGATATGTAGAATAATGATTAACAAGTTGTAAGACACTAGATTTTAAGTGTGATTTTTAAAATGAGAAAGAATGTAGGCAGAGGTTTTTAAAAAGCACTGGTATGAAAATTTTAAAGTCACTTATGTTTAAGAAAAGCTTAAGTAATTTTTGTTAGAATAAGTAGTAAGATTTTTTTAGTAAATACAGATGTGGTGGTAAATGGAATTATTTCCTTAATTTTTCTTTGTGATACTTCGTTGTTAGTGTATAGAAATGCAGCAGATTTCTGTATATTAATTTTGTATTTTGCACTTTGCCAAATTCACTGATGAGCTCTAGTAATTTTCTGGTGGCGTCTTTAGTATATTCTGAGCATAGTATCATATCATCTGCAAACGGTGACAGCTTTACTTCTTCCTTTCAAATCTGGATTTCTTTTGTTTCTTTTTCTTCTTTGATTGCTGTGACTAGGACTTCCAAAGCTATGGTGAATAAAAGTGGTGAGAGTGGGCATCCTTGCCTTGTTCCTGATCTTAGAGGAAATGCTTTTAGCTTTTCACCATTGAGTATGATATTAGGTGTGGGTTTGTCATGTATGACCCTATTATGTTGAGGTATGTTCCCTCTGTGCCTGTTTTCTGGAGAGTTTTTATCATAAATGGATGTTGAATTTTATCAAAAGCTTTTTCTGAATTTATTGAGATGGTCATATGGTTTTTATTCTTCAATTTGTTAATGTGGTACATCACATTGATTGATATGCAGATATTTGAAAGATCCTTGCAACCCTGGGATAAATCTCACTTGATCATGATATATAATCCTTTTAAAGTATTTGCTAGTATTTTGTTGAGGATTTTTGCATCTATGTTCATCAGTGATATTGGTCTGTAATTTTCTTTTTTTGTGATATCTTTATCTGATTTTGGTATCAGGGTGATGCTGGTCTCATAGAAGGAATTTGGGAGTGTTCCTTCCTCTGCAATTTTTTGTAATAGTTCAGAAGGATAGGTGTTAAATCTTCTCTAAATTTTTGGTAGAATTCACCTGTGAAGCCTTCTTGTCCTGGACTTTTGTTTGTTGGGAGATTTTAAATTACTGATTTAATTTCATTACTGGTTTGATCTGTTCATATTTTCTACTTCATCCTGGTTTAGTCTTGGGAGATTGTACCTCTCTAAGAAATCTTTCAGAATATATTCTTTGACCACAATGGAATTAAATTAGTAACTAATAATGTATTGCTAAGAATTTTTATATTCATAATGTTTAGTTCATAGTTAGAAATTTATTTTTTGACTTACGGACATTATTTCACTTCTTTCTTGTATAATAATATCATTTCATCCTATTATTTTTTCTGGTATTGTTAATTTTCTCCATTACTCTTCAGATTGTCATTATTGCTCTTTTCAAAATATTTTGTACTCTATTGGGGAAGTTCATGCCAAATTTTAAGTGGTCTCTTTTTGAACATATACAGACATATTTATTCCTTGATTTAATCTGCTGCGGGTTAGATGGTTAGAATTTTACCTAAGGTATTAGGGAAATGACTAGATGTGTTGACTTTTCCTTCAATCTGACAATAAATAAAGTAGCTGAAGTCTATAGGACTTGGAGATCCTCCTTCACTTATTTCTGTCACTTATATAGTTTTTTGGTTTTTATTTTAATGCTATATAAGGTATTAGCAGACTAATA
Organism: Phocoena phocoena; assembly: GCF_963924675.1. Taxonomy (NCBI): domain Eukaryota; kingdom Metazoa; phylum Chordata; class Mammalia; order Artiodactyla; family Phocoenidae; genus Phocoena; species Phocoena phocoena. Next base: position 52,979,345 of record NC_089234.1, read on the forward strand.
TATAAGAAGGGGTTTTGGATGCAGTTGCTCAGTTTTCCATATTTTCTGGAATTCCCTTTATATTTCCACATTAAAAAGAAACTATTTACATGATCTATCTTATAATATTTTCTATCAGATATGTTACATGTATGTTGATTGATGCCTCTAAAAAATACACAGCTTTTATTAACCATTGATACTTCATTCAGAATTTCTTTCAGATTTCCTGTATTGGTTAAATCAGTTGTTCTTTGAAGAAAGTTATTTTATTCTTTGTGTTGACCCTTAGAGTGAGGACAGATTTTTAAAGTTTGCTTTAGCTCTACCTAGGCTACTTCGTAAAGGTTTTCAGGCCTCTTGACAGGTTAATACTTCCTTGGTCTCCGCATCACATCACATCAGGGGTGAAAGAACAAAGAGAATAAAGCGTTTGAAAGAGAAGAAATAATCTAATATTCAGTGGTCCTGATTCTAAGGAAACCATTTTGTTCTTGAACTACCTTATAAATTCTCCTGAGGATAAATTGAGTGTGTAACTTACCACAAGCTGTTAGAAGTTCTATTAACAAATGCCATCAATTTTTCAGAATTGGTGTGAAAATTTCCAAAACATTTTAATGCTAAATAAACTAACCAGCAAGTAAACAAGCAAACACATTTTCTTTCTACTAAAATTTGTTTTCACACACTCCAGTTAGAGCCTTTACGTGTTATTCGTATTTATATATATAAATTCACTAATATTTTATAATTCATGAATGTATGTATTCATGAATCCATTCTGTGCTATGAGTAAGTACTGTCTCAGTCAATATAGCTATAAAATATATCTTAAAATGTTCATATTTTATTTTTTCTCCAAATTTTTATAACTCTTCTTGTTTAAGTCCTCTTCCATATGAATTTTAGGATTTACAAAATAAGTTCCATAAATAATAAGATATTAATTACACGTACATTAAATTTTAATTAACTTAAGAATATATGTATAACATTGAATTTTCCTATCTATCAGTATAGTTATTTTCAAATTTTCCCCATAGAGGTCATTTTATAGATATTAAAAGGTCTTTTGTTGGGTCCTATAATAACAGACACCCTAAGGGATCAAATTTTCCATTATATTGAATTGGTTATCACATACCTATGCATATATGAATTAACAATGAAATGTAGTTGGAACTACATAGGTACTCATATCATTCAGTTTATCTTTCCAGAATACTTTTACTATGTCATTTATTCATATAAAATTTAGATATCACCATATCATAAGGAAATAATATATTCAGGAATGAAATTTCAGTTTTTTTCTGCAGGAGACAAATAGTTTAAGCAAGAATATTCTTCAGAAACTCTCCAAACACTGTTTTGATGGACCTAAACAGAGATGATACAAATAACACCTCTATCAAAAACTCATGTTAATATTTTTTAGATCTAGAAATGTAATCTAGTTGCCATGTATCTTGCCTAGTTTGGGTTATTCAGCAGGAGAGAGAAAAAGTCTCCCCATGGGTAATAAGGTATTAAATTTGTAGGGAGCTTTGTTGTCTAATGAAAAACATCTGTCTATTTAGAAACAGGCAGAACGCTCAAATAAATTTTTCATTTTTCATAAAAAGTGTCTGTTACCTGGCTGCAATATTAGTATGAATTCCTGGAAAATAAAAAGCTTTCATTCATTCATATATTTAAATCATATGGGTGACTAAAGATTAGCAGAATCACAGAAGCCACTCCATTACTATGTTATATTGCAATTATAATTAACAAATTATCCTTGTTTCTTATCTGCATGTATTTTGTTAAAGTATGTATCGCTTCTTTGTTCTATTAGAAGATTTTAATTACCAGAGAAAACCCAAAAGTCCTCATTTATTTCTCAAACACAGGAAACTAAAACAAAGAATTTTCTTAAAAATGTGGCATATATATTTTCCCTCAAATATTCTTTAAACTTATAGAAGGAAGGTAGTGTTCAGAAACGCCTTATGCAAAATGGCCAGCATGCCATAGATTTAAATCTATGTATATGATGAAATAGATAATGGGATGAACATGATGATGAATTGAAATTATAGAGAATGATAGACCATAAAGTTCTAGATTACAGAACTAAGACTTTAAGTGTCCATTGGTTCATTTGAAAATACTTCATTTTTAGATGAATTAACTATACCATTTTAACTCCATTTGGAGGTTCAGTATAGTATAGGCATTCAAAATTAGGAACCACTATGGAAATTAAATATTTTACAGTTCTGTACACTATCTATAAAGAATTATTTGCTTTTTTGAAAAAAATACTTTTATCATGGATAATTCCAAATACACAGAAATAAAAAATAATACAGTGAGAGCACATGTACTTACCACTGTGCCTCATATATGATCAATTTATGGTCAATTTGTTTAATTTATGGCCCTCCAGAATCAAAACACTAGCTCATATTATCCTCTTGTTTTGGCATGGGGATATAATTCACAAATCATAAACTTTACCCTTTTAAAATGAACAGTTAAGTCATTTTTAGTATACTCATTAGATTGATACAACTGTCACCCCAGAAAGAAATCCTAAAGTCATTAGTGGCAACTCCCAATTCCTCCCTCCCAGTAACCCCTGCAGCCACAAATCTATTTTTGCTTCTATGAATTTACCTATTCTGAATGTTATAAAAATAGAATCATGTGACATATGACCCTTTGTGTCTGACTATATCACTTAGTACATTGTTTTCAAAGTTCATCCACATTAAACCATGTATCAGTACTTCATTCTTTCTCATAGTTGAATAATATTCAATTGTGTGGATATTTCACATTTTGTTTAACCATTCAACTGATGGACATTTGGATTGTTTCCTTTTGTTGGTTATGTGAATAATGCTGCTATGAACATTTGTATATAGGGTTTTGGATGAATGTTTTCAGTTCTCTTGAGTATATTCCTAGAAGTGGAATTGTTAGATCTTGTGATAGCTCTATGTTTACATTTTTAAGGAACAATTTTTCCATTTAATGGTTTTATACTGTTGGCAAAAACTAATTTGCTATAGACGTATGGCTCTTTTTCTGGACTGTCAATTCTGTTGCTTTGATCTATATGTCTGTATGGGTTTTGCTCTTTATTCTATTAATATAGTATATTGCATTGCTTGATTTTCATTTGTAGGACCAACCTTGCCTTTCTGGGTTAAGCCTCGTTCTGTCATGGTATGATTTTTATTATATGTTGTTGGATTCAGTTTGCTAGTATTTTGTTGAGGATATTTTAGTCTCTATTCATAAGAGATATTGGTCTATAGTTTTCTTTCCTCATAATGTCTTTGTCTGCTTTTTTATTACCAAAAGGCTGGCCTCATAGAATGAGTTGGAAAGTGTTTCCTCCTCTTCTCTTCTTTGAAAAAATTTGTGAGAGATTGGTGTTATTTTGTAAAATAGTCCTGGGCTTTTCTTTCTGTGATTTTTAAAAATTACTAATTCAACTTCTTTACTTGTTATTAGTCTATTCAGTTTTTTTTTCTTTTAATTTGTGGGTTTTTTGTTTGTGTCTTTTTAGGAATTTTTCTGGTTATCTAATTTGTTAGCATACATGTTTTCATAGTATTCCTTCATAATCCTTTTTTATTTCTGTAAGTTTGGTAGTAATAGCCTCTTTTTCATTCTTGGCTTTAGTAATTTGACTCTTCCTTCCTTTTTCTTGGTCAGTTTAGCTAAAGGTTTGTTTATTTTATTGATTGTTTTTGAATAATCAACTTTTTTGTTGTTGATATTCTCTATTTTTCTATTTTCTAATTTACTGCTGCTCTAATATATTTTATTTCCATCATTTATCTTTGGGTTTTGTTTGCTCTTCTTTTCCTAGGATTTTAGGTTATTTTGAGCCTTTTCTTCTTTTGTTTTTAAAAAAAGAGTTCACTGTTGTAAATTTCCCTCTAAGAATGACTTTAGGTTGTGTTTAGTTTTTTTTGGTTGGTTTTCTTTTTTCATTAGTCATCTCATCTAATTTGCCTAGTGATTTATTCTTTGATTCATTGTTTATTTAGGAGTATGTTCTTTAATGTCTACATAGTTGTGAATTTTCCAAATTTCCTTCTGTTGTTGATTTCTAATGTCATTCTACTATGGTTGGAAAACATACTTTGCATAATTTTACGCCTTTAAAATTTACTGAGGCTTGTTTTATGGCCTAGCATATGGTCCATCCTGGAGAACATTCCTTGCAGTGTGGTTGGATGGTGGGCTCTATAGGTCAGGTTGGCTTACAGTGTTGTTCAAGTCATCTGTTTCCTTTTGGATCTTCTGCCTAGTTGTTCTAAATACTATGGAATTTTGAATATTGGAATCTCCAACACATATTGTAGAAAAATTGAATTCTCCCTTCAATTCTGTCACTGTTTGCTTCATGTATTTGAGGGTTCTGTTTTTCTGGATCATCATGAAGCAAATTCTAAACAGTATATAATTTTAGCTGTAAATTTCTTAGTAGTATACCTAAATGCTAAGAACCTTTTTAACTTAACAATAATACCATTATCTTGACTGTTGAAATTGACAATATTTTAAAAAAATAATTGTTTATTCAGAGTTCAAATTGTCTAATTTATTTTTATTTTCATTCTATATTTTCTTTTATTTCTCTACTCCCTTTTAAAGATGCATATATCTACCTAACCACCAAGGTATGGAACATTCCCACCACCCAGATGGGTTCCCTCATTCCCACTAATAAAATATTGGGTTAGCCAAAAGGTTTGTTCGGGTTTTTCCATAGCATTGTATGGAAAAACCCAAATGGACTTTTTGGCTAACCCAGTATCATATATTCATGTATAACTACTGTTCTGATCTCTATCACCACCTCATAAGCTTTGGCTATTTTTGAATATCAGATGACTGGAATCATATAGCTTTACTCTTTTGGGCTGGGTTTCCTTTGCTCAACATTTTTTCTTGGTGTTTTATCCATGCTATTGCATGCAGTAGTAGTTCACTCTTTATCATTGCTCTATTGATTTCCATTGCCTAACTATAAAACTATTTAATCTATTCTAATGTTTATAGACATTTAGATTGTTTCACATAGCACTCGGTAATAGGGTATACATAGAGGATAATCTCAAACATTTCCAAAGTGTCTACATTAATTTCTACTCTGGACATCAGTGTATAAGTGTTGCATTTAATAACCCACATTCTTGCCAATACTAGGTGTTGTTGCTATTTTAAGGACAGTAGGTCTTAAATTATGACTGCAGTGGTTTCTCTCTAATGCCTTTAAAGAGGTGTTGTGGTTTTTTTTTCCAGTTTTTGACAGGAACATTACTCCTACATAAGTATACACAATGCTTTTATACAGTTTATTTAAATTACAACCCAATAATCTCTATACATTGCAATTGATTGATTTGTCTCTTAAAGCTCTTTTAATCTACAGGTTTCCACTCTATGTTTCTTCTTCCCTAGCTATTATTTATTGAGAGAAAAAGTTCATTTGTCTTGCAGATTTTCTAACAGCCTGTATTTTACTGATTTATCCCCATGATGTCATTCATCATTTTTTCTTTCTGTTATTTGCAATAAATAGATGTATCAAGATTTACATAGCTCTGATTTGATTTTTTTTTGGCAAAAATACTTTATAGGTAGAGTTACAATTTTCCAAAAAGAACATATCATCAAGTTGTCACATTTTTTATGATGTTAGTGTCTGTTAGTGATTATTGCCCTGATCTTTTATTTCAGTAGGTATTGAAAATGGTGCTGTTCTTTTTCATTGTTCTGTCTTCATTTATTAACAGAATATTTCTTTAAGGATAAGTTTTTCTTCATCTTGCTAGTTACCATGAAGCACAATAAGGATAATAAGGAGATATAAGTTAAACACTTGATATTTTCCCTTTATTTACCAGTTTTCTGACTGATAAGTTGAATACCTAATATCCTCCAAATATGACTGTGGGTTTATTATTTTTGTACTTTTACGGTAACCTTACGGATTTTGGTACAAATGTTTCGATTTACAGCAGTCTTTGAGAACATTCTTGCTGTGTGGTAAGACAAAATATTTCAGGCTCATCTTGTACATTTCTTGTCTCAGACTTGGATAGGCTTTCTGTGCAAGAAGCTTTGGTTCCTTTTAGAAAAGAATGGTGTTTAGAGTTTTCAATATGGGCTCTAAGGTTGTTCTTTGCTACTGGAATAATCATTATGTATAGGTTCTTTCTGGAAACAGTGCTAGAAAACAGAACTTTTAAGGATTAAATTTAATGTGTTAACGATACTTCTAAGTTGAATTCAGATACAGAATTTTAGTGTAGCTTCACAAATATTATTTCTTCTCTCCCTTTTTAAATGCTGAAAATTCTGCTTCTCAAGGGCACCAACATAATTAGTCATTTATTTTGTGCCATAATACGCTCACAACAGTATCAGAATAACAATATTTTCGGTAACACCTTGAAAAGTATCCATATTGTAAATAGTTTCGAATATTTTGCATGTTTTTCTTTTTGATCTTTTATTTTAGAATACACTTCACTAAGGTTACGCAGCAAACTTCAGAGATATAATGTCCTTTAAAGTGCTTATGCTTTCAACTAGATCACTGGTTCATTTGTTTTGTCTTTATTTTGGATTTTAGGGGTTGCTTTATAAAAGTAATTGTGTTAAATAGTTATGAAAAATATTTATATGGTTCCAAAATGCAGTTCTTCTCTTTTACATGGTATATGTCAGTACAAGTTCTGCTTATCATTTTTGTCTAATTATAATCTTCCTCATTTTATTGGAAGAAAAATTCTAATAAGTCGTTTATTCATTAAGTATATATTGATATAAGAGTATTAGAATTAATAGGTGAAGATTAGAGCTTAAGGAGAAATGAGTGATTAGGTTCCTGATGTATGTAAGGAGATATATCAGGCTGTTTCCCCTACTTTCTCTCTTTTTATTCCCATAGAAACATTCTGATTATTTTATTTTAACATACTATTACTAAAGAATAAATTGAGGATAGAGTAGTTTAAGTAGTCCTAAAAATTCATGTAGTAGTGGGTATAAGATCCACATTTAAAGGCAGATATAATCTCAACCCTATCAAATTAAATAAATTAATATTTGTATAATTTCTTACAGAATTATGACTTTTATAATTATGAACTTTTCTCGTGTTTTACAACAGTGTTGACTCTAAATCCTAATCTTTCTGTGTTACTTATATTTTATGTTTGTTTTCTACCTCCTTACTGACTAGTAGCATATTGGGTTGGATCTAAATTCTTATATATACAATGGGACAAAAAGCTGAGCAGAATGAGGGATTGACTTATTTTTATATGTAAAGGCAGAGTGATATATTTTATTTAGTAGGTATTCAGAAAATATTTCAGTATTCGTTTTTTTGAATATTCTAAATTGTTAAAGTTGCCAAGGTACACATGCTTTCATATGTTCCACTCTAAATTCTCTTAGTTTCTCTTCTATACACTTTAAGTAACATCACAGTTTTTTTGATTTCCATTAACAAGCACATTTCATTACAGGTGCAGTTTTCCTTTAAAAATTAGTAATGTCCTAATGATATTGAGAGCAGAAACACACAACAGATAAGATGGTTCAGTAAGGTATGTGCATTTGTTCTATCTATTGAGATTGCAGAAAGAACGTGCATTGGAAGCTGCTAATGTCAATTAGCTAAATCTAAAGGATGGCTGATATCTGTTCTAACAGAGAATCATCCCAAGACCGTGATTTAACAGCATAGAAAGCATGTGGATTTTTACCAGCTCCAAAACATGGTGCAGCAATTTTACAGTCTTATCTTTGTTCTCACAGTGAGATTGTGTTGTTTAGCAATTGGTGGAAATACTCACGTTCTGGCAGTCCCACGGTCCCTTGTTTGGATAAAATGAATTCCACCTTAGCTAAAATGTTTTCTGAAATCATCACACAGAGTTAAGGATGGGTTTTTTTCACCTTTATCAATCCTGAGCACAAAACAGGTGGATACTGAACGGAAGATACTGAAAGAGATGAATGGTTTTTTAAAACCCCAATTTTCATATACAAAAAAGTATTCTCATTATTTTCAATATAAAACAACTAAAAAAGGAAAAGAATATCTTAACTTGAAACAATCAGACAGAATGGTTGAAAAGACATCCCAGGCTCTGCCTCTGATATGTGAGGCCAGGCCATCAAGACCAGGTCCAAATCAGCCCCTTGTGGCCCTTTGCTTTGTCTTTGCAGGAGACAGGTTCTCCTAACATCTGAAGCCATTGAAGTGAATCAGCAGCTTTGGACAAATTTTGCAAGATCTTTGGGACACAATTCAGGAAGATTAGCATCTCCCCAGCCCTCTCATTATAGTGGCCATAGTGGATAGCATACCCTAACACTCTATGAAAAGAGACCTCACCAGACCTCTCTCTGCAGGATGCACACAGGCCCTAGGGAATCTGCATAACTTAGTGAAGCGTGGATAGATATGTTTCAGTTATCGTCAAATATTTGGGGAGTTTAACTGAAACATAAATTGATGCTTAACTGAGGCACATTTGCTGTACACAGAACTTTATTGGGGGAGCAGTGGTTACTTCCATTACATTCAATAGAACCATCACAATTACTTTCTGAAATACGTATTCTTATTCTTTTTTTAAAAAACAAATGCATTAAATAACTTCCCCATGTTCTCATGGTTAGTTAAGTGGCAGGAACAGAACTTGAATAAAGTCTCTGTGTTTCTTGGCCCAAACTCTTTTCCATGTCATTTCATCACCTCCACTTACAGTGATTCTGTACTGAGGTATGTAATCTGAGTTGATAAACATGAGGAATCAAAAGGACAGTGACACTTTCACCTAAATAAAACAAAAAGCCACCGCTAAAAGGGGAAATTATAAAGGAAGAAGAGAAGAAGGGCCTTTGAATAAAAGCCTAAAAATGTGATTAGACCTCAGAAGTTAGTGAATAACTTCTATTATGTTGTCATTATACTCCTTGTTACACATAAATGTCAAAAAGAATTATGGTTCATTATAGTCATAATACCTTGTAAAATAATCAAAATGCTTCCGACACCCATTATCTCATGTTTACTTTTCAGTAATTCTGCAGAATAGTCACTATTATTATTATTATCTTGTCTTTATAAATGAAGAGACCAGTGCTCAGATAGGTGAAGTGATTTACTCATGTACGGTGAGCAAGTAGCAAAGTCAAGATTGCAGCTCAGGTCTTCTGAATCCAAATAAAGTTTACACTTTACTTTCCTAAGTCTCCTCCTATAATAAAAGAGATTCTCTCAAGAGTGGAGACTAATATTTCCCAGGTCATAGAATTCAGTACAAGACAATAGGCAAACACTCCCAGCCCATTTTGCAGAAGTACTAAAGAGCTCATGCTGTGGGAGAACCATTGGTTGCCCAAGTCCTGATAAGAATAAAGAATTTAGGATTGAAAACTAACTTTTAAACGTGCTGGCAGTAAATTACATTGGAAATGTTTAGGTTAACTTAACTTTATATTTTGAACCAGTTTTTTTTGTTTTAATTTTCTTTAGTGATAGAATAACCTATATGACAGCAAAGCTTTAAAATAATAAATCAAGTTATAAAGATTGTGATGTTTTCTAATCTGACTACAGTCCTTACAGTATAGAGTTTGACATGTTAAATCATTAAAAATATATAGGTGGCTCACTTTCCATATGCTTATACATCTTTTAAATTAAAAGTCTCTGCTTTTATAAAGGATACTATCAGGAGGAGTATAGAACTGGGCATCTTGATATTCAAATGAATCTAATAAGATTTAAACTTTGCGCTTTTTAAGATGCTGTATTGGGTTTAAAAGTGAGAAAAGATAGATAATACAAAACACACTTAAAGTTACAACTATCTTAAAAAAATTTGGTAACAGTCACTATGAGGATAATTCACTGTTTTTCCTTATCCGTTGTTTTAGTTTTTAACCTAAATCATAATTACATAAAAGAAAGAATTAAGAAATCTCTTGGAAAAAAAGCAGTGTATCCAAAACTTATATGGTACTATAAAAATATTCATTATTGATCTCTTAAAAACTGTTACAATGATGTGAAGCTAAGTGCAAGACCACTGCATGCTCAAAAGGCTCATTGTTTTCCTTGAGAGATGATGGTCAAGATGGTAATAACATGAACTTGGCCAAGACATTTTTGAATGAAACCTAATCATCTCAGATGGAAGTTCTTTTTTTAACTAAGCTTTTATAATAAAGCATTTTAAGTATATACATGAGGTTGCAAGGAAATGTAATAACAGCAATTAAAAGATTCCATTTAGAATGACAGAAGAAAAACTTTGTGAAATCTATTAATTATAAATTCTAGTCATGCTGTGAGGAAAAGCAGAAGGGAAGTCACAGTTCTTCTCAAATACGACTTTTTTCCTCCTGCAATAGTTGCTTTATTAAAAAAAATTTTTTTTTATTAAACCTAGACAAAAAACATATTGCTTGTTAAAATATTGGGTTGTAATTTATGATATTAGATCTAACAAATGACATGTGAAACTGCAGATGTGGACAGCAATTTCTGAAAAAGCAATTTAAATGGATGATTAAATGTCATTACTGGCAGTAGTTCAGAAATAATTCTACACTTCTGCTGCTGAGAGAGTGCACTGCTCTTGAGGAATTAAATATGAATGTTTGAATTATTTTGGTTAAACTAGAAATGTAAATTCTAACTTCACAAGCCAGTGTCTTTATTTAAGCCTGTATACATTTGTAGTTTTATGGATTTCCAAATGATCATCAAACAAACTTGTAACATTGATTTCTTGAGGAGCAATGATATAACCCACCATTGAAATTTTTAGTGCCAGTGACATTAGATATCAATAAAAGTGGTTCTTGATGCAAGTTTGCTGGCTTGTACACAACTTGACCATTTCTTAAGCATTAAGATGCTATTATTGAGAAATAAAAATTGGTAGTTTTAAAATTACCTCTGAGATATAGCTGACATCAGCCTAAGTTTATGGTGCTATCTCCCCAACAAGCATTTAGCTTAATTTTTACTGTCAGTGTTTTTCAGAAAATACAATGCATGTTTCAACAGACATATAATAAGTGTTTTTCCTACAAATGTATACTTTGGTCAGTATAACTCATTGGACATTGTATGGTTAAAAATCCAAAATGAAAGCCTTGTTAATGTCTCAGAAATTAACACACTTGTCTGTGCCTCAGAAATTTATTTCTTTATTTAAAACTTCAACTTCAAATATATCTCTAATAAGACAGGACATTGTTAATATATGTCTAATATAATTCTGTTGCCTTAATAATCCATTCTTCTACTTAAAAAAAAAGTTATTCTCAGATGTCTATCAAATAAACTCATATTGCCCTCACTAGAAATGTTAGAGTAGGAAACTCCAAATCTTCATCTCTCCACTAGAGCAGTGATTAAGTTGGCAAAAACTGTCAGGATCACCTTCTTTGGAGCTCTAGAATTTATATCTTACTCTAATATTGGCAGAGAAAAAAAGGATGGTTAGAACATAGGTAAAAAATTAATCAGAAATAAGTACATACTGATGGAATAAATGATTTTATTTTAATCAGTAATTTTCAAGTTCCTTTCCGCTGTTAAATGGTTTAAAACATCAGAAAAACAACTAAAGAAATTAGAAAATCAAGTGACAATTATATACTTGCTAGAGATATTAGCCAACATTTTTGTGGATAAAGGCAGAGAAAATATCATCTTCACATATTTGTGTCATAACATGCACATCCCTCAAAGGTAAAATTTAGAAAAACAAGATATCTTTTTGATATTCCAAAAAAAATAACTTTCTGAAAACTTAACGATGAAAATGGGGATTATTGTGGTTTGGGGTGAAAGAGCTAGGGTGCAAGACAATTTTTTAGATACGTAAATAAACATGAGACCAGTGAGAATGAACAGTTAATGCTATCCGAAGGATTAAAAGTATAGGAAGGAGCTATATAAATATCTTAGGAGTAAAATACATTGAAGACAAGGAGGCAAGAAATTAATAATTTTTTTTTTTTTTTTTTTTTTTTTTGCGGTATGCGGGCCTCTCACTGTTGTGGCCTCTCCCGTTGCGGAGCACAGGCTCCGGACGCGCAGGCCAAGCGGCCATTGCTCACGGGCCTAGCCACTCCGCGGCATGTGGGGTCTTCCCAGACCGGGGCACAAACCCGCGTCCCCTGCATCGGCAGGCGGACTCTCAACCACTGCGCCACCAGGGAAGCCCAATAATTATTTTTAAATGCTAACATATTGAATTCATTTAAAACCCTGACTTTAATAAGAAAAAAAGGCAAGAACATTTTGCACAATTAGGTAGTAATGGGAAATCTGTAAAATTTATAAAATGTAACAAAGTGAATATTTTTTTAAATGAGCATTAAAAACCATTAGGTTTAGATAAAGTTATTTTAATGTGTTGAGGAAATTATCTCACTAATTTGACAAAAAGAATTTATTTTGAAATGGCAAAGTAAGGTAGAACAAGGAATGCAATTAGGAAAAATACAGGCAGTTCAGTTCTTTCATCAGAAGTGCTAGGCTAGTCTAGTCTGCAAATTATTTCTATACACCCTATCAAAATAAATATTTTAAAATAAACTGAAATATTAAAGTGGCAAAAGATACTGATCATCATACAGTGACTAGAATTTATAAGTTAAAGTTGGAAGCGATCAATTGTCCTGTCTCACTAATCAGGTCCTCTTACTCCCGTCCTATCCTCTTTCTAGTATACTGTACAGAATTTCCATTTTCAATAGATAGTGCCCTCACATGTCATGGAGATGCCCCTAGGATCTTCTGTCTATAAATAAGAACATGCTGTATCTCCACAGCAGCCAGAGAAATTGTTTTATTTATTTTTTTAAAGTCCTCTGTTCAAAACTCTATGAAGATTTCTCTTAGAATAAAATTTAAAGTCCCGATTATGAATTATTTTAAGCTACCGTTTCAGCATCTTCTCTAACTATCCCTGTACATGGTTAGTAGGGCCATTCATCAGTACAGTAGAGGAACAATGTTTCCTGTGTTTTGGACTGTACTATTGCATCTGTGAAGGTGGAGTCACAGAGCTACTGTTGGAGAAACAATATGCTTACTATATAATTGCACAAATATTTTTGATGTCCATCCACGTTGTAACATGTAGAGGAATTTCATTCCTCTTTATTGCTGAATAATATTATATTACATTATTTTATTATCCATTCATCAGTTGATGGACATTAATGTTTCTACTTTGGGGCTATTATGAATAACGCTGCTGTGAACATTTGTGTACAAGTTTTTGGAGCACATTTTTTTCATTTCTTGTTAGTACATACCTAGGAGTGGAATTGATGGGTCATATAGTTAGTAACTCTATGTTTAACAAGTTTAGGAACTGCCAAACTATCTTCCAAAGTGGCTGCACAAGCTTACATTCCCACCAACAATGAATAAGAGTTCCAATTTATCCACATCCTCACCAATACTTATTTTTATCTCATTTTGATTGTAGCCATCCTACTAGATGTGAAGTGGTATGTCCTGCTTTTAATTTGTATTGCCTAATGACTAATGATGCTGAGTATCTTTTTATACACTTGCTGGCCATTTGTTTACCTTCTTTCGATATTTATATCCTTTCCCATTTTGCTTGGAATTTTGTTTGAGAGTTAAGGAGTCTTTATATTTTCTGGTTGCCAGACCCTTAACAGACATGATTTTCAAATATTTTTTCCCATTCTGCAGGTTGTCTTTTCACTTTCTTGAATGTATTGTTTGCATTACAGATTTTAAAATTTTGATGGAATCCAGTTTATCTATTTTCTCTTTTGTTGCTTATAGTTTTGGTGTTGTATCTAAGAAACCATTGCCTAACCCAAGGTCATGAAGATTTACTGCTGTTTTATTCTAAGTTTTATAGTTTTACTTCTTACATTTAAAGCCTATGATTCATTTTGAGTTAATTCTTTTTTTATATATAAATTTATTTATTTATTTTTATTTTTGTCTGTGTTGGGTCTTTGTTGCTGCTCGTGGGCTTTTCTCTAGTTGTGGTGAGTGGGGGCTACTCTTCATTGTGGTGTGCGGGCTTCTCATTGGGTGGCTTCTTTGTTGCAGAGCACGGGCTCTAAGCCCGTGGGCTTCAGTAGTTGTGCCAGGCTGGCTTCAGTAGTTGTGGCTCGTGGGCTTTAGAGTGCAGGCTCAGTAGTTGTGGTGCACGGGCTTAGTTGCTCCACAGCATGTGGGATCTTCCCAGACCAGGGCTCGAACTCATGTCCCCCGCATTGGCAGGCAGACTCTCAAGCACTGCACCACCAGGGAAGCCCTGAGTTAATTCTTCAATATGGTATAAGGAAAAGATCCAACATCATTCTTGTGCATGTGATTATCTAGTTGTCTCAATACCATTTGCTCAAAAGACTATTTATTCTTTCTCCATTGAATTGTCTTGGCACCTCTGTCAAAAACCAATTAACTAAGAATATATGGGTTTATTTCTCGATTTTAAATTCTGTGTCATTTGCTGTATGTCAGTTTTATTTCATTGGTCTATATGTCTATCCTTTTGAAAAAAAACTCATTGCTTTTTATCTTTGTTATTTTCTGTCATCTATTTCTAGAAAATCCATTCCATTTGCCTATTAAATCACAATTATTTAATTGTGCATATACATTATAATATCTGAAAGAATTATGCTCCCTACTTGCATTGTTTCCTAAAAATTTCAATGTTTTTATTTCATGTAGATACAAATCATTTCATTGAATTATAATTTTTTAATTGTTGAATTTCCAAAGAAATATTTCCCATAAATCAATTGAAAAAGAACTAAACATTCTGATGGCTCTCATGACATTCAGGCACACTATACACATATTCTCATTGTGACATTATTTATTCATCTATCACCAAAAGATATACTGTGCTATATATAAATAAATGTTTAACAATTATTTAATGTTCTGTCCTTTTATTGATTTCATTATGAGCTTTATATTTTTCATCCTCTTCATTTCTGTCTTATCTTTAACTTAGTGTCTTTCGTTCTCATACAATTTCAAATCTGTTGAGTTTGTCTGCAGCGTAGGCCTCTGAACTGCCATCACTCCCACTGTGTAACTGCTTCTGCTTTTTTTCTTTGTACCTAGCTAGTCCTATATGTCTCATCTTTTGTGTTCGGGACATTTGGGTAGTGCCCCAAAAGGCTGAAGAAGCTTGTTGCTCATACCATTCATCCTTTTCCAGTGATAAAAACTCTTTCTAGCTGGGAAGTTCCTTCTTGGTGCTGAACAGTGCCCTCTTGGAGAGCAAGATGATGCAGGCAAATGAAGCTGTCTTCCTTCTCTCCTTGTGCAGTGCTCTCAGGCTTTTCGTTCGTCTGTGTTGCTGAAACTTCCTAAGTGGCCTCTACAAGTCTTCCAGAGCTGTTTTTGTTTTTGAATAGCTGTCTCATTATTGATCTTTGTTGGGGGACATGGAGGCTGGATTTTCCTATGTCACCATTTTGGTCTTCTCGCATTCTCATATATTCTAATTCTCTCTTTGTCATACCCACTTGGTAAAGCTTCACACCTCGACCTACACTATGCCTGTGTTCTTGAAAATGAATGGTCCTAGAGTAAAACATATAACCATGCTGAGTGGACTCTAAATTTATGATGTGGGTCCTTAATGACGCTGGGGAATTAGATCACAACTTCTTAGCTGATTCAGTCTCCGCGCTCAACTCTTTTGCATTTTCCCCCTTCTCCTCAATCTTCATATCTCTTCTTCTGGTGTAGTCACTCATAGCTAAAGAAGGTACCTCTTCTGTTAGGAAAATGTAAACAATCAGAACATATTTCCACAGCTACCTAAGACCAGATCTGCCTATCAGCATATGTACCTATATAGTTACAATTTCTTCTTGTTTCTCATGCCCAGTGAAATACTTATCATCTTATCTTATTCTCTCTCCTCTCCAAGAATTTTTGTTTAATAAGTTTTTGAGAGCCTTTTCTACAAAGTCAGTTTTCCCACTCTATTGAATCACTAACCTTATTGGTCATTCACATCAGCTGACACATAATATTTTTTAAATGCACCCTCCTTACCCCTTAATAAGAAGTTTCTTTCCTAAATGTAAAGTTAACTAAATTTGGACATTATATTTTGAGCAATAGTTGGTGAGAAAGAAACGTTAAAGGTATTATTTAAAGGGATAGTAAAATTCCCACGAAGTGAAAGAAAGCTGAACTAGAGGGACACTATTTAAAGCTTTTGCTATGATCCTATTTTTAGCCCCCACTTCAATTATGCCTTAGAAACATGTATTACAGTAATAACAGTAAACAAATTGAAGTTTTATTATGGGTTTAAGTCCATACAAAAAAACATTGCTTCCCAAATGATAAGAAACTTACCCTCTTGACTAATATTTCCTGAAAGCTTATTATAAAATTCATCTTTTATTCTTTAATTACATTGATTTTCTTTTCTTCCATTGCCTAAGGATTTCCAATCTTGACAAAAGTTTGTGGCCGAAAGCTTTCCTTACAACATAGTATAACAGAAAGAGCAGAGAAATGCAAAACTACTAGGCTAGCAAATATTTCAAATATTTACAACTTTGCATGTGAGTAAATAAAAGAGGATTTTCTCTATGTTTAATACTTACATGAAACAAAGTCTCAATTGATTAGCTTTTTCAGAGCCAGTTCATTCCTTTGTGTATCATTTAATCTGTATCCAGTGTTAATTACTAACAGATACGTGGTAGTATCCGTAAAGAATCCCACTCTCTCCTATGAGCAGGCATTAGCATTCAGATATTTTTAGGAATTTTAAAAAATTGGTGTAACAAACCCTATTAAAAGGTCAGAATTAATCAGTCTCCTTCATAATTCCCTTATACAAAACATAAAGATATATTTTTCTTTCCAGCTCAATGGTTACTGACCATTAGAATTCCAAATATATGACACTTATTTAAATATAACTTATTGCTAGACAGGACATCTAGCAAACTCCTCAGTGGGAGATTGAATAGATAAAAAATAAAATCTAAGAGAAGAAGAAAATATCTGGCATCAAAAGCGGCTCAGTAGGATACAAATAAGTAAAACACGGGGATGAAATGAATTGGAAGTGAATCTATTTGCATTAGGGATTGAACATGTTGTGTGCTCAGTAGGAAAGTTTGAAACACTTCACTGAACAATAGAAAAATAAGTTGAATATTTTAGCAATGTCTCAGTATTCCCCAAATGAGCTTTTTATTGTACATCACGTTTCAGCCATTTTCCTTCCAAAAGTAATGGTCTTTTAATACATCTTTTAAAAAAAAAATCTATGTTTTGTCCTTAACTGCAGTCAAAATTTCCAGTATGAATGAATTTTTCTCTGAGCAACCACTTCCTTTTAATGGTTTCTAAGGTTTTTTTTTTTTAGTTGATGCGGTGTTGGTAGTTTTGACTTAACTTAATTTTACCTTCCCTGGCTCTAATACAATCTATTCCTTTCAAAGTGCCTTCAAATGGGAAATTTGTGATGTGGAACAAGTTCATGATCCTTGAAGAAGATCTAACTGTGTCCTGATCCTTATCAAAGTTAATTGCGTGATAAGAAAGCACCGCTTTTTGTATTTGTTTGCTTCTTTGTTTGTTTTGGCTAACAATCTTTATACATACCCATCTGTATTAATATGAAGGGCTGCCATAACAAAATACCACAGACTGGGAGGCTTAAACAACAGAAATTCGTTTCCTCACAGTACTGGAGACTAGACGTCCAAGATCAAGGTGTTGGCAGGGTCGGTTTCTCCTGAGTCCTTTCTCTTTGGCTTATAGATATTCTCCTTCTCACTGTGTCCTCACGTGGCCTTTTCTCTGTGGGTATGCATCCCTGATACCTCTTCTTGTGTGTCCTAATTCCTTTTCTTATATGTATACCAGTCAGATTGGATTACGGCCTGCTCACATATCCTCCTTTAACTTTAATTACCTCTCCGAATGTAGTTACATTCTTTTTTTTTCCCTTCCTCCCTTCCTCCCTCCCTCCCTTCCTTCTTTCCTTCCTCTGTGTTGGGTCTTTGTTGCTGCACGTGGGCTTTTCTTTAGTTGCAGCAAGCGGGGGCTACTCTTCGTTGCAGTGCGTGGGCTTCTCATTGTGGTGGCTTCTCTTGTTGCAGAACACAGGCTCTAGGCACGTGGGCTTCAGTAGTTGTGGCACGTGGGCTCAGCAGTTGTGGCTCGTGGGCTCTAGAGCGCAGGCTCAGTAGTTGTGTCACACGGGCTTAGTTGCTCTGCGGCATGTGGGATCTTCCCGGACCAGGGCTCGAACCCGTGTCCCCTACATTGGCAAGCGGATCCTTAACCACTGTGCCACCAGAGAAGTCCCTATAGTTACATTCTAAGGTGCTAGGGGTTAAGGTTTTAAGATGTGAATATGGGGAGGACACAATTTAGCCCATAACACCATCTAGAATGAATTTATTGCACCGTGTAAATATTCAAATGAGAGAAGTACAGAAATCGTCCTAGAAAATAATTTAGACCATTATTTAATATATTATTCTATAAGGTTCTGCATGAGATCCAGCAAGAGTGGATGCCAGTACCTTATGATTGTGGCTACATACTCAAAATTTGACATAAAAAATTTCAGAAATATTTCCTTGGCAAATTTAACCTTGAATGATTTTGTAGAGAGATGTGACAAAGAGGTTGGTTATCTGTTATAAGACATAATATATTATCAGTACAGATGTGTAAATAAAAAAGGGACTTTGCATAAGGAAAGAGATAAACATTAAACAGACTGTAGCATGAAAAAGCTTCTAGGATTTAGCATTCCATGTAAACCTCATCTCTTGCCATGATCCCCATTTTGCTATTTAGAAAATTCAGTATATTGCTGCAGGTAATATACTTTTTTCAACATCCAGGGTAAGTCTTATCCAATTAGATGCTCATTTGGCCTTTTCTATCTCAACTCAGCTCAAGCAACCACACTAGTTTGAAGCATTTCCATAGTTTAGACTACCGGGTAGAACTAACCATTCTCTTTTGCCTGTACTGTATTTGGTATATACGTTTGTATATAAGTATGAATATATACCATGAAATAAATATAGAGAATCTGTTGACATTTTACATACAGAAACATATGTAATTCTTATTCCATAGTCAGTCTCATCTAATTCTTTTATTTTTGATAAAGCACAGACACTAAAATCAAATTAAGAAAATACCGTAAACTATAATGAAATATATATAATCTGCAAAAATACTAAATCACTGTGCTGTACACCTAAAACTAACACAATAGTGTAAATCAACTATACTTCTGTAAAAAAAAGAAAATACGAAAATTTGCTGGATTTGTAGAACTTTACCAACAATTGTATACTCCATCCTAGTGTCAAAGAGGGCATAGTAAGTGCAGAGACCCTTTCAAAGATTGGGGCTTACTCAGCCCTTGTTTTTGTTTAATAGAGTGACTTGTATATAAGTCCATATAATGTTCTTCTTAAATAAAAAATAATGTGCTCATTATTTCTCCATTTCCCACATGCTCCCTTCCCATTGATATGCATATGCATTTACATCTTTATTTATGTTCATGCCAACATATAAACTCACAAATTTTCTTTTTGCACACCTAACCCATATTTCCACCCATCTTTTATCAGCAGTAAGACTGCTGTATTTATCTTCAACTACCTGATTTATTTGTTTCTCAAAAAGTTCAAAACTCAAATGGGAAAAACAGAGTATTCTTTATTGTGCCACTGAAAAGTAAGGGCTAACTTACTCATATTTATTGGTAACAACAAGTCTTAGGGTCACCCCAGTGATTCCCACTGATTCCTTACAAGCTGGCCTCTGAAAAACTCTGTAGAAACCAGGTACAGCTGAGAGTTTAAGACAGACCAACTTATGGTAGAAATCTGAAGTGGCTGTTCAGCTGAACTGGTGCTCCTTCAACCAAGAATATTGAGGTAGCAGACCTGGGCTGCATACTGGGGTTCTGCCATATTATACAACTGCAGCTGTATAATCTCAGGTTTGATGTCAGTTTCTTGATTTAGCCAGATGTTTGCTGACATGATGACACAACGCTGGAGCCAAGGCCCAGCTACACCTTTTCGATGGACCCACAAAGTTTTGACCCTAGACCTTGGTCACACCATGGGAGAGGCTTGTACTCTCTCAATCACTCCTAGTATGCCTTTTGTCTCTGTGAATCCCACCCGCCCACCCTTCACATTTACCAGAAGGCCTAGTGTGTGTGTGCGCCTTGTTTGGTCATTCATTTTTTTTCTTTTTACCTTTTGACCCCCACAAATTAATTTTTCATTAGATCATAGCATAACCATTACACAACAACTTACATTTCTCGTGTCCCTCTCTCCAGGTCAATTGATATAAACAGTGGGAACCATTGGGGTTTTTCACAAATATTCCAGCTGTCTCCTTTAGCTTATGGTATTATTCAACTTTTTCACCTGCTGCAAGATAATCATGACCGTAAGACTTGCTGTTACCAATAGAATATGAGCAAAGCAAATTTGCATGTCACCTCTCCAAAGATGATTTAAGAGACAGTGGCTAAGAGAGTGAAGTTCACTTCATTCTCTCTTTCCTTTTGCACAGAAAGAGTCTATATTCTGGATGGTCACTGATACTCTTCTGCTGACATAGATGGACGTACATGGGAGCATTGTTATTTTTAAAACAATGAGATTTGGGGCATGTTACTGCAGTATAGCCAGACTATTCTGAGCCAATACAAATGAAAATGCAAAATAAAAGAAATGCAGAAATCTTTTATTTTAAAAAGTGCAGAATATGAATTTATAAAAATATATGTATTCACTTTTCAATTGATGAACGTTGGATTATTTTTTTTTAAATCCCCGTATACATATGTAGTAAAAATGAGTGGTTTTATTTGTATAGAATAGTATCCTTAAGTAAAATTTCTGAGTCAAATGGAATGGTTGAAGTATTCACTTTGCTGGAGCAATTCTCAATAGGAATGTAAATAGATCATGGGCAAGGTAGAAAGACTGGAGTAATAACAATCACAAAACAATATGCTAACATATGAACAATTATTAAGGATAATTTATTGTTCTAAGTACTTTATATGTTTGATAATTTAATCTTATTAGGTAGGTGCCATTGCAGTTCCATTTTACAGGTGACTTAACTAAAGAACAAATTAATTTGTATGCCAAGGGTCACATGGCTAGTAAAGAGTAGAGCTAGTAATTGGAGACAGCTAGTAATCTAAATGAAGTAAGCAAAATGAAAAAATAAATTACGACTGCATGGAAAATATCATAAATTATTGCTGATAATATGGCCATGAAAATTAATATGGTTGCCAAATTAAGAATTTATAAAATGAATGGGCATGCTAGTAAAGAAGAAAATACTTGAAATTGTGACTGGCGCACTAACAATAAAAGTTATGGAGTAAATATTTAACCTTTTGAAGTGTATGTGGCTAATGTCTCTCTGCAAACAAGAAGAAAAACAGTGCTTCTTCATTTCTAACTTCAAGATTACTGCAAAGCCTAGCAACATAGAACATTTTTCCTCTACCTAAATGTACAGAAGGAAACGTGTATATCAAATCAGTTTATTAGCTGAGTATCTGCAAGCCGCTTTTGCAGAGTGAGAAAAATAATTGATTTGAACCAAATTTGTTGTCATAAAAGTTCCAGAGATGTATAAAATGCATCCCACTTTTATGACATTTAAAAATCAATCAATTCAAAACATTTTATCATAAATGACTTAAGAATAAATTTTAAACAGTTTCATAAGAAAAATATACTGTTTTGTTAATGTAAGTGGTGTGTATAGTATACTGAAATCCAGAGAGAAAATACATAATCTATTTCAACCTAAAAAAAATCTATAGTAGCTAGACCAAGAATAAACAAAATGATGGCCATGAATACTTCTAGCATATAGAAGACTCACAATTTATTGGTAGGTTCTCAAATATATATTGTATTGCAGAAGCAAATCCTGTTAGTGTCTCTCAGTAAGTTCTATTAGCTAATGAATAAATTGCAAAGCAAAATAATTTTAAATATGTTTTGATACAGTTCTAGGCTAAAAAATTGGGGGGAAAGAGCAAAATACTGAATTGAATGAATATCTGCATAGGAAACCACACACATAAACAAATATTCCATTAAAAATGAATTCAGGGCTTCCCTGGTGGCGCAGTGGTTGAGAGTCTGCCTGCCGATGCAGGGGACACGGGTTCGTGCCCCGGTCCGGGAAGATCCCACATGCGTGGCCGCTGAGCCTGCGCGTCTGGAGCCTGTGCTCCGCAATGGGAGAGGCCACAACAGTGAGAGGCCTGCGTACCGTAAAAAAAAAATAAAAATGAATTCAACAAGGCATAAAAATAGAGTTCTGAATAAAATATGTAAATTAGGAAAACAGAAGTTTCTAATTTCCAATTTCAATGTGTGTGTGGGGGGCGCTTCCTAGCTTACTTCCCAGGGATTTAGGTTTGCATTTAGAGACTGTAGCAGCTCCTTAGAGCAGTGCAGTTAGCCCCCTTGTCCAAAGTAGCAGTTCCTTTTTCATTGCCTCCTTAAGCAAAATTTTTAGAATGGCTTGTATGTCTGGGTGGTTAAATTTCTAGTTTCCATTTCAGTCTCCTGTTTCTCCCTGACCATTTTACCCTTTGGGTGTATACTGGATTAAGTCCTCGTGGTCTTCCTGCTACTGTTCATAAGTGGCACTTTGATTCAAGGGCATCCGATGCAAAAAATATTTTTTTCCCTTTTCCCATGTCATAAGATTTTGAGCCACTTGTCTCCACATGTGTGTGCTCTGATAGTCCATCATGCCTAGGGATGGAGAGTGACAGGGACAAGGTAAGCAACAGCATAGAAACTACCAGCCCCAATAACACTTTTTTTGAGGTACCAAATCAAATCCCATATCAAATCGCCCAGCCTGGCTCCATGTACCACTCAGGGCTTTCAGTCAATCTGTGGGCAGTCTTCTGCTGCTACACTAAGTCAGGCAACAAGAAATTAGAATTTCAGGTTACAGGAGACAGTGATGTCTTCTCCCCAGGCTGCCTCCACCTTTTGGAAAATCTAATCAGTAATCCAAGAGCCGTCTAATGGCCAAAAAAAGGAAAGGCACTGCTCTGACATCAGTTTGTAAACCTGAAAATTAAAGGAGAAAGAAAATAAATTACCCAGCATTATATATCTGGAGACTACAGTATGCTTAAAATGCAGGCATGTCAGCTGTGCAGTGTATTCTTGGTTACCTAACCACCTTTATAGTTTGATCCTTATATTACTGCCTCATACCAGTCAGTTCTACAGTGGACGTTATAAATAATATTTAAATGCAAGCAGTACACAAGCCCATATACACTAAAAATTAAGTCTGCTACAAAAATTGCCAATGAACTGAAAGTTAATTCAGTAATGGGTGTTACTCCCTGTTGAAGGCATTTAAGACCAGAATATTTAAACAAAGAAGGAGATATAGACTTGCTCCTGAGAAACCATACAAAAATGAAAGGTTCCTACTGTTAAGTCTTAAATTTGTTTCATCATTTTGTTCAACAGTTCTCTCCCCTGGAAAATGATTTCTAGAGCTTCTTAATCTTTTTTCTTTTATAATAATTTATTATTCAACTAGTAGAAGTTTACCTTCATAAAGTAGAAGGAAATTTGGATAGTATGAAGTGTAATATCTAGCAATGACCACTGTTAACATTTTAGAATGCATGCCTTTAGTCTCTTTCTTATGGAAATATGTATAGATACGTGTACATATCCAGATGTTTACAGGTGTTCATTTCATATAAACAGTGTCATAATTTTCTAGTTAAAAATATACTATAAAAGTATTTCCATGTCAAAAACAGACTTACAGATTCATTTTTAGGAGCTGAACATTCCATGATAGTATTTAGACTGTGTTCCATTAAAACAAATGTTAAAATATTCATAAACGTGTTCCCTTTTTTCAACATCAGTGTTATATCCCATATGGTATGCTGGTCTAAATTCTTAGAAGTGTAAATTATTGACTCAAAGGAAATATGCCTTTAAAATTGCCATCAACAATGTGCCAACATTAACTGTACCAGTAGTATAAAGAGAAACACCCAGAAATGCTGTGCATGTTACAGACGCACTAGCCATTTATGAGAGAAGTCTGGATTTATTTGTATGCTACATAAATTACATAATCTTTCCTTTTAATGTTGAGAAATTGTTTTTGGACTTCTTGTTTTTGATCTTTTAATGAAAGGATTTTGTGGGAGGAGTGCTAATTGCCAAGAGTATCCCTGGGTTCAGGAAAGTTCTGAGTCAGAGAAGAAATTGCATTCCCCAAGTAAGTGGTACTGTGTAGATATACACTCCAGGTGTCCACAAGAGGAAGAGACTTTAAAGGGACTGTAATAGTTCACTTCTCCCATTTGTCTTAAAAACCAGTGTAATCAGTCTTCATGAAGAATGTTGATTTTTATGGTAACACACTAGAAAAGAATACGGAAAATGTTGTTCATTTAAAACAGATCGGGGCTAAATAAAATCTCTCAAGTACTTGCGCCTCTGATTTGAGCTTAGCCTGTCCCTTAACTATTGCCGTGTTACTGATATATATCAAACTTCTTCACATCTAAAAGATAGATAGATTTGTATCTTCTCTAATTTAGCTAGCAAATTTATGGATATCCTGACTTATTGATATGAAATGGGATTGGGATTAGAGTATTCCATCTGGTAGGACTCTCAGTAAAACTGCATTTGGAACCAGACGTCTGTCATATATAGCAATGGAAATTTATATGCTGCATCATTACAGATGAGATTCCACAAATATCCTTTCCTGTATTACAGAGAAGGTATGCTCTGACTATGGAGAATTTTGACTTTTGTTACTGACTTTTAAATGGGCATATGCATGTGATAGGGATTATTGTATGAATCTCCAAGCAAAGCACAGCACCAGTTGTCACTCTAAGTGCAGTAAGTCAGTGTATTCTATTGTTTTTTCAGGCAAAACATCAGGTAAAAACTAATTCTACATAGATCACCGTTACATACAAACTTGCAGATGTCAAAGTACTGCATATTTTCATAAATTCTATAAAATAGAGAAGAAACGAAAGGCTCTTTGAAAGTCTCTCAGCTGGGTTGGGGTTTCTGGAACCACTTAAAATACATTTTATAGTGTATTTATCACATTTCAATAAGTTGTGCTCAAATCTGTAATTTCCGTTTTACAGCCATCACATTACCCAACTCAAAGGAGTGTTCATGTAGTAGTGTGATTGAATGGCAAGGGTTAGCCATTGGCCTGAGGTGAACGTGTCCTCTGCATTGTGCTCAAATGACTGATTACCTTATAGTTTTCTATATTCTCTTAATCAAACTATTCACATTGGTCGAATAAAAATATCCCATGACCCATGATTTTGTTTATTGCCTTTATACCTAGTGGAGTTTGGGCTTTAAATTCAAACAAAACAGAGATTGAAATAAGAATCTCAGACTTAAATCATAATAATCATCTTCAGTTCACGAAAAAAGATATTGCTGGCTCCCCAGTAGCCATTCTTAGACACCTTCTTAGTCATTAGCTTCCTCTTTTCCCAAATGTTATCCATTTTCGTGACTTTTATGATGTCATTCTTTGGCGTTTTACCACAAACGCTTGTATCCCTAAATATTGGAGGGTTTTTTTTTCCTGTTATTTTTTAACTCTACATAAATGAAATATTAAAGTTTGTGGTAGTTGGTGACTGCTTCATGTAACAGTATGACTGTTGCATGTAGCCATATTAATTTGTATTAATTAATTTCATTACTGTATAGAATTCCATTGTATAAATACACCACTGTATGTTTATACAGTATATTGATAATTATTCTTTGGGGTTGCTTGGTTCTTATCTGTTACAAATAATGATACTGTAAACATTCTTGCACATTTCTCTTGGTATTCGTGTATATACATTTCAGGGATACATACTAGTGAGTGGAATTGTTCCTCATAGGATAGACCATTATCTACTTAGCTTTAAGTAGTTAACAAAGTTTCAGACTGCTTCACCATCGTACATTCTCCAAGCAGTGAATGTGAGCTGTAGGGGATCCACATCAGGTGATCATAAGCAGTTGGTACTAGTGACCATTCAATTTTAGTCCTTCTGATAGGTGAGCAGTGGTGTATCATTAAATTATGAATTTGTACTTCCCTAATTACTAATGAAGTAAACACTTCTCACATGTTCCATATCTTCTTTTGTGGAGAGCATGTTCAATTCTCTTGCACATTTGTCTATTGTTTATTTCTCTATTATTTGAATAAGTTCTTCATGTATTTCTGACACGAGGCTCTTTACAGTTATGTGTATTGCAATGATGGTATTCCAACTCCTGCCTTTACTCCACATCTACCAGTTTGCACTAAGTATCTTATAAGCAAGAGTCCTCTCTTATCCCTTATTTGTTTATTTCTTGCTTACTGGGTGACTCACTTAAGTATTTATCAATTATTGTTTCTCATGGCTATTTTCCCCCAAAGGTCTATAATATATTACTCTTATTAATTATTTTGGCTGTAAGATTGCTTCATATATGGCTAATGGTAGCCCCTGTGTTCTTGTGACATGCTCAATAGCTTCCTCTCTCCCTGTTTCTTCCCCCCACCCCACCCCCACACACTCACATTTACAAACACTTCCTTACCTTCTGGGTTGACAAGATCATCAGGCTAATCTTATCCCTACACTGTCACATGTAAGATGTTTTATAATGATAATTATAATTTCATTCATTATTGAATAACTATTATGATATTCTACTTCTTGCCTCAATTTTGGTAAGTTCTACCTTTTGGCGTTAACACTAATTATATTAGCACATAGAATTTTAGTAGTAGTATATCTTTCTTATGAATTTACATTTCAAAGCTATAAAGTGACCTGCTTTATCTATAGGAATATTTTTCACCTTAAGTTTATTTTTCTGATTTTAATACATCTAAACTATTTTCTTTTGCTCCATGTTTGTATGGCATATTTTTCCATATTATTTGTTTTAACTTTCTGGTTTTTGTGTTTTATATATTCTTTTTAAAGAAGAAGATGTTATATTTCATTGGCTCTGGCTTTTTAATTCAGCCTGACTCCAGTGGTTGTAAACACTCGGCTTCTGACTTAGAACATATCACAGAAAGAATAATAGAGAACAGAACACCATTCATATTGTTAGTTTATGAGGTACATGCCCTCCTTGTTCACGTAATACTTTAAAAACTAAATTTATAGTCTATTTATTCTAAGCAAATACCGTAAGTAACCAGAAGAGTTCAGGCTATGGTTATGGAGGGTTCTTTTTCATTCTGCCCTAATTTTTGTTCGTCTCAAGGTTGAAAACCTTGACTATAAAACTCTTTGACTTGGAATCAAGAGCAAAACATTTTGAGGAAGGTAACACACCCTCTTCTTTGCCCATGGAATCTAAAATAAATAGACATTTACATTAAGAGCTCTGGTGTTAGGACTGCATAATTTTATTTTAACATGGTTGATATAAAATAATTTATATCAATTTTCCCCTTTTTAATTTTTTACTCTATTAAACTTTGGAAACTTCTAGGAAAAAATAATTAACTTATTGGGAGTACCTTCTAGAGAACCAGCAAGGATGTTTATTCCTGTAGGATGAAAGCAACAACTTAAGAGTGAGCAGAAACGTAGTGGTGGAAAAAAAGTAAAGGATAAAGTAAGCCAAAGTATTTTTAATTGCATGAGCTATTTGAAGTCATTAAAATGATGTTCTCTCTCTTACTAATCTACTGATTTGGTGTTTTACTACAGGACGGAACTCAATTTTATGCATAGAGGCTAGATGAGATCATATTTAAAATTCTTCAGCCTTAACAAAGAAGTGCTTTGTTTGCTAAATGGCTGGAATGGCATTAAACAACTACCTTTAAATGAAAGGAGGCCATTCCACAGTCACAGATGAGTATTTTAACAAAGAACAAAGAATGTTCTAAAATGAATTAGGCATTGAACCAGGTAAAAGTAATACAATCAGTTTAAAGAAATGCATACTTATTTATTCAAGGGCCATAAACCAGTCAATGTCTATGAAAGCTGTTTAAGTAGAAGCAGAGTAATGCTGCAACTCTGATTGGTTGTCCAGTCTTAACTATAGGCAACATTCTAAAGGCATCTCAACATGAGCCAATGTGGTGTTATTTCATTAGTGGATAGCATTTCTTTTGCATGAAAGACATGACATGGGAATCTATTACTATGCTGTGTAAATACTATGAAGTTAATACTAATTTATAAAATATGAATGCATGATTGATTTTAAGTACAGTAACTTATTACAGTGAAAGTGGCAATTACATAGGGAGAGTATATTAGCAGGAAAAGACAGAAGCTCTAAGTATGCTGGAGAATGTAGAAAACTACCATAAGGAAAGCTGATGGAAAAAAAAAACAAATTACAGTTTATTTGAGGACATTCTCCCAAAGACTGATTGCTAAAAATTTCCTATCAGAAGCCCTGAAAGTAACAAAATATTTATAATGCAAAGGAGAGTAGATATTCTATACCAGCACCTATACCAAAATTGAGGCACAATGTGCCTGGAGAAATGGAATACAAAATAAAATAGCATGTATCAATTATACACCATCTGTTAAGTAGTTTGATAAGTATTTTAATTATATCATCCAATCTCACAAAGATTAAATATATAAGAAAGTAGTTCATATTCTATAGAATTATTGTACAGTTTTTATTCTAAAAATTATATTTTGTTGTTAAACATATATAACTGCTGAAAAGAGTCTATTCCATATATATGTGCAGCTATAATTACACATGCATTGTGATTAAATGATTGTGATCTTAAAGATGATGATGATAATAGGTATATAGATAGATTTAGTTTCTGTTTTTCCTTAACATAAAGTGGTATCTGACTTGATGTTCCCCACTCTTCCTATTCAACTATTTCACTAAAACAGATATTAAATGCAAAATAATGGGGATAAAAGCAAGAAAAGAAAAACTCAGCGACGTCAAAACCAAGAGAATATCTAATATAAGAAAATGCAAGTCATCTCCTCTAATTTTTAGTCTAATTAACTGGATTGAATAAAAGCTACTAAAAAGGCATCTCATGAGACAAACATCATGTAAGGGACTATGGAAAGATAGTAAATACTCCATCCCTTATATTAGAATTACTAATCTTCTGTCAACTAGAAATATAAGCAGAGAGTCTATCGGAAGTCAGGATTTATCTAGATGGGAAAAGATGAGAAGGTAGAGAAACACACAGCAACAGGTTTAAAGGAAATAATAGACTGTACTACAGTAAGGCATTGATAAAATAAGAATATGAAGACTGGAATATTATTGTACACAATATGGAGAAACTGGACTACAATGAGGAGCACTGTAAAAATAAAAATTTCATATTTAAGTTGATAGATACAAGAAACAATAAATTTGGCATAGATAAATCTAGTTTTTTTTTAAAATTTTACTGATGGGTGATTGACATATAAAAATTGTATATATTTAATGTATATAACTTGATGAGTTTAGAGTTATATACATTATAACTCTAACTCACACCCATGAAACCATCACCACAGTCAATGCTATAAACATATCCATACTTCCAAAAGTTTCCTCTCACCCTCCTTGGCTTTATGTGTGTGTGTGTATAAGTTAAGGACACTTAACCTAAGATCTAACTTCTTAGCTAATTTTAAAGAATACAGAGTAGTACTGTGAACTGTAGGCACTATGCTGTACAGTAGATCTCTAGGACTTATTTATCTTGCATAACTGAAACATTGTACCCTTTGACCAACACCACACCATTGCCCTCTAACCTCAGCCCTTGGTAGCTACCACTCTGCTCTGTGCATCTATGGGTTTGACTATGTTTAGATTACTTATATAAGTGGGACTATGTAGTGTTTGTTCTTCTGTGTCTGGCTTATTTAAATTAGCATGTCCTCAAGGTCCATCCATGTTGTCACAAATGTCAGGATTTCCTTTTTAAGGGCTGAATAATATTCCATTATATATAAATAATATATATGTTTTATATATATATACAGGTTATATACACACAGATATATATATATATGTAAAAAATGCCATTGGGTTTTTGATAGGTATTGCATTGAATCTGTGTATAATTTAGGTAGTATGGACATGAACTCTTCCCATTCATGGACATGGGAACAAATATGCGTTGTGGGAGTCCCAGAAGGAGCAGAAAAAGAAAAGGGGGCAGGAAACTTATTTAAGGAAATAATGGCTGAAAGCTTCCCAAATCTGGGGAGGGAAATAGACATTTAGATTCATGAAACCCAAAGGACCTCAAATAATTAGAATCTAAATTGGTCTACTCTGAGACACATTATAATTGTCACAAGTCAAACACAAAGAGAATTTTGAAAACAGCAAGAGAAAAAGGATTCACCACATACAAGAGTACACCTATAAGACCATCAGTAGGTTTCTCAGCAGAAATCTTATAGGACAGGTGAAAGTTGAATGATATGTTAAAAGTACTGAAAGAAAAATAAAATTGTTAAACAAGAACCATATACCTGGCCAAGCTGTCCTATCAAATGAAGGAGCCATAAAGACTTTCCCAGACAAACAAAAGCTCAGGGAGTTAGTTATCAGTAGGGCCTTCCTTTTTAGAAGTGGTACAGGGAGTTCTTCAAGTTGAAATTAAAGTATACTACACAGCAAAATGAATGCATATGAAAGAATCAGTCTCATTCTGATTCTTTCTAAGTAAATATATAGACAAAAACAGAAAAATGGAATACTGTAATGGTGGTGTGTTAATCGTTTTAACCCTAGTATAATAATTGAGAAACAAAGTATTAAGATAACTATAACTTTAAAAAAATCTGTTAATGAATACCCAATACAAAGGATGTAAATTGTGACATCAAGAAGATAAGTGTGGAAGAGAGAAGTAAAACTGTAGACTTTTTGTATGCGATCAAATGAATTTCATTCATTTTTATGGCCGAGTAACATTCCGTTATATATGTGTTACATATATATCACTTCCTCTTTATGCATTCATTTGTGGATGGACACAGGTTGCTTCCATATCTTGGCTATTGTAAATAGTGCTGCTATGAACATTGGGGTGCAGATATCTTTTTGAATCAGTGTTTTTGTTTTCTTTAGACATATATCCAGGAGTGAAATTGCTGGATCATCTGGTAGTTCTGTTTTTAATTTCTTGATGAACCTCCATACTGTTTTCCGTACTAGCTGCACCAATTTACATTCCCACCCACAGTGTATGAGGGTTTCTGTTTCTCCACATCCTCACTAACATTTGTTATTTGTCATCATTTTGATGATTGCCACTCTGACAGGTGTGAGGTGATAGCTCATTGTGATTTTGACTTGCATTTCTACGATGATTAGTGACGTTGAGCATCTTCTCATGTGCCTGTTGGCCATCTGTATGTCTTGTTTGAAAAATATCTATTCAGGTCTTCTGCTTATTTTCTTTTACAGGTTGTTTGTTTTTCCGATATTGAATTGTATGAACTGTTAATATATTTTGGATATTAACCCCTTATTGGTCATATCATTTGCAAATATTTTCTCCCATTCAGTAGGTTATCTTTTCATTTTGTCAGTGGTTTCCTGTCCTCTGCAAAATCTTTTAAGTTTAATTAGGTCCCATGTGTTTTTTGTTTGTTTTTTTTTGTTGGTTTTGCTTTCATTTCTTTTGCCTCAGGAGAGTAATCCAAAAAAATATTACTACAGTGTATGTCAAAGAGTGTTCTAACCATATTTTCTTCTAGCAGTTTTATGGTTTGAGGTCTTACATTTAAGTCTTTAATCCATTTTTAGTTTATTTATTTAATTTTTGAATTTTATTTTACTTATTTTTCTATACAGCAGGTTCTTATTAGTTATCCATTTTATACATATTAGTGTATATATGTCAATTCCAATCTCCCAATTCATCACACCACCACCATCCCTGCCATGTTCCCCCTTTGGCGTCCATACATTTGTTCTCTACATCTGTGTCTCTATTTCTGCTCTTCAGACTGGTTCATCTGTACCATTTTTCTAGTTTCCACATATATGCATTAATATACGATATTTGTTTTTCTCTTTCTGACTTACTTCACTCTGTATGACAGTCTCTAGATCCATCCACGTCTCTACAAATGACCCAATTTCATTCCTTTTTATGGCTGAGTAATATTCCATTGCATATATGTACCACATCTTCTTTATCCATTCATCAGTCGATGGGGATTTAGGTTGCTTCCATGACGTGGCTATTGTAAATAGTGCTGCAATGAACATTGGGGTGCATGTGTCTTTTTGAATTATGGTTTTCTCTGGGTATATGCCCAGGAGTGGGGTTGCTTGGTCATATGGTAGTTCTATTTTTAGTTTTTTAAGGAACCTCCATACGGTTCTCCATAGTGTCTGCATCAGTTTACATTCCCACCACCAGTACAAGAGGGTTGCCTTTTCTCCACACTCTCTTCAGCATCTATTGTTTGCAGATTTTTTGATGATGGCTGTTCTGACTGGTGTGAGGTGATACCTCATTGTAGTTTTTATTTGCATTTCTCTAGTGATTAGTTCTCCTGGCATCTTTTGATGAACTTCTTCTAGGCTTCTGGCCTGGTCCGTACCCCACAAATATATACCTCCACCAGAAATCAATTTTCAATTTTCTGCTTATAAAAGTCTATACACTCTTCCTATGAGATTGCAGGCATCTATTAATTTTTAAATTTTAATTGGGTCCCATGTGTTTTTGGTTTTTTTTGTTTGTTGTTTTTTGCTTTCATTTCTTTTGCCTTAGGAAGCTAATCCAAAAAAATAGTACTACAATGTATGTCAAAGAATGTTCTAACTATATTTTATTCTAGGAGTCTTATGGTTTGAGGTCTTACATTTAAGTCTTTAATCCATTTTGAGTTTATTTTTGTATATGGTGTGTGGAAATGTTCTAATCTCATTCTTTTACAAGTAGCCATCCAGTTTTCCTAGCACCCCTTATTGAAGAGACTGTCTTTTCTCCATTGTATATTCTTGCCTCCTTTGTCATAGATTAATTGACCAGAAGTGTGGGTTTATTTCTGAGCTCTCCATTCTGTTGCATTGATCTGTGTGTGTTTGTGCCAGTGCCATACTGTTTTGATGACTGTAGCTTTGTAATATAGTCTGAAGTCAGGGAGCATGGTACCTTCAGCTTCATTCTTTTTTCTCAAGATTAATTTGGCAATTCAGAGTCTTGTGGATCCATATAATTTTTTGGATTATTTGTTATAATTCTGTGAAAAATGTCATGGTTATTTTGATACAGCTTGCATTAAATCTGTAGACTGCTTTGGTTAGTGTGGACATTTTCAAAATGCTAATTCTTCTAATCCAAGATAATAGAACAACTTTCCATTTCTTTGTATCATTTTCAAATTCCTTCATCAATAGTTTTCAGAGTATAAGTCTTTCACCTCTTTGGTTAAGTTTATTCCTAGTTATTCTTTCTGTTGCAGTTTTAGATAAATGAATTATTTATTTATTTTAAAAATTTACAGAAAAATAAAGGTATTTAAGAGGACTTTAGCCTCCATTTATTTCTCTAGTTTTTTTTTTATTTTTTCCTTCCCTTTTCTTCCCCCAATTTTACTCTATTTCTTTAGTTTCAAGAACTCTATTCCTAGAGAACTCATCACCAGAATGAGAAGGGGCCAAAGATTAGTCTCATAGAAAAAATGAGGATCAAGGCAAAATTTTCATCATTTCAAAGAACCTAGTAAAACCTAACAAGAACTTATTTAATTAGTACCCTAATATATAAATATACATTCTCTGGAAGGACAAATATTTTAAAAATGAGATTGATAGAAGCACAAACATAAAAAGACAGCTGAGAAGTGAAAATAATCTAGTTTAACCATATGATTTTTACAAATGAGGAGTGCCCTAAGAAAGAGATTTTTTTTGTTCATTAATAGATTATTTATAAAGCCTGATTTAGAGCTCAAATCTTCTAACTTCAAATCCAGTTTGCTTGTTTATTTTTTTCCATATGTCATGTGGTGTCTTTTCACTTGTACTTCCCTACTAAGGTATTCTACTCCAGTAAAAATATAATTAAATATTTCAGAAATTTTCTATGTCATTATTTTTATTATACTTCCAGTCACAAAGTAGATGCATTATTCAGACCAGTTTTCTAGGATTGAAATTAATGTAACTTATATCTCTTTAGATGGGATCATATATCTTTCATAAAGGGGCCAGCCAACCATAGACTGTTACAGGACGAATTATTGGGAAAAATCATGTTTGTTGATCTACGGACCACAGTACACAAGACTCTTTGTTTTAATGAGGGAGGAGTGATCTACATGCGTTGTTGGGTGCTCTGCAGTGAGCTGAACCAATACGTCCGTCTCAAAGGAAAAGGAAGAAAAATAATCTATCAAAACTGCTTGACAGCCACCTGATCAATGTGCCATATTTGTTTAATGAAGGCGCTCTAGCTAGTCCAGTCATACTCATCTATTTTCCACACACACAAAAATTTCCCAACTTTCCCTTTGACTTTAGTGGGGGCTGGGGCAATTAATGTGCAGCCTAGGAGAGTACTAATGCTGAGCAGAACTAATCAGGGAACTCCTTTCTGAAGATGCAAAATTCTGAGCTTGCCATGTCTGATTAAGGTTAATGGCAATCACGCATATCAGTGTCATATTATTTGTTCTTCTGAACAGCCTGATATTATTCGTATAAATAGCACTATCTAAAGGTTATAATCCACAGTTTGCATTTAAATTGAGGTGCATTTTTTTCAACAAGTTAAGAAAATAGACTTGGTAATATCTACCTCAATGAAAAGCTTTTTATTCGTGCTTATTATTTTTATCCAAACAGGCTGTTGTAGCAAAACTACATCCATTTTGAACAATGACATGGTTTTATTTTCTATTTTCTTGGGTCCTGTGGCAAGGAGACAGGGAAAGAGAGGAATGAAAGGTAGAATTTATTAAAAGCAACTTGTGATAGGTGCCATAGTAAGTGTCTTAAAATAGCAGTTCACTTATTCTTCATAACTGTGTAACAATGCATCGTTTCCTTCCCCGTACAGAAATGGAAATAAGGTCTTAGAGAACTTAATTTATTGACAACATTCTCATAACTCTGAAATATTAGAGCCAAGAGGAAAACAAAGTTCTGTTTAATCCACATCTCCCAGTGTTTGGATCCTGAATTAGACTATTTATATCAGGACAGCATGCTGGGGAGATGTTTCATTAGTTGTGGGGTTTACGTTTAATGTAGCTATACTAAATCATCTATTTTCTAATCTATATGTCATTAAACCAATCCAAAGAAATCTCTGAGCCTTTTTTTTTCTTCTGTAAAATGGGAATAATTATAATTTCTACCTCATAAAACCCTATGAGCTGGCATATGTAAAACATTTAAAGAATTGGCTGGCATATTGCAAGTCTGTATAGATGTGGCAAGATTAAAGTTTATATAAGTAATTGGCAAGATTAATGGCAATATAAGTCTGGTGTATAGCACAGCAAAAAGAATATATAGGCATTGATAATTTGGAGTAAACTGTGGCAGTGGCAACAGTAATAGCAGCAGTAACAGTTGAGTACCATATTACTATTATGTTAAAACTGATAGGCTAGTCTTGATAAATTAGGGGGTCCAATTTAATAAGCATGGGAAGAACTGATCAATAGCTGGTGGCAGGATTTGAATAGTGAATAACTTTTATAGTATATAAGTAACAATCCAGAATCTCTGGGTATACACTGATTGTTTAATAAATTCTTCCATTAGGTTTGAGACTATGAGTGTATCACAGTGCCTTAGTTTTACCTTTCTCCCAATTTTTTTTTTTCACTTTGCTCTCAGGCTGATCTTTCACATACACAATTTTTATCATACTCTTCACATATTTCTGTGTCTTATGATGATGTCTCCACTGAATCTTTAAGACAGTTTCTGTTCTTCTTAAAACCTGCTTTTTTCCCTTTGTTTCTGGAAACTATCCCATAGAATAGATAGAATTTCTTTTAAAAAAACCTTAAATGATATATTGTATTTAAAATATAGGCATGTATAGTATGTCTACTGCATTTGACTTTTAAATTTTGTTAGGCAAAAAGAAAAATATTCATGAACTCTCATACTGATTTAATAATGACTGTAATTGCGTATGCCATGCAGTGGGCTTCTTTCGAACTTCTGTATAATCACTCTGAGTCTTAAAATCTGGAAAGTAGTCTCCACGAATGGATTTAATTTTCTAACTTACTTTCTGCTTCTACTAGTGTAACTTTACAAATAGCTGTGTCAGATTTGGTTTTCCACTTGTCTTGTGGAGCTGCTCTATAATAGTGCATTGGTAAAGAAATAAGATGCTAAGATAAACATTCGTATCCTAGTACTGATTGACCTCAGCAGGAAAATTTGTCCACACATTTAAAAAATAAAAAGCAGGTAGAAGATGTGTAAACTAAGTGGTTTCGTGTGAGATTGAAATAAGAATGAAGTTAAATACTCCTGCAGAACCATGGATAGTCTGAACATTTTAGTGTCTATTACAAGAGGAAGTGAAGTGAAGAATAGAGTTTAAAGTTGGCGAGTGGATGGAGAGAATACACAAGTAACACATATTGCTGAAAATAAAAATCAATCCTTACATCAACCCTATTAACTAGGTAACATCATCATTCCTCTTTTATAGATAAGGAAACTGCAGATAAATTTGTTAAATAACTTGTTCAGAATTAAATACCTAATAAGTGGTGGTACTGGGTTTCCTGGCTCCTAGCACCGTGCTCTTTACTACTACACCCCACTGCAATAAACAGTGCACACACACACACAACAACTTATCTAGCAATACAAAAAGCATACAATACATTGTTTTAAAATATAGAAGGAAATAGAAAAAAAATGTACAGTTGAAATCGTTGCCTCAGGATGTCATGCCTACAGTGTCAGGAGATGTGAAGGAGGGTTCTATTGTTTTAAAATACTAGTCTTTTGGTAGTATTTTATTTTTTATTTTTAAATTAAGACTTTATTTTTAAAATAAGTTTTACGTTTACAGTAAAATTGAGAGTAAGGTACTGAGATTTCCTATATAGCCCCTTCCCCAAAACAGGCAGAGCCTTCCCCATTATACAAATGCCACAATGGGATGGCACACTGTTTACAATTGATGAGCATACATTGACACATCACAGTCACCTAAAGTCCATAATTTGCATTACAGTTCCCTCGTGGTATTGTACATTGTATGAGTTTTGACCAACGTATAATGACACGTATCCACCATTGTAGTATCATACAGTTCAGTTTCACTGCCCCCAAATT
Organism: Phocoena phocoena; assembly: GCF_963924675.1. NCBI lineage: Eukaryota > Metazoa > Chordata > Mammalia > Artiodactyla > Phocoenidae > Phocoena > Phocoena phocoena. The sequence goes on from NC_089234.1 coordinate 53,016,836, forward strand.
CCTCTGTGCTCTGCCCATTCACCCATTCACCCCATTCACTCCTTCCCCGTCTGCCCACAGAAGGCAGAGCACTGAAGGTGGGCGGTGCTCTGCGTTCTGTGGGCAGACGGGAGGAGTCCCCTCTCCTCACCCACCCTGAAACCATGGTCTCTTGCCCTTTAGGCAGGTCCAGAGTTTTTCCCGGACTCCCTCCCACTAGTTGTGGTGCACTAGCCCCCTTCAGGCTGTGTGTTTGCACCCAACCCCAGTCCTGTCCCTGGGATCTGACCTACAAAGCCTAAGCCTCAGCTCTCAACCCACACCCGCCCTGGCGGGTGAGCAGAGAAGCCTCTCGGGCTGGTGAGTGCTGGTCGGCACCAGTCCTCTGTTCTGGAATCTCTCAGCTTTACCCTCTGCACCCCTCCCTGTTGCTGCGCTCTCCTCCGTGACTCCAAACCTTCCCGCCCCCCCCCCCCCACTCCCCATCTCCGCCAGTGAAGGGGCTTCCTAGTGTGTGGAAACTTTTCCTCCTTCACAGCTCCCTCCCACTGGTACAGGTCCCATCCCTATTCTTTTGTCTCTGTTTTTTCTTTTTCTTTTGCCCTACCCAAGTGCGTGGGTATTTTCTTGCGTTTTGGGAAGTCTGAGGTCTTCTGCCAGCATTCAGTAGGTGTTCTGTAGGAGTTGTTCCACATGTAGATGTATTTTTGATGTATTTGTGGGGAGGAAGATGATCTCCACATCTAACTCCTCTGCCATCTTGAAGGTCCCCCCTAAAACGTAAGTTTTTAATTTGATGTGTACATATTTTCTACATGAGTTTTAAAGACTGGAAATCTTACATATACATTTATATATATATATATATATATATATATATATATATATATATATATATATATATATATACAAGCATCCATATATATTATAGTGTATAAACATATCTTATACATATCCATATGTTTTTTTCGGTGTCCAAAATTCCCCATTTAAAAGAAGCACTGTCGGAACTTCTGCTAGGAACATAACTGAGTGAGTCAGTATTACTCATTCGCTGCCTAAAAATCATCTAAAAGCAAATATCATTTTTTGTGAAACTGGGAGACAGAAAGAATCCACAGATTCCAACATCCACATAAGGGCTGCCAAAAGTGTCTACGCTGGAGGAGTCCTCTTAGGAATAAGTAAGGACAAGAAATACAGAGGGTGGTGAGGGGATGAAAATGAAAAGAGATATAATGCCAGCCTTCATGTACTCCTGCATTGGTGGGAAGCAAGGGTATTTCTTTTGGGTAACAGTGCTATGAAGACTGTGGTGATCAGGTTGGTGTAAAAAGTCCTCCTGTACCTAGTTTTTAATTGATGGAAGCAGAGAGGCAAGAGGAAAAAGAGTGCATAGTGCTAGGGTGTAAACATTTGCTCTTCTTGAAGATCCACCTGGGTGTTATTACCTCTCCTACACCACCATTTATATAAAAGACATGCCTGAGAAATTCAGGTTCTTCCGTGGTCAGTGTTAAAGTAGGAATTGGCACAGCATTGATACAAAGACAAGGTATGGGAAGAAAAGGAAAAGTATTTTTTAAAAGGTAAATAGCATTAGAGTTTCTACTGGAAAAGTTTGGCAAAGAGAAGGTAATAATTCTGTCAAAATATATCATCAATAATACAAGAAAATTTCATGACACATTGCCTTTAAGAAGGAAAGTTTAAAAAGCTAGATCTCAGGGCAGAGGTGATGGGAGAATAAAATGAGATGAAACATGAATTGGCAAAATTTAAGGAAGATGTAGAAATAAAATTATCCCAGAAATGGGGGAAGGGGGGAGTCACAAGTAATACAAGGGAAAATACACACTGTGGAAAATATAGCACAAAGCATATGGGATAGAAATGAAAAAAAAAACTGCCAAATGGGAGGAGATCAAGTTGGCAGAGTAGGAGGATCCTGAGCTCACTTTCTCCCATGGGGACACCAAAACTACAGCTACCTACAGAGCAGGTATCTCTGAGAACAACCTGAAGATTAGCAGAAAAGATTTTCCACAACTAAAGATGTAAAGAAGGAGCCATAATGAGACTGATAGGAGGGATGGAGATACGGTCCAGTCAGAGCACACAGACTCAGTTGCTGAGCCATGAGCAGGAGGGATATCACAACAGCGAGGTCCTCCCCTTACTGTGAGGTTACAAGTCTCACCTTGGGCTCCCCAGCCCAGTGTTTCTGCACTTGGAAGATGAGCCCTCAATACATCTGGCTTTGAAATCCAGTGAGGCTTACATTCAAGAGAGCCAGAAGGCTGGGGAGAATGTGGAGAAACATTCATGTGCTGTTGGTGGGATTGTAAATTGGTGCAGCCCCTATTGGAAAACAGTATGGAGAGTCCTCAAAACATTAAAACTACCATACAAGTCAGCAATTCCACTCCTGCATATTTACCCAAAGAAAACGAAAACACTAATTCAAAAAGATTTATGCACCACTATGTTTATTGCAACATTATTTACTATCAACAAAATATGGAAGCAACCTAAGTGTCCATTTATAAATGAATGGATAAAGATGATGTGGTCTCTGCAGGTATTCTCGGAGATATTTCAGGTTTGGTTCCAGACCCACAATAAAGCAAGTCACAGAATTTTTTGGTTTCCCAGTGCATATAGCGGTTACATTTATACTATACTCTGGTCTATTAACTGTGCAATAACATCATGTCTAAAAGAACAGTGTACATACCTTAATTAAAAAATGCTTTATTCTTAAAAAGTGCTAGCCATCTTCTGAGCCTTCAGAGTAACATCAAAGATCATTGATCACAGATCACCATAAAAAAATAATAATGAAAAAGTTTGAAATATTGTGAGAATTATCAAAAGGTGACATAGAGACACAAAGTGAGTAAATGCTGTTGGAAAAATTGCTCCAATAGTTTCAGGATTGCCACAAACCTATTTGTTAAAAAAAAAAAAAAGCAATATTGGTGAAACACAATAAATGAGGTTTGCATATCTGTATATACAATAGACTATTAGTCATAAAAATGAATGAAATTTTGCCATTTGTGACACCATGGATTGATCTAGACTAATGCTAAGTGAAATAAGTCAGACAGAGAAAGACATATACCATATGATTTTACTTATATGTGGAATCTAAAAAACAAAACAAAACAAAAAGAAAACAGAGTCATAGATATGGGGAATAAATTGCTGCTTGCCAGGTGGGAGGGGGATGGGAGTGGGGAGAAATAGATGAAGGTGATTAAGAGGTACAGACTTTCAGTTATAAATAAATAAGTCATGGTGATGTAATACACAGCATTAAGAATATGGTCATTAATACTGTAATAACTTTGCCTGGGCACATAATGGTTACTAGACTTACCGTGGTGATCATTTCATGATGTATTTAAATGTTGAATCACTATGTTGTCTACTCGATACTAACATAATATTATAGGTCAGCTATATAGCAATTTTAAAAAATATGCACAATTGTATGGAAAAGAGTTGGAAAGTGTTAGGGAGCTAATGATAGATACAGTGGACAGGTACAGGAGAACCAGCACACAGGAGAGTATTCTTCCCTAAAAAAAACCTGGAAAATAGAAGGTAACTAAAATGTAAAGTTATGTTAAAAGAACATTTAGATCTGTGAACTGTAAAGAGTTCACCATGTGCTAGGCAAAACTGATTCAGAACAATCTGTCCTGGATATATCCTAGTAAATATACAAACCTTCAGAAATGAAGAAATAATAATTTGGGCACCTAGGAGAAAAGATCATGCAACCTCTGATTCTTTTTTCATTAAATACTAAGAGACAGTGGTGGAATACCTTCAAGATCCTCATGGAAGTAAAGTTGATGTAATTATTTTATAGACAGTTTTCCAAGTACAGAGGCTGTGTACTTTTTGAACAAACAGGAACACAATGCTTACATTTAGTGTGATCCCACCTTGAAGCAACTACTAAAGCTTAAACTTAACCCAACAATGAAGTGCCTGCGGAAGATATGGCAAAAGGACTAGCAGTGACACTTCATTAATAGTACCAATGGGGTAATGCTACAACTAGGAAAAGTACTGTAATAAGCATCATACACAGATGGACTTTTTATATTTTTCATGAGTGTCATAGGTGTTTTCCCATTAAAAAATAAAGTTTTATCCATGTTATATATGGATATTTGTGTTATAAAAATGCTATGGAAATTTAACTAATGATTTTTTAAATATTCAAAAGTAATAAAGTTAGAGAATATAATAATGTAGTTAGTGTTTTGAACAAATGGTTTGAATGAAATATTAATGTCTCTAGTCAGTTTTAGGTAAAATTTATGAAACATTCAAACTGATAAATATGATAAAATTTATGGGTTCGAAAGCCTTGGTAGTAACTTCTTTATGACCTGAATCAATATTTTATTTTTACTAGATCTTCAAGAACAGTAATTTATCAAGGCAAAAAAATAGGGGGCAGAAAATAAAATTCACCCACTTCTGTTTTAATGTTGCAGAGACAGAAAGAAAAAAGGGCTTTCTCCCCCACTAGTTAAGAATCCCAAAGAAGAATGCTTTTAAAATATTTATTGATGTTCCCATGCTACCACTACCCACCAAGGGACATTATCAGATTTTAGGAGGAAAGGATAAATGCAGTCTTTTTAGCATTTTCTGTTGAGAATAAGCTTACTGAGTCTCAGGAGAATAGATGGAAGTGGAGTTGCATATTTAAGGCATAAGAGCCTGGGGAGCCAGAGAGAAAATAGAGATCTGGAGGAGTAGCAAATTTTCCCTGTTGCAATACGAATATTTACTAGAGGAACAAATACAGCAAGTTTCAGTTTGAAACATTGAATGATTGGGTCTGCAGCTATTTCTACTTACTCTGTCTTCCTGGCGCCCGTCCAGTTGCATTCCAGCAAATAAACCATGAAGTAACGAATGTTTATGGAAGGGAATTAAGAGTAGCAAAGAAATAGATTGTGATTTTCAAAACCTTAAGCCCTAAGAGGACTCATGACAAAGGAAACCTGATGAATCAAAGGTAGGATTCCTACATCTGTTTGGATAGAATGCCCTCAGAATTATGTGAGGAGGAGAAAAGATAAAGGAGAATCAAGATTGAGTCGATACCATAGGCCCTTTGTCCTCTGGGCTTTTCCAGAAATCTCACAGGGATTATAAGTCATTTCCCATTGTGGTTTTGGGAGAATGCAAGGCCCCAGGAGTTAAATATCTCACTTCGTGGTCTGTCATAAAGGGGTTGAAGTAAATTGCGAAGTTTTCTACTCCATAGTCTGGTGTAGGAGAGGTAGAACTCGCTCTGTGTACCTCAGTTCCCCGAAGGGCCTTAGATGGCCCCATGATTTTTCCTGAGGTTACTAGAACATAAAAACAAAGCTTTGAGCAGTGCATTGGAGTATGCAGAGAGGAACCCAAAACAAATGACCTCACAATAAAGATCAAGAGTCACTCAGTCATGTCCCAGGTGGATAGACTGCAAGCACAAGATCTGTCCAGGGAAACTGCCTGTCAGGGAGGTCAGCATGGGAAGAAGGTGGGCAAAGGAAAGCTTCCTTCCCTTATGCCTTAGCTTACGTGAGCTCGTACAGTTTAAATACTGTAATAAGCAAAGGAAGACAAGCTCCAAATTTACCTCTGTCAGATTCCTTCCATTGTCCAAACAGGGACTCATAATAACATTATGTGATGAATATGAAATTGCCATTTCTTTAGGCTAATAACAATTAAATATTGGCAATTTCACAGGGTTTAACCTAATACTTAAGATCTGTTATAGAAAAATTAAGTTGCATGTATTTTTAGGGAAAGCATTCTTAACTTTTATTTTGAAATAATTATAGATTCACAGAAAGCTGCCAAAAGATTACATAGATTCTCATGATCCCTTCACTCATTTAGATTTGCATTTGAAAAAATAATTGCATTTCCACTGTTTACAGAACACTTGTGTATTTGTGAACAATTTCTGCATAATTTTCTAATACAATAATCCTTTCTGGCAGGTTTTCTATCATTTCTTTACATGTGAAAAATAAAAATTAAGTTATATAGCTACTAAGTGGTAAACTTGAAAACAGAATTTATATCTAACTTTTATTGGATTCTACAAGCACCAAATTAATCTAGAATAATTCTTTCTGCCCCCTTTTTAAAAAAATTTTTTATTTATTTATTTTTGCTGTGTTGGGTCTTCGTTTCTGTGCGAGGGCTTTCTCTAGTTGGGGCAAGCGGGGACCACTCTTCATCGCGGTGCGCAGGCCTCTCACCATCGCGGCCTCTCTTGTTGCAGAGCACAGGCTCCAGACGCGCAGGCTCAGTGGTTGTGGCTCACGGGCCTAGTTGCTCCACGGCATGTGGGATCTTCCCAGACCAGGGCTCGAACCCGTGTCCCCTGCCTTGGCAGGCAGATTCTTAACCACTGTGCCACCAGGGAAGCCCTGCCCACTTAACTTCTAACTATAAGAGTGGCTGAACAGATGCAGATCTAAATCTAAATTTTTTCCCATAGTATTTTCATTTTCTCTTACCTTTTTTTTTTTTTTTTTTTTTGCTGTAAGCGGGCCTCTCACTGTTGTGGCCTTTCCCGTTGTGGAGCACAGACTCCTGACGTGCAGGCTCAGCGGCCATGGCTCACGGGCCCAGCCGCTCCGCGGCACGTGGGATATTCCCAGACCGGGCATGAACCTGTGTCCCCTAGCATCGGCAGGCGGACTCTCAACCACTGCGCCACCGGGGAAGCCCCATTTTCTCTTTCTGATTTGTAAGAAGGATTTTTATAATAAAGATTTTAGTCTCTTGAGTAATATGTCTCTTTTCTCAGTTTTTTTCAATGTGTTTTTATGTTTGTTTATAATCATTTGGAATGAATTGATTTATTATTGTTGAGTGTATTGATGAATTCTTCACATTTTTCCTACCTTGAATTTTCTGTCTTGAGTCAACCATATTTGTTTCTATTTTATATCATGTTTAATTTTGAAATTTAGTATCTTTGGAATATATATAGCTATTGGTTGTGAATGTTGTGTGGCAGGATTCACTGTTACTATTTTTTTATAGTTGATGAGAATCCCACCATCATTTATTAATTTGTTTGCCTACTAATTTGAATGCCTTTTTTCTATAAATTAAGCTGTTCTGTATAACATAGAAGAATTTTCCCTGGATTTTTCTTTTGTTCCCATAATCTTTCTGTATTTATATTCTGTATAAGAGCCATCACAGTAAATGGATTTTTTCAACTCTAAAATGCTATAATGTTAGGAAATGCAAACGCCTTTTATTCTGTTTATTTTTTGTAAGAAAAAAGTTTTATTAATCTAACCCTAAATATACCTCCCGATGAATTTGACAATCATATTATTGAGATCAATAAAAACTAATTTGGGATTTTATTGGATTAATATTAAATATTTACATTGATAGGAATATAAAATTTGTGCCATTATAATGCTTGCCATCTAGGAGAACAGCGTCGGTTTTTTTGTTGTCGTTCCTTGATAAATGCTTTCCATTATCTATTAACTCTCTTTATGGCTTCACTTGTTTGTTTTCTTGTTTAGAGATATTTTAAGCTTTTGCTTTGAAAGCATAGTTCCACATTCCCAAAAGCATATTCTCTGAGATATTAACCATGACTCTGACAAAAAATGTTTTCTGGTATTAGATCTAGGACATGCTGATATAACTTTAACAGCTTTCTTTTCCATTTACTTGTCAGATCTTTTCGTATACTGATTTTATTGCAAATTTTAAAGGAGTTTGGCTTTCCTCAAATTTATTTGACCACAAAACTCATTTCTCAAGGGTCATATTAGGGATCTCTCATTAATGAGAATCCACTAGCACTGTTACCTTGGTTACATCTAGGATCACTTTCTTTCTACAAAAAAATATATCTCTTGGAATTTCTTTTGATAAGGATTTACTGGTGTCAAACTCTGTTTTGTTTTTCAAAAATTATTTCACTTCCGTTCTTGAAAGATATATTAGTTTGGAATATAAATGTTTTGTGTGGTATACAAGAAATTATTTTCTCTCAGCATGTTACAGATATTTTTTATTAGCTTTCATTGTTGGTGGTGAAAAATCATCAATCTTTTTTTCCATTTGTACAAGTAGATAATCTGATTAGTCTCTGCTGGTTCCTTTGCACATATGTTTTATCTTTTATATTATGCACTTTAATTATGTATTTAGGTGGAGATATTTCTTAGTCTGATCTGGTATTTTTTGGACTTTCTCAATCTGAGAACTGATATCTTTCATTGCTCATGGTAAATTCTTTGCCAGTGTTTCTTCATGTATTTCACCTCTCCTATATTTTTTTCTTTTCATTCTAAAATTTGGTAAAAATTCTACCAGTTGAGTGTATGTTGGAACTTAGCAGTCTATTCTCTACTGCATTTAGCTTCTTTTCATTACTTTCCATATTTCTGTCTCTTTATATTGTTCTAGATAAATTCTTAGTTTCTATCTTTTAGTTTTTGAATTTTCAACTATGTGTATCTGCTCTTAAATATATCCAATGAATTTTAAATATCAATTATTTTTCTAGAAGTACTATTTTTTCTTCAAGCACTTATTGTTTCAATTAATCTATTGCCCTTTGCTCATATATTTTAATCTTAATACATGATTAAGGTTTATATGGATATATAAATTTTATACATTTATAACTTACATATAATATATAGTAATTATATAAATATATAACATATATATGCAAACTAATTTTATATGTTGTCTCTGATGTTTTTAGCACTTGATGTCTGGTACAGTTGCCTGTGGTCTGTCAGGATTTATTCACTGCAATCTCATTTCCTTGTGTGATTTGTAAGTTTTGGCTTGGAGCTCAAATTCCTTGGAAGTTTGTTTGTGGTAATTCTTTATTACTTGTATTGAAGATGGTTCCAGGGAACATTTTTATTTTCATCTTCCAGACACTTGAGGACATGACAAAAAGGGATTTTCTTAAAGCTATATTTGGCCTAAGGTATTTTGGACTACTCAGGCAATATTAATTTGAGTGTAAACTCATATGAGGACCATTTATGGTTACCAAATCTTATGAAACATAGATTTCCCCTTTTTTTTCCTTCCACCTAAAATTATGTTTCCAGCCAAGCAATTTTTCTTAACTTTCCCTGTGAGATAAATTTACAGTCAGTTCAATTTTCTATGGTTCTATCTCTGTGATGAGTACTTCCTGTTAGGTATTCCAACTTGGTTGTGTCATGGTATCTTTTCCCTGTTTCCTGTGCCTTTCCAAGCAGTGGAAAGTAAAGCTGAAAATTAGTCAGATATGGAAAATTTTTTCAGGGCACAAACTTACTTTAATAATGCTTTTCTCTTTAAGTTCAGTCTAAGACATGCGATGTCACTTCAGCTGAAACCACATAAAACCAATAATTCAGGTTTCATTTCTTGAATGACAAGCCTAACCCCAGCCCCTGGCTTCAAACAATAAGGCTGGCTCCCATGGAAATTTTGGGGTATAATTATCCATTAGACTCTTCTGCCCACTTCTTCCTTAGAATCTGAATCCTGGAAGGTCTCTAAATTCTGCAGTTTCAAAAATGACTTTCTGTTTTATTTCCTGCCTATGGCCTATCGATATACTTATTTTCGATGTATGGAGGCTACACACACACACTCATAGTGTATATGTGTATATATATACACATATGTACATTTTATATTGATATAAAAGTTTATTTTCTTATAGTTCACCTCTGATTTCTAGTTAGTTTGGTTAAAATGTTACTTCATATCATGAACTTTCAGAGCCATGTTGACAAGAAATCCCTATTCTCAGTGTCTTTTATTTTTAAAACAGATCATAAAAAAACTCATAAATGCCAGCTAAATCCTGATAATAAAAAACCAGAACAGTCCACTACATATTTCAAGTAGTATTTATATAACTTAGTGGCCTGGCTGAAAGGCTAAAATATATGGCCTATTTTTTTTTTTTTTAAATCCTGATGGGTAGAAGCTAGGAATAAAAGATTAAAAAGAAAAAAAAATAGAAATTCAGTAACCACTAAAATAATAAAACCTTGTACTAATGGTGTTATTTCAAAGTTATATCAGGTTATGTTTTCATTAGTTTGAATAATAAAATTCTCATTTGAGTAGTTATAGGGAAACATAAGGACAACACCAAGGCTGAATAATAATGCAAACTTTCTTCAAGTACACAAGAGGCTTCCCCTTGTGGTCACTCAGAAATAAATTTAGGGCACATGTGCTGATAAGAGATTTAAGTCTTCTCTACAGGACTTGAAGTAAAAAATAGGGTAGTATAGGAAGTAAGATATCAGTATCGGGTTGACATACTGTAAATATTGACTATTTCAGAAAGAGTATACCTTACTAATTTGTTATACTACAATAAACTGAATCAGAAGTAGTTCCTACATCCTCTGTACCTAGTAGGAACCTCTCTTCCCCACCTGTCATTCCAATCCCAAGTCCCCACATATGCATTTTTAAAAGCACATCATAAATGTATTGATTTGCTCTCCCATAAAGAAGAAAGGAGATGGGTAACTCAGTATGAAACAAAGGTCATGATGCAGGCAGATTTGCTAGGCTAGGGTATGCAAGGGAATTACAAAAGTTTCTCTATGGATATAGAGTGTTCAATATTCTGTACCTTTGGTAAAACACGGGTTTTATTCTGATTGCCTGAACGACATGTATCCCACTGATTCCAATCAATGGTTTGCAGGTCCTGAAAATATGCAAAAGGGGAAATAAAAAGCCTCTCTGAATAATTTATTGTCTTAGATTCCTTAAATTATCATCCATAATTCTGACATCATGATTAATAGTAAAATATGAAAAATTATTTCTTAATATATGAAAGGCTTGTTATAAAGAGTTCATTATTATAATTGAAGATAAACAACTCATAGAAGACAAGTTGGAAAAAATTGAGTTAATTAATTTGTCAAAATTTAATCAGTTTTTATTAGCAAGCCGTATGTAAGGGTAAATCTTTTTTTTTTTTTTGCGGTACGCGGGCCTCTCACTGTTGTGGCCTCTCCTGTTGCGGAGCACAGGCTCCTGACGCGCAGGCCCAGCGGCCATGGCTCACGGGCCCAGCCGCTCCGTGGCATGTGGGATCTTCCCAGACCGGGGCACGAACCCGTGTCCTCTGCATCGGCAGGCGGACTCTCAACCACTGCGCCACCAGGGAAGCCCAAGGATAAATCTTATATGAAGCTGTTTTCTAAATAATTTTTTAGGGATAAGATGTAAAGGGTGGGCAACAGTAGGATGACAAATGGCTGGAAGACCCAGAAATATTATTTTTAAAAGACCTTATCAAACATGGAGTTGCTACCAAGATTACATGCTATATATTGAGTTAAAATAATACAAATATAATTTAAAACCATATTTTTCTATGCTTATTAAGAAAGATAACTTTTTATTCAAATTAAAACCACTCGTATGTTCCTTTCTGACCTGATTCCTTCGTCACTCCTGGAGATAAAGCTTCTTTTCTTACTTCACTCTGTATGTTTGTACTGCTAAACAATATATTGTTTACTTTACCTCTGAACTTTATTAAAATGGATTCATAGTTTGAAGAGCTTTTGCTCAAATAGTATGTCTTGAGATTTCTCTAGGAAATCTCAAGTTTATTTACTTTACTCTCTGTTGTTCCATTTTATGAATATGATATCATTTATTCATCCTCTTATCACTTCTAAGCATTTTCTTGCTTCTAAATTTGTCCTGTTAGAGAGTTCTCCTATTTTTTATGATTGTTTATGCCTCTATTTAAAATAAGCAAGTTTCTATAATGTATATACCTTGAAGACAAAATGATGGGTCATAAGTTATTAACATCTTCATCTTTATTAGTTAATGGCAAATGGTTTTTCAACATAGTTGTGCCAACCTGAACTAACTAATCTTATATACAGTTTCACTAATATTTTACTACTAAAAATACATCTTATCCTTTATTTTTCAACTTTTCAAACGATAACACACAGCAGAGTGCATATATGAAAATATATAACTTAAGGTAATACGCAAACAACTGCCAGTGCAACCCAACCCATGACAACATATAAAACATTGCAAAGAAAAGTCCCCCTTGTGACTCCTCCCAAAACGATACCTTCCCTACCTCCCTCTAAAAAGTTATTAGCATATTGTCATTTATAATAATGATTTCTTTGCTTTTACTTAATTTTACCACCTAAGTACTCATCACTAATTGCTATTATTTTCTTTAGTTAGATTATTTATTTTAAATTTTGTATAGCAGGCATCATATAATATGTTTAATATTGCACCTAGCTTCTCTTGCTCAACTTATATTTGTAAGGTATGTTTATATTATTACAAGTAACTGTAGTTGTTCAGTTTCATTGCTGAATAAACCATACTGTGTATGTGTATAGTGCAATGTGTTTATCCATTCTATTATTATAGCTCTTTATTTGGGTTGTTTCTACATTTTTACCGTTATGAGCTGTCCTACTATGAGCGTTCTTTAAATATGTCTTTGTGTACAAACTTCTATTGGGTATATTCCTTCTATATGAATTGCTGGTCATAGGGTATGCAAATGTATAGTCAGCATAAATTGTTGCCAGACATTTTTTTCAAAATGATTCTACCTGGTTCCACGTGTTCCACTTTTTCATGAACACTTGGTTCAGCCAGTCTTTGTAATCCTAGTCACATTTGTGTGTGATTAATGGTATCACAATGTGATTTTAATTTGCCCTACTCTTAAACTATTTAGCGTTATCTGATTTACTGGCCATGGATATCTGCTTATGTAAACTATATTTTTAAAACTCTACGATATTTGTGATTTTCATCTTGATTTATATGAGTTCTTTGTGTTTTATGTTTGTTTTATGTCTAGAAATATCTTTTTCCTCACTATGTCAGTTTTCTTTTTACCATTCTAATTATGTCTTTTAATCTTAACCTAGCTCAGTTTATTAATCTTTACATTTCTGTTAGGTGTGATTTGTTTCCTTTTTAATAAAAGTTTTAACTCCTAGAGATCATGAGCGTCATCTCCAGTATTCTCTTCTAGAATTATTATTACATTTTGCTTTGAAACAGAATCAGATCTGTACTCCATATGGTGTAAATTTTTATGTATGACATACGGTAAAAGTCACATTTTAATTTTTACATATGAATAGCCAGTTGCTCCAGCACTACTTTTAAAAATGCTATCTTTTCTCCACTTTCTACAGTACACTAAATGTAATAAATAAATAGGCCCTATATATATATATATATATATATATATATATATATATATGGCAATTTTTTGACACCCTATTCTTCTCATTTTTATATTTAGCTATCCTTTCATCAATAGCTCTTGATAAACTTCCACATTGTTTTTATCATTGTTACATTGCAATTCCATATACATTATAGAAACAGTTTACAAAGGTTCATACCAAAAAGCATTGAATATGAATTGGGATTAAATTAAATTAATTTTGGACTGCTTTACTGACATATTCAAAATATTAGTCGTGAAATCTATAAAAATTTCCTATCTTCCTTTCCTGAACAATCTGGATAGATGATTTTTAAGTAAATGGATTAATTCAAAGAACTGGCTTTTAGTGTCACTATTTTTTTTTTATTCATTCCTACTTTTTAAAACATCTTATTGATTCTGATCTTAACCATTATTATTTCCTTACTTCAGCATACTTTGGGTTTAATTTGGTTTTTTTTTTTTTGCTAGTTTTTTTGTTTTGTTTTGTTTGTTTTGTACGCGGGCCTCTCACTGTTGTGGCCTCTCCCGTTGTGGAGCACAGGCTCCGGACGCGCATGCTAAGCGGCCATAGCTCACGGGCCCAGCCGCTCCGCGCCATGTGGGACCTTCCCGGACCGGGGCACGAACCCGCGTCCCCTACGTCAGCAGGCGGACTCTCAACCACCGCGCCACCAGGGAAGCCCTTTTGCTAGTTTTTTAAGGTGGAAACTTAGCTCTTTATTTCAGACTTTTTTCCTTACTAATGTAAGTCCTTAAAGATACAAATTTGCTCCTAAGCCCTGCTTTAGCTGCATTCCACAAATTTCAATATGTTGCATTTTCATTACCTTCAGTTCACTATGTTTTATAAATTTCTTTTTGATTTCTTCACTGACCAATGGGTTATTTGTAAATGTTTTGTTTAATTTTAAATTATGTGGAAAATTTTCAGGTATCTTTATTGATTTTAATTTAATTCTGTTGTAGTCTGAGAACATACTTTGTATCATTTCATTCTTTATAAAATTTATTTTGTGCCTGAACATAGTCTATCTTGGTAAATGTTCTGTTTGCACTTGAAAAGAATGTTTATTCTGCTGTTGTGTAGTGAGTTTTCTGCAAATGACAATTAGGTCAAGTTGGTTAACAGTGTTGTCCAAGTCTTCTGTATTTTTAATGATTTTGTATCTACCTATCTTATCAATTAATGAAGGAGCATTGTTAAAAATCTCCAATGAAATTAGAGAGTGGCATTGACATATATGCATTGCCAAATGTAAAATAGATAGCTAGTGGGAAACAGCCACATGGCACAGGGAGATAGCTCCGTGCTTTGTGACTACCTAGAGGGGTGGGAGAGAAATGCAAGAGGGAGGGGATATGGGGATATATGTATACGTATAGCTGATTCACTTTGTTATACCGCAGAAACTAACACACCATTGTAAAGCAATTATACTCCTATAAAGATGTTAAAAAAAAATCTCCACAGATGGGTATGGCTTTTTCTATTTTTCATTTCACTTTTACTAGTTTTTATTTCATGAATTCTGACGTTCTATCCCATTATTGTATTGACCACTTTATTATTATAAATGTCTCTCTTCATTTTTAATAATATGTCTTACGGCAAAATTTCCTTTGATATTTATTGAGCTATTCCACCTTTATTTTTAACAGTATTTGCATAGTGTACATGTTGATATTTCTGTCTTTTCACTGATTTATGTTGTTTCATTTAATGAGTTTTCTTTCTTCTTGTTGGCAGTATAGAGGAGGCTTGTTTTCTTATTTTACTAAGTATTTCTTCCTGTTAATTGGAATGCTTAGGCCATTTACCTTGAATATGTTAAGTAATTTGGATGGTTTAATCTAACATCTTCCTATTTGTTTTCTTGTTTGTCTCATCTGTTCTTTGTTCCTTTTTCCTCTTTTCATGTCTACTTTGTTGTTTGTGTTTTTAATAGTGTTTTTTCCAATAATACACATGTTTATTTTTTCCATCTTAATTTTGTTAAAGAAAAATTTAGAATAATTGACAAATGTAATTATATATATATATATTTAAAGTATACAATATAGTGATTTGATATATATATACATTGTGGAATGATTGTCAACATCAATATAATTAGCACGTCCATCACCTCACATAGTTAACTGCTTTTTCTTTTTTTTTTTGTAAAGGTACACTTAAGAGCTACTCTTAGCGACTTTCAAGTACAATGGCATATTATTAACTATAGTTACCATGCTGTACATTAGATCCTCACAACGTATTCTTCTTATAACTGTAAATTTGTATCCTTTGACCTACATGATGCCATTTTTCCCACCCCATAGCCACTGGCAACTACCATTCTATTCTCTGTTTCCATGAAATTGGCTTTTTTGTTTGTTTTTAGATTCCACATATAAGTGATACTGTATAGTATTTGTCTTTCTCTGGTTTATTTCACTTAGCATAATGACCTCCAGATTAATCCATATTGTTGCAAATAGGATTTCCTTCTATTTTATGACTGAATAATACTCCATTATATATATAAATATATACCAATTTTCTTTATCCATTCATACATCAAAGGACATTTAGGTTGTTTCCTTATCTTGGTTATTGTGAATAATGCTGTAATGAACATGGGGGTGCATATATCTCTTAGAGATTCTAATTTCAACTCCTTCAGATATATACCCAGGAATGGGATTGATGAATCATTTAGTAGTTCGGTTTTTAACTTTAGAGGGAAGTGCCATATTGTTTTCCACAATAGTATTTTGTTGAGGATTTTTGTATCTATGTTCATCAGGGATGTTGGCCTATAATTTTCTTTTCTTGTAGTGTCCTTGTCTGACTTTGGTATCGGGGTATTATTGGCCTTGTAAAATGAGATTGGAAATATTCCTTCCTCTTAAATTTCTTGGAAGAATGTGAGAGGGATTAGTATTAATTTTTTTTTAAATATTTGATAGACTATACCTGAGAAACCATTGGGTCCCAGGCTTTTATTTGCTGGGAGATTTTTGATTATTGATTCAATATCCTTAGTCATTATTAGTCATTCAGTTTTTCTGTTACTCCATGATTCAGTCTTAGTAAGTGTGTTTCTAGTAATTTATCCATTTCTTCTAAGTTAGCATATTTTTTGGCATATAATTTTTATAGTATTCTCTTATGATCCTTTGTATTTCTGTGGTATCGCTTTTCATGTGTCCTCTTTTACTTATAAAAGTATTAATTTGAGTAATCTCTTTTTTCTTAGTTAGCCTAGCTAAAAATCTTTAGTCCAGTCCCTGAACTGCCAGGGAAGACCCCTTACTTGGTCTTATTTTAGGACATCACTCCTAAAATACATATGTTTAAATTATCATGTCCTACTTTCAAGGAATACTTCATGCATATTGTAAAAACCTTATAACTGTATCCTTCCATTTCTCCCAGCCTTCATATATCATTTACTTGATTTCTACTTTGTTATAGCCCCAATATATTATTTTTTGCTTTAAACAATTGTCTTTTTAAGAGGTTAAAAATGAGTATCCTTGTATCACATATTTACCTTTTCTGATGTCCTTTATTCTTTGTATAATCACAATTTCCATCTGATATTGTTTTCCTTATACAGTTGACCCTTGAACAACACAGGTCTGAACTGCTCACGTCCACTTATCTGTGGATATTTTCCAGTAGTAAACACTACAGTACTACATGGTCTGTGGTTGGTTGAATCTGCAGATGTGGAGGAACCATGGGTATGGAGAACTGACTACAAATTATACACGATTAAGCCCCCCCTTTTTTAAGGGTCAGCTGTACTTGAAGAACTTCCTTTAACATTTATTTAAGTGCTTGTCTGTCAATGATGAATTCTTTCAACTTCAGTTTGTCTGAAAAAAATATA
The DNA here is from genome assembly GCF_963924675.1 of Phocoena phocoena. Classification (NCBI taxonomy): domain Eukaryota; kingdom Metazoa; phylum Chordata; class Mammalia; order Artiodactyla; family Phocoenidae; genus Phocoena; species Phocoena phocoena. Next base: position 53,034,011 of record NC_089234.1, read on the forward strand.
TTTTTCTTCTTCATTCCAAAAGTTAATTTTGCTGGATGATGTATTCTGGATCAGCAGATTTTATTCTTTCATTACTGAAAAGACTTCAGTGTCTTCTGACTTGCATCTTATCTAATGAGAAGGCTAGTGTAATTTTAGCTTTGTTCTTCTAAACTTTTCTTCTTTCTTTTGACTTCTTTGAAGATTTTCTCTTTATTTTTAGTTTTCAGCAATCTACTTATATATAGTAGTGTGGTTTCTTTTATACTGATCGGAATTTTTTCTTGTAATTTTTTTTGGCCATTAATTCTTGAATATTCTTTTTCTTCACATTGCTTTTTCTCCTTCTAGAACTCCAGTTGCATGCATGTTTGACTCCTTGATATTGTCCTGAAGCTCAGATATTCTGTTCAATTTCTTTATTCTTTTACATTCTGTTTCATTTTGGATCATTTCTGTTGCCACTTCTTCATTCATTAGTCATTTTTTTATTAACCTCAGTCATTAATCTTTTCTTAATTGCCATGTAATGGTGTATGTGTATGTGTGAGTATACTCATTGATATTTACATAATATTTCACATAATGAAATTACATTATGTAATTACATTACATAATGCTATTTCACATAATGAAAGTTAAATTATATGTGGGTCTTTTTATATCTTACTTTTATTTTTTTGCTCTTCATGTTCACATATTTCCCTCCACTTTCTTGTATATATACAGAATATTTAAAATAGCTTTTTAAAATTTGTCTGCTAATTTTATTAAATATATAATTTCTCATTTGTTTCTATTGATTGATTTCTCTCATAATGACTGTATTTTCTTGCTTTTTGAGTTCTTGGCATTTTTATTGGATGCTTTATATTATGTGCTGAATATTTGTTCTGGGACACATTTAAATTATTGTAATCAGTTTTCTTTTGTTTGTTTGTTTTTATTTTCAAAGGTTGCATTTAAGCATTATTAGGGTGGTACAGCCTTTGGTCTAGGGTCAGTTGGACTCACTACTAAGACAGTGCTTTCTGAGAGCTTTATCTGAGTACTCTACCTTCATATATTTGGAAATCTTTGCACTTTGAACAGTGGAAAAACAAACTATTCCCAGGTCAATGTGAGGTTAAGATATGGTTCTGCTTCCTTCTTTCTGATTGTTCTTTTTCTGACCTTCAGTGTTTTCATCACATCCATACTCAGGTCAATACCCAGCCAAAAAAGCTAAGGAATTATTTGCATATCTCTGGATTTCTATATCTCTGCAACTCCCTCCTCTTCTCTATGTTACTTTATACTTTTAGTTCCTTTGGCATCCTTGAAGTCTGAAATCTTGTCTCCTTAACTCAGTGAAAACACGTTGTTCTGTTTAATTTCCCCTTTCCTATTGAAATTCCAGGCAGCAAGGTCATAAGCGCTTCTCATTTATTTCCCTGAGATTGTTGCTCTATTGTCCTTATTGCACAATGATTGAAAACTGATGTTTCCTGGTGCATAAGACAGGAAGGTCATTCTGTTCAGTTTTCTAGTATATAAGACAAGAAGGTCAGCCTGTTTCCTGGGATATCATGGCAGAAGGAGAGATTCCAATTGGTTTTTGAATATTGTTTGTATCCAGCATACTTGCAAAACTTGTAATTTTAACTGTAGTTTGGGGGAATTTTCTTTATATTTATATAAATATATAATTTATATATATTTATATAAATATATATATTATATTTCCTGGAATAATCTAAGTTTCATCTTTCCAATTAAACATTTATTTTTCTTATTTAGGTGAAGTGTTTAGGATCTCCTTACAATGTAGAATAAAAGTAGTGCTATAAAGCATACTTCTTTTTATCATGAATGGAATAATTTTAATGTTTCAACTGTTTTTTCAATATTATTTAAAGATACCCTATATTAGTTCAAGGAAGTTCCCTCTGTTTCTAATTTTAATGAACATTTTTTCCTGAAAGAATGTTAGATTTAATTGTGTGCTTCCTTCTATTAAATCGTAATTTTTATTTTCCTTTATGGGCATGATATTTTTTTATTATGTCCTTGTTTCAAATAGTCATTTAGGAAATACTCCTCAGTTTTAAAAAGTTTGGAAGTTAGGGCATATTTCTTTCAATAATTATAGAATCCTTGTACATATAATAGTGAATATTTGTATATTTTTTTTCTGTTTTCTAGTATAGTTTTTTTGTTTTTTTAGAAGGTGTTGGGGGTAGGAGTTTATTAATTAATTAATCTATTTTTGCTGTGTTGGGTCTTTGTTTCTGTGCGAGGGCTTTCTCTAGTTGTGGCAAGTGGGGGCCACTCTTCATCACGGTGCGCAGGCCTCTCATCATTGCAGCCTCTCTTGTTGCAGAGCACAAGCTCCAGACGTGCAGGCTCAGTAGTTGTGGCTCACGGGCCTAGTTGCTCCGCGGCATGTGGGATCCTCCCAGACCAGGGCTTGAACCCGCGCCCCCTGCATTAGCAGGCAGATTCTCAACCACTGTGCCAGGGAAGCCCTAGAATAGATTTTTTTTAATCAAATTTAAATTTGTTCTTCCTTGGTATTTCTTAAAACTTGTTAACTAAACTGTCTAGGACTGCTGCTTGCTTTCTCAACAGACTTTAACTTGCTACTCTTTTTTATTAATTGATCAATGCAACAAATATATTTTGAATGCCTATCCTATACCTGGCATTGTTCTAAATACTGGTTATACGCTAGCATAAAACAAAACAAAACAAAATCCCTGCCTTATGGAGGTTACATTTCAGTGAAAACGTTCAGATATGAAAATAAATAAATATATACAAAAATAAATTTACCTACTACAACTATTAATTTGTCAGTTTCTCTTGGTAGTTCCAATAATATCTACTTTACATATCTCATCATATGTCATGATTTGCATATAAGTTTGGAATTTTTTGCTTCTGAACCCATTGACCTCTTCAGCAATAATAATTATTTATGGTAATATATTTATTTATTTTTTCTCATGTTTATATTTTAAATATTCCTCATGAAAAACATATACCTGACTTATGGATTTTCAACCTGCCTCATATTTTTTTGTTGCTGTTAAGTAGAAGCATTTAGTTCATTATCATCTGTGATGTTGGGAGTTGTCTTTTTTTAAACCTCCTATCTTGTTTTATCTTCCTATCTTATATCTAGGTTTTATCTTCAGTTCCTCAGGCCCTAAGTGTTTGTGAATGAAGTTCAGCACCATCAAGGCTGAAAACCACAATGAATGTCTAGTTAAGCTCTCATTTTTGCTTTCTCTTAATTTTATCCCATAAAGTTAACTAATTTCTTGCCAGAAACTTATAAATATACTTAAATATTCATTCTTTTCCTTTTTCCTCAGCTTTTAGGACTTCAGAGCAGATGCTTAAATGACCCACTAGAAAAAAGAAAAAAAAAACAGGAATAATGTCAACTTTTACTAAAGCATCACTTAAATAGAAATTACTGTGTTCCAGTAACTTTCAAAGTATTTTATAAATATTAAATAACTTAGTTTAGTTTAGTTAATTTAATTAACAATTTAAGTCTCATAACAAACTTATGGGAAAAGTACTCTAGTTAGTTCATTTTGAGATGAGCAAACTGATACCTGGAAAGATTAACTTGCCCCATATTAGAGAGTTAGTGTGATATGAGGTTGGTATTCAAATGCAGGAAGTATGTGCTTTAAACTCTGTGTAACTCCATTCCTCCCATGATATCCCTTGAAGGTTCACACAACACACACACACACACACACAAACACACACACACAGATGATTACCTGTCTTTTGTGCCTTATGTTAGGAATTGTAGTGAAATTCTGCTACTATATTTTATTGAGAAATAAGAAGAACCAAGGAATGACTAAAATATGACTTGGCCAATCTAACTATGAAGAAACATCAAAATTTATTTTAAGATTGAACTAGAGAATAATGTACGAAATAAATGATAATCACTGATAAGATTTGATTGTGCAGTCCTTCATCCCTAAACTTTGTCACCTCTATCCATTAACATATGAAATAGGAATTCTATATATATAGATATATATATGTGTGTGAATGCAAGAAATAGAAAAAGTCAGCTTTCATAGAGAAGAAAGAATGAAATAAAAAAGAATGTTGTCGAGGGCTTCCCTGGTGGCGCAGTGGTTGAGAGTCCGCCTGCCGATGCAGGGGACGCGGGTTCGTGCCCCGGTCCGGGAGGATCCCACGTGCCGCGGAGCGGCTGGGCCCGTGAGCCATGGCCGCTGAGCCTGCGCGTCCGGAGCCTGTGCTCCGCAACGGGAGAGGCCACAACAGTGAGAGGCCTACATACCGCAAAAAAAAAAAAAAAAAAAAAAAAAGAATGTTGTCGAATAAAGAAATATAAAATATTTCAGATCACAGTTATTTCACTCTAAGCTTCCCATGTAGAAATCAACCACATACTCTCCCATCATATCCATTTATTGCTGGAATTCTAGTGAATAGAAAGATCTCTTTTTTATTAATTTTTACTATTGCCTCATTCTAACCAATCTTTCTTTCTCTGGTTTTGCTCCATCAGTCTGTTTATTAATCCATATTTCAGGTTTAATAAAATTTTTAAAAATCTATTCAATTAAATTTCTTCATTAGACCTGCATTTCCCATCAGATATATCAGTTCATATAAAGTGTTTAGCACAGCAAGACAGAAGCTTCCTGATCTTGTCCATTACAGTCTTCCTGTCATCGTCACTCACTCATCTCTCCTTGTTGTCCTTATGTGTGAATGATTAACTAAATAAGCAGATACTGCTACAACTCCGTAGTTTTTCTGACAGCAAATAGAGTTAATGATTAGATGATCATATGAGCAGTATATGGTATTCCTGAGTCTGTTTTGCATGAACCATGTTAAGTGCTTATGACAATAGTATGGTTTAATATTCCCTGATTATAAAGGTTATGGAGATGTGGAGGATCTGATAAAATTATCAATTTAAGGCAGAGAATATTTGAATGGTTTACCTGTCACCTAGACCAGAGACAAACCTTTATAAAGGGAAAAATCTTTTTGATGACCCTTCTCTTGTCACAACCCTTCACCCTGAGAAAATGTTCCTGCCAAAATTAAATCAGGACTCACTTTTTTATCAAATGCCAGACATTCACTTAATGGGCAGTAAAGATTGTGTGACCCAAAAGATGTCAACTTGTCAGTATGACCATGTTTATTGGCTTTATTATTCTCTCATTCTCTCTCTTTCTCTCCACACACACACACACACACACACGGAATTTTGCTTACTAATTACTTATTGATCAATTAGGTAATACTGATAGTGAAATCAACTTTATAAGATCATTAGGACAGATAACTGTAATAATAATTTAGTTGAAAGAAAACCTGGTTTGAAGCAGCTTAAGAGTGTCGCTCAAAACAATAATATTTAATAAACAGAGTGCATACTTAGGTCTACTGAATTCAGATTTGGAGCTATTGTTCTACCTATATACTACTACATATATATAATGCATGTGACTAAGGAAAATTGAAAATAAATTCAGTATCGATATTCTCAGACAATTGTTGTAAGGTCAGAAAGCAAAACATGTAGGTAATCTGACATTTTCTTAATTATCAGCTGCAGATGGAATAGTATACTTTTATAACTTTGATATTCTCTGGAAATAAAATAGGTATGGTAAAATTTTTATCTAGAATTTCTTTCTTTTTATGTACCCTTTCCAGTAATTTCATATTTATTTTGGATTTCTGGCTGCTTCTCTCTTTTTAAGGTCTACTTTTTTGGTATAAAAATGTGGATTTTGGATGATCACTTTTTGTTTCCTGTTAATTTTCAATATGGCTTTAAGATTGTGATCCTATAGAACAAACTAAGCAGAAGATTAACAGCTAAATTGAAGAATTGAACAACACTATAAAATAATCAGACTTAGGCATATGACAAGACTCTACTCAACAAAAGTAGATTACACATTCTTCTCCAGTGCCCAAATTAGATCAACTGCAAAAATAATATATCACATTAATAATAAAATTTTAAAAATGTAGATTTCTATAACCCTCTCAGAAAACAACTCTTCATATTCTTATTTCAGTTTCTTTACAGAATCTTCAAAATGTTCACTATTAAGTCATGCATAATATGCCATCAGGTTATTGCCCCATAGTTTACTTAACAACTTCTTTTGCTGGGTATTAGGGTAGCTTATAATTTTTAACAGTCATGAATAATACCGCACTGATTTCAGTGCAACCTATATGAATAAAATATAATTTCAAGTCTTTATCAATATGCTTCTATTGGGATAAAAAGCACACATTTTTTTCCTTTATTATTATTCTTATAATATTAAATTATGATGTGCTAGAAGTGATGGGTGGACAATTTTACTGTACCTCAGAAAATCTCTTTGAATACTGAGGACAGTGTAGCTAAAATATAAACTATTAATTTATGCTTCATTCTTTGTCAAAGATTGTTGGTTTTTATGCATCTGAAATGCACCTTAACACATATATGCATCTCCAACACATCTCATATTTAATTAGTGATCTCTTCATCCCTGGAAAATGAGCCTAAGCATTGTTGTGGAAAATTGTGAACAATGCAGTTTGGTAAAAATAACCCAGATTCCCTTCAAGGTACATTCAAAGACTCTTACTACCTGACCAGGTGTGTGGGCTTAAGCAAACCCCTTTCCTTTTCCCTTTATTAGCTGTGATTTCACTTCCTGCATAATAAAGTTACACAGGCCATCCTCCACACAATTCTGTATTTTTTTGAGAAAACCAGAGTCAGACGAACCTCCAAGAACATGGATAACCATATATTTATGAGAACTAGAATTTGGAAACTTTTTTAGGTTTTAAGTATTTATTGATTAAATTATGTTATAACTGAACATTGCATTAAAAAATCCAGCGGTAGGATTGCGGGGAGCTGAGTCAGGCTCTAGGAGAAACAGTATTGGTGACTGTTGATAGTATTGAATCTGGGGAATGAGTACATGCATGACTATTATTTTATATCTTTAAAAGTCTGTAATTTAAGAATGGATTATTTCTTGGACCATTTTCATCTAATTTCACCCACCTTTGTTTCTTATAACAAGATTAGCCTCTTTCTAAATTGACTAATAACATATATACTGCTTTTAGTGGAGACACCATTATCCACGGAGAGTAACCTTGCTCTGTGGTCCCAACAATCCAATCAAATTTTTAAAAATAATCTGCATCGTGTATGTGAGCACAGGTTCTGGAATCAGACTGCCTAGTTTTGAATCTTTTTTTCACCACTGTACAGCTATGAGAATCTTTCTTCCACCACTGTTCAGCTTCCTTTAAATGTTCCCACATTTAAAAGGAAGATACTAAAAATAATCCTATTTTGTTTGTTGTCACGATTAAGTCAATTAATCCACGTGAAGTGCTTTGCATAATATCTGTAACGTAGTAAACTCCAAAAAATGTTAAAAATCAAACTTACCGAAAAAGAAAGTCAAACATTAAAATGTTCGTCAATTCCAAGTCATTCCATCTTAGATAACATATGTGATGCATGAGCGGTACAGGAAAATCTCTCTAAATCCAGCTCATTTTCTGGTTTGTTTTGTTTTGTTTTGTTTTTGTTTTTTTGCGGTACGCTGGCCTCTCACTGTTGCGGCCTCTCCCGTTGCGGAACACAGGCTCCTGATGCGCAGGCTCAGCGGCCATGGCTCACGGGCCCAGCCGCTCTGCGGCATGTGGGATCTTCCTGGACTGGGGCACGAACCCGTGTTCCCTGCATCGGCAGGCAGCCTCTCAACCACTGCGCCACCAGGGAAGCCCCCAGCTCATTTTCTTTCAATGATTGATCCTCTAGTAGGATATGAGTCATTCCTGCTCATCCTTCCTGCAAACTTCAGGTTTCTCAGTCCTTGATTTCTTGTGAGTCACTTTCTGAACCAGAACATACACATACATCCACATAGATAAGAAATAGATGCAGGTCAGGCACAGATTAAATGGTGCTTACAAGAGAAACATTTCTCCAAATAAAGGATAGTGACAAGCGATTCAAGACTGTCTACAACGTGTATTACTGCTTCTCATATATTTTCAGTAAGGTGATAGATTTTTGTCTCGTTTTCACATAAGTAAGTGAGCTGTTCAGGTAGTTTTATAAGAGCAATTAAATAGCCTGCATAATAAGTGTATTCTATTTGAAGTACACTAAAGAGTATGAAGTAGCAATTTATGTTTTCTACAATTCTTATTCCACTTTCAGGTTCTTAACATCAGTTTAGTCAAGGTTCTGACTCTACCTCTTTCGCTTCCTCAGTGACACACAAGAAGGTTCTTATAAAGGATATCAGTAGGGCTTCCCTGGTGCCGCAGTGGTTGAGAGTCCACCTGGTGATGCAGGGGACACAGGTTCATGCCCTGGTCCGGGAGGATCCCACATGCCGTGGGGCGGCTGAGCCCGTGAGCCATGGCCGCTGGGCCTGCGCATCCGGAACCTGTGCTCTGCAACGGGAGAGGCCACAACAGTGAGAGGCCCACGTACAGCAAAAAAAAAAAAAAAGGTTATAAATTAAGTTTGAGGATCATGGCATAGGGGATTTATTTTCCCTGGACCTTCCCTTGTCTACCTTTCCAGATTCTCCAAGAATCTGCTGTTTCCTAGACACTATTTTTCATAAATACCTATGCAGTCATGAGCTGTAAGTATGGGTATAAGAGGTAAAATTAAGTTGAAAGGCATAAGCAATGAAGGATGTTTATATTCAGAACTAAAAGAAAAATTAATTATTAAGCATACCTCACCTCTTTATGAGTTGTAACATTACACTTTATCAGTGATCATTCACTAAATCATTAACACTGCAATGCATAACCATCTTAAATATTTAAAAATATGTAAATCTCATTGTTTTTCATTTTCATTGAATACCTGTGGATTCAATGTCTTAATTTTTAAAAGCTGTTATCTAACTAAAGAATGCAATATACATGATAGAGAAGAAATTATTTCATGCCACAGCAATGAGTTAAAATGGGACGTTATTAAGTTACTTCAGATCTAATTTTTTTTCTATAAAAGTATTGTTGCAATTCTCAGGAAGTAGTCTGTAACTTGTGAGAAAATATATCCTATGTCTTTAAGGAAAACACATGTCAGTTATTTGTAGCCCTGGCACATACTTCATATCAAATCATCTGTGGAGCTTTTAGTTCATTGTTTCTTTTTCAATTCTGTTTTTTTTTTTTTTTTTTTTTTTGCGGTACGCGGGCCTCTCACCATTGTGGCCTCTCCCGTTGCGGAGCGCAGGCTCAGTGGCCATGGCTCATGGGCCTAGCCACTCCGCGGCATGTGGGATCTTCCCAGACCGGGGCACGAACCCGTGTCCCCTGCATCGGCAGGCGGATTTTCAACCACTGTGCCACCAGGGAAGCCCAATTCTGTTATTTTTTAAAAGTGATTAATGGGGAAAAATTTTAGGGTATAATGCAGAAAATTTGAAATTTCAGAAAAAGTCTCAGAGATACAGCTCAGTTTTTGCATGTATACATACATAAATGTATGTATATATACACTTACTGACATTCAAAGCTCTACTAAAATGCATTAAAGACTTGAGTAATTTATAAGGCAATTGCAACTGTTTTGAAAGAATAACAGTCCTCAAAAAGCTAATACAATTGGAAAAGCAAGAGCAAAGAAGGAGGATTTGTCCCATCAAGTGATACAACATATTACAGAACCATAACTTCACTCATCCTCAAAAATGTGACACGGTCACTCAAAGGTGCATAAAATAAATCAATGGAACAAGTAGGTGACCTCCAAAACAGACCAATGTACACTGAACACTAGATACATAATAGAAGTAGCATCATAAAACACTGGAAAAATGCTAGATACTTTTAATCATTTTAAAACTTGGATAAAAGTCTAGGACAAAGTTAGAGTTCTCATACCATATACGGAAAAGAAAAGATCTAAAACTACGAAGGTAATAAAAGAAAAACTGGGACTTCCCTGGTGGCGCAGTGGTTAAGAATCTGCCTGCCAATGCAAGAGACATGAGTTCAATCCCTGCTCCGGGAAGATCCCACGTGCCATGGGCCATGTGGCCCATGCGCCACAACTACTGAGCCTGCGCTCTAGAGCCCGTGAGCCACAACTACTGAGCCCACGCACCACAACTGCTGAGACCCACACACCTAGATCCCGTGCTCCGCAACAAAGAGAAGCCACCACAATGAGAAGCCCGCACGCTGCAACAAAGAGTAGCCCCCGGTTGCCGCAACTAGAGAAAACCCACACGTAGCAACGAAGACCCAATGCAGCAAAACATAAATTAATTAATTAATTTAAAAAAAAAGAAAAAAAAGTAGAAGAAAAACTAAGGAAACAGCATTATAATGAAAAGGAAAGGAATAATTTTTAAACAAGGGAGAAATGATAAATATGAATACCTAAAAGTTGAATTGTTTAATTCATCGGCAAACACCATACACATTTAAATATGAGATGACAAAATTTAGAGAAGATACCTCAGTGTTTAAGAGTAACATGAAATAAAAACTTTAAAATGTTCAATGACTTTTGATAAAGCAGCAAAGACAGTAAGTCATATGAAAGTAAGAGAAAGAATTAAAATAGACACTCAAGAGGAAATCTGAAGATTATTAATCATGAATAAATGTTCCTCTTTATTAATATTCTGAGATATGCAGATTTTTAAAAGAATGAGTGTCTACAACCTTGATAATGGCAAAAATTTTTTTTAAATTAAAATAACGGGCTTCCCTGGTGGCGCAGTGGTTGAGAGTCTGCCTGCCGAAGCAGGGGACACGGGTTCGTACCCCAGCCCAGGAAGATCCCACATTCCGCAGAGTGGCTAGGCCCGTGAGCCATGGCCACAGAGCCTGTGTGTCTGGAGCCTGTGCTCCGCAACAGGAGAGGCCACAACAGTGAGAGGCCTGCCTACCGCAAAAAAAAAAAATAAATAAATAAAATAAAATAAAATAAAATAACATGATGTAAAATTAAATAATGTAAAATTCAATTGTTAGCCAAAATGTGAGGAAACAACACCACATGCACTTCTGGTAGGAGTGTAAACTGGCACAGAAGAGGGCAATAAATACTTATTAATCACTTAGCTATCCCAGTCCCAGTCTTGGAATCTTTTTAACCTTGAGAAACTTTCCCAAGGATCTGTAAAGGGAAATTAATACACAAGGAGGTGAATTGCAACAAGGTGTTACCTAACATGTGGCATTCTCATTTTATTAAACCATACAATATCCAGAGTGGATTTGCATAGATCTTTAAAAAGACGAAGTTGAGCTTATCAAGTAAACAAACGAAAAATATATCTGTAGAACATTATCATTGAAAAATTTAGCACACACAGATACATTTAAAAAATATGAACAGAAAATGAACAAAAACCCAAAACAAATAGGAAGTAATAAACATTAGAACTGAAACCAAAAAAATAAAAAATAGAGTAAATCAGCAAAGGCAAAAGATGGTTCATCAGAAAAAGCAACAAAATTGACAAACATTTAGTTAGACTAACTAAAAAAGAGAGAAGACTCAAATTACTAAAATCAGGAGTAAAAAAGGAGATATTACAACCAACCTTACAGAAATGAAAGAATTGTAAAGGAATACTGTGAAAAATGTTATGTCAACTCATTAGGTAACCTAAATGAAATGGACAGATGCCTAGAAAAATACAAAACACCAAAATGAGTTCAGGAAGAAACAGAAAATCTGAATATATCTATTACATGTAAAAATATCAAAATAATAAATTTTTTAAAAAATCTTCCTACAAAGAAAAGCCCAGGACTGGATGTCTTTACAGGTGAATTCTATCAGATGTTAAAAGAAGAATTAATATGATTACTTCACCATATCTTGTGAAAAATAGGAGAGAAAGAAACACTTCTCAACTCATTCTATAAAGTCATTATTACCTAGATACCAAGACCAGACAAAGAACTTATAAGAAAAGAAAATTGCAGACCAATATCCCTTATGAATATAAATACAAAAATCCTCATTAAAATACTAACAAATGGAATCTGGCAACATATCAAAAGGATTATACACCATGACCACGCAGGATATAACCCAAGAATGTCAGGATGACTGAGCATATGAAAATCAGTCAAGGTAATATCGATAGAATAAAAGACAGATACCTTCATATGACCATCTAAATAGATGTAGTAAAAACATTTGACAAATCACTTCATGATAAAAACACACAATAAATTAGGAATACAGGGAACTTCCTCAAACTGATAAAGGGTATGTATTAAAAAAAAAAAACATAGCTAACACAATAATTAATGGTGAAATTGAATACTATCATCAGGAACAAGACAGGGTACACATTCACCACTCTATTACATATTGTACTGAAGGTTCTAGCCAGGGAAATTCAGCAAGAGAGAAATAAATGCATCCAGATTAAGAAATAAAAAGTAAAACAATCTCCATTTGTGGAAGTCATGGTTTATATACAAAAATTATAAGAGAAAATCTTGTAGGCAATATGTCTGTATCTCAAACTAAGCTTATTAAAATAAAGTTTTTCTTATCACTTAAATTTCACCTGGTACAATCAATATTAACAATTTCTGTTAAGGCAAAATTTTAACTAATTATATTTTAGAGAAGTTTCATAAAAGGCATAATTATAAGTGATTGTCTAAAATGCAGATTCATTTAGGAAAATAATGTATAAGAATACGCATTTCCTAAAACGTTCTACCTTTATTTTTAGATCTATTTATTAAAATTCTGTTAAGTCTTTATGAATAGTAATTATCTTTCATATGAACTAATTATCTTCTGGAAAAGCTAAAGGGGCAAAAAAAATCAGTAACATTATAATAAAATAGAATTTTAGTACTCTTCCTGTCAAATAGGTATGCAAAAATTTTGCAAAATATTTGCTGAAAAAGGGTCATGTATAATAAAATATAAATGCACAATATTTTATGGGATATTGGCTTGATTAGGTGAAAGTTAAAATGTAGAGTATGAATCAGCATGTTCCAGTAAGACTCCATTGTTGGAGGGCAAACTCATGCAGAGTCATTTGAGAGAACTGTGTCCAACCAAGGAAGAGAGCATTGATAACAAAAAGACAATTCCAAGAATGAATACCACCATAGACAGACGGGAGTGAGAACTAGAAAGTCATTATACAAAATGGAGCAGATCTGAAAGACAGGAGTCCTGTAGGTAGGAGGAGGGTTAGGGGAGGAGATGGCAATTAGAAAACTAGAGGTGATAATAGATACTAAAAAGTTCAATGACTTGATTCTAAATCAGTACATTTTACTCTGATGACACAAATGTTCATAATCTTCGCTGTCCAATAGTGTAGCCACTAACTCCATGTGGCTAATGAACACTGAAAATGTGACTAGTGAGACTAAGTAACTAAGTTTTGAATTTTCTTAAATATTAATTATAATTTAAATGGGCACATGTGAAGATTTAAACAGGCTACCATATAGGGAAACACAGATGTAGTATGTCCAGGGTCAGGAAGTAGTCTCTCCTAGGAGAAAAGAATTGTTTATTATTAGCTTTTTTTTAATGTACATTCTCAAGTCTGTGAGGTTCTCTACACTGCAGTTTTGTAAGAAAACATTAGTACTTTCAGACAATGTAGAAGCTAAAAAGAACATGCAGGTGGAGTGTATATGTAACCCAGGCATTAACATAATTTGTATCAGCTCCGTATAATGTTCATCATACTCATAGGTGACCTTCATCTTTATCTTGTACTTGTAGGTGTTTAGAAACATTGGAGGTCTTTAGGCAGGATGTTATGATCATATTTTTATGTAAGATATCATTCTGCTTGCAGTGTAGAGAGGCAGCAAATTCTTTGGGTAAAAAGTCTAGCTTTCTACAGGTCACTATTAATCTCTATCCAATCCATAAAGCAGAGGCATCTCTCTCTGATGTTATATCAGACAATTGACTGTCTCCTCAACATTTGCTCTGATTTGCCTATGTGGTTATGGCCTGTGACACTGCAGAATCACCACTGAGGGATTCGCTCCTCAAAGGAATCCAAAATTCTCAGACTACTTTCATACTGAAAGACCCAGGTATATTTTATTAAATTTTTTTTGTAGCAAGAACTATTTAGATAGCCCTAAAAAACAAGGTGCTATAATTAAATAAATGTCAGGATGAAATCATAGTAGGCCTGAAAGAAAACTCAGTTGGCAAAATAATTTTTAAAACTTTGTTTTCCACCATGAGAAGCTGAATTTGTCATGTAGAATTTAATACACCTTAAATAATTTGGTATCCTAAGCAAAAGAAGGTGTGTATTGACTTACAGATTACAAAAGTACTGTAGATATAAGTTCACATATGGCTAGTGATCCTAATGAAGCCTCTTTGAACTTTCCACTAATTATGTCACAGAAGAATTTTAAAACACAGATTATTAGTGAATACAAAAGCTAAAAAGTTAACTAATCTGTAATTGTGGAATCTCCACTGAATCATATTGACAAATACTTGTATAGATGCACCTTATGCATCTAAAGTAAAACTAGATTTTACTTTAGAAAACAAACAAGTGTCAGGAAAAGTAATATGGCACTTTGCCATTTTATTGTATCTCCATATGTCTGTCTTTCATTCACAGACATAGGGACCATAGCTATTAGAACTTATGAAGCTCTCCTCTGACTCCCCTGGGGCACCTTTTAGGGTGGTTCTGTCCACCATAACCTGCTTTGCTCTGAATTTAAGAACTGCGGTATCCAGAACACAACTCTTCAGAAATTGAGAAGACTAAAGAAAATATACTTTATTTTCAAGAAATGCTGGACGATTTTTTTCTTATCTTAAAGGAAGAATGAAATAGATGAATCTTTGCCAATAGTAATCTTAACTTTGAAAAGACCACACTACAGTTTAGGATTCTTTTTTTCAATTAATCAGCTAATACTTTCTTTATTCTACTATTTTATTTCTGGGTTAAAATTAAATCCCATCTACATTTACTCTTAGTAACTTATTCTCTTGTTCTTAAGTTTGTTTTTTTTTTTAAATCAATTACATTTCCTAATTCTTGAGTTTAAACTTTAGGCCATTTATATTTATGTATTTTAGTTTATTAATGACAGGCTTTTATACTATTAATTTACCTCAGAGCATACTTGAGCTTCATTTAATAATCATCAGCGGTGTGTGTTCTCCTAATCATCTAAATATTCTTAAATTCAGTTTGTTATAGTCTCCTTGACATAAGTATTATTTTATAGTTTTGTTGTAATCAGTGTAATTTTTATCATATTTTTACCCTAATCTCTTTTTTAGCACTGTAGTCAGATACTATGGCCTATAAATTAGGATTATTTTTCTGCATTTTCTTTTATGGCTAAGTTTTTAGAAATCTCTAAAAACTCATCCATCATTTCTTGAAAATAAAATATATTTTCTGTTAGTAGAATAAAACTCAATATTTGTCCATTAAATTAATCTTACTGTGCGGTTCAGATACCCTTTCATTTCTAATTTATGTTCTTGTGTTTGGTCTGTCAAACCCTGATTCTCATATGATTATATTTAAATCAATTTTTCTCTGTTTTTATTTCTTTCCAAAATTTTTTTCCCTATTACCAAAAAGATAATAAATTATTTACTTGTCAACAGACAGAATGTGAACCTATCACCTCACTTTGTTCATTTGTGTAATGGATAAATGGTCCTTTCATATCTGGGTCAGAAGTCCAGCTCCCATTCAAGTCTTTGTTTCCAGCAGATTTTGCCAAGTATTGCTCTGCTACTCAATCTGGCATTGTTTTTTGACCCATTGTGTGGGCCTCTTCTATACTCAGCTGTTCATACTCAAATACACAATTCAAGCATAGTCAATAATTTCATTACTCTTTTTACTTAAAAAATTGGGACAAAAAATGATTTTGTTAATTATCTCTAAGTGTCTTTTTCTAGATGTGATGGCTCCGTGTAAAACCTGACTTGTCACACCTCTTCCACTACACCCTGATGTGAACAATAGTTATTTAATTAACAAACATAAGTGCAATTACAAAAATAATGAAATGGAAACACAATTCCAGCATTGTTTTTTTAATGAGTTGGAATATATTAATACTTGTATGTATTTACAGTACCAAAATTGAAAGTGCCATAAATGGGGAAAACAAAAATGAAGATGGGGGAAATATACTAGCATGATACACAGCAGTGTATCACTTTTTTTCTCCCTGAATAAAATCTAGCTAGCATTTTCCTTTTCATTTGAGCCTCTGTCACAAATTAACCCTGCCTCATTAAAATGATGTATAGCCAAAGCAGATTTTTTTTTAAACAGCTTTATTGGAGTATAATTGCTTTACAATGGTGTGTTAGTTTCCAAAGCAGATTTTAAGATGATGAGAGAGGCTGTAGCATGACAGTTACTGAACCAATGAGCTTGCTGACAGCTTACAATAAAATGAATGCTTTCAAATAGAACATGTAAATGGAAGTACCTAAATTTTAGAGACCCACTCAGATACATGTGAGTATGCCTATTCAGGCACATTAGACTAAGTGTAGAGACCTGACAAATTGGTAAGCTCACATTAATTCTATTTTACTCTATATTTAAGCAAGGGCAAATGACTAGTGCAATCTTCACCAAGCTTATTCCAGACTTCACACTGTTCGCTTTTAATTTTGAGGAAAGTAATTAAACCAAAAAAAATTCTCCATTGGGAAAACAAACACTGTGAGGAGAATGAAAGAAAGATTTTTTAAATGGATGGTGTAATATAAGAACATTAGACACTACTCTTCTACATTTACTCAACTAGATAATGCTGTTTTCATAAATCTGCTACTGACCGTGCTACAAATGTCTCTCTTGCCCAGGACAATGAAATGAACCCTCTTATCAGAGTTAGCTCTGCTATTGGTTGTTAATTCCATCCCCATCTTCTTTTCTGGAATATCCCTTCATGAAGTAGCCCAACTTTTAAAAGTCTTCAAGACTACGGCTGTGTCTCTTTCTGATTAATGATATTATATATACTTTCTCTATTTTTCTTTACTACTTCACCAGAGATCCATCAAATTTGTTTATCTTCACAATGAACAAGTTTTTATTTTACTTATCCTGTTACTTAGCTTACTATTACATTAATTTCTAATATTATCTTATTTCCTTTCTTCTACTTCTTTCACTATTCTTTTTCTAATTTCCTAAGCAACATGCTTAGCTCATTTATCTGCAGTCTTTCTTCTTTCCTAATATGTATTTAAGGCTATAAATGTTCCACTAATCATGGTATTACTTGAATTTTATGTTCTTGTATGTATTATTTTTATAATAATTTAAGTATGCTAATTTTTATTACTTGTTTCTTAGATCCCTGAATAGAAGTATATTTCATAAATTCCAAACAAATGGGATTTTTCCAGCTAGCTTTTGTTGTTGTTGTCTAGAATACTAACTCTGCAGTCAAAGAACATAAAGTTGTATTATTTCACTTCTTTTAAATTTATGAAATTGCATTATCACCAGGCATATGGTCATTTGGTTTGGTATGTAACCCATATGTAATTCAACAGGTTTGTTTTGTTTTTTTAACCTGCAGTTTGGGGATGCAATGTTTTTTATAAGTCAATTAAATCAAGTTTGTTCACTGGAATAATCAAATCTCCTAGATGCTTACTAATTTTTTTGGTATGCATGTGCTATCTAAACATAGTTGTGTTAAATCGCTCGCAATGATTTTTTGATTTATCAAGTTCTCCTTTTATTTATTTTAAATTAGTTTTATAAATTATAAGAGTATCAGGTACACTAATTGTACATTTTTGTTGTCCCATCTCCATTCTCTTCACCTATCATTTTCCTCTAGTTGTTTCTATGTCAAATGTAGCCTGGAAGTACTTTGTTTAGTAATATAATGTATCTCTTAAAATTTGCTGCAAACTTTCTCTTTGTCCATAAAGTGTCTCACCTTTAGCAGCCCACAAAGCCATTTTGTTGCATACGCAAACTTGGAATCACAAAAAACTTAACATCTCCAGAGTTGTCTGTTGACAGAAATTCAGAAGATGCAATTTTAGCATACTGAAGTCTGTTACTAATTGGTATTTTACTTTTTTCTGGACAGAGCAATGATTTTAATATAGTATAATATCATTTACCCCATCACAGCTTAGATATAGTTTCTCATGAATTTTAATTGTTTGTATGTGTATTATATATGTCAGTTTCCTTCAAATTTATCTCTATCCATCTATATTTATATCTACATACACACAATATATAGATATAAAGCAATCCCACTAAAAATCCCAGACTTTTATTGTGGAACTTGAGAAGTCACTTTGAATTTTATTTGTGAGTGTAAAGTGCCAAGAATAGCCAGGCAACTCTTGGAAAAGCACATGTTGGGGGGACTCAAACTGTAGCAATGAAAGCATTATGTTATGAATGCAAAGATAGGTAGATAGCAGCCAAACTAATGGAAGATAAAGGAGAGCTCTGAAAAAGATCCATACAAGATAGCAACCAGAGGTCACACAGCAGATCAGCAGGTCACTGGGGGTGGCAGGTGGGAGAAGGGGAGAATAGTCTTTTCAATAAATGGTAATGGATCATTGGGAATCCATTTTTAAAAGATTAAAGAAATTGTATCTCTCGTTACATCACACACATACACACACACAATTTCCATGTGTATTAAACAATGAAATGTGAAAAGGAACCCTATACAGCTTTTAGATAAATATACAGAAGTGAATAGGTCATATTAGCTGTGAGAATAAGTTGCTTTAAGTCTTTGATAACAGGTTGCTTCTCTAAAATATAAGGCTGTTGGTTAAGTATCATTCTTCTCTTTTTAAAAATGTTATTCTGAAATAAAGTTGGTTTGGAGAAGTGTTCCTTTAGTAATAGAAATCAGTAATTTAGCAAATGGAGAAGAAATAAAATGTACTTTTTCCTGCTTAGTGACATAGGGCAAAAATGCCCTGTGGTATTTATGGGATGGAATCATAAAGTCCAGTTTCTGCCTTTTGATAGATTGTTTATTTATTCACTTTAAATGTAACTGTCCACATGATTGGACTTAAATCTACCATTTTGCTATTTGCTTTTATATGTCTCTCTTGTTTCTTTGTTCTCAGTTCCTCCTTTACTATCATCTTTTGTATTAAACAAATATTTTTGTACGCCATTTTATTTTCTTTATTGACTTCTTAGCTTATTTCTGTGCATTTATTATGTTTCAGTGCTTGTCTTGGAATTACAATGACCATCTTTATTTCAAATTAAAATTTATATATTTCTGGTAAATTATAAAAACATTGCACAAGAATAGTGCCAACACTTCTTTGAAATATTATTGTTATACCTAGTCCATCCATGTATATTGCAAACCCAAGAATATAGTGTAATAAATTTTGCTTTAAACAGTTATTTCTTTTTAAAAAAAGAAAAAGTATATATACCACATAACCATAGCACATACAGCACATACATATAATTTTATGTTTAGCCAAATATTTACCATTTCTGTTGTCTATTATTCCCTTCATAGATTAGCACTGTCATCTCATGTCATTTCTCTTCAGCCTAATGGAATTTCTTTAGCACTTTTTGTAGTCCAGGTCCACTAGCACTACATTTTCATAGTTTTAGTTTATCTAAAATTGTCTTTGGGACTTCCCTGGCAGTCCAGTGATTAGGACTTTGTGCTTTCACTGCTGTGGCCTGGGTTCAATCCCTAGTCAGGTAATTAAGATCCCATAAGCCATGTGGCACAGCCAAAAAAAAAAAATTTGCCTTTAATTTGCGTTTATTTTGGAAGCATAGTTTCACTGGATATGTAAAGCTTGGATGACAGGTTTTTTTTTTTTTCTGGTTTCCACATATTTAGTAATTTATGATTCAAAACTGTACGTTTTAAATAATATATTTTAGTGACGCTAAATTTCTTTTTAATCTTATGTTGATCTAGACAATTAACTTGTATAGACTCAAACTCTGAAATTTCTCTACTCTGGAGTGTGAAGCCACTGCTATCTCTACATAGATTTTGTTTTATTTTGAGATTGTGTAAATATTTGGGCCTGGCTCTCTAGGAGGTTTTTCCTTGAACCTGTGTATTTTGCAGTCAGTCCATGATTTGCAGAGATTATTCTTAGACACCTAAAGTCGATAAAATTATTCTGTACCCTCTAATCTTGTGTGGGTTAGGGAACACATTAAAAAGCACAGTAAAATTGCAAGTCTCCTTAGGCTTTCACCTTTTGTTACACTCCCTCACAGAGTTTAACAGGTGAGGGATGTGTGGAGAGTATATTAACCCAGTCTTTCCATGGTTCTCTCACTTCCAAAAATGTCCTCAAGAAAGAATGCTATTCAGTTTGCTGTATCCAAACTATTTTTGACAGTTTTCTATGAGTAAACACTTTTGATATTGTTGTCTACTTTTCAATGATTCCCTGAAAAGGTTGCTTTTAATAATTTTGTTTTATTTTGTACATATTTTCTGTGGAGGAGAGTATCCTAAACTCCTCATGTTGCCTTTATCATAAAGACAATCCCATGCATTAAATTTTTAATTTCTGTTATTATGTAAATCAGATCTATACTTTCCAGAGTTTTTTAATATGGAGATTTCAATTCTCTGATGAAGTTGTTAAAATTGTCTTGTACATATTAATAATAGTATTTTCATATCCGTATTGATAACTAATAATTAGGCCATCTGGTTCTGTGTGTCTATTTTCTATTTTTTCTTTTGGCTCTTTTTTTGGAGGGGGAGCATGTCTGTTAATTTTTTTTACTAAATCCCAAGTATTTTGTGTAAAAAAGTGTGAGGACTTATAGATGCTCACTCTTCTGGTAGGTCACAGCAGGGGAATCCCCTTAATCACATTAGGGACTGAAATAAGCTGCTGATCTGCCTTTTTGATAAAGCCCAGCTCCTGGGGGAAGGAACTTCAGGATTTCTAATCCTGTGGCGTTTACCATGGCCTCTCTTCCTTTTAAGTTCTGAATTCCAGTTTTGAGGTTCTCAGAAGTAGGAAACTGCTAGAAAGTCTACTCTGATTTTTCTAATTCCTTTTATCTAGCTCAATTGCAGAATTTTTGAGTTTCTATGTATAGGTGTTTTGCCCTTACTTTTAGGCTAAAAATGTGCAGGGATCCCAAGTGAGAGCCTGTGAAATTTACTATGACCCACTTCCTTATATGTCCTAAACTCCAACTTTTGTTTTCTCAGCATTGGGAAACTGCTAAAAACTCTACTCTGCTTTTTCAGTGGTTTTCTATTTATCTTCTTAGTCTTTGCCCTTCACAGTTTAAAAATTTAACAAATATGTCAAGCTAAAACTACCAGAGTGTTAGTCTTACTTCTTTGTTCTTCTCTTCTTTCTGAGAACTTGGATCTTCAAGTCCTTACTGTCTTAGCAGTACCAAACTGAAATTTAAAAAATCTCGTGCTTTGAAGGACAAGGGACTGCCAGAATGTCTGCTGGTTTCTTTTCCTGCTATTTGCAGCTGCTGGTAACATACCAAAAATTGGCAAATTCTTCTAAGAAAAGATGCTTAAAGAATGTCATCTCTTCTTTCTGTAGTTCTCTTCTTTCCAGAATCTTGACTCCCCAAATCTGGGTTGACCTAGTAACTCTCATGCTTTCAAAATATTCTCTTTTTTTAATGCTTTCAAAATATTCTCTCTTTTTTTTTTTTGTATTTTCTTGCTTTTTCCTAAGACTTTGTCAAATTCAAGCTATAACATCATCTCAAAACTAGAAGTCATAAACATGTATTAATCAGTGATAGTGAAAGACGCTTTTCATTGTTCCTTGGCAAAATTGTTTTGAATATTTTGACATTTATATTAGTTTGGTTAATTTTTAAATTGGATTGTCAAAATCCTTTTTAAAAAATCCATTCATTTCTTAGTGGATTTGTTTTGAATATTGATCACTTTTTTAAGAATCAACTTTATAAATATTGAGACTTAAACTTTCTACTCATGACCATATTATGCATTTATTCGTGTATTTATCTGACATGTGAATTTTATGTTGGCTAAATAAGATATGTCATTTATAGTACTTTTCTTTCAATAGTTTCAAGATGCTATTCTGTGGTTTTCTAACTTCCTGTCTTATAGTTTAAAAATGCATATATAAGGTAGATTCTCTTTTCTTTGTTAGTAACTAGTTCAGTCTTTATCAAACTTTGTAATATTAATTCTTTATTATTGGAATTCAAGAGGTTCTCCAAGATACTGCTACTTTAAAATTTTTTTCTGCCAGGGGTTAAATGAGACGTTTTAATCTAAAGTTTCTAGTCATTATTATGTTCAAGTAATTTTTCTTCCATTATTTCTTTTATTATTACTTCTCTCCTGTTTTTTGCATTATTTCCTTTCCTTAATAATTCTGCCCCCCCAATTTAATTAAGAAAAACTTTAAATACACAAAAAAGTTGAAAGAATTACATAATGAACAGCACTTTACCATGCATATTTTAACTAATTTCAGTATTTGCTTAAATTTATTATTATTAATATTGAGGTAAATTTGCATGGAAATGGGCAAGTCTTAAGTGTACTAGTCAATAGCCCCATTGTATATCATTAGTAAGAGTCACATTCCCATTATCCAAGATGACCATTTTTTAACTAGTTTTCTCTCCTCAAAAATCCCCTTACCTCCATCCTTACCTTACCCTCAGCTAATGAGTAAAAGAAGTAATCATGTATTTCTCTGGACCTGCTGTGACATTTCAATTCACTAGAGATGTACCAAGCTCTTCTGAGAAGTCAAGCTATTAAAAGGACAGGATGTAACTGTATGTTTAGTAACATGGTAGGTATAACTGATTTAGGTCAGAGTAGTTTTGGTAGAATGAAGGGAAATAAAGAATTAGCTACAGGGAAGTAGACAGAGCTGTTATACACAAGTCTTTCATCCAGTTTTGCTTTGGATAGGAGGAGAAAAATAGACATGTCCTTAGGGATGGAGAAGAGGTAGTGACAGATTTTTCTCAAAGGTGAATGACACCTTAAACAGTGTTCATACAGATGATCTAGTAGGGAGTATGAAGTAGATAAAAGATAAGGAACAAAGGGAAAGGAAGTCCTTGAGTCAGCAAGAGGAAGACATCACTGACCACGTGGAGAATTTGCCTTTGATAGAAATAGAGAGAGTTATTCCTTTGGATAGGTACGAAGAAAGTAATGGATGAGTGGTGAGGATTTACACATCCAACATGGACTGAGGTAAATATTAAGTGTAAGGCACATGGTGGGATTCAACTATAGCTGAAATGTCCAATATGGTGACCACTAGCCACATGTGGCATTTAATTATAAATTAAAATTAATTAAAATTAAATAAAATTAGAAATTTAGTTCCTCGATCAAACTAACCACAATTTTATATGCTTAATAGCTACATGTGGCTTAGTGGCTACCATATTGGACAATGCAGATATAGAACTTTTTTATCATTGCAGAAAATTCAATTGGACAGCATTGGCCTAGATTGTCTGTTATGAAAGATTGGGCATACAGTTCATTATTTAGTCCAAAATGTAAAGCTGACAGGTAAGAATATATGTGGAGACTTCTTACTCTATACTCTCAAGTTTGAGAGGATTGAAGAGAGTGATCTTGCTGGATATAAAAGACAGAGTCAGATTTCTCTTTCAGCTAAACTCTATCTGCAGAACTGGCTGCCTGGCATATGGCTTCCTTTTCAACGTTGCCAGATATTAATTAATAGAGGTTACCTTGCTGCTGCTTCAGTTTACTTCTTTAATAACTAATGAGAATGAAGTTTCATGTTAGTTTGTGTCAACTAGAGTGATTTTTCGTTTTTTAAATTCTGTATTTGTGGCATTGACAAATTTTACATTTTCAAATCATGTTTTTGTTTAAGGACAGAAAAGATCTCTCTGTATTAGGATTTTAATACTATATTTGTTGGTTCTGAAGAACCTAGGGGCAGGACAGGAATAAGACACAGATGTAGAGAATGGACTTGAGGACATGGGGAGTGGGAAGGGTAAGTTGTGACAAAGTGAGAGAGCGGCATGGACATATATACACTACCAAATGTAAAAGAGATAGCTAGTGGGAAGCAGCCGCATAGCACAGGGAGATCAGCTCGGTGCTTTGTGACCACCTAGAGGGGTGGGAGGGAGGGAGGCTCAAGAGGGAGGGGATCTGGGACGTGCATATGCGTATGGCTGATTCGCTTTGTTGTGCAGCAGAAACTAACACAGTATGGTGAAGCAGTTATAGTCCAATAAAGAGCTACTAAAATAAATAATAAAAACGTTATTTTAGATACGTATGATTTACTTACATAATTTAGTAACTTTACATAAAGGCTATAATAAATATATGTATCATTCTACAGCTTGTATTTCATTGATTTTTAAGAATTAGGAATGTTAATGTATAGAGATCTAGATTATTCCTTGTATCCAATGTCACATTTTACTATTCATCTTTCTAAGGATGGGCATTCAGTTACTTCCATTTTTTCTGTGATAAATGATTAAATATTAAGAACATTTACATATTTGTATTTCCTTGTACACATGATCTGCTTTTATTAAGGTATTGTAGCTGACATTATCAGTGCGCTACCCTTATTCTTTCAGTCCTCCTTTCTGTATGCTGAGGGCTGCTTACTATGAACACCTGCTTGCTGTGGACACCATGAAGATAGTTCCTGGATAAGAGCAATTCAACTAGCAAATAGGGCAAGCTGGAAGTACCTGAGTCAATGCTCCCAGAAGTAGCCCTTAGTGATGCAGAGAGTAGGGAGATAAAAACCCCAGATTACTCATCCTTGACTAGGATAACTCTGAGGGTGTGTTCTACAGTGTCCCCTACAGTTCCTCAGTCAGATGGAGCTCCAGGTGCCCACAGCCTTTCACAGCTTCCTTCCCTGTCTTACTTCCCCACTGGCATTTTCTGGAACCATCTCACAAATACACTATTTGCACTGAAAATTTAGTCTCCAAGTCTGCTTCTGAAAGCATTCAAACCTAGGAACAATATACCTCGGAGTGAAATGGTTGGGTTGTGGGGTATGACTATTTTGGATAAATCTAAAGTCAAAAGTGTATGCATGTATGTATGTATAATATATATGTATGTATTGTCAAGTTGGCATCCAGAGTAGTTGGGATTCTTACCAACAATGAATGACAGTTGTCTTTTCAACACTTGATATAATCAGGTTTCCTTTTAATTTTTATCCATCATATGAGTGGGAAATGGTATCTTGTTATTTTTATTCCTTCATTATTAGTGAGTCTCGTCTTTCCTTATGGAATGAGTATTACATATACATGTTGAGTTAACTAGATGTGTCCTCAATATTTCTCATTTTTAGTTAATCATATTTCTCTCTTAATCTTTTCCTCTGAAAGTCATGGAGAATTCATCAGTTTTCTAACTCACTGATCTGGTTTTCTGACAAAATTAATATGCTACCACTGGATTTATTGTTTTTGCTTTTTGAAATCTGTATATGTCTTCCTAAAATAATGCTTTCTTGAAGATACAAAGTATGTTATTTAGTTGTTTCATTTTTCTTACAACATGTTTACTTTGGTGGTGGGAGGGAGGCTTGCTAATTTACCTACAAGATGTCTCATTGCTTGAATTACTTCAACTTCTGATGTATACGTTTTATTTGCACTAAAAATGGAAGTCTGTGCCTGTGCGTGACCAGATTTAAGAGAAACTCTTATTTGTATTAGACGGATTAATTTCTAAAACTGTGATTTGGGGACAATAAGAAAAGAACATTTTCTCCAGTTTTAAGGAAAGAGACAGTTGGAAGTGTATGATGTGGTTTTTAGTCCTGCCAAACATGAGACTGAAATCCTGGTGAAGACAGTTGTATGGCAGAGATTTCCCAGTAGGAAGTGTTCTCTTTTCCATATTGGTCATAGTAGTTCATCCTTACGTGGGATACAATCCTTCTTCAGGTAGCAAAACTGCTCTTGTGATCTTGTAGACAGGATTCTTTCCTGATTTCTAATCTTGAGAGAGACTTTGCCCAATTTACCTTTGTTGTATTGGTTATTTTCCAGTGGGAAGTTGTGAAGCAGGGAAATGAATGCATGGGCTCAGAAAGCTATCTTTGAATAAATGTCTACATTTTTAAAGCAAAATTTCTACAATAATAAAACAATGATGAATGCATTTAAAATTCCCTAAGAAAAGGTAGATTTATTTTATTATTATCATTTTCTAGAAAAAATTATTAGCTCTGAATTCAACTGTAATCTAATTCAATTATACCTAAACCCTAACAATTTGCTATAAAGCTTTAAAAATTATGCCTTTTTGACATTGTCAGTATTAGCTTCTTTAAAAATCCATTTTATCTTCCTTGAGACATTGCTTTACTCCAGACCAATTACAAATCATGCAGCCTCAACAAGATTTTAAAAGCTCAAACATACTATGAAATGATGCAGAACAGAAACTAAAATTCATATATTAATTTTCTTTTTTATTTTCATAACTATTTCTACCTAGTATGCTACAGAGACCTTAATATGAAAAATTTTAAATATTTTTCTCTCTTTAATGACTCTTCGTTCTCTAATGACTCTTTGTTATACTGGCAAAATAACATTAAAAATCAGTTGTTTATTGTAGGTTATAATATTCTATACAACTGTCAACGTCACTTTCAATCTTTATGGTAAATTCAATGAAACTTCCTTCCTTGACCCCTCAGGAATAGTCAGGGTTTAGATAATGGCTAAAGAAAAACAACTAGGGTATTGCTCAAGAAGGAGTTCATCTGGTAGTGGGAAAAAAAGAAACTTTAATTTCTCCCAGTGCCCCATGGAATGTTCTCTTTGGAGGCCTTCCTTTGGATTTTGGTGTCTAGGGATGCCTTTCTTGTGTTCTCCTTTTCTTTCATGCTGCTGTTGCTGTAAGAGGATATATGAGACCCCTCCTGGAAAAAATATCAAGTTCTCCACCTGCCTCATTATCTTCCTTGTGAGGCTAAATGGCTGTATCTAATTAAATTACATGGGGAAAAATGACACTAATTTTCACTATGAGAATTTCCCTTGACCATCATGTTGGTCCTACCAAAGAGTACCAAACAACCTGGAGTCATGAGAACTAATTTTATTAAGAAATGGGCAGACTTCCTTCTATCCTTCTGCTGTGGATATGTTTTTTCCCTGGCAAACAGTCCTCCACCTTCTTTTGGTAAGAATTATTCTCTCTTTTATGGTGAAACCATTCTGTGTCATTTAGGAGAAACTTAATCCCTCCCTGCCAACTGCACATCATTAGGAAGTTGACTTTGACCTCATTAATCAGAGTGCCCGAATCCCAAGGCTGATGAATGGTTAAGGAATAGAAATGTCATCAAAAGGAGGCAAATGGAGTTCTCCCCACCCAGGATACTTCATTGCTATCATGGAAGAACCTTTCCTTATGCTGCGATTAAAATACTATAAGGATTGAAGTCTCAGGCTGCCAAGAGCCATCATGCATATCACATAGAGAAAGCTTGTCTGAGAGACGGAGGTACAGAACTTAATGATATATTTTAACCTCATGTATTAAACCAAGCCTGAAGCTAGCTAATGTTGGAAATTTTGATTCGGGCTAAAAATAGGTATCCTTTAAAATTAAGCCAGTTTAGATTACCTATCTCTCTTACTTAAACTGGAAGAGTCCTAAGACAACTTTGGCTTTGAGGAAGATAATATACAAGAGGAAACCCAAGGTAAAGTGCACCAAGTTTATAATTGACTATATTCAATTTTCTACATAGCACATGGAGTGACCACCTGAAAATGTAATTCCACTCATGTTACTTCCTCCCTTAAAACTTTCAAATTATTCTCATTGCCATTAAAATATTATCATCTCCTTCAAAGTCTCGTCTACCTCTGCTACCTTATCTCATTCCGTTATCCCCTTTTTCTCTGCTCAGCTTTTTCTCTGTGTCCATCCATTCTTATCTCGTGGCCCATAGGATTGCCCACAGTTATTTGTATGGTCCGACTTATTTGGAGGGTTGAGCTCAACTATCATTTCACCACCAAGTGTATCCTTGATGACCCTATCTAAAATAACCAATGCACTTTCTAACTTGTTGCTTTATTTCTACATATCACTTTTACATTATGAAATTATCCTTTAAAAAATTACGTTAGGGCTTCACCCTGGTGACACAGTGATTAAGAATCCACCTACCAATGCAGGGGACACGGGTTCAAGCCCTGGTCCAGGAAGATCCCACATGGTGTGGAGCAACTAAGCCCGTGTGCCACAACTACTGAGCCTGCGCTCTGGAGCCTGCGAGCCACAACTACTGAAGCCCACGCGCCTAGAGCCTGTGCTCCGCAACAAGAGAAGCTACTGTAATGAGAAGCCTGCACACGGCAACGAAGAGTAGCCCCTGCTCGCCGCAACTAGAGAAAGCCCGCACGCAGCAACAAAGACCCAACGCAGCCATAAATAAAATAAATAAATTTAAAAAAATTATGTTATGCACTTAGTTGACTCTGTTTGCACTTGTATAAATGTAAGTTCCAAGAGAGCAGAGACACTTTCAATTTCGCTCATTGCTGCATCCTTGCAGGTTATAATGGTGCTTAGTAAAAAGACACACTAAACGCAAAATTGTTCAATTGATAAATGTTCAAATACCATTTCCCTAATTTTGCTCAGGAGTATTCTGTCATTCTGACTTTATTCCTTTGTAGGTCTTTCTCGGTCTGGCTCCTTTCAGGATTTCTCTCTGTCTCTCTCTCTGTCTCTCTCTCTGTCTCTCTGTCTCCCGGGTTATCTGTAGTTTCACTAACATACATTCAGTCATAACTTTTTGGGTTACCAGCTTGGGCTGAAGTCTCATCAGTTTTGAAAAATTTGAAGTCATTTATTCTTTAAATAAAGCTTCTTCTCTATTTGGATTTTACCCTTTTGGGTTGCAAACTTTATTCTATCCACCATGTCTCTGTGTTGCTCTTCCACTGTCCTCATTTCCTCATATCTATTGCTGCATTCTGGATAAGTTTTATAAATATGAAATGCAATATATATGTATATTTATTATATCTATATAAATATATCTCCAACCCATATTATACTTCTTTCTTCAATTACACCTAGTCTGCTACTTAACGTATCTCTTGAGTCAGATATTTTTTTCATTGACTGTTGTTCACATTTAAAACTTCCATTCTGTTTGCTAAGGTCTATTTTTCTGATTTTTTTTGTTTCCTTTGTAATTTTATGTATTTCCTTAAGCAGGCCATATCCAGATATTTTATATTTTAATCGTGAAAATTCCAATGTCTTCAGTCTTTGGGGATTTAACTCTGCTACTGCTTGTTTCTGTCGCTTATGACTCATGGTGGTTTGCCTTCTTGTGCATTTGGTGTTCTTTATGCAGTTATACTTACGTCATCTGATGCAGTCCTATTGGCTATTAACTGAGGGTCTCCACAGAGAAGTTATCCTCTACAGTGGCATGGATGCTGGCATTTCTTCTGCATCATTCTAAGTTTCCTACATCCAAGCAAAATTTTGTTCTGTATCCTTCTGTTAGGTCTTTTATTTTACCTTACTGTAGTGTAATAATTTCTCCATGTTCATACAACAGCTACATACAATTACATTACTTGGAGGTTCCAAAACTTATTAAAGTAATGTCCTATTTATTGAACTGATGTCCTGTTAATAAGCATTTAGATTACTTCTTGCCATGCCAACAGTAATACACACATACCAAAGAAGTAAAGAATGAATGTTGAATAAATATGTAGATGATAGATTAGACAGAGGATAGATAGAGAACTAGATAGACAGATAGAAAGGTATTTAGATAAAATTATAATAATATTGGAACTTTCCTTCCAGACACCTGTGTATAGGAATTAAGTATATAAAATAAGTATATACTTATTTTTTTCTGAGTTCAGAGCTAGCTGTATCCCCTACATTTTGCTATGTGTTGTCATTTTCTTTAATTAGTAAAGAGCTTGTAATTATAGTTTTGATTTCCTCTTTGACACATGATATTTAGAAGATTTTTTAAATTGCTGTGTTACTGCTTTTAAATGTTAAACATTTATTTATTTATTTAGTTTTATTACCAGAATTATAGAGGCAGAGAAAATGGCCCATACAATTTATGCTTTGAAGATTTTATTGACATTTCCTTTGTGGCCTAACATATGTTAATTTTGAAATTATCAATTGACAGATGAAAAATGTGCATTTTTCCTACTGTGTAAAATGTTTAATTAAATATATAAGGTTAACCTTAATTTGTATGGAAATTAGATCTTTTATATTTTTGAAACTTGATTTGAAAAATTAGAGAGGAAAACATCCTGCATTATTATTTTTTTGATATAATTTTTTAGCACAGAGAGACTCTTAACAGTTATAGCTTCCTTGTGAATGGTACTCTAGTAAATAAAATGATTGACTTTGTCCCATTTAGTGCTTTTAGCTTTGGATTGTACTTCATCTGTTTTTATAGAGGTTGAGAAAAGTTCTCAAGGGGAGATAGAGTATACATCCCTCCCTTTGAATCTGGATGGACTTACCTATGCTTCAACCAATAACATTTGATAAAAGTGATAGTCCATAACTTCTGAGCTAGATCATAAAAAGCCATGCACCTTCTGCCTGGTTCTCTTGAAATTCTTGCTTTTGGAACTCTCCTTCTCATAACCCAGCCATCTAACTGGGAGAAGCCTGAGCCACATGGTGAGGCCATATATGTATACCAGTGATGGTCCCAATTGAGTCCAGTCTTTCAGTTTTCCTAGCCCAGGCTCTGCAGGTATAAGTGAAGGAGCTTCCAGGTGATGTCTGCCTCCAGGCAAGTGAATGGCCTCCAGCTACTCAGGTCTTCCCAGCTAAGGTCCCAGACATCATGGAGCATAGATGAGTTGTCCCAGCTGTGCCTTGGTGACTCCTGACCTCAGAATCTGCAAAAATACCAAAAAGCCTTTTGCTTATGCCACTAAGTGCAAAACTAACAGGCATAGACACTAATCTTGAAAACCCTACTTTATTATTGCTTACATGTGCTTTATAAAGCTTATTTATCCTTTTACAATTAATGGTGTTATCATTTTAGGCATGTCTTTTGATAATATCATACAGCTGCTTACCTTTTAAAAATTTTATAAATTCTTTGTTCTGGGGTGAGTAGGTGAGATTTTGTATTTGATAATGTATTTTAATGGAGCTATATCCTATTTTAAACTAATATACACTATTTTGGGGGTCATACTGCTTCTTACATCTATTTAATTTTGCCTTTGTCCAAAGCCCTTTGAAATATCTTCCATTCACCTTTATTTATTCAGAACTTTGGTGATACTGGGAAGATGATATGTATTTGCCTACTTCATTTTCATCCTCCACTTGCCCTGCAAATATGATCAGTGTTTCCTGGACCCCAACACTAGCTTTTCTCTCTACCTTCACTGTAATATGGTGGGTAGGCGCTCCGGGAGGCACTGGTGGTCCTGCCAGTGCAGGTGGTCCTGGCGTAGCTTACGGCCGTTCATCGTTTTCTA
Organism: Phocoena phocoena; assembly: GCF_963924675.1. NCBI lineage: Eukaryota > Metazoa > Chordata > Mammalia > Artiodactyla > Phocoenidae > Phocoena > Phocoena phocoena. The sequence goes on from NC_089234.1 coordinate 53,065,624, forward strand.
GTCTCTTAAAGGCTATCATCAGTGTGGCTAAAAATACTTTTAAATCAGGAATTGTTGAATATCATGAGTATTATTTGTTACCCAAAGGTTATACGAACTTTCTTTAAAACTACCTTGAAGCAAATTTTTATAGAGATTTCTAATATTTTTTTTCAGCTTACTTTATGGTTTGGAGTCTATCAAATTCACTTTTCTTTTTTTAATCAATGATAGTTACTTATATGTTCTTTGAATGCCGTTCATTTCATCAAGATCTTGAAGCATAATTACTGTAAAACTTTATATAATATCCTCGCGTGAATTACAACCACTCTCTCATTCTCAATATTTTTAATTAAATATTTCTCTATTTTGTTGGTTTATTTAAAGAACCAACTCTTATGTCTTCGTCAATACTATGTGCAGTTTTCTAATTAATTTGTTTCTCTTCTTATGTATTCATGTCTTTTGTTTATTTGGTATGATTTTATTCTGCTTTATAGTATCATTTTTTTTCATTGTCTTCCCCAAAATAAAACAATTTTTGTATATAACTCTTTTTTTGTTCAAGATTATTTTTAATATTTTTCCTCACTATTTCACATCAGTCTTGCTAGGCTTATGTGTATGCCTGAAAATAATTTCTCGGCTTTACCTTTGATGCTTCACCCGCTGTTTAGATGAGCAAGCCCCAGGCTGAATTCAGGAGTTTTGATCTTTCTTACTATATTTGGGGCTTCTGGATGACCTGCTGGGGATGTGTAATGTGTATGGTCAGGTACTGTGAATAAAGCACCTCCCGATATGAGCTGTTTGTCCAAGTGAGGCTTCCCTCGGAGTGGTAGTGGCCTGGAGAAACTTTGTACAGCCTGAGGCAGCTGTCCTTCTTGAACCTAATGTTTTCATACCACCTTTTCTCCAAGAAACTCCTAAATAATTTTTGCATATTTAGTACCACTGTGCTCTGGAGATGCAAGGGGAGATCCAGCAGGATTACTTAATCCAATATTAAACATACAAGCAGTCTCTTAGGAGGGTTTTTTGCAGCTGTTTAATAGAACATATTGGCCTCAAACAATGGTTTAAGATGAGACTGAAAGATACGATTGCTCTTTAATTAAGCTTCTGGGAGTGTCTGGAAATGCAGAAAAAATTCACAACACAAACTGCATCCCGGGACTAATACGTTAACGGTTGCAAAATCAATTTCTGGAGATTCGAATGATCTGGGGACAGCACTGTCATAACAGAGGGGATCTAAGGACAACCTCATGGAGTTGGTAGAGAGGTAGCCACGGTGGCAATATCTGGAGCCAGTGAATGTGAGACCACATGGTTGGAGCCAGAGATAACATAGACCTACAGTTAGAGGATAACTGTACAGGAGAGGTACAGTGAACAGAGTCAGGCAGAATCAATTAAGCATCCTGGAATTCAGGAGGAAGCCAGTTAGACTGCATGGAGAAAAGATATCATTAATCCAGGTCAAACTGGGCTAAGTTTAGGCTCTGAAGGTAAAATGGATATCAAAGGTAAAGGGCAAAGGAAAAGTTCTATTTGCCTCAGACACTACTATATCCTTAGCAGAACTTTGCTTCCTCTAGAGCTATGCTGTCTAATAGCCACTAGCCATTTAGGCAGTTTAAATTTTAAAGAAAATTTAAAATTCAGTTCCTCAGTCTCACTGGACACATTTTAAAGACTCTATCTGTGGACAGCACAGAATGAGCATTTCCAACATCGCAGAAAATCCTGTTGGACTTCAAAAGCAGGGCTGCTCTTCAGCCGTGGTCCACAAATAGAGATGTAAGACCATCTGCTGAGGATAATTTTAGAACTGCCATTCATATTTATTTTCATCTAATCTTTTAAATTTTTATTTTGTGTATATTTCATGATGCACAAAATTATTGATATACATGTAAATTCTAAAAACTGACATCTTATATTTAACTTCATTGCTTTTTCCTCCTTAGCATTTACCATAATTTAATATATATTTTCCTTATTTATCTTTTTTTAATTATTTTTTCTGATTTCTACAAAGTCTAAGCTCCATAAAGGAAAGAAATTTGGCCTTTCTTTTTTGTATTTACTGAAGTTATCATAGCACATAGATGTTCGATAAATAATCGTTGACTATTCATAGCCAACCCTTTGGATTGTTTAGGCCGTGTACTGCACAAAAGCAAGGCATTTGTATGACAGACAGGGGAGATTAGTATATTTGTTTCAGTAAGCAAATGACAAAAAAATGAATTGTTTTATCGAAACTATTACATTGGGACAAATTTCTGACACAAAAGTAAAGTCAAGGGAGAGATTCCTTTCTAATTTGCACAAAAGATCAGAAAGGCCGAGCATATATCGAAAGTATAAATACAATAGATTTTAAAAAAATGGGTCCATGATAGACAAAGTTGATACTCCTATTCTGGAGGATAGAAATCTAATAGGGGCAATGGTATTAAAAAATTCTACTCAAAAGAGCAAGTGGAGGTGCCAGTGTAAAGAAAGCCTGTGGAGGAGGACTTCGTGTCGTAATCAAGGTCTGAATTAGGTTGAGGATGGGAAGTTATCAGCACATCTCAGGGGATAAAAACAGGTTTGCTCAGATGCAGTCAGACACCATAAAAGCTGATAGCTTGCCATTCAACCAGCAGGTAACAAGTTCTCAATAGCACCTGTTGGCGTAAATTCATCACTCAAATGTACATTTGATTGCCATTGTGATCAGCTGTTCTAAAACACACTAGAAGATGACTCCAAAACTTATCACTCATCAGTCGATAGCAGTGCATTCTGCTCATCAGCGCGCGATTTAAAGCTTATCAGTAAGGCATGGGAAATAGTAAAATAAAATTTGAAGTCAAAAAGAACTGGGTTATAATCTGGACTCTTTCTCAAGTTGAACGTGAGTACATGGCTATATATTAACCTCCGTCTGTCAGTTTCCATATTTATAAAATGACATTAGTTGTATAAAATTTTATGTCTTTCACAGGGCTGTGGAGGGTTAATTTGACCATGTAAGTTCTCTAGGGCAGTCTCTGGCATATGGTAGAGGCTCAGTTATTGAAGATTTCCCTTTTTCTTTCTCATTCTTACAATTCTAATGTGAACCTAAAGTCTTTCTTTTGAAGTCTTCACCTCCCTTCAGAAAGATGATAGTTATAAAAAGCATAGCAATTGATACGCATTGAAATTTTACTACGTCAGAGGCTCATGCTAAGTGCTTTACACATTTTTTAAACTACAAGCACAGTGTCAAGTTCCAACCACTTCCCAACCCTGCTGCCCCCTTGTGATGCCAAAAATCCCGCCCTCATGGAGTCAGCAACATCGAGAGCACTAACTTGCAGGAGAGTTAAAATTTCTCTACTGGTATGAGAGAGTTTTCGTTACCTTGTGCACATCGATTTCTTAATATTATCCCCAACCTTACTCTAATCTTTTTAAAGGGTTTTAAAATAAATTTAACAGACTCTAGCATCAAACTAAGGGGAAGGGGAGGTGTTAGGAATGCTTGTCGAAGGATGATGAACTGCCCTCAGCCTAGCACCAAAGGTCAATTCAGAAAGCCTGCCTCTGAGGAAGTTTACATTTCAAAAGACACACTTCACTGACTTGATAATTTTGTTGTGAGCCAACTCCAAACTTCCCATGTTTCTCTGACGTGTTGACATGACCTAAATTTATAATATATCTCAGGAATAGTAATTTCTCTCTATTTATAGAAGAAAAAAACCCAGAAAATTTCAAAACATCATAAAGTGTATTTTCAGAGCTTCTGGGATGCAGGTGACCTAGAACTCCAAGAACAAAATCACCCTGTCCTTATTCTTCTGTGGTGTAAAAATAATGCCACATAGAGGAATAGAACATGCTTATAAATGCTATTCTTAAGAATCAAATCTTCATTCTAACTCTGCTCTTAATGTTTCTTGCCCAGGAGCTGCTTTTGTGCCAAGAATGCACTAAGAAAAAGAAAACCCTGGTAAATAAAAATCCAAAGATTTCTAAAGCTGAAAGAAGTAATATTTTCCAATCCAGAAAATCACAGCTTGACTCACATCTCCAGAGAGCAAATCTCTGAGATTTTAAAACTTATTTCCACATTCTTACACCTAACACTTCCTCTTTTGTGATGTCAGGCTATAGGAAAAACAGTTATATTGTCACACATTTTATCTGACAGCCAGGAAACATTCTTATTACATGTATTGCAAGACTTTGCTGAAAGTACACTGCGTTTTACTTTAGCTTTGCATATTTAAGGAGTAAAAACTGGGCCTGGTTGGGGGCAGGATGGGGTTTTGGCTGATGAGGTTGGGTGAGGTAAAACACAATGTGTTTCCTGCCCAGAAAGATCAGTTTGATATTTGTGTCTTGGAATAGATTCGTTATTTATTTATTTATTTATTTATTGGCTGCGTTGCGTCTTCCTAGCTGCGTGCTAGGCTTTCACTAGTTGTGTTGTACGGGGGCAACTCTTACTTGCGGTGTGCGGGCTTCTCATTCATTGTGGTGGCTTCTCTTGTTGCAGAGCACAGGCTCTGGGGCATGAGGGCTTCAGTAGTTGTGGCATGCGGGCTCAGTAGTTGTGGCTCGTGGGCTCAGTAGTTGTGGCTCACAGGCTCAGTAGTTGTGATGCATGGGCTTAGTTGCTCCACGGCATGTGGGATCTTCCCAGACCAGGGATCGAACCCATGTCCCCTGCATTGGCAGGTGGATTCTTAACCACTGCGCCCCCCAGGGAAGTCCTGATTTGTTTTTTGAAATAGCGCTCAAAGTAAGTTTACTGGTCCAAGGGAATGGAGGAGGGGATTTTATACATTGTGACTACTTTTTTAAAAAGATTAAATGTCAGTATCTAACTTGATTACCCATTATTTCCCCAAATTTGATGCCGAGGGTAAACATTAAATCAGTTATGCAAAGGTAGAGATATACCGACATTTGAGGGCATTTGCAAAAAAACCAGCATTGAGACTTTGAAGGGAGGACCCCCTCCAAAAAAAGAGTTCCCTGGTAATTTGAAAATGACTAACTTGTTAGTGACATAATAAGCATTTATTGAGTTATTTCTATGTCTGTTATAACAAGCCTAGAGTGTTAGGCTTATCTTTTGAGGATGTAGCAATCAAGTATGTATTTATCTGTTTGAATTCTAGGCCAGGGAGGACCTACAGAGATGACTCAGAGCCAGAGATTGGGATTCAAAGTACCAGGGGTGAGTACAAGGGCCAGCTGTCCTGCTCATGCCTCTAAAAGCAAGATTTACACGGTTGGATCAGAACAGGGATAAATCTGGAAGACAGTTTCAGAGGTCAGAATTTAGGCAAACTTGGAACAGAAAAGAAACAAAGTCAGGAGTAAACTGAAGTTGGTCCAGAGTTGTAGTTGGTTCTTTTAAAATATCCACAACCTGCTTCTTTAAAAAATTTTTATTGGGGTATAGTTGATTTACAATGTTGTGTTGGTTTCAGGAATGTACAGTAAAGTGAATCAGTTATACATATATAATATGTCCACTCTTTTAGATTCCTTTCCCATATAGACCGTTCCAGAGTAATTAATAGAGTTCCCTGTGCTATACAGTAGGCCCTTATTAGTTATCTATTTTATATATTGTAGTATGTATATGTCAATCCCAATCTTCCAATTTATCCCTCCCCCACTTACCCCCTGGTAACCTGTAAGTTTATTTTCTACATCTATAACTTTATTTCTGTTTTGTAGATAACTTCATTTGTAGCCAAGGCATAATGTTTTCTTCTAAGTGTCTACTGTGAAAAGGGGAATGAAAGATAATAAGATTCAGATGATGTATATGTACATATTTTAGGACGTTTGTAAGTATAAAATTCCATGTAAGAGGGCTTCCCTGGTGGCGCAGTGGTTGAGAGTCCGCCTGCCGATGCAGGGGACGCGGGTTCGTGCCCTGGTCCGGGAGGATCCCCCGTGCCGCAGAGCGGCTGGGCCCGTGAGCCATGGCTGCTGGACCTGCGCATCTGCAGCCTGTGCTTCGCAGGGGGAGAGGCCGCAGCAGTGAGAGGCCCGCATACCGTAAAAAAAAAAAAAAAAATTCCGTGTAAGAATATTTCAGCCTCTACTTGACACCAAAAGCTCAAGCAACGAAAGCAAAAATAAACAAGTAGGACTACATCAAACTAAAATGCTTCTGAACAGTAAAAGAAATAGGAAAATAATAAGGCAACATATGGAATGGGAGAAAATATTTGCAAACCATATATCTGATGAGTTAACATCCCAAATATAATATTTAAGGACCTCATACAATTCAATAGCATAAACAAACAATCTTATTAAAAAATCAACAAAGGACTTGAATAGGCATTTTTCCAAAGAAAACATACAAAGGCCAACAGGTATGTGAAAAGTTACTCAACATCACTAATCATCGGGGAAATGCAAATCAACACCACAATGAGATATAACCTCATACCTGTTAGAATGGCTACTATTAAAAAGACAAAAACAGTAAGTGTTGGTAAGGTTGTGGAGTAAAGAGAATCCTTGTGCAATGTTAGTGGGAGTATAAATTGGTGCAGCCAGTATGGAAACAGTATGGTGGTTCCTTTAAAAATTAAAAATGAAACTACCATATCATCTGGGTATATATCTGAAGGAATTCTGCACCCCATATTCATTGCAGCATTATTCACAGTAGCCCAGACATGCAACCTAGGAGTACAACAGGTGAATGGCTAAAGAAGACATGACATATATATACATATATATATATGTGTGTGTGTATATATACACATACACACATAGAGAGAGGAGAGAGGGTCAACTGGGGAGATGCTGGTATGGGGTACAAACTCCCAGCTTTAAAAATAAATAAGATCTGGGGATCTAATGCACAGCATGGTGGCTATAATTAACAATACTGTATTATATACATGGGTTCGAGCCCTGGTCTGGGGAGATCCTACATGCCACGGAGCAACTAAGCCCGTAAACCACAACTACTGAGCCTGCACTCTAGAGCCCGCGAGCCACAACTACTGAAGCCCGCATGTCTAGAGCCCATGCTCCACAGCAAGAGAAGCAACTGTGATGAGAAACCCATGCATCGCAATGAAGGGTAGCCCCCCACTCGGCGCAACTAGAAAAAGCCCGCATGCAGCAAGGGAGACCCAACACAGCCAAAAAAAAAAAAATCCATTGGAACTAAATATGAGTCTCCTTATTTCTTAGAAACAAATGCTTAGAATATTTATCATTCTAAACCATTTCATTCATATAAACATTTTCATATAATGTCATGTTTAGCTGATGCTGTTGGATCAGTTATATCTGTTTTGATTTTTCATCACCTTCACTAATCCCAATTTTTTCCCTCACTTGGATTAATTTAGTACCTTTCTAACAAGTCTTCTTGCATTTAATATTACACCCTTAAAATTGATTCTCAACACTGCAGGCAGAATGATCTTTAAAAAATTATTTAGACTGTTCTGATCTCTCTATTACCCTTCTCTCCAAACACTAAGTTCCTATGCCCGACACTTCTTGCTCCATATATACTTCAGCGTCTGTTTATATGTCACCTCTGTAAGAAAATTTCTCTAGTCACACTATCTAAATTATGCAATGTTCTTTTCCATCAAAGCATTGTGTTAATTTGCTTTCTGGCTCTTCCTAAAATGTATTTTTAAATTATTAAATTCTGTGTCTAGTAGTTTATAGTTTTTTATCCACTAGACTTTCTTTTTCTTGAGTGAAGGGCCATGTCATTCCTGTTATTTTTTACACCACCAGTTAACACAAATTTCTCAGATGAAAGACATTCGGTAAGAATCTGTGGAATGAATAGATGAATTAATATTTTTACTTTACGAAAATGCTTCCAAAAAGGGTAACAAAAACATGGGTAAAAGTTTTTATAAACCAGATATTCGTAAAATCTCTAAGACAAAGAGTATTCATTAATTGCAAAAGAGAAAATGCAGTTATTGTTTTTTTAACATCTTTATTAGAGTATAATTGCTTTACAACAGTGTGTTAGTTTCTGCTTTATAACAAAGTTAATCAGCTATACATATACATATAACCCCATATCTCCTCACTCTTCTGTCTCCCTCCCACCCTCCCTTTCCTACCCCTCTAGGTGGTCACAAAGCACCGAGCTGATCTCCCTGTGCTATGTGGCTGCATCCCACTAGCTATCTATTTTACATTTGGTAGTATATATAAGTCCATGCCACTCTCTCACTTCATCCCAGCTTACCCTTCCCCCTCCCCGTGTCCCCAAGACCATTCTCTACATCTGTGTCTTTATTCCTGTCCTGCTTCATAACCACTTTTTTTTTTTTTTAGTTTCCATATATATATGTGTTAGAATACGGTATTTGTTTTTCTCTTTCAGACTTATTTCACTCTGTATGACAGACTCTAGGTCCATCCACCTCACTACAAATAACTCAATTTCTTTTTATGGCTGAGTAATATTCCATTGTATATATGTGCCATCATCTTTATCCATTCATCTGTCAGTGGACATTTAGGTTGCTTCCATGTCCTAGCTATTGTAAATAGTGCTGCAGTGAACATTGTGGTACATGACTCTTTTTGAATTATGGTTTTCTCAGGGTATATGCCCAGCAGTAGGATTTCTGGGTCATATGGTAGTTCTGTTTTTAGTTTTTTTAAGGAACCTCCATACTGTTCTCCATAGTGGTTGTATCAATTTACATTCCCACCAACAGTGAAAGAGGGTTCCCTTTTCTCCACACCCTCTCGAGCATTTATTGCTTGTAGAATTTTGATGATGGCCATTCTGACCAGTGTGAGGTAATACCTCATTGTAGTTTTGATTTGCATTTCTCTAATGATTAGTGATGTTGAGCATCCTTTAATGTGTGTTGGCAATCTGTATATATTCTTTGAAGAAATGTCTATTTAGGTCTTCTGCCCATTTTTGGATTGGGTCGTTTGTTTATTTTGATATTGAGCGGCATGAACTGCTTGTAAATTTTGGGGGTTGTTTTGCGGTACGTGGTCCTCTCACTGTTGTGGCCTCTTCTGCTGTGGAGCACAGGCTCCGGACGCACAGGCTCAGCGGCCATGGATCACGGGCCCAGCCGCTCCGCGACATGTGGGATTTTCCCGCACCGGGGCATGAACCTGTGTCCCCTGCATTGGCAGGCAGACTCTCAACCACTGCATACCAGGGAAGCCCATGCTTGTAAATTTTGGAGATTAATCTTTTGTCAGTTGCTTCATTTGCAAATATTTTCTCCTATCTGGAGGGTTGTCCTTTTGTCTTGTTTATGGTTTCTTTTGCTATGCAAAAGCTTTTAAGTTTCATTATGTCCCATTTGTTTATTTTTGTTTTTATTTCCGTTTCTCTAGGAGGTGGGTCAAAAAGCATCTTGCTGTGATTTATGTCATAGAGTGTTCTGCCTATGTTTTCCTCTAAGAGTTTTATAGTGTCTGGCTTTACATTTAGGTCTTTAATCCATTTTAAATTTATTTTTGTGTATGGTGTTAGGAAGTGTTCTAATTTCATGCTTTTACATGTAGCTCTACCCTTTTCCCAGCACCATTTATTGAATGGGCTGTCTTTTCTCCATTATATATTGTTGCCTCCTTTATCAAAAATAAGGTGACTATATGTGTGTGAGTTTATCTCTGGGCTTTCTGTCCTGTTCCATTGATCTATATTTCTGTTTTTGTGCCAGTACCATACTGTCTTGATTACTGTAGCTTTGTAGTATAGTCTAAATCAGGGAACCTGATTCCTCCACCTTGTGATTACTACAAGGGATTGCTTGTAGTAATCTCTCATGATCCTTTGTATTTCTGCAGTGTCAGTTGTTACTTCTCCTTTTTCATTTCTAATTCTATTGGTTTGAGTCTTCTCCCTTTTTTTCTTCATGAGTCTGGCTAATGGTTTATCAATTTTGTTTATCTTCTCAGAGTACCAGCTTTTAGTTTTATTGATCTTTGCTCTTGTTTGCTTCATTTCTTTTTCATTTATTTGTGATCTGATCTTTATGATTTCTTCCCTTCTGCTAACTTTGGGGTTTATTGATTCTTCTTTCTCTAATTGCTTTAGGTGTAACCTTAGGTTGTTTATGTGAGATGCTTCTTGTTTCTAGAGGTAGGATTGTATTGCTATAAACTTCCCTCTTAGAACTGCTTTTGCTGCATCCCATAGGTTTTTGGTCATTGTGTTTTCATTGTCATTTGTTTCCAGGTATTTTTTGATTTCCTCTTTGATTTCTTCAGTGATCTCTTGGTTATTTAGTAGGGTATTGTTCACACTCCATGTGTTTGTATTGTTTGCAGTTTTTTTCCTGTAACTGATATCTAGTCTCATAGCATTGTAGTCAGAAAAGGTACTTGATATGATTTCACTTTTCTTAAATTTACCAGGGCTTGATTTGTGACCCAAGATATGATCTACCCTGGAGAATGTTCCATGAGCACTTGAGAAGAAAGTGTATTCTGTTGTTTTTGGATGGAATGTCCTATAAATATCAATTAAGTCCATCTTGTTTAATGTATCATTTAAAGCTTGTGTTTCCTTATTTATTTTCATTTTGGATGATCTGTCCATTGTTGAAAGTGGGGTGTTAAAGTCCCCTACTATGAATGTGTTACTGTCGATTTCCCCTTTTATGGCTGTTAGTATTTGCCTTATGTATTGAGGTGCTCCTATGTTGGGTGCATAAATATTTACAATGTTATATCTTCTTCTTGGTCGATCCCTTGATCATTATGTAGTGTCCTTCTTTGTCTCTTCTAACAGTCTTTATTTTAAAGTCTATTTTGTCTGATATGAGAATTGCTACTTCAGCTTTCTTTTGGTTTCCATTTGCATGGAATATATTTTTCCATCCCCTCACTTTCAGTCTGCATGTGTCCCTAGGTCTGAAGTGGGTGTCTTGTAGACAGTATATATATGTGTCTTGTTTTTGTATCCATTCAGCCAGTCTTTGTGTTTTGGTTGGAGCATTTAATCCATTTACATTTAAGGTAGTTATCAGTATGTATGTTCCTATTACCATTTTCTTAATTGTTTTGGGTTTTTTATTGTAGGTCTTTTCCTTCTCTTGTGTTTCCTGCCTAGAGAAGTTCTTTTAGCATTTGTTGTAAAGCTGGTTTAGTGGTGCTGAATTCTCTTAGCTTTTGCTCGTTTGTAAAGGTTTTAATTTCTCTGTCGAATTTGAATGAGATCCCTGCTGGGTACAGTAATCTTGGTTGTAGGGTATTCCCTTTCATCGCATTAAATATGTCCTGCCACTCCCTTCTGGCTTGCAGAGTTTCTGCTTAAAGATCAGCTGTTAACCTTATGGAGATTCCCTTCTATGTTATTTGTTGCTTTTCCCTTGCTGCTTTTAATATTTTTTCTTTGTATTTAATTTTTGATAGTTTGATTAATATGTGTCTTGGTGTGTTTCTCCTTGGATTTATCCTGTTTGGGACTGTCTCTGCTTCCTGGACTTGATTAACTATTTCCTTTCCCATATTAGGGAAGTTTTCAACTATAATCTCTTCAAATATTTTCTCAGTTCTTTTCTTTTTCTCTTCTTCTGGGACCCCTATAATTCACATGTTGGTGCGTTTAATGTTGCTGTAGAGGTCTCTAAGACTGTCCTCATTTGTTTTCATTCTGTTTTCTTTATTCTGCACTGCGGTAGTTATTTCCACTATTTTATCTTCCAGATCATTTATCTGTTCTTCTCCCTCTGTTATTATGCTATTGACTCCTTCTAGAGAATTTTTAATTTCATTTATTGTTTTTCTCATCATTGTTTGCTTGCTCTTTAGTTCTTCTAGGTCCTTGTTAAATGTTTCTTTTATTTTCTCCATTCTGTTTCCAAGATTTTAGATCATCTTTACTGTCATTTCCCTGAATTCTTTTTCAGGTAGACTGCCTATTGCTTTTCCATTTGTTTGGTCTGGTGGGTTTTTATCTTGTTCCTTCATCTGCTGTGCGTTTCTCTGTCTTCTCATTTTGCTTAACTTACAGTGTTTGGGATCACCTTTTCGCAGGCTGCAGGTTCGTAGTTCCTGTTTTTTTTTTTTTGGTGTCTGCCCCCAGTGGCTAAGGTTCGTTCAGTGGGTTGTGTAGACTTCCTGGTGGAGGGGACTAGTGCCTGTGTTTTGGTGGATGAGGCTGAATCTTGTCTTTCTGGTGGGCAGGTCCACTTCCAGTGGTGTGTTTTGGTGACCTTATTATGTTCTTAGGCAGCCTCTCTGTTAATGGGTGGGGCTGTGTTCCTGTCTTGCTAGTTGTTTTGCGTAGGGCATCCAACAGTGTAGCTTGCTGGTCATTGAGTGGAGCTGGGTCTTAGTGTTGTGTTTGGGATCTCTGGGAGAGCTTTTGCCATTTGATATTATGTTGAGCCGGGAGGCCTCTGGTGGACCAATGTCCTGAACTCAGCACTCCGCCTTAGAGGCACAGGCCTGACACCTGGCTGGTGCACCAAGACCCTGTCAGCCACATGGCTCAGAAGGAAAGGGAGAAAAAAAGAGGGAAAGAATAAATAAAATAAAGTTATTAAAATAAAAAGTAAACAATAATTATTAAAAAATTTTTTAATTTAAAAGTGATAATAAAAGATAAGAAAAAAAGAAAGAAGAGAGCAACCAAACCAAAAAACAAATCCACCAATGATAACAAGCACTAAAAACTATACTAAAAAGAAAAAAAAACGGACAGAAAGAACCCTAGGACAAATGGTTAAAGCCAAGCTCTGCAGATAAAAATCACACAAAGAAGCATACATGTACACATTCAGAAAAAGAGAAAACGGAAAATATTATATATATCTATATATATATATAAAAAAGGAGGAAGAGAGCAACCAAATCAGTAAACAAATCTACCAATAGTAATAAACTCTAAATACTAAACTAAGATAAACATAAAACCAGAAACAAATTAGATGCAGAAAGCTATCTTGAAGGTCTCGAGAAAACGCAGTTTTATAATGGAGTGTTCTATAAGTCACCATTTTTCAACGTGATTAGATTTAGTATCACTGATTATAAAACAATCTGACATTATTTATCTTTTTATATATTGCACAAAGAAATATGTAACATCCTATGTAACATTTGCAAAAAACGTTTTACTCAAACCTATTCACAAAGAAACAGCCAGATATACACAGAATGTGCAACGTGCTACCACATTTCTGGAATTCAATGTCATGAAACACTAAAAGGTGGAGGAAGGACCGGATTAAATAAGATTTTTTTAAAATAAAATGAATAAGTACAGTACATAATCTTCTGTGTATCCTGTCTATAAAATGTTCTTAGGACAGTTGGAGAAGTTTGAACATAAAATGAACATTAGATACTAATGAACTAAAGTTATTTTTCTTAGGAGTGGTAATGACATTTTGCTTTGGTAGAAGTACATTCCTATTTTTAGGAGATTATTGTGCAGTATTTAGGGGTGAAATGTCATGATGTTTACATCATGCTGAAATTGCTCAACAAAAAGCAACTTTGTGCTTTATATGTATATATATAAAGCATAAAAAAATATGTAAGAACATAAATCAAGAATAATAGATATATACATATAAATAATATATTCATGTATATACAGATAAAAAGCATGACAATGTTAATGACAGAAATCGAGGTGAGGATTCACCTAGGTGTTCATCAAACTGTTCTTTCAACTTTTCTATAGGGCTTAAACATCTATTAATTCATGAACTATGTGGCATTCTGTGAGAAGAGGAGATATTTCATTCACAACACTATAGATAAGACAATTCTAAAAAGAATGGCTTCCGTATGCATTTTGTGAGAAGCAATATTGTTACACCATAACTCTATTTATGAGTTATGCATATAAAGGAAGGTGATTCATTTTGAAATAATTAGGAAAAGTTAAACACAGTGCTTTAATTATTCTTTAGTAACGAATATAGTATGGTATGAGACTGACTGTTGTCTTAAAGGCTTCACTGTGATATGTCTTCTAATATAGACAAAAAGGAGAAAGTTTTTTTAAAAAGCATGTTAATTTTAATTGTTGCAATCAACTTGGCTAATCAGTGTTGTAAAATAAGGCTTAGCAGGCATATTTGCCATGTGCTAGTGAATAAATCATCTGAGACTCTGGGTCTGCCATCTTGTGGACACTTCAGTAATTATACAGTATCAAAATTGACCTCATTTATCATAGCCACGCTGTGCTCCAAGATAGATAAGGCAGCTAAAATTTTTACCTGGAAATAGATTGTCCTGTCTCAACTCTTCATTCCAGGCTGTGGGGTTTTACAATCCTCATGATATTTTTAAGATAAAGGCTAAAAATATCAATTAATAATAATATAAAAATGAATCATAGGCATTTAATACCTATAAAAGTATCCAATATAATTAATTCATTATCTTAACAAAAATTTAAATGTGTCCTTCTATAGTATGATTGTATATACTATGCTCACATTAAGAGACCTATTTATTGCTAGAAGAAAAAAGGAAATGGTTGTCATATGCATATGTAAATTCAGTTAAAGATAATAATAGGTACCTTATAAAGAAGACAGCATTGTGCAGGGATGTGACTTTTTAGCTATATCTTGGTTTGTTTTCCTGTGTTTATCATTTGTTTTTAATTTATTTAAAAAAACATAAATTTAAGCTGAGTTAAATTAGTTTGGGGAAATTGAATCATATCCCCCTTTTCCTCCCTCTCACCTTCTCAACTCCTGTGACAACTCCCACAAGGAAGCCATGGAACTTTGGACTGCAGAGCATCATTCTGCACTTTGGAATGCAAGAAAGAAAACTGCACTGCAGTTGTACTGGTCTGGAATGAAGGTTGTGTGACTTTAGCAAATGAATTTCTCCCTCCAGATACCTGCCTCAGCATTTATAAACTTAGCATATGTATGAGTCATTCTTAGTCCAAATGATCATTCTGTAACATCTACTGAGCACCTAAAAAAATTCTAGACACTGTGGAATGCAGTGGGATTACAGTGGTGAACGAGTCAGGAATGATCCTTGCTTACAGACTACTGATGACCAAGTCAGAAAACCAGAGTGCAGACATCATCTTTGGAGCCAGAAAGAAAAACTCATCTGTGTGTACTTATTTTTCTAAAACTGTTTGGAAAGAATTTGAACTTTATTAATATTTAATATGTGCATTAATAGTACTATAGACATAAAATTGTTAAATAAGTATTTAATTTTTTGAGGTAAATGCTTAGAGTTTTACTGATAAATATGTGCAATAACAAATGGAGTCTGCTGGTCAACCATCCTCAAACCATATGTATGTTTATGCAAATACATAGCTCTATAAAATAACAACTGGAAACAAAGTAGCCAAGAGTTGCAACTATAGTTATAACTATATATGTATTTATAGGTTTCACATCTGTTCATGATGAATGAGTCCAGAAGACCTAAATGTTAGATAAAAGTTTAATGTGATCTAGATGAAAAAAGTGTTTTAAATTAAAAACTAAAAAAATAGGTGATATTATACTTGGAATCAGCAGTTGAAAAATCCTTCAAACTCTTATTAATTTGCTATAAAAGCAACTCTTTTCAATGCATTATTGGAAATTATTAGAAAAATAATTTTCTCACATATTCAAGGACTCAAAAAGCATAGCAGGTATTCCCATGGCATAAAAGAAAGAAATTCTTGAATACATACTCTAATCATCAGAGAAAGATTGAAATAATGAGATAAGTCACAGGGAAGTCACAGAAAGATTTTGAAGTGAACTCAAACCACTTAAAAGCAGAAATAATTTTAAGTCTTACAAATGTGGTTGTAAAGCTGAAAAATATGGTCTAAACATTCTTCTTTAAAGATATATAGGTCAAGAGCAGTTATGTTATAATTGTATGGAAATAAAACACAGATTGTATTAAGAAACACTTGAAGTTAGGAGAAGGGAGAAAATGTGTCCTGGATTTCAAACTTCAACTGGGAGACTTCAAAGATGGAAAGATATCTGTGTTCTTGGATTGGAAGAATCAATATTCTTAAAATGACTATACTACCCAAGGCAATCTACAGATTCCATGCAACCCCTATCAAAATACCAATGGCATTTTTCACAGAACTAGAACAAATAATTTTAAAATTTATGTGGAAACACAAAAGACTCCAAATAGCCAAAACAATCTTGAGAAAGAACAGAGCTGAAAGGATCATTGTCCCTGACTTCAGACTATACTACAAAGCTACAGTAATCAAAACAGTATGGTACTGACACAGAACCAGACACATAGATCAATGGAACAGAATAGAGAGCCCAGAAATAGACCCTTGCACTCATGGTCAATTAATCTATAACAAAGGAGGCAAGAATATACTATAGAGAAAAGACAGTCTCTTCAATAAGTGGTGCTGGGAAAACTGGACAGCTACATGTAAAAGAATAAAATTAGAACATTCTCTAATATCATATATGAAAAAAACTCAAAATGGATTAAAGACCTAAATGTAAGACTGGATGCCATAAAAATCCTAGAGGGAAGCATAGGCTGAACATGCTTTGACACAAATCACAGCAATATTTTTTTTGGCTGCATCTCCTAAAGTAAAGGAAATAAAAGCAAAAACAAACAAATGGGACCTAATTAATCTCTTTTGCACAGCAAAGGAGACCACTAACAAAATGAAAAGACAACCTACTGAATGGAAGAAAGTATTTGCAAATGATATGACTGATAAGGGATTAATATCCAACATGTATCAACAGCTCATACAACTCAACATCAAAAAAAAAACCCAATTTAAAAATGGACAGAAGAACTAAAGAGACATTTTTCTAAAGAGGAAACGCAGGTGGCCAACAGGCACATAAAAAGATGCTCAATATTGCTAATCATCAGGGAAATGCAAATCAAAACTACAATGAGATATCACCTCACACCTGTCAGAATGGCTATCATCAAAAAGACCACAAATAACAAATGTTGGTGAGGATGTGGAGAAAAGGGAACCTTTGTACACTGTTGATGCTGTAAATTGGTGCAGCCACTGTGGAAAATAGTATGGAGGTTTCTCAAAAAACTGAAAAGAGAACTATATGATTCATCAGTTCCACTTCTGGGTATATATCTAAAAGCAAAAACAAAAACAGAAACACTAACTTGAAAAGATACATGCACTCCAATGTGCATAGCAGCATTATTTACAATTGCCAAGATACAGATGCAGCTTAAGTGTACATGAACAGATGGATGGATAGTGAAGAGGTGATCTATGTATACAATGGACTATTACAGCCATAAAAAAGAACAAAATTTTTCCCTTTGTAGCAACATGGATGGACTTGGAGGGCATTATGCTAAGTGAAATAAGCCAGACAGAGAAAGACAAATACTGTATAATATCACTTATATGTGGAATCTAAAAAAATACAACAGACCCCCAGATACAGAGAACAAACTAGTGGTTACCAGTGGCAGGATGGGGTGGGAGAGGCACAAACTATTGGGTATAAGCTAAGTTCAGGGATGTATTGTACAACATGGAGAATATAGCTCATATTTTTGTAATAACTATTTTGTAAACTGAAAGTAACGTTATAAATTACATTAAAATTTTTTAAAATTATTTTTTAAAAAAAAAACAATGGTTGAACTGGTAAATTCAATTTTGGTTTTGACCAAAATTTAAAATATGTCTTTTAAAATTAAGACGATAAAGCAGAAAGAAAATGTCTTCCATATAAAAAAATACAGTAAGAAAAATAGAAATCAGAAGTAAAATTAGATGTAAGATGTTTTAAAGAACTTTTACAATAAATAGACAATGTTTAGGTGTGTGACTCTGGAAAATTTGTTTCATCTCCCTAATATTGGGTTGGCCAAAAAGTTCCTTTGGTTTTCAAAGTAAAAATGAAGGATACATTTTTCATTGTCACCAAGAACTTTATGGAACAATGTATTCACCCTTTTGTTCCACTACCTTCCTCAATTTTTCAGGCAACTTTATAATTCCATCTTCCTAAAACTTTTTATCTTTTTGAGCAAAGAACTTGTCTAGGTGCCTTTTACAGTCTTCCAGGGAATTGAAGTTTTTTCCATTAAGAGCATTGTGTAAAGACTGAAAAAAATGGAAATCCGAAGGTGCAATGTCTGGTGAATATGGCGGATGAATCAGAACTTCCCAGCCAAGCTGTAACAGTTTTTGCCTGGTCATCACAGAAACATGCAGTCGTGCATTATCCTGATGGAAGATTATGTGTTTTCTGTTGACTAATTCCAGATGCTTTTCATCAAATGCTGCTTTTAGTTAGTATAATTGGGAGCAGTGCTTGTTGGAATTGATCATTTGGTTTTCCGGAAAAAGCTCATAATAGAGGACTCCCAATCCCATCATATCCACATCACCTTCTTTGGGTGAAAACCGGCCTTTGATGTGGTTGGTGGTTGTGCATTTCGATTGCCCCACGATCTCTTCTGTTCCACATTATTGTACAGTATACCCTTTTCATCTCCTGTCACACTGTTTTCAAAACAAAGTGTTTCATTATGTCAAAGTAGAGAATCGCATGCGGAAATACGTTCAAGAAGGTTTTTTTTGCTTAACTTGAACCCAAACACCAAAGCAATTAACAATGCCGGTGCAAATGATTTTCAGCGCTTGATTTGGATATTTTGAGTATGTTGGCTATCTCCCACCTGGTATAACATTGATTGTTCTCAGTTAATGTCTCGATTTGATTGCTCTCAACTTCAACTGGTCTACCTGACCCTGGAGCATCGTCCAGCGAGAAATCTCCAGCACAAAACTTCGCAAACCACTCTTGACACATTCGATCAGTCACAGAACCTTCTCCATACACTGCACAAATCTTTTTTTTGCTTTTCGGTTGCGTTTTTACCTTTCTTGAAATAATAAAGCATAACATGCTGAAAATGTTGCTTTTTTTCTTCCATCTTCAATATTAAAATGGCTACCAAAAATTCACCAGTTTTGACAAATTTCTTTTTAAACGCACGCTGATATGACAGCCGTCACAATACAGTCTAACAAAATTGTTTCGATTGAAGTTAAAGACAACTAAGTGCTACTGGGGCCATCTTACGGAAAAAACCCAAAGAACGTTTTGGCCAACCCATTATTTAGCTTTCTCCTCAGAGAAATGGAGAAAAGAATAGCTTTATAGAGTTGTTGTACTAACTTTAATAAATTAATGCATAAACTGTGCCCCCTAGTACCTGCAAAATTTCCTAATGAATGTTGAATAGAAAATAAAGCTGAGAATTAGGGAACCTACACCCTTTACAAGCTCACATTTTAAAAAGCTAGAGGATTAAAGAATGGATAAAGATATGTCAGACAAATGCAAATTTTAAAAAGAAAGATCAACAGAAAAAAAATTTTAAATCAGGCATAGGAAAATTAAGTGAAGTAGCAATAAATGATAAAAGAGATAATATTACATACTATCAAATTCAACTTGAAAATGTAATAGCAGTGTATGGGACTTCCCTGGTGGCACAGTGGTTAAGAATCTGCCTGCCAATGCAGGGGACATGGATTTGATCCCTGGTCCAGGAAGATCCCACATGCTGTGGAGCAACTAAGCCCGTGCACCACAACTACTGAGCCTGTGCTCTAGGCCTGCAAGCCACAACTACTGAACCCGCATGCTGCAACTGCTAAACCCCACGCGCCTACAGCTGGTACTCCACAACAAGAGAAGCCACCTCAATGAGAAGCATGAGCACTGCCACGAGGAGTGGCCCCTGCTCGCTGCAACTGTAGAGGGCCCACGCACAGCAATGAAGACCCAATGCAGCAAAAAATAAATAAATTTATTTAAAAAAATAACAGCATGATAGCTATTAGCCAAATAACATTACATTGATACAATTATAAGCTTATAACTATTAGAATATTAAGGAAATATTTTAATTATACTAATGTAATTATAAAAGTTTTGAAATAATCTAACTCATATTCACCTATCATTGATAGATAGAATGAAAAAAGAAGTATATAAACTTATCTGAATGATATCATAAAAGTTTAGATTCAGCTAACATTGTTCTAAACTCTTACGATATATACATCAGAACTAGCTGATCAGCAGTACCCACCCCCCAAAACATTA
Organism: Phocoena phocoena; assembly: GCF_963924675.1. Lineage (NCBI taxonomy): Eukaryota > Metazoa > Chordata > Mammalia > Artiodactyla > Phocoenidae > Phocoena > Phocoena phocoena. Next base: position 53,085,711 of record NC_089234.1, read on the forward strand.
CATTACTATCTCAGTCTTTACACAGCAGAATATTTCCAATGGAACAAAAACTTAAGCACAAAGCACACAACTATAAAAATACTTCAACAAAAAGGGGGAATAAATTTATAAACTGTAAGTAGGGTCAGTCTTTCTAAGCAGGATATAGCAATAGAACCCAGAGGCCATAAAGAAAATTATTGATGAGATTGAGCACAGTAAATTAGAATATAGAAGTTGAGAAAACAAATGGCAAACCATGTGTCTGTTTTTAGGAAGGGGAGATGAATGTTTTCAAAGCATAAAATAGGTAAATAAGAAAAAGACATACCATGGAAAGACAAACCAAAAGAAGGCTGCTCTAGCTATATCAATAGCAGGCAAAGAAGAATCTAAGGCAACAGTAATACTCAAGTAAAAAGGATATATCACTATTACAAAAGAATCGATTCAACAGAAAGATACACAATCTTACATTTGTATGCAACTAATAACAGTATCAAAATGTATTAAGCAAAAGTTGATAGAACCAAAAGGAGAAATAGAAAAATGTACAATCGTATGTGGAGATTTTAACTCATCTCTCACAGTAACTGACAAAAAGTCAAAGGCCTAATTTTCTCAATTTACAAAATGTAAGACATTCTTATTTAGCTAATGTTTTACCAACATTAAAAAGTAGGTATCACAATGGATAAATGTAGTGTTTAGGTGAGGTATATCAAAAAAGAAAATGTTTTATGACTGTTTTGCCTCATTATAAAGGGAAAAGTAATATAAGTGAAACTTTCAACTGAAAGCATAAGGAGGAAAAATAAAAGAGGTGTCAGTAATATCTGTGCCTTCCAACTGCACTTTGGTAAAAACCAAGGTCCTTGCTATAGTTTGTGGATCCTGTATTATATAACCCATCCTAAGGCTCTGACATTGTCTCCACCTGTCTCCCATCCTTCCCAAAAGTTCTAATCTTACTACAATTTCTTTTCTTTTTCAGGTTTTTTTTAATGTCACTGTTTGAATGTCACCTCTTCAGAAAGTACTTGACACTTCATTTGATGCTACTCCCTATTATTTTAATTATCAAAACCTTATTAATTTCCTTCATAACACATCAGAATTCATTATCTTTGCTTGTTTTCTACTCTTTAAAAATCTGTGTCTACCATAAGAATGTACACTCCATTAGAGAACAGTCTGTGTCTGCCTTGTTAACTGTTGTATCTCTAGCATTTAGCACTGTGCCTGACACTGGAAAAATCATCTATGCATGTTTGTTGAATAAATGACCTAGTGACCTCAGACAGATGTAATCAGGAGAGACCACAAGTATTTGGAAAGAGAAATGACATGTATTCAGATGTAAAGAAAATTTTAAAGTATAAATTTATACAGTCCACACCCATATAACACATCTGAAAATCTAGATAACACAAAAAATCATTTCTGAATATATATTATCGTGGTTTACTCAAACATTATTTTATATACTCCCCACAGAAAGCATGGGCAGTAGGCTATCTTATGCCTCTTTTGTGGATAACAGTGCTCAAAGCTCAGCATTGTTTAACATTGTTTCATAATAATGAAAAAATTGGAAATGACTTAAGTGCCCAATAAAAGTGTTTGGAAAATTAAATTATGATCAGTCCATTAGAGAAAATAAACTAAAATCATGAAAAATGATGTACAAACACATTTACTTGGAAACGTATCTAATGTATAGTATCAAATGAAAATAATACCTTGCAAAACAGCATGTAAAATATCCTGCTCATTGTAAAACATACACAAACACACTTATTTTTCTAACACATAGGAAGGAAAAAGAAAGTCTGAAAGGAAACACCAAATGGTGTTAGCTCTTGTGAGCAGAATTATGGATGATTTCACTAACATCTTTATAAATTTCTTTATTGTCTAATATTTTTACACCATTTATATAACTCATAATCAGGATAAAATTTCTGCTTTAAAAATTAATGAACAAATGAATAATATATCTGTGTTTCTAAGACCTTACATATTACAGTCAAATAAAAGAGCATAAAAAGGGCATACTTATTGATCACTTTTCTTTTTGTAATCAATTTCAAACCTGTCTCTATGGAAACAGACAATGTTTCAATCAGTTTTGAAGGAATGATCCCTCCTACTGTGGGAACATGATAAATTAGGAAATTAGGGGAAAGCGTAAATAAATATGGTTCCATTGATGATGAGTAAGCCATCGCTCCTTATGGTTCCACATCTCTTTCTGCCTCCTTGTTTATTTGAACTGAAATGTAAGTGGTTGACATTAAGCTTTTCTTTGCCGATTATCATTTCAAAACACACCCATCTTGACTAAACACATTGCCAGCTGTATGACACAGTACTAACAAAACAACCAGGCAAGGAACTAGGCCACTCTTACCCATGAAATTCCCCTGGGTGACCTAGCTAACTGACAGCTCGAGTGACTTCCTCTAGTCTTTGTTCTGATTCCCACTCTTACGCTTCAAATTAGCCCATAATGTGTGATCCTGTGAAACTCCAAGAAACCCAACCATTGGACCCTAATAAAGGTAAAGCCCCAGGTCATACCCCCATCCCCACCCCTAAAGCTACCTTGCTGTGTGACCCTTGGGCATGCTGTGTACCCTCCAGAACTTGTGAATAATAGATCTCTTGTTCCTCAAAGTTCCCTGATGGCTTTTTGCTGAAGTGCGCCCTGTAATCATAATAAGAACCGCAAAGGCCAGCCTAGCCACAACATTGGCTCCAGTGGGGGAAATGTCTATGGGGCTCCTCCAAGTAATATGGCAGAGCAAGTACCTCAGGCATTTCTAGCAGGACCATTACCAAAAATAGGCTGAGACCTATACAATATGAACAAAGAAAAGATACCATAACATTTTCTAAATGGCTCTAGAGAAGTGTTAATTGTTTCATAAACATGAAAGATTGCATAACTAATAGATAGACAATTTCCCCAGTAGTACAAAAGAACAGAACCAAAGGTATTAGCAAAGAATTAAATCTAATTACATTTACCTTAAATTTTCAGTTTTTTAGTTTCCATTATTTTCTATAGAAGAGGCAGCAGTTCCGAACCTAGAAAATTACCTTAATACTATAATATATTTTAAAAAGACTAATTGAAATGTGAAATTTGCCTTTTAGAATTGTCTTTTTTTCTTTTTTTGGCTGCATTGGGTCTTTGTTGCTGCGCGCTGGCTCTCTCTAGTTGTGTGCGCCAAGCAGGGGCTACTCTTCGTTGCGGTGCGTGGGCTTCTCATTGCGGTGGCTTCTCTTGTTGCAGAGCACGGTCTCTGGGTGCACGCGCTTCAGTAGCTGTGGCACGCGGGCTCTAGAGTGCAGGCTCAGTAGTTGTGGCGCACGGGCTTAGTCACTCCGCGGCATGTGGGATCTTCCCAGACCAGGGATTGAACCCACGTCCCCTGCATTGGCAGGTGGATTCTCAACCACTGCTGCACCAGGGAAGTCCCAATTGTGTCATTTTTAATGAACAAAGCAATGAGTCCACAGACCTGGACCAGAAAGGCATTATACATTCACAACACTCTGTAATCCTCAAAGCACTTTTGCGTGTTTTATTTTATTCTCCCAATGACTCATGAATCAAAGCTTATAAGCGCTTTATTGCATTTGGGAGGCAGATGGGTTTAAATAACCATGCCTTACCCTTGCATGCAGGCTGAAACTCAAATCGAAGTCTTTAGGTTCCCAGGGAAATGTTCTTTTCACTAGATTGGACCATCCAGTCTCTGAGGTAATTGGAAAGTCTTTTACTAATCACGGCTATGCAGTGAAAATAAAGAAGCACACATGGTCTTTCTTCAGGAAATCTAGATACAAACATTTCAATTATATACATAAGACCTAAGCTGTATGTTTCAAAACAACTTATAAACAGATACATGGTGCCATGTATATGTTTGCTATGACTAGTATTTAACACAAGGGAAGGGGAAAGAACAAGAAGGCTAAGTAATTTAGTCAAGTCTTCAAGGAAGAGAAGGGCTAGATTATGAAAAAGATAATCTTATAAGGTCCAGTGTTCTGGTTAGTACTGTTAGCAATTCCGGTAGTAATATACTAACTCAGTGTATTCCCAGTGATGTGCACTTGAAATTCTGCCTCTGATTATGATACATTAGCTACTACTACTTTTTTGGAGTCACATTCTGTCATATATTGCTCTCACTGTTACCTCAAAGCTTGCAGCTGATGAAGCTAACTATTTAATTAGGGGGCTGCCCAGCCAGACTGATGTTGAAATAGAAATCACTCCCACCAGGGAGTAACAAAGATGAGGAGGAGGCAAATGGTTTTGTGGGGTTTTTTCTTTTGTTCTGATTGCTGAGCATTTATTTGTGATTTCCTCATCTTTTCTTTTCCAAAGTCAAATTTAAATCTAGGGGAAAATTGTGGTGATGGGGAGAGTAAGGACAGGAAATTCACAGATGAACACTCAGATGATGTAGCAGAAAGGAGTTTGGCTGGATCTCAGGACTGCCTCCAAGCCTGTAGCAGCCCAAGAGCCCTAGGTTATTGCAGAGGCCTGTAAATGAGGAAGTTGTCCTGGTCCTTCATCAGCAGTGAGCATCAGAATTGGGACAATTTTTGTAACTTTAAATGCTCAAGGCTCATCCCAGGTCCATCAAACTTGGAGCATTCAGGTATATTTGACTTTAAACAATTCATAGATGATTATGATGTGCACCTCTGGTTTAAAGTTATTGGACTAAAAAAATTAACACTCCCCTTGGCTCAAAACCTGTGAATTTCATATGGACTTTCTTACTACTTCATTTCCAGAGGTATTTCTGAAGGATAGCAGAATTTGCCGCTCACAAATATGCCACTTTGACATAATGATTATTTTGAGCTGAAAGCAATTAAGAAGCTAGTATAAGAAAAGCTCTCTGCCATCCCTCTATTTGCCTGAAAGAAGGATATAAATTTATAAAAGTGTCCATCCTCTCCTATTTGCCAGGGAAAACAAAAGTTAGTCATCAGAGACAACTTTAGACCCTAATGAGCCTGGAGATGGCACCAGAGGAATCTAGATAACGAACTTTACTAAAGAGCCTTTGTCTACTGTAAATTTCCTATATATTTGTCTTCCCACTAATTTGCAAATAGTGAATGCACATAGTGAATGGTGAATTAGTGGGAAGTTCCTTTTCCTTTGTCTCTAAAAATTTATTGTTCCTTTGCTAAGATGCCCAAGCTCTAGCTACCCTTTGAGTTACTCACCCCTGGGTTTCTCCCGTGTATATATGAGGTATACATGTTTGTTAATAAGCTTCTATTTGTCTTCCTGTTGTTAAATTGTCTCTTGTTGAAGAGCCCAGCCAAGAACCTAGAAGGGTAGAAAAGGGAAAAGATTTTTTCCCTTCCTACACTACCTTATACTAGAAAATTATAGGAAATTCCTTAGAGTTATATATGTCAGTTTATAGTCATTATCTTTAAAGAGAGCACTGATACGCAACTCTCCAAATATTTTACTTCTAACTGCTGCGTATTCGCTTAGTGACAATATTAAAGGAAAGCTGTTGGTGTCCTGATTATAAATCAACATGTCAGAAACCTGGAGGATAAAATGATCAAAATGGAACTACCAAAAAATTGAGGATAACTTAGGAAATTAGCTTTTTGCTATTACCTCACACTATCCTTACCATAAAATCTCTGTAACCACACTCTAGTTGTCACCTTCTTTATGCCTAGAAGAGAGGTAACCACTATAACCAGAGTCTTATAAAATCTCAAGATTTTAATGCTTGATAGCTCCATAATTCTGACCACACTACCGATATCCTGGACTGTGAGAAGCTAGGTTCATATTCTTTTATTGTAATACCTGTATATATGTATATTTATATACACACACACACATACACCCTGAAATTCTCCTTGACATATATCAAAGATAGTTTTCTGTTCCCTCAAGACTGGCAAAACCATCCTTGACTTAGCTTATTTAAATATTTATGGACACTGTATGAGTTTGCTAGGGCTGCCCTAACGAAGTACCACAAACTGGGTGGCTTAAACAACAGAAATTCATTTTCCCACAGTTCTGGAGGCTAGAAGTCCAAGATCAAGGTGTTGGCAGGGTCAGTTTCTTCTAAGGCATGAAGAAAGATGTGCGCCAGGCCTTTCTCCTTGGCTTATAGATGGCCATCTTCTCCCTGGGTCATCATATCATCTTCCCTTTGTATGTACATGTCTGTGTCCATATTTTCTCTTCTTCTAAGGACACCAGTCATGTTGGGTTACGCCAACCTTAATGACCTCAATTTGACCTATTTACCTCTTTATAGATCCTGTCTCCAAATACAGTCACATTCTGAAAGTTAGCACTGGAAGTTAGGACTTCAGTGTTTGAATTGGGGGTCAGCTAGTGGGACACAATTCAGCCAATAACAAACCCCTCTTTCAATGACATCTTTCTCTGATCACTTTGGTTAGTGGTTGAATTGTTCCTAATAACTTGTCATCTGAACAGGTAAGTCATTTGGGAATGAGAAGTTGCAATGAACACAGTGCCAGAATCTTTATATTACTGATAATTTTGACTTTAACAAAATATAACTTCAACATTACTTTTAATCCTTTTCATCACTGTTCCTGGGACACATGATGAACAGAAGGTTCAGTAGTGACAGTCAAAAATTCATGGATTTGGAGACAAGTAATCTGGGATATGTCCTGATTTCAACTCTAGGGAGCTTTTGGTAGATTCTCTTGTTACTAAATCATAGAAAATATCAACTCAATAGAATATTGTGAGAATTGAATAAGTTGATTATGTGAGAGTGTTTTGTAAACTGTAAAGTCCAATAGAAATTGTTTGTGAAAATATGGCTTTTGGAGTTAGACACTCTGACTCCAGCTCTTATCGCGGCCACTTACTTGTTTATTCTTCGGGCAATTCACTTAGCTTCTCTGAGCCTCATTTCCTCATTCAGTAAAAAGGGAGATTGTTGATGTCTACAATCTCTAAGACGTATGTCTCTATAAAGGAAAAAAGTAAGGTATGGCAATTGTAACTTTAAGCATATTAAATCCTTATACCACTAAAATTGTTCCTTTTATGAGATCTGGGACTCTATTCACGAAGACAGTAAAGCCAATGAAGCCCCTCCCACAACTATCATGCCTGCGTTGAAATTTTGCTCCTTTTAATGAGACTGTAGCTTGCAACTTTATGATCCTTTCCTTTGACTAAGCTGGACCATTTGTGGTACTATTCAATGAATTTAGGATAGCTGCTGTTATGACTTCCCATGAAGGCAGTAACAGCTGTGTGTGTGTCTGTGTGTGTGTATCTGTGTATGTGTGTGTGTGTGTGTGTTATTGCTAGGGATGGGGTGTGGGGTAGGTACCAGCGTTGAGCCTAGTGCTATAGAGTCCATCAGTATATCAAGATGCCATGTCTGAAAGGATAAAACTTCCTGAAGGTGAGAAAAAGGAAAATCAGAATTAAAGAAATAATCTGGAGAATATTTTAAGCTGGAAAAGAACAAAGCAATAGAAAATAAGAAAGTGATATTGGAAACATACGGCCAAAAATGAGATGTGGTTACGTGCACAGAAGGATTATTCAGGAATAAGCTCTTGAATAAAGTCACCTGACATAGTGTCCTGCCAATAGCCATTTTAGGACAGTTTGGTATGTTTCTCAGTACTAACATAGGGTAAAATTATCACAATGGCCAGCTTAAAAAATTGCTCCTGAGTTCTTACTGGGTAAAAGTTAATAAACAGAACTCTTTCTAGCTCTAGGGGAAGACTGAAATTAGAGACACTCAATTTATTCCTATTAATTCCCTTGGCAAACATATATTGACTAATACAGTTTGCTACATGTTGTGTGAGGAACCAGATGAAAATGATAAATAAAGGCACAGACCCCACCCTTGAGGATCTCACAGACTTGAGGTGCGATGACCCCATAAACAGAACATTGCTGTCGGTGTACCAAGCACTCTGACTGATGCTGGTAAAGGAGGCTGTGGAGGTCAGAGTGAACTCCTATGAGCTGTCTTTAGAACTGGAAAGGCCAGAGTTTCAGTTCCATACTTCAGAACCATACTTCTACTGGATGGCAGTGCTGGACTAAAATACAGGCTTTGGGGCCCGGTTTTAAATCTCTTTGCATAGTTACGTTTTAACTCTTCCTATCACAATATTATCTTCTAAGCATGCCTCTCAGTCAAGAGGAAGAGACTGCTTCTCCAAAATGATCAATCTTGCACATTTACTTGGCTACTACTTGCAAATTTCCATGAAAAAGACCAAGGTACTAAACAAACAGGAATTATCTAAAATTCTAAAGAACTTCTTCCTAAATATCTACCAAAAATACCAAAATAAATAGGAAACATCTGAAATTATAAAAAAAAATTCTGCAAAATATACTGAACATGGGACAATACTGAAGAAAATGCAGGTAAGAGATTTCACATATATGAAGAAAAAGCCTTCTTAGAAAGGAAATAGGAAGATAACCCAAGAAGAACCCTTAAATAATCAGGTTTAAGGAAGTTGAGGTTGACTACTACAGAAGTTGAGAACAGACTGTGGGGCTCCTGGATAAAGAACTGGCAAATTGATTACTGAGGAAAGTTTACTGTAAGTTTTCCAAATTGACAGAGAGGAAGAGAGAGTCAGACTTTAACAAAAGGGATTTGGCACCAAGACTTCTGAAAAGATAAGTACTCTAACATTCTATAAAAGACCCAGGTGAGAAATTTCTTTCCAAATTTAACTTCATCAATATATAAAGGCAACCATGATTACCACTCTCCCCAAACCTCACAGCAACAGATTGGAAAAGGGAAGAAGGGATGAAGTTTATAATATGAACAGGTAGACTTTAAAATAATAACATAAAGGATGAGAGTGAGTCATTCAATTGGGGGAAGGAGATGGTCCCCAACCAGGTTGTTGGTATTTAAAGAAGGATGCATGAATAAGATGGAAAATAGTGGGGGCTTCCCTGGTGGCGCAGTGGTTAAGAATCTGCCTGCCAATGCAGGAGACATGGGTTTGAGCCCTGGTCCAGGAAGATCCCACATGCTGCAGAGCCACTAAGCCTGTGCACCACAACTACTGAGCCTGCACTCTATAGCCCGCAAGCCACAACTACTGAAGCCTGCACACCTGGAGCCCATGCTCTGCAACAAGAGAAGCCACTGCAATGGGAAGCCTGTGCACCGCAACAAAGAGTAGCCCCCGCTCACCGCAACTAAAAGAAAGCCCGCGCACAGCAACGAAGACCCAACACAGCCGAAAAAACAAGAAAGAAAATAGTTATATGTGGGTATTTACAAGAACGAATATAACAGAAAACACATCCAAACTGTTTCTGAATTCTAGCATTTCATTTACATAGCTATCATCACTGTTAGGAAGCTCAAAGTTGGGTTTTATTTTCAATCTTTACAATATACTTGGTTTTGCATATTTTTCTCTTCTTACTTCAACTGTGTTTTCTCCCTTTATCCTTACTGTAGTTATTTTTATTGTTTTTATATAATGAACAAATCTGCATATGTATATTGGAAATTCACATCTTCTGCATGATGCACTATGTAACTTAAAAGCAAGAGACTTGTTGCAGAGTATAACTTGAATGTGAAGAAGCAAAATACTAATAGATTCCATTTATTAATACATCCTATAGTTCAGACAATATCCTGAGGATTTGATATTATTTCACTATGAAATAAGTTAACAACCCTATGCATTTTATAACTTCAATTTTATAGATGAAGAGAATGAGACTTATCAAACCTAAATAACTTGTCTCAATTTATAGCTAGGAGGCAGTGAATCCCACATTGTAAGCCTATCCTTTTGACTCAAAGCCCGTGTTCTTTCCTCTATTCCAGAGGTCCCCAACCCCCGGACCACAGACCGGTACTGGTCCGCGGCCTCTTAGGAAATGGGCCGCACAGCAGGAGGTGAGCGGTGAGCCAGTGAGCGAAGCTTCATCTGTATTTACAGCCGCTCCCCAACACTCGCATAACCACCTGAGCTCCGCCTCCTGTCAGATCAGTGGTGGCATTAGATTCTCATAGGAGCGCGAACCCTACTGTGAACTGTGCACCTGCGGGATCTAGGTTGTGCGCTCCTTATGAGAATCTAATGCCTGATGATCTGAGATGGAGCTGAGGCGGTGATGCTAGTGCTGGGGACCGGCAAATACAGATTATCGTTAGCAGAGAGGTTTGACTGCACAGAGACCAAAATAAATCAACTGCTTGCAGACTCATATCGAAACCCGCTCAGTGAGTGGCAAGGGACAATTAAGCTGCATCAGGTGGCAAGCTTTAAGTCAGAATCCGTCACACTTTATTATTTTTTAACATCTTTATTGGAGTATAATTGCTTTACAATGGTGTGTTAGTTTCTGCTGTGTAACAAAGTGAATCAGCTATATGTATACATATATCCCCATATCCCCTCCCTCTTGCCTCTCCCTCCCACCCTCCCTATCCCACCCCTCTAGGTGGTCACAAAGCACCGAGCTGATCTCCCTGTGCTATGCGACTGCTTCCCACTAGCTATCTATTTTACATTCGGTAGTGTATATATGTCCATGCCACTCTCTCACTTTGTCCCAGCTTACCCTTCCCTCTCCCTGTGTCCTCAAGTCCATTCTCTATGTCTGCGTCTTTATTCCTGTCCTGTCCCTAGGTTCTTCAGAATCTTTTTTTTTTTTAGATTCCATATATATGTGTCAGCATACAGTATTTGTTTTTCTCCTTCTGACTTACTTCACTCTGTATGACAGTCTCTAGGTCCATCCACCTCACTACAAATAACTCAGTTTCATTTCTTTTTATGGCTAATATTCCATTGTATACATGTGCCATATCTTTATCCATTCATCTGTCGGTGGGCACTTCGGTTGCTTCCATCCGACACTTATTTCAGTCTGCACATGGACCGCCCATTATTTTATTTACTACTTCTGTCCGCGCCTCTTTCCCGCACTGCGCACTTGTCTCAGTCACCGTTTTGGTAAGCTAACCCTAGCTAAAATGAGTAAAAAATAAACGTCGCTGGAGAGCTTCTTTGAAAAGGGGTAAAGACCCAATTATGAGACAGCAGAAGACTCTGAGACTGCCACCAAAAAGAAAGCTGCATTTAAAAGAAAATACCAAGAGTCCTAGTCAAATTACAGGTTCATTGCAACAAGTGATTCACATTCTCCAAGTCCGCTTTGTATAATATGTGGCCTCCGGCTATTCAATGAAGCCATGAAACCTTCAAAACTGCTTCGCGACATGGAGACCAAGCGCCCTGCATTAAAAGACAAGCCTTTGGAGTTTTTCAAAACAAAAGAAAAACATGAAACGAAGAAAAGAAGCAGTTATTGAAGGCCACCACTTCAAATGTGTCTACACTGAGAGCATCATTCTTAGTGGCTAACTGTGTTGCTAAAGCTAAGAAGTCCTTTACTATTGGTGGAGAGTTGATCCTGCCTGCTGCTAAGGACATTTGCCGTGAACTTTTAGGAGAGGCTGCAGTTCAAAAGGTGGCACGTGTTCCTCTTTCGGCTAGCACCATAACTAGACAAACTGATGAAATGGCAGAGGATACTGAGGCACGATTGTTTGAGAGGATTAATGAGTCACTGTGGTACACAATCCAGTTTGACAAGTCTACCGATGTTGACGATAGGCAACAATGCTTGTTTCAGTGGGGTATATTTTTCAGGAGGATGTGCATGAGGATTTGTTATGCGTACTTTTGTTGCCAACCAACACCACAGCTGCAAAACTATTCAAGTCTTTGAATAATTACATATCAGGAAAACTGAATTGGTCTTTTTGTGTCGGTATATGCACAGACAGAGCAGCTGCCATGACTGGACAGCTTCCTGGTTTCACTACTCGGGTCAAAGAGGTCGCTTCTGAATGTGAGTCTATGCACTGTGTCCATAGATAAATGCTGGCTAGCTGAAAAATTTCACCTGGACTTAACAACATTTTGCAGGATGTGATTAAAATTATCAACTACGTTAAAGTACATGCCCTTAACTCACATCTGTTCACGTCTGTTCACGCAGCTCTGTGAGGAGATGGACGCAGAGCACACGTCTTCTCTTGTACACAGAAGTGAGATGGTTTTCTAGAGGTAGATCACTGGCCAGAGTTTTTGAGTTACGACAGCCGCTCCAGAGATTTCTTTTAGAAAAACAGTCACCACTGGCAGCACATTTCAGTGACACAGAATGGGTCGCAAAACTTGCTTACTTGTGTGACATATTCAGCCTGCTCAATGAACTCAATCTGTCACTTCAGGGGAGAACGACAACTGTGTTCAAGTCGGCAGATAAAGTGGCTGCATTCGAAGCCAAACTGAAATTATGGGGGCAATGAGTGAACATTGGGATTTTTGACGTTTCAAACATCAGCAGAGATTTTGAAAGAGACTGAGCCAGGGCCTTCTCTCTCCCAGCTGGTGCATGATCACCTGTCTCAGCTTGAGCATTACTTCCCAACCACAAAAGACCCCCAAACTGGGAAGGAATGGATCCACTACCCATTTATGAATAAGCCAGGTGAATCGACTTTGTGCTAGAAGAGGATCAACTGCTTGAGATCACAAATGATGGTGGCCTTAAAAGTATATCTGAGACAACTTCAAATCTCCATACGTTCTGGATTAAAGTCAAGGCAGAATAAGCTGAGATTGCCACTAAAGCAATGAAAAGCCTGCTTCCATTTCCAACCTCCTATCTTTGTGAGGCAGGGTTTTCTGCAGTGACAGCAACCAAAGCGAGATTATGGAGTAGACTGGACGTGAGCAACACACTTCGGGTGTCAGTGTCTCCCATCACCCCCAGATGGGACCATCTAGTTGCAGGAAAACAAGCTCAGGGCTCCCACTGATTCTGCATTATGGTGAGTTGTGTAATTATTTCATTATGTATTACAGTGTAATAATAATAGAAATAAAGTGCACAAGAAATCTAATGCACTTGAATCATCCCCAAACCGTCTCCTGCCCCCTGCCGCCACCGGTCCGTGGAAAAACTGTCTTCCACTAAACCGGTCCCTGGTGCCAAAAAGGTTGGGGACCGCTGCTCTACTGTATGATATTTCAGAAAGGACATTTTAAAGTAGAAGAGTCAATAAATACCTCTCTATGCAAAGCATTTTGACTTTAGCTTTGAGAAGTCTGATCATAAGGAGAAATTAAAGAAATGCATCAGTTTCTAAGCTTAAAATGATCTTAAATGGTCTGAGCCCTTTCTACTTATAAAATATTTACTGCTTTTCTTTCTTTTATTTATCACATATTTTAAACAGAAATTTCATTTTGGTTTACTTCCATGTCTATACACTAGAATTATTAATCACAATGTCAATAGTCATAGATAGAGAGTCAAGGAAAGTGGTGTTTGTTTACTATCTAATCCAGCAATAATTGAACCATGAAACTGAAAAACACAATATCTCCTTGAAGAAAAAGAATCTTCCAAATATCTCTTATTCATTATCCATCCAAATGTTTCACGAGCTGCTGCTCCATGCCAAATGGTCTGTTCAGCACGGGAACAATCGAAAGGTGATAATATGTATGTGCTTCCAAGGACTTAGAGTGCAGTGGAAAATGAAATCCCTTTTCAAAACAATAGGATGAAGACTACAATAACTTTTATCTTCACTTGGCCCCAAAGAGTGACTATTAGTTACAATTTCAACTGGTATTTGACTTCTTTTCTATTTCCGTCTCACATAGTTAAATTTTAGTACTGTATGGAAAGTCATAAGGCAAAAATGATAAGTGATTTAAGAGTGCAAGTTACATCAAGAAAGTATATATAAAAGAAATTAAGATAAGACCATGACTCTTATGAAACATACAGTTTATGTCCGAAAAATGTATGTCCATTATTGCAGTAACAACTAGATATAATGTTAAGTGAAGAGAAATTGAACCATAAGAGCAGCACAACATAAAATGCTGAGATAATTTGGTTCTAGAGAACCCAAGATATCCCAAAATTCAAAACAGGGTGCTATGGATGTGGGTTTAGAAACAGAAAAAAGATAAGCGGGTGTTTCTTAATGGTAAGGGAGGATCTCTTGATTTGTGTTCCCAGACTCTTTTTTTAAAAAATAAATTTATTTATTTATCTATATATTTTGGCTGCATTCGGTCTTCGTTGCTGCGTGTGAGCTTACTCTAGTTGTGGTGAGCGGGGGCTACTCTTCATTGTGGTGCGCGGGCTTCTCACTGCAGTGGCTTCTCTTGTTGCGGAGCACGGGCTCTAGGCGTGCAGACTTCAGTAGTTGTGGCCCACGGGCTTCGTTGCTCCGCAGCTTGTGGGATCTTCGCGGACCAGGGCTTGAACCCGTGTCCCCAGCATTGGCAGGCGGATTCTTAACCACTGCGCCACCAGGGGAAGTCCGTGTTCCCACACTCTTGATTGATTCCTAAGTAAGATCCGTGGCATGCTTCAAATCCTAAAATCGTTTGCAAAACATCATGTACGTCCACTTTTTCCAGGATGAAGGGTCCAGAGCTTTCATTAGATTCTTTTAATTTACCCTCAAAAAGTTAAAGAATCAGATAACAAGAGGAGGAAAAAGTGAGCAAAATACAGCACCTATTCAAAGAAGAATAATTTATATATTTTAAGATATTTTTCATATGAGTACATACACAAACACTTTCTCATCGTATATAAATAAGGAAGGAAATAAGTTTTCAAATGTATACATTGAGTGGATGGCATTAAAAATAAACAGGTAATTTTATCAAACAGAAAACCTCAAAATGATAGAGACAAGTAGTAGGAAATTGCAGTGTTGACCCCAAAATAATAACGATGTTTACTCTGCATGATTTGAGCTTTATGTCGTTTCTACAAATTATCTGGATGTAAATAATAAAATAAATGCTTTCAGATTTGAGGATATGCACCAGTGATTGGATAAGATTACGGAGATGAATCAGTCATGAAACACAGCTGAAGCTCATTGGTTTATTTAGGGGAGGAGTAAAAAATTACTAGACTGGGGCTCCATTCTCTGTCTCGGCATGGGCTTTAAGTTAAATTTTTTAAGTTATACAATAAGTGTTACCAGTTCAGGTATATATGTTTCATAAGTGGTGGAATAAAGGCAAGTTTCCCAAGAATTTGAAAATGAGAAGTATCATGTCTGTCCCTTGGAGATTATTTTATTTATTGTATAATACATACTGAATACGTCAGTAAAGAGATATGAGAAGTCACACTAAAGAAACAAAATGACCCTCCAGGAGAGTAAGTTGTTGAATCCTGGTTTGCAGGACATCCAAATATGCACCAGTGGTGGGAGCACTCAACAGACGTGTTTGGAATTGTAAATTACTCTTGTGCTCTGTAATCTGTTATCTGTGCCCGCTGTTACCTATTTTGATTTACTCTGTAACTTGCCATACTTGGAGGCAAAAATACACTGACCAGGCCCCTGCCAACACTTTATCCATCTGCTATTTTCTCCACTGGCATTCTTATTTGGACGTGGTAGAACAGAGAGGGAAAGCAATGTATATCCTTGGGGGTGCTGAAGTACTCAGTTATCTTTGCTGAACTGATGGAGGTCAGTCTACTAAAAGGCATTTCTATAAGGAACAGAGGAACTTCACACCCGAAGAGAGAAACATTAGGCAAACAAGCTTGCCTCCGTGTTTCAGAGGAAGAGCACTATTGTTTGTTCCCGGAATCTGTCTCCTGGCTTAGGCCCTTAATACTCACATGTGAGTTATATAGAAAGGGTTGGTAGCTATAACCAAAAACTTGAAGATCTGGTTTCCTAAATCTATGTGAGACATTAGGACACATGTGAGATTACTTTATTACTCTTTCTCAGAGCGTCACATAAAGGTGGATTTGACCGCCTACCACCATTGGCTTGGACACTGCATTGAAGGAGTATGCAGAAACATGGCAGGAGTGTGGTGTCATACCTGAGTGAAGATGCTGATACTGCCACAGTATAGTTGAATGGTTGAGGCAATGGGACTGCTACCCAGTGAGTGTCATTTACTTACTGCAGTGTTCAGTAAGAAAGGTGGAGTCAACTAGGAGTTGGTATTCTATAATGGAAGCTGAAGCAGGACATGCTGGACAGGGCAGTACCCATCAGAAGTGGCTGTGGGTTACAGCAGTGGCGAACTGGACACGGCTATATGCAGAAGAAGGTGCAGCAGTGACCAGAGTTTACTGCTGTGTTCAGCACATGAGACTGTCAGAGGAAGGCCGGAATAAGAAGGAAAAGAAAGTAAGAACGAGAATGAGAATAAGGAGGGGGAGGGAGAGGAAAAGGAGGAAAGAAAAGAAAAACTTTGGGAGGAACATGTAAATTATATGAGTCCTTTTGGAAACCTCTATAGTACTTGGAGATATACAAAAATATAAAATCCAAGGAAAAAATGAAACATGGAAAAACTACTAAAACAGAATGATAGGGTGACTATCATATAGTCTGTCTCTTCAGAATATTCCTATGCCCAGATATCTTTACAGGTACCTTTATCAACTTTTCAAGAAGAGTTAATTCCAGTTTTAAACAACATATTCTAGAAAACAGAAAAAGGAAAAAACAATTAGTAAATAATTTTTGAGACTAATACAATTTATTTCAAAAATAAAATAAAGAATTCCAAAAAGAGATTCATTTTGTCCATTTGCAGGTTATATAACTAAAATATTAGATAACTATAAATAATAATTAGTGTATTTTAAGAAACATCACTACTCAAAAGTTAGTTGTTAGTACTGTAGCATAATTCGATAACAGAATATAATTCACCATGTTAATAGACTAAATTTTAAAAATCATATGACTATCACTAGAGGTATAAAAATAATTCTATAAAATTCAACAAGTTATAAAAATAAAAAAGCACTCATGAAACTAGAAAGCAAAAGGAACTTTATTTGGTTAAAAAAAACCTACGAAAAACATTGTACCTAATGAAGAAATCTTGATATATTTCCTTAGAGTCTGAGAACAAGGCAAGGATGCCCACTAACACAGCAACTATGGAACATAAAACTGGAGGTTAGAGCCAACATAATAATAATAGTAGGACAATAAATAAGAACCTAAAAAATCAGAAGGAAAGAGATAAAACTGCCATTCTTTCAGACAGCGTGGGTTTTTCTACATTGGCCAATCAACATAATCAATACATAGGAGAGATAAACAAAGTTGCAGAATATAAAACCAACTTATAGAAATAAATAACAGTGGTGGAGTTAGAGGGAGGATGATGAAGTGGGAAGCCCCAGGAATTGTCTCTGCCTCTACAAACCAATTGTACTGGCAGAATCTACCAGATGTAAGTATTTTAAAACTCTAAAGTCAGTTGAAGGCTTGCAACTTTCAAGAGCAGGCTTCGACTATAATAATTTTAGTTGATTTTAGGTAAGATAACTTTGAAAATGAAGAGCATGGAGGTGGCAGGGGGGCTTGCCCTTCAAGATTAAGACATATTACAGCATCATAGAAAGATATATTATGGTAGAAATAAAGAGGTACTGGCATAAGAATAGGCAAATAGACCGATAGAGAAAAATTGAAGTCATAAAGGTAGGCTCCTGTCAATGTGAAAACTTCTATAAGAAAGTTGACCACATAAAGAGGAAAAGAAACCCTGTTTAGTAAATGGTATTATGAAAACTATTCACTAAATGGAGAAATATATTAATGAATCTCTACCTTTTACAATATACAAAAGTAGATTCCAGATGAATGAGAGACCTACATGCAGAGGATAAACATAAGATAATAGGATATTATATAGATTATGATCATTTTGAACTAGTAGAAGCAACCTTCTTTAAAAAAACTCAAATTGTTTAAATTGTAAGGCAAAAGAATAAATTGATTTTATCAAAATTAATGGTTCCATTCCAATAATGGACACCTTGGATAAAATCACAGATAAATTATAAGAAAATATACATTCATATCTTGAAAAGAAGTGAGCATCTATACCTAGAAAACACACGGAACTCTTAAAAATCAACAAGAAAAAATTAGGAACCCCAATAGAAAAGTCGGAAAATTATATGAACACACAAATAAGAAGAAATGCAAAGCACGTTAGTAATCAAAGGAGTAAAAATTAAAACAACGAGGTACCTCTTTATACTTACTGGATTTGAAGAAGAAGAATAGCGCGTTGGATAGTGCTGGTGTTTGTGGGGTAAAATTTTGTAGGAATCACTTGCCCTGCTGGCAGGAGTGTGGACTAGGGCCACCATCCCAGAGAGCGACCTGGTACTATGGAGTCAATACATGGGCATATCACTGACATTCAGCTGTATGTACAGGAACCGTGCGTCTGTTGTTAACATTCTGAAATGCTCCTGCTCTGATTGATTAATAGCTGCTTCCTTTCAATCCCCTAAATTGCCTCCTGCTACTGCAAATGACTTGGACCTTCCCCTAGGAAACTCTAGATCGTTACATGATCCATTGTAGTGATCCGTAGCAGAGCTGGGGTCCTCCAGGAACTTGCTCCAGAACCATAGGCAGTGTCCATTCTTACTAGTCATTTCCTTTGTTATGCCAGGAATATCATTCTTGAAAACACAAGCAATGCATATAACCCAGCAATTCTTCTCTAGATTATATGTCCCAAAGAAGTCTCACACAGATCCATAAGGGACCATGTATAAGAATGTTCATTACAGTGCCTAATAGAGAGTTATTCTTAATGTAAGTGGCTATCATTTGGACAAATTAAATGTGCTGGATTTACACTGAATTTCTTTGTAACCACTAGAAGCCATAGATTGTATGTACAAACATGGTTCCATACTAATAACATGGTACTGCATAAAATAAATTAAAAAAAGAATGAGATACATATAAAAATACCAAATAACATATCAATTCTAACTTTAAAAAACTCGAACTTCTCCCCTCGAAGAGAAAAACGACCACGTTAATTAGAACTCAGAATTTTCCCACAAGGCCATAGAGAGAAAAGACAATGTGAAATGAAGAAAACAAAGTAAGTTAAAAACAAAAATAAAACCAAGAAAGGCCTTGAGCAGACCAATGATCATAGTGTGTCTTGACATGAGAAATGTGCTTAAGATCCATTTCGAAGCATAGGAAAGGAACGAAAAACAGGAAGGGGTGAGAGGGGAGGAAAGGAGGAAAAGAGAGCAAAATGCAAGGTCTATTTTATTAACTTTTTAAGCGTAAGCCAGAATCCAGGAGGCCAAAACACAAAATTCTGGGGGCATTGAAATCGTGGGGTCATGGGCCTGAATGGCTGACAGTGAGCACATAGACAGGGTTGATGGATGAAGGTGAAGGCTCCTGGTGGAAGCTTGGCTGGGTCACCCTTCCCTGCGCAGCTCCTCTCCCTCAACCTCACTGTGGCTCTTCTTCACAAATCTGCCACTGGCATACATATAATATTTTTTAAATAGATCTTTATTGGAGTATAATTGCTTCACAGTGCTGTGTTAGTTTCTGTTGCACAACAAAGCGAATCAGCCACAGGCATACATATGTCCCCATATCCCCTCCCTCTTGAGCCTCCCTCCCATCCCCCCATCCCACCCCTCTAGGTCATCCATCGCAAAGCACTGAGCTACGCTGCTGCTTCCCACCAGCCAACTATTTTACATTTGGTAGTGTATGTATGTTGATGCTGCTCTCACTTCTCCCCAGCTTCGCCCTCCCACCCCATGTCCTCAAGTCCATTTTCTATGTCTACCTCTTTATTCCTGCCCTGGGAAAACTGGACAGCTACATGTGAAAGAATGAAATTAGAACACTACCTAACACCATACACAAAAATAAACTCCAAATGGATGAAAGATTTAAGTGTAAGACCAGACACTATAAAACTCTTAGAGGAAAACAGGAAAAACACTCTTTGACATAAACCACAGCAAGATCTTTTTTTTTTTTTGCGGTACGCGGGCCTCTCACTGTTGTGGCCTCTCCCGTTGCAGAGCACAGGCTCCGGACGCACAGGCCCAGCGGCCATGGCTCATGGGCCCAGCCACTCCACTGCACGTAGGATCCTCCCGGACTGGGGCACAAACCCGTGTTCTCTGCATTGGCAGGCGGACTCTCAACCACTGTGCCACCAGGGAAGCCCGCAAGATCTTTTTTGACCCACCTCCCAGAGTAATGGGAATAAAAACAAAAATAAACAAATGGGACTTAATTAAGCTTAAAAGCATTTGCACAGCAAAGGAAACTATAAACAAGATAATTTTTATATAGTCCATTCTTTATTTAAAAAATAATTAATAGGGACTGGACCAATTTCTTCAGGAGAGGTCAATTATTGCTGAAGCATTGCATAAAAGTTGTTTGAGTAAAGAAGTTGGGGGACCGCATTCTAGGAACCATTATCCCCTATAAAATTTCACAGTTACATTTTCAAGCAGCCCAAAGTTGTATTTCATGCAGATACTATAAGCACAAAGGCAGCATATAAAGCATATTTGTTTATTGTATAGGCTGATGGAGAAACGAGCATTTCCACCAGGGCAGACGGCCAATTCAGAGCAGGCTCCCAAAGAACTTTACAGGCTCTGTGGGGCTGGCCAAGTCAGCAGAGGACGGCCGGAAATACTGCCTTCTAAACTGAAGTTTGACTTCCCAGGTGTGAGGGATCTCTTCTGACTCAAAACTCCCAACAGACTTTATCTAACTCTCTTTGGAGATGAGCAGTCTTTTAACATAACATTTATTTGTGTCTACACTCCCTTAAGAGACCAAGAATTTCTTTGATAAGAGAACTTGTATTTCATTCAGCCTTGTTTCTAGTATACAGTCTAGCACAGACAATAAAAATTCTGTGTTTGGTTTTATTGACTGAATACGTATCTCTGAGGGAAAATACTCAGTTTAACAGTTTTTTGGTAACACATTTCTATGAACCAATAGAGGTTCATGTTAAAATTTACCAATCAGAAAATCATTTAATACTAAAGGTTTTTATTTCTCAGAATCTATAAATTTAAAGCATAAAATTTTAAGAAAAAATGATTTATACCTCAATTTCCCAAACTCTGTTCCAAGGAATTCTAGCTCTTAATGTTCTGGAGAATCATAATATGCACTTACATACTGAGAGATTTTTTAAATAGTGCATTTTTTAAACAGCTTTTTCTTTAAACTTAGGTTTTTATAAATTTTATTTTATCATTGAAACTTTCTATCTAACACCTATTACCGTCCCCTGTGGAATTGATATTTCCAAGCACACACTTTGGGAAATGTTGCTCTGACAGGGGATTTCATGGGAAAATAAAAGAAATATATTTAACCTTGATTCTTCCAGATGTGTTTGTTTTGACAATCTTCAATGAAGAATTTCAAGATTACACTGATCCTCAGTTTACTTTTGGTAGTTATAGAACAATAAATAATATATTTATTTAAGTTAAATAGATATATTTATTTCAGTTAAACATATATAAATGTTTGTGAAACATGTATGTGAAACATAACAATATAACAATAAAGTTATGAAAACTTTTGGTGGTTATATAACATGAAAACAAAAAAAATCATCATTTGCCTACATTTCTGGCAAATTAGATTACATTATTAAATTAAATGTATTCTTGTTCTGCAATTATTTGCACCATCCCCCAAGCAACTTTCCTGGAGAATTGGTTTTTTTGGAGATGACTTGCTATTTGGTTAATGGGTGGTGGGCAGAAGTGACAGCAGGTCTGTTTTAAGTCTAACCTTAAGAAATATCATATATTTCTACACCAGGAGCTCCTGGCCTCCACAACAGAAGAGCATGCCTCAGGTGGCCACTTCCACACCAGTGACATCTCCAGAAGGAGACACCTGCTGCAGGGCCACACCAGGCATCTGGTGGACCTGTATCCTGAAATTAAACTGCCCCAGCTGACCCACAAATGCACAAGTAAGAAATAAACATTTATTGTTTTATGTTGCTAAGACTTCATAGTTGTTTGTTAAAACAGTAATAGCTAAGGCACTGTCAAATGTACATGATCATTAACTTTTCTAAGAAACTTGTCTGTGGAATCTGTCTCCTCTTCAAGTACTCCAGTGCCCCACTCAGCCAATACGATTCCTGTTAGGACTTGAAATGTATGTCAGCATCACCTGTTCCAGCCTTTATTTTGCCAAACCCAAAAAACACCTCTCCTCATCTTACTCACCGTTAAACACACTTGACCTCTCAGTGCTTCTGTAAACACTACTTTCCTCTCTTGGCTTCCTTGTCACCCACTGTCCTGATGGTTTTGTTTGTTTGTTTATTTTCTTGACTTATACTGAGCACTCCATTCTGGACATCTTTGTTGGACCATTCAACTCTGCTTTACCTATTGCAATATTTGAGTTTTGGTCTTGAACTCTCTTTTTTATCTCTATCTACACTTCCTCTCTAGACAATATCATCCAGTTCCAAGACTTCAAATATTGTGTTTGTAATCCAAATGCTAAATTTTTATCTCAGGCTCCAAAGTCTAAACTTGTATGTATAAATGTCCACTCAGCATCTCCATCAATATGTTTAATAAGTGCCTTTATCACTGAGGGTTCTTGTTGGCAAACAGAACTGTAGCTGTTTCAACAGGAATGTACTAAGGATATACATTAGCTCACAGAATCTCTTTAAAGACTAGAGAATCAGGCATGAGAGCTACAAAGTCAGGAATATGCAACATATTACCATCTGGACGACTCTACCTTCGCTGTCACTGGGCAGCAGCACCTGAGTCCACCAGTAGCCACTGACACTCTTGCGTGGACCAAGGCCAGTGTGGCCTCTTATCATTAATGGTTATTGAACAGCATGTCCTTCTCCAGATGGTTCTTTTTCAGATCTAAATATGAAGATGCATTTGATTGACAATACCTAAGTAACACTTGTGTTCCTACTGCAAAAAAAAGCTGGAAAAAGGACTTACGACTTCTAGCTTGGAAAGTCAGGACTCATATAGCTGGAAATTTCATGAACATGATATGTCAATCAAGTAGTCTAGATAATGCTGTAGTAACCAAAAAAGAAAAACCTCAATGGCTGAAAACAACAAATGATGAGGGAGTACATGGAAGGTGCTTAGCATATCTGAGACATTCTGGAATTAAGGCTGATAGGAGGCTCCAATCTCAACATATGACCGCCAAAGCAGAATGAAAGGGCGTGGTAAATTGGGAAAGGGCTCTTAAAACATCCACCTGGAAGTAATACACATTACCTCTTCTTGCAATTCATTTGTCAAAGCAAATCACATGACCATGCCTAATATTACAAAGGATAGGGAGGTGAGATCCTACCCTGTTCCCAGAATGAGAGAACTGATTTTTTTGTGAACAAGCCTCATGATTACAACATACAGGAACAGTTGTTACAAAGAGACCACAGAGCCCCTTCGACATGTAAGTCATATGGTGAAACTTCTTCCACTTGAAGTCCTCCAATGTCTTGGCATCATTGAGAATAAAAGTCAGATTCCTTGTCATGGCCTTGATCCAGCCTCATCTCATAACAAGCCCCTTGATCACTTGTCTCCAGCCACTCAGCATTTTTGGTTTGAAGTCTTTGAGCTTGTTTCTTTGCCTTAAGTGTTCCCCCCACAAATTTTACCTGCCTTACTCTTTTTCATCGCTCGGTTGTCAGATCACGATTTACCTTACATTCTATTAGGTAAAATTGATGGTTTTTTAATAGTACTTCTCACCAGGTTAAATGATCCTGTTTATGTATTCACTTAACTGTGCCTACCTAATAGAACACCCGACAGATTGTCGGTGCTTATTAATATTTGTTGAATGTGTAAATCAGTGACAAACTGAATGAATAAATGAAACGCCTTATTCATTATTAGCACACTACCTTTAAATATTTGGACTGAGGACATTAAGTTACAATGAGCACGAAGTTTTTCAAACTTATAATTGTTGGAATTTTGGCACAAAACATTAACTCTGATATTAGTAAATTACTCTCTAAAAACTTTCAGTGATGCCCCAGATCCTTAGAATAACATAGAAAAGAACTTTATAAATCTGGAAACAACGTATTTTTCTAGATTAAATTACATTAATCTTTACCTCCTTATCCACACTAAAAATTAACCAGAATGGATAATTAACCATTTTTCTAACTTCATACAAAAATACACTCCATTGAAGGAAAAATTCAATCTGCAGGAATCATGCCTAGAGATATTTATGCATATTTGCTATTACAATGAAAGATCTTGCTTCCTCCTCTTCTCTAAGTCCGGTCCCTTCATACTTGCTCTAGATCCATCTCCTTTTTTCTTGTTGGGAGTTCATTCCTTTATGATACCTGTATCTATTTCTTTTTTTTAAACAGTAATTTTATTGGAGTATAATTGAAACACAATTAACCACACTTGTTTAAAGCGTACAATTTGGTAAGTGTGGTAAGAGCACACTTTTACACACCTGTGAGGTAACCAGGACCATCAAGGTAGTCCACATATCCATGACCCCAAAAGCCCACTTTCCTATTGCACTGTCTACCTGGCTACAGGCAGCCACTAATGTGCTTTCATTCACTGTGTACTAGTTTTTGTTTTCCAGAACTTTAGATGAATGAAATCATACAGTATGTATCCTTCTATGTGTGGCTTCTTTTACTCATGATTATTTTGAGATTTGTCCATGTTGATCCACGTTATTGTTGAATAGTATTCCCTCGGATGGATATGCCAAGGTTTGTTTATCCATTCAGCTGATGATGGGCATTTGGGTTATTTTCAGTCTTCAACTATTACAAATAAAGTTGCTACGAATATCTGTGTACAAGAACACATATGATCATATGTTTCATTTCTCTAGGGCAAATATCTAGAAGAGGAATGGCTGGACTCTATGGTAAGTGCACATTTAACTTCTTAAGAAACTGCCAAACTGTTTTCCAAAGTGGTTGGAGCATTTTACATTTCCACCGTCAGTGGACGAGAATCTCAGTTCCTCTACAGTCTCACAAACACTCAGTATAGTCAGTTAAAAAAATGGTGGCTGTTATAATTGGTGCATAGTGGTATCTCATGTTTTGAATTTAAATTTCTCCAATGATTAATCATTATGAGCATTTTTATATGTTTATTTGCCATCTGTTTATCCTCTCTGTTGATGTGTCTATTTAAATAGTTTGCCTATATTTTCCATTGAGTTGTTTAAGTCTTTTCAGTAGTTTTAAGAGTTATTTTTGTGTTCTAGCTATAAGTCCTTTATCAGACATATGATTTGCAAATATATTTATTTTTATTTTATTTGACCTCCTAGACAGCCCCGTTCACTCTGCCCCCACTACTACTACTATGTTCCATGGCTTCTTACAGATAATACCTCAAAAGTATTATCCTTTGTCCCTTCCTTTCTACCCGGAACTAATAGTAGCATCAATTATTATTATTTTCTGTACTCCCTCCTGCTTATCTTATTTCCCCACTGGATTGTAAGCTCTACCAGGACATAGATTCTGTCCTGTTCATCACTGGACTCCTGACACCTGGAATAGTGCCTAGCATGCAAGCATGTATATCCTTAAAGGCCAGATAAAAAGCACCACTTGTGTAAAGCCAACAAGAAGCTCCCAAGCAAAATTAATTTCATCTTTATCTGTTCTCATGTAGTACTCTGTGTATCCTACTATATCAGCAATGCTTCGCATTATTATCCTTACTTTTCTGCTGCTGAAGGAGTGTTGCTAAGACAAGCACAGTGGCTTACTTGTTCCATGAGATACGATCTCTAAAAGTCCCTAGTGCACTACCTTCATGCATTTTATTTCCTTTATTCTTTCCATAATTTCTTCCCTCCTGTACTCATAATAAGCACATAATAAGCACCATCAATCAATTAAAAATTGATGGATATTATACATCAAATAAACAGAAACTATTAAATTCATAGAAACACATGTCCATGCATATTACAAACAGATGGGGGTTCTGTGTATCTATATAACACATTTTCAACAAAAGCACATTTTTAAGTTTAAATTTCTCATGGATATCACATGTGAACCCAGGCAGACACTTCTGTATAAATAGTTGGATACATGTTACATTTCTAACCTATAGTTTCTGAGAGAGTGAATATTATTTCTATATATGTATAACTATATAGAGACATCCATATAATACTACATTTATATAGCAGCTTGTAAAGCTTTAAGATATAACAAGTTGCACCATAAAAAATGGAAGATTTTAAAAATAGAAATCACAGCTTTTCACTGAAGGGAAGGGATCACACACAGTGATTTCACGAACACGTTGTAACAAGCTTAGGTTTTTCTTGTGTAGTCAAAGAACTCCTGGGCAGTATACTTGATGTTGCATTTCTCAAAGTGGAACCCAAGGGCCAGCTACATAAGAGTCCTTCTGTGTGTGTTAAACCTTCAGTATGCAGGACACCTCCCCAACTCACCGCATCAGGGTATCTGGGGATCAGACCCATGAATCAGGATGTTTTACAAGCTTGACAGATGATTCTGTTGCACACTGTATTCTGAGAATCGTCGATCTAAGGCACCCTGCCTTGGGCAAACAGCCTTGGGTTGAAGAATGAGAGGCACGATGGGAGAACAGCTGTGAGTGGGAAGTTCGATAATCTGTGTGAGGCACAGGAGGCTGGTTGCGTGGTGGGTGCTGGCATGCGCTGAGTGCTGGATTCAGCAGGGTGTGGGTGATTACAGAACAAGGATTGTTTTAACGAGGACCTTATGTTCCCCTTCAAGGTTAAGGAAGCAAGACTCTCAGCTGTCTGCTTTTCCATGTCTCACTTCCCTTTCATTCTCCACCTGTTCTTTGACCTTCCTGTCAACTGTTTCCATCAGAAATATGTTCTGAATCTTGGCAGAGCTCAGCACTGCCTCCCTCTGTTGTGTCTTGTCGTCACCTTGCCTTAGCACATCCAGACTCTGTTATGGTCAAGGGCACAGAGTGTCAGCCACTACCGAACGTCTTAGGAAAAGTCACTTCTGAAATCTGGTGACAACTTCTCTGCACACAGAGAATATTAGAGATGAGAGGCATTTTCGAAATCACCTAGGCTAACACTGTCCCTCATTTTAAGCTACGGTAACAGCTTTAGAAAGCAGTTAAAAACGTGTAGGATCATAAAGCAACCTAGCAGCCAACCCGATCCTGTACCCAGGTCTCCGCTCTCCCACATGATCTTCCAGAAATTCACTGTAATACATCTTTAAATAGAACTATTATCTAGGATCTTCAGTGAACACCACACAAATTTTAATGTATAAATGAAGCACTGGGTGATTAATCGATTACTGACTGAAAGATGAGTAAACATATTGATGAAAAAAGAGAATTAAGAATGGGTTTCAGTATCAGGTAGACAGTCTATGAATGCTAGAAACCCAAATGTAGTCAATAAACTGCATTTTAGAAAAACATTTTGTTAGCTGTAATTTGTTATTTTGTGTTTAATAATATATACGACACTCAACCTCACAAGTCACTTCCCATGTACAATCCCATTTGACACTTTAAAAAATGTTAACAGATATTCATAAACCTGTCCATAAGCTTTAACAAAAAGCTTGAGGTTGTGAGATGTTAAGAAGTTTGACATTTTATGCAGCTAGCTACCAGCAGACTTAGAATACAAATCCAAATCTGTTGAATCCTTTTCATTGGCAATGAAGAAGAAAAACTACATACAAAAGCCCTTCTCAGAAAGTTTTTAAGGAAACTCAGATAAGTCTGACTCTTAGATTATTTAAGCCAAATATGTTAAAAAAAAAAAAAAAAAAAGTAAATTAACTACATTTAAAAAAAGAGCCACAGTAGCTGAATCTAAAATTTAAGAAGAAATAAAGATAGAAATGGAAAAAAGCAGTGCTGTTAAGGACTGGAATACATGATGATTGTGGTGTGCTTTGCTGTTATCAAGCATCTGGCTCTACCACCAGCTCATGCATAGCTCCCACTATTTTAAATCCAGTCCTTAATTCTGGCCACATTAGGCTACTCAGAGTCCATCAGGAAATCATAGTAGAGGCTGCCTTCTGTGTACATACTCAATTGTTTATTTAATGATATTAAATATTATTTTTTACTAAAAGTTAATATATTTCCAATATACATATGTGTTTTATGTGTTTATTTTAAAATATAGAAAATATAATTGAAATAATATATTTACTGCTAGTTTATTTATAAGTGACACTTCAGAGTTGTATATGACAGTTTTTGGCTTAAATATAATATAATTTTTGGCTTAAAATGATATCTTCTTGAAAAATATTTTCAATGGTGATGTGGTATTCTATCATGTAGTTATTTCATAATTAATATAACCAATTCCCAATTGTTGGAGTTGCCATTTATTTCCATAATTTTACTCTTATGATAAGGATACACTAAGGATCTTTATATATAAATAATGTATCTGTTTGTAGCTCTTTTCACAGTATATATTTTGCTAAAAGTAGAAATACTGAGCACATCAACTCCCTATTCCCTTCGTATCATGCTGAACCTATTAACATGTGACATTGACAAGGCATTCTCTTTCACCTGAGATTGATTATAATATATTTCTTTTGTTTGACTAAACTTAGACTTACCTTAAGCCTATAATTTTTTAAAGGTTAATATGCTTTAAATAAATTTCTTGATTTAATATAGAGAAGAAATCTAAAACTTAAAGAGATAAAAATTTTGAAATAGATTTATCATTTGCAATCTATTTACCCACCCACTAAATATCACTTCAAGAGTATACCAAAGCACTTTCTTTATCAGTCATTGATGAAAACATTGGGGAGGGTGGACCAACATTCCCAAACATGACAGCGCTATTCTTTGAATGCAAGGTAAGCTGGTGGCAAATGTTGCTTTTGAAATGGGCTCCTTTATCTCACTAGAGATTGCAGAGTCATGGTTTTCAAAGGAAATATTGGAATGTAACTCAGATCCAAGGTGAGAGTGGTTAGCATATTAGGCAGCAGAACTAGACTGGCAATGAAAATGGATTAACTCACAGAGGTCTTTGGTAAAGGCTGATTGATCAGTGATTTGAATAAATGAAAAACACTCTAGATGAAGTAATCAAAATCTGCCTTTGCCAACATAATGCAACATGATATATTAAAGGTTCTCTACCAACTTCTAGGCTTGAGCCAGTTTAGAAACCCAGAGCCAATTAAATATTGGCGAGGCCAAATATCCTTGCAGAAAGACCATGTACAGCATTTCAAATGTGAACTGTGAATCTTCTGTCTATATATTCCCAAAGTTACCTTTGGCTATGTGGCTATGCATTGGGGAAGGGGAGGAGAGAAGGAGGAAGAGAAGGAGAGAAGAAAGAGAAAAATGAGAAATATCCTGATGTTTTAGAAATTATTCAACATTGGCTGTGAACTAACACTAATATTTGCAGATCCAGAATTTCAAGACATTCAGCTGGCAAGAGTGGGGCTTATTAAGGTTAGGTAATCAAGAAAGCTTTTACCTAAGTATATCTCGTGGTAGGTCTACAGGAATACATAAGAGATATGAGCCAAAGGGCCAAACAAAACTCTCTAGAGTTCCTTAACCTTGCAAATAATAAAACAGTACTGTGTCCTTGGGGAAAATTCAGAGATTGGTCTCAACT
Source organism: Phocoena phocoena (assembly GCF_963924675.1). Taxonomy (NCBI): domain Eukaryota; kingdom Metazoa; phylum Chordata; class Mammalia; order Artiodactyla; family Phocoenidae; genus Phocoena; species Phocoena phocoena. The sequence continues at coordinate 53,115,356 of NC_089234.1, forward strand.
TCAGTGACTTGAAAGGTACAGGTAATTGCTATTCTAACTCCACTTAACATTAAAGTTAGATTCAAGAAAGATGGATTGAGCAAACCCCTCCTGCTAATAATAATCGTGAACCCTAGAAAGTGTTGGAAGATACTGCAACTTGACTAAAAGCATCCATAAACTAGACAGGAAATAGCTATTGACGCAAATTAGGTCAGCTTGACATTTAATCGATTTCCTTCCATGGGAACCCAGTTTGGATGGTGCACAGAGCATAGAGGTTAAGCAGAATTTAGAAGCTTTGCTAGGCTGATGCATTAAAAGTTAGAGTATAGGACTGCCCAAGTGTGGAAATTGAGTAGGGAGCCATGGAGAAGGAAGACTCTAGAGAAGGGAACCGTGAAGTCTACATACAAATTTCCCTCATATCCTTGCTGGACAACTAAGTTACATGTGGATAAGGCAACACTCCCAAAAAACCAATGCAAAGCAAAAGCTGGATGAATTGTAGAACTAAGCAGAGATTTCAGCTGCGGCTCAGTGCTGAGGAAAGAGAAAGTACTGGTAGTAAGAGAGGCTTTTTAAACAACTTGGACTTTCCATTGAAAACTCTGAAGGGCCAGGCCTTAGGAGTAAGAACCTACTATACTACAGCCTAAAACCAAGCCTCCAAAGAATTAAGTTAATGCGCTAGTAATTTAACTCCCTGCCAAATTCAAACTCAGTATTCTTCAGAGGTAAAATTAACAAGCATACAAAAAATAGAATCCAGTCTCTAAAATATGTCACTTACAATGCTTTGGGATGCAATGAAAAATTCCAGTCTTGAGAAGAAGCAGGAGAATGTGAACCATAATCAAGAGAAAAATGGCCAACAAAAACAGATTCATCTATGACCCAGATATTGGAATTGGCAGAGAGGCAATTTAAAATCACTTTCATAACTATTTTTTAAGATGCACAGGGAAAGGTAGATATAATAAGTAAAGAGAGACTAACAAAAAGATATGACAATTTTAAAAATAAACAAAAAAGAGATAGAATTGATCATTATAATCTGAAATTGAAAATTAATTGAATGAGCTCAACAGAAGTTTGGATACTACATAAAGAAGTCTCAGTAAACTTGAAGTCAAGTTTCTATAAGAAATTATCCAAATCGAATCAAATTTATGCACAGTGTAATAAAAGATTTAGAAAATTAACAGAGTCATAATGACGTATTGGACAAGAGAAACCAGGCTAATGTATGAAATCTGATCTTGAGAAGATTATGAGAGAGAATAAAGCATAAAAATATTTGAAGAAAGAACTTGTGAAGATTTAACAAATTTGGTGAAAAACATCAATTCACAGATCTAAAAAACTGAGGGAATACAAAGGAAGATAAATACAAAAGAAACCACACCTAGGTATATCCTGATCAAACTTCTGAAAATTAAACATAAAATGAAAATCTTAAGTCTGAGTAAACCAAAATCACGTTACATATAGACACAAACAATGAGAATATTGGCTACACCTCATCAAAGCAAAGGAGGCCAAAGACAATGGAGATATATATTTAAAGTGGAGGAAGGGAGGAAAGGAGGAAAGGAAGGAAGGAAGGAAGGAAGGATGGAAGGGGAAGGGAAGGGAGACAAAAGCCCTTTTGTTGCTGGATATAGAACTTCAGAAGTCCTATATCCAGCAACAAAATCCTTCAGAAATAAAGGTAAAATATTTTCAGATAAACAAAAGTGAAAAATTTATCAGCACAGTGACACACTATAACAAATGCCAAAGCAAGTTCAGTCTAAAGAAAAAATGACATCAGATACACATTTGAATCTACAGAGAGAAGTAAAGAGCTTGTCAAGTGATAAATATTTGAGGCAATGTAAAATTCTGTTTTTTCTTTTCCTGAGTTCTTTAAAAATCAATTAAATATTCGGGGCTTCCCTGGTGGCGCGGTGGTTGAGAGTCCACCTGCCGATGCCGGGGACGCGGGTTCGTGCCGCGGTCCGGGAAGATCCCACATGCCGCGGAGCGGCCGGGCCCGTGAGCCATGGCCGCTGAGCCTGCGCGTCTGGAGCCTGTGCTCCGTGACGGGAGAGGCCACAACAGTGAGAGGCCCGCGTACCACAAAAAATAAATAAATTAATTAATTAAATATTCAAAGCAAAAATAATGCATATGAAAATTTTCAACATATGGAAAAGCAATGCATGTGAAAATAAAACAGAAGATGGATAAATAGAATTTCACCTATATTGTATGTGAAGAGATATAATTGAATAATATTAATTCAAGGTAGACTATTTTAAGATGAGTGCATATTATAATCAGTAGAACAACAATATATTAAATAATATAACTAAAAAAATTAATATAAAATGGAATACTAAATATTTTTTGGTGTAAGCATAACTTTATTAAAAAATTTTTTTAAAATTTAAGTACAGTTGATTTACAATGTTGTGTTTCAGGTATACAGCACAGTGATTCAGATATAGATATAGATAGATAGATATAGATATATATACCTTTTCAGATTCTTTTCCCTTACAGGTTATTACAAAATATTGAGTAGAGTGCTAGACAGTAGGTCCTTGTTGGTTATCCACTTTATATATAGTAGTCTGTATATGTTAATCTCAACCTCTTAGGAAGACGATAGTACTTTGTACTTGAATGGCTAAAATTATTTTAAAACTAAAACTGACAATACCAAATACTAACTAGCAAGCACATGGAGCAGCTGGAAAATCAGCATTGCTGGCCAGAATGTGAAGTGATGAAACAACGTTGTAAACTGTATGCCTTTTATTTATCAAATTAAATGCTCAAGTTTCAACCAAGATCCAGTCAGAGTTAGAAACCATGCCAGTAATCTGGATATGGAAAATGTGATACGGAGAATTGTTAACTGTAAAAGGCATTTAACTATTAAAAGAGGTTTCAAAGGGGTCCATAAGCATCAAATGCCAAAAGCAGCTACTACGACGGAGAGAGATGTGAACAGCAAAAGAGCTGGAGTCTTAGAAGAGGGCCACCACAGCCACTCCCTCACACACAAACACTGAAGGCACACAGGCAGACTTTTTTTTTTAACACCTTTATTGGAGTATAATTGCTTTACAGTGGTGTGTTAGTTGCTGCTGTATAACAAAGTGAATCAGCTATACATATACATATATCCCCATATCTCTTCCCTCTTGCGTCTCCCTCCCACCTTCCCTATCGCACCCCTCTAGGTGGTCACAAAGCACCGAGCTGATCTCCCTGTGCTATGCGGTTGCTTCCCACTAGCTATCTATTTTACGTTTGGTAGTGTATATATGTCCATGCCACTCTCTCACTTTGTCCCAGCTTACCTTCCCCCTCCCTGTGTCCTCAAGTTCATTCTCTACGTCTGCGTCTTTATCCCTGTCCTGCCCCTAGGTTCTTCATATACTTTTTTTTTTTTTTTTTTTTAGATTCCATACATGTGTGTTAGCATACGGTATTTGTTTTTCTCTTTCTGACTTACTTCACTCTGTATGACAGACTCTAGATCCATCCACCTCACTACAAATAACTCAATTTTGTTTCTTGTTATGGCTGAGTAATATTCCATTGTGTATATGTGCCACATCTTCTTTATCCATTCATCTGTCGACGGACACTTAGGTTGCTTCCATATCCTGGCTGTTGTAAATAGTGCTGCAATGAACATTGTGGTACATGACTCTTTTTGAATTATGGTTTCACAGAGTCAGACTTCTTAAAAGAGGATGTGGCTGATATGGGGACACAGTATTGAAGAAACTTGCCAGAGAGCTAAACTGCGAGTCTGTTGTGGGGGTGACAAAGAGAGATGCCAGAGTGTGTAAGCACTTGGGCAGATGATCTCAAAGACTTGTCTTCGATTTGGTGTATTAGTTATCTACCACTGCAGAACAGATTAGGTATCTACTGCTGCATAACATGAGCTTAAAACAATAAAAATTTATTATCTTATTATTTCTGTGGGTCAGGAATTTTGGGAGCACCTTTCCTTGGTCTTCTGGCTCAGGTTATCTCATGAGGGAGCAATCAAGACGTTTGCTGGGGTTGCAAAGTTCAATTTAGGGAGCATTAGCTTAAAAACCCACTCATGTGCCTATGGCAAGTCTCAGAAGATTCGATTCCACGATCACTGGCTGTTGACTGGAAACATCAGTTCCTGGCCATATGTGCCTCTCTATAGAGCTGCTCACAACATGGAAGCTTGCTTCCCCCAGAATGAGGGATTCAAGAGATAAATGAGAGAAGAAAGCTACAGTCTTTTTGTATCCTAACCTTGGAAGTGACATCCCATCAATTTTGCTGCCTTTTTTTTTTTTTTTTCCTAGAAGTGAGTACCTAGGTCCAGCCTAGAATCAAAGGGAAGGAATTCCATAGGGGAGTGATTGAATACTAATATTCTAATTGAATATTAGAAGCCATGCTAAAGGCTATCAATTTAGAGCTTGAGGGAAAGAAATCTTTCTAGTTAGTATAGCCTGCAGAGCAAGGAATTCTTTCTCTTAACCCTAGGGACCTAGTCTAATGATATACAAAGTATCTGAGTCAGATCAGGATGCTCCTTCAATAACAACAGTAGGGGACTCACAGTCAGCTCAGCCAAGATCTTGGAAAAAAGTTAAGCTTCTTTAACAATAGACTATTTTCCTTTTCTTAAATAGCTCATAGTATTCAGTTGGGTCTTGGTAGAGATTGAACACATGATCTTGAGAGACCAAATGATCATGAGACCAAACTGCTTGCTCATGATGAGCTGGAAGTTGATTCAAATATGAATAAAATTAGGAGTAACAAGCAGTCTTCCTTCATCAAGTGGAAATAAATAGTATATTGAGGGCTGTGAATCAACAGGCTCTGAAGAATTGTGACTCTCTTCATTGATTTTTAGCTGAAATAAAACTTTTCAGACTTCATACTGAGATTTTAAAAGACATATTGTTTTATTTAATTTTCAGGAAAGTTCTGTTCTATTATGTGTGCTGTTGTCACTTTGTTCCAGTGTCTCTGATTTTTCTTCAGGGAGACATGGATATAATATTTTATCCTCATAACTATCATTTTCTTTCTCATACTTTTTATTCATTTCATCCTTTTGCATTGAATTCTTGGGAGAACCTCCTGATGTTTCCTTCAATGTCATTGATTTATTATTTCAAAGTGTTGATTCTTATTCTGGATGCTACTGATGGGATTTTAATTCTGTGACTATGTTTTACTTTTGTTGCAATAATTCTTTATTCCCTATAACATCTTTTTATTGCGAACTGCCTTTTTAAAATTTCATCATATTTTCTCCTTATGACTTTCCACTCTTATTTCATAGAAACTACTTCTGTTGTATTCTGCTACATATATAAGTTTTTAAACTTTGTTTTTTAATTCTTTTCATGTTCTAAAATATTTTGGTCTTAGGAATCCTTTACACTCTTAAAAATTATAGAGGACCCCAAATAGATTTTTATTTTGCAGATTATACCTGTCAGTGTTTGCCACGTTAGAAATTAAAACTAAGAAGTTTTATAATATTTATTTAATAATTTGTTTGAAATAATATAAACCCATTACAATAACAGCTGACCTAATGGAAGAGAGATATATATTCCCCTATCTGCTCCTACATTCAGTCTATTGCAAAATCATGTTATATACTCTTTGAAGAGAGAATGAAAGTACAAAGTGCAAATAACATCTGAGTATTATCGTGAAAATAGCTTTTACATAATGGGCCCTCTGAAATGGTCTCAGGGACCCCAAGGGTCCCCAGACCACACTTTAAAAATTGCTGCTCTCATATATTTTTTCAGAGGTTAGCTTTTTTTCTGAGTCAATACTATAATTTTTCATTTCACTTCATGTCATTTGTTCCTTTACTATTATATTATTGCTTGATAGGAGATGCTTTTACAACACACCATTCAAATAAATCATTTCAAGTTCACATGGCCAACAGAAGATGTGGCAAATTGCATTCATGTTCCCCACCAATGCTTCACATTTCTCCACCTCTACATCCTTTGCAATATAATCTTTCAGTGCCCTCATAGGAAGGAAGATTGTGAGGCTCCTGAATCTCCGTTCTGCCATGTGACTTGCTTTGGCTAGAGGGATACAAACAGAGGCTTGAAATAGGCAGTGCTTCTGATGTCACCATGAAAAAGACATGCCTGGTCTACTTCCCTGGTCCAAGAAGGAGGATGAGAGAAACTTGGCAGAGTTGCCAAGACAATTTAGACCAGTGATGTTGCAGGCAGCCCACAGAGCCATGAGCTATATAAATAACTTATTATTGTTACAAGTCCCTGAATTTGTGTTTATTACACAGCAGTAATTATTGTTTTAAGTCCCTGAATTTGTGTTTATTGCACAGCAGTTGTTAACCGATACAAAAAAGGACAAGCAAAAGGGATTGGTGTTATATTATTTGTCGTAAATGTACAAGACACAGTGCTCCTTTTCAGTCAATTAGTATAATCGGAGTAGATAATTATGTTTCCCAGGTTTTCCAAACTAGAAAACAGGATAAGAAACAAAACCTAGGTCTGTATGAGGACAGAAGCCCTCATTGTTTTTCTGGAAAAGTTAATGGGACTCTATAGGGACCGTTATCAGCAAACAACAGAAATGGTGTGTGTGTTTGGACCTTTAAGGATCTCTCAGGTAGTTAGTTGATTTAGCAGTCGATGTCTATGTGCTGTTCAGCTGGCTCTTTCCAACGAGATTTAGAACATGTTTCTGTGTTATCTGGAGAGTACCTACCCTTGGCTGTCTGTCATTCTTATTCTATGTATTATTGCAGCCATAAGAAGCTTTATCCCTGATATTTCTCCTATCAAATCTCGTGTTTCCATCAAGAACTATTTTATTGTTTAAACTTTTGAACAACAGATCTTACCGTAGGCTTAAGAGTGAATTGTTGTAGATGGAGTTGTGATATTTTTGTTCTTGCCCAGTGGGTTTTTAGAACCAGTTTTTAGTAGCTGCTCTCTGAAGGAAGTTCTGTTATTACTTGGCTAACTCTGCTAATGTCATCCATGAAGAACACAATTATTGTCTTTGATTAACTGGAGAGGAATATGTGGGACTGATATTAAACTTATTCAGTATAGACACAGAGAGCTAAAGGATTGCTAGGAAAGGAAAGGTACAAAGGAGCAGACTTCAGATTAACAAGAGAAAGATGGTTTTTAAAGTTAACATACATCAACTAGTGAGATTCCTGTTAGTGGAGGCAATTAAGTCAAGCATGAATGATCAATTATCAAAGATATTGCAGCAAGGGGCTCTCATTCTGCTTTTATGGATTTTGGAAAAATGCCTGATGTCCAATATATGCTATCAGAAGGTCTGTGACCATCCACCCACCTCGTAGAATCATATGACTGTAAGGTCACATGTACTTTTCTTGGAGAGGATCCACAAATGCATTATTCTCAAAGGATCGCTAAGCCTCCGAAGATTAACAATTAGAAAAACACCCATCCATATGAAATGAAATTGGACTAGATGAACTCTGACATTTTATCAAAATATAAATATCCTATACACTAAGCAACTGTAATTTTTTTGGTCAACACAGCATCTATAACTGTGAGATATATGTGTGTGTGTGTGTGTGTGATATATATATATATATATATATATATATATATCACATTTTCTTTATATATATATCACATTTTCTTTATCCATTCATCCACTGACAGACATGTAGGTTATTTCCATACCTTGGCATGGAAATTTTGGCAACCCCCAATTCATATATATGGCCTTCTTAGTCCACCGTCTTCCTGATGTCCTCTTATTTATTTTTTTCTGAGAAAAACAGCCAGAAACCATGGAGGGTTGTATATATCTGAGGTCCCCCTAGTACTATTTTGTTTTAAATGATGGGGCCTCCTTCCTCAGTTTGCTGTTAAGGAAGTTGACCACGCAACTCATAAGTTTAAACCAACAATTGTAAACAGATAAGTGGAGATTTCTGTATATTAGAGCAACAAACAATCTACAACATTGACATGCTATATGGGCTTGGGTAAAGAATGCTTCCAAATACTTGGTAAAAGTGTATACTTGACTAGCCCAGCTCAGAGATGCATAATGTAATACTGTGGCTTAAAATAAAGCTGCATTTTTAATGTAAATTGAAGTGTTTTGTTCAAACCTAAATGCCTAAATGTACCTTGCAACAACATCTTCCCAAGGAATAATTTTCAGATTGAAATTGCAGTTGTTTTTACTTACTTTTTTGTTTCTAAAAAATGCTCATGTAAAAATCGATATAACTTGCCATGTCCTTTGTGAATATTCACAATTGTTTTATTTCTATAACATACAGTTATGAACAAAAAGTAGACATTAAGCACTTATGCTCTTAATTATACTGCATTATATGAAGTCCTTACCTTTTCATCCTAGGCAGAGGAGGAGTATATAGATAATTGATCAAGCAGAAGAATTAAAAAGACTGTTCTCGCCCTGAAGGATCTAGTACAAAGAGAATATAGCAGAGGAGCATGTGATGCCTTACATCTGGTTCCACAAAATGTGCAGGAATAAATTAAGAAGTATGTACATAGTTGTAGCATGTGAGGAAAAGGCTTAAGCGTTTTATGAAATTTTAATTTTGATAAGCAGCAACAGTATGCTAGGTGCAATGAAACTGCACAATGAAGTTACAACTGTCATGAGTCTTTATGCACTGAATATTCTTACGTCAAAATAGATTTTTAAAAATTACACATGCAAGAAACAAACTGACAGAAAAACATTAGAATTTAGAAACATAGTAGACTTCCTTAGCTGTTGCCATGTTAAGTAGGCAAAAAAATAGATAGTAAACATTTGTATAATAAACCTTATAAAATATAAAAATAAAACTACTGACAAAATGCATCATTATAGACCTAAAATGTCTTAATAAACATAGCAATTATATCCTAAAGGAAACTAAGAAATATATTATGAACAAGAAGGATTAAGTCTAGGTGTGCACAGATGGCCCAGTAGTAGAATATACATTAATATCTTTCTCAAAACAATAGATTAAAGAAGATACATGTTAGAATTACACCAATAAATGTAAAAAGGCACTTGCTAACATTTAGCCTACATTCTTCGTTTTTTAAATGTTAGAACAAATAAAAAGACTCAATTTTAGTCAATAACAAACTTTTAGAATGTGAACTATTGGCGTTTCATTTTGTGACTCACCTCAGTTTTCTTATACCATTCTCTTGGTTTAATTCTGCCTCTTTTATAGTTGTAGATTACATTACCACTTTTTTACTCGCAAACTCTGATTATCTTTTCTCTTTGGGGTATTACATCCTGAAAACGCAGGTCTAATGTGCATGTTTGAGGAACTGTGCAGAGTGCCCTGTGGCACAGGAGGGAGGAAGCACGGGTTTCACAGTGGGCTGGGCTCTGGTTATCAATACCCGATGAGAGGCTGAAGCTCAAGTTAGAAAATTGGAAGAAGGACTGAGGTTAGAGAAAGATGTGCATGTGTCCACTACTCTGCTCGCGTCAGGACTGGCAGGCAAGGTAGGAGGGCAGGATAATTAGCTGGAGACCTTAACGTGCTGTTTTGCAAAACTAATGACAAGGCTTGATTGTAACACTAAGAGGTGGAATCCCTGGAAAAGTGAGGAGAGCGAAGAGGAGGATGTTGTGGTGATTGACCATGAAGCAGACAAAGCACCCCTTGCTGTCTGACCCCTCATACAAGGAAAGCAAAAACACAGCAGCAACAACCCCAGCTAGCAGGGCAGCCCCCAGTTCAGGAAACATTCATGATGAGAGAATACACTCCCACTGAGCTCATTGATATAGCTGCCAGGTTCCAACAAAAGGCCAGGGAAAGTATCCAGGCATGGAGAGTGCGGCTGTGAGATAAAGGTGACAATGGCAGGAGGCAGAGAAAATGAGCAATATCACTACATGCTCTGCCCTCCAGCAGTGCCTGCATGGTGCTGGGCGTGGGGGGCACTTCAAGGTACTCTCTCCCTTATAGATTGGATTATTCTAGCTTGCAAGGAGCTTGGCCCAATGTGGAGGCTCTCCCGGGGCATGTGGGACCCTGAAAATCTATAAAGGATCTACAATGAATTCTTAGGCAGTTGGGAGTGAGACCGGCCATCTATGTCCCTGCCTTTGAAAGCCCTGATCAGGCCACATTCACTGCATGAATGAAAGCCAAGATACTCCAGACCACCCCTAGTACCTGGTATGGAACACTGATATCCGTGCTGTGCTCAGCCATGGGACAAGACATTTATGACATTGGGTTATCTGTTGCTGATCTGAGAGAAACTGACAAATCCCAGGAACAGGTATAGAGTGTGGATAACACATGAGACAGAGAGGGAGCTCTAGAAGCCCAAAATGCTCTCCCAATCAACTGTAAAGGGTCCAGTAAAAGTAACCTGGAAGCAAATGTGGTTTGACCTCATCACTACCAGGACCCCACTTGAAAAGATAGACCAACAAACCATGCTATGTTGGTTGGCCTGTGGAAAACCTTCAAACGTGAAGAATGTTTCAGACCTGCTCCTACCACCCCTAGTGCCCTGTCTGCTCCAGCAGAGGCCTCAGGCATACAGTCCTATTCGGGGTGGGTGTCTCCCATGCCCCAGGTATAAGATGTAGGCCAAGATCACCTCCTGGTGAGGACCATTGGAGACCTCGTTTGAGCTCACTATTCACTGGTCCCGTAGAAATAAACAAAAGGTGATGGCTTTGGTTGATACTGGAGCCAAATGTACTCTAATACCTGGTAACCCTCAGAAGATTTCTGGTCCCCTCAGAAATATTGATGGTTACAGACGGCATTCTGGAAACAAGTCGTTTATCAGATATATGGTTTGCAGATATTTTCTCCTAGTCTGTGGCTTGTCTTTTCAATTTCTTAAGGGTGTCTTTTGAAGCACAAATATTTTTAACTTTGATAAAGTCCAGTTAACTGATTTGTTATTTTAGAAGTTGTGCTTTTGTGTCATACTAAGTACTGTTTACCCAAGCCAGGGTTATTTAGACTTTCTCCTTTTCCCCCCTATGTTTTAGTGTTTTGTCTCTTATATTTCAATCTACAGTTCACTTAATTTTTGTGTGTGATGTGAGTTAAGGGTCTGAATGTATTTGTTTTGCATGTGGATGTTCACTTGTCCCAGAATTGTTAAAATGACTCTCCTCTCCCTACTTGATTGTCTTACCACCTTTGTTAAAAATCAAAAGACCATAAATATGAGGATTTGTTTCTGGACTCTCATTTTTTGTTTCATTGTTTTCTGTGTCCATCCTTATGCCAACACCACATTATTTTGATTATTTTGGCTTTAGAATATGTTTTCAGATCAGGTACTGTTAAGTCCTCCAGTTTTGAAATTGTTTTAATTACTTTCCATTCCTTGAATTTCCAAATAAATTTGAAGATCAGTTTGTCAAATGCTACAAAAAAAAATGCTTTCTGGTATTTTAACCATTAGACAGACTTCCAAGTCCAGATTTTCTCTCCTGCATAATCAGAACAATATGTAACAATGCCACTCAATATATTGGACATCAGGCAATGTAGGACGCTAATCACTAAGATACGGGAAACAAATGAAGTGAGCCCTTTTGTTGCACCAAATCACTGCCTGGAGAAAGTTTCCAAGTCACACAGTGGGAGAACATACCCAGGAAGAACTCAACATACTCTCTGAGTTGAGGAGATGGAGTTGGGGGTCTGGTGAGACCCAGACAACTAGTCTTTGAAGGACAGAGTACTGACGAGGAACAGTGTCACAGAGAGAAAGCTCCAGAGATCTATAGAAGGTCCTTCTTTAGTATCTGGTTGAATATTACTAATCAGCTTTTGAAAATAAAGTTAAACCTATCTCAGATTGACATCTATATTTATAAGCCCCATTTGTTACTTTTATTGAAGTACAAAAGCAACAACTGGTAGCAATACTTAAATGACAATATTAATTAAGAATCAAAAATATAAGAATATATATTCTTATATATATATAAGAATGTAATACATATTATTATACAAATATATAAGAATAAAAGTAGAACTTTATTTTTATGACTTTATGAAATTTAGAAGATGGAAGAAAAAGGAAAGGTATATAAATTTAGAAATCATTCCCCAAATCATCTAGACAACTGAAAATACAAATGAAGTAGTGGCAAGAAAAACATTTGTTGTCACACTTTCCACCATGAAAATTAACTACCCATTAACCTTTGATGAATCCACATCTCCAAGGAATTTTTATGAATGCATAACTCATGCACTGAAATTAACAGTCAATGGTATATTAAATAACTAAATACAAAGTGACTGTGCTTACTCTTCTCATTTTTTGGCTTCTGTAAAAGTAATACCTTTATGTATTTTTGAAAATGAAATCTGCAGCAATGCAAAATCAATTTTAGAACATCAAATTTTGTCCTAGCATTGCTTTATAAAGACACATTGTCATTATCAGAATGTCAAAGATGTTTTTCTATATTAACTCATTTGTCCTCCAACTGCATCTGCAATCCTGAATATTTAATGTCCTGACATTACTTAAAAGACTTTTTATTTTTATATGAGCAGCATAAAAATGGAAATGCTGGCATACATTACAAAAGTCCTGTACTTTACAGCCACTTTGACACTAGAGAAAATTTTGTAAAATGAATTCTAATTAATTTATGGATTTCCATTATGCAATTTAAATAAATGCAATCACATTGAGGAAGAAAATTAACTTAGACTCCTACCACACTTGCTACAACAAAATAATATCTAGATTGATCAAAAGTTCAGACCTAAGAGGTGAAATATGAAGAGTTTAGAACTAAACATAGTTCAATATACTTATTCTCTTGGAGTGGCTAGAGATTTCTAAGAATCGTATTAAAACCATAATGGAAAATTTGGAGAAATTTAAGTATATTAAAATAATTAAAATTGAAAAAAAATACCATAAATAGAATTTAAAGAGTAAATGGCAAACTGGGAGAACATATGTACAATACCCATGAAGGTTAATGAGCAAAATAATTTGCTAAGTAGCTCATAAATCAATTACAAACTTGAACCCCATTAACTTAACAGAAAAAAAATTTTATATATATATATATATATATATATATATATATATATATACACACACACACCTGGGTTAAGGAAAGACAGTTTATAGGAAAAGGACTAAAAATTGCATGACAGCAATAGCTTTAAATGTTCAGCCTCTCTTATTGTTGAAATACATAATGTAAACAATTAACTCAAATGTCAGCTTTGACAAGACCGAATGCTGGCAAGGGTCTGGAAAAACGGAAACTCTCAGACACTGTTTATGAGTGTGTCGATAGGTGAGATAGGCACAACTGTGTTTAAAATATTATTTTGCTTATCATTACTTCTTGCACTTTATTCCTTCTTTGTTTGATTCCTTCTCCCTGAAGTGCATTCTCAGATATCCTTACAGCAACACAGATTTTTAGTGGTAAATTCAGCCTTTGTTTAAAAATATCTTCATTTCACCCTTCAACTTGAATGGTCATTTGATTGTAATTTTTAGATAAATATTTTAAGTTGGAAGTTAATTTTCCTTATTTGTTGGAGAAGTAAAATCTCCAGCCTCATTATTATTTTTCACATTTTATTATGAAAATTTACCAACACATAGCCAATTTGAAAGAATCGTGCAGTGAACACTCTTACATTCACCACCTAGTTTCCACACATCACATCTGTCTATCCCTCTATTCATCCATTAGTTCATCTTATTGTTGATGCATTTCAAAGTATATTACACATATTAGTATACTTCCTCCTCTTTAAACGTGCATATTATTATCTACAGCTCAATATTTGTTTGCAGATTTTTTTATGCCAAATTTAATTCAAGGGCATACACAAATCTCAAGTGTACAAGCAATGAGTTTTGACAAATGTACACACCTGTGGAACCTAAATCACTCTTTGGCCTCAGTTCTTGATGTAAAGCTTTATTATTGGAATTTTATCTCTGGTTGCCCTTACAATACCATCTTTGACTTTGATGTTTAGTACTTCACTGCAATGTGATGAGGAATCGATTTATTAAGAATTTTTTTACTTACTAATCCTCAGGTTTTGTAGCTTTTATAGGTTTTGGAAATTTTCCAGTCATTTTTTCTTTAAATACTACTTTCTGTTTTTCTCCTTCTGTAATTCATGTTAGATATATTTTTTGTCTTTTAAGTTTTTTAACCACTGATTGTTTTGGGGATTATTATATTGAATGAATCAGTGCCTTAAAATAAATCTTCTCTCTCTATATACAGCTTACTGGTTCTGTTTTTCTGGAGAACCCTGACAAATACAATTGCTCAAACCACAAAACATTCACTTGTTTAATGTGTATATCCCACCCCACACCACCACTAGAATGTAAGCTTTATCAGGGCAAGGATTTTGTCTATTTTGTTCACTGCTATTCTTCCAGTACTTACATTAATTACTTTCCATCTCTTGATCTCTCAGTACTGCATTCTGGATAATTTTCTCTGACCTGCTTTCCATTTAACTAATACTCCCTTCACCCTTTAAACTACTACCTTTAAACTAATTTTAGAAGCTCTAACTCTTTTTCAAAACCATTCCTTATTTAATTTGTGTTGTCTTTTTCTTATATTACCAACCCCTGTTGTGTTTTTAAGCATTTTAAACATTTATTTTTCTACTTCATATTTTATTATCAGAAATTAATGGTAGTCTATTTCTGCTTTTTGTTTTGTCTACTGACTATTGTTCCTGTGGATTGTTTCCCTGGGTTTTTTAAAATTTGCTTTAAATGTCAGCTAACCTTTAGTAGATTCCTGTTTTAGATTTAGGAATCTTTTGGGAATATCTTTCCTACACTAATTTTCATTTGATTTTACCAGTACAACACTGGTGTTAATTCATCAATTTGAAAAATTTGGACCTTTATAAATAGTATAAAGTTTCATCTCAATCTTGCATAGGGCCAGAGTTTGACTTTCCCTGGAGTCAGAGTCGTAACACAGAAGTTTCATTTTCTTCTCTTTGTGCCAGTAGATGGATTTGGACCATTTTCTTTGAGGATATATAGTCCCTTGAAGTTTCCAGTTTATCACAGATTGTCTCAGATCTGTCTCTCTAATTTTTAAGGGCCAAATTTGATCTCCTCATCCTTCTGGGCCTTATACTCAAATCCCCTGTGTTACTATGGCCACACCATTAACTCCTCCCATACCACCACCAAAACAGCCAAATTTTGAGCCCTTATTTTTGTCCCTATGTTTTTAAGTTTCTTATTAGTTTCTGGCATTTATATATATTCCTTGCTTTCCTGTGGGAGGTACCACAGGAACTGAAGCTTTACCCAGGATCTAAGGTGTTTAGAGTGAAAATATTTTCAAGTTATGTTATTCTACCATCTTGCTGAATCTAGATTCATTTCTTCCATTTCTATCTTTTTTCCCCAAATTTGCATTACAGTATTTTAGTTGTAAAGTAGTCTATCACTGGATTTTGTTGTTATTTTAATCCAGTTTTAGAACCTCTATCTTTTTACTACTGAGTGTGATATGTTGATATTTACATTGATTACTTACAAATAGGATTTATTTCTACTGTTTTATTTTCTTTCTATTTACCTTACATTTTCTTTGCTGCTTTTCTTTTTTATTTTTTCTTCTTTTCCTGACTTGGATATAGGATAGGTCAACTTTTTTGTCTTCCTGAGCATTAGCGTCTCTCAGTCTTTAGGATAATATCAGTTTGAATCCCATTCAAGTTCCTAGTTTGAGAATTCCTACAGCACCAGGTAAGGATGCATAAACTCAGCATAGGCTCAGGGCTTTGATTTCTCATGAATTTTTTAATTTTAATGTTACAATACCAAAAGGACTCTTTTGTCACTCAAAGGGCTATTTTTCAAAAGTTTCCTTTTTCTCCTTTTCCTGGAAGTACATCTCCCAGGTGTCCTGACTTTATATGAGAGTCTTAGTCCCAACTTCCCATAACTTAAAGGTCCAAGTCCTAACTTCTGTTCTCTGTATGGAAATTAAGGTCTGATTCTCTAGGATGGGGCCTAATTTGGGGTCTGCTAATCATCTAAGGGGCAACATAACCTCAGTTTACTGGCTTAGTGCTCTGGTTTTCACTTCCTTCTTTATTTCTGGCAAATGGAACTTCTGTTTTATCTTATGAAGTGAGCCATGCATTATATTTAAATCTGCCATTTGTTCAGTTTATAATTTAAAAAGTTATAGGTTTCCTTTTCCAGCATGTTGTCAGAATAAGAGAACCATTGCATAAACATTAAAAGCTTTGTTAAAGAATACTATTTTGTTTACAAAAAATATATAAAGTGCTTACAATAACATGTACAGATGCTTTACATCACGTGGAAAATATATTAATACTTCTACAAAAAAATGGCCAACATATATGAGGATTTATGCACAAAAATTAATATGGCTTAAATTTTTTTAATATATATAGTTAAATAGTACTACAAAATGCAAATTAAACAGACTTTTGTTTTTCAACTCACATTGACAAAAGTTAGTACAATCAATAATTATCCATATTAGTGGATATTTTCTGAGATAGGTACTCATATATTACCAGCATATGTTCCAAATTAAAAATGTATCTCTTTGATCCAGTAATTCAATTTATAATGTTCTCTCCTAAAGATTTACTCAGATATTAATTACTCTTATATTCATTGTATAACCAACATTTTGAAATAAAATGAATATTCAAAAATAGGGAATACATACCTCTACCTTCTTTGCTCTTTCAATGAGGGATCCTGAGGGACATGTTCTATCCTCACTCCAAAGAATCTGACTTCATTAAAAGGAAGAGTTTTATTTATATAGTGATTAACTTGATAAATATATTCAACATTATGCATATAGGCTGATAATATTATTTGCATTATTGATCCTTTTACTATAATCTTAATATGAGAATATTAAATAGCTGGAGTTTGAACTGGTCTTTAAGAGAAAACCGGAAAAAGAAAATAAAAAGGCAAATTTACATTTAGTCAGTGAAGGTGATTTCTTTACAATTTTTTTTCTCCTTTCAATCTTTTAGCAGCATTCCAGGAATTTAAAAAGGCAGGGTGAGAGCTCTACTGTTTTGCAGTCAAGACTTGATCTCATTTTGAGTAACATTATTTGAGTATAAAGGTAATGATTTTCTTTTAAACATAGGCTTTTCAAAGATTTTCTGTACACGTTAGTGTGATTTTATTACATCTAAAAGCTATGTTTCCCCTCTGCCCCAAGAGAAACAAATTTTCCATTTTATGAAGTCAGCAGGGAGCCAGACTCAATTTATAAAAATTAACTTCACAGGGAACTTTTCCTAAGACTAACTATTGCCACATGAGGAAGTTACACTCTGGTAATCAAAGGCTCACTTGCAGAAACAAATTAACCCTCCAGCATTAAGAAACTGGTTTAAAAAAAAAAAACTGAGAAAATGATGAATTATAGTTTCTTTGAAAAAAAAGCAAAGACCCTCATCAGATTGAAACACAATTTTGACATTTTAGGAAGGTGGTGCTCAAAATGTGTGTGCCAGATTACCCATTGGGGGTCCAAAAAGAATATATTTTAACTTTAATTTGCATTTATTTTTCATCACATCCCTTATATCTATGTTTTTGTATATATATTAGTACAATACTACATACATACATTGAGGATGCATACTCAAAAACATTTTACATGTAGTAACATGTAAACATGAAGTGAGGCTTGATCTAAATGTTTGAATACCACTCCAAGACTTCTAGGGAACAAATAATTGAGAAGAAGCAATTTTATACAGATGGCAGTGCATTCAAATAGCGATCACAAAATCTTGCCATTCTATATATTGAAAAAAGTGACATTACTTAAGAAAATAATTCTGCATTCATTGACTAATTTTGTTTCATGTCTTCTATTTTCTAATTTACTATTGTGATGTTTTGTTCAATAGAAGAACTACGGAAGTGTGTTCGGTAGTAATCTTGTCATGTAAACAGAAATCCTAACGATTAAACTATCACAGTGGCAAACCATTTCACCATATTTGGTGGGCTAGAACCTTTCTGAAAGCTTTAAAGAAGAATTTTTGTATTTTGCCTTGAAAAAATAACATAAGACGAACACTAGGTAAAAGGTCTTCCTTTTTAATCCTGTAAAATAATTTTCCTGTGTTATGAATCCATTTTATAACAAATTACAGAGACTATTAATTCCCTGTTTCATTGGTTCAGAGCACATATTCTTTTTAAACATTTAATGTACTGAAGGTGAAGTGCCTGTTACAATTTATGGCATCTAAAGATAGTTGCAGGCAGGTGGCCATTATGATGTAGTTGCCATTTCTTTGGCTTGTGCAAACATGAAGAGTGGCCACATCAAAACGTGCAGAATGGATTTGAGTATCTTGGGAGAGAATTCTAGAAACAAGAGTGTAGTGCTTTCTCAAGAAATGTTGCTTCTCCAATGCTCTTGATGTCTCAGTCCATGTTGGAAAAATACGTGGGCTTGATAACCCTAAATTAGGAATTAATTCAAGAAAATCATACTTTGGAGATGAAGAAGCTTCAGGAATACTTCAATCCATTTATTTTACTTTTACTTTCTTTTGCATGCATGTCCAAGAGTGATATGTAATAAAAGTCTATATTTAAATAAGCATGAGTTCTTTCAGTAAGTATAAAGTAAAAATTCTAAGTGATAAGAAAGCATTGCATCTTTTAATTGGTGGCACAGTTTATTTTCTTATTGGTACATTAAAATGATGATTGTACAGTCTACAGTATCTTAGATTCAATGAAATATGATACACCCACTGTAGCACATATGCACTAGATAATGAAGGAGAAACAGTTCTGGTATTTGGCTTCATTTCTTGGCTTTCTTCTGCTCTTTTCAGTTTCAGTTAATATAAGTTAATGTAAACTTCCTCATGCTGCTCCCTATGTATCATTTTTCGCGTATTGGGAAGTAAGATAAGCAGAATAGAGCAAGCTATAAGACTCCCCAAGGGGCTTCCCTGGTGGCACAGTGGTTAAGATTCCTCCTGCCAATGCAGGGGACACGGGTTCGAGCCCTGATCCGGGAAGATCCCACATGCCGTGAAGCAACTAAGCCCGTGTGCCACAACTACTGAGCCTGTGCTCTAGAACCTGCAAACCACAACTACTGGGCCCATGTGCCACAACTACTAAAGTCCGCATGCCTAGAGCCCATGCTCCA
Organism: Phocoena phocoena; assembly: GCF_963924675.1. NCBI lineage: Eukaryota > Metazoa > Chordata > Mammalia > Artiodactyla > Phocoenidae > Phocoena > Phocoena phocoena. The sequence continues at coordinate 53,134,628 of NC_089234.1, forward strand.
CAACAAGAGAAGCCACCACAGTGAGAAGCCCATGCACCTCAACAAAAAGTAGCCCCTGCTCGCTACAACTAGAGAAAGCCCACGCACAGCAACGAAGACCCAAAGCAGCCAAAAATAAAATAAAAGATATAAATTAAAAAAAAAAGACTCCCCAGGAAGAGGCATAGATAAATAATAAATCAATATAATATACACTTACATAATGCAAGCAACGTCAAAAAGATGAAACTGGGGCTTCCCTGGTGGCGCGGTGGTTGAGAGTCCGCCTGCCGGTGCAGGGGACGCGGGTTCGTGCCCCAGTCCGGGAGGATCCCACATGCCACGGAGCGGCTGGGCCCGTGAGCCGTGGCCGCTGAGCCTGCGCGTCCAGAGCCTGTGCTCCGCAGCGGGAGAGGCTGCAGCGGTGAGAGGCCCGCGTACCACCAAAAAAAAAAAAAAGATGAAACTGCCAATTAACCATGTCATAAGTGGTAATCTAAGCTGCAATAAAAGACATACTTTACAAAAGATTTGGAAATTAGTATGATAGAAGTGAATGTCTCCAGGTAGTTATTGTTGCAGATCTTAAAGGCATATGAATTGAATATCTTGTGGCTGATGTGAATAAGAAACTGCAAATTTTGGCATGCAAGCTTCCATCATGATTTGGAAAAATAAATTCTGATGATTTTCCATCTCCCAACCTTAATGTGCTCAAGGCACAACATTTTACACAGTTTATAGGTATTGGGGATACTCCTGCAGTCATCAGCCAACTGTCCACATTGGACACCATTGACATATCCATCGTCCCTGCACTCATGGGTCTCTTGGGTCCAGTAATTCTGATGATCTTTTGATACATTTGGGGTTCCTACCCTAGGGCTGGGCTGTGAATACTTGGGCTCTGAGCCTAGTAAGCTTGATCTTCACTGCCAGCTCTAAGACAATTTTCACCTCCCTAGTGCACAGCCAAGACGCCGGGCACAGTTCTCTGCTACTCATATTCTTCCTAGGCTGGGGGAGAAAAGTATCTCTTACTCTTCTCAAGTCACTCTCTTTTACCCCATCTGTTCTAGAACACCTGCAGTCTCCCTCCAAATAGTTTTGTCTTTTATAAAAGGCTAGAAAATTCTTAGACTTACAGAGACGCTGAACTATAAAAGGACTCTGCTAGCTGCTTAAAAGGAAGGGGGTTCTAGGAAGATCTAGGGATGACACACAACAATTACAAATTATTTTGCCACATCCACACCAGAATTTCTTACCTTCAGCTAGGGCATCTCTGGTAATTTTCAGTTAATTGCAACAATAGCCAAGAAAATTGCAGGTCAGTATGAAATGTACTTTCTCACAGACTATATACCTGTCCAAGCCACAGAATACACCACAGAACCATTATGTTTATTATCATAGAAAGTGCTCAATCATTAAAATATTTTTAGTGAAAATTTCAAATGAGGAGGTACTTTATTATGCATTATCTAAATGTGCATTCTGTCTTTTTAAGCCCTAGATGTTATTTTGTACTTTGCATCATTTTACCACTATAATTGTCAGTGAAACAACCAAGGGGAAATGGTACAGTATGAGGAGGTTGTAGAGTGCCAGTTTATGAGTTTGTTTATTCTGCAGAAATTTTACTGCTGCTCAAACTGACTGCTTCTTTAGTGCCTTAAATCACACAGCATAATCTGTGGACTCGAGATCAGAACAATAAACTTCACTGAATTTACAGGCTCAGGAGAACAGCATTCAATAGGGCCTTTTATTATGACCCTATCCTGACAACGTTTTCCTAACTTTCAAAGCTTCAGGAATTCATAGGAGAGATGCCAAAGCAGTATGCTGTTTTGAGTGTGGACCTTACCCCCACTGTCAATAACACCAAATCTTGAAGAAAACAACTCAGATAGGAAAAGACAAGACAGAGGGACCTCTTATATGGGTGCAGAAAATTGCTCCAATACATGTTAACATACACATTTTTTTTTTTTTTTTTTTGGTGGTATGTGGGCCTCTAGCTGTTGTGGCCTCTCCCGTTGCGGAGCACAGGCTCCGGATGCACAGGCTCAGCGGCCATGGCTCACGGGCCCAGCCACTCCGTGGCATGTGGGATCTTCCCGGACCGGGGCACGAACCCATGTCCCCTGCATCGGCAGGCAGACTCTCAACCACTGCGCCACCAGGGAAGCCCAACATACACATTTTTTAAATGGAAATATAGAGCCATTTAATCAAAATTTCTAGCTTTCTCACTTACAGACAGTTGCCCATCAGAATTATTACTCATCACTGAGGTGTTGATGGATCACATACCCAGCTGATTTATAAAAGAATATAGAATCTAGCATGGTGAAGGCAGGAAGGTGAAATTTAGAATGTTTTCTCAGATTTTATGTGTCTACAAAGGACATATGTCTTTTAAAATCTGACTTCCCATACCTAATTATTGATCATATATACACATAAATGTATTATTGTATTACCATTATATAAATTATGCAACGTACAATAGCAATGAATAGGAAAAATAGATAAAAATAAATACAAAGATATTTCTAATAATTTCTCTGGTCACTGGCTATTTTCTCTCTGTTGGATACTTGGATATTATCCAATTGGATAATTGGATAATTTCTATTGCTCTGCTTTCAAGTTCACTGATTCTTTCTCCTCTGTCCATTCCATTCTGCTGTTGATTTCATCTATTGTGGTTTGTTTGGTTTTGGTTTGTTTGTTTGTTTGTTTTTCAGTTCTAAAATGTCCATTTGGCTGCTACATAGCACAGGGAGATCAGCTCGATGCTTTGTGATGACCTAGAGGGGTGGGATAGAGAGGGTGGGAGGGAGGCTCAAGAGGGAGGGGATATGGGGATATATGTATACATATAGCTGATTCACTTTGTTGTACAGCAGAAACTAACACAACATTGTACAGCAATTATACTCCAGTAAAGATGAAAAAAATTAAAAAATAAAATGTCCATTTGGGTCTTCCTTCTAATTTTCTTTTGCTGATATCTTCCATTTGTTTCCTGAGAGCTACTGGATTTTTATTTGTTTCAAGTGTGTTTATAATTACTTGGTAAAGTAATAACAAGCCAAAATAACAATTGTTATGAAGATAATAAACAGGGCTGTGCGATACAATCTAAAGAGTAGGTATCTATGATTTTTTTACCTTAACTGGGAAACCTAAGTTCAAATTTGTTTTGTAATTAGTGATGAAATGTCACAAACAACAAAAAAAATAATTTGTTAATCATTAAATGTCAATGTAAAACATTCTTTGTCCGTTTTAATGCTTTTTGGTTTAAATTCTACTGTGATAATATAATCGCAATCTCTGCTTTTAAACAGATGAAGCAATATCTGTAAGAAATAGAAACAGAAATTGGCAAAATCACAATCAGTGTAGGAAACTTGAGAATACTGCCCTCACCTTTTGACAAAACAGAAAAAATAAGGATATGGATTTAATTAAATAATACAAAACTTTAATAAAATTGTATATTTTATGTATATATAAAATTTTCTTCTGAAAGTTTCACAGAACATTTTACATTTTATCACTGACTATGCTACAAAGGAAAATTTTAACAAATTCCAAACATTAGTCATTCTTTTGCAATTAATATACATATTAAAAATCACAGGAAAAACACCACCACCTCTCAAATAAACAAAACAGCATAGAAATATGAAAACATCCTCTAAAATCATTCTTGTTCAAAGTGTAAATCAAGCTGCAATATAGAATTTAGACAAAGCTGTACACAGAGGACAATCAGTAATTCAAAATATTTTTATTATTGAGCATAAAAGGCTACCAAAAATGAATTGTTTTAGCAAGAAGTTAATTTAAAAAATCTTAAAGAAAAGTAGAAAGATAGTCGATGAAACAAATAGAAATCAACTAATTAGAATACAAAAATAGGATTTATTTTGCATTTTCTTGCAACTTTCTGTATCTCATTTTTAACCTTTTCAATACTTCCCAATGCTTTTTCTTCATTGAAGAGACCTTTTTCCTTCTGATTCTCAGAATCCGTTTCTTTCTGCATTCTCTTAAAGATACCAGAGGTTCTGTTTTAGTTGCTTTGGAACTAAAGATGTGTCTAGAAAACATGGATTATTATTGATTATTTTGTGATTATTACTAAAACTAACTTTGTCATATATAAAAGAAAGTTGTTAAAAAATATTGTCCATTCTGGGAGTCAAATATGTTAGGTATGCAGCTATTCAATGAGCTATTACAATGCAAACACTTGAATAACCACCACCAAACTTCAAAATATAGACTGTTGCTAGTATCCCAATTGTCTTCTAGTGCTCCCCCACAAGCACTACTCTATCTTCTTTCTAAATGTAACCAAGTCCTGATTTCTATCCCTATAGTTTATTTTTTTTCCCCTTTTGGAACTGATATAAATGAAACAGTTGAGTAAATATTTTTGTGTCTGGCTTCTTTCCCATAACGTTATCCATGTGAGATTCGTACATGCTACTCTATATAATAATAGTTCGTTCATTTATATCACTGCATGGGATTCCACTGTATAAATATAACACATTATATACTGTTGATGGATATTTGCGTAATTTTTAGTTTGGAACTATGAGAATAATGCTTCTGTGAACATTCTCGTGTGTATCTTATCGCATATATATACACATTTCTCTTAGAAATTTAATTGTTTGAATTATAGAGTATGTATCTTAAACTAAAGCAGTAAATTATGAATAATTTTCAAAAGTGGTTGCAAAAACTTATACTCCTATCAGAAGTATATGACAGTTCCCATAGCTCCCTATCCTTACCAACACTTGGTATTATTCTTCCAAGTCTTAGCCAAGTTGGTAAGGGTATAGTACTGTCTCATTGTGGTTTTAATTTGTATTTCACTGATAAACAGGTGAGAGTGAGTGCCTTTTTCATACGATTAATGGCCATTTGAATGCCCTATTTTGTGAAATGGCGCATCAAATTCTTTGCTCATTTTTCCATTGAGTGGTCTTCCGTTATCAAAAGGAAGGAGATCAGTTAGCTTATGCCAAATTTGTGGTGAACATGGGCCTCTTGAGTGTTAGATCACTGGATATATGAGGCTAAAACTCAGAAACAAGATCTGGGCTGCAGTAATACCAACATATGAAATTCAGTCTACAATACTTGCTGTTTTTTACAAACTCAGCATGGTGCTTTGCCAATCCAGTTACATATCATGTGGCAGTAGTAGTGGCAGCTTTGTGGCCCAGCTCTCTGTGGATTATGCTGGAGACTCAGTGAAATATAATGACAGTAATCTCTATAAACCTGGGACAGTTATCAGCATAATTTGGAGACTGTTAATAAGCCAAATTTCCATCAAAATTTATTACTCCAACAGGGCCACCCTTGACCTGAAGGCAGACAACCAAGTAATGGCTTGTAAAATGACATTTTTAAACTAGAAAACACATTAAATGTGATTTACAGTGAAATTGCTGGAATCAGAAACTGGATTTTGTGATTCCATGTGACTTAAACCTTTAAAAAGACGTTAATGGTCTACAAATACATTCTTTTATTTAGCTTTTAGTCACAAGATGCATCCCAAATCATTAACAGATAGGATTTTACTACATATCAGAAAGGTCTTACTAGATGTCACAAACTGAAATTCTTTCCCTGAGCCTTAATAAAGTAATTCAAATTTTTCCATAATCCCAATTAAAGAAAATAAGGATATTCCATTTTAAACTCACATTACTTTAAGCAATCTGTTTCTTAGAATTGGAAAATTTTTAATGCAATAGGACAAAATATTGATATTATGGGATATATTCTTTCTATCTCTCTCTCATACACAGACACACACACACACTGAGACAAAACTAATGTGGAATACAAAAATTTTCAATATTAACCTAATTATAATATCTCTGCCTAACTGTCAAATATGTAGTTGGAAAAATCTAAAGAGGGATTTAGTATATTCTAAATTAAGGGATATATTTTCATAAGTATACTGACAATCTTATATAAATACTTCCCTTATAAATTTTCAAAACTTATATTTTTTTTAAAAAGTTTTTATAGCAGTGTGTACATGTCAATCCCAAATTCCCTAATTGTCCCGCCTCCCCACCTTACCCCTCTGGTAACTAAGTTAACTGTAAGTCTGAAATGTAAGTTCAGACTTCATTCTGAGTCTGTTTCTGTTTTGTAAATAAGTTCATTTGTATCAGTTTTTTAACTTCCACATATAAGTGATATCATACGATACTTTTCTTTCTCTGTCAGACTTACTTTACTCAGTATGACAATGTCTAGGTCCATCCATGTTGCTGCATATGGCATTATTTCATTCTTTTTGAAGGCTGAGTAGTATTCCATTGTATATATGTACTACATCTTCTTTATCCATTCCTCTGTCGATAGACATTTTAGGTTGCTTCCATGTCTTGGCTATTGTAAACAGTGCTGCAGTGATCGATACTTTTAATTGATTTAGAGAAGTAATATGGTGTAAGGGGAAGCATTGTGATAATTGGAAAATAGCCTTTTGTTGGAGTCAAAAGGCCTGGATTTAAATCCAGCTCATGATTTTCAAACTGAATTGCCTTAAATAGCACTTGCAAACTTAGACTCTGTATTTCTAAATCATAAAATAAAGATAAAATTTTCTGCTTTTTTCCTTTTGGATGCTATGAAAATAAAATAAATAATTGTTTCTGAAAAAATTTTGTCAAGTGAGATATTATACCAATCCAGTTATTTTTGTCTCCCTTATCAATATAGGCCACTATTGCTAGCATTTTTCAAAACCTCTTCATACCTGAAAGAACTTTCATGGCTGTGCTCAAATGTAACCACGTCTGGTTAGCCTTCCCTAGCACCTAAAGAGACAGTTAAGATACCACCTTCCCCATATGTCCATAGCATATTAAATTATCACTGTTATAACTCTTGGTTCATAGCAATAGTAGTAGTGTTAGCAGTCATAGTAGTCATTTAACAATAGCAATATTAGTAGTAGGAGTAACAGTAATAATTTCTGTTTATTAAGTGCATCTAAGGAAATGCACGAAGCATCAATTTAAGCTTTGCAACAATTTGATAAGGATAGTGTGTTTCTATATAAGAAAACAAATTTTAGAAAGATCAGCAAACATATCCAAGATCCACAGTTCCTAACCTCATGTATCAGTTAGCTACTGCTGTATAACAACTCACCACAACATTTAGAAGCTTAAACAACAACTATTCTTTCAGTTTGTGATTCTGTTGCTTGGAAACTCTTACTAGACTGAGCTAGGAAATTCTTCTGGCTTTAGGTGGTTTCCCAAATCTGTGGTAAACTTCAGCTTGTCTCTGCAGGACTGCATCTGCTTCTGACAGTTGACTGACTCTCAGTTGGGCCACTGTAGCTTCTCTCCATGTGTGTCTGATTCTCCAGGTGTCCAGGCATGGTCACATGGCATGGACAGGGGATGAGAATGAGCAAGAAAGGGAGGATCCAAGCAGAAGGATGTAAGATCCTTGAGATGTAGTCGTAGAACCACACCCTATCACTTCTACCACATTCTATTAGCTGGAGAAAGTCACAAGGCTAGCCCAGAGTCAGAATGGGAAGGAATTAGATAGTTATAAAACAAAAGCATAAACACAGAGATAACATTAATTAATACCATCAACAATCTACCACAACCTGCATCATGCTACTTCCCTAGTTCTAGATTTATGTTTCTTATTTGCATATAAGATTGAAATCACTTCAGGAGCAAAAACCAAGCTATAGGATCCCAGCACTTATTCCTTGCCTGGGGATTTATTTTAAGTTTTAATTTTTGTGTGCAGAGACAACACTTGATCCAACTTACAAAGCTAATTGAAGGAAATATTTACAGATCTATTCATTTGACTTTTACTGAGTTACTATGACGTACGAAGCAAATCTTTCTAAAGATGACTCTTCTAAATATATGCAGAATTATCATGGTATTTATTAAAAGGCTCAGAAACACGTTTCTAAGCTTAGAGTTTGTATTTCTGTTTAAAAGCAGGAAAAAATAATCTTGGGTATTGTTAAAACCCTCACAGCACAGCTACTTAAATTCTAAGACATTCAAAGAAGCTTTGTCTCACTACATTAGGCATCAGTCTTGAAAATCCACAAGAAAATATTAGTGAAAAGATTTGCTTTTTATGATATTTTGTTTGCCATCTCCTATCCCAAATCATCTAATCTTTATAGAAAAACTGCAGGTTAACATAGTCAGATCATAATATCAGTCTATAATATACTTTATAAGAAATCCTTTATAATCCCCAGAGGTGATTTTGGAATTCAAAAATTTAGTACTCAGTGAGAAAATTCTTGTTGTGATAAACACTCAAATAATATTTTCATAATTAAAATGAACATTGAAAAGTGTATAAATTTCTAACACATTTAGTGAGAACCTACTATGTATAGAACTCTGTGGATATATGCCCTAGGGGGTGCTGGGCATTTTTCCCAATTGAAAGATTTGTATTCTATTGAGAATAATAGAATGCACATAACTATAAAACTTTATTAAATTATCAGGAACCTCCATATATGTGCAGAATATTTTTTATAAGGAATAATTCACTTCACAAATATTCTCTCCCTAATATTTGTACCTCAGCTTTTTTTGTTTGTATGGCAACAGGCATGGACAGGAGCATTGTAAAGACAAATTAAATTCATGATAAGAAATTGTACCCCCAAAGTACCACTCAAAGTACTCAAAGAGCATGCAGCAAACATTCACTCAACCATAATTGAAACATTTTTGCAAAATATTCTATGACTTAAAAGGACTAAAATAATGGGCTAAAAAATCTTGAGCATAATCTTTGCCTTCTATTATTATATTCACTCAATTCACACTATTACAAGGAAGCCCTCACTTAGTCTCTCTCTAGCCTACATTACTTTGCTTCTAACACCACAGTCTTACCTTTCCTCTGAAGTCTTGCCCTACCCCATTAAATGGAAAATAAGATTATTATTAACTTCAGAGCTTGTAATAGACTTTGGCCTCTTTCACTTCATTATCATTCATTAGCAGCACCTCCTCCTCCCCCATATTCTTACTGTTCCATGTTTCTTGTTGCCTTTGGTGTGCTGTCTCCACTGTTTCCTTGGTTTCTAAGAGCAGAGGTGGCATTTGGTGACCTACCCTGGTGTTAACATTCAGTTACTGCCTCCATTAAAGGTGGACTAATTAGAGTAGGCCATGTGTCGGCCCAGAAATAATGAAAGGGAATGCAGGAATCAAAGCAGGGCATTGATTATCCAGGACTCTGACATACGAAATCAGCCTCACATTTTGGAAGTCTGGGTTACGATTATTGACCTAGTTATGCATTAGTAGTATTTTCATATCCAAAGTCAGTGACTAGATCCATTTTTATCAGTGCTGTGCCAGTGTGTGTATGCACATGTATGTGCATGTATGTGTTAGAATTTATTTGATTTCTCCTTTGAAAAGAATTCTATGTGAGCAAGCATGAGAAGATTTCATTGGTGAAAATCATTAACAATACTAAGAACAAGGGAATATCAGATTGCTTGCCATCAGACTCCTTATTTTGATTCGATTCATCTAATTTTTTAAAACACTAAAGACCCTTTAATTTACATTAAAGGTCTTTCTAGGAATAGAAATGCTTGACAAGGGTCCTCGCTACCATCTCCTCTACATAATTACCAGCTACCACATTTCTAGCCTGACCTTTATTTTTTGCATCCGTTCATAGAACCTGCCTAATCAATGTCTGGGAACATCTGTCAGACACTGAGGAGAGCTCCACCCTTTTAGATGTCAACTCACTGAAGAGATTAAAGATCATTCACCATGCCCCTCAGATTTCTTCTGGGTGCTGACTCTGTCCATCCTGTTGGCCATCAAAATGCTATGAGCCACATAATGAAATGACATACAAAAGAGATGGTCAGTTAAGATGTGAAAAATGAAGATGTGGAAATTAAGAAAGTCTAAAGATTATACTTTTTTTTAAAGGAGAAGGAGTGTAAAGCTGTATTAGAGCAGTGCTTCTAAAAGTTCAATTTTCATAAGAATCACCTAAGGAGCTTGTTAAAATGCATTTTCTGATTTAGTAGGTCTGGAGTGGGACCGGGGATTTTGCATTTTTAGCAAGATCCTAGGTGATCTACAAACTATCTTTTGAGCAGCAAGATGCTAAAAGCTTTGGTGACTTGGTCGAGCAAATCAACATATTAAGATCTATTTCTTCCCCTATATTCTCCATGGTTTTATTGTAAAGAGGCATTATACTTCCAAATGAAGAATAAAAATATTGCAATCACTCCCCAACCCTGAGGGTGAGGTTCCTAAAATTTTAACATTATACTTCCAAATGAAGAATAAAAATATTGCAATCACTCCCCAACCCTGAGGGTGAGGTTCCTAAAATTTTAAGTTTTCATAAATGACAGGGGAATTTAAGAACTTAAGGTAGGGGCTTCCCTGGTGGCTCAGTGGTTGAGAGTTGGCCTGCCGATGCAGGGGACACGGGTTTGTGCCCCAGTCTGGGAAGATCCCATATGCTGCAGAGCGGCTGGGCCCGTGAGCCATAACCGCTGAGCCTGCGCCTCCAGAGCCTGTGCTCCGCAACGGGAGAGGCCACAACAGTGAGAGGCCCGCGTACCAAAAAAAAAAGAAAAAGAAGAACTTAAGGTAGGGTGTAGAGAAGAAGATGGATATTCACCATATGAAAATATTTATCATTATAATTTTATTACATACATAAAAAGAAAAAGAGAATAGCAGAATAAAAAGAAAGAAAATAAATTGCACCCACATATCTTAATGAGTAATAATGACCTCTGTTAAATAAGTTCTACTTAGCTTTATCTCAAGATGACTTCTGTGACTGATAGTATTTTTAAATTGATGTGATAGTGATGGTGTTTCTAAGGAAGGAAAACAGGGAGGTGAATTTTTTTTAGGAAAAGAAGTCTTGGGAACTCTCTTTCCCTCTAATTCATGGATCTGCAAGCTCTTTGGAAGCCCAGTCCTTCTTTATCCCTCTAAATGGAAGGTGAAGTAATTCTTTGAAGTCCACTTTGCACCTCTTGGTCAATTGTGTCAACTAACTCCAGGTTCGGTTAGGACTTGCTAACACTGCTTATGTACTTTCATAAAATATAGTCCTTGAGTACCAGGTCATAATGAACTCATTTTCAAAGAAAAGTTTGCTTCCTTAGGGTTTGTTCTTTATCAGGCAGCCTGATAGGCAAAACGAAGTTTTTGAGATGATGCAGCTATAGGCAGATGCCTGTGTCCATGCTGTCTACAGTGTGAGTATTGCCCTTCTACTGTTCAGGTCTGGACATTTCAAGTTCCCACTAGTGAGAAGAATTACCTTCTGTTTTCAGTTGATCACTATTTCTTCAAATAGTATTTATGCCCCATTCTTTCCTTCTTCTCCTCTCCTTTCTGAACCAAACCTACATATATGTTAGAATATCTGACACTGACCCAAAAGTACCCAAGTCTTTGCCGTTTTTGTTCAGTCTTTTTGGTTCTCTGTCTTTCAGATTGAATAGTTTTTAATGATCTATCTTCATCTTCACAAATTTATTCTTCTATAACCTTCATTCTGCTAAGCCCAACTAGTGAATTTCTAATTCAGATACTGCATTTTTCAGATATAGAAATTACATTTGGTTCTTCTTACACAGTTTGTATTTCTTTGATTCAATGTGAATATGTTTCCCTTTACATCACTGAGAATAGTTTAACAGCTACTTTAAAATCCTTTTCTGCTGATTCCATCTGGGTCATCTCACAGTTGGATTCTTTTGAATGTTTTTTTTCCTCTCCCTCTCTAGACTGGTTTACGTTTTCCTGCTTCTTTGTGATTGTGGGTCATATCCTAGACATTGGCAATGTTATGTTTTGGAGACTCAGGATTCTGGCAAATTTCTCCAAAAAATGTTATTTTTGTTTGTTCATTCATGCTAGCAGGCAATTAATTTCTGTCGACCCAAACTGCAAACATCTCTTCAACATCAGCTCAAATCTAATTTCAGTTCTTTATTCTTAATTCTTTATTCTGCTTGCAACCTGCCCCAGCAACTGAGGTCATGAGTCAGCCATAGATTGGGCAGAGAAAATACAGAGTTTGGGTCTGTCTTCCTCTCTCTGTCTCTTTCTCCCTCTCCCAGTCCTCACTTCGTAGCTGCTATATTACTCTAATTCTTGTCCTCCAGAAAGTCTACTGGGGTTTGAGCTACCCCATGCTGTACCAAACATGGATATCTTTCAGGCCAAAAGCTACAAAAAATGGGGAAATCACCCTGTGATATTCGCTCCTTCCAAACGTTGACTCCCCTTTAGAAACTTTCTGCTTTTGTTTGTCTTCAAATGCCTTCAAGTAGTTTTTCTTTTTAATTTCTTCTTTTTTTTTTGGTATTTTGTCCAGATCAGTAAGAGGGTTGGTCTTTAGGAGCTTACTCAGCCATATCAGTAGTAGATCTTCAATTTATTATATACTTAGATCTATTTGTTATACAAATCTATCATTAATAATACAGGAGTTTAGACCAGAAGTTGGTGCTTCCAAAATAATACACAAAATGTTTAACATTGGCTTAGTGGTTGGACACAGATATTGCAAGTTGGAAATCTGATAACTCTTGGTATACTTCAGCATAAATAGGAAGACAAGCAGCCTAAGCATACTGAGCCTGTTGATCTACACGCTGTAGAAAGTGGTTGCTAAAGGTAAGAATGTCAGTGTGTGTTGAGGTTCATAGCCACAAGAAAGGGATAAACTTAGACAAAATTTGTCCCAAACTGAATCAGTTATAAGAAGCAACGTAGAAACGGGGTGACCATATAATTTATCATCCAAACCAGATTATAGTTGTGAGTGAAAGGAAACATTATTAATAATTAATTGGGACAAAAGGAATAAACAGGCAATATCTACTACACACTGGTCACTAACTCTGAAGAGACAATCTTAGAAGGAAATAAAATTGTAGTATCAATCCCTTTCGTAACATTTCTCATTGATAGTCTTCTGTCAGAATGGGAGGCAGTCCAGTAATAAAAATCAGATTAAGAGGATAACCTTCTGACCCAACCTACTGCATCTATCTTCTTGAAATTGAGAAGAGAGGGATAGGCAATCCATAGAGGACAATAATTCTATTTCAAGTGAGTCTTCAGGCTTAAGAATCATGTCCAGATGAAATCTTAAGCTCTGATTTTTTACATGTGGAATTGAATAAAAACAAGTAGACCAAATTGGGCTAAATTTTGAGAGATTATGCTATCTAATAGTCATGAATATAGATAATAAAAAACTATGATTTTTCTACCTTATTGAAACACTTGAGTCTCCAAACCTATACAAGGTTATGATTTCATGGAGTGTCTGATTTGGTTTTATTTGTTTTATAGAGTTTCATATTCAGGGTTTTGATCAAGCATAATTATAATTCTGGGCTTAATTCAATTAGTTAGATTGCAGGTTTTCTTTTTTGGTGAAAGATAAGCCTTTAGGGCAGTATAAATCTGTTTGGTCACAGATTTTAGCCCTTTTACTCCTTAAAACCCTATTTTCTCAACTGCTTGCACTTTTGAGGATAATGAGGACAATGCTATAATTAATTAACATTAAAATTTATTAGTTTGTTTTATTGCCTGACCTATGAGATAGTTTTTCTCTTGTAATCATGTAATTTCCAATAGGGAGCTAAATCATTTAATATTTCCTTTGCCAGTACAATTTTTTTTTTTTTTTTTTAAATAAGTGGTCTTTTATTTTTTAGAAGATTTTTTTTTTTTTTTAATTTATTTTTATTTTTTTTGCGGTACGTGGGCCTCTCACTGTTGTGGCTTCTCCCGTTGCGGAGCACAGGCTCCGGACGCGCAGGCTCAGCGGCCATGGCTCACGGGCCCAGCTGCTCCGCGGCATGTGGGATCTTCCCGGACCGGGGCACGATCCCGTGTCCCCTGCATCGGCAGGTGGACTCTCAACCACTGCGCCACCAGGGAAGCCCTGCCAGTACAATTTAATCAGTACTTCCAGAAATCCAGAAAATAAGCATACTATCACTAAACCATATTCATCTCCAATACCTTGGGATATTGAATGAAATTCTTTGGTAAGTTTAGAAGAGTAGAGATTGGTCACATTGTAACAGCTGTCCTTAACAGGATTCCCTACTTTGTAAGTTTCACAACTAAGGCCCAAGGCATGTTAGTGGTTAGTCCTAACAAATTTACATAAGATTTGAAGCAAACCAATGCATTCCATTCTGAATTATCACCTTTCCTTCATTTACCTGAGACAGAGAACATGTGAATCAGAACAGGAAAAAGGGCAACCATTCTGTCAACTACTCCTCATCCTCAGAGATTGCCTGGACTTAAAAATTCCCACAATTTTTGTTCCTATTTTGGATATTGATTTTGCACACCTGCCACTTTAGAAAGACAGAGCATAGGTAAAGGCTCCCTTATTTTTTAAATTAAAAAACAAACTGAGCTACCAGGGAGAAAATAAAAAGCAAAAGACAAGTGCCTGAGTTGCAAAATCAGCCAATGTGATTCTTTCTGAGAAGTTGGTATTAGTTTTTCTTTTAGTCCAAATTCCCTTTAACTCATAATTATATAGGAACAGAGGATACTTCCTATTAATACAATAATACAGTATTAGCAATCTTAAAAAATAAGAAAAGAATTTAATCTCCCCAAGGGGAGATATATTAGAGACCATCATCCAAACGTGATTTCCATTTACCATCATCCAAACATGATTTCCTTCAGTCATCTCCTCAATAGATAACCTTCAGGCCCCTCAGGAAAGAAACTGTCCTAAAAGATCTGCAGTATGATGGGAAAATTTACACATGGGTTGGGTAATGCTTTAGCTCTCAGCTCAGGAGACTGGAATTTCAAATCCCATGTATTCCCCCTAGACATATAAATATGGCTTTTCTATCCATTAGAGAAACAAAAGAGGAAAAAGGTGAACTCTAAATTGAGTCTATTTAATGGGCTGCCGCTTACAAACACTGAGTGGAAAAGTGAACTCCCCCAAGTCAGTATTGAATGAGTGGAAGGCTGCAGCTGGTAAAAGATTACAAGCAATTTTTACGAGATTTATAGTAAGCTAGTGAACTGCAACATGACAGAGGCTGAAAGTGAAATTAAACCAGGTCGTACATCAATGAAGATTTTGTTTTCAGCAGCTATGAACTTTAAGATGATTAACAAGACAAGAAGTATGGATTCCAGGGGCTCTTTGAAATACTCCAGGGCAGACAAAATTTTGAACAAGCAGAAGATGGGAACAGTTAAAACTGGAGCGGGAGGGGGAAGAGAGTTCATTGTCAACATGCGTTAGAGAAACGGATTCAGTTACAAAACCGATGGTTATGACTTGAGTGTTTTGTCTCATCCCCAGGTTTGCACCCACCCTTTTCAGGTCTCCTGCCCAGTCTACAGAATCAAACCTAACCCAAACCCTTCTGCATTATTCCCCCTGGCCCAGCCTAGCTAACAGTGCGTATGCCATGCCCTAGTTTACACACATGAACCACATTGACCCTCAGCCATACTGCAGCAGTCCATATTAGTAACTTCCTGGATGCCAATTTCCTGACTTATTTAAGCCATATGTCTAGATTTGTTTTTTTACCCAGGACACTCCATTCTTCTGAAATAAGACTTCCTAATACTCAACTTGGGCTGTTTTCGGACGGGAGGCTTTGCCCAATGACCAGACTTCCTCCAAGCATATGCCCTGGATCTATTCCCCTTTTGCTGATCTGACTCTTGTGAAGGGGTTCTAGTTCTATATTTTCACTGTTCTCCTTCCTCCTTCCCACTGCAGTTTACCCAGCACTCTGGGTATAAAACATGCTAATTCTGGCCCAGACCTGGATCAAATTGCCTGTTTACACATTACTGCAAGCATTGTAGATAATCTTCAGATACACTATCATTTCATGGCTTCCTATATTTTGTTCAAGCAGCTAAATCTATAACCCATATACAGAAACACTAGCCAATGAATAAAATGGTCAGGCCAAACAAGCTTGGTGATTTGTAGTGAGAAAAAAATATTCTGCTTTTCTAAACCAAAGGAAGCTATCACTACAGTTTTCTAATACAAGCTTCTCTATGCTCTCATGGAGCCCCACCTATCCTTGTGCTCCTTCTTTTCTGAGTTCTAAAGTGTCTCACTTCTACCCTCTCAAGTCCCAACTACCTACAAGAACCATACTCTGAAACAGGAAAAAATACAACTCATCCCAGGCTCCCTGGACCTCTTCCTTGTACAGGGTCAGTGCCACCCAGGACCACTCACCCTGACCTGTTGAGGCTGGGTGCAGCTATTCCTTCAGACCTGGAATGAGGAAAGAAAAAGCTACTTGTATCTTTTTAAAAATACTGTCTGCTTCTAAAGATGGCAAGAGGATGATAGATGGGATTTACCTAGTCAGTAGAGCTCCAGAGACACCCTACCTGCACCTGCACCTGCCTCTTCATCACCAAAGACACCATCTTTCACTATTCAGAGCCTCTGAATCAGTCTTTTCCACAGCCCAGCATTTCTAAATGCATGATCTCGACTTCCTCCATCAGAACCAGCTGAGAGATTGTTAGAACACCTCACAAAGACTGATTCAGACACTCTAGAGCTGCACTTCACACATCTACATTGTCAGCAAGATCTCCGGGAGGAACCATAGCTGAGTACCCTGAAGCAGAGGGTTGTCACCAAGTGGTAATTTCAGTCAGGAGGCCAGGGTACAATTATTCATATTTTGGACCTCCAAGAGCTTAGCAGAAAACAGTATGTCTTCTAAAGAAGCTTGAGAAACTCCCTAAAATATGACAGCTGGGGTCCTACCTGTGTTGTAATTGGGGACTTGTGCTGAGAGTGGCCAGGTAGATCTTTGCATGGATGTCTTTGTAGTGATGGAAGAGCCACACAGAGGCTGAGTAGGGATTCTTGGACAGTCAGAGTGCTCCCCCAGTG
Source organism: Phocoena phocoena (assembly GCF_963924675.1). Lineage (NCBI taxonomy): Eukaryota > Metazoa > Chordata > Mammalia > Artiodactyla > Phocoenidae > Phocoena > Phocoena phocoena. The sequence continues at coordinate 53,151,656 of NC_089234.1, forward strand.
AACAGGAAGTTGTATTTTTATGGAGTTACCCTGTGCCCTCGGAAGAGCATGTACACACCTTTAAGGACCAACCTTGATTTCCAAATTTTTACCAGTTGACATGTCCAGCCAATCATATATACTGTGCTGAGTGTGAAGTGGCTTCCCTAAAGGTTGATCCATGTTTTGAACCAGAAACTCTAAGGGTCTTCAAGAGTAATCATACTGAGGTCATTTGGGACAATTTTGGAGAACCAGAGGCTGCCCAGATTTGCTGGAAAAAGAATCCTATATTGATTCTTTTTCTATATTCATCCTATATATATATAATTATATATATAATATAATGATATATATTATATATATATTATATTAATAATAATATATATAATACATATATTATATATATAATATATATAATTAATATAATATATATAATATAATAATCCTATATTCATCTATATACACCCTAGGCAGATGCTGATAATGATGTCTTTTGCACTAGAGTCTGAGAGGTCCCAGACCTAACTGGGGTCTACCTTGGAGAGGCCAACTTTCATGGGGTTTCAGGTAATTCTGTGAGAGTAGAACATTTTCTATGTGGAGTGATCAACCAAGAGCTTGTTGCCAGGTTACCACCTGAAATCTTGGAGCTGAGGAATTTTCCTTACTGGTGGAAGGGGCAAGACTGCACGAATGGTTATGTCACTAAGGGTATAAGAGAGTAAAGACAGTAAATATTCCTCTCCAAAAAGCTAGGCAAGTCAGGAAGGAGCCATGTAGAGCTTATTCTGCTGTCAAAGTAGATAGAAAGAAAGCGTACGTGATTAAACAATCTCTCTGGACTAAAGTGGCCCATGGAGAGAGATCTGATATCATAAAAGATGGGAAGGATAGACAATAAAAGTGAAAAATATCTGAGGGTTTCATGGTCTATCTATTTTCTGGGCCTCAAAAGCACAATATTGGCATTTGATGCATGGGAGTAGAATGGATGGCATTTCATGCATTGTAGACAATGCCCAATAAGTATTTGGCTAGAGAGATAGAAAGCTAAAAATAAGTCCAAGATTTTTGAAAATTGAAAGAAGTTTGTTCTCCATCTGTTTAGCAGTAATTTAGGAAAATTCCTGCAGCCAAATGTACAGCGAGGTTTAGGGATGGAATGGTATTGGAGCAACTGAGGTGGGGGACAAGAGAAAGGTTGAAGGAGACTAGAGGACAGACTTCAGTAAGAGCAAATGTAAAGCAAATGTAAAGGATGGGATAGAAATAAAGTCTACATGTATGTGTGTGTCTTAGAAGAAAGTTTTTTGAGTGTCAAGGGGACCAACAAATTAAATGTAGATAAGGGAAAAGCAAGAATGATATATCAATAATAATTCCAAATAATGTGAGCCACAGAGAAGAGTGGATTCGTAATGTCATTTATTTACTCATTTGTAAAACCAAAAACTTATTGAGTTCCCAGTATACACCAGGCAAAGGGCTTGAAGCTGGATGTTTGGAATGGGGGGAACTATGTGTGTGTGTGTGTGTGTGTGTGTGTGTGTGTGTGTTGTATATATATATCATGTATGTATAATCCCTATTCTCATTGTACTAATCTAACCTATCCAAAAGTAAGTAATGAATTTAATATTTGCTTTCTGGAGCTTTTTAATATTCAAACACTATTTCTGTTTTTACTAATTACTAAATAGTCATAATTCAAAGATCATTATTTAAATCGAGGGTCAGCAACCTGTGGTCCATGCGTCAAACTGGCTCACCAACTCTTTGTGATTAAATGTCTACTGATACACAGCCATGCCCAATTTTATGTCCTATTTATGGCTGCTTTTGTGAAACAACTGCAGAGTTGTGTAGTTGTAGCAGAGACCAAATAGCCTGCAAAGTCCAGCAAACTTACTATCTGACCCTTTACAGAAAATGTTTGCCTGTCCCTTGTCTAAACCACTATCACAGATGTGTCCACAATTAAACCTGACAGCACATGTCAGACTCAGGACAGCCTCTTTTCCTTCACCTGCTGCCCAGGCTCCAGCTTTTCTTTTTGCTGCAGACTACCCTATGTGCTACTCTAGCACCCGGGCAGGAAGTGGGGGCAGAGGTCTCCCTCTAAACCAGACTATATAGTGGGACACAATTATACTCATTTCTGGGGGAAAAAAAGACATTAAAAAATGTTTTTTAAGTCAACACTGAGAGGAAATACAGGAAATAGCAAAAGTAGCATAAAGGAAAGTTACAAAGTTTAAGACAACCTGTATCTTTTTCAAATAACATGTATTCAGGTTTGTAGTAATATTAAATACCAATAGAGCCTTATGGATTTGATAGGTCTGAGAACGTGGAATCTGCTTCTAAAATACTCAGATGAATAGAAAAAAATATGAAAGAAATGGTCAACAACCCTAAATTGAGGGAAAGATCCCACTCGCATGTGAGAAGTGTTGTGAGAAGTAGTTTCCTAGATAAAAGACAAGGGAAATCATAGCTGCAACAAAAGCTAAGGAAACAACTTCCTTTTAGAAAAAAAAAATATGGAGCTATATCACAGAGAATAAGCAGATACCATCCAACTTGGAAGAATTGTATTTGGTGATGTGGGAGACCACAGAAAACTGGATCCACCTCCCTGGCATATCTTTATGTTACTGAAAAATCAGTCAAGAGCACTGAAAAATAGAGTTGATGGTGTGTGCATCCCCTAAAGGAGCCTGGTGCCTGTACCAAAGATGCCAAGGTGTAGTTTAACTTGTTATTTGAAATAAAGAAGAAAACAGGAAAGTGCCACGTATATATATGGCAATTACCTGCTGATCCCGAGTAAACTCATCTTTGCTGGAGAAATATATGGCAGTCTGTTTATTTCAGATCAACCCGGAATATATGAGTTCACAGGTCTAGAACACACACTTGAGAAGTCTTCCATAATTAGGGCTGAAATTTTAATGCCACGCATGCCTGGTAGAGAAGCTCTGAGGTCACAGGCACCTGGAAGATAGAGGGGGGTGCTCTGCTCCCAGGCCTGGGGGTCAGGTCAGCCTGCCCTGGCTAGAGGAAAGCAGGAGGGCAATCTCAATGTGTGATGACCTCGGAGACCAAGGTTGGGGTGGAGAGTGCTCTCAGGAAAACACAATTCTGCTCTCAGCCATCAAAGATAATGAGGACAGGCATTCTGTACATACAGAACAGACCTTGTATAGGACAGTCCTGCCACCTATATTGACTTTGTCAGATGCCCTACATATCCTGTCATCAGATTTTTTTTTCAATAAATTACAAGAATTCAAAAATTAGATACTTTTCTGCCAGAGATTTTGGCCCTTAAATCACTTAAATACCAAGACTAGTGAAAAATCATACCTCTACAAATAAAGATCTGAACAATCCCCTAATGTCTCTCCTGCAGGTTTGGCTAAGGGACAACCAAAAAGGGGGTTGTGGGAGATGGAAAGGAGAGAGGTAGAGAATTAAAAATACTTGTTTTTCAAGAAAGGACAAGATTCTTCTCTGACCAAAGGACCAAGTCATAATAAGCAACTGCTATTAGAGAGAACTTGGGAGCAGTACACACGCTCTGAAGTCAACCTATCAGCCATAGCCTCACTCCTGGTAACTAGTTTCTGAAAGACAGCCGATCAAAGACAGTTCCACACTTCTAGACAGCAGCCAGTCACCAAGTGCCTCAACCCAATGGCCACACTCCTAAAAGCCTGGCTGTCAACAGCAGCCTTAATCCAGTGACCACACTAACACAGGTGGAAATCCATCAACCCCTAAACACTCCTGCTTCTGAAAATCAACCAATCAATCCCTGAACGCCAGGCTTCCCAAAACCTTCTATAAAATCAGCTCTCGCTTTGTTAAGGAAGATTATGCCTGACTAGTACAGCTCTCCCTTGCGGATGATCAGGAAGTTCACCTTGTTTAGCATCAGATGCCTAATTCTTTGTTCACAAATTTTCAATCCTTTCAGCATCGACCTCTGTTAACTGTCAGATATAAATTTGGATTTATGAGTGAGAGATAATACTGTAGAAGAAATGAGATTAGCAATCTTTTCAGTTCTGAGTGATTGTTATCACCTATTCTTTATTTGTGTGTATTTGAACCCAAAACACAGGTGTAAATTTTGTGATGAACCTTCTGAACAATGATCATTTATTAAATGAGAGAAATGTCATTTTATAGTTCTTTGAATAGTATGCAATTGTTATTCAGTGAGGAAAACTGAAAGTCGGTTATAAGCCAGCATATAGTGACAGCTAAGTATAAGAGATGTATGATTTCCTCAACTACTACCAAAGGCAGTGATAAAACAACAAATTTTTTAAGAGAAATTCAGATGAAGATAATCACGGTAGAAATTGTAATGGCTTCCCATGCTGTATATCATTATCAGTCTTTCAGCTCAAATGACTGTTTGAACATACTGCTACCATAAGTATATTCGGATTCCAAAATTGCAAGTAAATTTTCAAGTGCCAGGACAAAATCTACTGCAATATAAAAAATGTAACAGCTCCTTTTACTATTACAGAGATTATCAGTGATCTAAATGTCTCACCTTTTTTATGGTAGAGCCATGATTGCGAGTAATCACAATGAAAAAAATATTTTTTTCCATTGCCTGTGCAATATTTTTCTCATAGGAAGAGCTGACTTATAAGGCTACTGCAAGTAAAATTCCTTCCAGATGAGACTTCAGAAACAAAAGCAGATATTTGTAGAAAATTCTTATTTAATTAGGAGTTTTTATTTTGATTGTACTCTTTTTGATGGAAGTAATAAAAATACAAATTTGGGGTAAAGATGCAAACAATTTTATTCAAAGTTGAAGCTAGGCCTGAATGATTCTGTGGAAGGTGTTTGCTGTCCTGTCCATAGTCTGCATAATGTTACTCAAACCATATCTGTGTCCTTTCTGTTGACTTTCAAGCAGCAGCCATAAAATTGTTCTTACTTCAGCACTGTGCGAGCTGAACAATTAAAGGGCTTTTGCGTTTTGCTTGTATTTAGTATTCTTCAGTCCTCCCAAATTCAAACACCTGTTGGTTCTCATTAACAAATGCAGTTGAGAGAATCCTCAGTTTATTTGAAGCACTGAAACCATACTAAACCATACTTTAATTCTGATGGCCCAAAACATTCTTATTGACTTTCTAAATAATTTCATTGAGTGAAGCCTGCTTATTTCTTATTCATAGTTCTCAAGATCTCTTTAGCTAAAGCATTATGCAAATTGAAAGAAGACAGTGTTATTGAAGTACTCCATTGCTTAAAGGAATATGCTGAATGGGTTAAAGAAAGAATTGATGAAAATTTTATTTAAGTGTCAAGGTTTTTCTTACTAGGCATAACATTACATATGAACAGGAAAAGAAATTCTTATTTGAAGAGGATAATTATTACTGCCCTATCTTTTCAAATGGATTTTATCTCTTGATGAATTCAATTATTTTACATGGATGTTACTAAATACTGTTCCAACATGGGAACAAGTGGATTCACAATGCATAGTATTGAAGAAGAAGAAGAGAAAAATGCTCTTTTTTTCAGTGAAAAATATTTTTAAAAGCCATTAACCCAGAGATACAACATGATCCTGAAAAAATGTAAAACCAAGTTATGCCATAAAAATGGCATTATAGACTTCAACACATCTAACATGAAGAGCTTTCTCAGAGTAGAAACCTGTATGACTGTGAGTGTTCAGTGGCTGGCTCATAAGGCTAATGTTGAGTATATTTTCTCATTAATGAATATTGAATGGACAAAAGAATGAAATAAATTGTATGTGATAACTAAAGAAGCTGTGTTACAATATAAATGGAACATAGGCTATAATTGCAAGGAATTTTATAAACAAATTCTGCAAAACAAAGAACTATTAAAGTCAGATCATCAAGGAAATATAATTAAAGAAAGTGTTATACAACTTAGAAATTTATCATTTTTTTGAGATGAACAATTAATAATTTTTAATTTGATTATTTAGATTAATATGCCAATGTAATATTTTTACTTTATTTCGAAGTGCATATGCATAAGCCATTAGAAATGATTCAAATTTAAGTAACATTCTATATTTTTATTCGCTAAATCTGTTTACCCTAATCAGAGATCTGGGCTTGCCTCGTTTGCCCAGGGTTGAGAGAGCTACCTCTATAATGTTTTCAAGAATATGTACAAATTGACTTGGGACACAGGGGTCTAAGAAAAGCCCCCTCCTTCAGAAGCCAAAGCTCCAGCTGTTGATCCAGCCAGGTTGGCATAAGAGGACAGAAAATATCATCCGCAGGAATTTCCATTAAGTTTCCCATGTTACAGATGAGGAAACGGAGGCTTAGGCAAGTAAGATCACTCACTTCTCAGTAAAGAGCAGAGCCTGTGCAGTAGTGGAAAAAAAATGCATATGCACCTAACAATAGAGCACCAAAATACATGAAGCAAAAACTGACAGAATTGAAAGGAGAAATAGACGATTCAACAATAATAGTTAGAAACTTGAGCATCTACTTTCAATAATGAATAGAACAAGTGGACAAAAGATTAACAAGAAAATAGGACCTGCACAAACTGTAAACCAACTAGACCTAATAAATACCTACAGAACACTCCACCCAATGACAGCAGAGTTTACATTCTTCTCAAGTACATTTGGAATGTTCTCCCAGATACCTGTTATACTAGACCACAAATTAACTATTCGTAAATTTAAAAAGATCAAAAACATATAAAGTATACTCTTTGACAACAATGGAATAAGATTGGAAAACAGTAACAAAAAGAAATTTGATAATGTCATACATATTAACATTAAAAAAAAAAAACTCCCAAACAATCAATTGGTCAAAAAAGATTCACAAGGAAAATTAGAAATTACTTGGACCTGAATGAAAATGAGGACACAACATACCTAAATGTATTGGATGCAACTAACTCAGAAATTAGAGGAAATTTTATAACTGTAAATTCCTATATTTAAAAAGAAGATGATCTCAAATCAATAACCTAACCTTTCAAATTAAAACACTGGAAAGAGAAGGAAAACCTTCTTTTAGCAACAAAACACAACCCACATAGAAAAACCCAGGTGCAGATGACTTCACTGGTCAATTCTGCCAAACATATAAAGAATTAATATAAATTTTTGCAAACTCTTCCAAAAAAGAGTTTCATGAAGCCAGTATTACCCTGTAAATAAAATTCAGCAAAACACAAAAAAAGAATTGTACACCATGGCCAAATGAGATTTATTCCAGGAATGCAAATGCAAGATTAGCTTAACTTTCGGAGATCAATTAATGTACTATACCATATCAATAAAATTTAGGACAAAAACCACATAATCATCTCATAAATACAGAAAAATATTTGACAATTTCCAACAAACTCCCGTGATAAAAAAAACCAAAACAGTAAACTAGGAATAGAGAAAAACTCTCACCCTGATAAAGGGAACCTATGAAAATCCCCCAGTTAGCATCATACTTGATGGTCAAGGCAGTCAGCGACCCCAGCAGGTGCAGGCCCTGGCCCCACAGAACAATCCACCTGGTGGCTCAGTCCTCGCAGTCCTCCAGGCAAGATGCCCCCACCTTTGCTCTGATCCTGGTTGGCTTGTGTGCCCAGCCAAGGTCTGAGCCTCCCCCATAACCAGTCTGAATGCTCAGATCAGGCTGCCTCAGCACTGGTCTCTGATCCTATCGAGTTCTCTCCTGGCTCCTGTGTGGGCTCCTGCCCTTCCTTCCCTGAGAAGCTTTCTGTTCCTTTCCCATATCATGTAGTGGTTCTGCCACATCCTATCCTGGGGCAAGAAATTAACCTCTCTGAACCTCACATTTCCATAGGACAAATGGGGTGATTGCAATATTTGCTGCTAGGTGGAGAGCTTTTTTTTTACTTAGAAATTTCCTTTATTATGCACAATTGAGTTGTTTATCTTCCAGGAGCATATGTGAGAGAAAATAAGAATTTCTATTCCATTGCTCAAGAGGACCTAATGATGAGTGCAGGCAGAGAATAAGGATCAGAGATGACTGTAAGTGACTTTGAACAGTGTAACTAGAGGCAAGAAACCAAAAGATCACAGGCAGATGGATGCAGGGAATGCATATATTATTGCACATTCTTCAAAGTTGTGCAGGATGAGTTCTCTGTCACCCGGGAATGATGATGCTTTCTGAGCGGCTGCAGCATGTACATCGAAAGATATACACCCCCATCATTCAGTATTAATTTGATACCAGCTTCCTAGGTCATTTAGGGAGACAAAGAAAAAACAAATGCAGAAGAGAAATGGAACAAAAGTAATTATAGAGGTTTGAAGAAAAAACTACAACTCAGGTATTCAATAGTCAACTATATTGCGTTGCTATACTTTGGTTACTTTTAAGACGACAAGAATACATTTTTATATATAAAAGGGGACATAAATATTCTACTAGTATTCTTCCCTTTAAAAAGTTATACTAACTGAGAGATAAATCAAAATAAAAGTACAAGTAGGTGAAACGTTTTGGCCTAAAAGCACTAGAGTGCACACGGGAAGCAGGGAAACATAAATTTAAGCGTAAAAGTAGCTATAACTATGGGTAGAAAGTGAACATCTTTGCACAAATAATTTGTGAATTGAAGGAACAAAAATGGAGCATTACAAAAAGCATATAAATTTAACAATAATAAACTGGGTCTAAAGTCACCTAATCACTCAGAGGAAGTTAAGATGAATTCTGAGAAAAGAAAGTAGAATGAAAAACAAGAAAACCCATGAAAGTAAATAAATGGACCAAAATACAAAGAAATGGACCAAAATACAAAGAAGGCATATAGAGAGAGAGCATAGAAACAAAACTAAACTAAACTAAACAAAAATAACATATAGGAAAAAAATTGGGTCATAAGCCCAGCATTTGATCTTCTTCATCAACCAATTTTAAATGTTCCTACCATAGGAATGGGGAAATTTCTGGAGATCAGAGGGCCCTCTTATTATTTAAAACTTTAAGAGCAGACATGGGAAAGTATTCCCAAAGTATAATTTAAATAAAAATATAGGTTATCAAATGGAGTGAAGAATGACAAGTATTCCACCAGCACATTGATGTGCCAGGTACTGTTCTGTGTGCTTTACATTTTAAATTCACTTAATCTTCACAGCAACCTCATGAAATAAACATTTTTTTTCCCCTCACAGGACAGGTGAGAAAACTGAGACATAAGGAAATTGTTACTTTATTGAGGCCATACAATTAATAAATTCTAGAACTGGTGTTTCAATGCTAATAGTTTGATTCCAGATCCAACCAGTGCCATTTTTTCTTGTTTAGAAAGACTGGAACAACATCAAATGCTACGAAGTTAGAAGAGCAAGGCCTATAAAGAAATAAAAGAAATGGAAAGATTGTTTACCCTGGGAATTAAAAAACAAACAGTGAAAAAATCAGGAACAACCTTTCTCATGATCAAAAGGAAAGCACCATCTATATACAAAGACCTTAAACAGAAACTGCCAAATCCTGCTGAATTAACTATTTTCAGTGCTAGTAGTGCCCTAAATCAGCTTCTAATATAAGTGCTTTTCTCCCATAACCAGGGTTCATGTGTCCAGGAATCAAGGGGTGGAAACTGGAATGGCACCACTCACCATCACCCCTGGCAAGTCTCACTATATAGCCCAATATACACTCAGTTTTGGTAAATGTTCCGTAGGCTCATGGAAACTATATGCATTATCTCATTGGTGGGTGCAACTTTCTATATATGTTTATTAGTTTAATGCAGCTATATATCCTTTTCTTGGTATTTTTCATGTTTTAATTTCTAAGCATTCTTGAATCCCTAGCAAGGTTTTTTTGGTTTTTGTTTGTTTTTTTTTACATTTTTAGAAAATGCCAGTCATTATTTCCTCAATTAGTCCTTCTGCCCTGTTCTTTGTTTCCTTTATCTTTGGGACTCCAATTACACATATATTAGACTTCCTCACCGTATCTCATATGTATCTGACACTCTTCTTAATTTTCTACCCTTTTTGCTCTCTGTGTTTCAGCCAGGATATCTCCCATTAACTGGTTTATTGATTCTTTTTTCTACTATGTGCAATCTTCTATTAAACTCATCTATTGAATTTTTAATGTTATTTTTATTTTTTGATAATTAAATTTTCATTTTTTAATGATATTCTCCACTATTTTCTTGAAACTAATGATCACAGCTATTTTAAAGTCTATTTGTGATAATTCCAATATCTGGATCATCTGTGGTTTTATTAATTGTCTTTTTTTTTCCTTGGTCCTACTTATTGGAATGCTTGATAATTTTTATTAATTGTTGGACATTTCACATGATAGACTGTAGAGGCCCCAGAAGGTATTATCTTCCCTTAGCTTTACTCTACCTCTGGTAGACAGAGTGTGGGCAGATCACCTTCATCCAATCAGGGACTGGGTTGACCTAATTTGAGTTTCAATCTTTATGAAGTTTTATTTTCTCTGTTTCACCTCTACCCCTAGACTGTAGCTTTCTCAGAGGTTTTACAAAGCCCCTCCTTTAAGTGGATTCTGAAATACAGTTTTTGTCTTCTTGCTACCATGAAATGGTAGAAAATTCTACTCTGAATTTTATGAGCTTTCTGGCTACCATTTCACATTCCTGCCCTGTGTAGTTTAAGAATTTGGCACACGCCTCAAGGACAAAACTGGTTACATGTTGATCTTACTTTTCCATACCTCCCTTTCTACCAATATCTTGCTCCACCCCATGGCCTGGCTCTCTTGGTATCACTCAACTTCCATTTTTGTCTCTTTGGCCGTGTGAGATTGCTATGGGTTCTGCTGAATTTTCTCTCTCTTAGCTGCAAACTTTGTCTTGCTCTGTACCTGAATTCTTAACTACTTGCTCAGAACCAAGAATAGTCAAATGTCCCGAGGAAAAAAAAGCAGGTACAAATGTCACCTCACTTCTCCAAGGTTTTCTTCTCTCTGAGATCTTGGACCTTGAATCCTGATTGTTTTGGTGGCTCTCTGATGCCTCCAAGCATGTGCTGTTGCTATTTCATATTGCTTCTCACTGATCTCAGTAGGAGTGTTTACCTTCTGCAAGCTATTCCTTCATAGCCCCAGAGTCTTATTATAAAGGAACTTTTCAAATCCTCTACATGGATCATAGTATGAATACGTTTCAGCCAATTACCATTTTTACTTGAAATTATATCTAATATTTAGGTTCACACCAGCACAAACAGATCTACCTTCTTTTGTTTGACAACTACATAATATACCATTGTATAGCTAGACCATAATTTATTTACTCAATGTCTTACCAATGTACCTCTTTTCTAGCTTTTTACTATTAAAGTTTTCAACATGGAGAAAAATAAAAATAGTATGGTCAACACTGACAAAGACCTTTTGCTTGATCAAACTTTAGACAGGCTCCTGAAACTTCTCCTGCACCTATCTGTGTACTTCTTGTAAAATCTAGTTTTAGGGAGAACACCCCAACCTCAATATCTTGATATCTGATCAGGTTCCTTATCCTCTACCTTCCCCCAAGTGATGTCTCATCACCTTGGCCTGTCTTCAGCAACAATCCTGTTAGATGGGTCTGGCCGTAACCCCCCTTACCCTTGATGTTTCCTCCTGGTAATTTTCCATTCACTGACTCCCACCCTGCTTGTTGGCTATAAATTCTCACTTGCCTATGTAGTGTTTGAAGTTGGACTTGAACCCAATCTCTCTGCCCCTCTGTAAAATCCCACTGCAGTGGTCCCTATATCTATCAGGATCGTCCTGAATAAAGTCTGCCCTACCATCTTTTACAAGTGTCATTGAATGTTTTTTCTTTAACAACACTTAAATATTCATCTAACTAGCTTTTACACAATGACATTTGTCACTTTTCTGTTCTTCCTAAGCTCTTCAACATGTGTCTCCTAAGAATAAGGATATTTCTCCTTTATTACCACAATATATTGAACGGTTTTGTTATGTCTGTTGTTTTGCTGATACAAATAATGCTTTCAATAATATTCATGCATATTTTGGCTAACATGCCACATGATATTCTAAAAAATGGGTTTACTGGTTCAAAGTGTAGGTGCATTTAAAAATTTTGTAATAACTGGCAGATTGTTCTCCAGAAATGTTACCCCAATTTGCACTCCCAACAAACAGTGTATGGGAGCTCCTTTGAAAGAGACAACTTTTGATGTCTCTCTTTAGGTGTCTTATCTGGTGATCTCCGCTTCCTGTGATTTATAGAGCATGTCAGTTAGTACTTGAAAGTCACCAACTGTATGAAGGCACTAAGGGCTTCTTAAACTCAGGGATGCTTTTCAGAACCTGAAGTATCCTGTAAAAGAAGGCAAACACTGAGAAAACATAAATGCTAAAATTTCAATTCTGATTATCTAACTATACCTAAATCACGAAAGGACCTAGTAAACCATTCCTAGATAAAAGAGAATTTAGTTTCACAGAGGCATGATCAAAAAGGAAACAAAAGGAAAGGAGCCAAACTTGAGGATATCAGGTATAAGTTAGCCAAAATCTACATGGATATTATTTAAAGCATTATTTGTATCAGAAAAATAATAGTCACAGCAAAACTGTTCAATACATTGTGGTAATGAAGGAGAAATGTCCTTATAAGTAGGAGAATGCAGAAGAGCTCAGGAAGAACAGAAACATGAAAAAATGTCAAATGTTTCCCCAAATTAAGAAAAAATTATAATAGCCACAAAAACATTTATTTTAGGTAAAAGCAATGATTAGTAAAGCTTTTTCCACTTAATTCAGATAAAATAAAGTTGGCAGACAGCAGAAGCAAGAAGAACTACAATCCTGCAGCCTGTGGAACGAAAACCACATTCAGAGAAAGATAGACAAAATGAAAACCACATTCAGAGAAAGATAGACAAAATGAAAAGGTAGAGGACTATGTACCAGATGAAGGAACAAGATCAAACACCAGAAAAACAACTAAATGGAGGTAGGCAACCTTCCAGGAAAAGAATTCAGAATAATGACAGTGAAGATGATTGAGGACCTTGGAAAAAGAATGGAAGCAAAGATTGAGAAGATACAAAAAATGTCTAACAAAGACCTAGAAGAATTAAAGAACAAACAAACGGAGGTGAACAATACAGTAACTGAAATGAAAAATACACTAGAAGGAATCAATAGCAGAATAACTGAGGCAGAAGAACGGATAAATGACCTGGAAGACAGAATGGTGTTATTCACTGCCACAGAACAGAATAAAGAATGAAAAGAAATGAAGACACTATAAGAGACCTCTGGGAAAACATTAAACACACCAGCGTTCGCATTATAGGGGTTCCAGAAGGAGAATAGAGAGAGAAAGGACCCAAGAAAATATTTGAAGAGATTATAGTTGAAAACTTCCCTAACATTGGAAAGGAAATAGCCACCCAAATCTGGGAAGCACAGAGAATCCCAGGCAGGATAAACCCAAGAGGAAACATGCTGAGACACATGGTAATCAAACTGACAAAAAGACAAAGAAAAATTATTAAAAGCAACAAGGAAAAACAACAAACAACATATGAGGGAATTCCCATAAGGTTAGCTGATTTCTCAGCAGAAACTCTACAAACCAGAAGGGAGTGGCATGATATATTTAAAGTGATGAAAGGGAAGAACCTACAACCAAGATTACCCAGCAAGGATCTCATTCAGATTCAACGGAAACATCCAAAGCTTTACAGACAAGCAAAAGCTAAGAGAATTCAGCACCACCAAACCAGCTATACAGCTAATGCTAAAGGAACTTCTCTAAGTGGGAAACAAAAGAGAAGAAAATGACCTACAAAAACAAACCCAAAACAATTAAGAAAATGGTAATAGGAACATACATATTAAAGATTACCTAAAACATGAATGGATTAAATGCTCCAACCAAAAGACACAGGCTCGCTGAATGGATACAAAAACAAGACCCATATATATGCTGTCTACAAGAGACCCACTTCAGACCTAGGGACACATACAGACTGAAAGTGAGGGGATGGAAATCAAAAGAAAGCTGCAGTAGCAATACTCATTTCAGATAAAATAGACTTTAAAATAAAGAACGTTACAAGAGACAAGAAAGGACACTACATAATGATCAAGGGATCAATCCAAGAAGAAGATATAACAATTATAAATATATATGCACCCAACATAGGAGCACCTCAATACATAAGGCAACAGCTAACAGCTATAAAAGAGGAAATTGACAGTAACACAGTGCTAGTGGGGGACTTTAACACCTCACTTACACCAATGGACAGATCATCCAAAATGAAAATAAATAAGGAAACAGAAGCTTTAAATGACACAATAGACCAAATAGATATAATTGATATTTATAGGACATTCCATCCAAAAACAGCAGATTACACTTTTTTCTCAAGTGCACATGGAACATTCTCCAGGATAGATCACATCTTGGGTCACAAATCAAGCCTTAGTAAATTTAAGAAAATTGAAATCATATCAAGCATCTTTTCTGACCACAATGCTAGAGATTAGAAATGAATTACAGGCAAAAAAAAAAAAAAGTAAAAAACACAATCACATGGATGCTAAACACTACATTACTAAATAACCAAGAGATCACTGAAGAAATCAAAGAGGAAATCAAAAAATACTTAGAGACAAATGACAATGAAAACACGACAATCGAAAATCTATAGGATGCAGCAAAAGCATTTCTAAGAGGGAAGTTCATAGCTATAGAAGCCTACCTCAAGAAACAAGAAAAATCTCAAATAAACAATCTAACCTTACACCTAAAGGAACTAGAGAAAGAAGAACAAACAAAACCCAAAGTTAGCAGAAGGAAAGAAATCATAAAGATCAGAGCAGAAATAAATGAAATAGAAACAAAGAAAACAATAGCAAAGATCAATAAAACTAAAAGCTGGTTCCTTGAGAGGATAAACAAAATTGTTAAACCTTTAGCCAGACTAATCAAGAAAAAGAGGCAGAGGACTCAAATCAATAAAATTAGAAATGAAAACAGAGAAGTTACAACAGACACTGCAGAAATACAAAGCATCCTAAGAGACTACTACAAGCAGCTCTATGCAAATAAAATGGACGAACTGGAAGAAATGGAGAAATTCTTAGAAATGTACAACCTTCCAAGACTGAACCAGGAAGAAATAGAAAGTATGAACAGACCAATCACAAGTAATGAAATTGAAACTGTGATTAAAAATCTTCCAACAGGGGGCTTCCCTGGTGGCGCAGTGGTTGAGAGTCCGCCTGCCAATGCAGGGGACACGGGTTCGTGCCCCGGTCCGGGAGGATCCCACATGCCGCGGAGCGGCTGGGCCCGTGAGCCATGGCCGCTGAGCCTGTGTGTCTGGAGCCTGTGCTCTGCAACGGGAGAGGCCACAACAGTGAGAGGCCCGCGTACCGCAAAAAAAAAAAAAAAAAAAATCTTCCAACAAACAAAAGTCCAGGACCAGATGGCTTCACAGGTGAATTCTATCAAACATTTAGAGAAGAGCTAACACCCATCCTTCTCAAACTCTTTCAAAAAATTGCAGAGGAAGGAACACTCCGAAACTCATTCTACGAGGCCATCACCCTGATACCAAAACCAGACAAAAATGTCACAAAAAAAGTAAACTACAGGCCAATATCACTGATGAACATAGATGCAAAAATCCTTAACAAAATACTAGCAAACAAAATCCAGCCACACATTAAAAGGATCATACACCATGATCAAGTAGGATTTATCCCAGGGATGTAAGAATTCTTCAATATACACAAATCAATCAATGTGATACACCATATTAACAAATTGAAGAATAAAAACCATATGATCATGTCAACAGATGCAGAAAAAGCTTTTCACAAAATTCAACACCAATTTATGGTAAAAACTCTCCAGAAAGTAGGCATAGAGGGAACCTACCTCAACATAATAAAGGCCATATACGACAAACCCACAGCAAACATCATTCTCAGTAGTGAAAAACTGAAAGCATTTCCACTAGGATCAGGAACAAGACAAGGAGGTCCACTCTTGCCACTCTTATTCAACACAGTTTTGGAAGTCCTAGCCATGGCAATCAGAAGAAAAAGAAATAAAAGGAATCCAAATTGGAAAAGAAGAAGTAAAACTGTCACTGTTTGCAGATGACATGATGCTATACATAGATAATCTTAAAGATGCCACCAGAAAACTATTAGAGCTAATCAACGAATTTGGTAAAGTTGCAGGATACAAAGTTAATGCACAGAAACCTCTTGTAATCCTATACACTAACAACGAAAAATCCGCAAGAGAAATTAAGGAAACAATGCCATTCACCATTGCAGCAAAAAGAATAAAATACTTAGGAATTAACCTAGGGAGGTAAAAGACCTGTACTCAGAAAACTTTAAGACACTGATGAAAGAAATCAAAGATGACACAAACAGATCGAGAGATATACCATGTTCTTGGATTGGAAGAATCAACACTGTGAAAATGACTGTACTACCCAAAGCAATCTACAGATTCAGTGCAATCCCTATCAAATTACCAACGGCATTTTTTACAGAATTAGAACAAAAAATCTTACAATTTGTATGGAGACACAAAAGAACCCGAATAGCCAATGCAATATTGAGGGGAAAAAATGGAGCTGGAGGAATCAGACTCCCTGACTTCAGACTATACTACAAAGCTACAGTAATCAAGACAATTTGGTACTGGCACAAAAACAGAAATATAGATCAGTTGAACAGAATAGAACGCCCAGAGATAAACCCATGCACCTATGGTCAACTAATCTATAACAAAGGAGGCAAGGATATACAATGGAGAAAAGACAGTGTCTTCAATAAGTGGTGCTGGGAAAACTGGACAGCTACATGTGAAAGAATTAGAACACTCCCTAACATCATACACATTACTAAACTCAAAATGGATTAAAGATATATATATATATGAGACCGGACACTATAAAACTCTTAGAGGAAAACATAGGAAGAACACCCTTTGACATAAATCACAGCAAGATCTTTTTTGACTCACCTTCTAGAGTAATGGAAATAAAAACAAAAATAAACAAATGGGACCTAATGAAACTTTAATGCTTTTGCACAGCAAAGGAAACTATAAACAAGATGAAAAGACAACCCTCAGAATGGGAGAAAATATTTGCAAATGAATCAACGGACAAAGGATTAATCTCCAAAATATATAGACAGCTCATGCAGCTCAATATAAGAACCCAAACAACCCAATCAAAAAATGGAAGAAGACCTAAATAGACATTTCTCCAAAGAAGACCTACAGATGGCCAAGAGGCACATGAAAAGCTGCTCAACATCACTGATTATTAGAGAAATGCAAATCAAAACTACAATGAGATATCACCTCACACTGGTTACAATGGGCAGCATCAGAAAATCTACAAACAACAAATGCTGGAGAGGGTGTGGAGAAAAAGGAACCCTCTTGCACTGTTGGTGGGAATGTAAATTGATACAGCCACTATGGAGAACAGTATGGAGGTTCCTTAAAAAGCTAAAAATAGAACCAGTATGTGACCCAGCAATCCCACTGTGGGGCATATACCCAGAGAAAACCATAATTCAAAAGGACACATGCACCCCAGTGTTCATTGCAGCACTATTTACAATAGCCATGTCATGGAAGCAACCTAAATGCCCATCGACAGATGAATGGATAAAGCAGATGTGGTACATATATACAATGGAATATTACTCAGCCATAAAAAGGAACGAAATTGGGTCATTTGTAGAGACGTGAATGGACCTAGAGACTGTCATACAGAGAGAAGTAAGAAAGAGAAAAACATTGTATATTAACACATATATGTGGAATCTAGAAAAATGGTACAGATGAACCAGTTTGCAAAGCAGAAATAGAGACACAGATGTAGAGAACAAATGTATGGACACCAAGGGGGTAAAGCGGGTGAGGTGGGGTGGTAGTGGGATGAATTGGAAGATTGGCATTGACATGTATACAGTAATATGTATAAAATAGATAACTAATAAAAACCTACTGTATAAAAAATAAAATAAGTAAAAAAAAAAATTAAGTTGATTGTCTTAGGTTTTAGACCCTGCTGAGTGTGAAAAGTGAAACATAACCACTTGATGAGGTAGTTAAAGCCCTCTATGTGTTGCCAGAAGGATGGCAGAGGGAATTGGTGGAGCAGGTGTACTTTCTGATTATGACCAGCTATGCAATGAATAATTAATTGAGCAGGATCTTTGTTTTGTTTTCTAACTTATGAAATATTTTCAACCATCACTGAAAATGATGCTCTCATGTAAGTTTATAATAACATCAGCAACTAACATTTGTAATGAGTTGACAAAATTGTCAAATGATTTGCATATTTGTTTTTAATTTTGTCCTCAGGGTTTGCAGAGAAGCAAGCAGAGGCTCAGAAAAGAATATTTAAATAGACTAGTTTCACATAGCTAGAATTTTCAAGGCTGAAATTAAACCCAGAATATGCCACTTTATAATTTAAATATTAATGAAATTTTATAGAAGATACAGAAAATCATAAAGACTTAAATAGTACTTTTATACTTAAAGACAGAATGCGTACTAATATTTTTCTATATATGCATGCATGCAAATATCTTTAATAATTGTTTGCCTCATGTCAAAATAATTGTTATTTTATTTTAAAAATTTGTAGAAATAAAGCAGACCAGAGAAATAGAACTTCCAAGAATACCACTATACAGAATTAATTAGTGTTTATATGCTGGCATATAGCTTTCCAAATTATATGTATATATGTATACGTGAATAGTAGAATGAATAAATATTTGCTGTTGTAGTCTGTTATTTTCACTTAGGAATATATTGAATCACTTCTTGGCCTTTTGGCTAAGATCAAGTGTAGGAATATATTGAGAGTGGTTTTCCATATCAGTAAATATTTCCTGCTTATATTTACTATGACAGTGCTTTTATCATTATAAAAATAACAAAGGACTTATGAATGCAAGTAGTTTAAAGAATTTCTTGCATCCCATCTCCATCAATAACTCCCATCAACAATTATATATCCTCATATATAACATATATCCTTTCTTTTTCACATAAATGCAAACTTAGGTTATGCACTGTTCTGCATTTCCCTTTGTTCACTTAATAATGTATTATTGAAACCTTTTATTTCAGTACACACATAGAATATGCCACTGAATGAATATATCATAATTAATTTGACTGGTATCCTACTGATAAAAATTAATGTTTCAGTGGTCGTTTTTCAGTATTATAATGTTGCAATAAATACAACTAGTACTAGAAGTACCAGTAGTATTGTTAATGTTATTATTATCACTGTGCCAGTCACTGTTCTAAGTAATTTATGTACAATAACGTGCAATAACTAGCTTAATCCACACACCAACTTTACGAGGTAGTTAATATTATTATTATGCTTTTACAAATGGGGAAATTGAGGCACATGGAAGTTAAATTGATTTCCCATATTACATAGATGATGTATATATTTCCACACATGTTAATAAACATAGGATAATTTCTAAGGTGTGTGAATCAAAGAGAATATTCATCTAAAGTTTCAATTGATATGGTCAAATTGCCCTTTAAATGGAGCTCTATCAATTATATACTGCCTTCAACAGTATATGTAATTTTCAGAATCCTTCCACTCAGTGGTGGGCATTCTGAAACTTTGTTAATTTGTGCCAACATAATCGGTGGACAAATCAAATTGCTTTTTTTTGGTTCAGATTGCCTTTATCATAAATAAACGTACACAGGTTTTCATATAATTATTAGATATTTATAATTCTTTTCCTATGAAATATCAACAAAAATACATGTTTACTTCTTAAGAGCTAATACATTTTAAATGTCTTAATACCACTAAACAAGTTTTAACGATTAAACAGGTGGCATGAACAAGGTGGAGGTGAGGGATGAGAGAGAGTGGTAGAGATCAGAGCCTCTGAAGTCTACAGATTCAGATTTTTAGGAGAGCAATTTGGGGGTTACATATTAAATGGGTCCTCCAGAGCAACTGATCTAAAGTGAAATGTGAGCTGAGCACTGGCTGTTAAGAATTAATGCAGTGTCAAGAAATGCTATTTGGATTGTAGGACTCAAATTAAAATATCAACCCAACTTTGCTCCCTCAGTACCTGAACAATGACCTGCTTGTTAAGCCCTGTTTTCTCTCAGATTGCTGAATTGTGATAAAAAGGAGGATTTTTGGTGGAGGAGCTGAAGATTTCTCTCTTGGCACGTGTGACTTCATCTGTTTGAATGAATTTTCAGTTTGTGTGACAATTTATCCCTGCCCTTATAGAAATCCACATCTGAATGATGAAAAAAGATGGGTCGACCCTACTCAGGCTCCATTAGTATTGAAATAGTCTGCTTACCTAGTCCATTTAAAGAAGAATCTCTGAATGTGGATTAAAAATGCTCATGGGTTCATATATTTCAAGTATATTTTCTCCTGGAAGAGGATTATATAACTGTCATACTATGTAGATGGAAAAATTACTATCTATATGCTGATGACTCCTAAATCCTATCCCCAAGTTAAAACTCTATTTCTGGAGCTCAACTGATATAAATCGACTTACCAACTGGCACTTCAATTTTGGTATCTTAAAGGTAACTCAAACTAATTGCATTCTATACTGAACACATCACTTTCCCACACAAAGCTCCTAGTCTTCAAAATCTCTATCTCACTGAATGAGACCACTATCTACGCAACTTCCCAAGCCAAGGCATCCTTGGTTTCTCCTTCTGTCTCACTGCCCACAATCAAACATTCATCAAATCCTGTTGATTATGTCACTTATGTATCAGTTAAATCCATCCATTTCTCAACACCCCTTATCATGGGACGTAACCATATTTGTTATAACTGAATTTTTATATGTGAGTCTGATTGCAATGCTTAACAGTAAGCTCTTCATTTTCCCAGCATGTAACCCAAAGTCTGGAGTATATTAAGAATTTCATAAACATTTTAAAGTTATTGAAAGTTTTAAGTGAGAAAACAAACATAAATGTTAATAGAAGGTAAGGTTCTACTAAAATGTAAAATATTTTCAGAAGACTGGGAAGAGAGGTGAACATAGAATCCACTTATTTCATTTTAACGTTTAAATGAAATACGTGTTTAACTCCTTTTTTGTGCTAAAGACTGTGTTGTGTACACCTGTAAAGTTACTTGTTTCATTATAAAAACCTTGTAGGTTCTTTACACATAAAGTACTAAAGATTGAAAAAGATTACGTACCTTATAAGTAACAGAATGTCCAGTATTATCATACTTGTCTTTCACTAAACCCTTAGGAAATAAACAGAGATTTTAAAAATATCATCGTTTTCAGATAAGGAATGAAGATTCAGAGAAGATGAAACTCAAATCCCGGTTTTCTTGATTTTCATTCAAAGTTTTCTACACTATATTATGAAATGTATAAAAAAGATTGTCAAAGAGCTGGCTAAATCTAGCCAAAACTATCTAGAAGATGCTGGAGAGAGAAGACCACTTCTTGTTTCATTTGAAAGAAGAATCTATGAGTCTATGAGTCTTAACTACGATTGAATTTTCCAAACAAACAAAACCTCTAGATGCTTTACCTAAAGATATTCTATCTAATATATCTATTGAGTTTGCCTTATTGTATTAAAAATGTGATTAGAATTGACTTCTTAGTTTTTGAGTGATAACAAGTGAAGATAACAATTTAAACAGCCATATCTGAATTTTTGCATTACTCTACCTTGAGTAAAATCAGATGAAGGGATGTTAATTCGGGGGGTGGGGGGGGGATGCTATACAAAATGAAAGGTTTTATCATCAAAACCCAGGGATATTTGGGTTTTGATTTATATCTATCCTCTACCAGAAACTTCTACTAGCAGCCTGAGTTCAATCTATTGGAAATTTGGTGAAAGACTACTGACCAAAACTCAGAATACATTGTTCCTGACTGTGACTCTGAATAAGAAATGGATCTGCAACGCTGACACCCATTCCCATGGATTTGTGTAGCAAAGTGATTCAGCCCATAGCTTTAGAGACGGGCATCTTTGGTGTCTAACTTCATAATGAACTATTTTATTATCCCTGAACAAGTTACATAAGTAGACTAAACCTTAGTTTTATATTTTATAGATTTTCTGTGATTATTTGAAATACTACATGTCATGCAGTTGACAAAGTGCCTGGCACATAAGAGTGATTCATAAATATATTAGCAGTCCTTAAGAGCAGAATTACAGACTGTCGAAGGTGGGAGAGGCCTTAACCACATGATCTGATGCTGCATTTTATAGGAGAGTAAACTGATTACCAGAGAGTGGAGGTAGTTGCCCAAAGTCCCAAAGACAGGTTTCCAGTACAGCAGTGGGTCTCAAACTTTGGAGGGCACCAGAATAACCTGGAGGACTGACTTAACCACTGATTGCTAGACCCTATCCCTGGAATTTCTGTAGCTCTAACTCAGGTCCAGAGATTTTTGCTTTTCTACCAAGCACCCACATGATGCCAATGCTGTTAGTCCATGTACTGCACTGAAAATCACTGCAGTACAGAGATCTTTGCACAGTACGTTCTATACTACTCCGTATCTCTGTGGCATTCAGGGTGGATTGGTGTCCGTCACCAGGCGGCCTAGGGTGTGTGTTTCGTATATGCCATAGTTGAAAAGCACATTTAATACATGAAGTAATTTTATTTCATAGTAACACATTACAATCATCAGCTTCAATATTAATAAAGTCTAAGTGGCTTCCCTAAGGTCTTACAGATGGAAAGGGCCAAAGTATGACTGTGAGACCAGCCCATCTAACACCATGAACTATGCTCTTTTTTTTTTTTCATGGAAAGGCATTTTATTTTATTTTATTTTTTTTTATTTTTTTATTTTTTGTGTTACGCGGGCCTCTCACTGCCGTGGCCTCTCCCGTTGCGGAGCACAGGCTCCCGACGCGCAGGCCCAGCGGCCATGGCTCACGGGCCCAGCCGCTCCGTGGCATGTGGGATCTTCCCAGACCGGGGCACGAACCCACGTCCTCTGCATCGGCAGGCGGACTCCCAACCACTGCGCCACCAGGGAAGCCCAAGGCATTTTATTTTAAATGTAGCAGTGTGTACATACCAGTTCCAAATTCCCAATCTATCCCTCCCCCATGCTCTTCCCCCGGTAACCATAAGTTCTTTCTCTAAGTCTGTGAGTCTGTTTCTGTTTTGTAAGTAAGTTCATCTGTATCATTTTTTTTTTAGATTCCACATATCAGTGATATCATATGATATCTGTCTTTCTTTGTCTGACTTACTTCACTCACTATGATAATCTCCAGGTCCATCCATGTTGCTGCAAATGGCATTATTTCATTCTTTTTATGGCTGAGTAATATTCCATTGTATATATATACCACATCTTCTTTATCCTTTCCTCTGTCGATGGACATTTAGGTTGTTTCCATGTCCTGGCTATTGTAAACAGTGCTGCAGTGAACACTGGGGTGCATGTATCCTTTTGAACCATGGTTTTCTCCAGATACATGTCCAAGAGTGGGATTGCTGGATCATATGGTCGCTCTATTTTTAGTTTTTTAAGGAAGCTCCATACTTTTCTCCATAATGGCTGTACCAATTTACATTGTCACCAGCAGTGTAGGAGGGTTCCCTTTTCTCCACACCCTCTCCACCTTTTACTGTTTACAGATTTTTTAATGATGGCCATTCTGACTGGTGTGAGGTGATATTTCATTGTAGTTTTGATTTGCATTTCTCTAATAATTAGCGATGTAGAGCATCTTTTCACGTGCCTCTTGGCCATCTGTATGACCATGACCTATGCTCTTAATCTTGATTCAAATCTGGCATTTTTTCGATATTCTACATGGAAAAACACCTTACTCCTATAAAGGAGCAAAGGCAACATGATGGAGCAAAGATAGTCTTTTCAACAAATGGTGCTGGAACAACTGAATGTTTGAATGCCAAAAAATGGCTCTAGACACAGACCTTACACTCTTCATAGACCAAAATGTAAAATGCAGAACTATGAAACTCCTAGAAGATAACATGGGAGAAAATCTAGATGACCTTGGGTATGGTGATAACTTCTTAGTACAACACCAAAGATATAATCCATGAAAAAAATAATTGGTAAAATGGACTTCATAAAAACTTAAAACTTCTGCTCTGTGAAAGGCAATGTCAAGAGAATGAGAAGACAAACCACAAGACTGGGAGAAAATAGTTGTAAAAGACATTGGATAGAGAACTGTTACTTGAAATATACAAAGAAATCCTTACTTTGTAAGAGAAATATGTGCATATTCTGTAATTAGCGCTAGACTTAGAGCTTTAACTTGCAAAGGAAAATCTCAAGAGTTGTTTGGTGTGGGGTAGAAGTTTTTTAGGCTTGTCTTTTTGTTTTTCATTTGCAAAGTTGTAAAGACAAAAGAAAGAACACCAAATTCAGGCATGGACTTTTCATTGTGTTAAAAAGCCTCTACGTAATATTTAATGTGCTTTATCTTCTTATTTGATTTTATGGGCTCAAAAATTGTGAGGGAAATCAAACTTTATCTTTTAATGGGTACATGCCAAAGGAAGTCCCTTATCAGTTTGTCCTACTAAAGTTTTGGATATATTTTCTGGAAGTACGTAGAAAGCTGATTTAGCTAGAGCTCATAAATGAAGTTTGGATTTTAGTTTCCAGTGAGCCTGTTATTCTGTGCTTTCTTCACTGCCATAGAATTCATTTTTAACCAAGCCGTAGCCTGAAATCTCACTACAAAATAAGCCATGTGAGTCAATAACAAATATTTCATACATTTTTCTCATTCATTCATTAATTCCTGTTTAGTAACAAAATCTGCCTCATATGGTTTAGAGTAGGGCCCAAGGTATCTTCCTGTGATTCTGTGAGAAACAGATGTGTCCAAAACACTTTTCATGAACTATCTCTTCTTTTCCATGACTGCAACCAGAACTAAATACTGTCTGTAGAAATGACTTGTGGTGGTTAAAGCATTTGAGAATCCAGCGTGAAGATTAACATCCTACCAAGACAAACTCTTCATGCAAACTCTGTGAAAAGGGGTTCCTGTGATGGGCTGAGGGAAAACCTCTAGAAGGAGGGCTTTGATTGTCACTCATCCGTCCCACCTTTCATCCACTCATTTATCCATTCATGTGTTCTTTTATTCAAGAAGAATTAATTGGCTTCTATTTAAAATAACATCTGGTCATCTATCTGCCTATGACACTCTTTTCCTACAACAGGTATTTGAAATTTAAGATGGTTCTCTTATTTTATTTAAACATAAATATTTCCATTATATTATGTTTGTTCCAGTTATTAAGTAACTCTTTCAACTCTACAAGAATTCTTCTATCTTTGCTCAATAATGCTGGGCTGAAACCCTGCAAACCACGTTCTTCCTCTGTCAGCTGCCTCTGAGTCTGCCAGTAGAGGGCAGTAGAGGGTGACTGCATGGCTGGAGGAAGAGGTGGAGATGTGCTCCTTCCTATTTGCTTCCTGACTGCCTAATGTTAGAAAGAGGGACACCCAGGCTTGCTTTTCACCCTGCTAGCAGCAGTGGCAGCAGCTCAACTCAGTTTGCCATTCTCCCATCACTCACAAAACCAGCCTCATCTTTCCCACAACCTTAGAGACACCAGCACTAGCCAGCCAGTGCTCCCTCTTTCAGAGGTCTGAGTTTCAGCTCTGAGAGGCTCCTCTTCTGGGTTACTAAGTTTTAATAATTCAGGCTGCTTTCCTTTGCTCCCCCAGCCCTAGGAGTGAGAGTTGTTTCTTACAACTGCTACTACCCTGATACTTTAAAGGGTAAAAGGCTTTTTACCCTTTTAGTTTCCTGGTAAACGCCATTGTATTTAGTTCACAGTTCTTTCTGTTAAATTATCTCTGTTCAACTAACTGGTATGTTCTCTGTCTCCTGATTGTGCCCAGAACTAACACAATAATGGAATTTGAAACAATGAATTAGATTTTTTTTGAGGTATAGTTGACATATAACATATTAGCTTAAGATGTACCTATAATGATTCAATATTTTTGCGTATTGCAAAATGATCACCACAATGTCTAGTTAACATCCATCACCATGCAAAGTTACACATTTTTTTCCTTGTGATGAAAACTTTTAAGATCTACCCTCTAAGCAACTTTGAAATATGCAGTACAGAATTATAAACTATCATCACCATGCTGTGTATTACAATGCTATGATTTATTTATTTTATAACTGAATGTACCTTTTGATCACCTTCACCCATTTCTTCTACCCCTTGCCTCCTACCTCTGGCAACCGCCAATCTGTTCTGTGTAGCTATGAACTCATTTTTTGTGTGTGTGGGTTTTGGGTTTTTTTTAGATTGTACATGTAAGTGAGATCATAGGTATTTCTCTTTCGCTTTATGACTTAATGTCACTTAGCACAATGCCTTCAAGGTCTATCTACGTTGTCTCAGATAGTGAGAATTCCTTCTTTCTTATGGCTGAATTATATCTATCACATTCTCTTTATCGATTCATCCATCTGTGAAAACCTAGGTTGCTTCCATGCCTTGGCTATTATAAATAATGCTGCAGTGAACATGGTGGTGCAGATATCTTTTTGAGTTAGTGATTCTGTTTCCTTTGGATAAATACTCAGAACTGGAATTTCTGGATCATGTGGTAGTTCTATTTTTAATTTTTTGAGGAACCTCTCTTCTGTTTTCCATAATGGCTGCATCAATTTACATTCCCACCAACAGTGCCAAGTGTTCCCCTTTCTCTCCATTTTCACTGACACCTGTTATTTGTTGTCTTTTGATAATAGTCATTCTTACAGGTGTGAAGTGATATCTCATTGTAGTTTTGATTTGCATTGAATTAGATTCTTATTTAAGAAAAACACATCTGAGATATGACTTTAGCTATTCAAATATTAAAATAATATAAAGCCAAATAAACTTACAGAATAATGATGCATTTCAAGAGATGAGAGAAGTTGGAACTATGAACATTCTGAGAGAGCAATGGACTTATGTTGAAAATTTCTCAATTCACATGAATTGTAACTTCAAATTGCATGACAACTTTGATACGCCAAGACTGACCAACATGACACTTGAGAACCTGTGGTGGGGGAATTTACTAGAGGAATAACTTAGATCACAAAGAAGAAAAAAGAAGGAAAAATATGTACATTAAGTAACCTATATTTTAAATATAACATGCCATTGTTTTTTCAACTATAAAAGCAGTTTATATTCACAGCACAAAAATTGGAAAAGGCACAAAGAATAAATTCAAAATCTTGACAGCCTTCTTACTGTGCAATTGAATTGAACTTTTTAGTACTCAGGTTTTCACTTTTTTTTTTTTAATTTATTTATTTATTTATTTTTGGCTGTGTTGGGTCTTCATTTCTGTGCAAGGGCTTTCTCTAGTTGCGGCAAGCGGGGGCCAGTCTTCATCGCGGTGCGCGGGCCTCTGACTGTCGCGGCCTCTCTTGTTGAGGAGCACAGGCTCCAGACGCGCAGGCTCAGTAGTTGTGGCTCACGGGCTTAGTTGCTCCGTGGCATGTGGGATCTTCCCAGACCAGGGCTCGAACCCATGTCCCCAGCATTAGCAGGCAGATTCTCAACCACTGCACCACCAGGGAAGCCCCACATTTTTTATATCATTATTGTTTGCATACTGTTTGGTAACGATTCTTTTATTTAATAAGATACAATCATTTTACTGTGATCATAAGTAAGTAGTTTTAATGTGTTGGTATTTCGAACATTGTTAATATACTTTCTCTCTTACCTTATCCATCTTCCTGCAGGGAGTTGAGCATATGTTTCAGAAGAAATGAGGAAGAACAAAGCAATATACAGCTTCTGATAAGAACACTAGTATGTTGCCACAAGAAAATTAGCTTGAAAGGTGAGCTCAGTTCAGGTAGGATTTTCAAACTTCCTTTATCTTTCCCCCATTTAAAATTGCAACAATGCCTCAAGGATGCGTACTTATAGAGCCCTCCCAGAGTTTGGCAGAGATATGCCTTCTACACATGCCAATAAATTCAGAATGCTTTCTTCTTGATGATAGGAGGATATGACATAGGGGATGTAATAGGAAAGGAGAGAGGTGACACAAAAAGGACGGGACTGAGACAAGGAGATAGTTGTATACTCTGCTTTTATCTTAGGATTGGCCCTGTCCTCGCACCAGAGAGATCTTGCTTTTCCTTGCTACCTTTAGTTTCTATGTGATACAGACAGGATCCACAAATGCTGCGCATCCTGCTATGCAGCCTGTTGAAGGTGTACCAGAAAGGGAGTGAGGGGGGATCTCTAGCAGCGACCACAAAGCAGTTTTCTCTGAGTTAAACTAAAGCAGAGACATAGGCAGACCATGAAGAGTCTCACTCTGCCAGGGAGACAAGGTTGGGGGAAAGGCATATGCAAAGTCAACCAAAATGCTCTGTCCTGAAGCCCAGCAGGACCATAGAATCCAGGCAGAAGGAACGCTGTCCCAAAGACCAGGAGATCAAGCATAGATTAAAAGTTACCGTGAAGATAAGAGGACCTCGTCCCCTTCCAATGCCATGAGTTCTCCTAAATCATCCAGTCTGGTGTCCTTTCAAATACATAGCAACTTAGAGACAGAAGCAGGAGAAGGGGAAGAAATTGTGAAACTGAGTATTTTTATGAAGGAGTGACTGAATATTACCCAAAGTGACCATTTAAGTTATCAGACTGAACTGGCTCGGCTTAAAACTAGACTGAATACTGGTCATTCTTCCCACTAACCTGTGGGAGGGGACTTGAGAGAAAAGGCTATATAAATTATAGAATAAAATTAAGAAAAGTACATTTTCCCTATACTTCTGAGTCATAGTTTCAGTTTAGTTTTCCAGTCTCTTTCATCATTATTTCTAACATAATTTTAGGAGAGATATGATACTTCACAAGATATATTACTTATCTATTACTGCCATAACAAATTACCACAAACTCAGCAGCTTAAATAACACCCATTTATTATCTCACAATTCCTGTGGGTCTTATACGACTGAAATCAAGGTATTGACAGGGGCTGTAGTTCTCAGCTGGAGCCCAGGCTCCTCATCCAAGTTCACTGGTGGTTGGCTGAATTCAGTTCTTCGCAACTGTAGAAATGATGTTCCTGTTTCCTTGACACAATGGTCCCCTTCATCTTCAAGCCAAAACAGTGCATCGAATCCTTGTGCTTCAAAATTCTTTGTCTTCCTCTTCTGCTTTTAGCTGCTGGGCTTGCGTGATTACATTGGGCATCCCCACATATCCAGGATAATCATTCTATCTTAAGATAAACTGATTAGTAACCTTAATTATCTGCAAATTTCCTTTCGCCGTGTAACATAACATAACCACAGGAGTACCACCAAGGGTGCAGAGATTGTGGGGACCATAATTCTGCCTACTACAGCCAACTGCATGTAGAGTAGTTTGTTTTGCTGATTTCATACCATTATCAATTCAGGCTCTTTGTTTCTTTGTTTATAATAAACAGTTGAGCAGTGAACACCCTTGTATAAAGCTTGAGCACAGGGTCATGCCTAGGAACTTTACAGGGGAGTAGTTGCTGATCATACCCCCAAGAACCATAATATATGTTAAGTATTCACCGACATTCAGCTCCCGGGGACCTTCCATGCATGCAAATAACTGGGAGTCCGTGAGAGCTGTGTGAGGCTATAGAAAATAAAGCACTACACAGCAAAGTGACTCAGTTATACACACATATACATTCTTTTTTATATTCTTTTCCATTATCGTTTATCCCAGGACATTGAATATAGTTCCCCATGCTATAGAGTAGGACCTTGTTGTCCATCCATTCTGTATGTAATAGTTTGCATCTACTAACCCCAAACTACCAGTCCAGAAAAAAAAAAAGAAAGAAAGAATAAGTAAAGCACTGTGCTATCAAGCACTATGGATGCACACTCCACCGATGTCTTACAGGCTCCAGTTCTCCTGGGAGACGACATCCTGAATACAACTGCTGCCTTTTTTGCCTGTGGCATAAATCCAGAGAAAAACATCTTCAGCAGTCTCTGGTGTCTGACCATACGGAATCAAGTTGGAGCTTGGTCAGGATGCCATGGTTACAATACTTGCACCAGACAAAGGCAAAGCATGCTAACCAGAAGCGCCAGGGCCCAGTGGGCCCACTGGGCCCACTGGCACCTCAGTTTCAGGCTACATTCTGTCATTCAGGCTCATACACCTGCAGGGGGCGCTGTGGAGGTAGGCAACTATTCGGGATCTCACACAAAGTTTGAAAAAAGTTTTGGGAAATTCCTTCCAACCTCCAATTTATTTTAACTTCAGTGAAGTAAGTAAAATCCCTCATGACCCTTCTGCCAAAATCTTTGTCAGTACTAAATAACCCAAGCTGGAAAATTTTTTAAAGTGTATATAATCACAGATGCTGAAGAAATTGTTATATGTAAAACAGAATTCTATATACAGCCCTATGTTAATAAATTTTAAAATCTCAATTAAGTGGATAATTATAAAGAAATTTTTAAATTATAAATTGCACTCAAGATGAAGCAGGAATGTGAATTTATCAAGTTTAGTGCATATAGATGGCATATCCAATCATTAGGGAAATTATAAAATTCACTAAATGGACTGTGATAATAATTATTCGGAAAGGTTTATATTTCATCTTCATTAGCATTTAGTCCAGGTGGATTAAAAAAGTACAATCAAATATAATACCATGAAGTACCTGAAGATGATAAACATGACATTTAAATAATCTCATGGTACATCTGTCCTTTCAGACCAAGTGAGAAGCAACCAAGTTACTTACAAATCCCTTTCAATCTGATGATGAAGAAAAAACAGTCATTTTTGGTTTACATTTCATTTAATTTTCGAAGATGATACAGCATCGTGTTCACAATCCTGAATTTAGATCCTTGTCCATTCTTGTGTCTCTTGGGCAAATTCCATAATTTGTCCAAGGTGCACTTTGTGCCTAATTTTCTTCAGCTGTAATGGGGGAATAATAATAGCATTTACCCTGTAAGATTGTATGAGAATTAAGTAAATACCTGTTGAGAATTTAGGACAGGGTTTGGCATGTAGTAACCACTCAATAAATGCCTGCTTTTACTCTCCCATCCCTCTTGTTCTGTGATTCCAATGACAAATAAATTAAAAATTCTGGATATATCCTCCATGTCATTTTAAATCTTTTCCCCCATTTATTTACCTCATTCTTTTCCTCTGAACCCAAGAGAACTTCTTACTTTGTCATTACATTTTATAATTTGCTTTTCTACTGAATATAATCTGCTTTTCTCTGTTCCCTTTAATTAACTTTAAATTTTTGGGAACCACATTTTTCAATTCCAGGCAAACTTTCTGGGTGTCAGATTATTTCACTTTTTATTCATTGCAGTCTTTTCTCTCACTCTCTTTAATTCATTCAAATTAGACTTTCTCATATTTCCTTCTTTTACAAGTAGCATCCACTTCAAATGTGCCATTCCCCTTGCTTCCTTGAATTAAGCCAGCCTTTTCAAACATTGAAATGTTTCTCTCTCTGGTAATTTTTTCTCTCTGTTTGCCCATCTGTACAGACGGGAGGCGGGGGAGAGCCTATGATTGACTGAGATGATCAATAAGATGATTGATCTTTCAGAGATCCAGAAATAATTTCTTTCAGGGATACAGCCTTTCCACAACTTTTAAACCTTATGAAAGAATAATGTCAGTTTAGGTTTTTATTTTTCCTTATTAATTCTGAGCCATTGCATGGAGTAGGGAAGAAATACATATTTCAGTAGTTTGCCAAAGTATTGTTTTTCTGAACATGCTATGAAAGGGCGATGTTCATGGCAGCAACAGTCCTTTCTTCTAACTGGCAGCCTCCAAGTTAGGAGGCAGCCGTGGAGTCCCCTTTTTATATAGCATGACAGTCTTGATGTACTTGTCAAAAGCATTAGAATAGGACTCCCCTGGTGGTGCAGTGGTTGAGAATCCACCTGCCAATGCAGGGGATGTGGGTTCAAGCCCTGGTCCAGGAAGATCCCACATGCTGCAGAGCAGCTAAGCCAGTGCACCACAATTACTGAGCCTGTGCTCTAGAGCCCATGAGCCACAACTACTGAGCCCGTGAGCCACAACTACTGAAGCCCACGTGCCTAGAGCCCGTGCTCTGCAACAAGAGAAGCCACCGCAATGAGAAGCCCGTTCACTGTAATAAAGAGTAGCCCCTGCTTGCCACAACTAGAGAGAGCCCACACGAAGCAATGAAGACCCAACGCAGCCAAAAATAAATATTTTTTTATAAAGCATTAAAATAATTTTTTCCCAAAATCTGTCCCATGGCCCACCTTCCTCTTTTTGACACATAGTAGGTGCTTAATAAGCATTTGTTGAATGAATAACTATTTCTCAAGTGGTCTTTTTCTCCACATAAAATTAATCTTATTCCATTAGTTCTTTCCTCAATATGTTTTCCTGGTATATCTGCAGGAAAGAAATGACAACCAGTAAAGCAGTCTTTATAGCACCATATTTTGAAGAAAGTATTATTTCTCTCTCATCAAAAACTAGCTGACCATAGATATATGGGTTTACTTCTGGTCTTTCAGTTCTATTCCACTGATCTGTCCTCATACCAATAACACACTGTTTTGATCACAGCAGTTTGTGGTAAGTTTTGAAAATGATAAGTGTGAGTCTACCAATTTTGTTCTTTTCTAATATTGTTTTAACTATCTGGGGACCCTTGAAATTCTTCATGAATTTGAGAATCAGCATTTCCATTTCTGCAAAAAAGGCCATTGGAATTTAATAGGGATTATACTGAATCTGTAGATCACTTTGTGTAGTATTACCATCTCAATAATATTAAGTCTTCCAACCCATATTGACAGGATGTCTTTTCATTTGTTTAGATCTTTCTTAATTTCTTAAGCAATATTTCATACTTTTAACTTTGTATTAGTTTGCTAGGGCTGCCATAACAAAATACCACAGGTGGGGTAGCTCAAACAATAGAAATTTATTTTCTCACAGTTCTGGAGGCTAGAAGTCCAAGATCAAGGTGTTGGCAAGGTTGGTTGCACTCACTTCTTTATTGATGCTTTAAGGTTCTCTCTTTGTCTTTGACTTTCAGCAGTTTGATATCTTTTGGCATGGATCTCTTTTTCATTTATCCTTCTTGGAGTCCACTGGGATTCTTGGATGTGTATGTTTGTGTCTTTTATCAAATTTGGGATATTTTCAGCCATAATTTTTTCAAATATTCTTTCTTCTGCATTCTCCCTTCTTCTGAGACTCCAATTTTGGGTATATTAGTGTGTTTGATAGTATCTCACAGGTCTCTTAGGCTCTTGTTTATTTTTTTATTCTCTTTTCTTTCTGCTCCTCATACTGGGTAATTTTAATTAACCTATCTTCAAATTTGCTGATTTTTTCTTCTGCTTGCTCATGTGTGCTATTGAAAGCCTCCAGTGAATTTTTCATTTCAGGTAATATGCTTTTCAGCTCCAGAATTTAGGTTTGGTTCCTTTTTATAATTTCTGTCACTTTATTGATAGTCTCTATTTGGTGAGACATTGTTCTTCTGGTTTCCTTTAGCTCTTTGAGCATATTTAAGACAGTTGATTTAAAGTCTTTATCTTGTAAGTCACACCATGTCTGTGATTCCTTAGGGACAATTTCTGTTAGTTTCTTCCTGTGCATGGGGGGACGTATTTTTTTGTTTCTTTGCGTGCTTCAAATTTTTTTGTTGAAAATTGAATATCTTGAATGTTATAATGTGGTAACCCTAGAAATCTGATTCTTCCTCCCTCCTCACAGTTTCTTTTTGTTCTTTGCTTTGTATGTAATTGTTTCTTTGTTTAGTGACTTTTCCAAATTATTTTCGTAAGGTCTGTATTCTTTATCATTTTTTGTCTCTGAAGTCTCTGTTCCTTTAGCTGGTGTTCAGCTGGTTTTTTTACCTTGAACCCCTGGAAAGAAGAAAGAAAGAGAGAGAGAGACAGAAAAAGAGAGAGAGAGGGGAAGGTAGGAAGGAAGGAAGGTAGGAAGGAAGGAAGGAAGGAAGGAAGGAAGGAAGGAAGGAAGGAAGGAAGGAAGGAAGGAAGGAAGGAACCTCTCCTAGCCTTTGCACATTAGCTCTGGGCTGGGTACTCCTTTACTGCTTAGCCAGGCTATTTTGAACTCTTGTCTTAGCCTTTACTTTCTGCTTGTGCTGAGCCTAGAGATCAGCAAGAGTCATGGTTTTCTTAGGCCTTTTCTGAGCATGCATGCTGCCCTGGGATTGTGTGTGACTTTGTAAATTCCCTGTTATACATGGGTGAGTTTCATTTCCTTAATTCTCCAATGAATCTCTTTCTCCCAGCCTTTCAGCATGTCTATTGTTATGTCAACTATCATGTTTAGCCCCATGTGGGAGTGGGTTGTTCATTTGCCTTACAATGTTTTCAAGAAATGCCCTTCTCTGCCCTAAAAAAGTTCCCAATTATGTAAAACAAAGTGCCTTGTATCAGTGCTTCAGACAACCCACAAACAGGTCAAAACAAACAAAATTCTTTGAGAATAAGGTCTGCTCTTTTCCCTCCAAAACCAAAGACCAAGCAAGCCCTCACCCTGGAAACCTGCGCTACTGCAAGACCACTGCTAGCCAGAGGTGGGGGAGGGGCAGGGGCAGGTTAAACTGCCACAAAGCTTTCCTACCATTTTTACGTTGCCTTTTTCTTGCTTCAGTGTTTGCTTGTTTTCTGTAAACTTTCGACTGTTTTTCAGAGTTCTCACACAGTTGATTATGAATTTTTGCTCAATTTGTCAGTGTT
This sequence comes from Phocoena phocoena, assembly GCF_963924675.1. NCBI lineage: Eukaryota > Metazoa > Chordata > Mammalia > Artiodactyla > Phocoenidae > Phocoena > Phocoena phocoena. The sequence goes on from NC_089234.1 coordinate 53,186,537, forward strand.
TCTGTGAAGAGACAGACCCTTGGAGCTGCCTACTCTGACATTTTCACTGATGTTACCAAACTTACGATTTCAACTCAGCCATGCTGGACCTGGCTCTTTTTTTGCCTTTGCTTCTCAGTTTGAGGAGATTTTTCAACAGTGTGAGATTTTAAGTAGAATCATCTGGTTTTGAATTGTAGCCTGGCCACTTACTAGTTGTGTGACCCTCAGTGAGTCACTCCATGAACCTTGGTTTCAGTATTTGTAAATGAGAAATGATAGCAATCACCTTTGAAGGGGTACTGTGTGTACAAAATGAAATAATCTATATGTATTTGAAAATGTCAAAATATAACATATGATAAAAATACCCATTACATTAAAATGCAATATTTCAAAAAGCTGCATTTTATCTCCCATCTCCTCTGCCATTCAACTCTATACAAAATCTTCCCAAGTATCTGATCTTCGTTTGATGACTTTTTTGTCAGTCTTTCCAAAGACTATAATACTCTTGCCACTTATTTACCATAAAAAATATTTTAAATGGGAATGTATTTGTGAGGAAGATAAGCCACAAGTATCTCATAAAATTGTTGAGTAGAATAAGATAATTCACATCTTAATATTACTTGAGGGAAAAATATATCTGGTATTTCTTACAATATTTGTTCCATTCCAAGACAGTCAAATAAATGATTCTGCTACTTCAGAAACACAACCACAGGAATTTGCTTTCCCCATTTCAGTTTCATGAGTTCAGTGTTCTTATTATTAAAATTACACGTGAGAATCACCTGTAGAGGGTTTTTTCCTTTAAAAGAAAAATACAAATCCTCTTCTGAATCTGGAATGAGAATGAAGAGCCAAGCATATGTGTTTTTTAAAAAGCTCTGTAGAAAATTATAAGCAGTCAGGATTGAAAACCATTGATTTGAATGTTTCTGTTTTCTAACATAAAGAGGATCAAGAGTGATATGGACATAGCATCCCCTGGGCCGTTAAGTACACCAATCTTACATCTGCATAAAACATCATCACACCTGTTATTTTCCTTGAGTCTGATACCAACTGAATGCTATAGAGAAGTAAATGTTTGCATTTTACCATTCATCTGAATTCAGAGGCAATGAGTGATTCATCAGAGGTCAGCCAGCTAGGAAGTGAGAGAATCACAAGTCAGATCTTAGCTTGATTTTAAGACAGTTCTCCTTCCATAGCACCAGATGTGAGCTTCTATATCATCCTGCCCATCCAGCTTTCTTATCCCTCACTCCCAACACTCCTGCTGTTGATACTTTCCGGAAACCCATGTCTTTTAAGTTATTTCTATTTCAGGGCTGTGATCTAGTCAAGGAATCATGGTTTTTTCCTTATCCAATGTAAACGTTATGATTCAACACACCAAACAAACTCTCACCAAGCTCTACAATGGTTTTATCTCTTTGTTTATCTAAGATTTCTGCCCTTAAAATCTTCCTCCTTGGATCAATGCAGTCTTTTCTTCTCTGGTAATTTTTATGGATGTCTGCAGACCACTAGAGAAAACCACACTGTGAATTGCTTCTTGCTCTCCATCCTCATCAAGAATATCCATGTCACTCAGCAGTCCATTTCAGTATTCATGCTTTATTCACTCCCCAATGCCTGATACTTCAAAACTTATCTCACTTACTAGTCACTTTTCAACTTACTGTCAGTAGGCTTCTGTCTCAATGGTACCACTGAAAGTACCATTTGGATGTTGGTACCCTAACATACAAATCCAGTGAATCGAGTGTATTTCTGGCCTTACTTCTCGGTGGAATCTGATGCTGAACCGTTCCATTTTTTCTTGAAACTGCCTCTTTCCTTTATGCCATTCTCAACTGATTGTCTTATTTCCTTCTCAGTGATTTTTCCAAGCTGCTTATCTTCTTCATGGCCATCGTGTAATGATGTTTCCTGAGGAATCTCTAAGGTTTTGTCCTTAACATCTTCTTCTTACTCTATATGGTCTCCCCAGGAAAAATCACCCCCTCCTTTGACGTTAAACATCCCACATATGCCAAATAAATCTTGCATCTGTCACTGTGCCAGCAGGACGTTGAAGAGATTGGGGAGCTGATCAAGGAAAAAAGATATGACCATGAGGTGGCAGTAGCACCCACAAGCTTTATTTTGGTGATATTTTGATAGATTTCATATGGGGGACGTACCTCACAGCATGAGACACTGGGGATGAAGGCAAGGGAACTCTTAGGGAAAAGAAGGAGGGGAGAGGGGGAACTTACCCTCTAGAGATGTCTCTCAGCATTACAGAAGGGAATCTGTGGGGCAGAGAATTCCAAAGGGCTGCAGCAGCTTGTGGCTTTAATAGCGCCAGGGGTTTTATCTATAGCTGGCAGATGTTGGGTACAGTTTCGTGGGGTATGCAAAGCAGGCAGGCTCTAAATCACTAGAAATTTGCTTGCTTGGGTTATATTTAAAGCAATCAGATGTGTAAAAATTTGATTTTGGCATTGGCAGGCTTTTGTGCTAATGGGTCTCAGCCTGCTGTGAAGAATAAACAAGGGGCTAATATACAGAGACCACTTTGGTTCCTTTATGTAACAGTATCCCAGATTTCTGGATAAACTCCAGGAACCTCAGTATCTTTCCGCTAAATGTAGTTTCTTTTTCTCTTATTCTGTCTCATCGAAAGGAATAGTGTGTCATTAAAGCTAAAGCAACCCTCCTTATCTTTCAAGTACTCTAACTAATCCATGACCATTTTATTAACTGTACTCTCCTTACATCTTTTATTTCATCTCTTGCACCCTATTTCGATCACAAATGCCTTAGGTCATAGTTTCTCTATATCTTGCACAGATTATGGTCAAGGTCTCTTAACTAATCCTCCTCTCTCTAGTCCTACTGTTTCCTGATACATTTTTGCACCACCATCATTTTTCTAAAACTCAGATATGCTGATGTCCATTTGCTTGATTAAAACCCTTTTTAAACTCTTTATAGTATAGAAGAGGGTTTGGCAAACTATAACCTACAGGTCAAAGCCAGCCCTCCTCCTGGTTTTGTAAAAAAAGTTTTATTAGCACACAGCCATTCCCATCAACTACATATTGCCCACGGCTGCTTTCACACTACAACAGCTGAGTTGAGTAGTTGTAAACAAGACTATATGGCTCACAAAGGCAAAAATATTTACTATCTGCTCATTTACAGAGAAAGTTTGTCAACCCCTAGTCTAAAAGGCAAAGTTCAGAAGCTTGGCATGACATAAAATCCCTTCATGAGATGACCACTCTACATCTTGGTTTTATCCTCACTATATCCCTCATTACTATTCTAAATCATAGCCATGTGAAACTACTGGTAGTTTCCAGAATGTACCAAATGGATAAGCATGGGAAATATTTCATGGGCAGAAAGAACAATGGCATCAAGAATAAAGCATCCTGGTACAATTGATATAAACTGCTGTAAACATTTGTGTGCAGTTTTTGTGTAGACATAAGTTCTCGACTCTTTCGGGTGAATATGAAGGGGTACAATTGCTGGATCTTATGGTAAGTATATGTTTAGTTTTTTAAGAAATTGCTGAACTGTCTTCCACAATGGCTGTACAATTTTACGTTTCCACCAGCAGTGAATGAGAGTTCCTGTTCCTCCATACCCGCACCAGCATTTGGTGTTATCAGTGTTCCAGATTTTGGTCATTCTAATAGGTGTATAGTGGTATGTCATTGTTGTTTCAATTTGCATTTCCCTGATGACATATGTTATTGAGCATCTTTCCATATGTTTATTTCCCATCCTCATATCTTCTTTGTTGAAGCATCTGTTCAGATCTCTTGCCCAATTTTTAATTGGGTTGTTTGCTTTCTTCCTGTTGGATTTTACCAATAACCTTTTACTGTTGTTATAATTATCATAATCAAAATTACTAATAAGGAGACAAAACACTTGTGAGTGTTTACCAAGTACCAGATAATGTGCAAAGTGTTTTACAAACATTATCTCATGTAATTCTCATAATCACACTAAGTTTATCCATGGATAAGCAGCTGAGAGAGATTCAGTAACTTACATAAGATCACACAGCAAATAAGCGGGAGGTTTGGAATTGCTACCCAATCTCTGAATCTCCAGCCAGAACCTAATCACTGCACGACATTCTTTTCCTTCCTTCTACTGATTGTGACAGGTTTGCTTCTTCTGGTTAAGCTAAAAACATCAGAAGGATAAGGAGAGTAGTATGTTAGATGTCAGGATCAGCGGATACATGAATCAATGTAATAATCAATATATCTATATCTATACGGTGTCTGATTAGAAACTTGAGACAAGAAACGTACCTACATTTAAAGAGAAAACAAAAAGCCTGGGAAACAGTTCTTAATTTTTCCACTTAAAGTAGAATACTCTGAGTGGTATTTTTTTTTCCATTTTAAAGAAATTAAATTTCCCCCTACAGTCAAAGAGGTAACAATTTAAAGTGTAAGGTTTTTCCTCTCCCAAGTCACTAAAGGCCAATTAACAATTTCTAATTTGGTCTGCTGCTCCCTTTCATGTGAATCAATTAAGGCGATCATCACAATCCACTTAGTATCCTGAGGTCTTTTTCTCTTGGACACATCTCTGGACATTAAGGCGATTAGTAGAAGTTATAAATGTTATATACATATTATGTAAAAGACGAAAATAAGGCAGTTTATTAAACTTCGCAGAGTTCTTGTGCTTATACTCACGCAGAGTGATTAGAATTCCATTTCTTGGGATGAAAACTTTTAAATCTTCAGGCTGACACTACAGCCCTTCTGGCAGCTTCAGGCTGGGCGGCTGCTTTCACTTCTACACCTTCTTCTCTGCCTGAAAAGTGTGGTTTTGCCTGATTATTAAAAGTTCACTTCTAGAATGGAAACCAAATTCCCTTTAGCTTCCTTGGGAATGCAGGAGTAGGGAAGCCTCTCCAGTGGGTCAGGTCACTAAGAGAAGTTTCCAGCTTTTACCTGACATCGCAGGCCCCCCAGCAAGCCCCCCAGCAGGCCACTGCTTGAAAACCAGGTGCTCTCTGATCTAATCACTGGGTCACATCTCTGTCTCACTCGACTCACTTCTCCCCTGTGCCTCAGGTCTTTCTCTCTGTGGTTACCTTTGCCTTTATTCTAAGTCTTAAATCCTCCTGCCCTTTAGTCTTCCCTCTCCACCAACCCTCCCTCCTTCCTTGTTATGGAGTATAAATGCACAGAATTTAATTATTCAACTCGTTCATTGCTGTTCTCTCTGAGAAAAGAGATGGAGAAGGATATGAAGAGAAAGTATTGAAAACCAATGCAGGGAAATGACAAATGTCTGACAATCCGTGCCATCCATGTTTTTGGAGTTCTCATCTCTGATCTATGGTCTTTGACCCCTTGACCTTACATACAGAGAACCTGATGGTCTTGCATTCTCTTCTTTCCATCGGGAATATGGCTCTCCTAAACTCCCCTTACCCAGACATCAGCCCTTTCCTAAACTTCACCCTAATAAACAAAACTACTATCCTTGAACACCTACTAGGAATAAGGAACTGGAATATTGCTTTTTGCTTACGATTTCATTTTAACCTTTTTGCATATCTCCATTGTACAGATGAGAAAACTGAGGTTCAGAAACATTAGTCATTTGCCCCAAACATAAAATGCTCGTACAGTACAGAACAAGGATTTGAAGCTATGTCTTTGATTCCTCAATCTACTCTCACTTTACTACATTGCCCCTTCTCTCCAGAAATTATGTTGGAATCTTAGGTAAGAATGAGTTGCTATTCAGATGTTTTTTAATCCTAAATAGGTCATTTACTCTTAACCAGCCTGATGATGCAGTCACTCTCTGTCACACCCTAATATCCCAACTCTCACAGACACGAATAGGGGACACAGTCTTGCTGAGTTCTAGTTCAGTAAGGGAATCAAGTCATTTCCTCGTCTATACTATGGACTAGTAAAATCTCTAAGGTCCTGACTTCTAGATTTTAGGTCTTTCTAGAACAGAAACTATGCCTAATTCATCACTCTCTATACAGCACACTCTATCTGGAGCACGTAAAGAACTTTGGATGCCTAGCAGGTGCTCAAGCATTTTTATTAAAAAGCTGAACTGAACTATGCACATCTATAATTCAAGGATGCTATGTTTCATCATTTTCACGGTCAATAATAATAATAACAATAACTGGAAAACATATTCCAAATTTAAGTAGCATCTAATTTAATGCAGACATTATGGAACACTTCTGATAAAATTTCTCATTAATTCTTCTTCCAGCCTGTCACTTAGCAAATAAGAAAACAATGAGAAAAATGAGGTCTTGCTGAATTGTCCAGAATTGTGAAGTTCTGTAATATAGATTCAAATCTATGACCTGGTTTCCTTCAACTTTTTGTTTAACAAACAGGACTTCATTACTCTGCCTCAGAGTAGCATTGACAGAAAGGAAATAGAAGCATCAATGCAAATTGACCTATCATACTACTTTTAGTACTGGCAAACAGCAGGATGAACTTAAAAATTTATCTCAAAATATAAATAATTTAAAAACACAAGTATGTGCTTGCAACAAATACGTTCTTTTTTATTGAAGTGTAGTTGCTGTTCAATATTATATGTTACAGGTGTATGATGTAGTGATTCGCAATTTTTAAAGGTTATACCCCACTTATAGTTATTATAAAATATTGGCTATATTCCCCATGTTGTACAATATATCCTTGTAGCTTATTTTATCATACCTAATAGTTTGTACCCATTATTCCCCGACCCCTATATTGCCCCCCCCACTTCCTTCTCCCCAATGGTAACCGCTAGTTTATTCTCTATCTGCTTCATTTTTGTTATATTCATTAGTTTGTTGTATTTTTTACATTCCACATATAAGTGATATCATCCAGTATTTGTCTTGCTATGTCCAACTTATTTCACTCAGCATAATGCCCTCCAAGTCCATCCATGTTGCTGCAGGCAAAACTTTGTTCTTGTTTATGTCTGAGTAGTGTTCCATTGTATTTATATACTAAACCTTCTTTATCCATTCATCTGTTGATGGACACTTAGGTTGCTTCCTTGTCTTGGCAATTGTAAATAATGCTGTTACGAACATTGGGGTGCATATATCTTTTTGAATTGGTGTTTTCATTTTTTGGTGTTTCTTTTTTTTTTTAATATATACCCAGGAATGAAATTGCTGGGTCATTTTGTAGTCCTATTTTTAGTTTTTTGAGAAAGCCTCCTTACTGTTTTCCACAGTGGATGCACCAATTTACATTCCCACCAACAGTGTACGAGGGTTCCCTTTTCTCCACATCCTCACTAACATTTATTATTTGTGTTCTTTCTGATGATAGCCATTCTGACAGGTGTGAGGTGATACCTCATTGTGGTTTTGATTTGCATTTCCCTGATGATTAGCGATATTGAGCATCTTTTCATGTGCCTGTTGGCCATCTGCATGTCCTCTTTGGAAAAATGTCAGTTCTTCTGCCCATTTTTTAATTGGGTTGTTGAGTTGTATATATATGTTGGATATTAATCCCATCAGTTATATCATTTGCAAAGCAACAAATACGTTCTTAATCTGAAATGTCCCTTACACCTGAAAAACCAAATTGTCAGGAGTCACCAATTAAAGGACAACTAGTGCTCTCCTGATTAAACTTTTCTCTTCTATAGCACTTCTTAAAATTACCAACTAATTTGTGATTTAAAAACAATCACACAGAAGGTGGATTAAAAACTCCTATCAGGGGTTTTGTAACTTTCAAGATTTGCTCAGTCTACATACTTTTATGTCATAATGTCAGGAAAGTGGTGGCCACAAGAGATGATGATACCACATAAGTCAGAATTTTTAATTCTGACTTATAGTACATGCAGAATCATTTGTTTATTGATATTTTAATGCTCTAGATTTATATTTTTAAATTCCTTTTGTTTTAAGCAAAGAAATATTGTGGTCAAGATACTGTCTTTTATTTCTCACTAAATATAAAGATCCTCAAAGCCACTATAGTTTTAAATATAGGTCATTTAATGAAGCTGGTGCAGTGATGTCAGCATACGGACTGCTCAGCTTCAAGAAAATACTTTCTGGCCCTTATCTTTCCTGGGATGAAAGGACGACAGAATTACCTGTCTCTGAAACATTTGTTTGCCTCATACAACAGCTTCTCTATTTTCCAACTTGTCTGAGGCAGGCTGCCCAGCTCTGACTGCTGAGGTAAACTGACTGAGGAGGCAGCAAGCTCTGAGTTTATCAAGGCCAGGCCTTCTATTAGCAACACAGGTGTGGTGGGACCCAGACAAAGCCCTGGCCACCAGCTTCACATAAGCTGCTCCTAAAGGCTTCACTGTAGGCAGAGCTGTGAGCTGAGCTGCAAGCTGGGGCTGATGGGATGGCTAGAAGTAGTGGTACAGGTAGCTTTGAGTTCCAGTCTAGGAAAATGCTAGATGTGACCACACTTGCATGTGTCTTTCAGTGTACTAACAGGGGTAGCCAGCCTTGGGATACAAGTCAGGAGGAAAGTAACAGGGTGCCATTTTATCATCTAGGATATAGCATATATATACAAACACACATACACACACCACACCCATATATTTTAAATATATCACATCTTTTTTATAACTTATTTTCTTCACCTGAACAACATATTGTTAGCATGTTGGCATTTCTACAACAACATTTTTAATGTCTACGTGGTATTCCATTATATGGATGTATTTGTTTATTTAACCAATCTGAATATTCAATAATTGGGTTATCTCCAGTTTGAAGTTACTTTTAAATTCTGTAAGGAATAGAAATGGGAAAATATGCTTGTACACATTTCGAATGATTTCCTTAGATAAAATTTGTGGAGGTGGAATTATTAGTGACAAGTGACACGTGTTTAGACAATTGTTAACACAGTGCCATGATGCTATATAGGAAAGTTCACACCCAACAGCAGAGAATGATAGCACAAGTTAGAGAAAACTGCCGGCTTAACATATTGGAATCTAGAATATCTTGGACTGAATAGAATTTTATTGGGGCCTTAGTGAGATCAAATAAGATTTCATAAATTCATTGAGCTCTTTTTGTCCCATCTGTTATTAATTCGTTGATTGTGACTGTTACTTATATTCCATAGGTTCTTAGCCTTTTATTGATTGATAAAAATTCTGTATAAATTCTGACAAAATAACCTTTTGTCAAAGATTTTACAAAGTATTTTGCCACTTTGTAGTTTGTCTCAAATTTTAATGATGTTTTAGGATATATGAATTTTTATATGATCAAACGTGTTAATAATTCCTGTGTGATATATGATATATTTTCTTCCTCTAATTATAGGCTTAGAAATTCCACTACCAACAAGAAATCACATAATTAACATATTAAGTCTGTGTTTTACATGGAATTCTTTGGTCAATAGAGAATTCTCTCTCTCTCTCTTTTTTTTTTTTGGTATGATGTGAAGTATGACTCTATCCCCAAATCTCATCACTTGCAGAATTCAGAAACATGAAATCTCTCTAGATTTATTTATAAAGCAAATTAATGTTCTGTTTTGCATCATATATGTCCATATCATTTCTTTTTAGATTTGTTCCTAGGGGAGAAATGAGAGAAAGAGAGAAATCGGGTGAGATATTTTTAAATGCTTCCTGTCCCCTTATCAATAAATGGGTTTCTTGCTCCCTGTACCGTATCTATCATTAATTTACTTTTGAGTCTAGATTTAGGAGGAAGGAGATTTAGGACTTAGGGAGGATGAAACTAGATAAGAGAAACTAAGAGAAAAAAGACCACCATCACTTTTGATCCCAATTGAATTCTACAAAGATGAGGCAGACAGGAGGAGAAAAACAATGTGAGAAGCCATTTCTCACTGCCTCGACTACCCATGGTTTAGCAGATGGATGAGGCAGGGGCAGTTCTAAAGCTCCTGGTTCCCTTCATCCTGAATGCACATGCAAGAGACCCAGCTGCGTCCCCAAATCTGGGAGAGGATATGAAGATACTAAAAGGGTAGGTAGGCCAGAAGCATTCTGATTTCAGGCAAAGACCCCTCAAGATATGAGGAATTTGAAACCAGAGGCAAATAATGTTGACTGTTGACTACAGTGGGTAGTTTCATCATATCTCCTCAAAAAGTCAGCTGGAACCAGTCATGCCACAAAAGTCACCAGGGAGAGATCACTCCTGCTTGGTCATTCCATGACAGTCACACAAAATGAGCCAAATAACATTGTGTAGGTTCAAGGAACCCACCTCTTCTGTCTTCACAAAGTCATGTCATCTAAATTACCCCCCTCCCCTGAAATACTACTAGGAGTGATCTTGCAAAAGGCAAGCACGAAAACAATCATTTGCCTGAGTCATCCAAACAGAGACTCATTTTCTTTAAAAGGCAATTTAAAGTATTGGAAAGAACACAGATTATAAATTTGGACTAAATACAGTTATTTTCTTTCTTTACCCATCCCATTGGAGGATGGGAGGGAAGTCATGTAGAAAACAAGGACAGTTATAAAGGAAAAAATTCTAAACTGCTTTGTACACCCCAGTAAATGAGATTGAATTTGTCACACTGATACAACGCATACAGACATATGCACACACACACACATTTTCCTAACTTTTTATTTTTCCAGTCATTTTATAATGATAACATACTGTATTTTCTTAGAAGAGAAGGAACATTCATTTTTGAAATCTGACCCTGTCTTGACAGTTCCTTGGCAACTGTGTATTTCAATACACTTCAAAAGCAGTTGGAGCATTTTACTTAAAGCATTGCTCCTACATTTTTACTTCACATCCTACTTGGTAAATCTGAGTTTAACCAACACAAGTATTCTTACATCATGGGCTGCCACTGTTTATAATGCATATCTAAGATCTTCCCCAAATTTTCCATCTGAAAATTGTATTTCAGAAATGAATTGGACAAGGTAAGAAAGGCATAAACATTTTACCTTACACCTAGGTGTGATCTAATTCCACTTCTAAAAGAACATATTAGCAAACCTATTGCTATTGAAAGGGACAATTAAAACAATAAATTATTTCAAGGGACTTGAAAATATAAAACCACCTTTTCCAGACCCTTTATGAGTCATTCCTAAATGGATTTATTTCATCTTGAATTAGACTCAAAGTTGTCTTTAGATAAAAATAACATTAAAGATAAGATGATAGTGAAGTTGAAGGGCTCACATTTATTAAGCACTTACTGTGTGCCAGGTACTTAAAATGCCTTAATAGGACTTAATCCTTCCAACAACCCTTTGAGGAAGTGCTATACTTATTCATATTTTAACAACTTTAGCAAACTGGGATTCAAGGAGGTGAATTAGCTTGCCCAGGTCTGCAGCTAGGGAGCAGCAGATCTGACATTCAAGTTTGGGTCCTCCAAAACCAGAGCCCATACTTGCCCTTCTGTGTTTATCCTCAGAATATGTTTGGGTCTATGTAGCGATGGAAGCAGTGCACTTAGAGACTGGAAGCCCATTTCATGTCTTACCTTTGCTGGGACTTTGTTGCATCATGCTAAGCAAATGATCTGTTACATGCTTTGAAAATCAAGGGTTTTTGTGAATATTAAATGGATTTCCATTTCCTCCTCTAATAAAAGAAGGTAACACTACCTAACTCACAGAGTTGTTTTGAAGATTTTGTTAGATAATACAGTCATCCCCCCTCACCTGTGGTCTTGTTTTCCTCAGTTTCAGTTAACCATGGTTAACTGTAGTCCAAAAATTTTACTGGAAAATTCCATAAATAAACAATTCATAAGTTTTAAATTGCATGTCGTTCTGAGTGACATGATGAACCCTCATGCCATCTGCTCCATTCCATAAGGGGACGTGAATCATCCCTTTGTACTGCACAGCCCCCCCCCCACCCCGTTAGTCACTTAGTAGCCACCTTGGTTCTCAGAACGACTGTTTCAGTGCTTGTGTTCAAGTAACCCTTATTTTACTTAATAATGGCCCCGAAGCTCAAGAGTAGTGATGCCGGCAATTCGGATATGTCAAAGAGAAGCCATAAAGTGCTTCCTTTAAGTGAAAAGGTAAAAGCTCTCAACTTAATAAGGAAAGAAAAAAAATCATACGCTGAGTTTGCTAAGACTCACGTTAAAAACAAGTCTTCCATCCCTGAAGAAAGTAAAAGAAATTCACACTAGTTTTGCTGTCACATCTCAGACGGCAGAAGTTACAGCCACAGTGCATGATAAGTGTTTACTTAAGTTCAAAAGTCATTAAATTAATACCATAAGATATTTTGAGAGAGAGAGACAGACCACATTCACATAACTTTTCTTACTGTATGTTGTTATAATTATTACTAATTATCGTTGCTAGTCTCTTACTGTGCCAATTTATAAATGAAACTCTATCATAGGTATGTATGTATAGGAAAAAACATAGTATACATAGGGTTCGGTACTATCCGTGGTTTCAGGCATCCACTGGGGGTCTTAGAACATATCCCCCATAGGTAAGGGAGGACTATTGTATTTGGACAGCTCAGAGTATGATATTTTCCATATACAGCCAAGTCCTTGCAAATTATCGCAATTATTATTGGATTTATGTATTTAAAACCACTTCAGTTTTAAAGCACTCCATAAGTATAAGATGATGCTAGCTTTCCAGAAGTAGGCCATAGAACAATGAATGTATCCTTGAAGTGCACAGACAATGATAAGCAGTGTACAGTGCTTCCAGTGAGACAAGCCGTGCCCTCTTGCCCTCCCTGAGCTTTACCGAACCTCATGTCCCATGACTTCCCAAAAGACCCATTCTGTGTGGCCTTCAGAAGCACGAGGGTCATCCTAGACCATATTCCTTTCTTCCTGCGCTCCTTACCCAACTGGAAAGGCTCTTCTCTGTGACAAAACCTCCTCATAGCACAAGTCATGGGGCTTTGGGAACAACAGAGGTCTGGGACCAAAATGCCAGGCTAAGGACCCACCTCTGACTGAACCTATTATAGGAGTCCAGGAGACTCAGTGCAGCTCACTCAGTGGGGACAAGGCTTTCGTGCTCCTAGTGAGCTTTTCCCTTCAGTGATATTCAGAGGACCTCCCTTATTAATGCATGGTAAAAAGTATTAGTTCCAGTGCAACTCAGCCCAAGAGGACATTGGAGTAAGACTAGTACAACTGTAAGTACAGATTCCTATAGGAAACATATGTCTCCATCAAAGTTACCCATATTAAAATATGTGGCTCCATTCACCGAATCCACACATACGCAGGCTTTGAAAAAGACACAGCAGCCAAAAATTTTTGCAAATATTTCTGATAAAAGCATTTAGTTGGGCATGCAGCAATAGTGGAACTACTCTGGAAAGCTTCTAAAGAAGTTCATTTGCACAATCTCAAAACATGTTTGCAGCATGGAGATGACTCTACAAACACTCACTGGCACCTACCTCGTCATTGCGCTCATTTCTAACAGCATCTGCACATGAAATTATGCCTGGGTTCTAACTAGACACGAGACAGCTGGGAAACAAAATGTAATAAAATATATAAGAAAGTCGTTATGACATTCATGTTTTTATTCCCTTTACTATTTAAACAGGAACACTAGACAAGCTCGCACATACAGTGAACTTCTACCAGGGTTGATAAAACGTGCACCAATGTCTGACCAGATGTTTCACTTTCTCTCTTACGTTTAGAGTCAGTTTTTAAAAGTATAATCTCCAGTGCTCTCCTAAAATAACAATAATTTTATTGGTGAGTATCTTATGCTTATTCAAGCTTATTCTTTTCATATGCCTTTGGCTGTGGTATCATGAGAAACACTATTATTAAAAGATTCCCATGCTATTTGGGCTCTTTAAAACAAGAAATAAACTGCCCATACAAAATTTTAACTGAAGAATCATGTTTTACAAGCATTATAAACCTTTATAGGCACCTTGAATTATCTTGTTTATTCAAATGTCCAAACTATACCAACATAAAATAACTATTCCACGTTTCAAATTTTCAAGACATCAGAAATTAATATGGTGGAAAGACTGACATATTTCTACCAGCAGGGATTCTAATATCAGATACTCCCACAAATTTACAAGACCTAATAATTCACTAATTTTAAAACGTTCACATTTGTTGTCATCTAATTTACATAGTAATTCTCTTGCACCTCACTGGGAATCATCTATGCCGCAAATAAGTTTATACTATTAACTCTCTAGAAAATCATGGTTGATGCGTTCTTTACTCACCCAGTCACTTAACAAATATCTATTGAGTGCCTACTATATGCCAGATCAGGCACTGAGCTAGTTGCTAGAGCAAAAGCAATTAACAAAATTAATAAGCTTAGTTCTCATTCTTTATAACAAGTTACACATTCCCTTATTCCCCATCTCAGTGCCTCAAATCCAATCCGTAATAGCACAAGTAAAAATGAAAGTTTCAAAACATATAAAATTAAGTCACAGTGTATGTTCTCACTGTTCTGAGCTTAACAAACTCAATGTTGAATCATATACATCAAATCTCCAGTCTTAATTTTTTCAGAACACGTATGAAATTACCTCCTCAAGATGTGTGTTATTACAGGAGCAACTGGATGAAAACAGTTCAAAATCTCCTGTAGAAAACAAAAAGCTATTCCCATAAGAATTCTCCTATCCCAGCAAGTATTAAACTCATGACTTTTAGGCTAGGGAAGCAACTACAAAAAGGTACATATCTCATTCCCTAGATGGATAAACTGGAGGTTAAGAGGCTTGGGGTCCAGTCCTGGAGAAGTAGGGTGACTTATTTATTGTCCAAATCTGGGCACATATGAGAGTAAATGGGGGCACTAACACCAGGAACATAAGCCTAAACTAAGACATATAGTTACCCATGGATAAATCACTTAACCTCTTTGGCCATTGTTTTCCCTGTCAAATGGTAACAATAGCGCTCAAGTTTATGAAAATATGAAATATGAGAATAGGCATAAAAAACCACTTGTATATAGTGCTACACAAACTGATTTTACTGTTAATAAAAAATAATTTATTTTCAATTTACCCTGCAAACTGACTTTGAGGAGTCTTTTTTTAATATAGATAGTATAACATCTAAGAGCTGTAGTGAAATACCAAGGAACATCCTTAAAAAGTTACCAGGGCCTGTAGTACCTTTTCCTAGCTAATCAGTTAGTAGCACTACTACTTTCTAATCACAGCCATTCATCAGTGAGAACAAGGGAAATAGGGAAAAGTGGCACCGTGGATGGTGATAGAAACTTGCATCCCAACAGGTGGCAAGCTGAAACACCCATGACAAACAGCCAAACCACACTGCAGTTCTAGAATGCTAAATCCTAATTAATCTTTGGGGAAATTTTTCAATCTGTAGCTGTGAGTCTGACCTAAAATATATTTTATCTGAAAAGAACAGTACAGTAGCTTTTCAGATAGCAGGCATTATTTTTTCTCTCCATAAATCATTCACTTTTATCCTGGGAAGTGCAAAAAAACCAGACCTAAAGCAGACATAAAACATTTAATTCTTTATTAGGAAAGGAAAAACAGGATACTGATATTGATGTAATCTAAAAAATCAGGATGAAGCATTGCACAAATGGAGTTCTTGTTACAATGTGCTGTAATAGTGAAATAAACTCCAATGTAGGAAGCCTATACAGGAACAAAAGAGCAAAATGGATACAACGGCAATTAAAAAGGACTCTGTAGGAAGGAAAACAAAAGATAAAAGAAGTAAAATATACAATAAAATAGGCAAAGAGAAAATGGTGGAAAGGAAACTAAATTACATCTTATGAAATAAAAAGCATTCCTATTTGTAATCATCAAGTTTTGGGCAATTTACAAGACTGCAAGGATTTTATATGGCCTCTAGATTTATAAAATTGAAGGATTGGAAAGAGATCACAAGACCTTCCAAGAAAACTGGGTAGTCAAAATGGGAGCGCTTCCCTCCTCTTTAGTTCTTAAAACAAGATGACATTACTATCAATGTCAGAAATATGACAACATACAGCAAGTGGTAAAAGATATCCCCCATATCTCCATAACAATCACAAACTATCTGGGAGAAAAACTGCTCGTTTTTGCTCCCATGTTATTTCTCATTATCTTCCTTAGTAGTAGAACTTGATTACTGGCTAGGTACATTGCAGCTGAGAATAAAACTACATTTGTCAGCCCTCCTTGTTAGTATGGCTAAATGCTAGACATTGGGTTCTAAGCAGAATTGTCTTCAAGAATCGATCCTAACAAGAGGACATATCCAAATTTGCCTCTTCTTTCCTACTGTCTAAGATGTAGTGTGATTCCTGAAGCCCATGCAACAATGGTCCTATAAATAAATAAATAAATAAATATATATATATATATATATATATATATATATATATGGTTGATGTTTAAAATGATGAAGCAAAACATAGAAGTAATAGTGAAGCAACCAGGATAGCTCTAAACTACAAACCCCCAGACGTTATTTACATGAAAGAGATTAAATCACTGATACTTGGGAGTGTTGCTAACAGCTAAAAATTACCCTAGTGATAAAGAATCATTGAACTAATATTAAAAGTTTATTCTTTTATGGATGATTTATAAGTATAATATTGTACAAGTGGCATTTTCCAGATGGAGTTTATTAGCTATTTGCAAATAAAATACATGCATGCTAATTTGGATTCTTCATTGAACCTTGTAAATATTTGCCCCATTTGCTTGTGTTCTCTCTCTTTTCCCCTCTCCTTCCCCCCTCATTCCCCACCTCCTTCCCGCCCTGCCCAATACTTTATGATATTCATCACTCAATACTTCAGCCTACATCTCTTAGACATAAAGATATTCTTCTGTGTACTCAAAAATACTACCCTTTTGGCTAAATTAATTAAGAATAATTCTGTAAATTATCTAATATACAATCCATAATAAAATTTCCCCAATTATGCCAAAAATATTTCAATGCAAAACCCGTGGGATACAGGAAGCCTAATGAATTTTTAAAAAAAGAGAGTTCCATAAAAAATAAACTATATTGGGAGTGAAAAAAGTATTTAACTAGATATAAACATTTGAGATGTAAAAAAGAGTATTATGAGAAGCTCTATGATAATAAGGTTGAAAACAAATAAAATGGGAATTTTTTATAAAAATAAAATTTTATATATCAAGAAAAAACAAAAACTTCATTAGTCCAATAATTATTAAAAATATGGAATTGGTAATGAAAATCTCCCCTATCCCTGAAAAAGCATGGGGTTCAAAAAATTTCAGTACTATTTCAAGGAACAGATAATCCTTATTTTATACAAATTATTCCAGAATCTCAAATTAGAAAGTTTCCCAAACTCTTTTATAAGGCATGTATAACCTTAATACAAACAACTGATGAAAGTAATAAACTATAATCATGGACCAAGGTTAACTTAGAAACAAACACCATAAGTAAAAATATTAATTAATAACTTGATTCTAGAAATGTGTTTTAAAAATAATAGGCCATCTATAAGTAATCTTTATCTCAGGAATGCAATTTTAGCATCAGAAAATCTATCAACATAATTTAAAAATAAAATGAAAATGCTGTTATTTTCATGCATGAAGAAAGACTATTCAAAAAATCAACATCTGGTTATTTTACTAAAAACAAAAAGAAAAATTTAGCAGACTAAGTACAGAAGAAAACTTCCATTAACCAATAAAGAATATCCACCAAAATCCTATAGCAAACACACACTGATACCAAAACTGTAAAAGCCCCCTGAATAAAGGAATAAAGGAAATAAAGGAAAAGGTTTCTTCACCCAGGAGAAAAGTAAACTGAACACACAAAAAGGATACAAAAACAAGACCTAGGGACACATATAGACTGAGGGGATGAAAAAAGATATTCCATGCAAATGGAAATCAAAAGAAAACTGGAGTAGCAATTCTCATATCAGACAAAATAGACTTTAAAATAAAGACTTACAAGAGACAAGGAAGGACACTACATAATGATCAAGTGATCAATCCAAGAAGAAGATATAAAATTGTAAGTATTTATGCACCCAGCATAGGAGCACCTCAATACATAAGGCAAACGCTAACAGCCATAAAAGGGGAAATCGACAGTAACACAATCATAGTAGGGGACTTTAACACCCCACTTTAACCAATGGACAGAATGAAATGTATATTTTTTCATCCAAGATGAAAATATATAAGGAGATACACACTTTAAATACACATTAAATAAGATGGACTTAATTGATATTTATAGGACATTCCATCCAAAAACAACAGAAGACACTTTCTTCTCAAGTGCTCATGGAACATGCTCCAGGGTAGATCATATCTTGGGTCACAAATCAAGGCTTGGTACATTTAAGAAAATTGAAATCTTATCAAGTATATTTTCCAAACACAACGCTATGAGACTAGATATCAATTACAGGAAAAAAAATGTAAAAAATACAAACACATGGAGACTAAACAATACGCTACTAAATAACCAAGAGATCACTGAAGAAATCAAATACCTAGAAACAAATGACAATGAAAACACAACAATGCAAAACCTGTGGGATACAGCAAAAGCAGTTCTAAGAGGGAAGTTTATAGCAATACAATCCTACCTCAAGAAACAAGAAACATCTCACATAAACAACCTAACCTTACAGCTAAAGCAATTAGAGAAAGAAGAACCAAAAAACCCCAAAGTTAGCAGAAGGAAAGAAATCATAAAGATCAGATCAGAAATAAATGAGAAATGAAGGAAACAATAGCACAGATCAATAAAACTAAAAGCTGGTTCTTTGAGGAGATAAACAAAATGATAAACCATTAGCCAGAATCATCAAGAAAAAAAGGGAGACGACTCAAGTCAACAGAATTAGAAATGAAAAAGGAGAAGTACCCGACACCGCAGAAACACAAAGAATCATGAGAGATTACTACAAGCAACTATATACCAGTAAAATGGAAAACCTGGAAGAACTGGACAAATTCTTAGAAAAGCACAACCTTCTGAGACTGAACCAGGAAGAAATAGAAAATATGAACACACCAATCACAAGCACTGAAATTGAAACTGTGATTAAAAATCTTCCAACAAACAAGTCCAGGACCAGATGGCTTCACAGGCGAATTCTATCAAACATTTAGAGAAGAGCTAACACCTATCCTTCTCAGACTCTTCCAAAATAGAGCAGAGGAAGGAACACTCCCAAACACATCCTACAAAGCCACCATCACCCTGATACCAAAACGAGACAAAGATGTCACAAAGAAAGAAAACTACAGGCCAATATCACTGATGAACATAGATGCAAAAATCCCCAACAAAATACTAGCAAGCAGAATCCAGCAGCACATTAAAAGGATCATACAGCATGATCAAGTGGGGTTTATCCCAAGAATGCAAGGGTTCTTCAATATATGCAAATCAATCAATGTGATACACCATATTAACAAATTGAAGGGTAAAAACCATATGATAATCTCAATAGATGCAGAAAAAGCTTTCAACAAAATTCAACACCCATTTATGATAAAAAATCTCCAGAAAGTAGACATAGAGGGAAACTACCTCAACATAATAAAGGCCATATATGACAAACCCACTGCCCACATCGTTCTCAATGATGAAAAACTGAAACCATTCCCTCTAAGATCAGGAACAAGACAAAGTTGCCCACTCTCACCACTATTATTCAACATAGTTTTGGAAGGTTTACCCACAGCAGTCAGAGAAGAACAAGAAATAAACAGAATCCAAATTGGAAAAGAAGAAGGAAGCTGTCACTGTTTGCATATGACATGTTACTATACATAGAGAATCCTAAAGATGCTACCAGAAAACTGCTAGAGCTAATCAATGAATTTGGTAGAGTAGCAGGGTACAAAATTAATGTACAGAAATTTCTTGCATTCCTATACACTAATGATGAAAACTCTGAAAGAAAAGTTAAGGAAACACTCCCATTTACCACTACAACATAAAGAATAAAATATCTAGGAATAAACCTACCTAAGAAGACAAAAAACCTGTATGCAGAAACCTATGACACTGATGAAAGAAATTCGAGATAATACAAACAGATGGAGAGATATACCATGTTCTTGGATTGGAAGAATCAACATTGTGAAAATGACTACACTACCCAAAGCAATCTACAGATTCAGTGCAGTCCCTATCAAACTACCAATGGTATTTTTCACAGAACTGGAACAAAAAATTTCACAATTTATATGTAAACATAAAAGACCCCAAATAACCAAAGCAATCTTGAGAAAGAAAAACAGACCTGGAGGAATCAGGCTCCCTGACTTCAGATTATACTACAAAGCTACAGTAATCAAGACAGTATGGTACTGGCACAAAAACAGAAATATAGATTAATGGAACAGGATAGGAAGCCCAGAGATAAAGCCATGCATATATGGTCACCTTATCTTTGATAAAGGAGGCAAGAGTATACAGTGGAGAAAGGACAGCCTCTTCAATAAATGGTGCTGGGAAAACTGGACAGCTACATGTAAAAGAGTGAAATTAGAACACTTTCTAACACCATACACAAAAATAAACTCAAAATGCATTAAAGACCTAAATGCAGGGCAAGGCACTATACAACTCTTAGAGGAAAACATAGAACACTCTTTTACATAAATCACAGCAAGATCCTTTTTGACCCACCTCCTAGAGAAATGGAAATAAAAACAAAAATAAATCAGAACTAGTGACACTTAAAAGCTTTTGCACAGCAAAGGAAAACATAAACAAGACAACCCTTAGAATTACCACTGTTGGTGGTAATGTAAATTGATACAGCCACTATGGAGAACAGTATGGAGGTTCCTTATAAAACTAAAAATAGGGCTTCCCTGGTGGCTCAGTGGTTGAGAGTCCGCCTGCCGACGCAGGGGACACGGGTTCGTGCCCTGGTCCAGGAAGATTCCACATGCTGCAGAGCAGCTAGGCCCGTGAGCCATGGCTGCTGAGCCTGCACGTCCAGAGCCTGTGCTCTGCAACGGGAGAGGCCACAACAGTGAGAGGGCCCACGTACCGCAAAAAACAAAACTAAACTAAACTAAAAATAGAACTACCTTATGACCCAGCAATCCCTCTACTGGGCTTATACCCTGAGAAAACCATAATTGAAAGTCATGTACCACAATGTTCATTGCAGCACTGTTTACAATAGGCAGGACATGGAAGCAACCTAACTGTCCATCAACAGAAGAATGGGTAAAGAAGATGGGGCATGTATATAGAATGGAATATTACTCAACCATAAAAAGAAATGAAATTGAGTTATTTGTAGTGAGGTGGGTGGACCTAGAGACTGTCATACAGAGTGAAGTAAGTCAGAGAAAAACAAATACTGTATGCTAACACGTATATATAGAATCTAAAAAAAAAAAAATCGTTCTGATGAACCTAGGGGCAGGACAGGAATAAAGACACAGACGTAGAGAATGGACTTGAGGACACTGGGAGGGGAAGGGTAAGCTGGGATGAAGTGAGAGTAGCATTGACTTATATCCACTACCAAATGTAAAATAGATAGCTAGTGGGAAGCAGCTGCATAGCACAGGGAGATCAGCTTGGTGCTTTGTGACCACCTAGAGGGGTAGGATAGGGAGTGGGGGAGGGAAACGCAAGAGGGAAGGGATATGAGGATATATGTATATGTATAGCTGATTCACTTTGTTATACAGCAGACACTAACACACCATTGTAAAGCAGTTATACTCCAACAAAGATGTTAAATAAAATAAAAAATAAAACACTCATTTCCATGTTTAAAAAAAAGAAATGTTATCTACAAATTTAAAATTACCAAGGTTATCCCCGAGCTGACAAAAAAAAGATAATTTAACAGAAATTTAAGAGCGTAAAGGGGAATAGGAAAATTGCTTAAAACAGAATAGTACATCTATAAGATTGATCTAATAAACTAAAGAAATAAAAACATAAGACATTTCCTCAGTGTTTAGGAACAACTTGAAGAGTTAAAAATAGAAATAATTTTATATATGGCTTCCTCTGATTATTGCATATGTTTCTGTACACTGAAATTTTTCACACTTTTTTTTTTTTTTTTGCTTAATATTAGCCCATTTTTGTTGCATAACCTTCAGTTCTTTCTATGGGTGGCATATATTATACATTTGAATATCTTACACTGTCTTAAGGAACATTTTTCTTTCAGAATGTTCTTTTATTTTCATTTCCTCAGGACATGATTTTTAGGCCTTTTGAATTTGTTAAACGTATTGCTTACCTTTCTTTACATACCTTGAAAATTTATATATCTTTAAATGAGAGCATCTTCCTTATCATTCCTTTAGCACCTGTTTCATGTAATCGTCAGGTGCCTCAACACAGGCCAGTAGTGGCCCAAGATCTAAGCCAGATCTTGCCCTGGTGATCAGTCTCTTTTTCAACAGGATATCAAAGATCAACTCTACTTAGTGCTCTGTGGTGGCCTAGATGGGAAGGAAATCCAAAAAAGAGGGGATATGTGTATACATATAGCTGACTCACTTTGCTGTACAGTAGAAACTAACACAACATTATAAAGCAACCATACTCCAATAAAAATTAAATATATATATTATATATATTTATATATATTATATATATATGTAAATCATGTCCTAAGGTCAGCACCAGACTCATTCTGTTTCCTGGGTATGTAACTCTTGTTCATTCCAGCCACTCTTTCTTGGTGAAAGCTCTAGCAGCTTCAGGTTCAGGAAGCATTCAAAGATGTTTTTCAGACTTCAGTCATTCTTGAGGGTCATACCTCACCCACCACCACCCCATTTCACAAGGTATCTGGCTCCACTCCTCTGCCATATATGTACCATGTTTTATTCCTATTTCCCACAAGAGTTAAACTCCTTGCTATCACTTTCTGTGTCCATTCCCAAAATCCAGTGGGTCTTCAGCTTCAGAACCTATGCCCCACTCTGTGTTTCCTTTCTGTTTCTATTTTATGGAAATGTTTATCCGTTTTGTTAACCATTTTTAATCTCTCATCTTAATTGCCAGATGTTTACCCAAGGGACAGGGAGGGTTATGGGAACTCACACTGTCATCTACTGAAAATCCACAAAAATACAAGTTTTTCCAAAAACGTGTATGCTATTGTCCATGCATTTGCAGCATGTAAAAGAAAAACCCAACTCAAAGCCACTTGAGTCATTTGGGTCACCGTCCCATATTTGCACAAGTTCAGAGTAGGGATGGCTTCCATATGGATTCATCAAGCAGTTAAATAACATCATCAAGGACTAAAGTGTCTTCATTTCTCCTCTCCTACGTGCAGAGTTAATAGTCAGTTTAAAGCTGGTTTCACCCTGGGTCACAAGGTGAATGCCAGAAGTAAATGAGGCTGTATACTTATTGGTTCACATCTGGCAAGAAGAAGAGATTCATTCCTATGTTTCTTTTGGTGTGAAGAAACTTCCCCCACAAGCATCCACAAACCTTTCCTAACCCTCATTGGCCCAAATTGTACTAACCTCTGGAAAGATAAACATGCTTGACATAATTGGGTTACACCAGTGGTTCTCAAATTGTAGCCCCAGAAACTCCTGGGGATCCATGAGTTCATTTTAGGGATTCTGTGGAGTCAAAACTATTTTCACACATGAGGTAAAACGAATCTCGTGTACAGCAGCTGTTCGAAATTGTGAATGTCTAAGAGACAGTACATAATATGTAGAAGTCATAGGAATACTGAATATTAAAAATAAGTGAAATAAGGACTGAAAAGATGAAACCGTTTAATTGGGTTCTATGCCCAAACCTTCAGCCCTAGCTCTTACTTTGCTCTGATTGGCTTAGACTTTCTTTTTGTAACCTAGGAACTATCTTCAGATTGAAAAATAAAAGAGATTCTTGAAAACCAGAAGAACCCAGTCACTTATTTCAAATGAAATAAGATTTAAAACTTAAATATCATTTCCCCCTGACTTTGAGATATAATTGGCATGTAAGATTAGTGTAAGTTTAAGGTGTACCACGTAGTGATTTTACATGTGTGTATATTGCAAAATGATTACCATAATGAGGTTAGTTAACAAATCACCTCATATAGTTGTAACTTTGTGTGTGTATGGTAAGAACCTTTAAATGTTCAAATATGGGATACAGTAAACTATAGTCACCATACTGTACATTACATCTTCAGAACTTATTCATCTTATAACTGAAAGTTTGTACTCTGATCACCTTCATCCATTCACCCCGCCCCTTATCCCTGCCTCCACCCCCATCCCCACCCCCTACCCCTGGAAACTGCCAACCTGCTCTCTGTTTCTATGAATTCAGTTTTCTTGGATTCCACATAAAAGTGAGATCATATAGTATTTGTCTTTGTTTGAACATAATACCCTCAAGGTTCATCCATGTTGTCACAAATGGCAGGATCTCCCTCCTTTTTATGGCTGAATAATACTTGCATTATTCATTATATATATAATCTCATATCTTCTTTACCCATCCATCCATTGATGGATACTTAGATTGTTCCCATGTCTTGGTAAATAATGCTGCAATGAATGTGGAGGTGCAAGTATACCTTCAAAGTAGTGATTTCATTTCCTTTGAATTTCCTTTGAACCAGAAGTGGAAGTGCTGGATCATATGATAGATCTACTTTTAATTTTTTGAAGAACCTCCGTACTGTTTTCCACAGAGGCTATACCAGTTTACAATCCCACCAACAAGGCACACATGTTCTCTTTTTTCCACATCCTCACACTCACTTGTATCTTTTGTCTTTTTGATAATAGCCATTCTACTAGGCATGCAGTGATATCTCATTGTGGTTTTGATTTGCATTTCCCTGATGATTAGTGATGCTGAGCACCTTTTCATGCACCTGTTGGTCATTTAAATATCTTCTTTGGAAAATGTCTGTTTAGGTCTTTCTCCTGTTTTTAAGTCGTATTATTTGGTTTTTTACTATTGAATTGTATGAATTCCTTATATATTTTGGGTATTAACCCCTTATCAGATATGTAGTTTGTAAATATTTTCTCCCATTTGATAGGTTACCTTTTCATTTTGTTGATTATTTCTTTTGTTATACAGAAGCTTTTTAGTTTGATGTATTCCCACTTGATTTTTGCTTTTGTTGCTTGTGCTTCAAGTGTCATATCCATAAAAATCATTGTAAAGACCAACGTCAAGGAAATTTTTCCTTTTTTTCCCTCTAGGATTTTTATGGTTTCAAGTATTACATTTAAGTCTTTAATCCATTTCGTTTTTTTGTATGGTGTAAGATAGGGGTCCAGTTCCATTCTTTTGCATGTGAATATCCAGTTTTCCCAGAACCATTTATTGAAGAGACCATCTTTCCTCCTTTGCACATTCTTGACTCATTTGTCAAATACTAGTTGACGGTATATGCATGGGTTTATTTCTGGGCTTTCTGTTCTGTTCCATTGGTCTATATGTCTTTTTTTATGCCAGTATCATACTGTTTTAATTACTATAGCTTTGTAATATAGTTGTGAAATCAGGAAATGTAATGCCTCCAGCTTTATTCAACTTTCTCAGGTTTGCTTTGGCTATTTGAGGTCTTTTGTGGTTCCTTACAAATTTTAGGATCATTTTTTTTCTAGTTCTGTAAAAAATGTCAGTGGAATCTTGATTGGAATTACATTGATTCTGTAGGTTACTTTGGATAGTATGGACACTTTAACAATATTCTTCTGATACGTGAACACAGGATATCTTTCCATCTATTTTTGTCTTCTTCAGTTTCTTTTGTCAGCATGTTATAGTTTTCATTGCATAGATCCTTAACCTCCTTGGTTAAATTTAATCCTAAGTATTTCTTTCGTTTTGATGGTATTGTAAATGGGATGATTTTCTTCATTCCTTTTTCAGATAATTTGTTGTTAATGTATAAAAATGCAACTGATTTATCTATACTGATTTTGTATCCTACGACTTTCCTGAATTCGTTTATTAGTTCCAACAGTTTTTTGGTGGAATCTTTAGGATTTTCTACTTATAATATTATTTCATCTGCAAACACCGTTTTACTTCTTTCTTTCCAATTTGGATTCCCTTTATTTCCTTTTCTTGCTTGATTGCTCTGGCTAGGACTTCCAGTACTATGTTGCATAGGAGTGGTAAGAGTAGGCACTGTTGTCTTGTCCTTGATATTTGAGGAAAAGGTTTCAACATTTTACCATTGAGTATGATGTTAGCCATGGGCAACAAATATCTTTTAAATGGTGTAGACTTGCTGTGAGTCTTGGGTGAGACAAAGACTAAAGGAGAAGGTAGAGTGTGCCTTCTAGGTTCTGGTGACGACTCAGCAGAGCAGAAAAGGAGAAGCAAATATTTAAATGCTGAGATTAGGAATATTACTAAATGAACTCAAGACCTTTACAGCCCTAGGTTTCCTGAATGGCCTAAAGGCCCCCAGGAATTTTCTAATTCAGCATATGCAAGTGGAAGTGTATACAAAGTAATTAAGTTATGAAAATTTAAAAGATACAGAAAAGGTGCTGAGACCACAACTTGAGCTGTGATATACACTGTTGAAAACTGGCAGCTGCTCTAAAGACACCAAGGACGTTTTAGCAAGTTTTCTTCAAATTTCTTTCCAATATGGGCATCGTAAGTATAATATGGTCAGCTACACAAACCCAGGGAATCATCCTGGTGTTAGAGAAGTTGCAAGCACACTGAGGTCAACTAGCAAAATGGCTCAAAGGTCACACACCCCAAACCCAACTGGGTCTCCCACACAATTAGGTTAATGCCCATGTGGCAGCATCTCTGGGCACCTCTACTACAGGCAGAGGTTTGAGTAGCAGTAGGAGGAGAACCAAGCCAGGCTGTGCTGAGTTTTGGTACCCAAATACTTCCATAGATAAAATCTTGCCCACTTTCTATGGCAAGATGTAACAGAACTATCTCTGGACTGAATGTCCCTTATGTGGGGTGCAAGGCGGCAAACTCCAGAAAGAAGCGGAGTGAAGGCTGCAGTGCACACTAATGCTGTGGCGTACTTGGATCTGACCGGACAGGTTTTCTGACGTCAGCATGATGGACATTTGGGTCCAGATAATGCTTCGTCGTGGGAGTTCTCCTGTATGTTATCGGATGTTAACAGAACCTCTGGCTTCTACTCAGTAGATGCCACAGCACTTTCTCCCTAGTTGTGACAACCAAAATGTCCCCAGACATTGCCAGATGTTTTCTGGGTGGCAAAATCACCCTCACCTGAGAACCACTGGATTTGACTGGCAACAATCGTCGGGACTATCTCCAGCCTCATGTTGCTGACAGTAATTTGGGAAATGTATTTAGCCAACTTTCTGCTATATTATATTGCATGTATGCATGCCACCACATAGAGACAGAAGACAGCTTCCTTCACTCCAGCTGACAGGTTTCCCAGAGTCGGATCTAGGGAAACTGAGTTTAAATCACTCCAACCTCAACAGATTTTCAGCGCTTGAAGTGGGAAAGCAGAGGTTAAGGGTGGAGCTTTTAGGCTAGGAGCAGTGTTGTGCGGAGCCAGCTCACATCTGTTCTTGCATCTGCTTTAAGAGCCAGTTGCGTCTCTTCCCAACTCTATGTTCAGTGATGTCACTTTGGTAACCTGAAATCAGCCATGGCGAGAGTATCTATACCACGGAAACTGGCAAATGCTATAAATTTGGGATTTGTTTGTTTTGGTTTTATTTTTCCATCCAGAGAGCCAATTGGTAAGGATTTACCAACACATCACTGGCTAGGAGTGAGGTGCTGTATACCCATGATGGGAGATATGGAAAAGGACAGCAGCACGATCCAGTTTTGCAAGATCCTAGACCTTTTAGGACATACTCTTTTAGAAGGATGGCTCTGTCATAGATTAATGATTTTGGAGACCATATTAAATAATTTTTAATCAATAGCTTTATAGCCAAGTCTCAGAGGCCCTGTTTATCCCCTGTCATGGAGGCACAGCAAATATAAAGCAAAGTTAGAATTGGTTTAGATCAATGCAGGCAAAATAATTATACCGAAGTAGATCAATACACTGTCCCTGGAATGTAAGCTGCTTGGTAGTTTATGAAGGGACTCAGTAGTGTTCAGAATTGGATTTAAAGAGTGGCTGGGTGAGGAGGATGGAGAGATACCCGTGATGATCAGTTGAACAGGATGCCTCAGGGTATTACCAGGGCCTCAGCCCCCTTCCAGTGGCTAAAAACCAAAAGAAAAAAGAAGGAAAAGAAACAGAACTTAAATTTATAGTTCAAAAATACTTTTCCTGAAATAAAAGAAGATTTGAATCTTGATTTTGAAAAAGTATGTAGTTAACTGGAAAAAGTGATCCAGACTGATGAAAACTCCAGGACATATGTTAGTAAAATCATTTTACAGTTTTAAAATACAGAGAATGTGGGAATTCCCTGGCTGTCCAGTGGTTGTGACTCGGTGCTTTCATTGCCCAGGCCAGGGTTCGATCCCTGTTCGGGGAACTAAGATCCCACAAGCCGTGCAGCGTGGCCAAAAAAAAAAAAAAACTACAGAGAATGTAACAGGCATATGCCAAAGATTATCCTCCAAAATGCCAAGCTTTTCACCAACTTGATTAAAAGTTACAAGTATAATGCAAGAACTCTTTCGTAGATGGGCACAGTCCCACCTACCTCTTGACCAAGAGATAGCGGATTATGTCTTGAGCAGGCAGTAGAGAACATTACTAGGCTAATCAGTGCTCCTTGGCTGGCTTTCTAACCCTAGAATCCTTTTACATTACGTATTCAACCAGTCTGTAGGACCTGAATGTAATCAAGGGAACCCTGAGGAGATAAAAACATAACACATGGTCTTGTCAAAGTTTATCTAGTAGCAAACCTTTGGATTCCATTGATAAACTAAATTCACCTATCATAAATAAATTTAAATAATATGCATATGAAGTATCATTTCAAGGGATGACTAGCTAGAACTTCTCATCTGTGTGCTGATCAGTGAGTACAAAAAAAAGTCGATGCCACACAGCATCCTTCTTTAACATATTAACAATAGTGTTGGGGAGTCTCTTTTGTGAGCCCAGTCTTATATCACTGAGCTCATGCCTACCAAGGAAGTGAGGGTAACACTTTTCTTTAATGTTTCACAATTTTGGCCTTTTTAAATACGTGACTCAAAGAAAATAAATCACTCAATGCCATTATTCAAGGTCAGATGAATCCATAAAACAAGTTTTATAATATCAATAAAGTTTATATTTTCAAATTTATATAAAATAGTGACTTTGAAATACCTGGAGTATGGAAATAAAGTTTCATAATTTGACTCAATTGAATTATCCAATCAGGTGAAGAGTAATCCCTTTCTCAAACACATACACATAACCTACTGGCATACAATGTATGTACACACAAAACACACACAAACACATAGCACTCACACACACACACACACAATTGATCTGTTGCAGTTGAAGATTATAAATATACTGAAATGTTCTCTCATTACTGACTCAGACTTTACCTCCACAAAGTAAAACTTTATAGGTTATTGATTTTAAAGCATGTTAAATTCAAAGTAACTGCTATTCTCCCACTGTTTAAAAAGTAGCAGATCAGCTCATCCCAGATAACTCAAAATCCATTTTTCCCCAGGTACCCTACATTATGAACTAACAAGTCCTATTGCATTTTGCACTGGGAGAGTCTTTGTTACACGCCATTAGCTAAGCTATTTGTTCTCCTTTGAGATTTGACATAAACATTAGTATAGCTATTATTGCAACCGTAAGATACATATATGATTTATCTGCTTTTTATCTTTCAAAGAAAAAACTTCATCTCTTGACTAATATGATATTGGTATGTGTTTTGAATTTTAATCATATATATCTGGAGGACAGCCATATTTTAAATCTGTGACGCAGAAATTAGATCACTAGATTTGGAGTCACAAACAAGGGCCTAAATTCTGGCAAGCAGCTGTTTGAACTGTCCTCTAGCCATGCGGATCTGCAAAGAAGTGAGAGCAGAGGGTGCATCTCCCATGCGAGCAGGTGACAGTTCTCCAATGATGCACCTCACAGCCAGTTTCCTAAGCAAACCGCACCTGAGAAGAAACAGGCAAAACTTTGTTTCTCTGCCATAAAGAGTGTTATATGCAAGTTCATCCCCACAAGCAGAACTGGGGAAAGCCCTGCTTACAAAGGGAGATTTCCAAGGGGCAGAATAACTGAATTGGAAAAGAGACAGCTTTTAAATGGAGGGTTTTGTTGGAAAATTATGCTGAACCCACCCAATTATAACCTACCCACTGGCCATTATTGATAGGTATCCATATCTAGTGGAGAACATAATATCAGCAATGCAAGTAAAATAAGAAATGTGAAAGCTACTAACTTCTGCTAGAAAAACAGTATTATTCAGATTGGGTGTGCAAGGCCAAAGTCTGCAATTCCTGCTTGGCTCTCTGTACAGCTGTCATATCCCTCCCACCTTCCCACCCTAGGGGAGCCACTAAAATCCCTCTAGCAATCTCACCTTGCCCCAGACCCCAAATTCCTCACCTGTGAGGGACTTAAAGAATGCTAGTTCAGCCCAGATTTTATCTCAGCCCCCAGTGATAGAAATTGATTAGTCCCTTGTTCTTATACTCCAGTGACAAAAGGCCCCCTGCAAGGGGCCTCCATAGTCCCTACAAGGGTAGCTTCCTCTGTATTCTTTCCCACCAAGACCAAGTACACTGCCTTATTCATCTCATGATTTCCAAACATCACTGATGTTTCTGAACCCTATCCCTTGTCTGGGCCCTGCCTTCTCCTACCAGGCTTCTCTGTGGCTGATAAACAACCTCACAGTCGCACATGTCCTGCCATCAGGCTCCCTAGCCATGCCAGCTCTCATCCTCCCCACTACCGTTGGGTCTATCCCACCCCATGCAAAATACCTTTCATAACTTGGTGGGCATGCCGAATCTTAGACCACAGCATCCACTCAGTTCCTTACTTCAATACCAAGTAAATTCTTGACTCAAGGATATGCCAAAAGATACACACAAATCATCTCACGTAACCCTCACCAAAGTTCAGTAAGATGTATATCTTATCCAGGTGTCAAATATGAGAAACTCAGGGTCAAGGATACCAAGTAACCTGCTCAAGGTCTTGTTGCTAGGAAAAGGGATCCAGGAGTCAAACCCAGGCCTGTATAGATCTCTAAGCCTAACCATTATACCACACTGCCTGTAGAAAAGACAGGCTTGGATTCTCTCCAGGCAAAATCATTCTCCAGAGACCAAGCCTCCACTCTGATTTTCCTCTGTCTTCTCAGTCAACGTGGTATTTTGTGACAGAGAACAGGTGAATTCCCCTCCCGCTTCCACATTATAAATCCTGGCCAAAATATCTATAATAAAATGCAAGAAAAAAGGTGAGTGCTGATCTGACAGCTGGAGACCGCCAGGAGTATACGCCTTTTTATAATGCCAAGGGGCTTTGCTTGAGGGCTGCACTTTTGAATTGGCAGCTGTTTCATCTTAATATGGAAACAGCAACCATAAACAGGAGACCAACATCTTCACATGTACCAATGGTATTCTGGTATTCAGATCAGATTTTTTCCTTGAGCGAATATGGACTTGCTGTTTTCCACAAGTAGTCATTGACCCAGGGAAAATGAGAAGTTGCTAAAATAAAAAGTTGAGAAGCTGTATAGTTTAGTCAAAGATGATGAATTGGGAGATTTTTTTCCCCTGTCTCTTTTAATATAAAATACTCACATCCTCCTTCAACCTTAGTTTCATCATTCATAATATGAGTAAATTTTTGCTTCCTACCAAGTATTTAGTGCAAACAAAGGCAAAAATGGTTGTAGATTCTGGAATGAATGACATAGTAAAAGAAAATGACTACACAAAATATTGTAAACATATTCTCTATATAGGGTAGATTTGTTTGAACAATAAAATTCCAAAGGGAAATGATATAAATAGTGTCATTTGGTGAAAAAACCAACCTTTCTTCACTGTGGACTTCGGTCACAACAGAGATTAGAGGTAAAAGTTACCAAACTTTGTGCCGTTCATTATATTGGGTTCTGTTTTGTTTTTAAGAAACTTCTAATGTCTTTGTCATGTTGGGAACTTACAATTCCTCTTGTAATATGTTAGGAACACATCCACTGACATCCATCTCATGCCATCTTTCAATGTAACATTAGCTCCAAAAAATGAGGGGAGAATGCCAATGTAGAATTATTTACCAAGAATATAATTTAATAAAATCACTCTAAATTCTTAGATTTCCAGCCAACATTTAGGGAGAGCCCTTGTCCTTTTTCTTGATTCTTCTTTCTCATTGGGTTTCAGTTTGGATAATTTCTGTTGGCCTGTCTTCATTGTCCACTGTTTCTTTCCTCACCTGTGTCCAGTCTATGGGGGGTGTGGGGTAGGGATCAAGTCAGTCTGGTGAGGAGTTGAGCAGAGTTGGGGTTTTTCTTGCTAGGTTATGGTCAGTGCTCTATAGACCTGAATTCCCCTGGTGGTTGGCTGCTGCTACCTGCGCTTAATGTGGGTTTACGGTGCTCCGGGTTTTTCTCAGCACAGCTTCCCTGGGGAGGCTTCAGAGGTCCCTCCCTGCCTGCCTACACCACACAAGGCCCTCTCTCCTCGGCTTGCCCCTGCCTGGCAGCAGCCTACTGGTGCAGGTGACATGAGATGCTGGGCTCCTCGTGGAGCCAGGAGGTGCGGGGGGCCCTAGTTCACCCTCAGTCTCAGGTAAACCAAGGGCACCAGGACCTCAGAGAACTAGCTCACCGATGAGCTCAAGAAAAATTAGGACCTTGTAATGTACTGGCTTTTCCTCTTCCTTACAGAGAGTAGAATGTGGTCTTTCGAATTTCTACATCCTATGGAAAACACAAGTCCTCTGTCCTATTTAGAGTAAATTTTAAAGTAATGCACTTTCCACAAGGGTTAAAAAAAATTCCTCTTCCTTTCTTCCAGGAGTGTGTGCCTGGGTGTCTCAAGACTCAAAGTCCCACGGTCTGTAAGTAAGTTCCCATGTATAATTCTCAAAATCTCAGCTTCAGATAATGGTCGAAGAATTTTACAAAAGCAGCATTTTCTTTTCTTTTCTTTTTTAACATCTTTATTAGAGTATAATTGCTTTACAATGGTGTGTTAGTTTCTGCTTTATCACAAAGTGAATCAGCTATACATATACATATGTCCCCATATCTCTTCCCTCTTGCATCTCCCTCCCACCCTCCCTTATCCCACCCCTCTAGGTGGTCACAAAGCAGCGAGCTGATCTCCCTGTGCTATGCGGCTGCTTCCCACTAGCTATCTATTTTACATTTGGTAGTATATATAAGTCCATGCCTCTCTCTCTTCATCCCAGCTTACCCTTCCCCCTCCCCATGTCCTCAAGTCCATTCTCTAGTAGGTCTGCATCTTTATTCCTGTCCTGCCACTAGGTTCTTCATAACCATTTTTTTATTTTTAGATTCCATATATATATTAGCATACAGTGTTTATTTTTCTCTTTCTGACTTACTTCACTCTGTATGACAGCCTCTAGGTCCATCCACCTCACTACAAATAACTCAGTTTCGTTCCTTTTTATGGCCGAGTAATATTCCATTGTATATATGTGCCACTTCTTCTTTATCCATTCACCTGATGATGGACACTTAGGTTGCTTCCATGTCCTGGCTATTATAAATAGAGCCGCAATGAACATTGTGGTACATGACTCCTTTTGAATTATGGTTTTCTCAGGGTATATGCCCAGTAGAGGGATTGCTGGGTCATGTGGTAGTTCTATTTTTAGTTTTGTAAGGAACCTCCGTGCTGTTCTCCATAGTGGCTGTATGAATTCACATTCCCACCAATAGTGCAAGAGGGTTCCCTTTTCTCCACACCCTCTCCAGCATTTATTGTTTGTAGATTTTTTGATGATGGCCATTCTAACTGGTGTGAGGTGATACCTCATTGTAGTTTTGATTTGCATTTCTCTAATGATTAATGATGTTGAGCATTCTTTTATGTGTTTGTTGGCAGTCTATATATCTTCTTTGGAGAAATGTCTATTTAGGTCTTCTGCCTATTTTTGGATTGGGTTGTTTGTTTCTCTGATATTGAGCTACATGAGCTGCCACTAAATTTGGGGATTAATCCTTTGTCAGTTGCTTCATTTGCAAATATTTTCTCCCATTCTGAGGGTTGTCTTTTCATCTTGTTTATAGTTTCCTTTGCTGTGCAAAAGCTTTTCAGTTTCATTAGGTCCCATTTGTTGATTTTTGTTTTTATTTCCATTTCTCTAGAAGGTGGGTCAAGAAGGATCTTGCTATGATTTATGTCATAGAGTGTTCTGCCTATGTTTTCCTCTAAGAGTTTGATGGTGTCTGGCCTTCCATTTAGGTCTTTAATGCATTTTGAGTTTATTTTTGTGTATGGTGTTAGGGAGTGTTCTAATTTCATTCTTTTACATGTAGCTGTCCAGTTTTCCCAGCACCACTTATTGAAGAGGCTGTCTTTTCTCCATTGTATACTCTTGCCTCCTTTATCAAAAATAAGGTGACCATATGTGTGTGGGTTTATCTCTGGGCTTTCTATCCTCTTCCATTGATCTATATTTCTGTTTTTGTGCCAGTACCAGACAGTCTTGATTACTGTAGCTTTGTAGTATAGTCTAAAGTCAGGGAGCCTGATTCCTCCAGCTCCGTTTTTCTTTCTCAAGATTGCTTTGGCTCTTCGGGGTCTTTTGTGTTTCTATATAAATTGTGAAATTTTTTTGTTTTAGTTCTGTGAAAAATGCCAGTGGTAGTTTGATAGGGATTGCATTGAATCTGTAGATTGCTTTAGGTAGTATAGTCATTTTCACAATGTTGATTCCTCCAATCCAAGAACATGGTATATCTCTCCATCTGTTTGTATCATCTTTAATTTCTTTCAACAGTGTCTTACAGTTTTCTGCACACAGGTCTTTTTTCTCCTTAGGTAGGTTTATTCCTAGATATTTTATTCTTTTTGTTGCAATGGTAAATGGGAGTGTTTCCTTCATTTCTCTTTCAGATTTTTCAACATTAGTGTATATGAATGCAAGAGATTTCTGTGCATTAATTTTGTATCCTGCTACCTTACCAAATTTGTTGATTAGCTCTAGTAGTTTTCTGGTAGCATCTTTAGGATTCTCTATGTATAGTATCATGTCATCTGCAAACAGTGACAACAAAAGCAGCATTTTCTAAAGTGTGTCTTACAGGATTCTCCTTTCTTTGGATTATAATGGGTATTACTGTTAAATCAGAAGTCAGTGACCAGTTTTCAGTAAATACTAGTATTATTTTTTAATTTTTTAAAGTTTCTTTACCACAAAACTTCTCAGAGCCTTACATACCCTGTGTCCAGTCCTTTGGGAGCACACACACACACACAAAAAAAACCTGCAACATGCTTACACATAAACCTCTTGCATATGTACAAGCATATCAGTAGATCAGTAGAGTCTAAGAAGTAGAATTCTTGGCTCAAATGGCATACTCATTTTTTGAATTTTAATTAAAACTCACATTTTGCACTGCAACAAAAATTATACCAACTTACATCCACAAAGAGTGTATTAATATTCCCATTTTCTTATACACACTCAGTGACCTTATGTATTAACATTCTTCTAATATTTGCTAATTTTATAGGAAAGGAATAGTATCTCATGGTTCGCATTTGCAAATAGGCAATGTGTATACGTGTGCTCATTAGTCTGCTCATTTTTCTATTGGGTTAATCTCTTATGTATTTGGAAAAGTTCTTCATATTTTAAAGAAGTTGGTCTTTTTCTATGAATTACAATTTTCTTCCTATTTTGCCCTTTGCCTTCAAACATTGTTCATGAGATTTGTTCTTGTTTGTAAATGTTAATTTGTATGTAACCAAATTCAGCAATTTTCTTCTATGCTTTCCAAGTTTCATGCCATGCTTTAAAAGACTTATTCAACTCTAAATTTTTTAAAAAAGCACTAAAGTATTACATGTCATAAAATTAAATTCTACACAACTGTTAAAAACAATAAGATAAATCTATATGTAGTATCACAGAAATAGGTCCGTTACCTGTAAAGTTTTTAAAAATCTTTACCTGTGTTTCTTTTAAGGCTCACGGCACTGTAAAGTTGGTATTGTTATTTTTCCCAATTTTTCTAATGAGGAAACTGAGTTACAAAGATTTTAAGTATCTCTTAACGTACCTAAAGTTTCATAGCAAGGAGAGAAGCCAGGATTTGCTCTGGGACACTGACTAATAGCCGGACTGTGCTATCAGCCAAACTATTTGGGTCTACATGTGGAATATGAAGAACCTGGTTTGGTTGTTTCCTGTTCTTGAGTGGAATTCAGCAATTAGGAAGAAACTGCAGTTTTCCAAAGATATCTTTAGATGGCTTTCCTTTCTGTTTGCTGGGTGAGTTTTGGTTGTTCACCCACTCCCAGCAAGAATGAGCCCGTCTTGCTTTTGTAAGGATAATTTTTTTTAAAAAAAATCCATCTGACATTAGAGAAAAATCCACTGCGTCTCTCTGAAAGGACAGTTTTAGTATTAAAAATTCTCCAAACTTCTTTGAACCTGTAGTTTTGGAGAGCATTTTAAAGAACTAGTGTTCTTTTTAAAGTAATACATTTGGGAGAACTAAAATGGTAGAATTCTCTTTCCCAGTTTCCTTCACTTTGCTGACAACTGTGTGACCAAGCCCATTTCCTCAGTAAATAAGCCTGAAAACAACACCATTTTAATATTTACTGAAGGTTTAATGTATGTTTTAATTATTTTTTTAACCTTGGCCCTTTTCAGTTACTTGTGCATGGGAAAAGGTTTGTTGTTGATGTAATTTACTTTTTTAAACGAATTAAATGATTATCTGGCATTTTGCATCATTCTATTTAAGCACTTAAGATAGTCCACATTTCATTACAAGTTATGCAAGTTGCAGAGGGACCTATTTCCCTCCATCTGACCCTCCCTGTCTGTTGCTGATGTATATGACTGTGAATGAGGGCTTTCTCTTCCGCTTTCTTTGTTATCCCAGCTCAGCCTGAAAAAGTTTATATACATTAACTGCTGCAAAGTGTTTGTGCTAACAAAATCCAGAGCTTAGGTTAATTATTGGGGGAAGTCCCTTTCCCTGGGCAATCTGCACATCTATTAAAAAATCCTTATGGCGGTTCATGCAAGCACAGGCTTTTGAGACTTTTTATAAAGGGCTTATTCATCTGCATTGATTAAATCCTACAAAATTAGACTCAGTTCAAGGTTACTAAGTACAGTGATATGTTTCTACAGAAACATTCATGTTTTTTTCACCTACCATCCATTTCATTTCTTTCTTTCTTTTTTAAATTAACAATCGCTGCATACCCTGTGGGCTGGAGAAACTTCATAGCAGTGTCTGCAATTCTAAGAATAAAAGCTTAGTTTAAAAATCTGCGACATTCATTTGCGCATCAGACAATTAAGAACCTACTATGGGCCAAGTCATGAGGATTTTTTAAAAATAATAATAAATATATAAGACATACTCTCTTCTCAAAGAAAGCTTCAGAACCTGGTGGAGACCAGAGGGCCATAAGATATTATTGAAATTCAGGAAAACTGGTGCTGTAATGGAGATAAAACCAACTCCATGGCACCAACGAGGACAGAAGGAAGCCTGGCAAACTTTCTTCACATGAACTGCACGTTCCATGATAAGGAACCCAACAAAAAATCTTTCACTCGATAGGCAAGTATGTGTACAAGGTCATTTCCTCAGCATTTTCAAATGAAATCTCAGTTCATTCAGCTTCACATGCAGTTTTTAGTATGTTTCCATGCCAGGCCATGCACTGAAAATACACAGTCACATATATCACACTATTCAAACCTAAGGACTTTATGAGGTAATTTCCTGCTCTATTTTCACGTAAGAAAGCTTATGCTCACAGAGATTAGTTTTGTCAAAGCCACACAGTTGAGAAGAAACTGGACTACACTTTAACCTAATTTTCCTGCCTTGAGACCACTGATTATCCTGGGGTACCATGATTATGCTCTATACCAGCATCTTTTGTATGAATGAATCTGTGGATCAGGCTAGGAGAACGTAAAGTCATAGCTGGGAGACTCCTCAAGAGCTGCTTGACTTTACAATCTAATCTCCCAAGGTAGCTGGTTATTTCCTTTTATTTATTTGTGGGTAAAATTCTCTATCACTCAATATTGCAAGCTAGCTATATTTTCGGAGAGAAACCAGTTTTCCAAATCATAAAAGTTCAATTACTTTTTAAAAATTTATTGAAGTATAGTTGATTTACATACAACGTTGTGTTACCTTCCAGTGTACGGCAAAGTGATTCAGTTTTATATAAATATATATATATATTCTTTTTCATATTCTTTTCCATTATGGTTTACTACAGGATACTGAATATAGTTCCCTGTGCTATACAGTAGGACCTGGTTGTTTATCCATTCTGTATATAATAGTTTGCATTTGCTAATCCCAAACTCCCAATCCATCCCTCTCCTGCCCCCCTCCCCCTTGGCAACCACAGGTCTGTTCTCTATGTCCGTGAGTCTGTTTCTGTTTCATAGATAAGTTCAATTGTATCTTTTTTTTTTTTTTTTTTTGGTATGCGGGCCTCTCACTGCTGTGGCCTCTCCTGCTGCAGAGCACAGGCTCCAGACGCACAGGCCCAGCGGCCATGGCTCACGGGCCCAACCGCTCCGCGGCATGTGGGATCCTCCCAGACCAGGGCACGAACCCGTGTCCCCTGCATCGGCAGGCGGACTCTAAACCACTGTGCCACCAGGGAAACCCTGAATGTATCTTTTTGAATTATAGTTTTGTCCAGATATAAGTCCATGAGTGGGATTGCTGGATCATATGGCAACTCTGTTTTTAGTTTTTTGGAGGAATCTCCATACAGTTTTCCATAGTGGCTGCACCAATTTACATTCCCACCAACAGTATAAGAGGGTTCCCTTTTCTCCACACCCTCTTCAGCATTTGTTATTTGTAGACTTTTTAATGATGGTCATTCTGACGGGTGTGAGGTGATACCTCATTGTAATTTTGATTTACTTTTTTCTGATAATTAGCAATGTTGAACATCTTTTCATGTGCCTATTGGCCATCTGTATGTCTTCTGTGGAGAAATGTCTATTTAGGTCTTCTGACCATTTTTTGATTAGGTTGCTTGTTTGTTGGTATTGAGTTGTATGAGCTGTTTGGATATTTTGGAAATTAAGCCCTTGTTGGTCACATCATTTGCAAATATTTTCTCCCACTCCACAGACTTTTGGTTTTGCTATGGTTTCCTTTGCTGTGCAAAAAGCTTGTAAGTTTGATTAGGTTCCGTTTGTTTATCTTTGCTTGTATTTCTATTGCCCTGGGAGACTGACCTAAGAAAACATTGGTACAATTTATGTCAGAGAATGTTTTGCTTATGTTCTCTTCTAGGAGTTTTAAGGTATCGTGTTTTAGATTTAAGTCTTTAGGCCTTTTTGTGTGTGGTGTAAGGGTGTCTTCTAACTTCGTTGATTTACATGTGGCTATCCAACTTTCTAAAATTTAATTAGAAATGAGACTGTCTAAAAGTTTAATTATTAACTGGAATATAAATCAATAGGGCTCTTTGTTATCTTAATTTATTTCAGTTTCTTATACACCAGCCTCATAGTCATAACCCGTTTTGGGAACCAGACCTCAGAACATATAACTAGAGGTAAAGGGTTTTGCATGGAATGTTCTACCTCTGCTTTCTTTTACGTTTATCCTAAAACATTTTTAATCTTGAAACTCTGTGCCATTCCAATTTGTCTAGTATAATTAAATTGTGTGGCCAGTATTCAAATAACTATAATAAGGTATCACAAGGTAAGTGAAGCTAACAAAAATCACTACTGCCTACTGAAAGACAAGTTAGCCACTTAGAGAAATGGCCACACCAAAACGGTTTAACAGGTGTCTCTGACTATTCTGGCACTTCCCTCAAAACAAGAAACTAAAATCTAATCTAGTTGACTAAACTGCAATGATAATAATTTCTGTGGTTTATTGAGTACCTTTATGCTGTATTGGTTGTCTATTGAGGCATAACAGATTACCCCAAAGCTTTGTGGTTTAAAACAACGAACAGTTATTATCTCATAGTTTTTGTGGATCAGAAATTCAGGAATGATTAAGTTGGGTGGTTCTGCTCTGGTCTTTCATGAGGTTGGTCATCTGAAGGCTTGACGGGGGCTAGAGGCTCCATTTCCGAAATGGCTCACTGACATGGCTGTTGGCAGGAGCTGTAGGTTCCCAGACATGCCTCTCCATAAGGTTATTTGAGTGTCGTCTGCCTTCCTCCTGAGCAAGTGATCAAGCAAGCAAGATGGAAAGTACAATGTCTTCGTGATCTAGCCTCAGAAGTCACACCCCATCATGTCCACACTATCCTAGAGTTTACACAGATCAGCCCTACTGACTGTGAGAGGGGACTGTGTAAGGACGTGAATACCAGGAAGTGAGGACCACTGGGGCCACCATGAAGGCTGCATGCCACACATACTTAGCACTTCACAGAAACTGTTTCTTTGGATCCTAGTATAGCCCCATGAGATGGGATATTTACTAATATGACACCCATTTATAAATGTGGAAACTACAACTTAGAAAGGTTATGAAAATGTACCCAAAGCCTCTGGGGAGCATGTATTAGAATTAGGTCAACCAGGTCTCCTTGTCTGAGCACTTAACTATGGACTTTGTACCCCTAAGGGTACAACCTAGAAGGGTATGAGTGTGGTGTTGCTGATGAAAAGCTGAAGACCATTCTTTGCACTATAGTTGTGGAATCTGTGTAGAAGTGAAGGTTTCATGGAGTAGAGCCAAAATTCAAGTGCATGTGAGTGCTGCTTCTACAGTGCTGTAAAGGACATAGAATCCCCATCAGTGGAAGTGGACCCTTCTGTTTGTTGCCCATATCCTGCAAGAGTTTCCCAGTCTCTTTACCTGGAATCCACTCCACTAGGCTCTACTACTGACTCCTTCCTTAAGTAGAGCTGCATTTCAGAAAACAATGCTCAGGATAATAGACTTAAATGTTCTAGAACCCATAAAAGAGAACCCCCCACTGTAAATTATTACATCAAGGTCTCGTATTTGCAAATCTATTTCTTAGTTTGGGCACTGTTAGGTAGCACAAACCTAAGGACAAGATCTTGCTGGTTTGCTTGGTCAAGGTCCTTCTCCTCTAAAGCAGTCAGCCAATGAGCCAAATTTCAAAACTCCGTCTTTTAGTTAAATAAAAACAGATAGCTTTAGATATACTTGCTCACCTTTAATCGTGTTATAGTCGTACCTCCTTTTTTTTTTTTTTGCGGTACGCGGGCCTCTCACTGTTGTGGCCTCTCCCGTCGCGGAGCACAGGCTCCGGATGCACAGGCCCAGCGGCCGTGGTGCACAGGCCCAGCCGCTCCGCGGCATGTGGAATCTTCCCGGACCGGGGCACAAACCCCTGTCCCCTGCATCGGCAGGCGGACTCTCAACCACTGCGCCACCAGGGAAGCCCCAATATGATGTTTCTTACTTCATGGAGTACTAGTACCCAAGAACTGGAGAGTGATGACCACGATCACGAATTGTGCAGGAAGAATGTTTTACCCTAAGACAAGTCAGCATCTTCCTAGGAACAATTCCCCCTTTTTTGAGCTTATTTAAGAAATTTCATTTTTGAAAAGTAGTTATGAACTTCAGCTCCAAATCCAACTTTATTCTTGAAATCTAATCTCTGCCACTTTATAAATAACAACCAAATGAGTAATACAAATGCAAATTAAACGTCAGGGGAGGACTGATGGCTGGAGGGGAAGAAATCCATAGAGAATTGGTTTATCTCCTAGGTAATGAAGA
Source organism: Phocoena phocoena (assembly GCF_963924675.1). Classification (NCBI taxonomy): domain Eukaryota; kingdom Metazoa; phylum Chordata; class Mammalia; order Artiodactyla; family Phocoenidae; genus Phocoena; species Phocoena phocoena. Next base: position 53,228,442 of record NC_089234.1, read on the forward strand.
TGACAGACTGGGGTGCAGATTAGTTTGTTCTCTCCTAAGCCATGGGGAAAGCAGTGATGAGAATTGAGTGCACAGCTGTGGAATATATCCTGAAGCCCATGCACTTGGGCTCCCAAGGTTGTTCCCAGGCTTTCACACAATAGTGTTTGATTACTACAGTAACTGAGGACTGTTCTTATTTGTTTTCCATAATGCTATGACAGTATGCATGCTCAGCTCGGGACTGAGGGAAAATCTTTAATATGGACTGCTCTTTTCCATAAGAATGAAGCTAACCTCACAGGGATCAGGTCCTGGAAAAGCAGGTTTTCTGAAGTAGTCTAATATATTCACAGCAGTGGTCCCTCTGCAGGGCTCTTTTTTGTATTTTAGGGAGGCAGCTCTGGAGCTAGGAGTATGGAATTAAAGTATGAACTACACTGTGTCACTAGGACACAAAAGCAGTCAACATCTCTTTGCATTCCTGTATGTGCATTCCTTCATGGAGGGGGGAACATTGGTCCTCTGGACGTGTCTGAGTTCCAGTAGTGGCCAAACTAGGTTTCCTCAAATATCCAAAAGAATAAATACGTAAAATTCAAAAGTAAAATTCTGCACTTAAGTACCCCTTCCCCATTAAAAAAAAAAAAAAAAACTACTTAAGTAAAGAGTAGTCAATAGATCAATTAATACGATATTATAGAAAGAAGTGTGGGTCAACAGCATGATGTAACTACCAAAAATCATGCCCAAAACATTGGGCAGAGCTTACTGCCCATGGAGAGAGTGGTGTCCATGCCCCTAGACCAGCTCTATTCACCTATACTCTATGCATTTTTCTGCTCACTTCATTTTTTTTTTAATCAAACTTAAATTTATTCCATTTAAGAATGTAACTTATGGCACATACCTTGGTTTGGGTACCACCAAGTGCAGATCCTGTGATAGAACTTCGGTACGAGTGGTTTATTTGGGAGGTGATCTCAGGAAGCACAAGTAGGGCAGTGGGGAAAATGAGACAGGGAAGGAAGCTAAGCTAAACAGGGTGCATTAATGAGACAGGTAAATGCTGTGGGGCATCTGGGCTTCAGACCCAGAAGGGACACTAGGAAGAACCATATGAATGGAACTTTATGAAATACCAGGTGTTTCCCTCACACAGCCATCTCTAATCTTATCCACCCATCACTGGCTTCTCAGGGATAGCAGACTAGAGTGAGGACTTAGGTTCTTCCAATTCTCGGGTTAGACACTGCAATTTCTATCATCCCCTGACCTCATATCCCACCTACTGTGAGAGGCAAGTCCATGCACTATCACTCTTCAAAACAGTGTTCTCTGTCACCTTCAACCTATAGGTTATTTTTTAATTGAACTATAGTTGATTTATAATGTTGTGTTAGTTTGGGGTGTACAGAAAAGTGACTCAGTTTTATATAGATATATATAAATTTACTTATATATATATATAAATATATTTATTTATATACTTATATATATTCTTTTTTAGATTCTTTTCCATTAGAGGTTATTACAAGATATTGAGTATAGTTCGCTGTGCTATACTGTAGGTTCTTGTTGGTTATCTATTTTATATTAGTAGTGTGTATATTTTAACCCCAAACTCCTCTAATTTATCCCTCCTCCCCTTCCCCTTCGCTAACAATAAGTTTGTTTTCTATGTCTGAGTCTATTTCTGTTTTGTGAATAAGTTCATTTGTATCATTTTTTTAGATTCCACATATAAGTGATATCATATGATATTTGTCTTTCTCTGTCTGACTTCACTTAGTGTGATAATCTCTAGGTCCATCCATGTTGCTGCAAATGGCATTATTTCAGTCTTTTTTATGGCTGAGTAATATTAAATTGTGTATATATGTACGTGTGTGTGTGTATATATATATATATATATATATATATATATATATATACCACATCTTCTTTATCCATTCATCTGTCAGTGAACATTTAGGTTGCTTCCATGTCTTGGCTATTGTAAATAGTGCTGCTGTGAACATTGGGGTGCGTGTATCTTTTTGACTATAGTTTTCTCTCGATCTATGCCCAGGAGTGGGATTGCTGGATCATGTGGCAACTCTACTTTTAGTTTTTTAAGGCACCTCCCTACTGTTCTCCATAGTGGCTGCACCAATTTACATTCCCACCAACAGTGTAGGAGGGTTCCCTTTTCTCCACACCCTCTCCAGCATTTAATAATTATTTGTAGACTTTTTAATGTTGTCCATTCTGACCAGTATGAGGTGATACCTCATTGTAGTTTTGATCTGCATTTCTCTAATAATTAGTGATGTTGAATATTTTTTAATGTGCCTGTTAACCATCTGTATGTCATAAGGGCCATTTAAAGTAGAATATGAGAAGATAGTGATAAGCTAAAGAAAGGACTATTATACAAAAAGAACCAGAACGTTTTAGTTTTAATTCCCAGCTTCATCAGATGTCAAAAGGTACTAAATTTAGGAAATGGCTCCAAGCAAAATCAAATCCAAGATGCTCTCAAGAAAACATGGTTTAAATATGAAGCTGAAGGAGTGCACATAAAATTCTTTAAGACTTCAGAAATATCAAAAGTGGTGCCTCAGAGTGTTATTCAGTCAGATGAAAAATCTCTCTTAAGGCTTCAAGAGAGTAACTCACAGGTCCTTTAAATCAAACAATAGAGCTTCTAAGAAACTTAAGAGTATTGTTCCTCGATAGAAGCCCACAGTAGAAAAGGGCTTATCTTGAAGAGATTTGTCATTATTTTTTATCTAATGGCATGAACTCAAAAAAGATGCATAGGAGACCCACAATGTTTTTAAGAGAATGATATATGCAGAAGCATCACCAGCTTGGACTGAAGGAGACAGAGACAGTACAAAATGAGAAGAGGCCTTAGGACCCTCAACATCTACAAACAGGATGCAGACTAGAAAGCTAGTCGAAGACTACCTTTCATAAAAATGAAAGGATGACTCGGAGAGTGGAATCAAGAGCCTGGAGAATATAGCCAAGAGCCCTAAGAAAAAAAAAACTCTGGAACAGAAGTAGAACTGCATTCTAATAAAGGAAAACTCCAAGTTACATTTGCTCAGCTATGTTTTATAGTTACCATTATCTAATGACTCTTCATGCCTCCCATTTCCCCCTTTTTGAATAGGAATGCCTACAAAGGTTACCCTACACGTGTACCATCTTTAATGTTGGGTATGTGTGAGACAAATAGTTTATCTCTCAAATTTTGTAGATCAAGAGGAATTCTACTCAAAGAGCCATACTCAAAGTACTACATCCAAGGAGACTTATACTTACCTGAACCTGGCTTAGATTATGATATTCTGTATTTTGAGCTGATGCTCAGATAATACCAAGCAATAGCAAGAATGTAGATAAATAAGAATCTTTATGCATTGTTAGCAAAGAAGACTTTTTTTTTGCGGTACGCGGGCCTCTCACTGCTGTGGCCTCTGCCATTGTGGAGTGCAGGCTCAGCGGCCATGGCCCACGGGCTCAGCTGCTCCACGGCACGTGGGATCTTCCCAGACCGGGGCACGAACCCGTGTCCCCTGCATCGGCAGGCGGACTCTCAACCACTGCGCCACCAGGGAAGCCCAAGAAGACGTTTTTGAAGGGAAAATGGGGAAACTTGGTGAAATTAAGGAGGCTCATGCTTATAACCTTAGCCATCTTACTCCTCAATAGGGAAATTCTCACATAGGAACATAAGGAGGCATGTACAAGGATGTTCATTAAAATATTGTTCATATTAGCAAAATTAGAAGCAACCTAGATGTCATCACTAGAGTGATGAATAACTAAAATGTGGTGCAGATATTTGATAGATTATGATGTAGCAAACAGAAGAAGCTAGAGATTTACAAACAGCAACACTATTCAGTCTTTTTAACAATAAGATTAAGTAAATGAAACAAAATAACTTCTGTAACATAACACCATTTGTATAAATTAAAAGACCCACTTGCCAAATAAAACTTTATGGTTTTCACTGAAACTATCTAAGTATAGCATATTAAATTCTCTAGAGTGGTTGTCTATGGAAGGTAGAGAAACAAACATAAAGATTGACAATAAAGCAGAACAAGATAAAATAAAACAAAAGAAGTTGCATGCTAATGAACTATGAACTGAGAAACATGATTAACTCAATTTTCAATGTCTGAGGTCCGAAAAAAAGAAAACAGCTATAGAGAAAGGAAGAAACAAACCAACTAACCAAGAGACAAAAGGAGGGCAGAGGGGGGAAGAAGGGAAAAATGGAAGTAAAGGCAAATTAGCTAAAAGGTATATAGCTAAAAGGTACTTTTAGCTGAAGAACTTGGGCACCACAGGGAGGCATTAGCAGCTCTAGGCTCTAGCTAATCTCTTTCATATTTGGCAACTATTCTGGCCCTTTTTCAGATTTTTTTGATCTGCATGAGACAGTGTCAGGAATTACGAGTACCTCAAGCTGAAGAAAAGATTTACTTTAGTTACGTTTGTTGTTTTTCTAGCTTATTGATGGAAAGGAATAGTAATATAAGGAGTCCCAGGTATTATTTTACTGGAGGAAAAATACTTGAGAACCTTTATGCTCAATCAAATTTCCTGGCATAGGGGTGTCTTGAGCCTCCTGGAAAACTGACCTCATACTCTGTACAGGGTATTGAGTCATGTGGGGTATCTGGCTCCTGAATCCCTTTTCAGTACATCAAATTCCCTTTGAACACAGGTCTGAGGGCATTTTTTAAATGACTAATTAGATAAAATTCATATCACATTCAGAAATTGTGTTTCATTAACACAGTATGAGAAGTCTACTCTTAGCCACATTTATGCCTTATTAGCAGCATAAAAGCAATTAGGTAACTTGCTTGGGCAGCGGTAATACTGCTAGCCTCTCTTGCCCATATTAATTATGAATGCATCTTGAAAGGCAGCATGATAAGGCTGGCTGAAGATGAATAGAAATATAGGACTGTGTTATTCCAATTCTCTCAGTCCTTCTTCCACTGAAACCTTGATTGTACTTGGATAAGTGGTATTCGAGAGCAGCCATTTCTGAGACCCTTAATGAGAGCATTAAAAACCAGGGAGGGGAAAAGTGTAGGTTACAAAAAACAGGCAAGGAGAGATGGCTCGTGCCCAGTAAAAAATGAAAAACGCATTGCTTGCTCAGGAAGCCAGGTGTGAAGAAGGAATTCAGTGTCCATCTGGGCATTTAAATCTGAAAATAATGTGAAGGAGGAAATTCATAGAACTGACAATGAAGAGGAGAGCAACAGATGCTAGACTGGAGAGTGAATGTGGATAAGAATGACCGTCCTAGCCTATGGAATAAAGAAAACATCACTAGGCTGAAAGATTTAGAGAGATTAAAGGCAGAGAGTCATCAAAAGCCATTTTGCACATGGGTTAACTGTGGCGATTTTTATTGTTTATGAAACTCTTCCACTAGTGCATGTCAGAATAATCTAAGATTTTGTATATTGACCATCTTTGGATTGCATTTTTATGTTTCTAAAGGGGTGAGATCCTATGAAACAAATCAGTGCATTTTGAGGAATGCACATGAAAATGAGCAAGAATCATCTTGATAGCTTTTCTGAAGAGAGGAAAAACTTGAATCTGAAGAGTGGATAATAAGGCACATGCATCTAAGTTCCATTCTGCAAGGCAAACGTCAGCTATCATAAAAAGCTAACCTCTTGGCTCAAGATATAATTGTGTCTTTCTAATTTATTCATCCCAGACCCTGGACCTAAGTTGCTTGAATTATTTTTCTGCAATTTACCTATTCTATGAAAACCTTGATTTTTGGCTCTGCAGAATAAAGATAGTAGTGACCATTTGGCAGAATTATTGTGAGGATGCCAATAATAACTGCAAAAGAGAACTTAACCCGGGCTTCCCTGGTGGCGCAGTGGTTGAGAGTCTGCCTGCCGATGCAGGGGACACGGGTTCGTGCCCCGGTCCGGGAAGATCCCACGTGCCGCGGAGCGGCTGGGCCCGTGAGCCATGGCCGCTGAGCCTGCGCGTCCGGAGCCTGTGCTCCGCAACGGGAGAGGCCACGACAGTGAGAGGCCCGTGTACCCCACAAAAAAAAAAAAAAAAGAACTTAACCCAGTGCCTGGCACGTGATGTGACCTTAGTGAATTGTCCCTAATTGTACTGCTGTTATCATTACCTATCCCTATAACATGCTTGGGATCAATGTTCACATTACTTGGACTTGTGATTTGAATAATGAACACTTTTTTTGAGGGCTAACATCACACTATTTGGGGAACACTATGTTTTGGGATAATGTCTTAATCAGGTTAAAGGAAAAAGAAACTCTGAGAAGTACATCTAGAGCAGAAAAAAATGAGCTGTGAAAATTACTCTCATGCCCAAAACTACCAAAATTAACCTGTGGATCTAGGGAACCACTAGAGAATAAAAAGCACACGAAGTTTCTCCAAACAGCACTTCTCTTTGATGTATCCATGAGTGACTTACCTGGTGTGTGCCTCAGAGAGAAAGGATGCTCTGTGCAGTTTGAGCCTCTGCCTGGTATACCGCAAATGAAAAACTGAAAAAGTTCCAAAACACCAGTACAGATGATTGGTGTTTAAAACAAACAAATAAAAAAGCTGGAAAAGCAAAAGGTAAAGATCCCTGGGACACAATAAAAATGTTCACCTAAAGGAAAAAAAAAAGATGCTCTCTCCTTATAGTGGAATCAACTTAGATGAAGAAACACCTTCCTCTACATGTTCTCATTTTTGTCACTCAAAAAACTTTGGCATCAGGTGAGCTACTGTTATCTCCATTTCACAGGTGAGGAGATGGAGGCTCAGCAAGCTGGGGTGAGAAGGTGGAAGACCAAAGTTTGAAGCTCAGCCTTTCTGACTAGCCTGCCCTGTTTCCACCTCTCACACTCTTGACACTCCAAGACTCAATGGAGTCTCTTTCTCTGGGGAACTCCAAGAATAGAGTTCACCTTTGAGAAATGCAGTTCTGTCTGGAGGGAGAATTAATGATCTCTCTCTCTGTCAAGATTCCTTCCAGCCTTTGATTCATCTGCATCCTCCTTCTCTGAGCCTGGGCTACTGGTTGACCTACTTTGGCAGCAGAAGAAAAGGAACCTGTAAGAGAGGAAGGAGTCAGCACTGGAATGTCATAAGTGCTTCTGGATTTTAATGAGGCGGATATAAAACCAAAATTTTGAATATGATGACAACACAGTGCCGAGGGGGTTATACGTAGACTGATTGACACTATTGTCAAAAACAAACTCAGAGTAGAAAGTGTATACCTGTATGTCATTAACAGCTTTGAAATAGGCTTCATCTCAGTGCACAGTGGCAGCCTGCGAAACGGTTTGACCCATATGAATCCTTCATAGATATTTTTGGCATTTTCTGGGGTGTCTTCCTCTGTTGTCTGTCCTTCATACTTGCCTGGATTCAAATCAAGGCCCTACCATTTCTCAGTCTCACAGTTCCCTAGTGTTTTATCCACAAATAAGGATAATAGAATCTACCTCATAAGTTATTTACAGGAATAAAATCATGTTGGTATAGGGTTTTGATGACGTTCATATATATAATTACCCATTAAATGTTAACTATCACTACTAGCTATTCTCATGGATGCCAAGCCCCTGAAACTTTCCTCTCTCTTCAGCTTAATTAATTAATGCCTCACCTACCAGGTCAATCTGATCCCAAGTTCTAAGAGCAGACTTGGCCCTGAGCACCACTGTCCATCACCACAAAAGTCAGTGTCACTTGCTGCTGTTCAGGTGTAACCTTTGGTACCAGCTCCAATAGCTATATGTATATTAGTTTCCTAAGGCTGCTGTAACAAGGTACCATAAACTAGGGGGGCTTAAAACAAAAAATTTTATTTTTTCACAGTTCTGTAGGCTAGAATTCTGAAATTAAGGTGTCTACAAAACATGTTCCCTTCAAGACTCAGTAGAATCCTTCTCTGCCTTTTCCTACCTTCTGGTGTTGCCTGTTGGCTCGTGGCATTCCTTGGCATATAGATGCATCATTCCAATCTCTGCCTCTGGGGTCACATGGCCTTCTCCTTCTGAGTCTCTGGCTTCATTCACATGGCATTTTCTCTTCTTATAAGAATACCTGTTATATTCAATTAAGATCCACCCTAATGACCTCATTTTAACTTGATTATATATTCCAAATAAAGTAACATTCACAGGTACTGGAGGTTAAAACATTAACATATCTTTTGAGGGGACACAATTCAACCTATAACACTGGGTTTCTGCCTTGTTCATTTATTCATGCAGGTAAATTTTTTTTCTTATCACATCTTATGCAACATGCTTGTAAATAAGACAAATAATGGTTCCTACGCTCATGGAAACACCAGTCTAAGGAGGGAAACAGATATTAAAGAAATAACTTAAAAAGTGAGTAACTAACTACAACCGTAGTGAATGCCAAAGGGTGTTATGAAAGCCTATAACCAGGAGCCCTGACTAGCCCTTGGGAACAAGAAGGCTTCCCAGAAAAAGGGAACTGGAAAAAAGAACAAGCCAGGTAAGGGGTCAAGTGGGTTAGGCAGCAGTCCAGGCTCAGGTAACAACACATGCAGATTTCCTAAAAGCAGAAATGAGATAGATACTTGGGAGAATTAAAAGAAGGTCAGTGTGGCTGGAACTAGGGGCCAGGGTGTAGAAAGCAGCCAGACTTCCAAGAAAGAAAGAAAATGGCTATAAAGAACCTGACCTGTGGCATCCATGGAAGAATTTTAGGTAGAAAAGCATTGTTATCAGGTTGGTATCAGTTACTATTTCTGCTGAATTAAACCACTAACAAATTTTCATAGCTTCATAACCCCCATGTATAAGCAGGGTACACAAGCGTCTCTTTGACAAGCTCTCCCAGATTCTGAGATGTTCTTTTCTATTTCGTTGTCATCAATCTATCATCATTGGTGTCTTCTCATTCTGTCTAGCCTTCTTCCATATCCTCTCTATGGTCTTCTCATTCATATTAGCCAGATTGGAATCACCAGGACACTAGCTAGACCTCAAGTAAGAGAAGGTATGGAAAACTTGGTTCAAAGGCCTTTACCTTTCCATGTGACTGATCTCACTAAAGAAGACTCAAATGAAAATCCAAAGTAAATAAACTTGGAGAAAAGTTTACACGCACACACACACACACACACACACAACTTAACTTGGAGTTAGCGCTTCCTTTAACAGAATGTGAATGAAAATATGAAGAACTAGAGAAATTATGTTAAACCTCATGGTTGAACAAGATAAGCTCTCTTCACCTGATTGAAAACATCATGAAATTTTCCCAATGAATTCTGCAAAATCAATTTTTTTTCAAGTTTATAATTTGGTGACAGTACGTATACACATTTGTGTCTTGATGCTCATTGTCATTAAATGTTCATTTTATTGACTCGGAAACCTAACTAAGTGAAATCTACTTCACTTGCAACTGTCAAGCTAATGAAAGACAAATTGTAGTGGTTTATCCAAACATTTGATTCACTCTGAGATCTATTAAATGTTTCAAGTGCAATGGGATCATATTCAATTCTGGATTCTAAAATACAACATAGTACTTCATTCCACTCTCCGGTCTAATGCACAGTTTTCTTGTTTAACCAGGAATCATAAATACCAAGGATTTAGTTTGAATTTGAGACCACCCAATGCCTCCTGGATTAATGCCTCCTGGCATTAAGCAGGAATATTAAATTAAGGAAAATGCCAGTCTCATAGCTTCAATGTAATTTATAGTTTAACCATCATATTAAATCCTTTAATTGAAATCTGTAAAACAAATGGCAGTATTAGTAATTCCTTTATCAGCTTCCAATTCTCTGCCTACTTCACACCAGCCTCTAACCCAGGGGAAATAAGTTCCCAAATGCAATCCTTGAACTTGGGAAAATGTCACTGAATCTTCACATTGTGTAACCTTAATGTTCACTATTCCTGCAAGATAACACACTTTCATTTATCATACAAATGTGCTCATTTCCTTTTTGTGCTTCAAATACATATTAACGAGGCCTTTAGAGCTTACTATTATCTGGACTTCTGGCTTACTCTGTAATTATACATAAAAAAGAATAGTCGTTCAAACAGAACAAGAAACAGAAAAACAGAATCAAAATGGCAACTAACGAGGTTAACGAAACTGCAGAATAAGAGTAAAGTACCGAGTGACAGAGATGATAAGGAAAAGCTAGAATTAGCAGAATATCATTATTGTCTTCCCTAATACATTTCTTTCTGCAGAGGCCGTTGTTTGTTTTTTATAATTGGTACTTTCCAACTCAAGTGTGCGCTGGACTTTGTTTGCTACCATGTGCCTATATATTTGACAATTTCTCTATCTAGAACAGCAAGACTTGTCTAGATGTTTAAAGGTAAACACATCCTCCCACGTCCTTAAATCCTAAGCCAGGAATGCCAGTAAATTCTGCTAGATAGAGGGCAGGCAGGATCAGATTGAGGGAAGGGTCGGCCAGTCCACGGTGTGTGAAGGAAGAGCCTGCCTGGGAAAGTAAGAAAAGGGACTCGAGGAGAATCCACTTACATCTCTTTGCTTGAAGAAACCAGGGCCAAGGGAAAAGTGGCAAGGGTGAGGGAGGGGAGTCGGGAGGTGAGAGGGCACAGATCTGACCCTGACCCCTAGGTGGTCTTCAGCTCCAGTGCCCAGCCGCAGGAAGGAGCCGAGTGGTGCTCCCTTCAGCTCACTTCCAGTGAGGGCAGTGGCTGGATTCTAGAGAGCTGACTGCACCCAGCGGCTGTCAACAAGGGGAAGATCCAGTTAGAGAAGGTGAGCGCTGTCCCAGGCGTGGGGCATTCAAGCTTTCCGCTGAAGATGACTGGGGCTTTCCACCTGTCCTGCTTGGCCTGTGAGTGTCCGTGGGAAACTATCTTCCTTCTGGCTCTGAGGGCAGGGACCCACAATATCTCCAATATGACACAGCTTACCTCCTTACACTGTACCAACATAGCTTATCCTCCCCACAGCGACATAAAGCCTCTGCAGGAGTATTGTTTTCAGTTTGTTACCAGTTACTATTTCTGCTGAATCATACCACCAACAAATTTTCAGAGCTTCATAGCCCTCATGTGTAAGCCGATTCTGAGTCTCTCTGCTGAAGTTCTCCCAGATTCTGACCTGGTTTTCTTTTCTGTTTCATCTCATTAGCATCATCCTTGGTGTCTGCTCACTCTCCACCCTGCTTTCCTTTTCTGTCTATAGAATTCTCATCCCTATTAGCCAGAATTGAATCACCAGGACACTATCTGGACCTCAAGTAAGTGAAGGTGTGGAACCTTGAGTCAAGTGTAAAAGGAATCCGTTCAAAAGCCCCTCAGTTATTGCTAGAAAACTAGAAAATGTGTTTGGAATGTCACTTGAAACCAAAAGTATGCTGCCAGAGGGTCAGTTACACACTCAGAGAGGGGGGCAGGGGGAGGGGATAGGAGAACTGGGTGTACAGCGGTGGGAGGGGGTCATGGGCACCCCTGCTTGTTGTTACCCTTTGTGCCTCTTCTTAGCATGCAGTGAGGCTTACGGGAAGGTGCAGGAGCCAGCAGGGCAGGATGCAACTGTCCATACCCGTGGCCCCTTCCCACCCCACACTGAGGCTGCGCCTCCCTGCACAGCACCCAGATTCTACCCAACCTTGATTCTGGGCTTTCTGCAAACCCCAGTCACGGCTGTGCTTATGTTCAGTGCCAAAGAGCAAGCCTCAGAGTCTGCAGAAGCCCCTCATTGCCGCTGCCACCTGCTGTCATCTGCCAGGGAGTCAGGAATTGGGGCAGCCACCCCTCCCGCCCCAGTCCCTCCCTTGACTTTCTCAAGCTTCCCTCGAGGTCTCACCACCCTTACTTGGAAGGAAAGCCTTTAAACCTGTTAAAAGGCATCTGCTGCTGTTACATTTACCTGACAGTTGCTTCCAGCCTCCAATTTGAGGGACACATTCCCTTATATTTCGTGGTCTGACTTTTTCCTCCAACGCTCTCTCTTTCTTTCTAGAATGTCTGAGTTCCCCCCCCTTAATTCCCTTGAGATCATACCACTTTCTTCAGCAGAGAATTCAAAGCCAGCCTTTGGGTCCATTTTGTCATCTGGTCCCATGTGTAGTACAGCTAGCTCTGGCCGCTGATGGCACCCCTCTCTAACTTAAAACATACTTACATTTCCTCCGTCATTTTGGTCAGGGTCACTGGAGTAGGAATGGAAGCATATGCCTTTATTGCTGTTACTTTGTTTCATACTGATTTTCTTTTTGTTGTTTTTTTTTTTTTTTTTTTTGCGGTACGCGGGCCTCTCACTTTTGTGGCCTCTCCCGTTGCGGAGCACAGGCTCCGGACGCGCAGGCTCAGCGGCCACGGCTCACAGGCCCAGCCGCTCCGCAGCATGTGGGATCTTCCCGGACCGGGGCACGACCCGTGTCCCCTGCATCGGCAGGCGGACTCTCAACCACTGCGCCACCAGGGAAGCCCCATACTGATTTTCTATCTTGGTTTCTCACAGCCCTTGTTTTTAAGAATTTGAGAACATTTTCCCGGGAAGTAAGACATCCTGGCTTGTTTATCCCTGAAGCTTGAATAGCTAGTGGAGGGCAGGTTTTTAAAATGCTTCTCAAACCTGCATGAGCTGGGATTCATCATAGGGCATTTTGATGATCCCACCAAGTTATCACACCAAAAGTCATTACAGCCCACACACAATCAACAATCACCCTTGGGTAAAACACAAGAACTTTATTCTGCATTCTCAAAGCAAGTTTCCTGCACTCTGTGGACAGGTCCTAAAAATCAGGAGCAACCTTTGCCTTCTCTCCTGTTGAGTGCCTGAATCCAAGTGATCTAGAGCCAAATCACAAGTTCCAGAGATTTCTTCACCATTTCTTGGGTCGTTATGTAAAACTAGACTCCTAATAACCTTTCCTAGTAAGCCAAAGTTCTTAAGATCATTTTGCATATTAGGCAAAACTGGAGTTATGATTGTTACCTAATTTAGATTAGGAAAGGAAGGAAAAGGAGAAAAAAGTTTTTTCTAATAAGAGTTTTTTTAGTTTTATTCTATTTCCTCCCATTTGACATTTTTTTTAAAACAGAGAATAGCAGAACAACCACTTTTCAAGAGCCTACCGTGTGCTGGGCCTTGTGTTGGCACTTTCTTGAAATTATTTCATCTAGTTCTCCTAAAAGCCTTGCCAGACAGGCATTTTAGATGGTTAAACTAAGGCTAGGCCAGTGAAGGAACTTGCCTAAAATCACACAACAGATCAGATTCAGAATTCAAATGTGGGTGTCTGACTCCATAGCTAATCTCCCTTTCTGCACCCCACTCTATCTCTCAGAAGTTTTATCTTATCGTTAGTCTTCAGTCAGTACATGGATCATTGCATGACCAAATTAAGGAGGCGGCACATTGCAGAGAAAGCCCATAGTACCCGCCCCAATTCAGGAAGACTGGGCTTTTCTTTTTCCTTCCGCTAACCAGCTGTGTGACCTTGGACTATTCCTGTGGTTTGTCTGGCCCTCTCATTACAACTATAAAATTTATTTCAATAACTGGATTATCACTAAGGTCTTTTTGACACTAATATCCTATGATTCCTATATATAATTAGATGAAAATATTTGAATAAATTAATATATTGGAAATCAAGACACAATTCTTTCTGCCTCTTCCCATAATATCTCTCTCTTGAAGAACTCAGTTTCCAGGCACTCGTGTTCTCATCATCGTAGACATTACTGCTTTGACAATGCCATTTCATTCACCTTTAGAATTTAAAGATCGTCTACCACAAGCACATTTCAAAAATCACTCACAGGCAAAGGTTAAAAAGTGGCGGCTACATATAATGAATTTCTAAAGAGTATTCAGTCCCTGCTCCTTCTCGTACAGGCACTGCTTCTCAACAATAAAGGGACAAGAATAATTGGAAGCAGAGTCCTTAAAACACACACTTCATATTCATCCTTCATCTTTGCAGCAGTCATATTGCAACTGTACAAGAGCCTTTTCACACTTAAAGAAAACTCATTTAGCCTCTTCATTCAGGTTTGATCTTAAGAAGAGGAAACAATTAGCAGCCATTCTGATACCAACCAGAGCCCTCACTTGAGTTCTTTGTTGCTAAGGTGTGTGGGTGCCCTGTGGGCATTAGGCAAAGAGGGAAGAAATTCAGGGCAGCTGTTTTTCTTTTATCTGCCATACAGTTCCCACCGTAAATTAAGCCATTTTCAATCTTCTTAGTCCTGAGTTTCTGTGGCATTAGCATCTTCTATCTCTACGTTCGTTATCATTCCTGACAAACATTTCCAGAGAATATTGTTTCACTGTAGTTCTTGTGGCGTTTTCTCTGAAGATACTTTTTGAAGAAACTGATGCTCCAAAATGCGGAAAGGGAAAATATAACCTGAATGTGATAGAATTTGTATTAGACACACACACACACAATAACACCACTGTATATATTTTACAGCCATATTTATGAACACAAATTTGTTGAAACATATCTGGAAGGAGTTACAACAAACTGATAATGGTAGTTTCCTCTGAGGAGTGGAGTGAGTAGAGGGGACATGGGTGAAAGGGATATTAGCATGATCTGAAATGTCTTAACATTTTGAAAAGATTTTTTAAAAATTTTAACTCTAAAATAATTGAGTTTAAAGCAAATGAAAAACATGTACTAGCCCCCTTTACTCTCAGTGGTTAGGATGGTTCTTTGATTTCTGTAGCCCTGATGAACCATGGACAAGTTTGCTTAAGCTGTCTGCCATTTGGGGCATGACATCATCTACCTCCCCACGCTTCACCAGGAAAGTCAGACTGGCAACCCTAAAGAAAGTCCAGTAACTGTTTTACTTCCCATCTGATATAATAGAACATAAATAGGACAGATTTATGTCCTATGGGCATATGTCAGGAATGGCACCCTTGGTCTCGCCCACCCTGTCCTTGGTCCTATACCCAGGTGGAGGACCTCCTGCCCATGCATTTGGGTTTCCTGCAAAGTCAGTCCTGGAATTGATGAGAGTGGCCCCTGGTTTTTGCCTCTGCTTCTCACTGCCTGCTTTCTCTTCTACCATCTTCCAACACTCCCACTGACCCTTGTACCCATTGCCAGTCTTTTTAGTCCTTCCGTGAGGTCCCCATCACCATTCAGTCTACAGTAGTATCCATTCCCCCAGCTGCTTCTTCCAGTCTTGGAACTCTGTAGATCCTTCCAGCTCAGAATGTCAATATGGTAAACAAGTATATGGTAAAAAATAATAATAATAACAATTCTACAGTACTCATCACAGCTAATGGGGAAGTATTGAACACATTCCTTCTGAGGTCAGGAAGAAGACTAAGTTGTCCATTATCACCAATTCTGTTCAACATCGTGCTGAGGTCATAGCCAGGACAGTAAGGCAAGAATAAAAATTTAACAATGAAAACTGCAAAGGAATAAATAAATCTGTCATTATCCTAGATGGTACAATGTTGTATGTAGAAAATTCAAATTAATCTAATTTACAGGTAAATTACTGGAATTAGAATTTAGCCGTGATTGTAGCTATGAAATCAGCAGAGAAAAATAGTTGCCTTTCTATGTAACAATGAAAAAGAGATTGTAAATATTCAAAAAGGCACCATGTACATTAGCATGAAAACTATGAAGCACCTAGGGAAATTTTTTAACAATTTTATAAGTCCAAGGAGAAAATTACAAACAGAAAATAAAAAGCTTGTATTATTTTTAAGTGATCGATAAAGTAGTTGGGAGTATTGAATATTTAAAGGAAAGGTTTCAGAGGTGACAATGAAAATATTATTCTTCAGATAACAGAAATGTCATAGGAATCGTCTGTTTGTTGAAGCTGATACATTTTTTTGCATAAGCATCTGCAAATTTTCAAATGGAAAAACAAATATAACCTGTTTACCTAAGACAGTGTGGTCTCCTCTCTCTCTCTCACACCAAGGTAGCTTTGAACTAAGCTGGTCCCAGTGGCTGGAGGAAATGAGTTTACCTTCCTGATTAACTGAACCCAGTCAGTTCTGAGGGCGCAGCTGAACAGGTGGCAAAGGAAGTGACTCTGGAACAATCAAAGCTCAGTGTTTCCTCAGATACACACACTTCTTGGAAGATTCTTTCCTTTGAAAAATTCCTGCCATATATTTTTTAATGTAGAAATACATGTTTGCGTTTAGGAGAGTAAACACAGCCCGTGTGTTTCCCTCCCACCACTCCCAAATCCCTCAAAATGACAGCAAAGACATACGGAAAGGAATTAACCTGTTACAGCTGGTAAGAAAATTGGAACCCATGAGATAACTCGAGACATTTTGATGAATTTCTAAGGACAAGAAAGGGGCAAGATGTGTATCAGAGAACAGATGCAGGGAGCTGATGCCTGAAAAATACCGAGAAGGTTCACGGGGATTCAGAAGCGATTCTGTGGGTACCACCTCCAAGTCTCCGATCGGTAATCAAGATAAATAGGGGCGGACTTATGGGACACCTGGGACATACATCCTGCACCCCACACATGGAGAGACTGGCAGTGGTTAATATCTGTCCCCACGCCGGAGTCTAAAATCTTTTCTCTGATGAAATTACATGATCTGCCTGAAAAGAGCCGGAGCCAGTGTGGGTGTGGGTACCACAGGGTAAAACGCGTGTTGGTTTTGACACTGAGGGGAGGAAGAGGGCTGCCTATGTGCTGCCTGAACACATGCCCTGAAACAAAACCTGCTGGTCGGTTCCCGCCACACACAGAGAGAACTTCTGACTGGTTAGCTATTGCTCCTTAACGATTTACCCAAAAACGTTATGACTTAAAATAGCAACCATTTTATAATAGCTCATGATTGTTGGCTCAGTAATTCAGGCAGGGCTCAGCTGGGCAATTTTTCTGCTCCAAGTGGCTTTGGCTGAGGGCACTTGGTGGTATTCAGATGGAGGGTGGCTGGTCTGGAGGAATCAAGGCAGCTTCACTCATGTCTGGCACAGCTGGAAAACTGAGCCCTACTGGGATCGTCCTCTGGAACACCTACATATAACCTGCCCAACATCGAACTCTCAGAGTAGTTGGACTTCTTACATAGTTACTCAGGGATCCCAGACAGTGTGTTCCAAGAGACAGGAAGAGGAAGCCTCCAGTCTCTCAAGGGCCAGACCCAGGAACCAGCCCATCATCACATCCACCATATTCTATCGGTCAAGCAGTCAGACTCCATCCAGATTCAAGGAGGGGTAACATAAACCTCACTTCATAAACGAAAAAACCCACTAAGTAGATACTCTACAGGAAGGTGATTTGAGTTATAATGAAAAAGCAGTTAAAGGGGATAGAGAGTGTCAGGAAGTTGGGAGAATACTATTTTTATAGGGTGGTCATGGAAGTCCTTACTGTTTAGATGACTTTTGAGCAGGGGTATTAAGGAAGACAGGGGGCAACCGTATGGATTTTGGTTTTTACTCTGAGTTCAGTGGGATATCACAGGGTTTTCAGCAGAGGATTAATATAATCTGACTTGAATTTTAAAGAGATACTCAGTGATACGTGGATAATACACTAAAGGAAAAATGAATGGGGTAGTAGGGATACTAAAAGGCTATTTTGATAATCTAGTCAAAAGTCATGGTGGCTTGGACCAAATGATACAGCAGTGGATGTATTAAGTGGCCAATTCTATAAAGATACTCTCTGGATATAGACATAGCTACAAATATTTTTTTGGGTTCCTGCACCCATTTCTAACGTGTGGATGTGGGTGTGGGTATGTGTAAGCTTCCACACACCAACAAGCATTTCTTGGACACCAGCAGGGAATCTGAGTATTCAACTCTATTGTGAAACTATCTACTCAGAGATGGCATTAGACTCCACAGGCAAAGGGCTCAGTCCTCCAAGACCACCCTCCACTTCAGACACCAATCACAAGCCCAGGTTGTTACCTGTACTTCCGACCAACTGGCTATAAATCAGAGGTTTCCTTGACCCTCTCCTTGGGGTCAATATGTTAATCTGAATTTGCTAGAACAGCTCACAGAAATCAGGAAACCCGTTTACTCAATAGATGACCGATTTATCATGAAGGATGTTAAAGGATACAAATCAACAGCCAGATGAAGAGATACAGAGAGCAAGGAGCCAAACAAAGGTCCTCATGGAGCTTGGGGCCTGGCACCGTGGCACAGTGGCACATGGAAACATTCTGGTTCACCCACCTGAAAGGTTTCTGAACTCCATCCTTTTGGGGTTTTGTGGAGGCTTCATTACATAGGCATGACTGATTCATTCATTAGCCATTGGTTAGTGAACTAATCTCCAGCCCCTCTCCTGTCCCTGAAGGTCAGGAGAATGGGACTAAAAGTTCCAACCCCCTAATCACATAGATGGTTGTTCTGGCAACCAGCCCCCATGCTTAAGTAGGGTCCAATAGTTGCCTCATTAACATAACCAACAACACCTTTGTTGTTCTCATCACTTAGGATGAGAAATTCCAAGTTTTAGGAGCTCTGTGCAAGAAATGGAGACAAAGACCAAATATATATATTTCTCATTATATATCACAAAGTATACTTTCAAAGAATTAACTTTTTTCATCTTACACATCATCACAAATCTGTAGTCTGTGAATTATTGGTAAGAAAACAATAGTAATAGTTCTTTTTTATTGAAATATAACTTATATACATTAAAGTATGCAAGTCTTTAGTGAACTGTTTTATTAATTCTCACGTATGTGTCTACTAATGTAACTCAGAATCCCTCCCGTCCCTGTCCGTACTCTCCCCAGAGATAACCCTATTCTGACCTCTATCACTATAGATTTGTCTGTTTTATGCACTTCATATAAATGGAATAATATAAAATATATCTTTTTACCCCTTGCATATTTCACTTCATATTATGTCCGTAAGATTCATCCATGTTGTTCACATACACAGTGAGTTCATTCCTTTTCATTGAACATGGCATGATTTATTTATAAAGATATAGCTGAGAATATTTGCTGATGGTTTGGAAATAGGGTCTGAGAGAAAGATAGGAATCATTTTTAGTCTGAGCTTCCAGAAGATTTGGGATTGCCAGGAGGAAGGCTGTAGAAAGCAATTTTAGGTGTGGGGAATGGGAAAGAGTTCTGTTTGGGGCATGCTGCCTGTGAGATGCTTGTTAGACAACAAGTGCAGAGACTGAGGAGGCAGTTGGATATGTTAATCTGAAGTCATGATAAAAGTCTGAGCTGAAGATCTCAATTTGGGAGTCATCAGCGAATACAGATGTTATTTAAGACCTTGGGACTGGATAAGATCTATGAGAGAATGAAGGTGGCTATCCAATAAAGTAAGCTGAGGACTGAGCTCTAAGCCCTGTCAGGAGCTCAGGGGGAAGGATGAACATGGAAAGGAGACTGAGGAGGTGTGGCTGATGAGCAGAAAAAGAACCAAATGGTCTAAAAGTAAAACAAGAAAGAATTTCAAGGTGTGAACTGTGGCAAAGGCTGATAATAGGTCAGTAGTGTCTGGGACGAGTTGACAAGAGCTGTCTCAAGGGAGACTGGAGAAAAAACCTGGCTGTATTCTTGTGGAAGCAACTGCTGATTCCCACCCAACAGCCATGCCCTGTTCTTCTTTAGTAACAAGAACTCTGGTTTTATTTAGGGTAAAATGCATCCAGCTATACTTTCTAATCTCCCTTTCATCAAGATGTGACCGTGTACGACAAATAAGTAGAAGTGTTTATGGTATTTCTGGGAAGCCAGCTGAAAGGGAGCTGGTTCAGCCAGGCAGCACCTTGTGTATTAGTCACTTTTGCCCTCTGTATTGGTCAGATTTTTACTGTGATAGTTCTATGAAACAAACAACCCAAAAATATCTCAATGACTTACCACATTCTCTTTTATGCTTCTGGGTCAGCAGTTTGGCTGGCTTGGCTGAGCAAGCCTGCATTCTAGGCTTTGGGTCAGGTTCAGGGCAGCTTCAGTTCCAGGCTGAAAGAAAAATATGCTGTTCCCATGGTGGGATGGGAGCTTCAAGAAGCCTTGTGGAAATTTGCCACACCTCCTAGTGCTTCAGCTCAGAACCCAAAAGATCACTTCTACCCATTGGCCAAAGAATTTACATGATTGAGCCCAAAGTAAATGAAGAGGGTTATTATTCTTCACCAACCATGGAGAAGTAAGAAAAATTGCATACAAATAGTAACATCTACCACACCTTCTTTTATTCATACTTTCAATGCACTAAAACCCAAAGTGATGGCTAGAGCACCAGCAGCCTTTTTGGGTCATGTGACATTGGAAGCACCAAGCTAAGGTGGTAGAGTAGAAAGATGTGACCCATTTGTCCATGGAGTCACCATATCAACCATGAACAGGCTAAATCTGACCTTGTTTTACATGGAAAAAAATAACTGCCATCTTTTAAATTTATTTTTATGTTATATTTTCTATTGCACGTAGCCAAACCTAATACTAATGGACACAAGTGGGTTTAAGTAAGAATGGGAGGTGTATGGACAATACCTTCAAGGAGTTTTTCTATGCAGAATAGCAGAGAGATGGAATAGTACCTGAAGACGCAAAGGAACAAAGGGAGTTTTACTTTTTATTTTAAGTTGAAAGTATTACAGCATGTTATATAATGATGAGAAAAAACCTAATAAAGAAAAAAGTAATTGATACA
Organism: Phocoena phocoena; assembly: GCF_963924675.1. NCBI lineage: Eukaryota > Metazoa > Chordata > Mammalia > Artiodactyla > Phocoenidae > Phocoena > Phocoena phocoena. Next base: position 53,249,130 of record NC_089234.1, read on the forward strand.
AGAAAAGGAAAATTATCGAAGTACTATCCTTGAGTAAGCAAGAAAACCTTGACATGTGGTACTTAGAGGTGCTTTTGTTTTGATTTAACTACGGGTCAATTTACACCTATTATATGACCTAAACTATTTAAATTCCATGAATTTTTCCTGAGTGTTTTCCAGGCAACTCCATATATTAAAAATGTTTTGGGCTTCCCTGGTGGCGCAGTGGTTGAGAGTCCGCCTGCCACTGCAGGGGACACGGGTTCGTGCCCCAGGCTGGGAAGATCCCACATGCCACAGAGCGGCTGGAACCGTGGGCCATGGCCGCTGAGCCTGCGCGTCCGGAGCCTGTGCTCCGCAACGGGAGAGGCCACAACAGTGAGAGGCCCGCGTACCGGAAAAAAAAAAAAAAAAAGTTTTATTCATGTCTTTAATTTTCTGTAAATAATAATTGAACCTTTCCAAACCCTAACCCCACCCATGCCCACATTGTTTTTCATTTTGAATTACGAAAGGAAGTAGAGAAAAAGTTTATACTGTTTGGAATTATATGAATGATCAGAGGATGGCCCAATAGCCTAAATTTAAAGACATAACTCATTAAATGGCACAAATCATCTTGCAAATAAAAGTATAAGACATAGAAAGCTGATAAAGCAAGTAAGAAAAATCCTATTTTTTCTAAGTTCCCTGTCAAGTGGAATTTTTAAACCCACAGATGTTTAGAGGAGGTAAAAATATACTTCCTTGTTTGATGGAACTGCTACAATTCCAAATATATAAATCCACCCACAGCATTAATTAAAAGTTTAAATTTTTTTCTCTCTTTAATATGAGTAGCATAGTGTTTTTACCTGAATAAGGCACTGCTTTTCTTCCCTATTCTGCCAGATAAGATGCAGGACTCTTTTTAAATACATAATTTTTCCCAAAGGGAGCAGCTTGGGGAGAAATATCTAGAGTTCTATTTGAGACTTGTTAACTTTGAGATGCCTACTAGACGTCCCAATGGAGATGTTAAATAACAAGCTGGTTATACAAGTCTGGAGTCCAGGGAAAAGGTCTGAGCTAGAGACATAATGTTGGAGTCGTCAGCATTTAGTATGTTTAAAGGCATGGAGCTGTATAAGATTATCTAAGGATTTAGTGTATATAGGAAAAAAATACAGATCTTTAGACTGAGCCCCAGGGTACAGCATTCAGAGGTTAGGGAAATGAGAAAAAATCAGCAGAAGATACTGAGAAGGAGCAGCTGGTGAGGTGGAAGGAAAAGAGGAAGAGTGGTACCCTGAAGGCAAGAAAAGAAAGTGTCCAAGAAGAGATTTATCTATTTTGACTAATAAGGTGGAAATGGAGATGCAAATGAAATTGGATTATGCAAATGACACTGGAGATCCTTAGTGATCCTGATAAGAGTGTTTAGAGTGAAGGGTGGGATTGAACACCTGTTTAGAGTGGATTCAAGAGAGAATTGAAGAGAAATTAGAGACAACAAGAATAGACAACTCTTCCTGGAGCTTTGCTGCCAATAGGAAAAGAAAGAAATCGGATGACGAGGTCACGGAATTTTGTTTTTAAGTTGAGAGAAATAACAGTATGTTACTATACTTATGAGAATGACCCAGAAGAGAGGGGAAAGCTGATGATGCAGGAGAGACATGGGAAACTTACTGGAAGGTTGTAAGCTAGAGAGGATGGGGTCTGTTGCATAGGAAGAAAGCTTGGCTTTAGCTGGGAACATTAACAGTTCATCCAGAATGACAAAAAGTGTTAGAATATGTAGACAGCAATGCAAGTAAGGAGCTAGATATGATGGTGGGCGTTGGTGAAGCACTTTCTGATTTATTCACCTTTTTTGGTATTACCAGCTCAGTGAGAATGGGAAGAAAATATGAGAGGTTTCAGGAAAGTAGAAAAGTAAGAAATATCTATCCAGGATAGTAGGAAAGAAAATAAACCTGGAAAATATGATGTGATCACTTGGCAGCTTTAAAGGTCCATTTAGAGCCGTCAGCATATTTGTGTGTTTTACTACAGCCGTTTTCAGCCGTGGATCCAGGTCTGGGAGGAGTTTCATCTGTGGTTTCCCCAAGCAGTGTGACAAACTGAAAAGTGTCAAGAGAGTTGTATACAAGGAAATGGTTAAAATGATTAACCATAGAATTTAAGCTGAGGTCACAAGGGAGAGGAAGACATGAAGGGGGAAGAGGGGGATGGAGAATGTAAAGATGGTAACATCATGGATTGAAGGTCCAAGTGGAGGCTAAAGATATTGAAGTCAGGTACTAAAATGGATGAGCAGAAAAGATGGCAAAAGAGTTGTAGAGTACCTAATATTGACATTTTGGAGGAGACACAGTTTCAGCATAAGAGCAAGGGTTACCATGAAAGCGAGTGCCGAGGCAGGGTAAAGGGCAAATCACTAAAGGTGAGGTTGAGGAACCACAGGCCAGGGGATTGGAAGGACTATCCAAGCGTCCATGTAAATCACTAAGACTTAAAATAGCAGAACTTTGGCAAGAATGACAATGAACCAGAAGCCAACACCTTCACTGAAGATCACTGGTCAGCGATAGACTACAGTGAGGATGAGTACTGATTGGCTAATCACATAATCTAATGACGTGAGATGCAAAGCTCAGGGGTTTTATGGAAGAAGCTGGGAGAAAGGCAGCAAATGCAAAGAGGAGCAGGAAGTGCACTTCCCCACCTATAAGAGCCACCTCGGGAGGGCTGCAGGGGAAGCCTTAGCTTGAGGCAAAGTGTAGGCTTCAGTTTTAACAGGAACACTTTGGTAGGGGTGTTGAGAATGGATTGAAAGAGAGCAAAGGGTGGAAGTAGAATAAGTTAGGAGGCTACTGGAAAAATATAAGCAAAAGACGTTAGATGCTTATCCCACGAAGATAGCAGTAAAGGTGTGAAGATACAGTCAGCGTCTGAATGTTTTTAAATATACTGTAATTCTTTGTACCGTTGATTTTAAGATTACCCCCTATTTCTTTTTTTTTTTAATATCTTTATTGGAGTATAATTGCTTTACCATGGTGTGTTAGTTGCTGCTGTATAACAAAGTGAATCAGCTATACATATACATACATCCCCATATCTCTTCCCTCTTGTGTCTCCCTCCCTCCCACCCTCCCTATCCCACCCCTCTAGGTGGTCACAAAGCACTGAGCTGATCTCCCTGTGCTATGCGGCTGCTTCCCACTAGCTATCTATTTTACATTTGGTAGTGTATATATGTCCATGCCACTCTCTCACTTAGTCCCAGCTTACCCTTCCCCCTCCCCGTATCCTCAAGTCCATTCTCTAGTAGGTCTGCATCTTTATTCCCATCTTGCCCCTAGGTTCTTCCTGACCATTTTTTTTGTTGTGTTTTAGATTCCACATATATGTGTTAGCATACGGTATTTGTTTTTCTCTTTCGGACTTACTTCACTCTGTATGACAGACTCTAGGTCCATCCACCTCACTACAAATAACTCAATTTCATTTCTTTTTATGGCTGAGTAATATTCCATTGTATATATGTGCCACATCTTCATGTAACACTAAGAGAAAAAGCAATGCTACCAGTTAAACAGTGATACAACTTTTTTATGATTTCAATTTTAAGATGCATCCAAATTTCAGAGATGTTAAAATATTAAAATGTTCTTCTGTGAACAGATGAAACATAATATATTGTTACACTGGTTGAATGTACTACTGTACGAAGGAAGAAAGTCTTTTCCCAAAAAACTAAGAATTAAGAAAACTGGGTGTTTTAGAGCATCTTAGAGGGCTTGCTAGAGAAACTCCCTGACAGCTGCTTGAGGAAAAGCAAGGCTGTGCTCCTGTTAGATGACCTTCACTGGACACATTTTGCCACCTGTTTACTAATTGGCTCCTGTCAGAGAGTAACTCCGTGTTCCTTGGTATGTCTCATTAATAGCCACACATAAATTTACTCATCATTTGTGTCTCCATATACTACTTGTTATTTCTAGTTAATGGTTCATGTCTGATCGCTGTGAGAAGGTAGCTCAGATTTGTTCAGGCTGCAAATTTATCCCTGTCGCTGATGAATATTACATTATGGCCACAGGAAGTAAAAGAGGAAAACAGCAGTCTGTGCTAAGTTAGAAGTCTTTTGTTCTCCCCTCTTCTCCCATGTTGTATCAAACCAGCATATCTTTCTCGTTGGTTCGTAATCCTGACTGCACGTTAGAAACACTTCAGGGTGCTTCTTAAAAATACTTATTCCTGGACCACAGCCCAGACCAGTTAGATCAGAATCATTGGAGGTGAACTTCAGGCATCCATATTTCTTAGAAAAATACAAGTGATTCAAATATCCCACCACCACTGAAGTCCATGGGTGCTTGGCAGTCTCTTCATTCATAAGTAATAAACTCTGATGAGCTCAGATCCATTTGTCTAAGAAATATTGCTTTAACAATATAAGCCATGTAATGGTATATAGCAGGCATCAGAGATGAATACAGAATGATGTGGAAAGTTACAGTGTGTCACTAATGAAAAATAAGATTGTAGAGAGTATTATCTTAATTGAAATAAGTTCTGTCTACATATTTTTGTGTGTATGTATATCTAATTAATATCCAGAGATCAATTTACCTATTATTTTCTTCTCCATATATTGCTTGTTATTTCCAGTTAATGATTCATATCTGACCATTATGGAAATATGATTCTGAATTGTACATAATGAAAATTTAACCCTATCACTGATGAATATGACATACACACACTGATACATATACACACATGTACATATGTATCTATACACATATATGACACATACCCATATATGGTGATGGAGTATTAAAAAATGTTTATGATTTTAACTGCTCAAGATTACAGGAGATTTTAGTTTTCTTCTTTCTTTTGACCTCATTTTTTGCTATGTAAATGCATTTACTTTGTAATAGAAATTCATTCAGAAACAATAGCCTTATCTATTCATTGGAGAAAATTTGGAAAATTCATAAAACCATAAGTAAGAAAATTTAAATCATTCATGATTCCACCAGCCAGAAATAACCACTTTGGACATTTTGGTTCATTCTTTCCAAAAAAATATTTTTTCTTTATATGAGAGTGTGTGTGAGTATGTGTTTGTATACAGAATTATATACTTATACTGAAAATAAAATTTTTAAGTTTTTAACCTTTTTGTTCTCTTAATAAAAGATTTTACCATGTAATGAACTACATAGTATTTTACAACAAGATTGAGGAATACTTGCAATATAGGTAGGCTTTAAGCCATAAAAACAAAACAATCCAGTAGAGTTTGGGAGGTCAGAGAGCTGTAAGACTTAACAAGCAATGCTGTGGGTGTTTGTCTTGAGTGTCCTCTGCAAGGCTCTCTCAAGAACTTGAGCAAGGAGGGCTGCAAAGCAGGTGGCACTGACATTTGTGAATTGTAGTCCTGGGTTTATCACCATATCATTACAGTGAATATCTGAGTTAATTTAGCAAAGTGAGATGGGTTAATGATAAGAGATTAAGATATGTGAAACTAACTTAGGTGGTCAGGATGCATTCATTTCTAAAGCATTTCCAAGTCCAGGATACTTACATAACAAGAACAGCATTTTATCTGGTCATCAGCACCCATGAAAAGTAAGAGATTCACCAATAAATTCAGCAAATGTGTACCTATTTGGGGGGGAAAAGCAAGGCCTTTTATTGGTGCCAGGTACGGGTGGATGGAAACATTTTTTTATACCCCAGATTTTCCCTCATTAACCAATTTCTCAGCCATAGATCAGCATCATGATGAATATAAGGCCATAAATTTGCTGTGGGTTATTTGTTATTGATACGTGATTTTCTGCTCTCGTGACAGCATAGGCTGTGTCTGTGGAAAAAGTCCCAAACAAGATTAGATTGGGGTTCCAGAAGCAAAGAGGAATGAATAGGAGTGGAAATGTGTACAAAGGGAGAAGTAGAAAGAAACAGAGAAAAATAGAATAAGATGGATTATTCAAGAAAATTCTGGAGATCAAGAGGGAAATCATTATGAATTTCTAAATTGTGGTTCTACGTAAACTCTTAAAGAGAAGGAATCTGGCTAGACTGAGGTTTTTTTCCTTGATATGGGAATTTTAGTTTCCCAATTACATCTCAGTGGGAGACTTCTTGTAATGGAGTTTTAAGTTCACAGATGGTGGAGTCTGGAAAACTGTCACAAATTGACCAACACTAACAAAGCTGAAAATCTCTAGCCTGTCTTTTTTTCTATTCCATTTTCTCTGCCCTCTTTCTTTCTCTCATGACACTAAATCTCTGCCAATGTTTGTCTGGAAACAAAATGTGAATCAGAGTTTCAAGATACACTGAGTCTGGAAGCACTACTACTGTTCCTTGGTTATAAGGACTTACAAGGATAACAGTGATTTACCTGTTATTGCTATAGTACTCAGACTTTGTTTAAGGATTGTTGTCATTTGTTGTATTATTTTATGGTCAACTGATACATTTTAACACCAAATATCATACATTTTGACTGTTGGCACTATATTCTTTTATTCCTTATGGCTCTTCAGGAGTTTAGAAGGAAGAGACTATAAAAGACATGGAATTTAAGTAATACAGCTTTGCAGATGCTAGGGGAACATGGGGTGAAAGATATCCCAGAATACAGTTCCTGAAGAGACCCATCCACTTACCAAGTCCTCGTGGAAATCTAGCCAAGACTGAGGAGAAAAAGAAGTAAAGAGTGAAATATTTTAGTAAACACTTGGGAACTCTTTAGGTTTTTCTGAGGAAACAAGAAACTACTGTAAGAAAGGGGTACTTGTAAGTGTTTAATTTTATATGTTGGGGTCAAATATGGAGCATTTTATATGTCTAGCAAAGAGGCCATTGGGTTATGCTATCATCTGGGACATTATATAAGTCTATTGACTGAATTTGTTTAGACAACATAGCTGAGAGTTCTTTAAGATTGGGAAATAAGGTAGTTGCTTTCTTGGTTTAGTATACAAAATGACATTGAAGTAAAATTGACCTAACCATTTTTTGGTCGTATTTCAGAAGCATTTCATAGCACCCTCCAAGAAACTGCCTTGAAAGCCTGCATCCCCACAGCGTTGGTCTCAGATGGGCATAGAAAAACTAATAAGGTTAGGAAAGTATTGTAATGAAAGCTTACACTGGAAATTTCTGACACTCTTCCAGTCCCCTTCCTTGAGAGGAATTACATCACCACTGTTTTACATCTTACTGTTGTCTCTCACTGTTAACTCTATTCAGTTAACAAGGGGAGAACATCTGTATAATCTAGCTACATGATCTAGCATCCACCAAGAATTCAGACCCTTTTCTCCATCTTCACTGTTGTCCCTGCTTCACCAAGAGGAGAGTTTGTGATACAGACCAAGCCAAAATGCCTTTACTTCTGCTCCTGGAATTTCATGCAGGGTTTTGGGTCTCATCCTGTTGCAAATGAGGCACTTCATCCAAAGAGACCCATAGCAGGATGGAGGGAGAGGCAGAGGGGTCAAGCCAAGTTCATAGGAAACTAGGGCCTCACCTCTTAGTGAAGAGCATTATCATGTGAATGTGTATATGTGTTCTCTTTTGAAATCCTTTAATATGAGGGCTTTCCTGGAGGCACAGTGGTTAAGAATCCTCCTGCCAATGCAGGGGACACGGGTCTGAGCCCTGGTCCGGGAAGATCCCACATGCTGTGGAGCAACTAACCCTGTGCGCCACAATTACTGAGCCAGTGCTCTAGAGCCAGTGAGCCACAACTACTGACCCTGTGTGCCACAACTACTAAAGGCCGCACGCCTAGAGCCCGTGCTCTGCAACAAGAGAAGCCACTGCAATGAAAACCCCGGGCACCGCAATGAAGAGTAGCCCCCACTCGCCACAACTAGAGAAAGCCACGCACAGCAGCAAAGACCCAACGCAGCCAATAATTAATTAATTAATTAATTTAAAAAATCCTTTAATATGATATAATTTCTTTAATTAGGCAACATATTTTCCTTTTAGTGGAAGGTGAATGCTACAAAAGAGAGAGATTAAAGTTTCTGTGTCCCCACCACATTAACAAAAGAAAGGGGGGAAAAAAGCACATGATCATCTCAATAAATGCTGAAAAAGCTTTTGACAAAATTCAACATCCATACGTGATGAAAACTTTCATCAAAGTTTGTACAGAGGGAACATATCTTGACTTAGTAAAGGCCATTTATGACTAAACCTCAGTTAACATCATACTCAACTATGAAAAGCTGAAACCCTTTCCTCCAAAATAGGAACAAGACAAGGGTGTCCACTCCCACCACTTCTATTTAGCACAGTATTGGAAGTCCTAGCCACAGCAATCAGACAAGAAAAAGAAGTCATCCGATTTGTAAGGGAAGAAGTAAAACTGTCAGTTATTTGCAAATATCATGATACTGCACATAAAAAACCCTAAAACCTCCACCAAAAAATTGGTAGAACTAATAAGTGAATTCAGTAAAGTTGGAGGAACTGCAAGCCAGGACATTGTCCCAGGCTAACATTGTGAACCAGCCAGTCAATGACTTATACAAGCTTCAGTGGTACCAAGTACCTTACCTACAGAGCATAATGGCTACTTCACTTTCTGTTTAAAATCTCACACAGATTGCTCTTGTGGCCAGTCCTAACCTGGAACCATAGAAGGAAGGGAATTTTGGGAAATGTAGTTCCACTTTTAGCTAAATAGCTCAAAACTGCTGCAATTTCCCAATAATGCTTTACAATTATACCCTTTCATTTCTAATCTCCATCTCATTATTATATGCTTTGTCCAAAATATAAATTGACTTTGTTAGCTATTTGTTATCTGTCAGTACTGAATACATTTCATTTCTCTTTAAAATGTATTTATTTAATGAGATGCTTTCCATCAGTATGCCTGTCTTTGCAGCCTTGTTTTAGAGTCAGGCGTGGAGTAACTCAGACTTGATGGCTTTCCCTGTCCATTTTAGACCCTTCTGTAACACACATTTCTCTTTCCTTGGGTCTTGACTGAGTACTTCATATCTCAGCTCGACTTTGCTTCTAAACTCTGATTACAGACACATTTCTGAGCATCCTTATTTTACTTTTCTATTATCATTTTCTAATTTTCAAAAAATTAAATATGGTTTCATATCATCCATGTATAGCAAACTCATCAACTATCTCTTTGGGAGAACTGAAGGTGCATGCCGGCTATATTCTGGTAGATACTCATCTTGTCTAATTAATAAATTGTTAAAAATGAATAATAGACTATGATATATAGAAAGCTTTCCTCTTAAGATAGAGGCTTTTTGTTCAGCAAAACTTGGCTGGTGGGAGGGGGTAGAATTGGGGTACCTTACTATTTAATTTTCCCTCATGATTTTTCAAACTTAAAATAATCAACAAGGTCTTGCTGGTCTACTTGTTATATTCCAGAAGAACAGATTTCAATAGGTAAAACGCAGCTTAGTGACAAGTGAATTGTTCACATTCACCAGATCAGCCTATTTTGAACATTCTTTTATGTTTATCCATTATTATAGTACATAAGAAAATGTCAGATATTCCAAATTACATTTCTAAAATTATGCAAGCACTTGTACTACATTTGTTTTCTTCCAGCATTTTTCAGCATGATTCAAAATCACATGCTTCTGGTTAACATTTTTCTAGTTGATGTCATTGAAGATTTCCTTGGAAATCATTTCCTAATGCCTGCAGATGTTTTATTTCTGGCCTTCTACCTCTAGGATTAAATTTCAGACACTAACCTTTCTTTGTAGAAAGTAGATCAAATATTTCCTAAGTAGTAAATAGGAAGTAATATTTTGAGGGAAAGAGAGCTTAATGCAATTAAATTACAAACCTTATATATGCTCTAGAGCATGTACTAGGCCTTTTTTCCATTTTCCTCAACTACTCACGATCTCACATGCTGTTGGAAGTTAATAAATATTCATCAGTGATTGATGACATTGAGCATACTCTACTCAGAGACTAACACCCTCAGATATTTACCAAGCAGCCAACATCAGTGAAATTTTCATCACATTGCACAGCTGGGTTCCATGCCTCCGGGATACCCCTGCTGCAATCTGCCCTGTGTTCTAATACTAAATTAATCTTTCTGAAGCTCTACTTTTATCATATCACTCCCTTGTTAAAATATATATATAACGTATACTCTTTGCCAACTGAACTATGTCCACACTCCTTAACATTACTGACCAAATCTTTCATTTTTCTGGCACCATCTCCTGCCAGCCACCCCCTCACCAACCTCTCCTAGCCTCTCAACTCTACTCACTAGCCGTAATCCAAGCTGTTAAGTCTTCAAATGTACCAAATAGGTCAAGCATGCTCTATCCTTTTTCCAGGTCTTTGCTCCAGCTGTTCATTGCTTTGAACAGCCCCCCACCCAACTCCATCCCATGGTCCCCTGTGCCTAGATAATTTCTGTTAATCCTACAAATTTCAGCTTTAATATTTCTTACTCCTTGGGAAGTGTCAGGGAGGAGAAAATTTCCCCCACTACCCCTCTTGAGTTCTTGTGGCTGGACTGATAATTAAATTGACCCAAGGCAGATTGACAGAAGAAAAAAACATTTTAATTCATGCACACAGAGGTCTCATAGAAATCGGGGACCTAAGAACTGGCTAATGCAGGCAGCTTTTGTACTTTTTAACAAAGAAACAATAAATTTGTGAGGAATTGGCAGCAAAGAAACTTAGGTTTAGGGTGCTCAATTAGTGAAGAATCTAAACAGAGTTTGGGCTTGGGAAAGTAAATTAAAGAAGTAGCAAGATTTGTTTACACAGGCTTCTCTGCCCAAATTCCTGTCTCTGGTGACAAAGGTGTCCTACCTCCAGATGCAGGGAGTGCACCTTTCACATGAAAGATTTCTTTCCTGCTTTTAGGGAGACAGAAAGGAGAGTCAAGTGTCCTTTTTACATTGACCATTTCCTAATTAACTTTAACTTTCAAAATAAGCAATATGCCATCATGGTATATTTGGCGGCAGTCCGCCCTGAGCCCCAACAAAAGGCATCCCTGGACATCCTAGACTGGTTGGGGTGTCTCTGCTTGTGCTTCCCTAGCACCTGTACTCCCCTGTCTGAAGTAGGCTGAAGGATGACCCCTCAAAGGATCAGATCCTATTCTCTAGAAACTTTAAAGCTTGCTTTATAAGCAAAAAGGGTCTTTGCAAGTGTGATTACATTAAGGATCTTCAGATGGAGAGATTATCCCAGATTTCTAGGAGGGTCCTAAATGCAATCACAAATGTCCTTATAAGAGGAAGGCAGAAGGAAATTTCATACAGTCAGAAGAGGAAAAGGCACACAAGAAAAGGTGGTGTGAAAATGGAAGCTGAAAGAGGGAAGACACAGATTCTCCCCTAGAGCCTCTGGAGGGACCATAACCTTGCAGCACCTGGATTTCAGCCCAGTGATACTGATTGCTGACTTTCGGCCTCCAGGACTATAAGAGAACACATTTCTATTGTTTTAAGTCACCAAATTTGTGATAGTTTGTTGCAGCAAGCCTCGGGAAACTAATACAGTATCATAGTTCTATCAGTCAGGGGTCCGTCAGACAACAGATGATAGTCAAACTGGTGAACGAGTCAAATAAAGGGAGGGTGTAGTAACACAGGGCTAATAAAAATAAGTTGCCCATATCATTTCTGAGAGGACAGGGGAAGGAAGCTGTTTCCAGATCTCAACAAATAACTGAATGGAGACGGCTCCCCAGGGGGAGCTATGGCCTTTAGTAGGGGACCTGGTCAATTTAAAGTGACCCAGCAGGGAGAAAACCAGGGGAATCAATATCCCAGCCTCACCCTCTCTCTACCCTCTGATATCCCTCTTTTTGGTTAAACCCAGAAGCTAGGGGTAAGGGAGTCTTCATACATTCCACAAAATGTATGAGTCTCTCAGAGCAGAGAGCCAAGTGGAAGGAGGTGGTAGAGGAATTATCCTATGCAATTGCAATGGCTCATTTAATTACCTAACTCCCTCCCCGTGCTTTAAATGCCAGCAACTACTCCATCTGTCCTCTTTATTATGAGTTCCAGTGCCTGACCTGGAACTTTACAAAATATTTATCAGATAAAATTAATTAACAAAACAACACCCCGTAGAAGAATTAGAGACCCTTCACAATTGGGATCTAGTCTCCTATTTCCAGTTTCATTTCCCACTATTTGCCTTTAAGAACCCTCTGCCGGAGGCCAGGATGGACCACGAAACAGTAACGAAACATGCTTCACCCTCTCCCACCTCCACACCTCTGCTCATGCCTGCTCATCTTCCTCAGCCATCCTCACCGCCTCTACTGAATTTCTGTCGTTCTTTGAAGGCCATCTTTTAGGCTACCTCCTCCATGACATCTGTCAGGATCACCCTGTCGAAAATGATCCCCTCCTTCTTGGCACTCTTTCACCTCTCGTTTATATCTCCCTGGTAGCAGAAACTTTTTATAGCTGTGTTCTTTTGACATGTGTACACATGTCATAACTTAACTTGAAGACAGTAATATCTTGAGAGCTGCCTCTTCATCTCATAAAATGACACAGGATTTAGCAGTGACTTAAAAGTAAGTGCACAAAAAAACAATGTGAAATAAGTAAATTAACTGTAAATTTTTTGTTAATTAGCATATTTCATGGTCACCTAGTTATCCTAGTCTCTCTTTGTTTTTCCTACTGAAAGCTAAAAGAATCTTCTTGGGATGTCAACTTTATCTCTTTCTATAATAGTAGTTTCCTCATTTAATAAAAGTCAGTCACACAAGAAAAGTCCCCACTCTTGACTTACGAAGTTAGTAATTCATAGTAGTACTGTGTTGTACTATAAAGCATCATTAAGAAGGATTTGCCCTGTGAGGTGGTGGGGGGTAGTAACAGATCTTCAGGAATCCCTCTGGCATTTCTGAAGTTTGTCTTGAGGTCTGAATTTACCAGATTTGGCACTCCTCAGAACCCAGGGCAAGGTAAAACTGATTTTAATATAACTGCTTGTAAAAGGGGAAAAATAGAAAGAAAACAGTCATCAGGATTCAGAGGAGTGGCATGTATGCTAACCAAGTTCTATGACATTTTAATAAAAGTCATATTAGAGGAACAAATACTAGATTTAAGAAAGCTAAAATGATATATTCTGCTGCAAAATTCTATATCTCTTAATATCAGAATAAACATTTTAAAAAATCCTTATTCACGATTACCAGGAATATTTAGGAACACTTAACAAAAGTTTATGAAATTTACTGTCCCATTTCACTATAGTATCACCTAAAAAGAGAATATAGAACTGAGTACATTTCCCCAAGGACTATTATAAAGGATGGTATGAATATCTAACATGTTGATTTTATTGCTGTCAGAAACACATACTTTCATACATAAAAGCAATGTCGTTCAGTAACTATGTTTTGCAAATGACTGGAGCACCATAACTACATCCCAGAAAAACTCATATGTGATAATGTTTGGAAATATTTAAGCTCTTTAATATTTGAATTGCTTATAAATGTTTATCTGTGCTGTGTTTTCCTTCCAAAACCTACCAAGCTTACGTCGTTGTAATGCATAAGTCAATATTTGCATATGGATGTGAGTCAACACAGCTTTGCGATAGATTCATTTAGATGCAGTGGGCAGAATAAAATACATGTTTTCTAAAAGAATAGCTCCTCTTGGCTATTCAAAAGCAACTGAATGTTCAGTGTTTCACAGCTACTTAAACCAGTGGAGAGTTAATAGCTAAATTCTGAAAGAATAAAAAGTATTTGAAAAAGAAGAACACCGTGCATTACTCAGAACTGAAGCAGCTTACCATTCTTTCAACATGGAGATACCACACATTCTGCTTTTCAACACTCCGTACACGCACTATTACAGAACTGGGACCTTTAGACTCAGTGGCCAGGGCATCTTTTGGGTCCTAACATAACTTAGATAGGACAGAGTTGATACTGACTAGTAGTACTAAGTCAACTTATCAAGTCAACTGCACCAGAAAGCATTAAGGAGACACTCCAAACTCAGATCAAGGAGCATTTTTGTCTCAAATGTACATAAATTATATAACCCTCCTTCCTCTACATTGGTTGTGGGCCAAATGGGCCCTCCATATCTTGTAAACTATCTTGGATTTCTAAAATAAAAGCTTGCATCTTTCTTTTGAGGATTCAAAATTGCTCAACATTTAAATACCAAGACATAGTCTCAGCTACTATGCCCATGAATGATACAAGGGACTAGCAGAGATGCCTAAAACAATTAACTTGATAAAGGGAGTGAGGCGAAGGAGCACTTGCATTTGAGATTCAAGCCCCAACATCTTAAGATAAAGTTAAACCCCTAGCAGCAAAGAAGAGAGGGAGAGATTTCCAAGGTTTCCTGCTTGCCCCCATATTTTCCTCCTTTTTGTGTTAATATGAAATTTTAGGACGTGCTAACAGGCACAAGGGACAAATGCTGGATCAGAAGTAAATTCCAATTACTCAGCCATAAAAAGAAACGAAATTGAGTTATTTGTAGTGACATCTTCACTGTCATATAGAGTGAAGTAAGTCAGAAAGAGAAAAACAAATACCGTATGCTAAAACATACATATGGAATCTAAAAAAAACATGGTTCTGAAGAACCTAGGGGCAGGACAGGAGTAAGACACAGACATAGAGAATGGACTTGAGGACACGGGGAGGGGGAAGGGTAAGCTGGGATGAAGTGAGAGAGTGGCATGGACATATATACACTACCAAATGTAAAATAGATAGCTAGTGGGAAGCAGCCACATAGCACAGGGAGATCAGCTCCGTGCTTTGTGACCACCTAGAGGGGTGGGACAGGGAGACGCAAGAGGGAAGAGATATGGGGACATATGTATATGTATAACTGATTCACTTTGTTATAAAGCAGAAACTAACACACCATTGTAAAGCAATTATACTCTAATAAAGATGTTTAAAAAAATAATTTAAAAAAACGAAGTAAATTCCACACTCAGGAGTTCCCAAGCCTACTAGTGGAAACAACACATGAGAATTAAGAATTATAAATTTTCGATCAGTGGAGCATGCAGTTCCAGGTGAGTGATCAGGCAATGCTTCATGGAGGTGGCATCGAGTTAGGCCTAGGGAAATGGGTAGTATTGGGGCTTATGGACGTAGGGAAAGATTGCTACACATTGTGAAATGACTACAGAGCTTCTCTGCTTCCTTGTCCCCATGCCAACATGCTGAGCATTCTCATAAAGCAGGTTTGTCCATTCCTCCTCCTGTGTTTTAGTATTTGGCCCAGAGGATTCCTAAATGATTGCACTGAAATCGCTGTGGTCCAAATGTGGCTACGTATTCACTCAAATTTTCACTCTCAGTGGCATAGTTGTGCACGTGTCTTTCGACCTCTGTTGCTGCCTCCTGCACCCTTGCTCAGTCTGTCATCTGTTCATAGTTTTCTCATACTCAGTAGTTGCTCCTTTGCTGTTGTTGTGCTTACAATTTGCATTTTGGGTGATTAGTTGGGGTTACCAAACATTTGTAAAAGAAAAATTATCAGTAAGTATTTTTTAATTCTAAGTTGAAAAGAAATAGACCCATGTACATGACAAGGATGGATGAATATCTGCAAATCAATGTGATATACCACATTAAAAAAAAGATAAAAATCATATGATCATCTCATTAGATGCAGGAAAAGCTTCAGACAAAATTCAACATTGATTTATGATTAAAAACTCTGAACAGGGCTTCCCTGGTGGCGCAGTGGTTGAGAGTCCGCCTGCCGATGCAGGGGATACGTGTTCGTGCGCCGGTCCGGGAAGATCCCACATGCCGCAGAGCGGCTGGGCCCGTGAGCCATGGCCGCTGAGCCTGCGCGTCTGGAGTCTGTGCTCCGCCATGGGAGAGGCCACAACAGTGAGAGGCCCGCGTACCGCAAAAAAAAAAAAAAACACCAAAACTCTCAACAAAGTGAGTATAGAGGGAACATGCCTCAACATAATAAAGGCTACATATGACAGACTCACAGCTAACATCATACTCTGGTGAAAAGTTGAAAGCATTTTCTCTATGATCAGGAACAAGACAAGGGTGCTCGCCACTTTTATTCAACGTAGTCTAGGAAGCAAAGATAGCCTTTTCCACAAATGGTACTAGAACAATTGGATATCCACATGCAAAAAAAAAAAACAGAATCTAGACTTCATACTCTTCACAGAAATTATCTCAAAATGGGGACTTCCCTGGAGGTCCAGTGATTAAGACTCCGTGCTTCCACTGCAGGGGGCACCGGTTCCATCCCTAGTCAGGGAACTAAGATACCACATGGTGCAGACAAAAAAACCAAAAACCAAACAAACAAACAAATTATCTCAAAATGGATTATAGACCTAAACATAAAATGCAAAACTATAAAATTCCTAGAAGATACCATAGGAGAAAACCTAGATGACCTTGGGTATGGCAATAACTTTTTAGATACAAAGGCATGTGAGGGCAGAGGTATATTGAAATTCTGTGTACTTTCTGCTCAGTTTTGCTATGATCCTAAAACTGCTCTAAAAAATACAGTCTATTTAAAAGGGGAAAAAATCCTAGAAAGCCTACTGATGGTTAGTATTTGATTCATAAGTAGTGGTGATCCACGGAAGATTTCTATAAGCAGGGGAATGATAGAACTCTGCTTCCAAAGGTTAATCTGGGGGGCAAAGCACAATAAGGATGGGAGGGGAGAGAGTGAAAAGGCAGCTGAACCCCATGTGATTGCTCACTGAGTGGTGTATTTGGTAGATAGCAAGGAGCTTGACAATGGCAATGGAGGGAAGGGAAGAGAGATCAACGCTGTCATGGTGAAGGGACCCACGTGGTTTGGCATATGGTTAGATGCCACACTTTATTAGATGCTATTTGTAGATGAGGATGAGAGGAAAAGAAGAAGGTAACAAAATGACCTAAGGGACTAGAAGAAAGATGATGCCATTAAAAGAGATATGAAACATTGAAGAAAATAAAAGGAGGAAGGATGTAGTACAGTTTCAGATTAGCACACATTCTATGAAGGACCTCTAGAGCATAATTCTAGATTGATACACCTAAATCATATTGTCAGAGTACACAGGCAAGTTTTGCAGATGTTTTCAATGATTGCCTAACAGGCAACCAATCTTCCCACTTGCTCTGTAGCAAGAATTCCTGGAAACAGTGTGTGATGCTCTAGAGGAACCAGTTCCTCTGCCTAGGAGGAAGAAAATTCATTAAATCAATCATACACAGTTAATCTAAGAAGCTGTGTTCAGGAAGAAAGCTGTGCTGTCACGGAGAGGGGCTTGGGTTTTAAATCAATGAACCTGGGTTTTGTGTGCCATTTCTGCCACTTAATGAACTTGAACCTGGAATAAGTTATTCTTCTCTTCTCTTTAGTTTTTCATTTAAAGTGTGTATACAATAACATGTACCTCAGAATAGTAATGAGAATAAATGGAGTAATCTATGTGAAGGCGTTTTGTAAAGTGCTCTGCAAAAGTGAAGGATTTAAAGTTATTTCTCCTCAGCAGAGTGAGGATCCCATAACTGATCTGGGTGGAAAAGATTTTACCAAAAGGAGGGAAACCAGCGTTATACCAGGTCATTTTTTGGTAATTGAAATAGTGATACTATGGTGGCATGTAGCCATGGGGACCAGATGAAAAGTGTCCCCTGGACTAGGGCTGCCCCACCCCAGGCATGGAGTCCTACCCTCTGCTCTGAACGGGCTCCCCTGGTACCCACACCGTGACATCTCACCTCGGTGCTACTGCCTCTCCTGTTCATGTTGCATCATCTAAAGATTTAGATATCAGAACCATCGCTCAAAACCATCCGATTCAGTTAGCATTGATGCATAACAAACTGCCCCAAAACTTAATGGCTGAAACCAGCAACCATTTCCTACTTCTCACAAGTCTGTGACTCAGGGAGCAGGTCTGCCGATCTGGGCTGGGCTCCAGTGATCTCAGCAGGGGTCACCGATGCCTTGGGATTCAGGGGGAGGGCTGCTGGGGCCTGGCTGGTCCAGAAGAGTCTTGACTGGGACCTCTTGGCCCTCCTACACATCTCACATGACTCTGGGAGGCCAGCCTGGGTGTTTTCTCATGACAGGATCCAGGATATGTGGACATTTCAAGTGGAAATGTGCACGCACTTTTTCAAGCCTCAGCTTGTGCCATGTTTGCCACTGTCTAATTTTCACTTGTAAGCACTGATGTCTGGAGTCCTGACTTCCTCTCCTTTCCAGGCCAGGCCGTAGAACAGCACTTAATTTTTTTATTTAGAAAGTGGGGAAGATACTGTACCTATTGCTTCATACGTATTTTTATCATTTATTAGTACGTGACAAATTTATTTCCTATGACAAAGTATCTCTCTGTAGCAGGAATCAAATCCTGCCTGCTGCATGTTTTGGACAAACTGTAAGTGAAGAATGGTTTTTACATTTTTAAGTGGTAAAGGAAAAAAAATCAAAAGAATATTATTTTGTGAATTGTATGAAATTCCAACTTTAGGGTCCAAACTAAAGTTCTGTTGGGATATAGCCACACTCATTATCTATTATCTATGGCTGCTTTTGCTCTACAGCAGCAAAATTAAATTGTTGCAATAGGGACCATATGGCTCCCAAAGCCTGAGATATTTACTACCTGGCTCTTTACAGAAAAAGTTTGCCAAGCCCTGTTCTATAGCGTGGCTTCCAAAGGCTGAATAGTGATTATTCTCTGCGGCCATACTGTCAAGATCTGAGGTATAAATATTGAATATGGAGGTTATACTCAATTTTTAGTATAACAGATAACAACTTTGAAACAGAAATACTGTGTATATTTCTAAATTATTCCTTAGATCAGTTCTTAGAAATGGAATTGTTGAGGCCAAAGACAAGCACATTTTTAAGGCTTTGATACATATTGCCAATTTGCCATACCTTTAAGATAGATAAAATATCATTTAAAGTATAATTTTAGGCCCAGTTTTTAAGAGTCATTTGTATTAGAAATGGATATGGAACTTGCTCAAAGAACATTTTGATCTCTAAATTCATTTGACTTTTTTTTCCCATAATGATGTAATCAATTTTGTAAATGTTCCCTTGGTCATACTGGTGGCCCAGGGATTCCCAGCCTCTCAGGCAGGGGAAACTGAAGAAGGATATCAGATCCCACCGTATCCCTTAATGTGTGTATACTAAATCATAAGACACTCTCTTTTTTTTTTTGTGGTACGCGGGCCTCTCACTGTTGTGGCCTCTCCCGTTGCAGAGTACAGGCTCGGGATGCGCAGGCTCAGCGTCCATGGCTCACGGGCCCAGCCTCTCCGCGGCATGTGCGATCTTCCCGGACCGGGGCACGCACCCGTGTCCCCTGCATGGGCAGGCGGACTCTCAACCACTGCGCCACCAGGGAAGCCCGACACTCTCTTTTTTAAAAAAAACCATAATTTTCTTAAAAACTAATTATATATCTATAACAGTTAAGCACAGAAAGGGAAATTTTTCTCTTGACTTTGTAGGCCAGGTATTACTGTCTACATATTGATGGCCTGTCTGATAGCAAGAGACTTCGCCATCTTTTACCCACGTTCCGAGTGTTTTATTTTATTTGCCTCTTACACCAAGTTCCACCTATTATCCCCCCTACTGTTTCCATTTCAAGGCCCTTTACTTTTTCTACAGTGCCCTGTAGATTATCTACAGGTATCCTCTCCTTAGTCTGGGTTGTAGACATGCTCAGAATTCAATCTTCCCTTTGCCCCAAATAGGGAAGAGGTAGACCCAGCCCGGACATTTGTTAGAGGAATGAACATCAGGATCCAAAACAGAAAAAAAATATGTCTGAGCTAAAGACCCAGAAGGGAAGCCCAAAATCAGAGTTTGGTGAGGTCTTATACAAATGCCAAGTCCAAAAAGCAGATGAGTCCAAAATCACAAATGAGGTTTCCAGGCAAGATTCAGGAGCCAGACGGAAAGTTATAAGAATGAGAGGCGTTCCTCCCATTCAGATATTACAGGTCAATTTCTGTTACCATCTTTAGAGTGAATATGACTTATCTTTTTTGGATACTGGAGGTGTCAGACTATTTTAAGAGTAACGACAGAGAGTAGCCACAAAGGTTCAACTAAATATAATATTTAACAAATTCCAAAAGATAATTTATAAATTGGAATAACCAATAAAGTTTCTATCTATCATTTCACTATATGGATTAAAATTTATTTCAGGAATATCTTGTACAGAAGTCTTTTTTCACCTTCTGTTGGCCCACATGGAAATTACGTTTGCTGTCCCTATATATTTTAAAAGGTTGAAAAGGTAAATACCACTGTGAGTTCATTCAACTAAAAGTTCAGTATGTACATTACAACCACCTCTTAAAAGCCATTAAGATGTAATTAGTCTGTTTAATAATCAAGTATACAGTGCATCAAAGATTCCGTTTCCTTAAGGATCAATCACAAGTATATTATCAACTCACAGGCTTGCTTAGACAGTGAGATAAAACGCTGAACTCTTTAACAGATATCTGTTTAAAAGAGTGCTGAAAATGAAGTGATGGAAGGGGAAGAGAGAACAAAAAACAGTCCAAACCAGATAAGATGATGTCACGTGTGGAAGGACATGTCAAAGCCAGATTTATTCTCTCTCTCTCTCTCTCTCTCTCTCTCTCTCACACACACACACACACACACACACACACACACACAGTAATTGTAGAACATAACCTGGAGTGATAAAGATGATCATTTCAAAGACAGTCTAAATTTCCTCCCAGGAACCAATTAAAATGGACCAAAACAGAATTAAATATAAGAGAAACATTTATATGCAATGTAAACAAGAAACAGTGCCAATTACATACTACAACCGGGAAGAAACTTCAGCTAGGTATAATGAATGGCTTAAATTGAAAGAAGAAGATTCACAAGACATAAATTCATTTCTCAAGATAACAGCACTGTGGAAAATAAATGAAAAATTTCTTGAAAGCACCTAATTACTGCAGTTTGGAGAGAGAAGAAGAGATACGGGTAGTAAGAGAAAACGTGGGACTATTCTACATGGGACCTGCTGCTTCACTGTAGATTCCTGGAATTCCATTAGTGGGGAGCTTAAAAGTGGAGTGATTGGCCCTCCTATATAGATTCTCTCCAACCTGAACCCTTACAGTTCATGAACTCAGTCGGCTGGGGAGAGAGGCCTGCAGCGCAGAGGGACAGGCTGTGAGGATAAAGGGAAGAACTTGGAACATAGTAGTTCCTGTGTTGTGAGGGAATGGAAACAACCCCCCAAATGGAAAAAAAACTAGGTCTCAGGGCTTTAATCTGAATTTTCAGAAACGAGGCAAGTGCTCCCTGACCTAAGGGAACATTTTATAAAATCTTCCTCACATCCCGCGCCCACTTCCATCAACCTTAGTTCTTGTGTATGGTATGAGGTAAGGGTAAAAGTTCCTCTTTTTGCATATGGATACCCAATTGTCCCAGCACCATCTGTTGAAAAGACTGTTATTTCCACAATGAATTGTCTTGGTACCTTCCTCACAAGTCATAAACATAGTGACTTTTTTCTGGTCTCTTAATCCTGTAACACTGACCTATATGTCTAACCTTATAGCAGTAGCACACTGTTTTAATAACTGTAGCTTTCTCTTTTTATTGAAGTACAGTTGATTTACAATGTTGCATTAGTTTCTGGTGTACAGTAAAGTGATTCAATTATACATATATACACATAATTCTTTTTTATATTCTTTTCCATTATAGTTTATTATAGGATATTGAATATAGTTCCCTGTGCTATACAGTAGGACGTTGTTTATCTGTTTTATATATAGTACTTTGTATCTGCTAATCCCAAACTCCTAATTTATCCCTCCCTGACCCCCTATCCCCTTTGGTAACCGTAAGTTTGTTTTCTAAGTCTGTGAGTCTGCTTCCGTTTTGCAAATACGTTTATTTGTATCATTTTTTAGATTCCACATATAAGTGATAGCATATATCTGACTTTCTCAATCTGACTTACTTCACTTAGTATGATAATCTCTAGGTCCATCCATGTTGTTGCAAATGGCATCATTTCATTCTTTTTTATGGCTGAGTAATATTCCATTGTGTGTATATGTGTGTGTGTGTGTGTGTGTGTGTGTATATATACACACACACACACACATATACCACATCTTCTTGATCCACTCATCTGTCGATGGACATTTAGGTTGCTTCCATGTCTTGACTATTGTAAATAATGCTGCAATGAACATTGGGGTGCATGTATCTTTTCAAATTAGAGTTTTTTCTGGATACACGCTCAGGAGTGGTACTGCTGGATCATATGGCAACTCTATTTTTAGTTTTTTAAGGGACCCCCATACTGTTTTCCACAGTGACTGCACACATTTACATTCCCACCAACAGTGTAGGGGAGAGTTCCCTTTTTTCCACACCCTCTCCAGAATCTGAATAAATGTATATAGTTAAGTTTTGAAATCGGAAACTGAAAGTCCTCCAACTTCGGGGGTTTTTTTCAAAATTGTTTTGGCTATTCTAGGTCTTTTGCATATTTATGTAAATTTTGGGATTTGCTGGCAAATTTCTGGCAAAATTTCTGGCAAAAAAACCCTGAAATTTTAATAGGAAATGCATTGAATTTATAGATAAATTTGGGGAAAACAATATTTTACTAATATTGAGTCTTTCAATCCATGTAGAATGTTTCTCCATTTATTTAGATCTTCTTAATTTTTCTCAGCAAAGTTTTGTCATTTTCAGTGCACAAGTCTTGTACTTCTTTCATAAAATTTATTTCTAAGTATTTTATTCATTTTCATGCTATGGTGAATATAAATGTATTAGTTTCACTTCAAGATTATACCAGATCTTCTTATGATAGATTTTGCAAGGGGACAAGTGGAATAAAGGAGGCTTACGTTCTTGTCTCATTCAAGATTACGATATGGCTACTGATTAGCCCAAGGTGTCAATAAATATTGTGAATTTAGCTATGTACGTTAAAAAAAATTAGGAGTAACCTTAAAAATATTTGAAATAGGACATATAATTTCCAAATTACCAACAACAACAACAAAAAATAAATGGAGCAAAGCCACACATAACAAAAGATGGGACAAAGAGGAGAGAAATAAATAGTAAGAAAGAATAAGTAAATGCTTTACCACTGAGGTCTGGAACAATGCAAGGATGTCTGCTCTTACCATTCATATTCAACGTAGTACTGGAAGTTCTAGGGATTACAATAAGGCAAAAAGAAAGAAAGAGCATACAGATTGGAAGAGAAGAAATAAAACTGTCTCTATTTTCAAATGATATGATTCTGTACATAGAAGTTCTCAAAGAATCTCCCCAAAAAACTCCAAAAACTAATAAGTAAGTTCATCAAGGTCACAGGATAGAAAATCAA
The DNA here is from genome assembly GCF_963924675.1 of Phocoena phocoena. NCBI lineage: Eukaryota > Metazoa > Chordata > Mammalia > Artiodactyla > Phocoenidae > Phocoena > Phocoena phocoena. Next base: position 53,272,566 of record NC_089234.1, read on the forward strand.
CATAAAGAAATCAACTGCATTTTTATATTTCAACAGTAAATGTGCAGAAACCAGAATTTAAAAACAATACTGGGGTTTCCCTGGTGGCACAGTGGTTGAGAGTCTGCCTGCCGATGCAGGGAACACGGGTTCGTGCCCCGGTCCGGAAAGATCCCACATGCAGTGAAGTGGCCTGGGCGCGTGAGCCATGGCCGCTGAGCCTGTGTGTCCGGAGCCTGTGCTCCGCAACGGGAGAGGCCACAACAGTGAGAGGTCCGCGTACCGCAAAAAAAAAAAAAAAAAAAAAAAAAAATACCATTTACAATCACTCCAAAGAAAACAAACTACTTAGATATATACTTAACAAAGCATGTGTAAGATTTCTATGCTAAAAATACTGGTGAAGGAAATCAAGGACCTAAAAAATGGGTTTAATGTAGTTCCTATCAAAATTCCAGCAATGTTTTCTGTAAGACATTTTTATAATTTTATATAATATATATAATTTATATTTTATTTATAGACAAAGGCCCTAGAATAGCTAAATAATCTTCAAAAAAAAAGAAGGCTTACGATCTAGCCAAGTAATGCTGACAATGTGCATTGGCAAATGGATGGACATATAGATAAATGGAACAGAGAGCCTAACAATAGGGCCACAAAACTATGCTCAACTGGTGTTTTACAAAGGTGCAAAAGCAATTCAAAGGAAACAGAATAGCAGATGGTGCTAGATCAATTAGACATCCATAGCAAAAACATGAAAAAAAAACCAAGTAATTTTTATTTTTGTTGTACTTTTATGTGTTTTCTGAATTTGTGCTTAGAAAATATCTTGGCTGAAATGACAACTCTGTTTTCTGAATAGGAGAGAAAAAAATCACATTTATATCTCATGAAAGAATATGTAAGAGTACATTCTATTCATTCAGAATTTTGCCTCATGAGATAAACTAACCAAGGAGTCTTCAGCACAAGTTTAGGGTAGAAATAAAGGAACATTATATCCTGGATCTCTATGCCAGTCACATACTTGGTTGCAGTAGATTGCATTAGAGATTTGTTAATAATATGCCTTGTAGGAGTCAACAGAACAGTTAGATTTGTGAAAACATAATTAGCATCACAAGAAAAACAAAACATAAAAGCAATCAGAGGTCTTGATCCTTTGTACAAAAGTAGAAATGCAATTGTTTTCCCTGGAAAATGTTTAAAGGCCTATTGTGTCTGCAAGGCTACTGTGTCTCAACTTGTTTGGGTACAACTGGGCTGACGATGAAAAGCAAGATGTCATTCAAGGGAGCCAGCTGACTTCTCTGCAGAAATACTGCTGAGTTGACAGACAGGGGCTGCACTGGCACCAGCAAGCTGGCAATCAAAAGCCATATTTGTTAGGACTCGATGTAGGAAGTAGTTAAGTAGTTACAGTGTGCATTTCTCTAAATTCCAAGTTTCCTCTAGCCTATTACTACTTAAGGAAAACTGAGAAATATGAACAGAAATAGCACTGGAGAAAATCAAAACCTACTGTTATAGGCTGAATCACGTTCCCCATCATTCATATGTTGAACAAGTTCCTAACCCCTAGTACCTCAGAATATGCCTGTATTTAGCGATAGGGCCTTTAAAGAGGTAGTTAAGGTAAAATGAAGTCATAAGGGTGGGCCTTAATATGGGTGGTGTTCTTTTAAGAAGAGATTAAGATGCAGACAACACGTAGATGGAGAGGCAACCCTGTGAGAACACAGCAGGAAGGTGGCCACCTGCAAGCCCAGGAGAGAGGCCTCAGAAGGAACCAAACCTGCTGACACCTTGATCTTGGGCTCTGTCCTCTAAAACTGAGAAAATTAATTTCTGTTGTTTAGTCCACCCAGTCTCTGATATTATGTTATGGCAGCCCTAGCAAATTAATACTCCTAGGAACACTTGAATTTCAAAAAGCTCCTAAAGTCCTTTCTTAAAAATAAAAAAAAACTCATACTCAATATATATCAAAGAACAAAGGGATCTTAATTTATCTACTCTGTTTTTGGAACACATCTAGTTTTCTTGAAAATAAAATAGCAAAAAAGAAATTACACACACAGACATACACATGTTGGAACGTATTTTATACTTAGAAAGCAATTTGCCCTCCCTTTCTGATAATACATGGAGTGCTATGATCCTTGCTGAGTGCAAACCCTTATTCCCAAAGCTGAAAGTGGTGAGACTTGAAACCCCAGGAAACCCCCAGGCAAAGCTGTGCGACCGTCTTTGAAGTTTTGCTTGGAAGAGACACGAGAGGTCACATCATCCAACATCCCACCAGTGAGGGAATCTTTCTGGAGTGCCCCTGACAGGCAGGTATCTCAGAGTGTACGGGGGCCAAAACACAGGAGACCGCTTATGTATTGCAAGATTTCCAGCTGTTAGATAGTTCCTTCTAATATTCAGCTGAAACCTACATCAGTGACCCCAAGTTCTACCCTCAGATTTGTATTTGAAAATGTCGGTAGAAGAGCTGGGCACTCCCGGCTTCGATGGCAACCCCTGCGTCCCAAGCTTCTCTGGGTCCTCCTGAGATTCTTTCATTGACTCACAAGAGGGAGATTAGAAGACCTGCTTTCTCAATCTCCCACATCTAAAGATGCGAAAAAGATGATACTGACATCAGTATCAAAGGATTCTGACTCAGATTGAAATCCTTTCACTGTGGTCAAGTGGAACATTTACAGACACACAGACTTATCTAAGTTTCCATTTGCTGACGTGGACCCCAGGAAGGAGCAGCTCCGTCTTGGACCTAGAATGTTAATTCACCACTGGAATTCCATGTGGCTGACAGGGTCTTGGTGCTCCGGCCGGGTGTCAGGCCCAAGCCTCTGAGGTTGGAGAGCCGAGTTCAGAACATTTGGACCACCAAATGACCCCACATAATATCAATCGGTGAGAGCTCTCCCAGAGATCTCCGTCTCAATGCTAAGACCCAGCTCCACCCAATGGACAGCAAGCTTCAGTGCTGGATGTCCCATGCCAAACAACTAGCAAGACAGGAACACAACCCTACCCATTAGCAGAGAGGTTGCCTAAAATCATAATAAGGTCATAGACACCCCAAAACACACCACCGGATACGGTCCTGCCCACCAGAAAGACAAGATCCAGCCCCACCCACCAGAACACAGGCACCAGTCCCCTCCACCAGGAAGCCTACACAACCCACTGAACCAACCTGACCCACTGGGGGCAGACACCAAAAACACCGGAACTACGAACCTGCAGCCTGCGTAAAGGAGACCCCAAACACAGTAAGTTAAGCAAAATGAGAAGACAGAGAAATATGCAGTAGATGAAGGAGCAAGGTAAAAACCCACCAGACCAAACAAGTAAAGAGGAAATAGGCAGTCAACCTGAAAAAGAGTTCAGAGTAATGATAGTAAAGATGATGCAAAATCTTGGAAATAGAATGGAGAAAATACAAGAAACATTTAACAAGGACCTAGAAGAACTAAAGAGCAAACAAACAATGATGAACAACACAATAAATGAAATTAAAAATTCTCTAGAAGGAATCAATAGCAGAATAACTGAGGCAGAAGAATGGATAAGTGACCTGGAATATAAAATAGTGGAAATAACTACCACAGAGCAGAATAAAGAAAAAAGAATGAAAAGAATTGAGGACAGTCTCAGAGACCTCTGGGACAACATTAAACGTACCAACATTCGAATTATAGGGGGTCCCAGAAGAAAAAGAGAAAAAAAAAGGGACTGAAAAAATATTTGAAAAGATTATCGTTGAAAAATTCTCTAATATGGGAAAGGAAATAGTCAAGCAAGTCCAGGAAGCACAGAGAGTCCCATACAGGATAAATCCAAGGAGAAACATGCCAAGACACATATTAATCAAACTATCAAAAATTAAATACAAAGAAAACATATTATAAGCAGCAAGGGAAAAACAACCAAGAACGTTTTAAAACTTTCCTTCATACAAATTAATTTGTAACTTGGTGGTTGCAGAACCTAGAATTCTGATCATTTCCAAACTATATACCAAGACAGACCTCCACAACCACAAACTCTGTTGCCTCCAAAGGATTTAGGAGGAAACCTGAGAAGTTAACTGCTTGAAATATTTCATCAGAGAATGGAGAATTCATCCATTTTCCTTCCCTTTTCTTCCTGTACCTTTAAATCCCAAGATCAACGAATCTACAGTGTTTAATATTTTTAAATAAAACTCAAGGAATCAATGTGTATAGAAAGATCTGGGGCCAGAAACCCTGGATTTGAATTCTAGGTCAGTTATTGACAAGCTAACCTTGGGAACTATCTTACTCTTTAGAATCTGCCCTGCCTGCCTCCCCAAAGGGTGACAAGTTAACATGGAAAAGAAGCAGGAATTTTTTGGGGGGAGGGAGTTGGAGCTGAATATATATGAGTTTTATTTTAGACATTTATGACTTTATGGCAATATATTTGATGTGCTTTACGACATGCAAGGACTTGATAGATAAGCAAATGAGGAAAAAGTTAAGGAAAGAGTAAAGAAAAGGGGAAAAGTAACAATCAGTCAACAGGGTGGAAACAAGATACAAAAGCTATTATAATCATTGTAGAAAGGAAAGACTTCCCAATGAGTAAACACACACATACACAAAACTATATATTTGTTAAAAGATAAATTCCTTCCCCCAAAATGAAGCATAAAATTTTATTTTGATTTTGGTGCCAACCCTTTTTCTCTTACCCTGCACCCAGGCAGCTAAATGCTTCCAGAGAACTCAGACAAAAGGACAAATAGGAATCACCATCAATTCAGGATTGCCTCCCTCAGACGGGCCCATGGCACCCCACATTCCGTGACTACAATTCTCTGGTCCATTGTCTCTTCTATGAACACTTCAGAACTCATCTAACCTGCACTATTGTTATGGCTAATTTTATATGTCAACTTGGCTAGGCCATGGTATCCAGATACTTGGTCAAACATGTTTGGATTCTGCCGCAAAGGTATTCTTTAGATGAAATTAACATTTAAATTAATAGACTTTAAGTAAAGCCAATTACCCTCCATGGTGTGGGTGGGCCTCATCCAATCACCTGAAAGCCTTAAGAGAAAAGACTGAGGTCCCCAGAGGAACAGGGAATTCTGCCAGCTGATTGCCTTCAGACTTAAACTGCAACATCAGCTCTTCCCTAGGTCTCTACTGCCAGCTTACCCTGCTCTCACTCTCTCTCTCTCTCTCTCTTTAGTAATAATATATATATATTTCTGGTTCTGTTTCTCTGGAGAGCTCTGACAACTACAACCATCCTCCCCAATCCCTGCTGCCATCTTTCACACAGTCTCTCATCAGATGACCTGATCCTTTATTCCACATACACATAGACGCTGTGAAATTCAAAGAATATTTTTCAGTTTCTTCCTACTTGACTTCCCAGTGGCATTTAGTACAACTCTTCTTTCTTGAAACACTCATGTCTGGACATCCAAAATACTCCAGAACCCTGATTTCCCTCCTCCCTCTCTGGAACCTCTTCTCACAGTGCTTTGCAATTCTTTTCTCCTCAGAGCAATCCTTCTCGATGCTGGATTTCTCCTGGGCTCAGTTCTAAGCCCTCTCTTTGCAGAGCCTACTCTCTCCCCAAGGGACTTCATCCACAAGCACAGTTTTAATTACCGCCTGTGCAACTGCTGACACCAGTCCAGATTTCTCTGAGGTCTAGATTCATGTAGTCAACCTCCTTTGACAGCTCCACCTGGATACTAAAATGTTGTAATTTTGTTTTGTCAGATCAGAAGACTAGTTTTCTGTGGGGAGAAGGGAGCTAGCATCCAAAAGAGGCAGCTGGGTAGCATTTTGCTTCCTTTGTGCAGAAGGGTTACTTCTCCTTGTTGATCACTGCAATCTGAAGATCAGTGTGCTCCTTCTCTAACTTGGACAACGTGCTTCCAAAAATTTAGTCATTCCTATGGCCCCCAGTTCACAGAGAACCTCAGCTGAGCTCAGTGAGAGTGAGCCCAAATCCAGCCATCTCATGTACCTCCTCCAGTACAAGTTTGCCCCTAAGATTTTCAAGTAGAATTGAAAACCATCTCCAAGTGCACCACAGGCCCCACTTACCTCTGGCCCCTCTGCTCTGGTCTTTCTCTAATATTAGAGTTGCTACTAGAAGTCCCATCCATAAATTCTCGACAGATTTTGTTTTTGATGCCGCATCCATCTCATGAATTAGTCAGACTCTACTCGATGTGGTCTTGGCTACACTTTATCATTCAAAAATTCACCAACATTCTGGCAGATGGGCAGCACCTTTTGATGGTTTCCTGTACCCTATTAGTCATTCAGTGGAATTCAGGATTCAGGGAGAATTTATTCAAAGGATTCGTATGCCATCTTAAACTGGAAATTCAAATTAGATTTCTAAAGATTATCCTCACTCTGATTTCTCTGAACTAATAATTCTTGCAAATTTTTCAATCCCAGTTACCTTTAAGGGGTTCCCCATTTTCCTTAACTCAGGGACACACCCATAATCTGGAACACTGGCACCTGGGAATACACTAGCCACAAAGCATTTCTAGCAAATATTATGATAAAGGACACCAATGACCTTTAGCTTTAAAAATCTTTACATAGTAGGCAAAGCCCAGTAGTCCAACGGCCGTCACTTAGTGTTCTGCCTTCTGCTACAATCCCCCAACCTAGGGCTGGGATATCTGCTGCCTGGATCTCCTCATTACCTTCTGCTCTTAACTTTCCAAAGCATCTACATGTTTCAGGAAGCAAAGTCTGAGTAAAATGGTGATCTCTTTAGTACACGAAAAGATATGGAATTATCTGGTCTGGGCAGATGAGGAATCCTGATTGTGAGAGGTAGCAGCAGTGATGAATGTCTGTTGAGTTCCACATAGAAAGCCCCAGTAACTGATCAAGGGCACAGTCGTAAATAGCAAGTCTTTATCTTCATGCTTTAGAACAATCTTGCTTTCTTAGGCAGGCTATGAAGATGATGGAGATTTCCCAAGAGTGACGTTAGTTTTCAGTTACTATGTATAATATGCAAACATCTTTTACTCTTAACTACACCTTTCAAGTCCCTTTTTTTTTTGTGGTACGCGGGCCTCTCACTGCTGTGGCCTCTCCCGTTGCACGTGCAGGCTCAGCGGCCGTGGCTCACAGGCCCAGCCACTCCGCGGCACGTGGGATCTTCCTGGACCGGGGCACGAACCTGTGTCCCCTGCATCGGCAGGCGGACTCTCAACCACTGCGCCACCAGGGAAGCCCTCAAGTCCCTTTTTTAATAAGAAAAATCAAGGCATGTTGTGAAAATTAATCTGCATTACATTGGTCGAAAATAACCTTTTTTGGGGACAGTCACAAGGGTCTTCTCATTTTTTCTATTTATTGCTTTGGCTTTAGATTTTTAAAAGTAGCTTTGTGTCGTTTTGAAATTGGAAACGTGAATCCTCCAACTTTGTTAGTATATTGTGTACTGTAATATCCTGTAGGTTTAAAGAACGGCTGATTTATCAAGCTTCATCACCAGGATTTCAGTTGAATGGTATCTATGAAGATATTTGCTTTTAGACTGCTTAGTCTCTAGCTCTTTTTTTTTTTTTTTGGTTGAAAGAGAGAATGTTTATTTCTCTCGTATATTATTTTTTAACCCCTCACCTTCACAAAGGCAAAGAAAGTGTTCTATTTAGAATGTTCTATTTGCTACTCCGAGTATGGTTTGCAGAACAGCAGCATCAGCATCACCTGGGCGCTTGTTAAACCTACTACTCTCAGACCCACCCAGATATGCTGAGTCAGAATCTAAGAACTTCAGGAGGTTCTTGCTACATTACAATTGGAAAAACGCTGAATTAAAGCATTAAACATCTTCTAGGTATCAATATCGTGAACTGTAAAATGGGGGTAAAACCAATGGTGTCTCTCACAGGATATTATAAAATTCAAATAATATGGAATGTGACAGTGTTATCCAGTTGACAAGTATTAATATTAGTCAATGAATTAAAAACTTACAGAAGTATGGTAAAAATTAAGTGAAATGTGCATGGCTCAGTACTTGGAATACTGTAAGATTCAATCACAGAATTAATCATCCATTCATTTATCCAATAAATATTTACTAAGCTCCTATTAGATACCAAGCAATGATCCTACCTTTGCTCTCACAGATTTTAGAAGTGACAATTAGACAAGAGGTCCATATCTAGAGGAATTCTTCAGGGTGGTTAGAGACCAGATTCTGTGGTCCAAAGCCCTTTCACCCATCAAGAGACTAGAAAGGTGTGCTTAGAGCCTAGTAAAGGTGACTTTGAACATATCCTGAGTCAGATTCCCTTCCCTTCTCAGAGTTGGCAAATCCCATTTACAGTAAACTCTTGTACAGTGATTCGGAGACAACGTAGAATGAATAGTGCAAACTAGCATGTGAATCTAGGAAAATAAAATATCTATTATCCCTTGACACTTACTCTACTCTTATGATGCATGAGGTGACAAAAGTCCATCAGACACAACCTTAGTTAATGGATGTTTTCATAGAAGCAAACACATCAGGCCTGCAAGCAACGCAACAGCAGGTCAAACTGAGTAGACCTGGTGGTTGGAAATGACTTTCAGAAGAAGAAATGCCATCAATTCTTGAAAAAGGAGGTTTTCTCAGAATGCTAACTCTTCATGGGATCATAGTCTTTAAAAAGCCTGTGGAACCGGAGAAAAGATCTAGTCCAGGGGACAGCACAAATGCAAGGAGAAAAAAGGTGGGGGAAAAAAAGAAACAAAAAAAAAACAAGGGAAAGAGCACAGCCAGTAATCACTGTTGAAGGGAGTAGAGGGGGACAAGTTCTCTGACTAGTTAATCCACATGCTTTTCCCACCCCTTCATTCATAGAGGGGGAATTGAGTCCCAAGAGATTAAGTCCCTCCATTTTCCATTTCACTGTTGAATTGAAAGACACTCTAACTACACTGAAAAATTCACCATCTACTTTATAAATAGTCCATGTTAATAAAAACATGTCAGGTGGTACCTGTGGCCTGGGGGAAAAGAAAACACTGTGATCAGGGAGTAGGAGACGATGTCAAGAGGTGGATTCTGCATAAATAGAAAAGCTGATTCTAAAGTTCACGTGGGGGCTTCCCTGGTGGTGCAGCGGTTAAGAATTCGCCTGCCAGTGCAGGGGACACGGGTTCGAGCCCTGGTCCGGGAAGATCCCACATGCTGCAGAGCAACTAAGCCCAAACGCCACAACTGCTGAGCCTGCACTCTAGAGCTCGCGAGCCACAACTACTGAGCCCACGTGCCACAACTACTGAAACCCACGCACCTAGAGCCTGTGCTCTCAACAAGAGAAGCCACTGCAATGAGAAGCCCACGCACCACAAGGAAGAGTAGCCCCCACTCCCCAGAACTAGAAGAAGCTTGCACGCAGCAACAAAGACCCCACACAGCCAGAAATAAAAATAAATAAAATAAATAAGTTTATTTTAAAAATAAATTAAAAAAAAATTCTTTAAATAAAATTCATGTGAAAATTCTTATGGACCCAGAAGAGCCAAAATAATCTTGAAAAAGAACAAAATTGGAGGATTAACATTTCCTGATTTCAAAATAGTACAAAGCTACGTGAATCAAGTGTGTATAATGCTAGCATAAGTATAGACAAATAGATGAATGGAATAGAATTGAGAGCCTAGAAATAAACCCTCAAGTTTATAGGTAATTGATTTTTGACAAAGTTGCCAAGATAATTCAATGGAGAAAGAAAAGTCAAAAAGAATGGTCTTTTAAAAAAATGGTGCTGGGATAACTGAATATCCACATGCAGAAGAATGAAGTTGGACTCCTGACTCACACCAATTAACTCAAAAGGGTCATAGACCTAAATGTAAAAGCTAAAACTATAAAACTCTTAGAAGAAAAAATAAGGATAAATCTCTGTAATCTTGGTTTAGGCAAAGATTTCTTAAATACTACATCGAAAGCCCAAGTCACAAAAGCAAAAAACAAGTAAATTGGACTACATTAGGATTAAAATGTGTTTAATAGTGATCGCCAAACTCCAGACTAACTGCATCAGAATACCCTGGGAAAAAGGAAAGGGAGGCTATAAAAAAATACAGAATCTCAAGTCACACCCTTAGAGTATGGAAAGTTGTGCTTTTTAAAAGCTCCCAAAATATTATTGACTAATGTACAAGAAGAGTTGGAACTCCTGATCTAGAGATTGAAACAAAAGTTATAAAACAAAAGGAGGGGAAAATAGGGGGATATTTTATCATGTCAGTATGAGAGAGCATTTTAAATATGTAAAAGAAAGAAATAAATTATTCGTTGATTCATTAAATAAATATTTATTACTACCAGGCACATGCATTTTGGCTACATGAAATGTTTAAACTTCTGTATATCAAGAGCCATCACATACCATATTTAAAAACAAACTAGGAAAAAAATGTTTTGGAAAAATTATTTCTAATGTCTATGGTAAAGAAAAGATGTCCTTAATAAGTTTAAAAAACCCAAAAACTCTTACAGTTCACTAAGAAAAGGCAAGTAATAAAATAGGAAGTTGACATAGTCCTCAAAAGAAAGTAAGTTGCCTAAATTAAAATGCAGATACGTGAAAAACTGTTTGACTTTTCTAACAATCATAGAAATGAAGACTACTTGGATATAATACTATGTGTGTCTATCAAGATGTTAAATACAGAAACAAATGGGATGACACCAAGGTTGGCAAGAGTACAGTGAAAGGAGTGCTTTCCTGCATTGCTCTTGACTGTCAAAATTGTCACGTATATGAGTCTCATTTTCTTTGTCTGCCAGCTTTCATTAGGTTATGGGGTTTTTTTCAACATCTTTATTGGAGTACAATTGCTTTACAATGGTATGTTGGTTTCTGCCTTATAACAAAGTAAATCAGCTATACATATACGTACATCCCCGTATCTCCTCCCTCTTGAGTCTCCCTCCCACCCTCCCTATCCCACCCCTCTAGGTGGTCACAAACCACCGAGCTGATCTCCCTGTGCTATGCGGCTGCTTCCCACTAGCTATCTATTTTACATTTGGTAGTGTATATATGTCCATGCCACTCTCTCACTTAGTCCCAGCTTACTCTTCCCCCTCCCCGAGTCCTCAAGTCCATTCACTACATCTGCGTCTTTATACCTGTCCTGCCCCTAGGTTCTTCAGAACCTTTTTTTTTCATTAGGTTATGTTGTGGTAACAAACTACCCCTAAATCTCGTGGCTTACAACAGTAAAGGTTTACTTATCACACATGGTCCATTTTAGCTATAGGCCGGCTGTGGCATTGCTCCACGTGTCTTCTTCATTCTAGGTTCCAGACTGCTGGTAGGGACGTGCTGTTATCTGGCATGGAGAAAGCACAGAACTGGAAACAACAATGGCTCTCAAAGTTTCTGCTAGGTAGGAACACACACCACTTCTACTCACAATCTGTTAGCCATTGCAAATCATGTGGCCAAGCCTGATGTAAGTGGGATGGAAGAACACAAGGAAAGGGCTCTGAAAGAATGGACCAAAGGGAAGACAGCAAATACTGTGAACAAATTATATAACCTTCTATGATCTTCCTCCCTTTGCATGAAAAATACACTCCACACCCCAAGGAAAAGTATCTCCCAAAGACCTATGTAGTTATGGCTTCTGACCCAAAGTCCAAGATATCTTTCGATAGTTTCTATACCTGGTCTATATATAGCCTCCCTTGGATATGGAGACCTGTGAACTAAAGAGACAAGTTATCTGCGCGACCACCCACCCCTGCACGTGCGTACGCACACGCACACACACACACACACACACACACACACACACACACACACAGCCTACAGTGAGGCAAGAGGGACAGGATAACCAAAACAAATACTCCCACGACGTGGCAGGGGAACTGATGAGAGCCACACATCAGTTACTGATGTTACACTTCCCTCCCACTCCGTCTTTCTTCACAACGCAGAGATTTTAGCATTCTATGACTTTGTCGATAGTGTCTGCAACCAGTGAATGAGAACAATGAAATGAAAAAGGTAATAAAAATAATTGTCAGAGTATTTCTTAATTTCCAAAGTGGAAGATGTGTAGGAAATGCTGATCCTGGGTATGACCTAATTTGCCTATCGTTATCTTATAGAATTTACGGAATAGCCTTTTGTATAAATTTAATAAATACAACTTTCCAAAAATTTAACAAGTATGTGCTGTGTGTATGTTTTAAAGTCAGCACAATAATTTAGAAATTCAGTTGTCATTAGGGTTTTCTCTGGATTATTGCTAACAACCAAATGTGCTGTCTTCTCTTAAAAGACCTTACCCTGAAACAATCTGTGCTAGCAAAAAAACTAAACAACTTCAAGACTATTGTTTGATTATATCCCAGCCATCATTTGCTTTATTTCCTGAATGACCTCTTTTGGGTCACTGCCCATACATGAGCCTCCGTCATGCAATGACCAAAACAGCTGAATTTCTGTGGCCGTTTTTCTCTGTAAACGCATTAGTAGAGCTTCCAATAAAAATAACCAGAAAAGAAACTGCTGAAGCGCAACATTTTCCCAGGGCAATGTTACCCACCTATGTATTAAAAAATTTTCTCATTACTGAGCTTTACAGTATCTTTATGGAAGGACAAGACATTATTCATCCATTTCCTCCCTCTCTTCCTTCCTCTGTGTTATTCAGCCGGAGGATGTAATCATGGGTAATCCAAACAGGCAGGCTTTATTTCATTTACACTCACGAGTCCCTACATAGTTCTCTAATAAAGATAAGGCTCCCCTACATAATTAGTCATTTCCCTCTTTCCAAACTGTAAACAAAGCCAGATTCGAGTTTCGGTTGTGATGACTGTTTATCTAAACACTTGTCACCATGAACCTTTGAACAAACACAGATGCCCCAGTGACAAAAGTCACACCAGCTGGACGAGAAGCTGGAGGAGCAGCAGGGGCCAGAGTTGAGGATACTGGGACCGACTGGGCCTAGAACAAAGTCTGATAAAAGGGCTGGAGACTCACGTGCCGACCTGAAGCTCCACAGGAAATGAAAGCCCTTGCCCACGTGTCTCTGGGCCATGGATGTTCTTGAGCCAACTCGTACCAGCCTGGAAATACTGATTGTTAAATTTTTAGGAATTTTTCAAACCAGGTGTGAAATTGTTGGTAGCTTGGAATTGGCTGTGGTAGGGGTATTTACACCACTGAAATTGATAAATTCTACAAACCAGGGCTCTGGTTTTCAGAGAGCCAGTTGTTAAACATTCACCAGCACACCACTGGGCCTTTGGTTACTGCTCTCAAGCTGAAATCCTTCACATCTCCCTCCTTTGGACATTTGCAAGCAGATTCTGTTCAGAAAGCAGCAGAGAACATTGAGAAAGTACGACCATCAGGACCCAGTCACTGATCATTACCCACAGTGTCTGTTCAAGGTCTGTTTACATATGGAGGGATGCTCAGGAGAGGTCCTCCACTGACGTTCACAGCCAGGCCACCATCTGAGGACAGCAAGTGTTGGTTCTTGTTCCAGCTCTTTCCTGTTGTTTACACTGAGCAAGAGGGTCTGGGAGAAGAGTGAGAAAAATAAGGGCATGAAAAAGATGGGCCTGAAATTTGACTTGCCTGTGGCACAGCTGATTGTGTCAGACAAGAGGAGGTGGTGAAACTCCTCCACAATGCTGCTTCATCTCTCTTTGGCCTGACACCATCACAAGAGAAAATATTCCCGTGTGGAAACGAGACCAGAAAACTGGGTCTTGCTCCACCTTGGACACTGACTCCCAGTCTGACCTGGAAAAAATGACACAAACTGCCCTTGCAGGGGACCACACTGCCCCAGTGATTGTCAAACGGTGTCTGCTAATAGACCCGCCCACTCGTGGAGGTGCTTTGGGGATAATAGAAAAACAAATAGAACTAAACTGGGAGGAAAAAAAAAAAGGAAGAAGGAAGGAAGAGAGGAAGGAAAAATAAAAAGAGAGGAAGGAAGAAAAGAGAAAGTAGAAAGAAAGAAGAAAGTAAAAGAGTAAGTAAAAGAGGAGAAAGAAGTTAAAAAAGAAAAAGGAAACAAAAAAATTAGAAGCTGAAGCTAAAATCATAGGTCTTCTCAACCATAGGAACTGAAAAGAATGTTCATTTTCCCAAGGTCTTCCTGAACTTAATAACTGACTTTAAAATAAGTAAACATCACAAATGTGAACTTAATAAAATAACTAAACACTAATAAAATGTCACTTTTATATATTTCTGTATTGGGTATGTAAGGTTTTATTTGGTTTTATTTGGGAAGGTTTTATTTGGGAAAAAAAAGTTCCAGTGCTGAAGATTAAGTTTGAAAACTACTCAACCAGATGAATTATTTATTCAGTAAATATTTGATTGTGAGCTATCAAAGTTTGATGCCAACTCTATACATTAACAGATAGGGGGAAAATCCAAATCCTCTGTTCAAGAAACTCAAAGACAGAATTCCAGTCAAGGGTTCATGCTTTAAACTACCCCCTCCACTCTAAAAAGAGCATTTATATTTGAATATTCTTCGTTGGATTTTTTTTTTTTAATTAAGACAAAACACTTTTCAAAGAGAAAAGAAATTTCTTGGTGAACCAAAAACAAAAGACAAACCAAATGCTAAGGCGTGAAGGCCATGACCTTGTTGATTTCAGATCAAAACTATGAGTGACTGGGATTCCACTGCGGGGAATAATGGAGATCCCAAACCTCAATGGTGACGGAGGGAAAGAGCCATCCTGCCACATAAAGCAGGGCTTGGACCAACACCCTCATGTGAAACAAACTATGACCACTCCTGGGGCTGCAGCTTGCAACAGCAGCAGCAGTTCTGGGAGGGAGAAGAGAAGGCTGTTGACACAGGACCAACTCCTGGGCATGCAATAGCTCTGATAGGATGGTAATACCAGCATGAGATGATAGGGCTACATGTGAGGTTCCATTTGGCAGGATGGAGACAACCATACATCTGCTGGGCAGGGAGAAGGGAGTACAGAGGGAAGGAAAGCAAAAACTCCCACTCAGTATGAGCCCAGAGGAAACTAGAGCTCCAACACATAAAGGGAAAGATAACACTATCTTGTTATGACCAAGGAAATCAATAATAAGGGGACACATTCACTCTCAACAAAATGCAAAACTTAAAACAATCACATACTGACTTTACAATTGGTATATTTAAGATCCTCAAAGAATTAATGCAAGAATAACATCCAATTTGAAAAGAGCAAAAAAAAATTTAGGAGCAAAACAGAACAAGTCACCACAGATAAGGAATGGCAAAAGTGCCCAAGCAAAGGATCCTCCATTCCTGGCTCAGAGTCCCCGCAGAAAGCTCATCACCTCCCCAGCCCAGCACATGGACGAACTTGAGCTCCCTCTAGGGATGCCATGTCTTCCAGCTCTCACCCTGTGCAGTGCTCAGCCCTGAGCAGAACGGCTCTGTGGCAATCAAAGGACAGTCTCACAAAATCGTCGCCAGCAGAGTCATGCCGTTTCACCTGATTGAATTTTTTATCATGGGCAATAAAATTTGAAAATACTGACTCTTCTCCTTCCAAGTCGGATGTTCCAAATATGAAGAGAAATGAGCATCACCTGATTTGCACTCAGGACGGTTACTGATATGGATCTGGTCCCCTGAAACCCACCCTGAGATAGGGATCATGAGTAAGTGATTTGTTCAGGACCTACTCCATGGAGACCCTACAAGGGAGTAGGGGGAGCAGGATAGGAAACGAGAAGCCACAAGACCCAGGTGCAAGTTCAGACAAAGTCTCAGCCTGTTCTCATGTAAATTTGCATGTAAGTGATTTGCCTGCCCTGAAGTAGGGGAACTGGGTTTTCACACTCCTGTACCTGTCAGTCACTGGCATAAACTCCCAAGCACTTTCCTCTGTCTGTGCCTATGGCTAAGGCAGCTACCACAGCCCCGCAGGGAGATCTCCAAAGAAGTCCCAAGCTGTGGCTGTTAGAAGCAAAAGTGCCCAGAAGCCCAGGGAGGGAGTCACAGAAAAGGTAAAAGGCATCTCAAGAGGTTTAGCAGAGCTCAGATATTTGTCTGCTGGAGTTACCTTTTCTTGAGGTCAGCAACTGAGATGGTTGGTGATGATTTTACACTTCCAGAAGATGAACTGGACCAAGAATAGAAGGAAAACACAGCATAAAATGTTTAGGTTTCATTCATGTGTGCAGCGAGTGAAGGATGTGCCATTGCTGTAAAGCCTGAATATTAATAGGACGACTTCAGGCGGGAACAAATCACTTAGGTCTAGATAAACTACAGAACTTATATTTGGTTGAAATTATCATCCAAACAATGGCTTTCACAAGCAATCTCATCTGTTTCTGAATTATTTGAAAATAATGCAAGATTAGTTTTGGAAGCAACTGATAGTTTTAGAAATTAAAATAATTTCTAATTAATTAAAATAAATTAATATAATTTAGAAATTATAAAGATATATAATCTTTTATTAATTTTGTAGATATAATTCTTGTGATTAAGAAATCTGACAAAATAATTTCAGCAAATGTGTTTCATTTGCTTAGCAAATTATTTATGATTTTTAGCTCATTGACAGGCTGGGACTTGAAACAAAATAATTTAGAGTCTAGTAGTATTGATATCTATAGATAAAATTAGTGCACAGCAGTTTGAGACTTAATAACTTACAATAAAAGTAAATTTATGGATTGGAGTTTTCAGAGTTTCAACTTGTGTGGCCCAAGCATCCTTCCTAAAATAAAAGAGAGTAAAAGAAAAAAACATTATCAAAATATGTGAGTTGCTTTGGTGACCATGGACAACTCCATGTAGTGACTTTGCCAAAGTACTGGCATAATGAATATACCCTTATATTAATAAGGGTGTGTCAACCTATGGCTGACAGAAGAGCAGTGACAACATAGCATGGATGTTCCCAAGTCAGGCTGTAGAGAGGACACAAGGAACTATGATGAAGGCAATTGGTCAAGGTTTTCATTTAAGGCTTTTTATAATCCAACTAAAAAGTAAACATTTTCCATTAAGAAAACAGGCATAAGAGATTAATATTTTAAAAGAACCAACTATAAGTCCTGGGAAATAAAAACATGGTCATTAAAATTGTTTTAAAATGGATTGATTCAATTTCAATAAACTCCAGATTGGACAGAGTTCAATTAAACTGGTGAATTAAAGTGGACATCAATGAATTGGAAGCACTCTGAGGATTTTACCCAAAGAAAGATTAGAAGATTAAAAAGTATGAAAAAGAAAGTAGGAGATATGGAGACTAGATCGAACAGCTCCAATATATGTCTAATAAGAGTTCCCAAAGTAAAAAGTAGAGGGAATGGAGAAGCAATATAAAGAAACAATGGTCAAGAATTTTCTAGCATTAAAATAGACAGGAGTTTTTAAAATCAAAAGCAAAATAAGAGGAATAGATATAAATCCACACCTAGATAAGCTGCGATGATGATGCAAAAGTCAAGAATACAGAGGAAGCATAAAAGCTATAAGAAAAGACAATTAAGTTGCTCTCAAATTCTCATAAGCAACAACAGATCTCAGAAGACAATGGGATGGCATCTCTCAGTGCTAAAGGGACATAATTGTCACCTGGAATTATATATTTACAAACCTTCAGTCATAAGTTATGGCAAAATAAATACATTTCAAGACTTACAAAACAGAAAGCCTACCATTCACACATCCTCACTGAAAGAATTACTGAAAAATATATTTCAACAAGAAAAAATATTGAACACACAAGTTCATTATACAGAAAACAATAGTGAGTTAAAAAAAGTGACCAAAAATTGTCTGTAGATATAATAATAAAGCTATTTGTATTAAAAATATGGAAACAAAGCATTAGAAAACAATAACAAGAGAGGCAGAATAAAAGAACAGTATGTAATAAAGTGTGCTAAAGCCTTTTTCTACTTTTTCTATGTTTGAAAGAGAATAGAGAGATATTAAAATGCATAAATACACAATTAATATATATGTTCAGACTTAAGAGTAACCATTACGAAAAATATAACTAACATTGGCTTGCCAAACAGAAGGGAGAATAAGAGAAAATTAAGAAAATTTTATCAATTCAGATGGCAGAAAAGGAGATAAAAACAAATCCAAAAAGAGTTATGGTAAGCAATAAAAATTAGATGTAGAGATGAGGGTAAAGAGTTCAATAATCATACAAAACATAAATGCATTAAATTTGTCTGGAAAAAAGATAATTATAGGAATTTGGTTTTTAATCTGTATATATGCTGCCTATTAGAGGTACACATAAAATAACATAACACAGAAGCCCAAACCTAGGAGGAAAGATGATCCATCAACATAAATATTAGGTAAAAGATATGAATTATCAGAAATACAGATCAGGCTTTGTGAAAGTTCAAAAGACCGAGAGACTAGAGCGAGAAAGAACCCGTGAAATACAGCACTAGATCAGGAAGTTCTTCCTGGAAGAGGAGACATTTGAGTTGAGTCTTGAGGAATGGATTGGATCAGGCTTGGTAGGGATGGAAAAGAGCATCCATGCTGAGGAATTATGGGATTTGTAAATGGAGGGGTTGACAGCCATATGGGACTTGCCACATTCGTTTTAGGCAAAGGGAGTCACTGAAATTTTATGTATCAGGAAATAACATTATAGTCTCAAATCCCAAAGATTTTAGGTATCAATGAGTAGAGGGAAGGAGGACTATGAGAAAATGAATAAGTACACACTTGGGGAGGTTCCTGATGTCACAGACTTCCAGTACAAGTTTTGGAGATTAACATGCTTGCAGGTCCAATAGAAAGTGACCTGTTTTCCTAGAACTTTGTTTTTCAGCAGGACAGTTGGGAGCCTGGGTTCTAGTCTTGCTCTACCAATATGGTACAGGGTGTGAACCAGATTCCCATCCTTAGGAAATCACCGCCATGTGGCATTTCCCATACAATTCCTCCTTCCTCTAGCTTTGGTTGGGGCAGGGTGAATTAGAAAAGTAAAGCTCTAGGAGCAGAGAAAAAGATACCTTAAGCTCCTACCATCTTCAAGAAACCATGTAAGCACTTCACTTCTGTATTGTGGGAGAACTATCTAAGATTGTCCTCTACATCCGTGATTACGATTTCTTAATTGTTATTTCTGTTCCGCATAGTCTACAACCAGATTTTCATCTGGCTTTGCATTTTTATTTTCCCAGAAGTCTTTTTTTCTCATTATCTTTTTATTATGATATGTTTTAAATACGTACAAAAATAGAGCTATTATGTCATCTGTAAGTATTAATGGTTAACTGTGTATCTCTAAAAGGTGACTCCTCTTTTGAAGAAATATCAACAATTCCACAATCATACCTAAAACAGTTCATGATAATGCCTTAGCATAAACACATATACAGCCAGTGTTCAGATTTTTCCAAACATCAGGTTTTTTTTAAACAGTTGGTTTATTTGAAACAGAAATCAGTTTGGTTGATATGAGTCTTAAATCTCTTTTAATTTGTCAATTTCCTCTATTTCTCTTATTTTCCTTGAATGTTTATGTGCTTTGGTTTTCTGCTGTTGTTTTGTTTTGTTTTTCTGTAGAAACCAGGTCATTTGTTGTGTAGCATTTCCTACACTTTTGGATTTTGCTGATAGCATCCTTATGGTATCATTAACATGTTCCTTTGTCCCCTGTGCTTCCTGAAAATTGGTGTTTGAGCTAGAGCTTCATCAGGGTCAGAGTTAGAGTGAAGTTCTAGGAAAATAGGTCACTTTCCAGTGGACCTGCAAGCAGGAGGATCTACAAAGCTTGTACTGGAAGACTGTAACATCAGGAACACCATGAAGTGTGTATTCATTCCTTCTCCCACGTTCCTCCTTTGTGTATTTGCGTGTGTGTGTGCATGCACGTGCACATACGTCCATAAGCAAGACTGTTTCAGAGGTGGTGGTGTTTATTTCCATCAGGACATACATAAATATCTGGTTGTCTCTCATATTGTAATGTTTGCCTTTTATATGCATTGTCTGACTCCATTGCTTGGATTCACTAAAGCTTTAGAGATCCCAAAATGGTTTAACTCTATCATTCTTCGAATATCAGCTGAAATTCTTCTATACAGGGAAGCTATTTCTTCTCAGCCCATTATCTGGAGGAAGAAATCCTAAAATAAAAGCAGGATAAATGTTTGATATTTTCCCTTTATTTTCCAGATTTTAAAACAATAAGGTGATTCCTCTAGCATCCTTCAGAAGTTACTGAGTTTTCCATTATTATTATGAACACATGCATTGAAACTTATCTGATATGTTTTAATCCATTGCAATTATTATCCTTCTGGTTGACCAATATGTCCCATCTTTAGCCAACAGGAACTTCTTCAGGTAATCTCCCAAGTACTTTGACACATCTCTAGTAGTATTTTATAGCTTCTTTGCTATCTAGTATGACAAATTATTTTAGGCTCATCCTGAACCTTTTCTTCCTCAGAGCTGGAATCAATCAGTTCTCCAAGAAGCTCTGGGTCCTCTTAGTGGTAAATGGTATTAGAAATGACAGTCTGAACACTAGGAATGCTCACTGCTTACTGGGCGGTCATTACTTCTCGGTCTTCTTAGTCAACAGATAGGAAAATACTTTAAGGTAAAATACAGTTCACAACGACAATTCAGATACAGAGTTTTTACTTAACCTCATCCATCTAACATCTTTCTCTCCTTTCAATCATGCCAAAATTCTCCGTTTTCAATGTCAATAACAGAATCACTCATTTGATTTATTCCATGATACACACACAGTCTCAGAATAACAATACTGACACTACTATCACCAGTATGATTACTGAATAGGATTTAAGATATTTTGCAGTTCCTTTTGTCTCTAGAGAAGAGGCAAAATTCCTTTACAGATGTGGAAGTACTGTGTTTTAGTGTCACTTGGAATAGTCCCTTTCTGCATGGTTATACCAACAATTGGATCTACAGTTAGGTTGATTTGTTTCGTTTTTCTGAAAATCTTTTTCAGGTTCAATTAGCTTTATTACCATCTCATCTGTTGACTTTGCCTCTCATTTTCTTACCTCCCTTTCTTTGCTTATTCTCGTTTCAGAAAGGCCATGCTTTCTAAAATGCATGTGTTAGGTAAATGGTCTTCTGTACCCTAATGATAAATCATTTCTGCTTCAAGACTCTTTGAAAGGCCTCATTCTGGTTGTCGTTTGCTTTGTTTTCTTTTTTGCTATTTCATCCTTAAACATGGTTCTTTCCAGCGAAGCCTAGTGTTTATTAACAGAGTGGATGCTTGCCTTGCCTGTCTCTTCTCCAACGTAGACACTGGATTAGGCATAATAATTGTTAACAATATATTTATTGAGGCCTTACTATGCACTAAGTATGAACTAAGAACCAAGTACTATGTGCTGAGGACTAACTTAATCTCCCTTACAGCCCTGTGACATAGATATTGCTATCTCTATTTTAGAAATGAGAAATTCAAGGTGTGGAACACTTTACCAAAATAACATAGCTATGGCAAGTGCCAGAGCCAAGAAGAATCCCTTCTCAGAGTTAAGTCTAGACGAGAGACTGGTGTTCACCTCCGTGACCCCAAATTCCAGCATCTACTGTATTTCCTACTGCTCTGATTTTAGGCCTGCCTTTAAGGCAAAGAATGTAATCCCTAGTAAAAGTGAGAGTAAGTTGGGGGTTTTCACTCAACCAAATGCAGTTCACAAAAGTCTGTAAACTGCTATCTGCTCCCAGCATTCCCCATTCCCAGGGCTCACCTTTTCTCCATCCTTGTCCACAACAGCCCCCAGGATGCAATGCATGACAGCCAGTCCCTCCCTAGGTGGTATATGGAAATTATAGACTCTGAACAGAACAGAACTGATCCAGTGGAAGTAGGAGATGGTGGGCAAGACCCTGGCCCCTCAGAAAGGGACCTGCCAGTTTCATGATTGTTCTTCCTATTTATCCCCCCAGCAGCTGGCACCATCCCTTACAGAGGGGACAGTGAGCAGGACCTGTGCCACCCAAGAAGCCGAGAATTCTGGGGCCGTTCTGGCATGCCAGGTAGGAATACTCAATTATCAGACAATGTTATAAATCACTTGCATTGATAAGAAAAAGAGGTCATGAGGCAATAAGCACCTGGTCAATCTTTCATCAGAATTGTAGTTAGGGAAATTTCCCCCAAAACGTTAAGATGATTGACTGTTCCTATTTTCAGAACTGTTTTTCTATAATTTTATTAACATTCACATGGGAACTGGGGGGAAAATCTTTCAAGAGCCGATTGCCTGAGGCCATTTAAAGTAGAAGTCCTCTATATGTTAAATAATTTAGTCTTCACAACAAACCAATGAAGCAAAGGTTAATTTTCCATATTGTCAAGTCAGGAAACTTCAACTGAGAGAGAATTTGGCCAAGGTCACATTGCTATTGAGCAGCGGAGGCTGCATTCCAAAGTGCTGCTACTACACCACCCTACCAAGAAGCAGCCTTTTGTCTAGAGGAAAGCTCTCCAGGGAATATTGATCCCCGATGTCCAAGAGAGAAGGAGATTTGAGCTCCCAGGTACAAGGCCTCATATGCTGTTAGTTATCTACTTAATCTCCAGCCTGCTTTGGAACAAGGCACTTTAATTCACAAAGACTGCCCAGCCCTGATTGTGGTGATGTCCTTAATGTCACCTACACTTCTCCACGTGCTTGAGCCCCTCAACACCAGGTACTACCTACCTGTGGTCTCACGTCTTTTCTTCCCAGTATCAAAGCAAAACACTGCCCTATCCTTTGTCAGTCTGGCTCCCACCACACTAAGCAGAAACCTGTTTTTCCTTTACCCAGTGAGTTTTCACTGCGAGAAAGCATCATCTTTGATGAAAGAAAGACACATGCAATAAACCGTGGCTACTCTGGTCTTAGGCTGGTTAGTTTCCCTTGCAGGACCTCAGTTTTCCCCAAATGAAAAATAAAGGGCATATCCTACTTGTTCTCTGGTAGGTGAGGTCCTTCCCGAGGAGAATTCTCTGCCTCGAGGTACAGAAGGGGGCAATTTTAGGAGGAAGGTGCTTTCATGTCAGCCCTCTGAAAAGCGTGTTCCACTTGGCTTCAACCCAGCTGGTCTTTTCTGGTTATTAGGGGCTACGGCAAAACCACGTTAGCTTCCCCATTCTCTCCCTAAAGGCATCGGGCATATCAACAAACAAGGACAGGGGTTCCACTGAGAGAAGATAAATATTGGAATGTGCATTTGTTCTACATACAGGAATTTAAAGGCCATAACGGGCCTGCTTCTAAGTAAAAGCAATAACTATGCAACCTCGACATATTGGGGCCTGAACTTTCTGCTTCCCCTCCCTTGACCCTGGCTCAGACTCCACCCAGCACAGGCACAGTCTGAACTGCAGCTGCTCATCCCAGTGTGCTCAGCCAGTGCATTCAGTGTCCGCTGGTAGAGCTCTGAGTACTCAGGAATGCAATTCCTCATTGCCTGGGGTGGAAAGCCCAAGGACCAAGGTCGCAGTGAGCTGGTGGCTGGGCTAAATCTCCAGCCAAGAACAGCTGGTTCTTTGGCCTCCTCCCCCTTCCACAGTGCATATGACTCACCTGCTCGTGTCCCTCCTTAACACCTCAGCAGAAACTTCTCAATCGATTTAACTTCTTTTTAATCAGGTCAAATAAAAAGGTTTTTAATTAACTGCCTTGGATTTTATGCCCCACACCCAGCTGCTTTGTGCAGTCTGGCAGGTCCCATCTGTCTGTGTTTCAGCAGGCTGCTTCTGCATTCATGCTCCTTTCCCATCCTTTTGTTGAGCAACCCTTGGGCACTCACATTATTCTGGGTGCCGAGGAGACAAGACACATAAGGAACTACAGTCCAGAAGGGGAGGCAACACATCAACAGAGAACTCAGATTATATCCACAGGATGTGAAGAAACAGGAGGGAGTGATGACCACACTTCAGAGAATCAAGAAAGTCTTGACAGAGTAGATAGCTTAGTGCCTTAAGAAATATATTGTCCAAATGGGGGGGGATGATTATTTTGTAAAAGGCAGAGAACAGAAACCTTCCTAATGGTAACCAAAGGAAGGAAGGAGTAAATAAAATACTATTCCTGTGTAATGAACAAAAAACTTGGACTTGACAGACTTCCCCTTGGGGTCTGCAAATCCCCTCTATCAAGACTGAATAAACTGTTTTCATATGTTAGTGCTAATTCCCCACATCTGGCCGGCACCAAGTTCAGACAGTCTTCAGAGAAGGGAGTTTTGAAGGAGGTGTGAGTGACAAACCCCACTTCATCTTTAAGGCACTTTGTGGGAAGGAACTTTGGCAGAGTGACCAAGAGGCAGGGGGGAGGAGGAGAGATGGGAAAGGTGTCTAGATGAGTTGATTTCTGCTCAGGCACCCGGAGGTGGTAAGGGTGGAATGAAAGCAGCCCAGGAGTCTTCCTGTGGAAGCCATTTCCTGAGTGTCTTCAACCAGCTAGCTTAGCAGCCCAGAGCTCAGCATTTAGCCCAGCTCGTCAAATGATCTAACCTCCGCTGCCTTCTAGATCAAGACAGTGACACTCCCCTGGTATCTGCCTTTTCCTGAAGGCTGCAGAGAACCTCAAACTGACCTAGATGAGGAGGAGAGGAGGGGAAGGGGAAGAGACAGAGGGAGAAAAGAAAACGTGTCATCTCTATTGGTTTCCACTGTAAAAATTTGCAACCAACTTAATGGCTTAAAACAATACAAATCTGTTACCTCACGGTTTCTGTAGGTCAGACATCTAGCGCAGTGTGACTGGGTAGTCTTCTCAGTGTCTCATAAAACCAAAGTCAAGGTGTCATCAGCCAGGCTGGGCTCATATCAGGAGGGTCAGTGGGAGAACCCACTTCCAGGCTCGTTCAGGTTATTGGCAGTTCCTGGTAGTTGTATGACTGAGGTCCCCAGTTCTTTGACGTGAGAAGCCAACATGGTGTGTTGAGTGCTTCTTGTGCTTTCAATCTCTGACTTCCTCCTCTTCCTCTGCTTTTAGGGGTTCATGTAACC
Source organism: Phocoena phocoena (assembly GCF_963924675.1). Classification (NCBI taxonomy): domain Eukaryota; kingdom Metazoa; phylum Chordata; class Mammalia; order Artiodactyla; family Phocoenidae; genus Phocoena; species Phocoena phocoena. The sequence continues at coordinate 53,297,607 of NC_089234.1, forward strand.
ACATTGAGTCCACCCAGATGATCCAAGATAATTCTCCTATCTTAAAGTCACTGATTAGTAGCCTTAATTCCTTCTGCAAAGTCCTTTATTCCCTGTAAGATAACATATATGTAGGTATGATATCTCATCACATTTGCAGTCCCAGGAGGTAGATAATAGAATCTTCTTGGGAGTCATAAGTTTACCTAATATACCATCTTTCTCCACTTGAGTGTTCATCACCATGCTATCTAACCTTATTTTTTTTTTTAATCTGTGCCAAGAAACTTTGCTCTAAGACATTGTCTTGACCTTTAAGGAATATCCGCCTTAGTTGGGGAATTTAAAACAAGACACAACAAATAATCACAGCAGTCATCACAACCTGCCTATCTATGGCACCTAATAGTTCACACCTGTCTACCCGTATTCCCTAAATACCGTGTGTCATTCCACCTTCTTGCCTTCTTTGTTCTTTTGTACCTTTCCATAACCCTCAAAAAGCCAGGCTTCATGATTTTGTCCAGATATCTCCTCCATAAAGGCCTCACTAAGGTCCTCCCAGGTCTGACCTATTGAAATGAATGTGCCCCTCTTACGGGATGACTGGCACTGTACTTTCGAGTGCCAGCACTTGTCATACTCACCCTGAGCTCTAGCATGTTGCTGAAGTTCCTGTCTCCTCCACAGCCAATGCACAGGAAGCCCTCATGGCTTACACCCACTCCCTAAACTTGGCAATGAGTTACGCTAATGAGGCTGGTACTGGATGGAGGAGATGAGTTATCTGTAGGTCACTGTCGAATGTCTGAATCCTCTCAAGTCAAGTAGGATGTTCAGTTCTGATCAAGACTTGCCTCAATATGCTAGTCAAGACCTTTATCAATAGCATTAATATAGCTGGGGAAAATGCATGTGCAGAAGCAGGACCTGCATGAGCCTTGGAAAAGAGAGTGCAAAAACCGAAAGTCAGAGAAGTGTCCGGGGCCCCTAAGCTGGGATGGATCGCCAGTGTTTTTCTGCTCTTGGATAAAACATCCCTCAAGGATCCTTATGCCCCTTCCCTGAGCCCGGGGCTCAAATTCTCTGACAAATAATTCAGCTTCCGGTGCTTTGTTGAGGGAAAAGTAAATATGCCATCGTAAATAAATATATCAATAGTCTAAGCTACGCACCAGTCTCCTGTGAGCTTTGTTTGCTTGAATAAGTCCTTGAGAACTTAGAAAAATGCCAGCTGCCCTAAGAAAAGTCAAATGTGAAGGACTTCACACCAAAGAACTGCATTGATAAGGGGTCCTGTTGGCGACTGATCTACCTGCCTACTTGTCGTCAGTGGGTTTTCCAAAACTGTGACTTGCACATTTCCCCATCACCAAGAGGCTGCTGGGGAAGGGCCCTGCCGCTGGGGGTTTGGGATATGAAAGATCACCCCAAACGTCTCTGCCTTCCCTTTAAGGAGGTGGAACTTGTGCCCCTCCCCCTTGAGTCTGACCTGGGACTGGGACTGTTTTGACCACTGGAATGTGGAAGAAGCAACATCCTGAGACTGGCAAACTCCAGGCACTGAGGACACCTGAACACTTCCAACTCCACCTCTTGGAGATCCAGGCTGACCATGTAAAATGTCCAGGGTAGAGGCCATGTGGAGAAGACCCAGAGGACAAGTTACCACATGGAAATAGAAGCCTCGTGGAGTAGCACCGAGGGTCCAGCCCCATCTGACAGCAAATACATGAGAAATCCCAAAGAAACGGTAGGGGAACCAGCCAGCTGAGCCTCAGTCAACCCATGGAATTGTGAGATATCATTAAGTGATTGGTGTTTAAACCACTAAGTTTGGGGATGGCTTTTTAGGCAAAAATAGATCATCAAAACACCGTCTAAGCCAGTTCTTCAATCCTCCTTTTAAATGAGCCTAATAACTGTTCACTAGATTGAGTGAGTTCAAAGCTTTACTCTGTAGATCTCACTGAATTCTCTCCTTCTGTTTGAGACCTATTTAACAGGTAAGAAACTGAGACTCAAATTAGTTAAGCAACTTGCCCAACATTGCATAGTTAGAAGGAAATTGAAAGAGATGCAACCCAAATGCTGACTGCTGTGCTGTTTCCCGTTCAACAGCCCAGCGCAGACCTGACGCTCCTCTCCCGCCGCACTGTCTGGTCCTCATGTACGCTCAGCAATGGGCTCTGAAAGATTTCTCAGAACACACACCAAGAAAGCTGTCATAAATGCAGGGACAGCCGCTCCTGATCTGTAGTCCCCATAGCTTCTAAAACGGCACTGAGCACACAGTGTGGACCCAATAAATGCCTGCTGTTGAAAACACGGATCCATTGATTACAATAAAAATAGAGCAGATTGAAAATTTCCAGAAATGGGCCCTACCCTAAGGTTTGTTTCTTGTGGGGTTTATTCTGGTCACTCTTTCTGCAGAGGCTTGTTGTAGGGAGAACTGTTTCTATGCATTTCCTCGATTAATATAACTAAGTCTCTGATGGATGAAGTGAGTTGTTGCAAAAAAATTTATTCAGCTTCCAGAATTTTCTAGAAGAGGAAACCCCAGATCACAGGCCCACCTTTCCCACACCAGCTTTGCCCTGAAGCGTATAGCCTGAGATTGGGGTTGCATATCCTTAGCTATTTAATTAAATTGACAAAGTCAGTTCTTTTTTCTTAATCAATGCTGTGATTATGTCAGTTACCAAAGCCTGCAATCCTTTTTCCAACTTGACAGGGTAAGAAAAAGAATAGTGCAGCCAATTCATTTGGAAGCGCTTCTGTGACATATGTCCCCAAGTAGGACAGGAGATGAAAGTTCCGATCTCCTTCTGACATGAGCTTCATTTAGGGTCTGGAGTAAGTCAAGACTGAAGTGCACATATTTATTAACCACTTGCTGTGGGTGAAGCACTCTGCTTGCTAAGTGCTAGAAGAAATGATAATAATAAAAAAACATCTAACGTATACATTATGTTTATCAGCTTAGAAAACATTTTCTCATATCAGCTCATTCAATCCCCATAATGTTCTTGAAAAGCAGGTAAGCTGATCACTGTTTTGCAGAAAACTGAGGTCATAAGAGGCTATGTGATATGTCCATAGTTACTCACCTAGTACCCAGCGGGGCCAAGACTTTAAGAGGATATGGTGATTCTACGTTTATTACCCTTTCCAGGATGTGATGAACTGGCAACAGAATGTATAACAGAATCAATATATGCAGATGATAAAGGAAGGAAAAGATCGTGGGGTCTGGTTAGGCTTCTGGGATTCGGGCCGGGTTTAGAAGACTAGCCTGCCCACTGAGTGTGTCTGAGAGCCGTGGGCTCAGGGGCTGAGCAGCAGGGACACTGAGACCTTCCTTGCATCTGAAGAGCAGGTTGGGAAGTCCTTGAGGCTTCACATCCCCTGGACGCTGCATCCTACAGACGAGCCAGGAGACGCTGTGATTATGCCCTTCCCACAGAGGAAGACCTGAGGCAGCAGGTCATCCAGGGCTGCACAGGTGGCGCCACCTGAGGCCCCTCCAGAATTCTGCCTCCCAAGCCATACTGCTACTTGCTGCATTTTCTTTCAGAATCCCCAGGGCCTTAGTGATGCAGCCATGTTAAATACATATTCTCCTTGTCCCCATGGAAGACTCTCCCAGGACACACTGCCTCTTTTACACCCAGCCAACATGTCTACTGGGAGGGGTAATGACTATAGAAGGGGTAAGGACTTAAAGTCAAATCCTATGTGGCCATTTGATAACATAGCCATAAATTCTTTGACACTCATTCCATGGAGAGTGGGGTCTGTGTAATATGGGACTGAGTTGTGACTGCTTCAACCAGTAGAGAGGAAGTGATGCTAGGTTACCTGTTAGGTCAGAAGAAACCTTGCAGCTCCTGCTTTGGTCCTTAGGAATGCTTGGTCTCCAATAGTCCCTCTTGGGACACTTCCTCCGGAAACCAAACACACGTTGGGATGAGCCCAAGCTACATGCGGAGGCCACGTGTAGGTGCTCTTGGCAATAGTACCAGCGAAACGAGCCTTCCAGATGTGCCTCCAACCCAGAAGCACCTACAGTCATTGGAGTCTTTGGTGAAGTAGAGACAAGCCATCCCCCTGCCCTGTCCAAAGTCCTGACGCACAGGCTTTGTGAGCAGAATGAATGGAGGTCATTTTACAGCTCTAGAAAGTGATTTGGAGATGGTTTGTTACACAGCAAAAGAAAAACTGATGTCTCACCTGTAGGTACTGATCGTGTGACTTTGGGAAAAATAGTTATTCTTTTTAAAGACCCCTCTCTATATAATATTGATTTTAAAATAAAATTCTTCTTCACGTGATTTTGTCAGCAGTAAATGAGGCAGAGTGGATCACTCGGCACAGTGCACATTACAGGGCCCGGCCTTCTGTGTGTGAGTGTCCACGTGAGGTGAAAAAGAGGCTTCAGTTTGTCCTGACAAGTGCACTGCATCTTCCCTCTCATCAGACATCCTCCCTCACATCCTCCCAGGGCTCACACTACACATGTTAGACCTTGCAAGCCCACTTCCTCTCAGCCTCACTGCAGCTGATTGCCAGGTGGGATGAATGGACCCAGGGCAGAATGGAGGTTTTTCATGTGTGACACCCTCCTTCTCTATGGAGAGTCTGATCTTGACAACTGCGGGGAAGGGGCTCCTTTGCTGCAGCCCACCTGGCTCCACAGTGACTCAGTGCAGGTGGACACCAACATTCATTATAATGACCAAGTAGGGGGGCTTTGGTGCCTCTTCAGCCAACACTTCTCTCCACGTTGAATCCTGCATGAGTCTCATGATCAAAGTTCCAATACGTCAGGCATATATGCACACAGAGTGTCACAGAGCTAAGAAATAATTGTATGGGTCTCTTCCCTCCTGAGGACCAGCATGAGGAAAGTCCTTTCAAGACGAGAGGAGTTTCCAGGCATCCTAGGAGGTGATAATTAACTTTCGGCCACCACAGGTTTGAGCCCTTGAGAAAAGAGGGGAAGGGGAGCCCCGCTCCCTGTATGACCAGATGGAACACTGCCACACACGCTCCGAGAGAACACAGCTCACAATTCTTGAATGCAGTGCTGAGGCATCCCACGTGCAAGTCTCTTACTCTTAGAGAAAAAAAAATTAAACTTTTCTAAATCAGACTGATAACTAAATCAGAGAAATTTTTTCTCCAAGACCAAAAGAGAAGCAAGAAACTGCAAGTAAGAAGGGCCTGAGTCTGCGTCTCCATGGTGACCGGCTCAAAGCTGGGCTCCTCCAGTGACACTCTCTTCTGCTGTAGGATCAGGGTTGGAAGGTAGGGGGTTCCTTCCAAGAGACTGCTGCTCCTCCTGGAATTATGAAGGGCTAAGACTATCAGGAAGAGGTCCAGTTATTCCTGTGGATCCAGTTACAGCAGGTTCATTACCAGAGTCAACTTCAATTTAACATGTTTATTAAGCAATTACTATATGTTAGGCACTGCTCTGGAAGCTGGAAACAACTGTGTGGAACTAGAGCCGACTCTCAAAGAGCTTACAGTCTAGAATAGGGACAGGCTGGAAGGGATGAAGAGGAGAGGGTCATTGTAAGTCCTTGGCCTTGGGAGGGGTCCTCAGGAATGACCGGAGTCTTATTGCGCATTTTATTTTATTTTTTTTATTTAATACAGTTTTTTGAAGGTTACGCTCCATTTACAGTTATTACAAAATATTGGCTCTATTCCCCGTGTTGTATAGTACGTCCTTGTAACCTACCTCACACCCAGTAGTTTGTACCTCCCACTGCCCCACCCCTATTTATTCCACATTTTAGATGAAAAGTTTCTTGGCTCTGAGTTTCTGAATTTCCACAGATCCCAGTGTAGTGACTCTACTCATTCCTGTAGCCTACCAGTTTCAAAATACCTCGTCTACACTAGTCATTTCTTACAGCCCTTTTCAGAAATTTTCCACATGATTAATGTTCCATTTAAAAACCTCCGTTTTGCATAGGCTTGCGGTAGATGCCACAGAGCTGTAGCTGTCAGTGGGTCACACTGTGTGATAAATTAGCCAAAACGGAACGCTCGAAATACTGTCACTTTCCTCCATTAATGCAAGAGCCTTGGAGAGTCCCTGCATCATTGCTGCTCCAGATTATACCCGAGATCAACAACAGGGCTCTGTGTACAGAGAATTCTGATCAGAGACCTACCGCTTGCTACCTCCATGGGTCAGCTATGTTGTTTCAGGATGTGGTGCCTCAGTGTCTCCATCTCTCAAACAAAAACATAAAAATCCCACTCCTTCCATTAAAAAATTCTCTAAAGACAACAGCGTATAGCAGGGGTCCCCAACCCCCGGGCCGCTTAGCGATACCGGTGGCTGCACAGCAGGAGGTGAGCAGCGGGCGGGCGAGCGAGCGAAGCGTCATCTGCTGCTCCCCATCGCTCGCCTCACCGCCTGAACCATCCTCCATCCCCAACCTACCCCCACCCCCCGCCAGTCTGTGGAAAAATCCTCTTCCACGAAACTGGTCCCTGGTGCCAAAAAGGTTGGGGACCACTGCCGTGTAGGGTTCTAAGCACTGGGCAGAAGGTAGGAATACATAGGGGTTTCCTCCCACCCCTATTCCTACTTGGCAAGATAATTGACCTCTCTGGCCACTATTTTCTTCTACATAAAAGGGAAGGTCTCTTACTATTCTACTCTCTATGAATTTACAGGTATGGAATGTGCACCTATTTTTGAGTTGAGGTCTTGTGTATTTTTTCAAAGTTGTTTTATAGGCATTGTAGTAAGTCCTTCCACTTAACACCTTAAAAAATTATGTTTGCAAAAAATTCTGATAACATGTTTATAATTAGATGCACTTGTGAACACAATATGATCACAGCACTGAGACAAGATGATTTCTCCACTATTTCAATAATAGGAAATAATTATTTCCTGTAACACTAAAAAGTACAGTTTTATATCTCAAAATGCAGGTGCTATAATGGACTAAAACAGATTGTTGCCCCTTGGACTCTACTACACATGTTAAATTATTATTATTATGATTATCACACCATGATTATAATGTATTCCGTTTAGCACTGTGGACTGTATTTGCTAAGTAGATCATTTATTACTTATCCACTCAGTGGTTCTTACACAGCACCTGAGCAAAAGTTAAGGACAAAATGTAAGCCTTTAGTCTAAATAGATTTAATATTCAAAGCTGAGCCTTAGTCTGGCTGAACAGAACTGGCATGGCTTAATTCCTTTTGTCACAGTCCCCCTGGATAATAATTCCTTAATTGCTTCTTAGATGGAAATATTAATCATGGGGCAGCCTTAAGACCAAAATTATGGTGTTTTTTATCCCCAAAGGTTAACGGGGAAAAAAAATTATTCTTCTCTTCCTTTCCTCTCTTTCCTGATACACAGCTTGTGTGACACCAATCAGTTTGCCATTTGAATTCTATTTAAGCAAATGTGTCATCTGTCCTCGGAAATTCAGAGTTCCCTGAGCAAGGGAATGGTGCCTGATTTATCTCAGGACTTGCCACAGAATCTACATTCAATAAGTGAAACAGCCTGACTCTGTACAAACACAACTGATTTCAGTAAATTTGGGAAATTGCCTCAGCAGTTGTGTCACTGCTTCTGTCTGATTGTGTGATAGTTGGTCAGTTTCATGGTTGGTCAGTAGGTTGTTCTGGGGAGAGAGAGTGGGGCTTAGGAAGGCTAATCACTCAGTATAAATAATAATTAAGCCTCAATCACGTGGTGGATTCTGGGCTCTGCCCTGGCGATGTTTCCTGCACTCCAGGAACCCACAGTGTGCTGAGCAAGATAGACTTATAAAAAGATAGGCTGACAATTAACTTATCTATTAAACTATTAAACACTATATTATAGGTAGAAACGCTGTGTTTGACCCACAGATATTGCCCAGAATGGCTCTCTTGGTTTGACAAGTGTGTGAAAAGTGTACGTTCGTTGTCCCGGTGTAATGGTGTAAGAAACCCTTTTGTGAGCCTATCCAGCCTGTAGATGCTTAAGACCTCAGGTGTGAGAAGTTTGTTCACAGAGGAGGGAAGCAAATCTACTTGCATAATTGAGGTGAAAGTAAGATGGGTACCACACACAGAGACCTTTCAGGCAGAACTACGTCATGGTTCTTGGCTAAACATGGAAAGCAGCAGTCTGATCTACTATTGAGTTTAAGATGGAGAAAGAAGATCTGTGACAGGGTTTTGTATGTTGCAGAGATTTCATTGAAACACAGGAAACACAGTTTTGGAGAAACTGATTTAGAGAATTATCTAAATAAGACAACTAACGTGAATTGCTGGGCAGGGGTAGGTCCTATAACACAAAAGTAAGAGATCAATGTATGAAAGGAGGCAGCCGAAAAGAAAACAAAAGACAGCCAGGAGAGAGAAAATGTGTGTATGTATGGGGGAGGGAGGGGGGGAGTATGTGTATGTATGTATGTGTTAGAATTTAATATTCAACAAATATAAGAAGGGAAGAACTCGTCAAAAATTTGTGTTGGTTATGAATTTGGGAAAAAAATTAACTTTGAGTTTCTCCTTAAACCATATACTAAATAAACTTCTAAGTGAATTACAGAGCTACATATTGATATTAAATTCCAATTACAGAAAAATTAGACTATAAAATTGAATATCAAGAATGTCAATTTAGAAGTAATAGAAGAAATCACAAAGAGTAGATCATCAGACTTCATTACATACAATTAAAGTTTCTGCACAGTAAAAGAACCCAAAATAAAAAGGCAGATGAGAAAAGAAATGCTTCTGTAAATATGTTTTTAGAAAAAACAAAGAGATAATGATTTTATTCTGTGAAGAACAAAGGAATATCCATTTTTAAAAGGAAAATAATTAAATAGATGAATGCGTAAAATATTCTCAATAAGATAAAAGGTATTTTATCACTATTCCACTGCCCTTTATTTTTATTAAATAACATTTAACAACGATTACTGCCTGGAATTATGTGGAGCGTTGGACATGATTATGAGCCTTTCTTGTAAAAACTACGTGAAAATGGATTTACTTCCCAGGAAATGATCAAAATTAAAAATCAGATATGAAAACTGCAGGGATGATTATTTAATCTATTTGAATATGGAACTAAAACTAAACGGTTATGGAATTTAAAGACCAGAATGCAAATGTTATAAACCTTAACCAAGTAAAAGTAATAACATTACAAACAAAAATTAAGATGTGGGCTTCCCTGGTGGCGCAGTGGTTGAGAGTCCGCCTGCCGATGCAGGGGACACGGGTTCGTGCCCCGGTCTGGGAGGATCCCACATGCCGCGGAGCAGCTGGGCCTGTGAGCCATGGCCGCTGAGCCTGCGCGTCCGGAGCCTGTGCTCCGCAATGGGAGAGGCCACAACAGTGAGAGGCCCGCGTACCGCAAAAAAAAAAAAAAAAAAAAAAAAAAAAAAATTAAGATGTGAAGGAAATGGAGATGGGAAAAAATGAAAAGTGCTAGTTCTTTTTTTTATCCCCTATAGCAAGGAGTTGGTTAATAATGTGTCTGTTTAAAAGATGTAATTTTAAAAGCTTAACTCCTACCTGTTAATATTTTATAAGCTGTTTTTTCTAAATTTCAGAAGGATCTTTTGGGAAAGGAACAATGGCATGTGATAAAGAAACATTTATCTGAAATTCAGTTCTTCCTTCAGTTCTTTCTTCTGTAATATTGAAGGAAAATTAATTTTAATGTTTTTAATCTAAAGATGGCAGCTTAAGAAGAGGCCTCTGCTTTTCTCTACTCTTAAGAGTTATAGGACAGGCAGACAGGACAGGGTCTTCTCACAGGCAGCAAGCTGTCAGGGCAGCCCTTTCTGAAGAACAGTCTTCAAACAAAGGAGTATTTGGTATGGGGAAATTTTATGTAAAGCTGGAATTTTAAATTATTGAAGTGGCTAAAATAAACCCAGTAGTTCGAGAATAAAAGTAGGAGGTGAAGGAGAGGAATAGAAAAATAAAAGGGAAGGGAAAATTAATATTTCTTTTAAAATACAAAAGGAGGAAAGCAGTAGAGAAGCATAAAGGCATATCAGACCTTCCTAATTAAAACAGGGGAATAGGAGAATAAAAATATATTCTATCAAGTCAGCAGAAATAAAGACTGGGAAAGAGAGGAAAGAGTAAAAGTAAATAATGGTAAACTTTAAATAAAATGAACAAGGATAAAATCAAGGCTAACACATATTATCCAGAATTTCCAAATCAATGAACAGACTACTAGACTGTGTTAAAAAGAACACTGTATTCTGCGGTTTTTACAAAAAGGTACATCTAGGGTAGAGTGACAAGTGCTGAAAATGAGGGAGACACATAGAATACCAGCAAATGAAAATAAGCAAGGAAGCAGACAAAAAAAAAAAAAAAAAAGGAAAATAGCAATAGTCTCAATATCAAGCAAATCTCAATTTAAGGTCAAAAACATTTAACAGGGTAGATGATAAAAGATATAATGAATGATGGCATTATAGTAGTCATATACACTGTATACCAGATAACATAGCAGCCAAATAAACTTTCCTGTAATTCAATATAATGCGAGGCAAATACAATTTTTTAAAATATGAACGCACTTTTAAAATTTTATAGATCAAGTTGGCAAAACATAACAAAGAATGAAGATTTGATTAAGGATATCAGCATTTATTGATTACTTGGTTGATTAACTCCATTCTTACAGGCAAGGAACTTTTATAATATAATATTGGTTACATCTTTAGCCAAGGAAAAAGCTTTGTCAAATTCAAATATCTACAAGCTGCAGTCTGATCATGATTCAGTTGTATTAAAAATCAACAATGACCCTTTTTCCCCCTTTTATTGCCCCTCCCCTCTTCCCTCTCCCCACTGGAAACAATTAGTTTGTTCTCTATATCTGTGAGCCTGCTTCTTTTTTGTTTTATTCACTAGTTTGTTGTGTTTTTCAGATTCCACATATAAGTGATATCATACAGTATTTGTCTTTTTCTCTCTGACTTATTTCAGTCAGCATAATGCCCTTCGAGTCCATCCATGTTGCTGCAAATGGCAGGTCTTTATTCTTTTCTATGGCTGAGAAGTATTCCATTGTGTGTGTGTGTGTGTGTGTGTGTCTTTATCCATTCAGCTGTTGATGGTCACATAGGTTGCTTCCATACCTTGGCAATTGTAAATAATGCTGCTATGAACATTGAGGTGCAGATATCTTTTTGAAATATTGCTTTTGTATTTTTCAGATATATGCCCAAGAGTGGAATTGCTGGGTCATATGGTAGTTCTGTTTTTAGTTTTTTGAGAAACCTCCATGCTGTTTTCCACAGTGGCTGCACCAATTTAAATTCCCATCAACAGTGTACAAGGGTTCCCTTTTCTCCACATCCTCGCCAACATTTGTTATTTGTGTTCTTTTTGATGATAGCCACTCTGCTAGGTATAAGGTGATATCTCGTTGTGATTTTTGATTTGCATTTCCCTGATGATTAGCAATATTGAGCATCTTTTCATGTTCCTGTTGGGTTATTATGGATTATATGAAATCAGGTGTGTGAAACTTTTGAAAATTGTAACGCACTGTAGAATTTAAAGAATCATTCATTCAATAAAAAAAGTCCAAAAAAATCACCAATGAAAAAAATTAAAAAATAAAGTTCTTAAAAATTAAGAAAGTCAGGCTAAATTACAAAGGAAATCCAAATCCAAATTACAAATTTTTTTAAAAGAATGCAAAGAGGAACAGAACTCAATCGAACTGATGTGGGAGACAGTATCGTTTGATGCTGAGACAGACAGCCTGGAGGTGTATGATTCTGGAAACACTACTTAACCTCTCTGTGCCTCAGGGTTCTTACCACTGCAAAATAGTGATAATAACAGCACTCCCCCAGAGGGATGTGGTGGAGATTGAATAGAATGCACATAAAACACCTAGAAGTTGGGCACATAATAAGCGTTCTTGAATGGTTTGTATCTAGTTGTCTTCATTCCTCCCTCTACTTACCTTCTTCCCTCATTCCTCTCCTTCCTCATTTTTTAAATTCTCTCAATGTATTTCTATTACCTTTGTGATAAAAAAATACGTTAAAATGTCTACTGGAGCTATTTCATGGCAAATGACATTATTAATGAAAGTCAAAGGAAAAAGACTTCAGCTGAATAAGAAATATAATCATTCCTTAGGTCAGCATATTCTGATATTCATCCTCCTTTCTGCTGGTGGAGGTGTGTCTGAGTGGGGAGAGGGTGCAACTCAACGCAGAGCTATTTGATTTTGCCTATTGTAGACATAAAAAATGACCCAGTTTCTGAGAAGGCTGTCTACTGGGACCTACCATAATTTCTACAAGGAGGGCTACAGTCTCCTTTGTCTCAGGGAGAGATGTAGCAGGATGGAAAACAAAGATGTAAGACTTATAGCCTTTTATTTCCAAAAGTCTAATTTCAAAAGAAGGAAGAGAAGATACTGGTGTAGACTTTTCCCCAAACCTCTTGTGACCACCCCCAAACAGGAAACAGAGTCTGCAGAAGATGAGCAATGAGAGAGAGGGGGAGGGGGCAGAACATGATCTGTGGGTCCCAAGACAGGAAGCGTCCAGGCAGCACGTTCAGCAACTGAAAAGATCCCAAAAAGAATTGTCTTGGGGGCACACCAGGGCAGCACCCAAGAGGACCCTATGCCCCAAGGGGCACATAGGTGTAAGGCAGAGTGCAGGATTCAGAGGCCATGCCGAATGGAAAGGTCAGTATCCAGCAGTACCTGACCTCTAAGGACAGGGCACGTGAGGATCAGGTGGGCACCCATTACCGGACATCGGTTCTATGGAAGCCCTGGGATTCTGACACTATCTTGAGTGTCAGGAAACTCCAGGAAAGAGTGATATCAAAGTTTCCCAGTTGCCCAGCAGAACAGAGGCTCAAAATAAAAATTAATTTGGAAAATAAAGTATCGCTAATACTTTCTTTCACACCTGAGTTTATAGTGAAACTTATACCTGCCACATTACTCTTCCCTGCCTTCAAGGCAAACCCTTTGCCAAATCGTGGACCCATGTGACATGCTACCTAGTCCTGATGTGAGCTCTCCTCTGGGGTCCATAATCAGCACTTCCTCAACAGGGGTAATGGCTGTGTGGAAAAGGTGGGGCTTTCTCTCTAGCGTGTTTTGCAGCCCCTTCTAGGAGACAGACCTTGAAGGTTTATGATCAGTTTTGTTGCTCTGTGCTGTAATGTAAGACCACCTCTGAGTTCCTTCCATTTTCCTCCCCTTCCCTTCTCCCACTTTACGGATGAGGAAATTGAGGATGAGCATAGAAATAACACCCCCAGGCCACACAGCTAGATAGAGTGGAGCTGTAGCTGCCCAGTGGGGCTCATGAACGGAGAGTCTTCTCTTTTCCCAGGGCAAGGCAAGATGTTCCTTCTCACATCCCTGGGGACTCAGCCTGCCCCACCCTCCCAGGAACTGAGGTCACCAGCCCACAACACACCCTGGACTGCTGCATGGAACAGTGCCCCGAAGACATGACTCCAGGCCCTTAATATGTTCAGGTTTTACTGCTGGTCCCCTGAGAGTAACCTGTTTGTTGCATTAGGCACAGCTCATGAGATACAATCACAAAGAACCTTTCTCTCTCTCTCTCTCTCTCTCTCTCTCTCTCTCTCTCTCTGTCTCTCTCTCCTGTAGACTATCATATCCTCTGAGCTGTCCTAGGGCTTGGAATATAGATTGTACTCAATGTATTTTCATTGACACTGATTCTATTGATTTGTAATTATTACATTAACCTGATAACACAATAATTAGATTCACAATAGCATCTACATATACAAAGCACTTAGTGTATGTCACCGCTAACACAATGACCTTCTACAGGCATCATCACAGATGCTATACAGATGAGAAAACCAAGACCCAAGGTTGCACAGCAAGCAGGGTTTTGAATCCACACTCTGTCTGAAAGCAAATCAAGACCTCACTGTACAAAATGGTGATCGCTTTCCCCTCGCTAAAATCGTCTAATGCCCTTTAAATTTGCTCTGCGAGATTAATTTTCTTCATCTGCCCCTAGGATTAATTTCCAGGACTTCCCTAGTTATTTCTGGTTATTATAAAGTCCTGTGGTCATTTGAAGTCACAAAGCTCAGTCTTGACTGTGAAATTAGAAGGTCTGATTCTGTGTAATAATCAATACTTCAATCTTAATTTGAAAATAAGATTCACCCGCTTCCTTGGCTAGGGTTTCCCACAGTTACAAAGCTTCTCTCTTCCTGCTCAACTCTTTTACCACTTGTTATCTGCTGTTTCTTCTAACTTTTTAACATTTTGAATATGGAAACTTCCAAGCTCACACAAATGTCAGAGTACAATGATCAATCCATTACTCACCTTCAACAATTATCACCTCGTCATCCCATGGCCAATCTTGTTGCAACTATAGCCCCACCCACCATTATCTGGCTGATGTGACAGCCCCACACCCAGTGTTGGCCAATGGAGAGGCTTAAGGGAGGAGGAAAAGGTCTTACCTGAGTATCAGGTAAGCTCTTTTGTGTTCTCTGGGCCTGGCAAGTGTTTGAAGCAGATATTTTCTTTAATGGGGGAGATTTGGTGGGTTCTCTAGAGAGTCCTGTAGGTATCTCTCCCCTCCTGCCCCCTTGATGTGAACAGACACATCTCCGTTCTGGTGAGTGGCTTAACCAAGAATCCAGTGGTCCATCTCTAGGGATTTTTTCTACTGAGGTCCCATCAGCCCTGCAGGCAGCCCTATTACACAGGAATGAAGGTGACCCAGACCCTCTCCCTCATTGCAGAGCCTTCATCTGCTCAGTGGAAAACACTCAGGCAGCCCTTGCCCTAATAAATTCCAGAAGCACAGGCAAATCTCAGCCTGATCACCTCTCCTTCAGCTGGTCCATCCTGCTGCAAGCTTCTCTCCCATCCTTTAGGTTTTTCAGTGGGACTCTTACTAAGGTCACAGAGTAGTTCCATAGAAGTACCTGTTGTCATTCTTCATGTGAGGAACATAAATCAGTATTGCTCAGAGTGTGGTCCTGGCAAACTAGATACAGAGTTTGTGCTGGATTGTAAATCAATGCACTGCTTCCTTCATCAAGAAAGTCATGCTATTTAAAAAGAAATGTCAGCCGAACTAACCATCGAGTATAGCAATGTACTCGATTTACTTCCTGGTTCAAGTTCCTTATGTCATTATAGACTGCAAACAAACAGCTCATGGACTGGCTTGAACAGTTCTTGGCCACTTACTTTGGAATTTATCCACAGTGGAAGCATTGGAATAAAGCATTTGCTATTCCTGCCAAAATCTGTTCCTCAATCAAAACTGAGGCAGGAAGAATCCTGTTAACAATCCTGAGGTATATAAGAAAGATCAAGGACTTGGACCTACACAGATAAATTACAAAGACCCAGATTCTAGAAAGATTTCGTAGGCATGGTTCCTGGTCTTGAGCTCCTGTTCCTCTGAGGTGGTCACTTGCAAATCCTGTGAAGTCATCTATTTCCAGTTTGCAGCTAAAACAGACCACACAGCCATGTCCCTGGTTCTTACCTCTTCAGAGCAAGCGGGCCTGAGTTCCAGCCTCGAGTGCTGTCTGCAGCCTTTCTCTCACCTAAGAGGCTACTTTGCTCTTCCAGCACAACAACAAAATGACTGAGGGGTTCATATATAAAGATTCTGTCTCACACTCTCCTTAAGGAGATGCACACCCTGCACTGGTGCTCAGAGTTCCCCAGTAAGGCACAGGCAAACATTCACCACATCCTGAGAGCTCTTCAAAGGGAAGATCCTTCCAGCTGCAGCTTCTGGAAGGAAGCTCACCAAGGAGCCTGTGATGCTGGCGCAGCTTGGCAACTAGAAAGCTCTGAGAGGAACATCGCGGGCAAGGTGTTGCCTCTGCTTGCTTGCCCTGTATCTGTCTTATCAACATGAAGGGCACACTACAGGCAGAGGGCCCTCAGAAGCCAGACTAGGAGAGGTATGTCCCTCGGGTCATCATAATCTTTCCAAAAGGATTCAAAGTGGACCGTTAGAAACCGCTTACCCAGCTCTTCCTGGACCACCCACTTGGGCTTCCTATGATCCATGATCCAGATCATTCATTGCTGACCAACAAGTCCAAAGAGCATCGGAATTCTGGCTCTCACACCGCCCCTTGCTGAGGTGATGAGTCACTCCACGGTGCAGAGACTGACCACGCCCTTCTACCCTCTGCTGAGTCTGGTCTCCCCCTCAATGTGCCTGCCAGGTGCCGGGGGCTCCTGAGCGAACTACGCAGGTGGGCAGCCAGGATTCAAGCGCTGTGTGCAGAGACGACGAGTCAGGGCCGTGAGTTAGAAAACTCACGGTCTAGTGGGGAGACTGGTGAGAAGACAATCACAGGCAAATGTGGTTTGAAGGTTTCATGTCAGAACTTTGACTCTGCAAGAAGGGGCAGACCTCAGAATATAAAACATAAAATGAAGCTACCTGAGTTACCTTGGGAAAACCATTTCTTCTTTCTGAGCTTCTTCCGGGCGGGGGGTGGTGGGGTTTGAGGACTTAGTGAGCTGAGTTGTGAAAACATTTTGTAAAATGCAGAGTATGATAAAATGAAAGGAGTGGGGTGATATTTGAATGAATGATATGCTCATATTCTATCATTCTCATTACATGTTAACGGTTATACTAATGATATAACATCATCCTCACATTATATATTAAATTCATCACAAACCATGTCCAATCTCAGTAAATCCTGCCAGTGATGACTTTGAAATATATCCAGAATCCCTCCATTTCTCTCCACTCCTGCTGGCCATCCCTGGCCTCTCTGGTCCAAGCCTCCAGCCACAGCCTCCTCACTCTCTCCTGCCACTGCCCAACATCAACCTTTTATCAACAGGCAGTTTTTTAAATTGTGGTAAAATAGTAGATGGCTCTTTCTAAACGTAAGTCAACCATGTCACTCTGCTATGGGAACCCCACTGATGCCCCACAAGTCCTAGCAGGACCTCCCGGTCCTGTATCACTGGTCCCTGCCCCAGTGTGACTACATCTCCCACCTCTCTGCCCTCTGTTCCCTCTGCTGCAGCCATGCTGGCCTCCTTGCTTCACCTCAGACAATAGCACGTTCATGCCTCAGAGTGCTTGAACTCGAACCTGCTGCCTGGAATGCTTTCCTCCAGAGAGCTCAGAGCTCACACACCTTTACCTCCTTCAGGATTCTTCTCAAACACCAGAGGCATTGCCAAGCCCTGGTGTGAAAAGCATATTGCCAGCAGTACCCTGCTCCACGTCCTATACCCGTGGCCACCTTCATTTTTCTCCATTGCGCTTACACCGTCCCACATGTTAGGTATGCGTCCGTTTTCCTAGAACCTGCCTCCCCAACTAGACTGTCATCTCCTTGAGGGTGTTAGAAGTCTCCTTTGTTCGCCTGAAGGCTGAGTGGTCCACAGCACTTACCTAATGCACGGTTGTGTGAATGAGTGCACGAACGACTGAATGACAAATTAGTCAGTCAGTCAAGTAGCCCACCATATACTCTCCACACCCCGCAGAGTGTTTAGAACAGTAATAGGAGAAAATGGATACCGTGCACTTTGTAAAGTGAGGCTGATTCAGGTTTTTAAGGCAGGAGCGCTGGAATGACCCAAGGAATCTCAGTACACAGCCTTACAGTGTGTCAGAAATAACTTCACCCAAACTGGAACCTTTATTCTTCCTTCGCCTGGATGCTTAGACCTTGGCCTTCATTTTCTTTTTCAAGCATCCTGAATGGACGAGCTCCATGGTCCCTTCTGCTCCCACAAGGACTCCGCAACGGCAGGAATCCAACTCCCCACCTCTCAGCTCTATTTGTACTCCTTGATGCCTCTTTATGAAAGTTAAAGCCCTCAGAAGCTGAGAGAGGCACAAATGTGCAGATATCACTATTGATTTCCCTCCCCCCGGGAGGGACGAGGCTGCCAAGTTGTATGGCTACAAAGCAGCTGAAATGGCCTGGCACGGGTCCCAGTCCCCTCCACCACCACCGCCCGCCCCCCCCACACACACACACGGTTCTTCTCTGATCCCCACCTCCCACCACCAAAACCTACAAGACCCCTGTTTCTCCCTCCTGTGCTGTGGACCTTCCAGACCCAGAAGCCATCACAGCTGCGGTAACGAGCCCAGCAGTTGGTTTCTGCCATTTTTATGTTTAGGCCCAAAGAGAAAATGAAAGCAAATAAAATTCAGGCCACTGCTGTTGATCTCCAGTCATTTCTGAATGTTGCTACAGCGACCTGCAGGGGGCTTTGCAGCCACTCTTTGCTTCCTCGTCACACCCTCCTCCACCTGACTGTGTGGCCCAGGCCATCCAGACAGCATCAGCACAGTGTCCTGTCATGAAAAAGCTTCTGTCCAAGGCTTTGGAGGAAAGAACCACCCAGGATCCAGGGCCAGGCAATCAGCTCTGTCCATGTGGCCCATTCCCTGACAGGCCAGCCCCACAGCCAGGCTGGGTCCTAAGATGACACACAGAGGGAGGCTGAGCAAGAAACCGATTGCTGTTAAACACTGTTGAAAATACAGGGAGAAGGAAAGGAAAGAGACCTGCAACATCTCAAGAAGTTTTACAGCCTGGACTTCCCCTGCTTCCGTCTGAGGAACTGGAAGACTTTTCAGCAGCCCAAGTCGTGCAGTCAGGGAGATTTGATTTTGGTGGCTCCGCCCCCTTCCCCTCCAGGCTTTTCACGGACCCTGTGTGTCCCCACCCCCCACTCCATCCCACCAGGGACCTGGCTTCCTGCTCAGTCCAGAGCTATCATTTTCTTTTCCTGTGATGCATCCCAGAAGGAATGGAGTTAAAATGCATGTGCTTGAAAAGCCGCTTGACATCACTAATTATTAGAGGAATGCAAATCAAAACTACAATGAGGTATCACCTCACACCAATTAGAATGGGCATCATCAGAAAATCTACAAATAACAAATGCTGGAGAGGGTGTGGAGAAAAGGGAACCCTCTTACACTGTTGGTGGGAATGTAAATGGATACAGCCACTATGGAGAACAGTATGGAGATTCCTTAAAAAACTAAAAATAGAATTACCGTATGTCTCAGCAATCCCACTACTGGGCATATACCCAGAGAAAACCATAATTCAAAAAGACACATGCACCCCAATGTTCATTGCAGCACTACTTACAATAGCCAGGTCATGGAAGCAACCTAAATGCCCATCGACAGATGAATGGATAAAGCAGATGTGGTACATATATACGATGGAATATTTCTCAGCCATAAAAAGGAACGAAATTGGGTCACTTGTAGAGACGTGGATGGATCTAGAGACTGTCATACAGAGTGAAGTAAGTCAGAAAGAGAAAAACAAATATCGTATATTAACGCATATATGTGGAAACTAGATCTAAAGTGGTACAGATGAACCGCTTTGCAGGGCAGAAGTTGAGACACAGATGTAGAGAACAAACGTAAGGACACCAAGGGGGGAAAGTGGCGGTGGGTGGGTGGTGGTGGTGTGATGAATTGGGAGATTGAGGTTGACATGTATACACTAATACGTATCAAATAGATAACTAATAAGAACCTACTGTATAAAAAAATAAAATAAAATTCAGGAGAAAAAAATAAAATGCATATGCTGAGTTACAGGTGACAGTAACATATGGGCCTGGGATGGGGAGGGGG
The DNA here is from genome assembly GCF_963924675.1 of Phocoena phocoena. NCBI lineage: Eukaryota > Metazoa > Chordata > Mammalia > Artiodactyla > Phocoenidae > Phocoena > Phocoena phocoena. The sequence continues at coordinate 53,317,286 of NC_089234.1, forward strand.
CGCTCAAAGCTCAGCTCAGGTCAGCTCTGGGGGCTGCGGGCGGCTGGAGCCTCAGCCCCTCACACAGCCTGCAGTCTAATAACAGTTGCAATCATGAGAGCAGTGCCCGTCCATTCGAGCACGCGTGGGTACAAGGGGTATTGACTAATACCCACTCCTGTGTGAGCGCAAGATGGTTAAGCAGCAAAACCCTCAGCGGCTGCTGGAGTGGATGGTGGATGGCGCAAGGAACTATGGGAAATGTCTTCCAGGCAATAGGTAGCAAGTTCAGAGCTGTTCTATTTCCACCCGAATCAGAGTAGTCTGTAAAAGCCTTCACACACCAGCAGCGCAGGGAGTGGGAGGTGTCTGTCATAGGCAACCACTGTGGCCATTCATTGCTGAGTGTTTTCTGACTGAAGGCTCCTGCGGTGTCCTGATCTCTGCAGCAGAAAATAGCCACAGATGCAGCTGGGCCTGCAGCAATGCAATTCATGAAAATGCACAGCAATGGGGTCCCAGTGGCAGCCTGGTGCTGGCCGGCCACCAAGTTCTCTCCACCCCTTTTACTTCTCTCCTCAGATCCCTCTAGTCGTGACGTAAATCATCCTCTCTCGCGTGTTTTGTCCAAGATGCTCTCCTTGTCTACTTCCAATCTCCCCGCCTCTTTGAGGCTTAGACCTTGAGAAATAAAACCATGAAGACTGCCGGCTATTTCTGCTTTCCGTTCTCCCTCACCCTTGTAGATCAGAGTCCGAGCATCCACTTAGCTGGAAGAAGGAGAAAAAAGAAACTGGGTTACTAGAGGTTCTGCCACTAATCATTCTCATCACTGACCTGATTCCACGTTCACCAGTTCATACCCCACAGGAGCAGAGAACTGCCATGTTCCTTCCTGAATGCATATGTGTCCTTAAGGCCAGAGACGATGTAGTTTGAGGTGCGATGCAAATTTAACATGTACTTAGTGATAAAAATTAATGCTTATTGAATAGTTCTAAGTACTGTAAGTATGAATAGTTACAACTGTTCCAGGTACGTTGCATGCATTGCTCAGGTCATCCTCATAGCATCTTGTAAGGGAAGCACTATTATTGTTCTTATTTTAGAAAGAAGTCGAGACACAGAGAAGGCAAGTAATTTTCCCAAAGTCACACAGCTTGGAATTGGTGCAATCATAACTCAAATTCAGGCAGGCTGAGAGCAGAGCCTCTAGCTCTTCACCACGAGGTTTTACCGCCAGGCCCCATCCTGTCCCACCCTATCTGAGATACACGCCAGATGCCGTGGGACTAAGAAAATAATGCAGAGGTTAGGCAGTGCCTTCCTACCCTGCCCTTCCCAGCTGCCTGCCCCTCTGGACCCTCAGTGGGCCATTGAGAGTCCAGTGACTGCAGGGATGAAGGAGAGGAAGGCCAGGGCTGGGGCTCAGCTGAGTTACACAGGCACAGACATGGCTGGTTTGTTGAATTTTTATAATGCTTCCAAGCTGACAGAAAGTCACTGCCCAGCCCCCTCCCTGAGAACTGCTCCTCTCCTCCCAACTCCGGATCTAGCATTAAGGGGTAACCCCTGGCCTGGTATGGGACCTCTAGAAGGCACCCCCTCATCAGGCTGCCGGGGCCCAGAGAGGTTGTTCCAGATTATCCTCTTAGCCCCACCTTGGCCCACCACTCTTCCTGAGTCAGGTGTCAGGGGTGACAAAGGAGACTGAAGCCCTCAGTGGCCTCCTGAGTGCCCAGCTGAGCCTCTTTGCCTGCCCTGGCCATGTGCGGCCTGACTCCTGACCAGCTTCGGTCTCTGGTTCCTGGTTTTTCCCAGCCCAGGCTGGTTGGCCAGGTTCCGAGGGGCGTGGCTCCTGCCAGCCCTTCTCTTGAAGCTGAGCTCTATTCCTATGTCTCAGGCATGGATCCAGATGGGTGCCTCAGTCTGCTTCTGGCACCCCAGCTACAAGCTGCAGCTCTCAAACCTTCCCCCTCCCCCTCCCCCTCCCTCTCCCATCAACTCTTCTGCCCTAAGTCTTGGTGGCATGAATAGCAGGTCCCTCTTGGGAAGGGGAGTGGGCACCCCTGTGGCCCTCCAGCCACTAGTATGGACTGTCCCACTCCCCACTCCCTGCTAGCAGCTCTTTTTTCACCTGGTTAAATCCAGTTCAGCATTATTGGGAAGCTACTGTGTGTTGGGTGTCAGTGTTACATGACCTAGTTGAGAAAATTGTCCTGTGCTCAGCTGATGGTAGTAACTGCTGAGCTATAAGAACTGTGCATCCAACACTGTCCCTAAGTGCTTTAAGTTTATTACACTTAATCCTCATGTTAAACTCATGAGATAAGAACTGTTACTAAAGAGGACTCTGAGGCACAGAGAAGTTAAGAAACTTCCCCAGATCACACAGCAAGTCATGGAAGTGTCTGGATTTGAATCTAGCATCTGTAGCTGCAGTTGCCATGCTGTGGCTGACGTCCAATAGCAAAAAGGGATAAGTACCAGGACAGGAAAGACCTGAGTTCTCCCCAGTCCTTTAGACATACGAATTCAAATCCAAATGGGCATATTTAAGAAAATGCTTAAAATTGATTGGTTTATCCCAAGACTTCTCACATCTCAAGGGTAGCTTCAGAGCAAATGGAATTGGCCAGCTGCTGGATGAGGAGCCCAGGTTTTCAGGGAGAATGTTCCTTTCTTGGTTACTCGGGAGCCTTTCACCCTGTTTCAGAGAGAGCTCCAGGCTGCTGGAGGAAAGCAGAGCATTCCGGTTAGCCCTGGAGCAGTGCCCACTGGCCACCCCTGCCAGCAAACCCAGGGGCCGCACAGAATTTTTCCTTCTCTCCAGCGAGCCCACAGGTAGAGGCCAGATTTTCTAGGTGATCACAAATACCCTCTTTCTCATGCCCCAGGAGAGGGAGCCAGGACAGCATCCTCATGGTGCAGTGGCTGTTCCTGGGGGACCTGCAGTTTGGGAACACCTCCCGCAGACAGAGCCAGTTCTCTTCAGATAACCGGCTAGATGGCGCCACCTGCTGGAGAAATGGAAAGTCTTCTCTCTGGCCACAGCATCAGTGAGCCCTGCTTCCCGTGGCCCCTTGCCCTGGTCCCTGCCTACCTCCTCCACCCCTGACCCTGGCCAGAGAGAAGCCTTCAACAGAAAGCTCGTGCCAGGAACACAGGTGTCCACCTCTGGATCTTCCACCGGATCAATCCGCACACTGTGCATTTCTTTATCTGCCCCGCTTTCTTCTTTCTGCTTCTCAGGGCTCTGACCATCCTCCCAGACCATCCTCACTGTCACTCTGTGGTGAGGGACTCTAACTCCTTAAACTCTTCGAACCTCAGTTTCCTCATTTATTACGATGCAGGACTGTTATGAACAAGATAGTCCATCTGTTCCAGGCACTCAGCAAGGTTGGACAGGGGACCAGTGATTGTCACACATCGGCCTAAATGAAGCCATGTGCTGAACATACGTCATGGCTGGCCGGTGACATATGGGAAACGTATGTGGGTAGATATTCTCAGGTTCTCAATATTACTGGACGATACCATTTCCTCTGTAAAATATCTACAGAAGAACAGAGCCCTTTTGAGATAAGGGTTCTGGACTGTTCATTAACTACCTATGGGCTTGCAGGGTGCAAGTCTCAAATTGTAGCCCCAGCAAGGTAATAAATTACTAATAACACTGGGACCATAGAGGTTATAACTGGAACACTAAGTTCTACTATTTCACTTAATAAATGTTATTTTTCTTCCTTTACTAGTTTGCTCCTTGTTCCCTATAAGCTTAGTCTTTTCCATCTCTTAAGGGCTGAACTGTGTCTCCCCCTTCCACTCCCCCGCCAAAAAATCATATGTTGAAGCCCTAACCCCCACTATCTTAGAATGTGACTGTATTTAGAGATAATTACCTCTGTAAAGGCCCTAAGTTAAAATTAGGGTGGGTCCTAGTTCAATCTGACTGGCGTCCTCATAAGAAGAGAGAATTTGAAAACACAAAGGGAAGCCACAGACTGAAAACAATTTTTCAAAACAAAGGGCTTGTATTTAAATTAGTTAAAGAACTCTTACAGCTTAGTTTTTTTAAAAAAGGAAAAAAAACTAATAAAAAATGGACAAAAGTTTGGGACAGACATTTCCCAAAAGAAGATATACAGGTGGCCAATAGCACATGAAAAGATGCTCAACATCACTAGTCCCTAGAGAAGTGCTACTTAAAGCCAGAATGTGGGGCTTCCCTGGTGGCGCAGTGGTTGAGAGTCCGCCTGCCGATGCAGGGGACGCGGGTTCGTGCCCCGGTCCGGGAAGATCCCACATGCCACGGAGCAGTTGGGCCCGTGAGCCATGGCCACTGAGCCTGCGCGTCCGGAGCCTGTGCTCCACAACGGGAGAGGCCACAAACAGTGAGGCCCGCGTACCGCAATAAAGGAAAAAAAAAAAAAAAAAACCCAGAATGTGATACTACTACACACGCACTAGGATGACTGAAGACATCAATAACAAGTGTTGGTGAGGTAGGTGAGGATGTGGGAACTCTCTCCTGCATGGCTGGTGGGAATGCAAAAAGTTACGGCCATTTTGCAAAACGATACGACAGTAGTTTATAATGTTAAAAATTCATTTACCATACTGTCCAGCAGTTCTATCCCTAGGTATTCACCTTACAAAAATAAAAATATATGTCCCCATGAAAACATGTATGTGAATAATTATAGCATTATTCATAAAGGCCCCAAACTAAACAACATTGAGTAATATAGACTTACCATGGAGTACTACAGAGCATTGGAAGAAACAAAATATGAAGACATGCAACAAAATAGATGAAACTCAGAAACATTATGCTAAATAAAAGAAATCAAGCAGAAAAGACTAGGTACTGAATGATTCCATGCGTGAAATTCTAGAAGAGGCAACACTATAGTGACAGAAAGCAGATCAATGGCTTCCTGGGGCTGGGGTAGAGGAAGGGGATCAAGAAAAAATGGGCACAAGGAACATTTTTAGGGTAAAGGGACAGGGAGTTTTTTTGGATTTTTATTTATTTATTATTTTACCTCTTTTATAAACATCTTTATTACATGTATTTTAAATTGAAATATATTTAATGTACAACCTTGTATAAATTTAAGGTGTACCACATGTTAATTTGATATATCTATACGTTGTGATACGATTGCCACTGTAGTGATAATTAGCACCTCCAACACATTACATAATTATCCTTTCTTTTTATTGGTTGGAATCATTAAATTCTCATCTCTTAGTAAGTTTGATGATTATAATACAATATTGTTGTCTATATTCACTACACTGTGCATTTGATCTCTAGGTCTTATTTACTACTTATTGCAAGTTCGTACCCTTAAACAACCTCTGTCCTCAACACCCGCCTGAAGGATTTTTAAATTAATATTTTTAATCTTGAGATTTTAAACAAGGGGAAAGTGAATAAAAAATCTATTCCATTTTATGTATAACATGCCTCCAAAGGGTACAAAGAAATTAATAAACAGGGACTACCTATGGGAAGGAGGGCTGGAGGAGATGATATATTTTTATATATACCCTTTAAAAATCTTTCATATTAGAAACTTTTGAATGTATTTCCTAAAGACAAAATAAGCTTAAAAATAAGCTTTAAAATAAAATAATAAAATTACCTTTTTTTTATAAAAAAGGGGGGAGAATGTGTAAAATTTAATTGTAACTGGAATCACGGGTGTACAAAGAACACCACATGGCACCTTGTTGTGACTCCTTAAAATCTACTTATTTAGAACACTTTCAGAATAGAAACATCCTCCAGTATATAGTAGCCTTCAATGTAACATTACTAAGAAAACAGAATCGAGGAGAGCGGAAGCTGAATATTCTATCATGAGCAGGCAGTGTTAGGTACAGGGAGAGCCTGCCTCTCCTCTCTGAGCTCTCAGCACGCTTTTCATACCCTCTTTCACTCAGCTCCAGCCACAGTGGCCTTCTCCCCGTTCCTCGGTCCAGCCTCAGGCCCCTTACTTTGGATGTAAAGGGACTATTGTTAATACTGATTAGGACGGAAGTAACAGGATTGTGTATACTTAACAAAATTCATTCAAGTGTATTTTTGAAATGGGTGAATATTATTATATACAACTATAGCTATTTCCATAATAAACAAAAAGAGGACAAAAAGAGAGAGACACCAGGAGTGCATGCACGGAGAAAAGACAGTGTAAGGACACAGCAAGAAGGCAGCCATCTGCAATCCAAGGAGAGAGACCTCAGGAGAAATCAAACCTGCTGACACCTTGATTTTGGACTTCTTCACCTCCAGAACTGCGAGACAATAGATTTCTGTTGATTAAGCCACCCAGGCTGTGGTGTTTTGCTGTGGCAGCCCTAACAGACTAAGACACCATCTTAGTACAATAAAGACAGCAGCTGCTCCAGGAGATAGGACTTCCATCCATGTGGAGATCAGCCAGGAGGCAGGACTCGGGCTGGGATGGACTCGCACTTACAGCCAGGCAGGGCCTGAGGACACTGGGCAGCCCGGCAGGACCGGCCCAAGGGCCCTGGAGGATGCCTGCCTGGATTTCTGCTTCTCTCTGTCCTTACTAGAGAGTCTCCAATTCCCCGTGCAGAGGAAATGACTCATAAACCACAGTGCCCCACTTTGGGGGTCACAGCAGGGCAGGGTCACCCCTCTGCGGGGCTTTAAAGAGAGGCTGAATTTTATGGCTGTGTGAGGTGTTTACAACAGAAACATTTGTGTCTGCAACTGCTCTCAGGTTGCTGAACTAAATTTCCTCTAAAACTGAAAAGTACCCATCCATCTGCTTGATGGTGACTTCCCCGGAAGGAAAGAGAGCAGAGGCTTGGGCAGCTGGAATGGGGTTGGGCTGGGAAGGTAATGACAAGCCAAGACTGGGGTGGTACTGTGGACGTCCCTCTACAGGCAAAGCAACTGTATATTTGATCAGAATACAGTAAAAAAAAATAAAAATGTTAAAAATTGTCTCTGATTTGTGAATTCATTTGTATGATAAGTTTTACAAAGATTTATAAAATCAATAACAGTTAATTACACATTCAAAACATTTTATATTGAACATAGTATGTCGAGAAAGCATACAGATATCATTTAAAAACTTTTTATCAATTAAATCAAGAGTGTCAGGTCTCAGCTTGAGCCTAAGCTGGATCCGGATCTGGTTCAAAAGAAGCTGGTGAACAAGGACTGGGGGCTTCCCGCTCAGCGACGGGGAAATGGACCAGGACAGGCTTGACCCAGGTATCAGAGAGAATGGTCCAGGGATGTGGGAGGAGTGACCACACAGATGTTGCAGAATCCGCCCACAGGCCAGTCCCAGAAACTTGCTGGCTCCTAAAGGGAACAAAAATCAAATCAAAAAGCAGCCTTTCCCTTAAAAATGCTGAAGACCCAGGCGTGGGCAGCACCTGCATTGGTCCCGAGGCAGGTTAGACTCCAAGCATTCATGGATTTGTTTTCTGTGTACTTCCTTCCTTTCCCCCAGTTACCCTGGGAGCACCGCAAGATAAAACAAAGACTCCAAGAGACAGACACCGATCCTGGTAAAAGACAGCAAGTCTCCAATGTGTTTTTCCCAAACCAGGAGCTTTGATTTTGCTCCCTGAATTTCACTTAAGACTAAGGCTGGAGAAGGAAGGGAGAGGCTGATGGAGACGAGGACAGAGGAGAAATGTGGGGAGGAAGCAACATGGGAAGGAAAAGAAAGACCAGCAAAAGCAAAAGCCCCAGGAGCCACAACTGAAGGGACCCCGGCACAAGCTGTCCTCCAAGGCGACTCCCTCACCAGCCCGTCCTTGGACAGCAGCCCTGGACTCCTGTAAACCCCTGTGAACAGCTGCTGTGGGCCTTGGGCAAAGCTGGTGGGAGTGCGAAGAACAAACCTCGGCATGACCATCATGGAATATTCCTATGGTCCAGGGCAACGGGGGGCACAGTCCTGGTGTGACAATATTGTCTAATGCCTGGTAGCCAAAAGGACAGGGAAGCACCCATCCCACCTTGCCACAAGGTACTGCAGCGCTGGCCGGCGTCACGAGGCCTTCAGAGCCCTATGCATGGTATCTGGCAGAAGTGGACAGCCCCCAGTGGGAGATGCCGGCTCCTGGTGAGAGCCGGAGGCAGCAGAGAAGCAGAAAGATCTGGCAGAAGCAGCTGCGCAGCAGAAAATGGCCAGGAGCAGAGCCAGCCGTTGGGGAGCTCCAGGAGCGCCTAGATCAAGGAGGGAGGGCCCAGGCCCTGGGTGAGCAGGTAGGGCAGGTACCCTGGAATCAGATGGCTCAGGTTAGTGTAACCCCATTTGTGCTCCCAGCCAGACTAGTGAGGAACTGGGCTGATCCAAGACACGGCTGAAAATGCAACTAGCATCTGGCAAAATCCGTTTGTCGAGTTTATGACGTATCTGATGGAGAAAAAATGATGACAGGTTCACCACAAATTATGCACATAGAAAAGTAGCGTACGGTTTTTAATTCCGGGAAAATGAAAAGCTGTACAAGAAGGAGGATGTAATCATAGGACCAACTTGACCTTTAGTGAGCAGTATTTTTCATTAAACTGAGAGGACTTGGGTGGTTGAGAAGAGGACTGGGGGCAGGAGACAGGACAGCTGACTCTGCATCAATTATCTACATAGATAATTGCCTAACACTGAGAGGTCGAGAGACAGCAGTCTAATCTTGTAATTCAGAAAAATAAATACTAGGAAAAATAGCTAAAGAACTGAGGCAGGTTGTGTTTAGGGAGCCGCACTGAGTGGAACAGGAGAAGGGGAAGCAGGGGCCTGCTGGGGCCTGCCTCCAGGCCTGTGAGTCATCTTGGACCCGTGAACTCTCCACTCTGGGACTCACTTTCCCCATTTGTATCATGGTGGTGCTGTGTAAGTGATCTCTAGTGGCTGTCCGGCTCTGGGGTGTGGGGTTCAAAGCATATGGCTTTATGGGGATGGATGCACTGTGGGTACTGGGCATGAGAATAAATGCACTTTTCATGATCATAATGACCTGAGTGTCACACAGAACTGGACCAGACCAGCCCCAGCATGCCTCTCAGAATGGTGCTCAGACTACAACAGGCGGCCTCAGCACTTCCTCAGCTCAGCCAAAGAAAACTCTGCCCACCTGCTCCCAGGCTCAGGGCCCGACCACAATAAGGCACCTCTGGAGTCACTGAACCACATTCTTTAGTGCAGATACTGACAATCATCCCAGCAGGACCCATCTCTATCTCTGCAACCTCCTCTTCGTACTCCCAGCGCCCACTTTGACCTCCTCCACCCCCATCCCGTATTTCATCCCCACAAACAGACCATATTAGCATCTTATCTGGTGAACAGGACATGCATCTACATGTAGAGGGAACGAATGAGTGAATGAATGAATGAAATCATATACTAACTCCCTGTGCATTGAATGTCTTTCCTATGCACCAGAATTGAAGGAATTATGGCAACGAAGAGATACAAAGCAGATGGAAACTGACATGCACACTCCACTCAGAGTGAAGAGGGAAATGACAGTGAAAAGGACATCGGATTCCTTGTCTAAGCTTCCTCTAGAGGCAAAACTATTGTGGGGAAACGAGGGAAGCAGTCCCTGTAGAAAGTAACTTTCTACAAATCTTCCAGGAAATCTTCCAGGACCTGGTACCCAGCAAAGGTGCATGTGGCCATATGGCCAAATGACCCTTCCTTTTATGCATAAGGCAAGTCAGGATGGAAAATGCTGGTTATCTTTAAGACTGAAGCTCTGAGGGGAGAAGAGAATTGGCATGTGTTTGGGACCTACTATACGTCACCAATTTTTATGTATTTTCTCATCTAATCCTGACAATGACCTTGTGAAGCAGGAACCATGACCCTGATTTACAAATGAAGAAACTGGACCTCTCAAAGCTAATTTATCTTCCTTTAGTTCACATAGCTAGTGAGTGTCAAAGCTGGGATTCAACCCAAAGGCCAGGTCATGACAAAACGCACTGTTGTCCCTTATAAGTACCGACTTGCACAGACTTACTCCACGCAATTCTTGACCTGGCTGAGGAGGGGCATGCGGTGTGAGGCCCCGAGAGGGAATGTGTGCGAGGTGCCTTCTCTGTGCCTAGCTGCCACGTGCAGAGACCAAGCCACATTTTCCAGGCTGGGGTGTGAGTGGAAGGTCACAGAAATTTGTTGGCCAGAGGGGGACCATGTTGAAAGGGGCACAGAAGAGGGGAATTGGTGCAAGTGTATTCCTTTAACAAATGAGAGACTCAGTCACATTATATTAGCTCTATTCCCTACCAAATGGATCTGTCCGTTCTTTCCGTTTCTGTGTATTCTAAATGCATTTAAATGAACTGATTATTTAACAATTTCTATGGGTTTTCTGGTGTTTGTTTTTGAAATTTTTGTTTTTGTTTGACAGTGTTGAATCATCAAAATATTGTAAAGCATTTTTCTGGCTCACTAATTGCTACACTCCTGCCTAATTGCCTGCTGTTTCATTTCTTCTTTGTTAAAATAACACAAAGTTTTCTGTTCTGTTGCTTCCCCAAAACAAACGGTGCTGCTTCACTACCGCTCCATCTGTGCCTTCACCAGGATAACAGCACACACAGCAAATTCCACAGACCATCGGTCCTGGGCAGGGGCTGGGGAGCAGGAACTGGGAAGGACGGAATGAGAAGCACAGTGGCCGGCCTCTTCGCTGCATTCCTGAAGCTCCTTCCCCAGCCCCCCGCCTCACATTATCTAATGGATCTGCTGACATCTTCAGCACCTCTTAGTTGCCTATACACTCAAGTGCCCTATGCCATGAAGCTGGTGGAACCTAGAAGCCCCTGCCTTTAGTTATAGAGACTCCACATGTAGCTCTGTTTATCCATCCAGAAACTACAGCCTTAAACCAACCAGCCTCACCTGTGCCACAGAACTGTGCTCCGTTGACACCTGAAGTATGGGTCCCACGTGATGCGCAGCACATGGGCTCTTCGTTGCATCCTATGTTTCTGACGTCTCCCTGAGCCTCCCTTCCCCAATAGGAATGGGAATTGGGGATATGGATACATTTTTCTAAGCACATCTCTGCCCTTTCCATAGGACCTTGCCAAAACCAGTTGGCCGCCTGTTGGTTGGAAGCCAGTATTATGATCCTGGCCTTCTATTCTTATGGAAGAGAAAATACTGAGGCCCAATGAGGGAAAGTAGAGTCCAAGGTCACAGTGTGAGTCAATGGCAGAGCTGGGACCAGACCTGGGAGCTGGACTTCAAAACCAGTGCTATGCTAATTCCAGACTTTACTCCTGTGAGAGAAAACTCAACACCCTGATGTTCTTCTGAAGACCTGAGGATGCCTGGAAAAGTGGAGAATGTTCGCTGGGAGAGCTGGCTTGTCAGCAGCATTTGTGCAAAGGGTCAGGGCTTTGGGTTGCCTGGAAGGGTCTATGAGTCAACACTATGATAAACCTGCTATAAAGTAACCAACAAATGTAGAATCAAAGTATTAATACACTATCTAATGCGACATATATATGTTATATATATACTATACACACAAACACGCACACACGTGTATACATTTAGCTTAACAAAATTTTGCTGCCAGAGTAAGGGACATGATCATGTTTCCTAACCTGACCCCACGTGGAGGGTTGTGTTCACTTTAAGAGGAAAATTGACAAACTGGAGCATTCCCAAAGAAAAGCAACCGAGAAGCCAAGCTAACTCGAAATAATAATAATAATGTAAATTATTAATTTAATAATTATTAAATTAATAATAATTTAATACAGTAAACATGTATCTGACCTCAAATAGCTGAAAAATAATGTGAAAAAGAAAATAGAATTGTTCTGGTCATTTTGGAGAGCCAAGCTGGAAGCCAAGCTTTCTCTTTGGAGAAAGATAAAAGTGAATTTTAACCACTGGAACTCTTTAAAATATGAAGATTATCATGTAAAGTAGTGAGTTCCCCATCATTTCAGGTGTCCAAGCAGAGACGTCTCCAGGGAGACACCAGAGGACTTACCGAGTGTGCTTTAGAAGGAATTCAAGCAACAGAGATGAGTTTGAACTAGATCAGGTGTATCCTGCCATCTGATAAACTCTACCGTCCTTTCCCTGCGGCTCAGAGCGAGAAGAGGGAGGAAAGAGGAGAGGGTAGTGGAGCTGAGCCTCCTTCTGGTGGTAGGGTCAGAGCAGCTGCAAGCGTTTTCACCAGTCTGTGTACCTCTTAATATCCTTCTATATTAGCCAGGATCCCTCGGTTGCACAATGTAGAAGCTCATGCATTTTTAGGCAAAAGACAGGTGTTTATTGTAAGAACACAGGGTGTCTTGTGAAAACTGGAAAACTCTCTCTCCCTCCACCTCTCCCAGAATATCATCCATCCTCCCTTTCTGCAGACCACTTTATTGCATTCTCCAGAGTCTTAGGTGTATGAGTTTAGAATTTATTCTGCAGTTTTCTCAAGTTTACTTGAGGGTAGGAATCATCTGGAGTGCTTGTTTCAGAAATGGATTCAACCTAGGCTTCCTGATGTGGACTTTCTGCGGGGAGTCCTGATAGTCCAGTGATTTTTATCGGGGAAGTTTGACAATCTTTGCAGAGGCAAGCTGGGAGTCATTGAAAGTTTGAAAGCAGAGTCATGACATAAATAGTCATGCTTCTGGGAGATTAATTAGGTGGCTCTGTAGAAGCCAGACTGTCAGTATTGAGCTACAGAGAGCTCTGATAAGGGAGACCTGGGATGGTACCTCTGAGATCTGAGTGGAGGGACAAGAAGCACAGGCCCTGCGGCCACGTCTTCCTCTCATGATCCCACCTTCCTGGCCACTGTTGAGAGGAACAGCGTGTGTACATGACATTGGTGGAGACAACTGGGATCCTCCCTCACAGGGATTCAGAATGACAACTGAATGACCCTCTACCTCATCTCCCGGGTCCAGTCCTTCTCAGGTCAAAGCCCACCCCTATACAGATGTCCTGAGCCAGGTGACACTTACCCTCCATTGAGTACTTATGTCACCTGTCCTTGGCCTCTCTTCTGACCCTAATTACAATACTTCCTTCCATCCTACATCAAGGATGTATGTGTCCACTTCACCCACCAGACTATAAACTCTATTAGGAATGAGGACTCTACTTCATGCATCTTTGTTCCTATCCAACATTCCTTACACATATACATCAGCCCGGGCATCAAAAAGTATTTCGCTAACTACTTGTTCCATGGAAACGGTGATTCCTCTCAAGTTCCTTCTAGCCAGTTCTTGAAGCGGCCAGGAGGTTTCCCACATGAGTGCTGAGAATGAGACCTCTGAGCTACCATAACATATCTGCACTTTACCTCTTGTCCTCCAGCACCTTTTATGGGAATTTCTCCTTCCTTCACCCACTCAAAAAGTGAGGGCCACGACCCAGTGCCCATCTAAGCCCAGTTGCTGCTCATTAGGTATCAAAGCTCAATGCCAAGGGCACTAAAAGTCAATGTTGCTGCCATCCTAGATTCCAAATCTATCTGTGCCTTGTCTTTTCTGCGTCCCACAGAGACACATTTAACACATTCATTCAAGATATATTACTGTGGGTCTGCTTGGTACGAGGGCCACTGCTAGGTTGTAGAAGATCATTAAGATAAAGCCCATTCAGATTCACTTACTTTAAGGCTCAGACATCTGTCACAAGCGTCTAGGGTGAAGGATAGTCTTCCTGGGAATCTCACCTCACCTCTCCCGTAGTGGCCCCTTGGCCTGCAGCCAGGCATGTGCACCACAGTTCTGTCTCCCCCCCGGGGGACTTCATGTCAAGAGTGTTCCCAATGTCTTCCTCTGAATTAACGCAGGGTCAAATCCCACCTCCATACAGTCCTGCGGACCATGCTAACTCCTAGGGTCGATATAGCTGAAACCCACACTAACAAATATCTGTTGAATATTGAATGACTGTCTTTCACATACAAATCCTATATAGACAGACACACGCCCTCCGCTCTCCACCTGACCCTTCACACACATCCTTCTACATCACAATAACTAAGAGGGCTTCGTGGCTCTTAAAGGACTTTCAGCCATATAAGTGGAGGGCCTCATAGCACTTGTGAGAAGTCACTGGAGAGGACAATTACACTAATCCTCTCGTACAGATGAGGCAGGTGGCCTCAGACACTAAGAGCTTCTCAGAGCTGGAAGGATGGGCCATGGCATTTGGATCCAGGTTCTCTGCTCCTAGTTGCTGTCCTTCCAATCCAGCTTCTCTAGGAGGGACAAAATGTCACCTATATTAAGCACCTACTATGTTGCAGGTATCTTACATGCTTTACTTCATCTAATCCTTTCAGTGGCCCCATGAGGCAGATGTCATTGCCCCCATTTTATAAGTGAGGTGACTGAGATACAGGGAGGTCAGGGTCACCCAGCAAGTAAATGATGGGGGCAGGATTCCAACTCAGGTCACTTGGATCTAAAGCCCATGCATTTGGCCCTCACCACAATGCCCCACCACATAGAAAACTCTATATCCTGTCATCGTCTCATTAGAAAACCAGCCGTCATGCTACTGCAGCTAAAGCAGTCCTCATAAATAAATTACCTCCCTAATCAATCAAATAAAGAGCAGTAAAGGGTGTTTTAATTCCCAGACTTCCAACCAGCCGAGTAGAGCGCTATGTGTAATTGGTCTGTGCTGCCCCTCTGTAATGTCACAACACATTCCCAGCTGAATAACCACAAAACTGAAAAAGTCAACCAGGGCATCAGCCCAAACAAGGACATCTTGTTGCAGGACCGAATGCCCTCCCACATCATAAAAGCACCTAAAAAATGCCAGAATTCTAGGATCTCGGTTGTAGCATGAAATCCTATCTATAGAACCTTTATCAAAACACAGATTACACGCACTACAAACTAGGGCTTTAGCTCATTTTTCAGCTAGACAATGATACAGACTTCCTTAGATCTTCCTTCCACAGTGTTCCTTTCCCCACCAATGTAGTGGCTTTCCCGTGGGAAGAGAATCGGGGCAGGGGAGGGTGGCAGGCGAGCCTGACTGGAGATCAGTGTGGGGCGCAGAGAGGCTGGGCTGAGGGGCAGGAGAAGGCACGACCTCACCTGGGGACCACAGGGCTCCTCCTGGGTGGTTCCTACCAGGCACCGCCTTGCCTTTGTCCTCATGTTTCCACCTCTCATTCTTCCCACCCTGGGACAAATACCCCCATCATTGTCCTGTGGGCCCAGTGGGACAGCGAGAAGGCATTGAGGACCCCACTCGGCTGCTCTTATGGAGAAATCGCTCGTTCTGCCCCCAGAGTCAGCCTCCTCTGGGGTTGAACGCTGGCCAGAGGGCTCCCACCGTTTCACAGCCGTCTCCTGCATGGCTGTGGTTTCCTCCTTCCCTCTGTCCCCACAGGCTCTCCGTACTGCAGAGATTCAGCAGGCTTTGTCCACTGAGAATTCACTTACCTTCCCTGTAAGGAGTTCCCCGAGGACCCGAGCAATCAAAACTCCTGGTGCACTGAGTCCGCCTTCTTCAACTCCTGTGCCATTTCCCCAACACTGCTCTCGCTCCAGGCTTTCTTCTAGTGCATGAAATACTTTCCCTAAATCGCCACATGTTTGAAACCGAGCTGCCATGACGTGCCAACAACAGAGGCAGGTAAGCGACAGCTGGTTTCAAGAGGCACCCTATAAAAATCAAGACAAGATTTAAGTGGTGAGGAGAAGGCTTCTGAAAAGGCAGCATCACCTCTACAGGTCCCCAGATGAGCTCATTGTCTCCCCACCCCCATCCTCTCTTTGTAGATGCTCTGTCCTGATGACTGGCCTTCTCATCCGTTCAGTCGCTCACCCCAGAAAGTGGGAGTCAGCCCTGAAGTCCTATATCCAATCCGTAGCCAAGCACTGTCACTTTTGTCTCCTTGATCTGACTCAAACATGCCCCCTTCTCTCCATCCCTAGATGATGTTACCAGATTCCAGGCTTTACTGTCTCTCACGTGGATGATTGCGGTAGCTTCCTAACTAGTCTGCCTATCTGTGGTTTCCCCTGAATAACCCAAACCTGCCTCAACTCTGATGCCTCGGGAGTCTTTAGAAAATGCCTACTAAGATCTGAAAACACTGTGCTTGGTAGTGTCTGCCTGTACTTTCAGTCCATCCGACTCCGGAACTGCACAAACAATAAGCGTTTTCCTGGCTCTCCTGGACCAACTTAGAGCCACTTACAGGTGCACGTGCAGGCCATGCTGTTTCACACTTATATTCCTCAGTGCACACTGTTCTCTCCATCTCAATGCTCCTTCCCAGGTCTACCTAGAACATCTCTAGTCTTCTACCAAGAAAATCCCTACTCCTCTCCAAACTCTTCCTCAGGCACAGTCTGTTGTACCAACACTTCCAGTCTCCCTTTAGCACTAATTAGTTTTGCCTGTGTATTTTTTACATACTTTGGCAAACTTATTTACTTAATTTAATATTTTGACAACACTTTGTAACTGCTGCAAAGTGCATCTACAATTTTCTGTTACAGATCCACTTGTAAAAGGTTTCCTGTGACATTACAGCAAGCCTTTTTTTTCAGAGAATATCCCCAAATTCATCCTCAAGTAAGAATAAAAACTCCAGAGGGCTGGTCCCACTGAATGAACTAAACTAAATTCTACCAAACTAATTCACTGCAGAAGACCTGAAGTTCATAACTTGGTTTAAAGAATTTGAGTATGTATTTTTCTATCTTCCCTGAAAAATGATATTTAAGGTAGTAGATCATGACATACTTTAAGTTGAGGTAAAATAAATCACTCCCAACCTAAGTATTGGCAAATGGCACAAGGTACCCTGAGACTAGCAGGAAAAAGAAAAGATCAGGAAAAGCTATTGTATGGGGCAGAAATCATGGGGTAAGTCACTCAGTGCCAAAATATAATAACTTTTATGGGAAATATTTTTGAATGTTATTCTAAAGAGTAGGATATGATTCCGCGACAAAGAGGAAAATGATCAGAAAAATGCATCAAGTAGCTACCATGTGACAACCATTAAGAACTTTGTAAACATTTAATCTCACAACAGCCATGCAGAACGCGTGTCATTAGCCATTTGTAAAAAAAAAGAAAAAAGAGAAATTAGGTCAAAAATAGAAGATATTCCTAGTTTTATGCTAATAAATGACAAAACTAAAATTCAGACTCAAATCTGACTAATTCAAAGACCAGCTTCCCAGACAAAAGTTTAAATCAAAATAAAGAAGATAATCTAATGATAATAAAAGATCCAAATGGGTCAAACTTACCAATTTAAAATGAGACTCTCGCATTGGATTCATTAAGCAATATGCATCAGTATCTTGTCTTAGACGCCTTTCAAACCAAAACATAGAGAAAACCTTAAAAACATTCTAATGGGGGAAAGACACACCAAGCAAATACGAAGTCAAAGAAAGCTGGGAGAGCAATCTTAATACCTGGCGGAATGGAATTCAAAACAAGAAGAGTAACAACGTTATATATTGATCAAAGGGAATAGCAAAATAAGAGAATACAACTAGGAATATTCATGCACTTTACAATATAACCTCAAAATATACAAAGCAATAACTGACAGAACTGTGGGGAGAAATATATAAATCAACAGCTGCAGATGAGAACTTAATACCCCCTCCCAGAAATTGATAAATAAAGCAGTAGAACTGGAGCGAAAACATGTTGGCTTGTTATTGGGTTGCGCGTTCGTTCAGGAAATGCCCGAAGGAACCTTTTGGCCAACCTAGCAGAATATCCCAATAACGCAATTATTGAATATAAAGGACTTCATACCCAATAAATACAGAGTATGCACTCTTTTTTAGTTGAACATTTAACATACACCAAGAAATGAGCATGTATTAGGCCATGGAAGTGTCAGTAAATTCTAAGGACTCACTATCACCAAGGAATGTTCTCTACTCATAATACAACAACATTAGAAATTACCCACAAAAATGTAAGTTCAAAACCTTATATATCAGCAAACAGGATTACATATTACTAATAAATTGGGGACTGAAAAATCATAACTAAGTTAAAAACTCAGTAACAATTAAGACACTCCATTTCAAAATTTGTGGGAAAAGCGGAAGCAGAGCTTTTCAGATATTCATAAATTCATCAAGAAAAATTTAAAAAGTGAAAGCAAATATTCAATTGAAGAAGCTGCAAAAAAATATAACAGAGCAAATAAATAAGAAAGCAGAAAATGATAAAGGCAAAAATAAATGAAATTAATAATTTAAAAAACAGACATTTAACAAAGCCAAAAGCTAGTTCTTTGAATAAATTAACAACATAGACCTTTGGCAAGACTGATCAAGATAAAAGGGGGAAAATTAAAATAAACAAACAGCAGAATGAAATAGGAGCTACCAACAGACACAATATAAATGAAATGATAATAAATTGAACAACTATACACTAAAAAGTCTAAAAACCTAGATAAAAGGAGTAGATTTCTTACCAATGCTTCTGGCAGGGGCAGAGCATGGCCCTGACCCAGTGAGCAGCATAGTCCCCCTCCCCAAACCCCTGCCCCACAGGCTAATGATCTGAGGCCAGATACCAGCAGATACCCTGAGACCCATCTCTAAGAGGGCACCCACCTTCCATCACTCTAGAGCCAGAGTTTTCCAAAAGCCAAATCTGACCAGATTTTAAAATAATTTTTAGGGCAGATAATAACGTGTGAACACCCTGTCCTTAATATTTTATTCAGCACTCTAAATAAATTTCACAATCCAAAAAAAAAAAATTCTGACCAGATAACACCCCTATTTAAAAGCCTTTGGTGGGTCTGAGAAACTGTCACAGCCAAGGGCAGCCAATGGAGACATGGCAACTAAATGTAGTATGATATCCCTGATGGGATCCTGAGACAGACTGGGGACATGAGATAAAAACTCAAGCAGTCTGAATAAAGTATGGACTTTTAGTTAATAATGATATATCAGTATTGGTTCATTCACTGTGACAAATGTACCATACTATTGTATGATGTTAATGATAGGGGAAATTGGGTGTGGGGTTCACCCAATGAATCCTCTGTTCTATCTTGTCAATTTTTCTGTAAATCTAAAAACTATTATAAAATTAAAAGTTATTGAATTATGAAGAAGCTAATAGAGGAGAAAAAACCTTCAGTGGTTCTCCATCACTTCTAAACCCAAATTCCTTATCTTGGGAAACGCAGCCCTTTGTGAACTGGCATTCCCAGGGGGGCAGAGACCAGTGACCAAACCAGCAAGAATGGAGAGAGATGGGAAGCCTGCTTCTTACCAGGCTGTGGAATAGGATGGAACATTAAAAAAGACAGGGCCCAGCAGAGGCAGAAAAGAGAATTCTGAGAAACGGCTTGAGCTTGGGAGGGCCCTGGTTTTGATCAGCAAAACAGCAAACATTCTACAAGGTTCCCCAAAAGTAGCTTTGGCATGCCTTGGGGGCTTGTCGTCACCGCTGGAGGGACCCCTGCTGCCCTGCTCCCTAATCTTGAGACCTAAGGAGGTGCAGCAGCCCTGGCTGGAACCCCAACATTGGCCTAATGGGGGTGCCCCCACCAACCAAACCATCTAGATATGGTCAGTCATGGTTCGGTCAGATCTAAATGGCCTGCCTGGATTCCTCATCATTGCAGCCACAGATCATTTTCAGATGTCACCCTCAACCCTTGGGTCTTACCGAGCACTGGACAGTAGCCCCAGGGGTCCTTGCCCAAGTTTGCCCCTTCCAGGTCAAGTTCCCAGGGCTCAGTCCAAACTAACTCAAAGATTGCCACAATGTTATAAGGGAAGGCTGGAGTAGAATTGATGACTTCTAAGAACATTTCCAGCTCTAAAAATATTCTCTGAATTTCTCCACCAAATCTGCACAGCTGGACTCTTAAATCCTCTTGTCCTTCCTTCTCCAGACTCCGTATCTTCAATTCCTCCATAGCCCTGCTGCAAATAAATAATACCCCCTAAGAGCCTCCAGCTTTCTTTCCACCCAGACCCCCATGAGAAGAGGATGTCTGTGCTTGAATACCCAGTGTGGGCTACAGAGGAAAAGCCAGGTGGTCACACACAGAAGCTACTTTGCAGGTTACAGACTACATTTCCATCCATATCCCCCCATTCATCTTTTGGCAAAATGCAGAGAGAGGGTTAAGAATGAGGAGGAGGGCTTCCCTGGTGGCGCAGCGGTTGAGAGTCCGCCTACCGATGCAGGGGACACGGGTTCGCGCCCCAGTCCGGGAGGATCCCACATGCCGCGGAGCGGCTGGGCCCGTGAGCCGCAACAGGAGAGGCCACAACAGTGAGAGGCCCGTGTACCGCCAAAAAAAAAAAAAAGAGGAGGATTCCATCAAGTCAGGCAAAATTCATTAGCTGCAATTTCACTGTTGAGCTGCCAGGTAAATTTCACAGTGTGATCACTCTGAGCTTCTGCATTAACGCGACAATAACTTCTTATAAGCATTCAATATCCCATTTTACTCCATGCATGGGCAAGTCTAAGAATTAGGTACTAGTCCAGTTGCCATGCTTCGTTTGGAGCTGGGGATAATCAAATTTTATAGGCTGTTTCTCAAAGAGAAACACAGTAGCTGCTGTCGCTGTTTTTTCTCCTCCCACCTTTAAATGGAAATGATAATGTCTACCTCATTGGATTGTTGAGGTACTTCTAACACAGCACCTGGCACAAAATTAGTGCTCAGTATAGCTCTATGTGGCAACAACCTCATGGCACACACCCAACTGCAGTGAAGACATCAGAAGAAAAACTTTAGAGGAGTGAGGGATGGTGGTATTTGGGTTACACTTAATGATTCAGAAAGCATGGAAGGAAACAAAGCTTGGACCCCACATATGAGGAGCAGCAGGGTGAACTGGAGAAAGGACACACGTCCACGCTCTGTGAGCATGGCTCACCAGCATGCACACGTCCCACACCACCTGAGCCTGACTCAGAGATCCCTAGCCACTGGGAAGTCTTCTCTGTGTCAAATGAAATCTTCTCAGTAAACCCAGGTGGACCCTAGCTCTTCCCTCTGCTGCTACAGAGAGCAGTTTTACATCTACTTTCAAATGGTGGCCCTGCAAGAAAGCACCTCTTGTCCTCACTAAGGACCCCTCATTCCTTCCTCAGTCCCCAGTGCCCAGACTGAAGCTGTGTTGCCTTGTGCTTAATTGCAAGGGCTCTGAAGTCAGACAGATGTGGAGAGAATCGAGCTTGACGCTGGTCCAGTTATTTTACATTCGTAAGACGTAATGCCTCTTCTGTAAAATGGAGAATTAATAGAGAAGATACCTCATAGAGTCTTGTGCATAATTGAACGCCAGTCTTAACTCATATTAAGCACTTACTAAATGTTAGCAATTTTCATAAAATGGAGAATTTAAAGAAGATAGCTCAAAGAGTTTTGTGCACAATGCAAGCATAAGTCTTAATGCATATTAAGCATTCCATTAAATACTAGTAAATTATTCTTCCTTTAAACTCTCTTGTATCTATGATTCTGACACCTTTAACCATTTTGATAGGTAGGTAAGTAGGTAGGTAGGTAGATAGATAATAGATAGATAGATAGCTATACCAGAGGCTCTCTGAAAGTGTCTAGTTTGCTCCTACCTCACTGGCTGATACCAATTGGTGTCCTTTGTTAATTCAGGCTCTTTGGATACTTCCAAATGATGGGTGCCCAGGCTTTGTTCAAGGCCCTCAAATTTCCCATATCTCCCCCTGGCTTTTAATAGCATCCCTGTGCTGAAGACCACCTCCCAACCATTTTAGCTCTAGCTCAGATATTTCTGTTGAGCTCCAGATTTGTACATCCAACTGTTTACTTCACATTTCTCTTTGGAGGTTGTGAAGTAAAGAATTTAACCTTGCCCAAAAAGAGGTCTAGTCTCTGCCCTTTGCTTCTGGGAGGTTATCTCTAAGCCTTTGAAATGTCACGCCTGACACGAGTGTCTTTATTTGCCTGAGAGTCTTGGATCATGCAGAATAGTCTAACCATGTGATTTAGGGCAGGGGATTTGAGTTACATGGTATCAGTGAACCCCAGAGACTGGAAGTTAAGATCGGCCACATGAGCAGTCGATCACGCCTACACAGTTGATGCCAGTAGAGACTCCAAACACTGAGGCTCAGATGAACTTCCCTGGTTGGCAAAACCCCGTGCATATTGTTACACATTAATACCGGGAGAGTAATGCTCTCCTGACTGCGTGAGGAGAGGACAATGAAAGTTCCATGTTTGGTATTTCTGGACTCTGCTAGGAGCTTCTTCTCTTGGCTGATTTTAATCTGTATCCTTTCCTTGTAACAAACCATAAATATGAGTATAACAGCTTTCAGTGAATTCTGTGAGTCCTTTTAGTGAATTATCAAACAAGGCAGTTTTTGTTTTACGGGGTTTTTTTTTGCCGTACGTGGGCCTCACTGTTGTGGCCTCTCCCGTTGCAGAGCACAGGCTCCGGACACGCAGGCTCAGCGGCCATGGCTCACGGGCCCAGCCGCTCCGCGGCACGTGGGATCTTCCCGGACCGGGGCACGAACCCGCGTCCCCTGCATCGGCAGGCGGACTCTCAACCACTGCGCCCCCAGGGAAGCCCCCCCAAACAAGGCAGTTTTTAAAGTCGCTGAGCTTGCAACTGGTGTCAGAGTGAAGGTGGTCTTATAGACTGTGCCTTCTAACTTCACAGTGGGCAGATTCTTGTGGAAGTCTAAATGGCCTCTCAAACCTAATGTATCCAAAAGGAATCTCGATCTGCCCTTCTAAAAAATAAACTAACGATATTTT
The DNA here is from genome assembly GCF_963924675.1 of Phocoena phocoena. NCBI lineage: Eukaryota > Metazoa > Chordata > Mammalia > Artiodactyla > Phocoenidae > Phocoena > Phocoena phocoena. The sequence continues at coordinate 53,340,071 of NC_089234.1, forward strand.
TTAAACCTTCAAAACATGGCTCCTAATGTCACCCACCTTGCTCATTTCCATCAAACCAGCGGAAGGGACAAGGACATGGAGCAGGCATGGGGGATTTTCAGAGGCCAGGACTGGACGGGGCGTCTGTTACTTGCACTCACATTCTGTTGGCTGAAATGTAATCAGACAGTCACACCTAATGTCAAGGGTGGCTAGAAAATATACAAGACTTAGGCACCCAGAAGAAGAAAAAAGCTTGGTGAGTAGTTAATCATCCCTGCCATATGTCACACTAATAGGACTAGAGCTCAGTTCCTTACTTCTGTTCTTCAAACACACTAGGTTGATTCCTGCCTCAGGCTCTCCACTGCTGCTCCCTTTGCCTGGACCTCCACGCCTGGCTCCTTCTTGCCATTCAGATGTCAGCTCAAATGTCACCTTCTCAAAGAAGGCTTTCCTGGCCACCCAATCAAAAGTAGCCTCCACCCACCAGTTACTTTCTGGCATAGCCCCTGTTTCAATTTCGTCACACACTTAGGTCAGCATCTGAATCAGTCTTGTCATTTCTGCAGTTGTTTATTATCCGTCTCTACATTAGGAAATCCATGAATGCCTGACCCTGACAGATGTACAGTAATATTTCTGAACGAACGAATGAATGAATGAATGCTTCTGTATGCATATTCCAATCGACCAAACATCATCTCAACCATGCAACTTCCAGATGAGATCTCCACAGAGCAAAAACACCCATCTTTTCTCTGGTTCTGCTGTTTCTCCGAGTAGAAACCATGCTGTCATGAGCCCTAAGACTAAAACCCTCCAGCCTTTCTGAGGCAGGTCCTAAAGCTCTGCCCCTTCTGACTTGTACTTGTCTACCTGATATTACGGTCTTAGTGGTGAACTCAGGAGTTATTCCTGTTAAAACTCATTTTATTTTATCCAAATGATACAGTTTGTCTCTGGGAGTCTATTTAATGCCCCACTGTATTTGTTCTTTCATCCAAATTGCGTCAATACATGAATGGATGCCCCCCATAGAGAATGGGAAGCTAAACAGTGTTCTTTCATCTCCGTCTATTAGCCTTGCCCCAAACTTCACATTTCAGATGCTGTCCTTGTTCAACTAACTGCAGAAAAAATGAATAAGCCCTTGAGCCCACCTGTCCTTATTCATCGTGAGTCTCAGACTCTCAGCAGCCTTGTTCCTCCTGACACTGCCTGGCAAGGTCAGCGTCCTGCCTGCGCACCCCTCCTCCCACCTCTTCTGTACACATGTGCCCTGAAGAGCCTCAGGAATTTCTTCAGAGCCTTTGGGTGTCAGCCACTGGGCTTTGCATCAGACACGCCAAGATCTTAAGCACGGCTCCTTCACTTACTAGCTGTTATGACTCTGGGCCTCTATTTCCTCTTCTCTAAGATGGGGTGATCGTGCTCATTTGCAGGGCTGTTGTGAGGATTAAAGAAAATAAAATGTGTAAAGCACTGAGCCTAGCACAGAGCAGGACTCCGACAGAGAAAGTTCACATCCTCAAAATAAGATGCCCCGGGCTTCCCTGGTGGCGCAGTGGTTGGGAGTCCGCCTGCCGATGCAGGGGACACGGGTTCGTGCCCCGGTCCGGGAAGATCCCACATGCCGCGGAACGGCTGGGCCCGTGAGCCATGGCCGCTGAGCCTGCGCGTCCGGAGCCTGTGCTCCGCAACGGGAGAGGCCACAACAGTGAGAGGCCTGCGTACCGCAAAAAAATTAAAAAGTAAGTTGCCCCTTATGGGTTCACTGGGTCCTTTATGGTCCTAGCATCCAGCACAGCGTGTGTTGAGGAAGGACGGTTGACTGCCCCCTTCCTTAGAAAGGTTCCACGTTGGGCACACCTCAGCCATCATCTGGTGCACTCGCTACCTCAAACAGGGGCAGAGCACTTACACCCCATCAGGCACGGGCTTATGGTTCATGACAACGTCTAAAAACAGGGTTCAGTAGCCTCAGTCCCTGCCTGGGCGAGGGCCGGGGTAAGGGCGCGGAACAGACTGCTGACCCAGGCGTTCCTACTGAACTCTTCACCCCTCTGTCCTGTAGGCCTGACCAAAATCAGGCTCCGAAAGCTTCCATAGAGCAAACAAGAGAACCCGCCAGCCACCCAAGGCATGGTCCTACAGACAGGCCCATACCCACCATCCCTGGCTGGAGGGGGCCTGCCCTGCAGCCACATGAGCTGCTTTCTACTCACTGACTAGAAGAGAGGTGAGAAGCCTGCAGGTGTGCGGGCTGGTTAGGCACAGCCGGGGTGAAACCAGCTCAGGCCAGGAGTTGGCATACAGCCACCTCACATCCATGTTCCCCCCCAGCTCGAGGTGTCTCTGTCCTGGGGGATTCCCTTCTGTACAGGTTGCAGAGAAAAGACCAACACGATAGTGGAAGAAAAGGTAGCTCAAAGGTACTCCCTCCAGGAATAAAAGGAGCTGGAGAAGAATGAAAGACAGAAATCTTATTCTTTTCACTGTGGCATTTTTTTCCTTATAAATCCTTGTATGGGAAGGATCACTCTTCGAGGTTGATGGCTTTCATCAGAATGCGCTTTCTTAGCAGCCGCGCCGCGTAGCACAGGGAGATCAGCTCGCTGCTTTGTGACCACCTAGAGGGGTGGGATAGGGAGGGTAGGAGGGAGAGGCGAGAGGGAGGGGATATGGGGATATATGTATACGTATATTCACTTTGTTATACAGCAGAAACTAACACACCACTGTAAAGCAATTATACTCCAATAAAGATGTTAAAAAAAAGAATGCACTTTCTTTCCACTCAGTCGTGGAGTCTGCAAGTCACAAGGTAGAGAGGCTGACAAGCCTCTACTCTTCTAAAATCTTAAGCTGCAGCCATGTGAATAGCTAAAATAAAGCTTTCCGGGGCTCTGAGGTTCTGGCCTTTTTAAAAGTTGAATTTATAGGCTGCTCTGCTTCCAGATGTCCCTTGCCAATTCTAGCTTGCGCAAAGAACCATAAACCTTGAGCGAGAGGCTGGTATTCCAGAGCCTCTCAGGAGGCAGCGATTCCGGTTCATCCATCCATACACTCATCATGTATCCACCCACCCATCCATCCATCCATCTAGGCATTCATCTGTTCTTGCAACAGTGATTGGCTGAGTGCCAGCCTCTGGCCTGTAAAGTATCGATATAGCAGGAAACTCACAGCCGTGGTCCCTGGTCCTGTGGAACTGGCATTGAAGGTAGATGGACAAGTAAACCAGTGTAGCAGGATGATTTGTTAGAAATACACTGTAACCTCGTTTAGAAATAACTGTGTCTTATCTCCCTGAAGAGATAGCCAGGGCTTTCATTCCTGAAGTTTTGGGCTTCCTTTACCTATGGTTGGCTATGTACATGAATAAGCTTTTGTTTTAAAAATTCTGGGTGAATGGTCCCTCGCTGGCCACTGAGGGCCACCCTGCAGCCACTGTTTGCAGCCTGCACAAGGCTTTTAAAGACAATGGATCTGGGCAGGTGGGAGACCCCAAATAATCCTGTGTTGATGTTAACCACTCACCCTCTGCAGGCAGCTGGGTTTGTGCATCTCCTCTACACTCAGGAAAGAGAATTGGGCTGGCAGTACTTCTCGATCTTGGCTGCAAGTCAGAATCACCTGGAACTTTTAAAAATCACTATGCCCAGATTTTATCCAGACCAATTAAGTCAGAGAATCTGGAGGTGAGAGCCAGGCATCAGTTTTTACAGTTCCCCAGAGGCATCTAATGAGAACAGCTAGTCTTAGGTGAGGCGTTTTCTGCCTTGAACGTTGGGGATTGAAAGGAGTCTCGTTTCAGCCCCTCAGGATGGGCTGCAGAAGGGGAGGGTCTGGGTTCCTGTTCCTAGTGGGAACCAGACCATCATCACAGGGTCCTTCTCAGGGAAGCAGTGGCAGCCATTAACAGAAGGAGCAGAGAAAAGGAAACGGGCAGCCGCCGTGGTTCATGGAAGCATCAGGGCGCTTGTCTGAGGAGAACGCAGGAATGGCTGGGTGAGCAGAAGCTCAGAGCTGGATTTTATATCGTTTAGAAAAACTAGGAAATGTGTCACTTTTTGTACCTCAAGTATCACGTAAGTAATGCCTCCCTTTAGCCCACTCAGTGGTCATACAGGGTAGCAAGCGCTAAGAGCGAGACAGACCCCTGCTTGTGGTGGCAGAGGGTCACCAAGCTGGTTGGTGCTTCTCTCCTTTTACCAGCACCCCTCAGCCACCCACACCTGCCCCACTCGGCTCCCAGCCACGCCTCACTGGGTCACGTTCTCTGGGCACTTTAACTCCAAGGTAGAGGGAGGTGGTAGGTTGGGGACCTTAGGCTCCGGGCAGCCAAGTCCTTCTCGGACTGTGTTCGCCTTTTACCTGTGACTCTCAAGCATGATGCTCTTGCTTAGGCTCCTATTCTCCTGCCCACTTGCCTGCTGTCCCACCCCCCACCCCATGCTCCAGCCCCCTACCCCAAACAAGGAAGGTATCAGCATCTGAAATGATTGCCCAGCCCCTTTCCCGTGTGCAAAGACCTCTCTTCCTTCCACCCCTCTGAATTTCTCCCGAAGCACGTGGCTTTAAGGACCTTCCCTTGCATACCGTTGAGATTATTTACTGTATTTCATAGAAATAAAAAACGGTAAGCTTGTTCTCTCTGTTGGCACAGCCAACAAGGAACAGCTGGCAGCTTTGTAAATGACTCCATTAAATCCCAGCTCTGTGGCGGGCCAAGGATTTCCACAGCCCAGCGCCTCTCAGCCTCGGCGGCACCTGGAATCACCTAGGTGGATTTTTGAAAATAAGATGCCTGGGTCCGCACCCCATCGCCACAGATTTTGTTTTAATGAGTCTTCAAGGGATGAGCAGGGCTGTACACGAGGATTGACTTTTCAGCACCCCAGGTGATTCTACAGTGTGCCCCGGGTTGAGAACCCCTGCGGTGGAGCAGACCAATGTCTTGCCTGCCAGGACTCCTGCCTCATCATCCAAGAGAGCATCTCTGAAGCGCTGTGATCGGGGATGGGACATGATGAAATAAAGCCACATCCCTCATCCTCCAGGGGGCCTGCGGGTTCCCATCTGGTACTCTCACTGCCTCCAAACTCACCTCCAGTTGTTAAGGCACTAATGGGGGCACCCCATCTCTCTGCAGATGTACTTTCCAGGATAAAATATCTTTGCCTGGTGTGCTTTTCAGTAGCAAACCTTTTCTGAGCATGTAGAATAAGATGGATGCAGCACACATGAGGCCCAAGTCTGGCCAACGGGGGAGATAAGCAGGTGACCAAAGGTGACCTGTACACTAACGCCTGTAAATTCCAGGTGTACAGTGGACTTTCAGAGAAGGGACGACAGTGAGTGCTGTGGTGGAGACAGCTTCCGGGAGCAGGCAGGTCAAGGGTAGGGTAGAGTATAGAGAAGGGTAAGGCCAAAAGGAGGGCTTCCTAAGAAGAGGCAACGAAGTAAAGCCCGAGGACAAGAAAAGGTATGACAATGGGAGGAGATGATGGGAGAAACTGGGCGGAGAAAAATGGTTCTGTGGTTCATCCCTTCCCACTAACCTATCACCACCCCCATGGACTGAGGCCACTGCCATTTCGTCTTTGGATTTTTGCACCTGCCTCCTCCTTCCCCGTAGATCCCTCACGGTTGGGGGACACGGGTAGTAGGAGAGGACCATGTGCTGAACCATAATCCAAACTAGCGCTAGCTCGCACCCAACCAATTAACAAAAATTCCTTAGTATCAGCTGATTTCCAGACCACGTTCAAACGTCCCTACGTGTTTCACAAATGTTCTTTTTATAGGTGATTGGTTCAAATGGAGATCCAAACAGTGTCCACACATGGCATGTGGTTGATATGTCTCTTAAGTTTCTTTTCATCCAGAAGTTTCTTTCCCACCCCTATTATTTTGTTCATGCCATTTCTTTTTCAAAGAAGTCAGGTCATTTGTCCTATAGAGTTTCCCTCATTCTGAATTTGGCTCTCTACATCCTCATTTGAGGTTTAATTTAAAAACACAGACAAACAAAAACTTAGGCGGAGAATCACCAGCACAGGCAAGAGGCAGGGAAGCCTACCTAAGGAATACGCTCCAGAAAAAACAGGAATAACCAAGCCATTAGCTTCCATTTAGGTTAATGTCTCAATCTGTGGTTTGAAGTGAGAAGGAAAAGTAGGATTCAGCTATTGAAGCCTACTCATAATTCCAGACTTTCGGAACGTGGTGAGAAAAACAGTGAATGGAAAGAAAGGACGCATCAGATAGGAGGAGAATGGCACTGAGGTTTGAACCAGCTCAGAAGAGGTGAAGAAAAATTAACAGCAGTGAAAGAAGTTTTTCTAGTCACCCCATCCTCCGCGGACACATTTTGGGGGCAGATGAGAGCAAAGCCTTGCCCAGCCATAGCCCATGGCCTGCATCACTCCCACCCCCCGGCAGGTTAAAATCCTTCAACAGCAGGGATGGGATCTCACCTCCAATGGAATCTCAGCCCCAGTTTCCTCCAGAGCTTTGGATAAAGCAGGAGTGTAGGAACGGCTTCCAGGAATACTCTGCACGCTGACTCGTTAGGCAACCTGTCATGAAAGTATAAGACCCCCAGGTCTGTCACCCCAGGAACATGTCCTACTGCACCTGGCACCAGAAGTAAATGGAGAACGGAGGAGATGCAAGGTTTAAGATGTACTGAGCCAGAAGTCCACCTGTGAAGAAGTCTTCAAGTCATCAAAGGTATACAATTGATGGTGGAGGCCAGAATTCTCACTGACATTTAGTCAAAATGCAAGTTCTGTCCTCTCAAGAACAGACTCAAGAATACAGCGTATAAAGTTATAAATGCACCATATATTTTCTCTGGGTTGATGGGAATTGGGTGAAATACAATTTCTTCTGTTATCCTGTTTGTATAGCACAATCCTGTAGCAAGACTACAGTATGTCTGTGTCTGAAGACATATGGTTTACACATCCCAAATATCAAGATTAAAACATAAATTTTGACCAACTCTGTTAGAGGAAACAATAGCTTATCTTTTTAATTCTTTGCTTGCAAAATATTATCAAATGACAATTTTACAGAGATATGATCAAAGAGTATGAAGCCAAAAAATGTAGGAATTTGAAAGCACTATAGAGATGTGTTAGAGAGTTATTTAGTGAAAATATTATACCGTCTTTCTGAATTTGAGGCTGTTTGTGGTATTTGGCAACTCATTCAAATTTGTGTTTTGTTGTGATTTCTTTTCATATTTTAAATATTCACTTCTGTACCAGAAAAAAAAAAATCTTAGGCAGAATAAAAGTGAAAGTTATAAAATAGATGAATTAAGGAGTGATAATTAGCTTTGCACAGTTTGATTTAACAAAATAATTCTTTTAAATAGAGAGTGTTCTCGTGGGGCGTTTTAATTATGACTTAACAGAACGTTGCAGCTTGAATTGACCCGAGGTGATCTTATGCACCTTATTCCTCAGATAGCTGAGGGAACTGAGGCTGAGAAAAGGAATCCAGGCCGAAAATCACACTGGGAGTTTCGTGGCAAAGGCAGAATTAGAACCCAGACCCCCACCCCCGACCCCCAAGCCCTGTCCACATGCTTCTGCGTCCATGCGCAGGTTTACAGGCTGCGAAGAGGTGCGTGGGCTTTTCCAAGGGGTTAGTGCCGTCACTTACCCCGAAAACGCACACATTGACAAAAGCTCCCTCCACCTCTGGACCACAGAGCTAGGTCCCCCAGGCTAAGCAAGCGGAGAGTAAGGCTTTTTCACCGTAGTATACCTACAGTACACCCTCCCGATTGCCACGGTCTTAGCTTCCCACCCGTTTTTCCTGCTGCAGGGGACGCTGCCTAGGCAGATACTGCAGGTGCCCCCTGCTGGCCAAACCGAATATCACAGGCCAGTCCGCCCTCCCTTTTACAGATTCTGGCGCTGTCTCCAGCGGTTTAAAACCTGTTCATGGATATGGGGCTGAAGTAGAGCAATTCTCCACATGGAGGGGAAGGAAGATGCTCCATGAGACTTTGTCCTGTTCATGCTCAGTTGAGACTATGGCAATCAGAACTGCACCCACAAGATCCTGAAAGTATGAAGCCCAGGTAGTGAAGCCCAGAGCAGTGCCTTGAAATTTAATGGGAACAGACATCACCTGGGAATCTTGTTTAAATGCAAATTCTGACTAGCCGGGTCTAGGATGGAGCTTGGGATGCTGCATTACTAACAAGGTCCCAGGTCATGCCAATGCTGCTGGTCCAAGGACCACACTTTGAGTAGCAAGATTGTAGATGGAAGTGCTTGGACTTTGGAGTCAGACAGAATGGTCTGAACCCCAGGTTTTCCCCTTACCAGCTGTATGATCTCAGACAAAGATGGTTAAGTCATCTTGAACCTTGAATTCTATGTCTGTAAAATGGGCATGCCCACACCTACCTCACTGGGTCTTGAGTGGATTGTATAAGTACCATATACACCTACCTAGGATGGTATGCAGTATGTCATGGATGTTCAGTAAATGGTGTCTATTACCATAATGTGAGTTTTCTCCCAATAGGTTCACGTCCTCAGCAGCTTACTGCTCGTGGATACTGCTAAAAGGCTTTGATTTGCTCAAACATGTAAACCATAGCATCTCAAACTTATGGACATCACAGTTTCATTTATTAGACCCTCACTGCCAAGGTTAGATCTACTTATAATTGTAAACCCTGAGGCTTTTGGTCAGTTAGAGCTGAATCCTTAACAGTCATCTCAGGTGTCCCTGATGAATGTACATCTCTCACATCCAAACTGGAAAGATACAGAAGAGGTAAGATTGATGCCTCATCGCGACGCTGGAGGTGAGCCGTATTTCACATGTGCCCTAGGCAGACACTGGAACGTGACCTGCAGATAAAATCTTAAGAGAAGTGCGTAGGAAGAGACTTAGTGCTGTGAGCTGGAGGGTCTTGATTCACATACTAGCATCAGTGTTCTGTCACTGAGCCACCTCAAAAAACCCTCTAAGTTATATGAGCCTTAGTTTCTTCACCTGTAAAATGAGGTGATGAAAATAATGCATCCAGATTAAACGCAGAATGTGAACTGCTTTGAAAAGGATCATCCCCCTTACCTTGGTTCCCCTTATGTGAGGGGAGTTAGAATTCAAGATAAATTGGGACCCTTTCTCCACAGTTAGTTCTGGACCCAAGGACCCAGGAATTTAGAAGCAGCAGATGTTACAGAAATATTTGTTTGTAATTAAAATATACTATGGTTTATTTTACATCAAAGAGTTTAGGTCACGTTGTGTGAAAAGCCCATTCCCCCCATCTGGGTTACATTTTGAAGCAAAGAGTGATTGAACCAATGTAACCCCATCTCCATAGCAGAGCCTGTAAAAGCCTTCTGCCCTGGCCCTCTCCATCCCATCCCTGACTCCATCCCCAGTAACTCCAAACTCCCAGATCCTGGTGCCCTTTTACACCTCTGCACCTTTTCACATGCCCCTCCCTTGTCCTTTTCCTCAATCCTCCCCAAACTTCTGACTCAAGAACCAGTCAACGATCTTGGTTTCAACAGAATCTTTCCCAGGGTGACGTAAGCAGTGAAATCACATATCAGAGGCTATCAGGGAGCTGACAGAATCAGCTAGAAGGCTGGAGAGAGCAGCTGGGCAGGTGGAGGGAAATTGAGGAAATCACAGTCAGAACCACAGCCAAGACTTCAGAGCAAAAGAGCCAAGGGATGACCCCTCTGCTGCCACCAGCCAGCACTGGAAGCCGTAGGTGTGGGCATCACCCATGCCACCACCCTGGAAGGCTGGCCCTGCCCCCGCACTGCCACCATCACCGACCCAGGAAATGAAACTCAGCAGCTGCAGTGCAAGTCCTAGACAGATCTGTCCAGTTGGGGGACTTTGCCCTTCTTACCAGGAGGACAGGAAATGGGGGAATTGGGCTTTTCAACTTCTGTGGTGGAATCCTGCATTCCAGCCAGACACACTCAGGTAAAGGGCTCAGAAGCCAGGCAGCCAGATGGATGACAGACACAAGGCTACAAGTCTGGCATCACAGTGGTGCCGAAACTTCCCCAACACACTTTTCTCTGTGTCCCCGAGCTGTGCTCCCAGCACCCCTTAAACTTGATTGTGTGGTTTTACATTTTTCTGACTAGGTTTATGCGACTGCTTTAGGACAGACTCCCCAAAAAAGCAGACCTTGGGAGGAGAAATCACATACAAGTAATTTATGAGGGAAGCTCTCCAGGGAAGATATGTGAGGGAGTGGGGAAACAGGACAGGAGGAAGAGAAAGCCAAGCAAGGGGGAGATCTTGGGTGAAAGTGAAGCAGAGGTGCCTTCAAGCTGACCCCCACAGGGGACCTCAAGAGCACAAACTACACCTCAGAATTGCCTCAAACCAAGGCAAGGGGCTGGGTTCCCACACTTGATGCCCAACAGGCATGAGTTAAAGGCAGCCAGGGTTGAAGAAGGAAGGTATAAATATAAATCCAAGGCACATCCTTGCAAAGTGGCTTCTGTTGCCCTAGCACAGTCCTCCAAGAAGAGCGGCAGGTGCGAGCTACTGAAAGCACGATGTTGACAGCAGCGACAGTAAAATGAGGTCTGAGGGGATGGGATGGAGCTCTGACGCCGTCTGCTCCAGTGACCCCACTAGACTGGGAGCCCCCTCGACGGCGCTGCCTGTGGCTGATTTGTCCCTGCGTTCCCAGCACCCAACACAGGCAGGAGCTTAGGAGGCACCGAGGAAGTGTTCGAAAAGTGAATAAATGCCGGCTAGATGGGGCATCTTGCTTTCGGGCTGCAAAATGAAGCAAAGGGATGAGTGCAGACCCTGACGGGAAGCAAGCAGGCAAGGGTCCGGGAATTCCAATCTGGGATTTATAATCCCTTCGTTATCTTGCGCGTCCTGGCCACACGTCCAGACAAAGGAGAGAAAGAATTCATGGAGTTCGCAAGGTCAGAGGGCCTTCGTCGTCAGAAAGGATTCAGTGTCGGGTGAGCACTTGTCTCTAGAAGGGGAACAAGGATTTGGAGTTCTCAGACACTGTGGCCCACAGCTACCCATCCCCTTGGGAAGAGGCTAGAAGCTGGAGCTGACACAGATGGCTTCTGAAGTCATGTATGATACCCAGAGGACATGGGCGATTTGCCATAGCAGCTCACTTCTTGTCGTCTACTAGCAGGGGGAAGGCAGGACTGGACAGGCCTGTAAGCCCCTGACAAATGCGCTTTCACGGTAGAGTCCCCAGAAGAATTCATCCAGGCTGACTCTGGAGAGAGGGCTATTTTTAATCCTATGCCTTTGAATTGGCCAACCTCAGAGAAAGAGGGCAGAGCCAGTGGGGCGGGGGGAAGGGGCAGTCTCCCCCTCCCATTTTAGGATAAGAAGAGGGTGGAGTGATTTAGCAAAGGCTTGATTTGGGATGCTAGAGAGATCTGGGTCCTTCCAGTCTGAGGCATAGATGGTAGCCCCGGCAATGTGGCAGGGCACCAAGAGAAGGGACCACCAAGTAAGGCCCTGCTTAGGGTCACCGTGGCCCAGGTCGTGTCATCAGCAGGCCAGCGCTTAACACCACCATTGGCCTCTGGAGCTAAGGGCCGCCGTGATGGTCAATTTTATGTCAACTTGGCTGGGCCACAGTGTCCAGATATGTGGCCAAAGATTATTCTGGACCTTTATGTCAGGGTGTGTTTGGATGACACCATTTAAATTGGTGGACCTTGAATAAAACTGGTTGTCCGTGATGTGGATGGGCCTCATCCAATGAGTTGAAGGCCTGGATCGAATAAGAGCCTGACTTCCCCTGAGCAAGAGGGAGTTCTGCAGCAGATGGTCTTTGGACTTGAACGGCAACATCAGTTCTTCCCTGGGTCTCCAGCCTGATGGCCCACCTTGCAGATTCACATATATAAGTATATATAAGTATAAAGGCTACAGGGAAGTGCCCAGAAGGATGGAGTCAGGCAGTGTCACAGAGTGTCCACAGACCTGGATAGAGAGAGTTCAGAAAGCATGCAAACGTCTTCCTGTGTGGCTCACCTAGAGGGGCTTTGAAGCCAGGGCAAGACTCTCAGCAGGTACAGTGTGAACCTTATGGCTGGAAACTCAATGGGAATTTCTGCCAGGGTCCAGCAGGAAGACAGGACAGACCTCAGAGGTAAGGTAGGTCTAGATACACCAGTGGGTATCGACTAGGATGGAACATCTCCTGAGTGGTAGACCCCCAGCAGCCCCATCACACACCAGGGTAAGTCACAAATCCCCCAGTGCAGTAAACCCATCCTGGGAAGAAAGGGGATTGTGAATTGACTGACTTTAACCTGAAATAACCAAATTTTATTCAGAAAATGGGAACTTGATATAAATTAGGTTCAATTACAGAAAATTAAAGTGGCATTTCTTGCACAGCTACCTGAATTATGAAGATTGTAAGTGTCATCCATCATCACAAAGACAGCACGTCCACACTGTCCTATGCAGCACGGGGGGTGGGGGGGGGTGGGGACACTTAACCTCAGCAACATAGACTCCATTTCCTTAAAATAGACTAATGCAGAGGCCCCAGCCCAGACCCAGGTGTCAGCATCTCTACAATAGAAATATTATTGTCTATTTGTTTGTTTGTTTTTAAGATCCCTGGAAACTGCTTTAGATCTTCCTGTTCATTCCCAGCATGTAATTCTGTGCATGGCTGGGCAGATAGAAGAAGACAGTTGAGGTCCTTTCCTCTCTTTGCTAGTTTCTTTCCTTTTTGTTGTTGCAAAGTTTCAAATACAGTCAAATTAGACTCTGCCTCAAGTCCAAACTGTAGTTGGGCTTCACTTCTTCCTTCTAATCTGCCAGAAATTACACTAGAAATTTCATCCCATGCTCAGATTAACCAGTGAGGAAATGACAGCAGTCATTTTGAACGGCCATCCCCTCATTCTACCAAAAACATAAAATAACTACACAGAGAAACTGGACAGAGCTGCCTGGTGGGTGGGACCCAAAGTCTCCACAGTGTCCCAGCAGCAGACCCCCGGCTTCCAGCTCCAGAAGGACCCGTGCAGGAATGCTGAGCCACAGGTCCAGGTGAAGAACGCCTAGGGATGCTCAGAGTGTACTGACTCCAAGTGTGTGCTTTTCTGATGAATCTCCCACGTCACCTAGTGTTACTTTGTCTTTGGAGAGCCAAAAAAGGAGAAACTCTACACTGTGGGAAAAGTGAAGAAAGTTAGAAGAAGTGAAATAAACCTTTAACTAGAGACTTCAAATGATCACAGACAGAAATGTACCAAGAATGGACTCATTGCTAAAAATGAAACTGAGATGCTGGAAAGTCCATCAAAAGCAGCATAACCAAGGAATGTCAGAACGTAGAGGATGCCGAGGTCCTCCATCCTGGGGTCCAGTGACCACCACCAGGCTGTCTACCTCCTCGGGCACAGAGGGAAATGTGAGGGTCACCTCATGGTGGAGGCACCGAAACACTACAGCCAAGTTTAAAAGCTGGAGGTTGGGTAATGAGATATGGCTTCTGTCTTCAAAGCAAGATAAAGAGGTCCATTAACAGACTTTGCAAATGGACCTAGAAAGGTGCCAGTGGTGGATGGAACAGGAGAGCAGGCAGAGACACTATCTCTGAATATGTGAGAGGACCCATGGCTGGCAAGAAGAGCTGGGACACCCTCAGACTAACTTTGCCCCCAACCCAATACACTCTTGGCCCTTCCGCCTTGGGGGGCTGACTTATGTAGATTTCACCAAGAGTTTCAGACCCTCTGGCTGTAGGCTGGTTCTCAGCAGAGGTTAGAAGGAGGGAGGAGGGTGAAGGCAGGGTATTTATTTCTTGCCCCAGCTGCCTCCCTGCACGGCCACCTGAGGCTGGCTCTGTCCCTGGACACAGTCCTGACCTGCTCAAAACGGCCATCTGTATGTGTATCTCCCTCCTCATGCCGTAACTGTTCTCCCACACACCCCACCATCCTGAGGGGCTATGGGGTAACAGCTGGGACGCCACCAAGCCACACACAAGTCACTGCACTCTCCACTGTGGGTACCCTACGCCCCCCACCTTTGTGAATGAAACCTCATCAAATGGCCCTTTGTTGAGGCCCCCTCTTCTTTCCTATTGGGGCACCAGCTAATATAGACACCAACAGCCTCTCAATCTTTTCTTGGCCATTCTCAAGTGTCTGTGGAAAAAGACAAATTACATATGCAATGGAACAAAAAAAAATGATTCCATCTGAAGAAGAAAAAAGACAAGACAAAAAGCTTGTAAGAACCTATGAAATGCGTCTCTTTGTCTCCCTTTTAAGTTACCATTGTACTTTTGAGTACAATTGGTTAAAAATTAGTGTTAAGAGGCTTTTTAAATTGATGGGAGAAACGGTACCTCCCTTAAACCAATAACTGAATTGCTTAATTGAGAACATAAATCTCGTTGTGAATACTGATCTTTTCTCTTAAGGGCTCCGTGTGCTCCACCTACCAGCCTGGGCTCCATTGTTTTATAGACGTGTCAGGTAAGTGCTTTTAACACAAAGTATTCCTCCCTTGGTATTACTAAGTAATAAAAGTTAAGTTGTTCCTAAAATGATTTTTGCATTTCTGTTTCAGCTATGAGTTAGCATCTGCTTTCTAAGGTTAAGAGTGTTTCTAATGCAGAGCATCGCTAACTAGTTTTCCAATGGTGCATATGTTCAGGGAGTCCACGCCTCTTGAACAAATTGCTAAGCGATTAATGGAAAATGATATTTTGTTAGGCAGACTTGGGGAAGTGTCTTGATTTATTCCTAAAATAATGTGTTAGAGTCAGGCTCCGGGCTACTAAATCACAGACGTTTTTATGGATTTTAGTTATTTGTTCGAATACTAACTTGTATCCAGCGTACTATTTTGGTTGTTCTGTTTGTTTTTGTTTGCTTGTAAGCCATAAGTGGTCTTCACTTTGCAAGAGTCCTTAGAAACTGGAAATGAGGAGAGAGGTTCCATTAGCTCAAAGGACTTTCCGTAGTTCTTTTCAACAACCAACTACCAGTAGAAATACGAGGCTGGAAACAATACACATGCCATATATAAAGGGGTGGGGGCCCCCCACCTTATTAAATTGCCCAGCAGCTGCTCAGAGGGAAAAGAATCACTAAAGAACGGCAAAATGAAAGGCAATAATTACAGCCAATCAGAACAAGCCAAATGGAGAGACCCACCAAAAATCCATGAAGATGTGAGAATAAAAAAGAAATGAACCAGAGTCATGCCAGCACAAACAGCAAGGTGTACTATCGATTTAAAGAGTCAAGAAAAGATAGATGAGGAACAAAACAAGTTATGGAAAGTCGAGGCAGAATTTTGGGGCAACACCCAAGTTATCGGTACAGATTGGTCTTGCCCCATAGGCTCGCAGGAGTGTCCAAGACACTTGGCGGATGACTGAGAATCTGGGCAGAATGTGTCCCTTATGATGAATTTGGTTGTGCAAATGTTCAGTTTGTGTGATAAGGGAGGGGTAGATTACCATATGCTAAATAGCCCCCCCATATACACACAGCCCAAGTTTGGTTCTGAAGGACCCCGTGGATCATAGGGGCTTTTAAGGCTTTTTCCTTAGAACACACACACACACACACACACACACACACACACACACACACACTTATGCACTTTCATGCCTCCATACCTTGGCTTGTGCGCGTTTTTTCCTCTCCCCGGAAGCCTCTTCTGTTCTTCTACCATATTGGTGATCCCCAATGAGTTCCCCTTCCCTCTGCACTCTGCCGCCACGCCCTGCCTGGGTGGGGGATGAAAGAGGGCGTGTCCACAGAGGGGAGAAGCCCCTTGGTGAATGGGTTAAGGGTCGACCGTAGAGCAGCTTGGCCACCTCCTCCTTCTACAGACCGTGGGTGCTCTTGAGGCCTTTTCTCCTTCAGCTCCCCTCTAGGGGGTCCCTTTGATTGCTGGGCCTCTGACACTGGTGCCCCCAGGATAACAAATTCCCCTTCAGAAGAGCAGCTGGCACAACCATTTTTGAGTCTGGCTCTGGCTCTGCAACCTCACCATCCTTTACCTTACACAGTCTCCTGGAGTAAGAGCTCATAGCCCAGCAAGTCCACGAGCTTATCCTGTGGGATGACGTTATAAATGCACATGGAATATTGCCCACAACAGGGACCCACACAGCTGCTCTTAGCGTGGTCAATGGAAAGGAGACATTCACCTCTTATTAAGTGTTTATTGTGGACCCCACGCTTTACAGGTATCATCTTTTTAAAGCCCATCAGCTAAAGCCCTCTTGGAACACACATATAACCAAAGTTAGATTTATTAGCTGGTTGCAGCAAGGGGGAGCACATACCAGATAATCGTGGGAGCTAGGAAAGGTCACTTGTTGAGATGGGGGAGCTGAAGTTGATCACAGAATGACCTTGGCAGGGATTGGTCAGAATCTGTAAACTAAGGAGTTGCCGGAACACCCAGGAGTTCTTCAGAACACATGAGTCATGCAGATATGCACCCTTGTTCATAGCAGCGTTACTCACAACAGCCCAAAGGTGGAAGTAACCCAGGTGTCCATCAACAGAAGAATGGATAAACAAAATGTTGTATATACATACAATGGAATATTATTCAGCCTTAAACAGGAAAAAATTCTGACACATGCCACAACATGCACGAACCTTGACGAAATTATGCTAAGTGGAATAAGCCAGGGACAAAAAGGCGAATACGATATGATTCCACTTACATGAGGTACCTAGAGTCATCACATTAATTCAGACAGAAAGTAGAATGGCGGTTGCCAGGGGCTGGAGGGAGGGGAGAATGGGGAGTTATTGTTTAATTGGTTCAGCTTATCTGTTTTGCAAGTTATAGAACAGTCTTGCCAAGATGGGATTTTTGTTTAAATTCTCAGTTCCCCCACTTCAGACTAGCTGTTAGCAGAGCTTTTTTGACTTTATCAGTCTCGTTTGTTTGTTTGTTTATTCCTTGTTAACAACTGAAAGTAGTGGATTCAGAATTCCAACCCGAAGTAGTCAGATGCCCAGCCTGGGTTTTTCAACCATAGGGCTCCCCTAAAGATGAAAGCAGCCCTTTGAAATTCACACAGCCCATTTGTCCCCAACCCATAGCAAATGCAATTCGACAACATTGACTATTCCAGGCACCATAAAACACATAGGTAAATGGCATTACCTGGCCTCCAGGACCTCACAGGCTGAAGGGCAAAACAAATACATAACACAGTTAAGCGTAGGGAAGTATGGTACGTTCTAGAAAGCAAAAGATCCTGCGCCCTTGTAAAGTATCTGTATAACCGTGATAGTACTTGCTTGCATTTGGTTAAAATTCTTTGACAAAGAAACCAGCCTCCTTTTTAACTAATACAGATGAGATGAGTTTCAAATTTAAAATGTAACACATTTACTTAGGTTTCTCTGACATATAAATGATGGTGTCAAAATCTTTCCTAAGGGTAGAATTTAGATAAAGCAGAGAAAGAAAGCAAAAGAATTCTTCACCTATGCACCATAATTTAAAGCCAGGGTCGGCAAACTTTTTCTGTAAAGGGCCAGATAGTAAATATTTTAGGCTTTGCAGGCCATATGCAGCCTAAGACTACGTAAACAAATAGCAAAGCTGTATTCCAATAAAACTTTATTGGTGAACGCTGAAATTTGAATTTAATGTAATTTTCACAGGTCATAAAATATTATTCTAATTTTTTCCAACCATCTGAAAATGTAAAAACCACTCTTGGCTCTCAGGCTGTAGAAACACAGGCAGAGAGGCCGAATTCGGCCTGCAGCTCTAATTTGCAAGGCTTGCTCCTCGGCTTGTGGCTGACAGTCACACAGCGTCACAAGCACCCAGGAGCTTGTTAGACACGCACAACTTCAAGCCCCACCCCGGAGCCACTGAAGGACATTTTAAGAACATCAGCTGTGTTCGTTTGCACACCTCGGTTTGAAAAGCACTGGTGTAAGTTCTCTGCAGACTCCAAAGCCAGCCTGATGAATCCCAGTGCTGTAATACAACTTCCCAGAGAATTAAGTGGCCCTGGGAAAGTTCTGGACTTCTCCCTGCCTCACTTTCCCCACAGGCAAGATGGGGATGATAGCATCGTCTCCCTCATGATAGTTGTGAGGATCACACACACGAGCCCGGGCGCACACACAGAACTGAAACAACATTTGCAGTTTAATCTCAATCTCATGTTATGTTATTTTCCCAGCCACACTCTGAGACAGGCATCGTGGAGAAACGGGCCCAGAGAATTGGAGACACACGCTCAGCGTCACAAAACAAGAGTCTTTCTGCCTCCAAATTTATGCTGAGGGTACAGGAGGGGGCATACTCCCCAGGCACTCAGGTCTTCCTGCCCCTGTGTCCCTTCTAAGGATCCCCTCTCAGTAGCCCTTTTCAGCCCGTGCTTCTTAGATATCCCCCCCACTCCCCAAGTATGCAGGTCCAACTCTACCACACAGGGACCTCCCCAAATCTATACCCCAAGATACCCTTTCAGCTCTTGAAATTTATCTTCGAGTTGCACAGTGTTTTTTATACCTCTTTCTAGTTATAGATTGTAAATTTTCCCTCTGCTGAGTCTTGTAGCTGGCTGACTGTTTTTCATTATATTTGTGGGGCTCAGGGAAGAAAAAAAAAAAAAAGACAATTCTTTTATTTGAGTATCCTGACATTTATTAGCATAATAAAACTCTCAAGAAGAGATTGCAGTTTTCCAGACAGTAATTTCATTTGCAGGACAACTTACAAGGAATTTATTTTAAAGCCAGGTAAAACCTAAAATCTATGAGACGTGCAGAAAGTGCAGGCCCCAAATAAAAAGAAATAAATGTATTAGGCATGGAAAAACTCAGCTGTGGTCTCTCACATGTTAATTAGGGGTGACAGGAACAACAGCTTGGGGAATCAGGTTCTCAACCCATCTTGGTCTACTTTCAAAGCTGCTTTGGAGTGAGAACTTTCTTCTTGTTAGTTTCTTCTAACACCTTGAAAATCATCACATCACATCCCCCCGACACGTCCCTGCTAAGCATGAAACCGTTGCTGTTGTTAAAGCGGTTGTCATCGGCGATACCCTCCATTTGACAGAGCTTTCGTATTTATCATTTAACTGACCTGCCATAAGGCCTAGTGTTGGCCATATAGAAAATTCTCTCCTCAGTTATACTGAACTTTAGTGAGGTTAAATAACATGAACAAAGTCACATGGTTGGTAAGTAGCAGCCAAAGCTCTAATTTGATTCCTCTGAGTCTAATGGAAAGAAGGTAATTTTAATAATAATAATCAGGTTTTAAAGCACTTTACAGTTCAGAAAGCAGGTTCCCTCCATCACTTTACTGCATTCATCCAGGGGCCCTGTGAGGCAGGTAGATAGGAGAGAGGACATGGAGTCAGCATGCAAATTTGATGGTATTGAGCACGTTTGTATGATGGGTCCTTACCCTGGCTTCCCCGAAAGGCTGAGCCTGCAGCAGTGCTTATGTGCTGTTGCGTCACCCAGGAGCATAGTCCCAGGGGAGCAGGAGAGAGCGAAAGGGGAGTGAAGCAGAGAGGGAGGAAGAACACACAGGAGGGGGTGGCACTGATCTGGCCACTGCTTCGTTTCATCGTGACTAGTTGCTCGGTCTTGCAGGACTGTCTTGATACGTCTTGCATGTGAAGAACTGCCTCTCAGAACAGTCCCTCCAGAAGGGAAGAGGAAGGGAGAAGAATTGATCACCATCCTCTGTCTCCCATTGATCAAAGGTTCCCCTCATGGGGAGTTAACCTCCAGGCTCTCCTTGGCTGCATGGCGTCTTAATGCCTCTGCAGTAACAGAAGAGAGGCCCATAGCACCACACGAGGCAAGGCACCATTGGCCGATCAACACGGTGGGAGAGCCGTGCAGATCTGGTTTCAGTGGTGGCAACTGGAGTGAAACAAGTGGCCAAGGTGATCTGAGGAACAGGTGAGGCAAGGGGTGGAGTAGAACATAAGAGATGCCTGATACAACTATCAAGTAAGGTAACCAGTTCATTGATGGCCACAGAGTCCATTCATCCTTTTACTCCCACCAAATACAACGCTGCCAGCATTATTAGACTAGTCAGTTTCAGGGTGAGATTTGAACCCAAGTCTTCTTGATTCTAGAGCCTAAAATAATCCCATGGTAACATGCCATATACAGATATATATTGTGTATATATATATATAAAATCCATAAATATAAAATACGAGTATGCACAAAGACACCATCGCTGAAAGTTACTGAGTTACTGGAGAGTCTTCTTTTAATATGAAGAACACGGTATAAATGGACAGTAGAATCAAAATCAAAAGAAGTAGGAAGGCAGAGGTAATCATTTGAGTAACCTGCATAAACAGGACCACATCCTAGAAAGCAAAGGCCTTATCAGATATCTACAAGCCATTCTTGAATTTATAATTCCCCCTGGGGCTTAGGCATATCTGTAGGAATACATGAAACCACTGCCTCAATATTGCAAAACCAGGGCCAAGATATGATTCCAAGACAGAGGAGGGATGGCAGAAGAGGGAAATACGAAGGCAGGGCAGTATCAGTCATCTCGTCTGGAAGCTGGGGCTCAGAAGCCTTAGGTAATTCCACTGATAATATCAATGAGAGTGACAATGAGTATCATTTAAAACACAGTACCTATGCCTTCCATATAAATCCTTTACAACATTTCTTCTCTAATCCCCATGACTTTATAAACAGTGACAAATAGAAAATAACTTACTAGAGATCGTTGCTGATGAGTGTTGGAAAACTTTCAGAAGAAGTGCAGTCGTTCAGCAAATATTTATTGAATGTCTACCATATGTTAAACTCAGAGTTCGGCACTGGAATTATTTGTATAATTAAAACATGATCCTTGTATTCTAGGAATTCAGTTTAGGGCAGCCATGACAAAAAGGCTTCATCTTCTGAGGTTGTATCTAAATTTTTCAGGAAAGAGTTGCACCAGCTGTTAGCAATTTCTGTCTTGGGCACTGGGTCAGGAACCAGCAGCACGTACACCATATATTTCATATTCCTTGAAATATACTAATCTACTTGTCCCTGTGGATGGTGGTGGATCTTCCAGAAGGCCATAAGAATTTGAGCTGGGAAGTTCTTGAGGTCAAAAATAGGATGCCCCACGGAGTCCAATCGAGAAGGGGGAAAAATATCATTCAAACAACAGATGGTAGTCTGGTGGGCTGTCCCTCTGTCCACAGGGTTCCTGCAGCAACTCTCCCCCTGAAACAGTGATAATTTCCTCCTAAAAGGAAAAAAAAAAAGGAAAATTCACTTATAATCAAAAAAAGGAAATAAAGGTCCACCAGAGAGAGACCAGTTCGAGATAGAAAGACTAAGAATATGTATCTGCCTCCTCTGCATTCAAATTTATAGAAATGGCAGGGAAAAATTTGCTTTTAAAAAGAAATAAATCCATAAAAGCATGGGAAAATAAGAAGGAGGACCACCAACAGAACAAAAATGTTGGAGAATACTTGAAAACCAAAGGCAATACAGGATGAGATTGTCAGAGGATTGACTGTGGGGCAGGGGCAAGAACAAGTGTCAGTGGGACAGGCTGGGGAACTCCAGGTAGGTGGCAGAGGGCTCTGCCTCAGGCAGGTCAGGAAGTGAGGAGAGGCACGCAGTTCCTTGGGAAACCAAAGAGATCCAACTAGTTCAGACATCTCCACGCCCAAAGATGAAGTACTCACCGTCAATTCCGTCCCTCACTTCATGAACAGATTGGATTTGGGAAACAGGGACTATATCCACGGATGAATAAACAGGAATTTCAAAGTTCAAAGATCCCCTCAAAGCCCCAAATTTATAAACATTTAAGGAAGATCATAACCATAAAAGAAAGATGCCAAACTCAACAATCGAAATGACTCCCAAGAAAATATCAGGTTTATAAAACAAACAGAAAGAGTCTTTAAGAGATGCGTATTAATCTCCTCACTGGAATAAGAAGATAAATCATCCAAGAAACAAGAATGGACTATTATAAAATAAAAGAACCAGTTAAAAAACCTGGAAATGAAAGGGATGCCCATTTAAGTTAAAAAAATTTTTTCCAGTGGAAGACCTGGAGAGCAGAATGGACGTAACTAAAGAGCAATTTAGTCGCCAGAAGAATTGACACGTCAATAAGAAAGAGACATCTAAGTAGACAAATGGACAAAAGACATTAACACAATTCACAGAAGAAATCCAAGTGGCCATTAAACACATGAAAAAATCCTCAGCATCAGTGGTAATCGGAGGAATACAAGCTAAACAACAGTGAGATACACTGCCCATCTTACGGGAAAACATTAAAATGACTGATAATCCCCAGTATTGGCAGCAGTGTAGGGAAACAGCCTCATATAGTTTGGGAAGAAGCATGAATTGGCGCTACATTTCTGGAGGGCAATCTGGCAGATCTTTTCAAAATAAAATGTGCTTAGTCTTCTATCCAGCAATTCCAGTGTGAGGGATCCATCCTAGAGAAAGACTTGCACATGTGCCCAAAGTGACACATGCAAGCAAGTCTCTGCAGCACTGTTTGTGGTCACGAAAACCTGGAAGCTACATAAGTGACAAGCAAGAGGAGGATGGAGAACGAAACTGTAAGATACATCCATACCAAGGGTGCGGTGCGTGCTCGGACATGAAGAGATCCCACAGATGTATGTCAGTAACAGCCAGCATGTCCTGACAGCTTACAAATGTCAGGTGCGTTGTTGTAGTGCTTTACACAGTGATATCTTACTGAAACCTCCCAGTGGCCCTGAGAGGTGAGTCCTGTTCTTAAACCTACCTTACTGAGGAGGAGACTAAGGTCCCAAATTTGAATAGTAGCCCAAAGTCACACACAGTAATGAAGTTGGGATTTAAAACTTGGCAGCCCGATCTCAGGGACCATGCTTTCAAAAAATACATTCTTGAAATATTAAGCAAGTTTTTTAAAATCCAATTGCTAAGCTCTTGGTAAAGGATTATCCAATTTGTGTGAAAAATAACAAAACTATGGACATACATTTTGTTATATGCATAACAAAAAAATTCATGTACATAAATTTCTACATTAATGCCCAGGAAATACCTGGATAGGGAAACAGCAGACTGGTAATTCAAGATGGAGGATAAAAATGGGGGCTTGAAATGAACAAGACTTTTGCTTTGTACTGTATTTGATTTTCCTTAGAATGTAATCATAAATTGTGTAATTAAAATGTTAATTTATAAAAGCTGACCACCAGATCTACACAGGGGCATAGACAATATCTCTCTTCAGTGTTAGAAACTCAGTTGCCAGCCTCAGACCCTACATTTGGGAGAGGGTAAAGACCTCCAGAGGCATCTGGTCTACCCTTCCTATGCAGGAACCTGTCCATAGCATCTCTGAGAGACGGACATTCACCCTTCCAGGGACAAGGAGATCATCACTGCTCAAAGCAGCTTGTATTGGACAGAGAGAGCACACAGCGTGGCTTAGAGGGACAAGCATAAGCTTTAGACGCAGACAGCCTGGGGCTTATCTCCTGGGTCTAGCTGGTACCAGCCATGAAAACTTAGACAAGTTACTCAAACTCCCTGACCTTGGTTTCCTGATCTATGAAATGGGACTAATATGCCTCCCTCCCAGAGCCATGGTGAAGATTAAATGAGAACATGGATGAGAGCAACAGGCACAGCGATCGACACAGAAGGTACCAATATCCACGCACCCCTCCTTCCTCTTCCCTATCGTTGTTAGAAGGCTCTTCCTGATGCAAGTAGAAATCTGCTTTGATCCCGGTTAGCCTAGTTTTCTGAGCAGTCCTCTCCTCCCAGCATCTAGGTATTTGTAATTGGGTGGTTTTCTATGTGCTTTACTTATAAGTTCAAGTTAAGAGCTGCCCTAGAGCCCTGGGGACATCCATGAAGAAAAAGTAATACAAATCCAAGAGTCTCTATTATAGCAAAAGCCCAGTGAGGCGGTCAAGTAATTCTGTGAACATTTCTACGCCTGCAAAGCTCAGGGAGATGGGGGACCCCTGAGCTGCCACAGCTCTGTCTCCCGGAATCCTGAGCCCCCCCACCCCGTTCCGGGTCACTGAGCTTCACCTCTGGCTTTCTTCCAGTTACTACTAATGCCAACAGCCACGTTAACACAAAAGTTGTTTCTTTTTATATACATCGTTTGGAAGAAGACGTCCTTCACAATGTGAGGTCCACGACAGGGGAACAAATAAGAACATGCATACCACTTCAGTTACAGGGCGCCGTTATGTACATCCCCCCATTTAACACTCACAGGATCTGAGTTAAGTAGTATTTACATCCATTTGCCTGGTTAGCAAACTAAAGCTCAGTGAGACTAAGGAAGCTGCCTGAGGTCACACACACTAAGTGGCAAAGCTATAGCTGGAACAAGAGGCATTGTACCTGAGAAGCTTCTCTAACCACAGGGCTGCCTGCCCAGCTAGCTTGACGAAGCTGCTGAAGGCCTGCCTAGAATGTCCTCAAGAGGGACACCCTGGAAAAAGCTGGGGGTGAGACATGGGCTGGGACAGAAGGCAGGTCAACCAGCCCCTAAGTGTTGACAGTAGGCAGCACTCAGGTACTCAAGGTGAGAAGCGGCTTGGAGATGGGTGTTTGAGGTGCCCGCGTGAGTAGAGGGTCAGCCAGAGAAGAGCAGTGGCCCCAGAGCCTGGTCTAGACAATCTCTTGTCTCTTCTACCAGCATGGTCTAGATCCCTGTGACCCTAAGGACCTTCTGGGGCTGCTTGCTCCCTCTCCATCCCCATCTCTTAGAATGCCCACAGCCTGCCTCTCCCCAGCCACCCCCATCAGCACCCCTAAGAGGGATACCTTGTGGAAATCAATGAGATCCGTGAGCGTTGCATGGCGATTGGGGTCCACTCCCAAGAAGCTGTAAAAATCCCCAGAGGCATCCACAAGAAAATGCTTGAACCCTTTCTGCAGGCGGTAGGAGAGGGTGTAACCCCAGATTTTCTCACTGACCCGGACCAGAAATGCGCCCTCAGTCATATTCTCAAGGAGATCTTCGGCATCTTCTCGGCTGATAATTCCTGTTTTTTAAAAAAAAAAAAAAAAAAAGTCAGCAGATTCTGCAACCCCTTCCCCAGCCAGCTACCCTCCCCAGATCATTCCTGCCCCTCAGCCTTGGTCAAAGGTCTAGAGAAGGGAGGGGCCTCAGGAGCTGTCCAGCACTTGACTTATTCTACTGAGGAGACACCTTGGCCCGGAGCAACTAGCAGTGAGCCTGGGGGCAGAGTTGCTACTCAGACCCCAATTTAGCAAGCTTTCCCCCAAATTAAGCCACACTAATTTGGATTAATTGGGTAAAACTGGGTAAGCAAAGAATTAGTAAATGAGCTGGAATTATAGCATCTATCGATTACAAATACAAGTCAACAAGAATTGCCCTGTGGAGAGCCTTAAGAGTACTGCTTTAATGACCAGACCAGAATGACTTACGATTACTGCCTCGGTTATCTCTCTGGTACCCATGAGTGAGCACCTGAAAACAGTGTTTCCTCTTAAGAAGTAAAAACACTTCCTCTGTCTACCTGTGGATGCCAGGCAAACAGTTTCTTAATAGGGGCACATAATTAAGCTCCACTTCGGCTCAAAGAACAAAACGTCCTCAGGTTCTGCGGTCCTACACGATGTGGCTTCACCACAGTAGGAGGGTCAGGTCTGGCCTTGGAGGTGTTTGTACATCAGGGTCAATCCCCCAAAAGGCTCTTCAGGAGCCGCTGTCCTCTAAGGGAGTGAACGAGAGGCCATGTGTCTGGTAGGTCAGGCTCTAGAGGGGGCGGCGGTGGGAAGAGGAGGGGTGTCAGGAGACCTAGATGACCTGCCCACCTCTGCCCTCACCTGCGCATGGGACCTTCAGCCAAGCCCTCAACCTCCCCAGTGTCCTTTGACGTTTAAGTGACAATCTTAATCTACCTACTTCGAGGGCGCGTTACGACTTTCAAGTGAGACCAAGAATTGAAAATAATTTCATAAACACAAGAGCTACAGAAATGTGGGCTCCTGCTCTCAGCTGTTACTTGGGGGAAAGGTAAATTGCAACACAATGTCCTCTTACACACCTACTTGTTTACCATCTGCATTCATTCAGCGGGATTATTTATTGCCAGTCACATAGCAGAGGGTAGAAGGTAGATGGGCTGCTCATCACCATGACCCTGAAGGCACTGCATGCTGTGACTCCCCGCCACTGCACCCCTGGTGCCATTGCCATGCTTCACTGTAGGGACACTCCCTTCCCATATCCTTCCTACTTAACAGGAGGTGTGGCACGACTTCCTTGTGCCCAAAGCAGAGGACACAGAAGCAGCCACACTGTCACATGTCCCCCTTTTAAGACAGCCAACACAAATGGGGGCCACCTCTTTCCTCCTTGCCCAGGACTTATCGAGAGGCAATCAAGCCAGCCACCCGCTCCCCAACCAGGCTGTGTAAGCAGAAAACCAGGGAGAGAGAAGAAGAGAAGAGGGTGGGAAGCACTCCCACCGCAGGGTGCCCAAAGAATCACACATACATACCATGCAGGAGGGAGGATGCTCCTTGGATGGCCTTGGTGGGTTCAGCCAGAGAAGCAAGGACAGCCAAAAGAGGACCAACCGAAAAGCATGCCCAGGATTTGTCAGAAGACTCAGCACTGTCCCCAACCCACCTCCCTGGCCCAATACCAGAGGACCTAGACCCTAAAGGTGTCTAGGGCAAGTAGGTAAGTAAGGGGAAATAGAGATGGAGCCAAGGGCTGCGAGGAAGAAGGACCAGAAGATGTCACCTCTGTCCCAACTCCAAGTACCTCAAGCTGAAGCCCAGCCTAGACTTGGGAGTTGGAGAGGAGGGGAGTGTTATAATGGGCGGGAGACTGAACAAACTTAAATATGACTTGACTTTTTAATATGCAAAAGTGACCAGTAACCCCAAAATGACAATGCCATGCATCTCTGCCATCTAAAACCCTCGAAGGGCTTCCCACTGACCTCCGTCTGGCAGAGTCTGGCTCAGGAACAACGGACACCAGGCTCTGAATGCCCGATTTGTCCCAGCTGACCCTGAATCCTCATTGAAGGATTCCTCTTTTCTCCCAGGAATCACAGGCTGCTGGTCACCTACACTCTACCTTTGTGTGGGTTAGAAAAAGATGTCCCTCTGGGTGGTTGAACTAGAAAAAGGTGCCTCCCTGGGCCAAAATGGCTAAGCTCACTTTTCTGTATTTCAATCCGTTCTCCCCCAAACTAGCCCCCTTGGCTTCCCTTTATTCAGTATGCAACTTGCTTAACCCTGTCAGGAAATCATTGTTATCCCAGGAGGCTCCTAGAACGTCCCACCTTTGGACTTTTACAACCTTCTGTCCAAACTCTATGGTATATTAGTAAAGTGGCTGGGAATAGCTCAAGGACAGAGCCTGTGATGGCCGTGGGAGTGTTCTGTTCAGCCTCCCTTACAGAGACCCTGCTTCAAGGAGCAGCAATGCTGGTGAGCTGACAGCCTCCAGCTGCTGGTCCTTCAGGATCCACTGTGCACAGGGGGTACTATGTGCCTGACTCGGACAAGGGGTACTATGACGGAGCCCAGGGGGTACCAGAGCTGCCATGCCTACCCAACGTGGGACTCCTCTAGCAAGCAGTCTTTCCTCAAGAGCCTCCCATCAGCCTGGCGAAGATGTTCTCTGAGCTGTACTCCCGTATCAGGCTCTTCCTCCCAATAATCTGTCCTTCCTTCCCTCTGCTCCTTCACAGGTGTCAGACCTGTACCATGTTCAGAAGACTCTCCCCATCTGTCCTGCTCTGTCTCCCCTTTATCCTTCACAGACATTTCCTCCAATAAAGCTCTTGGACTTCTGCTTCTGGAAGACCTGAATAGACACAGAAATCTTATCTTTGTATTCCAAGTGCCTGGAACGCTGGGGGCTTGTTTGGAGCAGTGATCATGCACATGGACTAAAATCACAGCTCAAGGACTTGATCAATAGGTGGCCTTGGGCAGGTCACTTAAGCCCCTCTGAAACCCAGTTCAGTGACCTCATCTATTAAGCGGTACTGACTATAACACCTACATCATCCGGTTGTTTGAGAATTCATTGCGGTAACGCACGAATGTGCTCGTCACACATGAATGTGCCTGAGAACGTAATGACTACCCGATACAATGTAACTAATTTGCACTGGATACACTGAGTACACTCCACACATGCGAGTGTTGGATGTTACCTTGAGCTGGTAGCAGCAATGGTCATAGTACTGCCAAGCTGTGCTGCCCACACCCCGCACACAGTCCTCTCAAACAGAGGCTGCTGAAGGGGACTTCCTCCGGGCCCCAGCCTGGGATATTCCTGGGAGACTCTCCAGGTATCTCAAATAGTAAGCATCTGTGAACTCTGCCCCCTCTTTGATACCTACCTGGGGATCAAACTTGTAATTTGGCCCAAGACCAAAGGTGATACAGACTCACAGTTCAGGATGGCAAAGAATTTCACAGGAAACCTGACTCCTAAGAGAATTAATTGGTGGCTGAGGGCCGTGTAGGATGATGGTGAGGAGAGGCTGTTAGGTTTTCCTGCCCCGTTCCCTCTGCTCTCCATCGCTCTCTCTCTTCTGGATCACCTCGAAGCCAAGTGTACTAGGAATTAGCATTAATCATATCCCATCCCATCCCACCTCCTACCTGAAATACTCTACAACCTCCTGGCCGAGGAAAGAGGGGAGGGCCTCACCTCACCACTTCTGGCTGGGGAGTGAGCTTACCCTTGGGATCATGGAAACTTTCTAACTCTGCTAATGACTAGGATCTTCTGCTGAGGGAGATGGCCTTACCAGACGATGTTCCAGGGTAAGTTGCTCTGGAATGATTATTGGAGTATGCAGCTACACGTTCTTTCTGAGCCAAGTCTCATCCCCAGACAATAGGAAATGTAGTTTTTCCAGAAACACTTTCTCTCCTTCCCTCCCTCCTTTTTTCCTTTTTCCTTCCTCCCTTCAATAAACATTCATCAAGAACTCTCTAGGAACCAGGTCCCATGCTGGGCACCTGGGAGTCAGTATTAAATGAGAAACAATTCCTGCCTTCCAGAATCTCTGACTCTGGACTGAAATCAAGATTAGCAAAATTTTTTTAAGAGCGGGCGGGGGAGGGGTGGTGCTCGCTGTAACCAGTGGCGATAAAGGCTATAGGGCGTGGGCTCAGGGAGGCGACCCACCCAGCCCTGGAGCCCAGGGATGGAAGCTCCAGTTAGACTGAAAACAGAAAGGTTAAAACAGAGAGGCAAGGAAAGGAGGGCAGTTTGCAAAAGGAACAAGCAGGTGATTCTCTGTGGCTGGCGGGAGGGCTAAAGTAGGAGCTGGGGGGAATTCCCTGGCAGTCCAGTGGTTAGGTCTCCGCACTTTCACTGCTGAGGGCGCCGGTCAATCCCTGGTTGGGGAACTAAGATCCCGCAAGCTACGCAGTGCAGCCAAAAATTAATTAATTGTTTTAAAAAGTAGGAGCTGGGCAGTGGCAAGATGTGTAGAGGCTGGCAAGGGTCAGGCCCCAAAGTGCTCTCCATACCATTAAAAAGGATTATGGACTTAATTCTGAGGGCAATGGGGAGCTACTGATCTTTCCTAAACAGAAGAATGTGAGAATGTTCAAGGGTGGAAAATGGACTGAAAGGTATGGATTGGAGTCATACAAGCCAGGGATTTCAACTCACTGAGGGCTTTTTCACCTAAGTGTTGCTTCACAGCTCCATTTCCACAGTTGTGACATTGGTATCCAGCTCCCAAGCCACTAGTCTACCAGGAACGGTTTCTGTTTTGAAGCAGAAAGGCAAAAGGATACACCAAGGGTCACATGAGAGGCCTTCTATCAAAGCCAGCACTGGGCAGTATCTGGGGACTCAGTGGCCCTCATCTCATTTAGCCTTCCTAACAACCCTACCATCATCAGTTCATAACTGAGGACACTGAAGGTCAGCAAGAGAAGTGACTTACCCAAGGTCACAGAGCTATTAAGTGGTGGAGCCAGAATTTGAACTCAAGTCCTCGGACTCCAAGTCCAGTGCTCTTTGCTCTACACCAAGTTATCTCATGCAGAGGACAGCAAGTGCTGTGAAAGACACAAGAAGGGGGAAATTAATGAGGCCTGTAGAAGTCAGGGCAGGATTTATAGAGGCAATGAAGGGGGATGGGAAGTGCACCTTGAAGGCTGGGTAGATGCTACGTGAGCAGAAAGGAGTGACGATGAGGTGAAAGGAGAGAAGAAGGGGTAAGTGAGTGAAGCGTCACAGTGAAGACCAAGAATGACACAACCATGGGATATTTATATAAATGTGACATAAGTTTAATCTACATTTCAGGAGGTTAAGAGACATGGAGAATGGAATGAAAGGTCTAACACATGTATAAGCTGAATTCCAAAAAAGAGAGAGGAGAATGAAGAGGAGGGAATATTTCAAGAGTGAATGCTGAGAATTAGTCAAAGACCCATAACAGTGAAATGGCACAAAGCTACTCAATGTCTCATTTTGTCAACCAGAGAGAAAAGGCAGATTACCTGCAAAGAATAAAGAATTAAACTGATGGTTGACTTCTCCATTGCAACAATAGAAGCCAGAGGACAATGAGATAATATTTTCAGAGTGCAGAGAAAAAAATAATGGTGTTTAATGAAACTCTTTCAAGGTGAAGGGAAAAATAAAGATGTCTTCAGAAAAAAAAAATTTGAGATTTGACTACTAAGAAAATTCTAGAGGATATACTTCAATTAGAAGAAATATAATCCTAGACAGAGAATCTGAGCTGCTAGAAGGAATGATGAGCATGGCTACTGTAGGTCAGTTTAAAAATATATACTGACTTACATTAAAATTGTAAGTTCAACATTAGTGTATCTATAATTATAATAGGAAATAGGAAATGATTTTATAATAGGAAATAGTCAAGATTATACATGGTGTGAACAGAATGCCGTATAGAAACTATATGTAAGTTATTTGTCAGCATTTCATGCAAGTGTGATTATTTTCTAAGGCCCTTCTAGCTCTGGTTTTATGAAATATGTGAATGTAGTATTTTCATCAATAAACTAAGCTAAGTTAAGCATTAGTTTAAAATTTGAATGAGAACAATGTTAGGTAGATATGAAGTTATTTACCACATGTTGTAATGATCATGTTCTGAATTGATTTCAATATGCAGTGTTTGAAAAATGTCAATACACAAAGAAAAGGAAATGAGTGCAATTAAGTCAATATATTTTTAAAGCAATTTTTATAATTTAGCAGACATTGCATCTTAATATAAGTAACTATTAAAATCGTGTCCTTGTGAAAAAATAAATAAAAATATATATTGACTTACAAAATAATAATAATAATGGGTAATTTGAGGGTTTGAATAAGATAGAACTATAATACTGGACAACATCTTATCAGTTGAGAGAAGGGTGCTTGGAGTTTAAAAAATCTGTTTGTTTAGGAAGAGGGTAAAGATATATATTAACTTTATAATATATTAAGTATGCATGTTAAATCACCTGAATTAACCACTAAAAGATAGGCATTGTTGTTCTGTTGTTCTCCAACAACAGAAGTGGGAAAAATGCAATGAGAAAAAAAATTTTTTTTCAATGAAGTGTGAAACAAGCCAATAACTGAAAAATAAATACACTATAGTTCCGTTTATATTAAATTGAAAAACTCACAAAGCTAAACAGTCTAGTGTTTGGAGATCAATATATAAACAATACATGAAGCAAAGAAATGATGGACAAAATACTGAGGATAGGGATCGTATCTGATGGAAGGAAGAGGGCTGCCCTGGTGAGAAGCACACAGGGGCTTCCAAGGATTGGTGATGTTTCCACTCCTTAAGTTTTCATTCTGCCCTGCTTTTCACCAGGGTCAGCGGCAGAAGCAAACAGAGGTGCAACCTGGAAACTGAGGCAGAATCCCCGCATACAGATGGAGGCCCTTGATGGGGACTAAGGGGAACAGGGCACTGGACCCAAGCGGGCCCACAGGTCCCTGATGTGCCCAAGGCTTCTCGGGAGGTCAGAGGCAGTCCGACTAACTGCAGCGCCCTCTGTGGGGACACTGCCCAAAAAGACAGGGCCAAGGTCAGGGGACAGAGGCCCTTCAGGGCAGCAGCCCCCTTCCCCACAGTTGCATCAGGCGAGGGTGAAAAGGTGGGGCAGGCAGATGGGAGCATGTACGCTGGCACAGCAAAGACCAGGCTCCCATCACCCCCACGTGAACATCACAGGCAGGAGTTGCAGCCAGCACACCTGTGAAGTGGAGCCAGCTGCTCCTGACTTCTGTCACTGCACCTCGAGCACAATTCCCGAGCATTCTTCCTGCCACCTCGCCTAATCACCTCCCTGGATTCCACGCACATGCTCTCAAACACCAACTACTCCACGTTCACTATCAAAATATTCAATATTTGCTCCATCGGTGCTAACCGGTGGCAGCCCCAGGAAAGGAAAGGCACTTTAAGCACACTTGCAAAAGACCCTCTGCTCTAATGGACCCATAAATCCACATGATAGCAAATCCTAAAGCAGACCCGGGATTCAGTTCCCAACCCCTCTGCCACCTCCGTACCTCCGTCCCTGAAATCGTTAGCTTGGAATTGAACCTCAGTAACCAAATGAGCTCCTTTTATTTCTGTTAGAGCTTCTCCCTGAAAAGAAAGGCAGGCAGCCCAGACAGGACGTTTTACTTTTTATGGGTCTCAATTTATCTGACATGCGTATTTCTTAAAGCTTTCACCACAGCTACACCTCACCGGCCAACAACTCCTCCATTACCTTTCTCATTCATTTTTGTGACTTTCCTTCCCCTTTCTTATTGCCGTACTTTCCAGATGGTATCTATCATTAAGGGGGCTGGAATTATTAATCGCTTCATTCTCAACAGTTTCTCAGTGATGAATGAGTTCAAATGCCTTCATTTTTTATAACTCCAGATGAAATTTAGCCACAGTTAACTGCTGAGACCAGTGTTTCTCTGGACAAGCATCTTGGTTCCAGATGTATTATGCACAAGAGGCACCATTCCACGCCCACGACTGCCTGCTCCAAGCTGACACGCCAGGCTCAAAGCACTGATGCCGCTGTTCACGACATGGCTGCAGCCACCCAGCAAAACGACTTCTGAAACTGGCTACACAAGGATCCTGTGTAGCACTAACCTCAACTGGAAGCATAAATTTATTATTTGATTCATGCCAGTCTCACTTACTGAGTTCCACTAGGCCAGTTATTTTCCTCAATATGGTGGACATAATTGGTCTTGCCCACTCAGGACCATCTGCCCTTCTTCTGGCGAGGGAATGGTGAGCTTCCTTTGCGAGGCCACACCATCCCACTCGGTCTATACAGTTGCAATGGGATAGACTCTTCCCTGCTCTGGGGATGGTCATGTGACTCAAGCCTAGCCAATCAGAGAGCTCATCCCTCTGGCCATGGTGATTGGTTCAGGAGTGGGCATGTGACCAAACCAGAGCCAACAAGGCAGAATAATGGGACTAATACCAGAAATTATTTGAGAGAAAAGTATGCCCTATCTTCTGTTGGATTCGAACCTAGGAGAATGAACGCACGCATGCAACCACAGGCTGATGCATTGCTTGAAAATAAAAACAACATGGAGCGCAACAGAGCTGAGCAATGGAGAGAGGCCAGTTGCTAAAAACTTAAGCTCCCTGGATCAAGCAAAGCCTGAAGCTGGCCTGATGTTTGGGTTTTTCCAGTCACAGAAGCCAATAAATTCTCTTTTGAGTATACCAGTACGATTATTTTTCTGTCAATGGCAAGTGAATGTAAGTGCCATGAGGGGAGGGAAGTTGTCAGTTTTGTTCACCACCACATGCCCTGTACTTAGTACAGAGTGTCTCACAGACAACAGAAGCTTAATATTAATAATCAACAAATGATTTAACTGCCTTACACAGGGAGCCTGCTCCCTGGTGCCCCTGCCCAGGGAATTCAACAACCCCAAACTCTGACAACTCCCTCTTTTACTCCATTTACTGCATTTACTCCATGAGGACTCCATTTATTGCATTTATTGTGGAGACTGGGATAGCATCCCTCAGGAAGTCTATGGGAGGCGGCCCCAGCTGCACGAGGAGCAGACACTTGCCCCAGCCAAGAATAAGGCATGGCAGCTGAAACAGCTGTCCCCACGGCCCAGAGATGGCTGGATGTCTCCTAAAGGAACAGCCATCTCTTCATCCTCAAGGAGACATCCTGGACTGGAAAGGAACTGACTCTCCTGGGCACTGCGTGCCCCAGGGCAGTTTCTTAACCTTTGGAGCCTCTAGTTCCTTACCTTGAGATGGCAGCAAGGCCACAGTGTGTCACAGATCGGAGCGTGGACTGTGGAGCCAGACCACCAGGGTTTGAATCCCACCACCCCCACTTACTAACAGTGAACCGCAGGCAAGTGGCATCACTTCTCTATGCCTCAGTTTCCTCATCTGTGAAACGGGGCTGATGCTAGTAGCAAGCACACAGTGTTATTATGAGCGTCAAAGAAGTTAAAGTATGTGATGTGCTTAGAAGAGGGCCCCACATACTCTAAGCACCATGGACCTAACTGCTAGTATTATTACCTCTTCCAGAAAGTTGTGCAAAGGGTAAATGAGATACTGGATGTTCGATATTTACTGGACACAAAGCTAGCACAAAGGAAATGGTCACTGAATTACCAGGTAAAACATAAAAGCCAGTGTGAGCCCACACATGAGGCCAACCAACCACACTTTGTGGATATAGACCAGTGCACACCTGACGGAGAAGTGGTACCAGGTCAGGTACCCCCTGCCCAGGGATGCCACCAGTCCAAGTGGTGCCTCTGGGCACCTCCAGATAGACACGGCCCCATGCAGGGGACAGGGCCTGGAAGCAGGGAAGAAGGGGCTGGTGATAACTTCATGAGATCAGAGAAATTATAGAAAAATAAAAGTGCATTTTCTCTGTACACTTAACTAAACTTGAAATGTGGCTACACAAATGTTGGTAATGCCTTACTGTCTGCAGGGGGCTGACAGCATATTTGTGACGATTCCAGGAGAAAACACACGTTAATTGCAAGCCATGTTGATCCCCTGCAGGAAGTGTTTCCTGGAGGTTGAATCCTAAAGCAGGGGACACCCTCCTGCCCCGTGCACTCCCGGGGGGCTGATGAGGGGGAGTGTGAGTCACAACACCCAAAAGCAGCATCACCATTTTAAACGAAAGCTGTAAGCAAATGACGCTGACACGTGAATGTATAAAGAACTTAAGTACTAAACAGAAGCTAATTTGGGTCTAATAAACTTTTCATAATTAAGCATAAGTGTTACATAAGTCATTTCCAGAAAGCTTCTGAACTACTGTAGTGACCATCCTTTATTCTCTAGCAAGTGTCAAAGCCGCCATATTTGTTTCTCAGATAAACAGAGAAAGCAGAGCTCACAGTAGGAAGGGGTGGGAGAGAAAAGTCGTGTCATCTGATCTAATCCCCATCATACTGGACAACGCACGCTTTCACTGTCTTGACTGAAGAGCCATCTGGCCTCTGTTTACACATCCCAGCAGTGGGTGCTCCCAGCTCCTGGAGGTAGTTTATCCCATCTCAGGACAGCTAACTGCTAAAAAGATGATCAGACTGAACCAAAGCCAGCACCTTGTGATTTTCACCCCGTGTTCCTTTGCGTGAGGCCGCTGACCTTGAGGACATTAGTGGTTTGAAGACACAGCAGCTGTGCCACCCACCCCAAGTCTTCCACCTCAACCCCATGCCTGTCGTCACAGAAATGTGAGGCCAAGGGCTCTGGCATGAGCTGGAGCCCTGGGTGCCAGGGCTGGGATGAGCTTGTGGCTGGGGACTGGTGGGAAACTAGACTACAGGTCCCAGAGCCAAAAAAACCTAACGGCAGTTTCCTGGGTCTAACCTATGATAGAAACTTCCCGGAGTCAGCAAGGTAGGAGGAATCTCTTGTAGCCACCAGAAATACGATGAGACTGTCAGAAGTATATTAAACCAATTACATCACCAGAAATCAAGTTTATTGTCACTCTGTGCTTCTATTTAATCCCGACAGAAAATAAAAAATCAGTTCTATCAAATCTAAGCCATCTAGGTCCCCCAACCCCTGTCCCTTCCCACACATTTTAATTACCCACAGCTGTGCATCAGAAAACAATCTCAGCAAAACATCCAAACTAAAAGTGTTAGGTAGACAAGACACCAAGGGTCTGAAATCAGAAACACGGAATTACAGAGAGCAGAAAGGAAAGAGTTACAATCTTGGGAACACCATTACAGTCGATGCTTTCCTAAAGCAAAAAATAATTTCGCTCTCTTTGTAATCTTTTTTTTGATACCCTATAGCCAGTGCACAGTTCTTTTAAAAAGAAGGAAAAAGATTCCTTTATTTCTTAGTTGGAACAGCTTAAGCAAGAACTTAAGAGAAAAGTAGGTCAACTGACCTACTTCTTTTCTTCTTTAGAAATGTTTGCATTTGGGATCAGAGTTGGTGGAAATTTTCCATTCCAAATTCTGCTCAGGAAAGGAAAATGAGCGACCTGACTTGACGAGATGGATCATGACATGCTAATCATCCTTCCAAATGACCCACGTGTTACCCCTCACAGCTTTCAAAAAAATGTCAATCATATTTATAATGAAAAAAAATTCAGACTTTTACTTTTTGTGGGGAAGGCTAAATATGTACCATCTTCCTTTTGTGAACAGTCGTTTGATGTCATCATTCTCTTTACTTCCAAGTGATAGCAGTGGCATACTCTAAGGGTATGAAGCCACACTTACATGCTTCACATCCCGATATGCATCGCCAAAGGCTACCGTGTTGATTTATTCCAGGTAACAAGTGGAAGCATTTAGTGCAAGTTCTGAACACTTTATAAATATCATACATGTAATCCTTATAACACCACCACTACTTTCTCTACCCCTGGTTTCTTCAGCTAGTCCTTGCTTCACATGGATTTGGTGTGCCGGGTCCCCCATTCTGGCTGCCACCTCTCAACAGGTTCCAAAGCCTCACGTAGTTTCCTATCCTTCCACTGATCTTGAAAGCCGAGGACAAGAGCTTAGCTGGCTCACTCTCTCCATCTCAGCCCCAGACACTCTAGCCCCTGAGAATGACCCCAAAGACCAAACAGGGCGCTCCCAGATTTCCCCTCAAGCTGGGCCAGGAGACCAGTGGCAGCTCTGCTCTGGAAGGCCCACGGATTGAGGAGGGGTGGGATTTAAGAGAAGGAACTCAGGCCGTGCGTAAAAGAAGTTCAAGTGAATATACAGTAAGGGATTGTGGATCCAGAGGAGGCACTTTTTCGCCCCAAGCTCCCTGCCTGGCTAGCAGCATATTCAAGAGGCCACCAGAGTGGAGGAAGAAAACCTGGGGTCCAGAGGCCCTACATCTTGTCCCAGCTCCCATGCTTACTGCTGGGTGAATAGGGGTGACTTCTCAAGCTCTCTGGTCATCGGCGTCTTCATCTGTAAAGGGCTAACCATGACCAGCTCGAGGAGAAGTGGAGAGCACCTGTGAGATGGTGCACGTCAAACCACTCTGCACGTCTACACAGCCAGGCAAACACACAAGACTTCACAGCAGCAGCCAGTGATGAACACTGATCAGCCCGTTCAAGCCTTTCCTGCTCTGCAGCTCAGAGGGGATGTGCTGTCCCGGTGCATGCAGTTGTGGGGGACCGGGGCCGGGGGCAGCGAGCGAGACCCCATTCCCACTCAGGCCCGGCCTCCCCAGGCACAATCCTTCCCACCTCCTAGGGGCTGCAGCCCTGCAGGACTCCTGGAAGGGTCATCCAGACAGGGTGCCCACTGCTGTGCCTCAGTTCCTGGACCGCAAACAACATCAGTAATAGGGACACAAATAAGGAGAAGCACAACAGTCGCCGGGAGAAGAACACCTCGCTCCACAGCCCGCAGACTCCCGCCCGGGCGCCTGCTCTGCAGCCAGCCTCCCACCCTGGCCAGCCTTCCCCGTTCTCCTGACCGCCTGAGAAAACTTTGGAGGTCCTGGGGCAATGCCAGCAGAATCACACTGCATCCCAGATGCTAAGGAGAGAAAGCTCTCAAGGGCCCTCGGGCCAGCCATCTGAGGGGTCCAATAGCCATCCTGCTGCCCAATAGTAGCTGCAACCACCTTTCTTCTATTGAAGTGAAATGTGTCTCTTTAGAACCCCCAGCCCCCGAGCCCCTTTAATAATCTCCCTTTCTCCAGACAGGACTCCAGAGATTGGGGAGTAGTGGCTCTGTTCCCCCCTTCTGCAACACAAACATTTCCCCAAATAATCACTAACAGCGCTATGACTCTTACATTCTCCCCCCTCCCCCCTTCAAAGACATTCGGATGCGCCGTGGTCAAGAGCAAGGTGGACAAGGAACCTGAAGGGAGGGACCCAGCCTAGAACCCTGCAGCCCTGGGACCTTCAACACTCCTCTCCTCCACGTGTGCTCTGAAGTCGCAGCATGGACAGGTAGGAAGCAGTGCCCATTCCACTTTAGGAGCTCTGCTTTGCACGGGAAGCCACCCCCAGCTGCTGGACCCTCGCAGGCTGCACCATCCACATGGTGCTTGTCAGAAAAGGCGTGATGGGAACACCCCACCTGAATGCAGGACAGGCCATCAGGAGATCCACTCCGGAGCCCCAGCTCCACCATCCACTGTGCAGCCGGGAATCTGCCCCATCCACTCCCCGCCAAGCCCTGACTAAGGGCCGGTCACAGACAGCCAGTGGGTTGCTGACAGGACAATGAACCACGGACCAAGTGTGACTGTTTTCTATTCTCAGGAAGAGAAATGGGTTCTGACTGAGCCAGTGTTCAGAGGATATTCTTAATAGTTTTAGATACATGTTGAAGTCCAAAAATAGATACTTTTTTCCCCCAACGTCAAGCTTATATGCACTAGCTTTTCTCAGGAGTATTTTTGTATACGAGAAGTCTCTCTTAGAACCACTGGAACGTAACAATGAACCGAGGAGAAACGAGGAAGGACTTTAACATTTTCTCTCTCTCTTTAACAGAGGGGACTTTATCAACAACCCCGTGGTCCCAGCGGGGAGCCAGTTCCTCCTTCCCTCCCGCTCTGTGCT
This sequence comes from Phocoena phocoena, assembly GCF_963924675.1. Lineage (NCBI taxonomy): Eukaryota > Metazoa > Chordata > Mammalia > Artiodactyla > Phocoenidae > Phocoena > Phocoena phocoena. Next base: position 53,379,196 of record NC_089234.1, read on the forward strand.
CTGAGCCCACGTCCCCAAACTGTTTCCCCGGGGAGGTGGGGTCTCTAGTGGCCCACCTCAGTGCGTCAGCACTCTTGCCAACGGCTCGTTATGGCGGACAGAGTGCATTGTTGGCTTGATCTTCATACGTATCCTGTGGAGTCAATGTTATCATCACAGATGGGGAATTTAAAGGACACACCCAAGGTCACAGAGCTGCGAGGTTCTAGAGGGGCCCCAGATCTTCAGACTCCTTGCCCACATCGCGCTTTGGATTACACCTCGACACATCCAAATACGTTTGATAGAAGGGAAGAAAATAGAAGTCACAGCAGTCCTTTTTAACCTGCATCTAAAATCCATCTAAATTAACTAGGAATGCTTTCCCCAGGAAAGAAAAGATTTATATTGGGATTGCGATCGATGGCATTATCGGCTCAAATTCTCCTCCCCTCCCTGTCTCCAAACCCTTTGACGCGTGGCTTTGCAGTTCCTCACACGAAAGGAGCAGAAGATTTTTCCCAGCGCCTCAACTTTGTGACGTATTGTGGCCAATGGCACGGGGTGAAAGTGACAGGGTGCTGGTTTGGAGGCTAGACTTCTGGAGCCTAGCGTGCTGCCAGGTGCTCTCTGGTTCCTGAGAAGAGCATGCCTGGGCTAGCCTGCCAGTCCCAGGAGGAGCCTGAGAGCTACACGGGGCAGAGCCGCCCCAGCGAAGATGCCCAGCCAAGACCAGCTGAGAGCAGAGCCCCAGCCAACTTGCAGCGGACTCCCTAACAATGAGACTGTGGGGCAGGAGGTTTCTTCTCTTGGACAGATTAACATGGGGGAGTCCCACCAAGGATGCTGTAGGGAATTGCTACATTGGAAGAGAAGTTGGACCATACCAGACTTTGGGGTTTTAGGTATAAGTTAAAAGGGTGGAAACCAACATGGGGCTGCTCCCTTTTTGCTCTTCTGAGCAAAGGCAGTATATAAAAAAAATAACTACTGCTTACTATCACCATCAATTCATAAGACATAGGACATTTTAACACTAAAACTGAGGAGAGGATATCATCTTCGAGTATAACACAGTCCTTTTCAAGCAAAGACAGTTGGCCACCCTCCATATGTGAGCCTTTTCCTTTCATCTTGTCACAGATCAATGAAAACTTTGACACATAGCTCTCGTCTGTGGATTAGCAACATTCCTACAGGCTTTATGGTGGAACTGTGAGAAGAACACGAAATCAGTTACGTAAATTTCGAGACTTAAATCACGGTTCTGGGGCTTCCCTGGTGGTGCAGTGGTTGAGAGTCCGCCTGCCGATGCAGGGGACGCGGGTTCGTGCCCCGGTCCGGGAAGATCCCACATGCCGCGGAGCGGCTGGGCCCGTGAGCCATGGCCACTGAGCCTGCGCGTCCAGAGCCTGTGCTCCGCGACGGGAGAGGCCACAACAGTGAGAGGCCCGCGTACCGCAAAAAAAAAAAAAAAAAATCACAGTTCTGTTTCTTCTGTGACAATATAAAAAGTACATGTCTTTTTCATCAGGACAGAAAATAAAGCTAAAGATAAACGTAAGCGCCTCTGCCGTGCCTTCTCCGTTGGCTGCCACAAGTACAGCAGAGCAGCCAGTGGTTCTGACAAATCCCAACCGCGACAGAACTTTTAAGTTGTACTACGCAGGTGCCCAAGATGCTAGTTTTGCGTTTCCCTGATTATGATAATATACACATGAACAGGAAAGCAGTGATGCAAATGGAACCTCTCACAGGGGCTACAGGGACACATAACAGGGACAGAAGTTAGAGGCAGGGAATCCCCAGGACCAGCTCCCGGGACACACAGCTAGGCCACACGTGAACGTCAACTGTCGACTTTCTGAGCCATAAAGAGCTACCCCATCCTTCTGTTAGATTTGTGGAGGCCCAGGAGAAGGAAGGGGTCTGAAAGTGGATGGTGGTCCCAACAGATTCTATTATCATTCCAAACTATCCGTACCACAGATGCCAGGCTGGCTCTGGCCAGAGGAATGTGAGCAACCATGGCACACGTCAGTTCCAGGCAGAAGCTCCGGGAGCCAGTGTGTCGCTGGCCATGCCCCTCTTTTTCCCTCTGTCATGAGATCACTGGCGTTTCCAGTAGAGGCAACTCCTTCTGTCTGAGGCCCAGATTAAAGTTCACAACCAACTCCCACTGGGCATGTCACATGGGTAAGAAATGAGTCTTGGCTGGCAGACGTCACTGAGACTTTGGGATCATTTCTCACTGTAGCATAACTAAGCATAATCTGGCTGACATGATGGGGATGCTGCCGAGGTGAAGAACTCAACATCAGTGGCAACAGAGAAAGAGGGTTCATTTGTCTTGGATGCGTTTCTCTACCTGATCCCTGAGCAGGTAAGAAGCAGAGGTGAGGGCTGAGTACAGAGATGCCTGAGACACAGGGCCCTGGCCCCTTGGAGCCCATGGCTAACCGGAAAGGCTAGCCTCACCTCTCGTGTGGCTGGGTTTTCTCATTGCTCCCAGATTAACCTTACTCATCAGGCCCTGAGGGGACTCACGCACCTACCAGGCCCAATGCAGAGACAGAAGATGCCTCTGAGGAGCCCTGGACGGCCAAGGTGAGGGCAGTAGGCAAGAGCCATGTTCATCCCTTCCCAGCAGAGAGGGCAGTGCACGTCCAGAGCCCTGGGGCCTGCAGTCCCCTGGACTCCCGCTCACAGATGTTGTGCTTGGTCTCTGACCATCTCCATCAAGGCCACTCAGTGTTTCAGCACACGCCCTGGGGAAATCAAAGCTTGTGCCTTGAGCTCAACCCACTCAGTGAGCAAAAAAAGGACAGACATGGGACCTCTCTCTACTCCACTCCCAGCAGGTGAGCCAGGAGCGCTGAGCCTTAGCCTTGGGAGACCGGCCAGTCTTCGTGGGGCCGGAGCGGAATTAGCGGAGTCTAAAGTCCTTGACTCCTCTGATTGTGGTGGCCCTTCAGGACCCCGCACCAACCCCAGAGGGAGGCTGAGATGTGGAAATGATCTGCCCCTGCCCCAGGGATCCGGAAAGCCACCCTACCGTGGAACCAGGGGGCGATGGCTTTGGTGCTCCTCTCAAAGCCCGCGCGGCGAGGCAGCTGCTCCTCCTTAAACCAGCGCACTATGACTTCTCTGGAGACAGGACACAGGGGCCGCTCCCAAGTCCTGCTGAGACAGAGACCGAGTGTGGCAGAGTCAGGGAGAGAGCAGGGGGACAGCGAGAGGGGAAGGAAGGAGGGGGAGGGAGTGGGGGAGACCACTGTGAGAGTGAACAGTCCCGACGCCCACACTCACGCCTGTGGACAGGATTAAATGAGTCCAGGTACTTGAAGGCGCTTTGCAGGTCATTAATGTACCAGCTGTTACTGTTTTCCCCAAAAGAAAACTGTTGTCACTTAGTTTGAAAAAAAGCCACGCAGGTGCGAGTGCAAAGTAGGATAGGAGGGGGTGTCAGAGGGAGAGAAAAGGCATATCTGCCCTCTAGAATGGCCAGGGCATAAACAGCAGCGTCTACGAAGAAGGGTCATAATGTAATAGGAGCAAAATTATTCACATGTGCGTGTCCTCCGCCCTCCCCAAACCTGCACTGAAGAGAACTCTGGTTTTGCCCCTCCCCGTCTCACCCACTGCTGCCATCTAAGGGGACACCTGGCTTGGCCAGCTAGCCTTCCATGTTTTATGAGGCAGAACCAGGACAGTGAACAGCCTCAATCTGCTCTGGAAACGGCTGAGCTTCACCACCAAGAAGTAAGAGGGAAAAGGACAGAGGAAAGGGAGAGGGGAGGAAAGAGTCGCTGCACGGGCTGACTTGATGGAGAAGCAGGTGTGGAACTGAAGATCCTGGGAGGGAGATGAAGAGGGGCACCTGAAGAAGGTCTGAGTAATAAATTAGATGCTTTTTGATATCTTCTCATAAGTAAGCCCAGATTTTAATTGTCATACTGTGGCTCCTGAACGCATACAGAGACGGGGCCACGTGAGACCCCGCTGTACTAGAGCCCCACTGACATGAAGCCCAGTAAGGGTTTGACAGCACATTCCCCGTAACAACACACACCACTGTGTGTTGAGGTGATATCCAGCAAGATCACATTGCACCGCTGTATGGGATGAAAATAGAGCTTCAGCAGACTTTGGGCCCAGCATGAACAAGCACAGCTTTCTCACCCTTCCCCCTGAGTGACAGCAACCTGGCAAAGGCTCACACTGTCACTGCTGTCTGTCCACCTCACAGCACTGGCATTTAGAATTCACCACCGCTGTCGTCGTCTCTTATGAAATAAACACCAGCACGAAGTCCCCAAGTCTTTGCATTTCCCCCGCACCAACCAACACTTCGATGCTGAGCCCAGCACTTCCTGGCAAACCCCAGAATGAGCCCCTGTTTTTACCTGCCCTAAAATGAATCCACATATACACACACACAGTAGTGAACACTGCAGATTTTAGAAAAGATGCAATAAGACAGAGGGTGAGGTTCCATTGAACAGCCTAAAGCCATCATCAGTGGAGTCTGTTCTCCAAACCCCTTGCTTCCCGCTGCCACCTCTGCAGGCTTTTTTTTAACACCCCCTCCCACCAGCTTTGCTCCTCTGTATCCGCCCTTGAGGATTGCCCTCTTCTCAGGAACCTCAGGTGCTCTCCCTCTTTATGAAGCGGCACACTGCAGCCCTGCCCCAGCCTCTTCCTTCACACTCGCCTTCCCCAATAAATAACTGTGCTCAGGGGGAAGAAATTTCCTCTGGTTTCTAGGACTCATTCTCCTTAGAAGGCAAGAGGAGGTTATAAATAACAGCAAGGAAAATTCGTTCACTCTTGTCCCTCTGTTTCTAAGCAGAGAATCTGATTCCCCAGAATATAAACGCTCGGACCAAGTGCTCCAGAGGCCACCTGGCCAGAAGCCTCACTCCTGCACCTGGAACTCTCTCCCATCAACAATGTGTCTGCCCCCAGCATAACCGGGCAAGCGTGGGCTGGCCGCCGGTGCCGGCCGCCGGTGCCAGCACCACAGTGCTGAGGGCAGTGAGGCCACGGGGACCTGTTCCATGGGGCAGCCCCAGGAAGGAGGCTGAGGCATGGCTTCTGCCGCTCCATCTGCATGGTCCCTGGTCCCCCTGCTCCACCCAAGACGGCACACTGTGGCTGTCACTTCTTCTCCTCTACTGACAGCCACACACAGCGAGCCTGGAGCCAGACTGCAACACAGTTCATGCAGCTCTGTCTTCTGGGCCTGAAGGACAAATTATATGTCTCCTTTAAAAAAAAAAAAAAAAAAAAGCACAAGAGGAAGAAGGCTTTTCTAACTATGTCTCCAAATCCAGGAAACATAAAAGAAAATCTGACCTCATAAAAATAAAGAACTCCTGCATGACAGAAAACATCATCATAAAAGTCAAAGGACAAATGACAAATTGAGGGGGAAAAAATGTTTATCACAAAGAAAAGCATCCCTAATATTTTCCCTAATATTTAAGGAGTTCCTAGAAACAGATGGCGAAAAGACCAATAACACAATGAAGAGGCAGGAAGGGAAATGAACAGACAGACAGAGAAATACCAAAGGCCCTTAAACATATACAAAATACTTCATCTCACACATAAATAGAAATGCAAATTTAAGTTTTCACTGAGATATTATGTCTCACACAAAACAAAAGTCTGACCACGCACTGTTGGCAAGGCTAAAGGATGAGAGTGTCCGTTGGTACCACCCCTGTGGAGGGCAAGTTGACGGGAATTATCAATACTATAAGTGCATGTAGCCCCTAACCCAGGAGTCCCACTTTTGGGGATCTCTCTTGTAGATACTAGTTGCATGTCTACAAGGTTACTCATTAAGGGCACTGTTGGTAATAACCAAAGATTTCAAACAACACCAATGTCCATCAATAGAGGTTTTGAAAAATAAATTAGAGCACAGCCAGGCAGTGGAATACTATGCAGCTGTGAAAAGAAAACGAAATAAAAATAATCAGGTAAGAATCGATATGTAAAGACCTCCAAAATTTATAGTTAAATGGAAAAAACATCAAGATGCAGAACCATGTGTATGATAGGCAAACTTTCATGCAAAAAAAAAAAAAAAAAAAGAAAAGAAAAAGAAGGAGATACAACTTTTCACCTTGGCAGTTGCAAAAAGGAACCGAGAGGACACATAAACTAAGAACAGTGGCTCCCTGTGCGGGGAAGAGGGAACTGAGTAGATGGACGGCAAGGATGGGAGTCAGCCTTTCCTCCATGTATCTTTTTAAACTTTCTGGTTTGTGAATCATATAAATGACAAGGAAGGAGGAAAGGAAGAGAGGGAAGGAAGGAAGAAACGCAGATGTCAGTTCTCCCTAGGCTGCAGGGAGAGGGAGGGGGTTTTATGAATAACCCTAAATCCCAATTAAAGCAAAACCCAGACAACCCTCTTTCATCTGGGGCTGAATGGACTCTTCTGCAGGTTTATTGTGGTTCAGGGAGCAGCAGGCACTCAGCATCCAGCCTCTGAGCCCTCCCTCGGGCAGCAGACAATCAGCAATAATGAGGAGGGGAACCAACCTTAGGGCTGGCCTGAGGTGGGCACAGGCGGCAGGTCGAGAGGCTCCAGGCAACCTCTTGATCCTCCGTCCCAGCGATCATGGGCAGTCAGTCACCTGAGCGCCCTTGCCAAACCACTCATCAGCCCAGCGTGTAAGGACCCTCCTGCACTCAACTGCGTCCATCTGCAACCGGCTATCAGAACCCGGGATGCACCAGCATTGCCTGTGGTTACAAAAAGCAGCAGCCAGTTCTGGTTCCAGGCTGCTGGGAACCACGTTTAACCCATTTGAGGTCTTATATTACAAGTTCTTAACCTGGGGTCTACGGATCTTTTAGAGCTTGAAATTATATGCAAACGTTTTGGGGTATTTACATATGTGCATTTCACAGAGAAGAGGGTACACAGCTTTCTTTAGATTCTCAAAGGAATCCTAGACCCCAAAGAGGTGAAGCCTCCCAGAACTCCAGAGTTGGTAGAAATCTCCAACCCCGACTCCTCTCCCCAACTCCTGCCCCATAACACAGACTAGGGCACTGAGGCCAACAGAGGGGAGATGACTAGCCCCAAATTAAACAGCAAGTCGGAGGCAGAGCCGGACCGGATCCCTGGTGCCCTACGCCCCAGCCGGAGGCCCGCCCCCAGACACACCGCGCATGCGGATGCGGGATGCGAGGTCCGCGACCCACCTGCCAGGCACGGCCAGGGGTGAAGGCAGCCCCGGGCCCAGGAGGTGGTGGTAGAGTCTCGCCTCCTGCTCGTGGCTCTGGCCAAGCTCTCGGAACCTGGAGCTGAGGCCAGCGACCGTGCCCTTCTGGATGGCGCGGAGGGAGTGACGCCGGTACTCGTCCCGGGCGCGCTGGGCTCGGCGCCTTCTCTCCTCATCAGCCGCCTTGGACCGACGCACTGGAAAGGAAGAGAGAGCGTGTTCACCCAGACCCGCAGCCCAGACCATGCACTGAGCAAGCCAGTACATGGCCAGGAGCCCTGGGACTCACCCAGAGTCCCAGGATTCATCCGGATGCACCCGCGTGCGCTGCGTGGAGGCTTGGCACCCAGCAATGGCAGGCCCAACCTAAGCCAGCAGCCCTGGGTTAGCCTGTCCCTGTGGGGATAAAGACACTCATGACAGTTTGGGGTGGTCCAGCTGTTCCTGTGGATGGAAATTTACACCTCCATGTGTAGTTCTTCCTGGAGTGCCCTGCTCAGAGCAGCTTCTCAAACCCTGTGCCCTGCTTCAAGGACACCTGTCCACCTTGAAGTGGTTAGCATCTCAAATACCACTGCTACCACCCATGCTGATTACAGCTTTCTCTGTGCCAAGCCCTGAGCTCCGGGCCCTCCCTGCAATATCGCATTATAGACGCTTCCTCCCGCCACCAAGGGAGGAGGGCACATCACTATGTTTGCACAGAAACCCAGCCTCTGGGAGGTTAAGCAACTTGTCCGAAGTTAAATAGCTAATTAGGGGCAGAGCCAGGGTCGGAACCCAGGTGTCTCTGGCTCTGAAACCTATGCAGCTCTCTACGCCACTCTACCCCACCTCTCAAGCTTCCTTCCATTTTAAAATCAGGTGTATCTGACACCAGAGCCCCTGCTCTTTCCTACAAAAAGCCACAAGAGCATTTAAGACCATCCCATCCAACCTCCTCATGTTATTCACGTGGAAACTGCTTTCCAAGGAAGGACGCTGACTTGCCCAGCTGGGTCAGTGGCCAAGCCTGGCCGGGAACCACCCTGTCTGCTACCACAGGATGAGTTGTTGGAAACTCTGGAGTCCCAGTTACGGTGCCCTTTCTCTTTGGTTTCCTGTGGCCTTGACAGCTGGTGGGTGAGTGTGTTGGAGGGAAGGGAGGGGATCCTTTGACAGCTGTGTCACGCCACAGGTTCCAGAATGCCACAAGGCCCCTCTCTCTAGCCTCTGTCTTTTCATGTTCCTCAAGGCAAGGTGGACATCTGCAAGTTGCTGCTTCTAAAACTCAAAAGGGAGTCCTGGGGCTGGGAAAGTGCCAAGAGAGGGAACAAAACCTGTTGCAGGTACGGTCTAGAATTAAAGCCAATTATTTTGTAGTCTGATTGCATCGTGTCAGGCCCCTGTCTGCCTCTAAAATCCAATCCTTTTGTAGAGAACTCGTGGAGCTGGCCGTGTTCTTCTCGTTGTGCAAGACCTGGGATTGCCCTGGCCCAAGCAGGTCACCCTCCCCCCGGGAGTAAAATCTTACCCCCAGTCTAATTCTACTCCAATCTCCATCCAATACCTGTGCAGCAAGCACCTACAACCTACCAGTCAGAGAACTGTGTTCTGTTAGCATTTGGAGGACACAAGGCACATGGCCCTCATGCTGAAAGAAAGCGCTTCTCCTTCTCAAGTTGTCAAAGTCCACCCTCGAAACATAACATCCCCCAGATCTGAGGAAGGCAGCAGGAAGTCTGTCCCTCAGAAGGTATTTATGGATGTGGAAGTCACATGCAGAGGATCTAATAAGCTGAGAGCTCCAGGGCAGGAGGGGAATTTTCTTTGGTCTATTCACTGATGCATTCTAGTGCCTAGAATACATGTGTATCAGTCAGCAGGTGATAATATGCTTGGATGCTGTGCCCAATTAAGTACTTAACTCTGCCAGGCCCTGAACTGGATATAGAGACAGCAAAGACCAGACGCTTCCCTCAAGGCACTCAGAGCCTAGCTGGGACAATCAGACAAATAAATATCTCTAGCACAAGGAGAACAGGGACTGGTCGAGTACTGTCAGAGTTTAGGGGCGGTAGCACTCACATTCTATGAGGAAGCCAGGAGCCACTACAGGAGATGCAGCATTCCACTGGGTCTGGAAAGGTCAATAGGAGTTCTTCCAGAAAAAGAAGGAGGAATCCACCCCAGGGGAAAAAAAACCCCTGTATTTCCACTCCAGGTACTAAGAACACCATAGTGCCTGCTACCACAGGCTCAAACAAGGCCAGGTTCCCCAGCACAGGCTTTGCGGTCACTAGACTACAGATTAACATAGAAGCTTGTGCCCTATAAGGGCCAGTGACCTTTGAGTGTTGACAGCCCCTGAGAGACAGTCACACTCAGTGACAGAAGGAAGTCACATGCAAACTACGAAGACAGATTTTTGGAACTTGGCTAGGAGAGTGCACAAGCTGTGGGTCACAGAGGGACTAAACCCAGCCTCCTAAAACCCAGCTCTAGTTTTGCCACTGTCTGCCTCAGAAGCCTTCAGTGGCTCCCAATGCACACAGGACAAAGGGCAAACCCCTTGGCCCCTAAGGAGCATCCTGCCCACCCCACTTTCTTTCCCAGTCCAGTGGGCCTCTGAGCTCCTGCCCACACTCGGTGTTCAGGCGGCACCAAGCTCCCCACCATTCTGCGAACTCTCCCCTGCGCAGCTGTGTCCACCGACTCAGACCAACCGTGATGCCCAGGCAGAGGCCTGGAGGGCACTTGGAGGTGAGGATGCAGCTGAGGCTGCAACAGGAAGCCAGCCCTGCCGCCCAGGGGCTGATGTGGAGTCAGACAGGTTAACGGCAGCTCCGAGAGGGCTCTCTTGGGTCCTTTTCTTTTCTCGTGTTCTTTTTTTGAGACATAATTGACATACGTAAGCTTAAGGTGTACTATGTGCGAATGTGATACACTTAAAATATTACAAAATGATCACCAACATAGCATTAGCTAACACCTCCCTCAGGTCCCATAGTTAATTTTGTGTGGTGAGAACATTTAAGATCTAGTCTTGGGCCTTCTCTGGTGGCGCAGTGGTTGAGAGTCCGCCTGCCGATGCAGGGGACACGGGTTCGTGCCCCGGTCCGGGAAAATCCCACATGCTGCGGAGCGGTTGGGCCCGTGAGCCATGGCCACTGAGCCTGTGCGTCCGGAGCCTGTGCTCCGCAACGGGAGAGGCCACAACAGTGAGAGGCCCGCGTACCGCAAAAAAAAAAAGATCTAGTCTCGGCAACTTTGAAGCATATAACATATTGTTGACTGTAATCCCTAGGCTGTGCATTAGATCCCCAGAATTTATTCATCTTCTAACTGCAAGTTTGTACCCTTTGACCAACATCTCCCTAACTCCCCCCCACCTCCCCCTTCATACCCCCTCACCCCCCCGGCCCCTGGTAACCACCATTCTACTCTCTGTTTCTACAAGTTTGGCTGTTTTAGATTTCACATATAAGTGATATCGTGTAGTATTTTTCTCTGTCTGACTTTTCTCAGTTAGCATAATGCCCTGAAGGTCCATGTCTGTTGTTGCAAATGGCAGGTCTTTGTCCAATCATCCGTTGACAGATGTTCATGTTGTTTCTATAGCTTGGCTCTTGTGAATAATGTTGCAATAAACACAGGAGTACAGATATCTCTTTAATAGCCTGATTTCATTTCCTTTGGAAATATACCCAGAAGGGGGATTGCTGGGTCATATGGTAGCTTTATTTTTAATCTTTTGAGGAACGTCCATACTGTTTGCCATAGCGGCTGCACCATTTGACATTCCCACCAACAGTGCACAGGGTTCCCTCTTCTCCCATCCTCACCAACACCCCATGCCAGCTTTCTTAAGAAAGCTCTATGCCTCTAGGCCTCACTTTACACCTCTGTCAAAATGAGAATGACATGAATGTCTGCCACACTGAGTTACTATGAAGATTAAATGAAACATAAAATTCTATAAACTATGAAGTACTTTTTTTAAAGCAATGTCTTACTAAATCAGGCCTCTGAACTTGATCCTTTCTTCAAATTTCCCAAAGCCTGATTCTGGAACCTAGCTGCCTGGGTTCAGATCTCAACTTCATTTACCAGCTGTGTGACACTGGACAAGTTACTTAATCACCCTGGGCCTCCGTTTCCTCAAAAGTAAAATGGACGTAATAAGAGTCCCTACCTCATAAAGTTGTTATGAGTTGTTAAGAGAGCTAATAATATAAACCACTTAGACTTGTGTCAGGTACATTTTAAGCACCATGATAAGCGTTAGCTAAAACTTTTATTTTCATTAGCCCTGGCATTGCCCTGTTCAAAATGTAGCCATAAACAATTCTTGGCCAGTCCAGGAGGGGGCACCCTTGATGCTCGGTCACATGAAATCTGGGTCTGTTTACAAGCAGTGCGAGATCTTAGTTCCCCGACCAGAGATTGAACCCGGGACCACGGCAGTGAAAGTGCCGAGTCCTAACCACTGGACTGCCAGGTACTCCCAGCTTACCCTAAATTAAGCTTTGAAATCTTAAAAGGTTGCTTCTGTTCCTTCTCTGAATCCGGGATAGATTCGAACTGTATCATATGACTCTGCCATGGAAACCCTCAGCCAGAATTTGAAGTTTTTTCTTCTATCCCTTTGAAAACAACCATAAGCATCTGTGCCCTGAAGCAGCAAGTATCGGACAGTCCTTGTCCCCAGAGGATGCACTGCAGAGACGAGGGCCCCAACCGAGTCACCGGCTTCCTCCCACGGCCCAAGTTCCCAGGGCCTGCACTGCATGCAGAACAAAGGGGGGCCATGGCCATTTCCACTTCTAAGGTAGGTTCCAGGGTCCCCTTTCTCCATCTCATCTCTCAGAAATACATAAAGACAGCAGAGCAGCATGAAAACACTGAGGACCAGAAGAAGAGCTGAACTTAGAGACTGAAAAAATGGACCAACCACAATAAGATTCCTCTTCACACCTATTTGGATAGCTATTATATTTTTAATTTTTAAATATAAAAAAAAAGATGAAAATAGCAAGTATTGGCAAGGACATGGAGAAATTGGAACCCTTATGCATTGTTGGTGGGAATGTGAAATGGTGCAGCTGCTGTGGAAAATGGTACAGCAATTCCATAAAAAATTAAACATACAATTACCATATGATCCAGCAATGCCAATTCTGGATATATACCCAAAAGAATTGAAAGCAGGAATTCAAACAAATATTTGTACAGCCATGCTCATAACAGCATGATTAACAATAGCCAAAAGGTGGAAATAACCCAAATGTCCATCGATGGATAAACGAAGAAAATATAGGATACACATACAAGTAACAGTATCCAGCCTTCAAAAAGGGAGGAAATTCTGACACATGCTACAACATGGATGAACCTTCAAGACGTTATGCTAAGTGAATAAGCCAGCCACAAAGGGACAGACGTTGTATGATTTCACTTACACTCTACTTATTGCACCGAGAGTAGTTAAATTCACAGAGTGGAAAGTGGCGGCTGCCAGGGGCTACAGGAAGGGTGAAATGAGTTTTAGTCTAATGGGGACAGAGTTTCAGTGTGGGAAGATAACCAACGTTGGAGGTGGGTGGTGCTCATGGTAGCACAACACTATAAATGCCACCGAACTACACACCTAAAAATGGTTAATTTTAAGTTGTATGTTTTACCACAATTTATTTGGGTTTTTTTACCTTTTTGGGGTGGGGGGAGGGCTGTGCCGTACAGGATGCGGGATCTTAGTTCCCTGACCAGGGATCAAACCTGCGCCCCTGCATTGGGAGCGTGGAATCTTAACCACTGGACCACCAGGGACGTCCCCTACCACAATTAAAATGAAAAAAACTAAAGGACATTCTGGCTTGGGGAGCACCAGGCTGAGAATGAAGAGGCCAGAGCACAGCAGGGTGTCACCATTAGCTAGAAATGTCCCCAGCTGTGTCCCTGCTGCCATCCCTCCGTTCTCTCACCTGCAGATAGGGGGAACGATCCCTTCCATCTCTGCTCTCCTAGCACGAGGATGCACCCACATCTGCCCAGCGTGGGACCACCTCCCAGAGCTAAGACACCACCCTCCAGGACTGCCTGGCCTGCAGCCCTGCTGCGCAAAAGAAACCAAGTCCCACAGTCTGGGGAGTCCAGCCACACCCATGCCAGAGTGGGAGTTTCAGCCGTCCCAGGCTCGGGGGTGGGGAGACAGCTGAGCATTCTGCTTGACTTTGCTCCTAACTCTCTATCTAGCCCAGGACACGTTTTCATCTCTCTGGGTCTTAGTTTTCCCTCCATGGAAAATAGAGACCACCCCCCGCTTCGTCCAAGGGCTGCCAGAACGGCCAGGCTGCTCTGGAATCACGTCCTTGCCTGTGCCCCGGCTCCTGCTCAGTTCTCCAATGCTGAAGAGAAACAGCAGGAGCTGGGTTTCCTCTTGGCAGCATCTCTGGGAGCAGTTGCATAGCTCCAGAGATACGGCCAGGCTAGTCATTGCAAGAGGCAGGGTTTTTAACACTTTAAATAACACATTCGGGCACTAAAAACACACTTATTCAGCACGTGTGTATAGTGCCTCCCTGTGCCAGCTCCATGCTGTGCAGGCCCGAGCTGTGCATTGCACAGCTCCAGGGGGCGCTGTCGCCCATGACCATCATTGACATGTACAGATGTAACAATTTCCTGGTAGATGGCAGTGTAGCGTCTTATAGAATCAGCGCCTTTTTCTAATTTTCACAAGGTCACCATATCAGCTGGCTGCCTGGCTCCTGCTAGGGGATGTGGATAGAGCAACCAGCACGACACCGTCCACACCCTTGGAGAGCTTACTGCCTGGGAGAGGAAACACGCCAGCAAATGGTGAATGGAGCTGTGTGGGGTGTGCACAGGGTGCCGCGGGGCCCCGGAGGGGGGGCACCTCATCCAGGCAGAGAAATCCTCTGGAGAAGGACATCTAAGCTGATGCCTGGTGGACACACAGGATTCAACAAAGAGAGGCCAAGGAGAGGCTATTCTAGGCAGAGGAAGCTCAGGGGCAGAGGCCCAGAGGCAAGAGGGAGTTGGAGCATTCCTCTTAGAATGGCTGGGGGGAAGCTCCTGTGGGGAGGGGACAAGAGGTGAAGATGCAGAAACAGAAAAGGCCATTTAGGAGACCAATTAAAACCGGCTAATTAATTTTAGTGCTTTACCAAAGGGTGATGGACGCCACTGAAAGGCTTTAAGCAGGAGAGCAGGATGCCCGTTTGCACTTTTCAAAGACTGACTTGGCTATGGTGTTGGAAATGAATCTGACAGGAACAAGAATAGAGGCTTGGAAACAAGAAACCTAGGCAAAGAGCAATGGGGTTAATGTCAGGACAATGGGAAGGAGGGGAGTAAATTCAAAGAATATTGAGGAGGGCAAATCTTTACAACTTGGTGGTTTGGGGATTGGTAGTGAGCAAAAAAGAGAGACCGGAATGACAGCCAAGTTTCTGCCTCTGACAGTCAGGTGATGAGGCAGGTGGGGGAAGAGGAGGATGGAGTTTTGGATGTGTGGAGTGAGAGGTGCCTATGGGATTCAGGGGGGAAGGTCCAGGGGCCACAAGGTTCTGGAAGATCATTAACTGTTGCTCTTCATGAGACCCGTCTCTAGAGCACTTGCCCATGGTTCTCCCTACCTCTGCCCAGATCGAAAAGACTCAGTGCTGAATAGAATTCAGATGAGCCAGTTACAGCCTGCCAAGAAACCAAATGCTTCAAAGCAATATCAATTTGTAGTAACCCCTTGGGTGAATAGCATAATGTCTCTGAAAATTAGTGAATAATCCTATATACAGGAAAAGGCACCAATAAAGATTTAAATTGTGTATGTGTGTAGATGTGTTTAAATTCTCTCCATTTTCTGCTTCATGGGAACCTTGGACAACTTGAATTACTATACCTACACTTTATTTCCTCATCTGTAAAATGAGGGCCTCGTAGGGTTACTTTGAGACATCAATGAGATTGTACATAGATGGGGCTTGGACAGTTCCAGGCAAATGGAGGAGGTTCATTAAATATTATCTATTGTTGTTATGATCATGTTGACTGTGAGATAAGGGGACTGGAATACCACCTTTAGGATGGGTCCAGCCCCATTAAGGCACAAAAGGGTGAAGGTGAGGAAGTGGTGTAAGAATGGGGGCTGGGTAGAGTCAGGAGCTCTTGTCAGGGAAATGGGAAAAATGAAAGTTCGTGAGAAGGGTACGTTTCCTGACCCCTGGGAGAAGGGAAACAGGTGGTCTGGATGCTGAAGGATATACATACAGGCCTCTGGTGACTCAACCTGCTGGAGCAGCCGTCACCTGGGGAGAGGACGTGTTTGGTGCCAAGACAGTGAGCTCTGGTGAGCCTCGGGGACACCCAGTGAGGCTCACCAACAGCTAAACAAGGCCAAAGTAAGGGGCTGTCTCTACCTGCACCCCGAGGCTTCTGAGATCACCTGTCAACCATCCTTGTTCTGCTTGCAATCCTGATTGCTGCCAACAGTGACCCCCTGTGGCCACCAGGAGGAACTTCAGGGGTTCCTTAAGACCGGAGCGCTCCCCATGCCAGCGTGAAGCTCCAAAAGACTTCACTTTGGGGACAATATAAAGCGCCCAGGGATTCCTGAGTAATTCAAGAGGGGAGAGAACCCTAAGCAGGACCTGAATCAGGCATGTGGGACTCACGCTGGCATCATTCTGAGCTGTAAAGCCAAAAATATATGGCACCTGGAGTTTGGGGATCAGTTCAAGCTTATGTCCAAGGAGCAACTACAGAGTTTCCCATCCCGTCAGCAGAGAGAAAAAAAATCCTTCCGTGCTCTCCTTCAGCTTTCCTTCAAGCCCAAAACTCTTCTCTGCCCACCCCGTCGGCAGACCCACACCCCATCTCCACAGGCCCCTTCAAGCTCTGCCTGTGTCAAGCGCACAGCATTTTAGAATCACTGACTTTAAACCCAGACTCCAGAGCACATGCCCTTTTATGAGCGAAGAGAACAGAACCAGCATAACTGGACTCCCTACTGGGCCCGAGCACATATTTTCTCAGCTCTGACCGAACCCCACAAGGCGTGCGACACCAGAGTGCTAGTTATGGGCAGGGGGGGCCCACAACCGGGATCACACAGCTCAAAGAGGGAGGGGAGGAGCGAACAGTCACACAGCTCCAATTTTTGTAAATGATACCGTTAACCAAGTCAGGCCGGCTCATCTCTAAATCTCTGGATGACTAAAGGTTACCTAACTCGCACTCTTCCAAATTCACCGTTGAGAAATTATTAAGTGAATTTCTGCCTGATATATTCAGAGCTTCTCAGAAGCCAGAGCCTGCTCCGCCGTTTGAACTGAATAACTAACTCTGTATTCAAGTGATATTAAAGGGAACAATTCCCTTTTTTTCTAACTTGGAGAATTTAATTTAGGTGTTTTATCGAAAACTGCTGCTCCCAGTAGATTAATGGCCCACTATAGCTTTCATATTAAGTTAATTGAGTGCAGAATGGCTTTGCTGGGTTTGAATGACAGCCTCCAGAGTTTAGCTCATCATTCTTTAAGAAAGCATAAAATGAGGAACCAAAATCATGGGCCTGAATGATCACATCTTTTCTCTGTTCAGGGTAGGTTTTTCCATTTTCGGTTGCCACACAGTACATGAATTAGCAATCAGGCAGCACTGGGGCCAAATGATTTCCATCCACCATCACCAATGAAACACCAGCCCAGCCCATAACTTTCCATCTCATTGTGTAGCTACAGAAAAGAGGGACACTTCGTGAGTGACAGCCCTTCACAACTTAGAGAGCACGTGTGCTTCTGCCCTCTCATTTCACCCTCAGCTCTCCGTGATTACCCTCATCTCACAAATGAAGAAACTGAGAAACGGAGCAGAGCGAGAACTTGCTCGAGGTCACACACCAGGAAGTGGCAGAGCTAGGACCGGGCTCCCAGCCCACTGCTCCTCCCCCAGACCACAGTAGCCTCGTGTGACTTCACTCTGTGATCGTTCACTATTTTTTTCAGTATAAATTTTGTCCTGCCTTCTTTTTTCACCCATCTCTTCATCCATTCCAAATTTAAACAAATGAATTCTTCGTTCGCTCTTGCCCATCTTATCTTTCTGGCCTCATTTCCATCATTACCCACCATGAACCCCAGGCTGCAACCACATCAAAGCATGTGCCGTGTTCTATGCACGTTATGACCTTGCTTTTGCTCAGAACTGTTCCCTCGGCTGCGATGCCGTTGCCCGCCTTATTTACCTCCCCACTTTTCCCAAACCAAATGCCATTTCCTCCAGGGGGCGTTTCCAAATGTACAAATATTCTGTAGCAAAATATTACAGGATTCTTGCATCTATGTTTATCAAGGGTACCGGCTTGTAATTTTCTTTGCTTGTATTGTCTCTATCTGGCTTTGGTATGAGATGATGCTGGCCTCCTAAAATGAGTTTGGAAGTGTTCCCTCCTCTTCAATTTTTTGGAATATTTTGAGAAAGACTTGTATTAATTCTTTTTTAAATGTTCAGTAGAATTCATCAGTGAAGCCATCTGCTCCTGGACTTTTCTCTGTTGGCAGATTTTTTATGACTGATTCAACATTCTTTTTTTTGTTTTGTTCCAAGGCCAGTATGTTTCTTTTATTATTATTATTTTTGTTTGACTTAAGATGGTTGAATTTCATTTTCATTTATAAGCATTACAAGAATTCCCATGCAAAAACCAAGACCGTATATGCCTAATTTCAATCGGCCAAATTCCAACCCGTGAGACTGGACATTCAAGATTAAAAAATCAAAATGTTGCTTGACCTTTCCAATAGTAGACGTCACGGTCATCCTTTGAGAGATCGGCAGGCCCCTGACCTCCCAAACGCTACAGTTTGCCATGAGTTCATACCAAAACAGGGAGCCGATCGATGCCTTGCAGCACCTAAACCTGGCAAGTAATTTCATTCATGAAGACAGGACACCTCTACACCAAGGCTGCCACCCACAGTTATCTCCTGGTTCCTGCTGTATAGAAAAACCTGCTTTTGAACAGGCATGGTATCTTCTATTTGGGGACTGATATTAATTTTTCCTTCCAGTTTTCCTCAAAACTCTCAGTAGAAGCAGAGACTTTACAAAAAAGCTTACCTCTATAATGTCAAAAGAAATACAGTTGACCCATGAATAATGCGGGGTCAGCGGCACCAACCCCTGTGAGGTTGAATATCCATATATAACTTTATGAGTCAATATTCTTATTAGTAACTGGACAGTTCAGATTTTCTATTTCTTCATGATTCGGTCTTGGTAGGTTGTATGTTTCTAGAAAGTTATTCATTTCTTCTAGGTTATCTAATTTGTTGGAATATAATTGTTCATAGTAGTTTCTTATGATCCTCAGTATTTTTGTGGCAGTCGTTAGGTAGCTGCAAATCAAAATCACGATGAGGTAGCACTTCATACCCATTAGGATGGCTATAAAGCAAAACACCACGAAAAACAAGTGCTGACAAGGATATGAAGAACTTGGAACACTCACACATTGCTTGCAGAAATGTAAAATGGTACAGTCACTTCGGAAAACAGTATGACAGTTTCTCAAAATGTTAAACATAGAGTTATCCTATGACCCAGAAATTCCACTCCTGGATGTATATCCAAGAGAAATGAAAATATATGTTCACACAAAAACATACACAAATACTCAGAGCAATATCATCTATAATAGCCAAAAAGTGGAAACAACCCAAATGTCCATCAACTGATAAATGGATAAACAGAAATGTGGTGTGTGCACACATTAGAATTTTATTCAGTCATAAAAAAGAATGAATGACTGATCCATGCTACAATGTGGATGGACCTTGAAAACATGCTAAATGAAAGAAGTCAGACACAAAAGGTCACATAATGTATGATTCTATTTATATGAAACGTCCATAACAGGCAAATCCATAGGGAGAGAAATTAGATTAATGGTTTCCAGGGGTGTGGTGGCGGGGGGGAAGTAACAGCCAGTGGGCAGAGTTTCTTTCTCTGGTGATGAAAATATTCTAGAATTAGATAGGGGTGATGGTTGCACAACTTTGTGAGTCTACTAGAAACCACTGGATTGAGCACTTTTAAAGGATGTATTTTATGGTACGTGAATTACATCTCAATTTTTTTAAGTCTGTTTAATGAATCTGGCAGATGACTAAGAAGTGCTGAGGACCAGAAGCTGGCCAGCAGAAGGCACCTCACATCTCTGCTCTCCCTGCTGTGGCCCGAGTTCCTCTCACTCCCAAACCCAGCCTGAAGCATGTCACTCACCTTTAGAAGCTTCCAGTGTCCACCCATATTAATCATGCCTTTTTATTTTCTGTAGTTTTCAAAGTTTTGACATCTGGGGCCTTGCCGATCCTTCAGAGACTGCCCCTCCAAAAGCTAGCCAATTCTAGTAAAGGACTCACCGGCAACGGCAAGTGTGCCTTTCAAATGCAAACTAACCAATGCAAAGCCCACCTTCCAACCATCTCTTTTATCTAGTTCTTACACTCCACAATCTATCCATCTGCCATAATCACCCCAGGGCCAGGTATCAGAGAACCAGAGGCAGCCCCTGGACCCCAGAGCCTGCTGAAATTATTCATACTAGCCAATCCTAAGCCTGTTTACCTGCCCTACCTTACCTTTTCCAAAGAAACCACAGTGAAGGCTCTTGCCCACTTTTTCCCCTTGCTCCCTCTGTCTCCTGACTCACCCTCGTGCTTCCCCATGTGGCCCTGCCCGGCATGCCATGCTCTCCATGTCTAGGAATCTGTGAGGAAAAACTTCTTCCTGCAAGACAGTCATTTCCATGTCTGAATGTCTAACCATACCTGATTAAAGCAAATCTCAAGGACATATTAAAACACCACCCTTCAAACCTGGCTCCACCCTCTCTTTCCCACCTAACTTCTTACCACCCCTGACACTCTCCGAGTTTAAGAGTCACCCCATACATCTCTAAATTCTTAAGCACACCACATTTCTTTGTCATATTCTGGGTACTCCTTCCCAAGGGCCCTCTCCAGCTTCTTTGTCTGTTATCCCTACACCGCCATCAAGCCTCACTTCATAACTCAACTGGAACGCCACCAGGATAGCCACCATGTGCTCCAACAGAACGTGTGCATTTTCCCTCAAAGCCCTTAGCCTGTGCGTCTATCTCCTGTCTGGCCAGTGAGTTCCCCCAAGATAAGGACCGTGATCCCTCATCTCTGGATCCCCAGGGCTTAGCACAGAGTCAGAAAAATACTGGTAACTCAGTAAATGTAGGGTTTTATTCTTTAGTATAAGAAACCTCCCCAACAGGCAAGTAAGTTCCTTGAGGATGGAGTCCTTACCCCCTGGGTCCTTAGCAGGACCACACACATGGTTGACCCCAGGCAAAGGCTTCTGGGCTGATTGAGTGAACTGGAATGATGACTGAGCAAATAGACAGGTGGGAGGAGAGTGGGTGAAGAAGGCAGGCCGGCCCCCCAGTCCCCAAGAGACAAGCTCTACTCACGCTGTTCTTCCCACTCGCGTTCCTCTTTCTCACTGGGATGGCTCTGCAGCTGGGCCTGCTTCAGGGTCCAGTAGAGTTCCTTCGCCCTCTGCTCTTCCTGGAGGCGAATCTGCTCTTCTCCTCGCTTCCTCTCCTCTTCCTCTTTCCTCTAAGATACCACGGGGACAGGATGACGTTAGGTGAAGGTAACAGGGCACGGGCAGGGAAGGGCTGAGCTGTCACGGGAAGAGGTGGGCCAGGGTGCCCCTCCAGGCTCTGTCTCTACCCACATGAAATGGTGATACTTACACCCAATCAGGCCATGGTAAGGATCAAGTGGCCTGAAATATGTGAACGATTTGTAGACTCTAAAGCTTTCTGCAATAGTAAGAGGACTTTGGGCCACCCTTGGTCACACTTCCATTCTCGGGGAAGAGGGGAGGGGAGGCATGGGGAGGGGCCCCTGGTCTTCCTGGAGGCCAGTTAAGCAGGATATGATTATATCTTAACCTTATTTTCAGCGAAGATATTTCAGAGAGAGAGCAGGTTTGGGGGCCCCAAATCTCCAATTATTGTCCTGCTTTCAAGCTCCAAAAAGGTCGTGTGTGTATTTTCCTCTACCTTTGTTTAATCGAAGCAACATGCACACACATGTCAATCATGCATTATATGCCAAAAGGCTTGTTGTAAAAAAAACATCAATTCTCCAATTCACTTCACCCCAACCTACCCCGCCCTCATCTACTGCCCAGAGGTCACCATCCTCGATTATTTTAGCTTTCCTTCATGTGGTTACATCCGTGTCTGAATAATGCTGCTAATTCTTGATTTATCAATTCTAGACATTAACTACTACCTTTGTTTTTTGGTACATGAGTATTTAGCACTTATATTTCCCACACAGGTTCATACCCATACTTTTCCTCTCCTTTACCCTCACAATAGATTTACATCACAATTTGTGGTTAAATCAAAGATGGGTGCAGAACTAAATATAGTTCACTGTAACGCCAAATAGGGTGCTATTTCCACCAATTCTAAGAATTACATTTTTTAACTTTCTAATATCTCTAAAATATGTATGTCTTACAACTTACTACTTGCCTTTTTCATAGCCAACAGTTTTTTTCTTTCTTCTTAAAATAATGATAGATTTTACAATTAATGGCATGTGAAATTCAGTAAAACATGGCAGTGTGATGATTTTTTCTTTCGAATAATTCTCTTTCCTGAGTTACTAGTTGCTTTATCTTGAAGTAGAGTGTTGAATTTTTGCCAAACTTCTCTAAGATCTGCAGTAAATCTTTCTCTGTGTTTAACCAAGTGCTTTTTTTATAACAGGCAATACAGCAGTGATCTTTTCCAAGGGACGCCCGCCCCCCAGATGCACCTCTCCTTCCCCATCTCAGCTGGCTGCCATCTAGGTCTCCTGTCCGTCTGTCCTCTCAGGACTCGCCTCTCAGCCTCCCGTGAGTTGAAGCCCCTGTTTCTTTGTTCCATGTTTTCTTTCTTGTCCACGTCCTCATTTTGCAGAAACATAGCTCACAATACCTCTCAGAAAAGGATGCACAGAGAGACACTTGTCTGAAAATATATTTATATATATATATGTATGTATTTATATATATCTATAGATAGATCTATATATAAGCTATACGTCTATATAGAGTCTTGTCTGAAAATATCTATATGCTACCTTCACATGTAACTTCTAGCTAAGCATAGAATCTGATTAAAAATAATTTTCCTGGGCTTCCCTGGTGGCGCAGTGGTTGAGAGTCCACCTGCCAATGCAGGGGACGCGGGTTCGTGCCCCGGTCCGGGAAGATCCCACATGCCGCAGAGCGGCTAGGCCCGTGAGCCATGGCCACTAAGCCTGCGCGTCTGGAGCCTGTGCTCCACAACGGGAGAGGCCACAACAGTGAGAGGCCCACGTAAGGCAAAAAAAAAAAAAAAATTTCCTGCAGAAGTTACAAGACTTTACTATCTTGTCTTCCAGCATCCAGTACTGCACTCAGATTCTCATTCTTCTGCATAAGGCATTAATTTTTCTCTTTATCACTGAATTCTGAACCTTTTTTTTTTTTTGGCTGCGTTGGGTCTTCGTTGCTGCGCGCAGGCTTTCTCCAGTTGTGGCGAGTGAGGGCTACTCTTCATTGCAGTGCGCGGGCTGCTTGTTACAGTGGCTTCTCTTGTGGCAGAGCACAGGTTCTAGGCACGCGGCTTCAGTAGTTGCAGCACATGGGCTCAGTAGTTTTGGCGCACGGGCTCTAGGGCATGCAGGCTTCAGTAGTTGTGGCTCATGGGCTCTAAAGCGCAGGCTCAGTAGTTGTGGTGCATGGGCCTAGTTGCTCCGCAGCATGTGGGATCTTCCTGGACCAGGGATCGAACCCATGTCCCCTGCATTGGCAGGTGGATTCTTAACCACTGCACCACCAGGGAAGTCCCTGAACCTTTTTAATAGATGTGCCTTGATGTGGATTTTCTTTCATTGATTGTGTTAGGCAATCAGGATGCTTTTGATTGGAGTTTCAGGTTCTTCTAGTCTAATACATCTCTGCCTAGAATTTTTGTGATAATTTCTTCTCCTCTCACTTCGCTTTTTTCTTTTTAGAACCCCTATGTGTCAACTGCTGGACTGCCTGATTTGACCCTATAAGTGCCTTATCATTTCTCTTTTATTTTCCGTCTCTTGTCTTTTTGTTCTACTTCCTGGCTGATTTCACTGACTTTATCCCCCAAACCTTCTACTGAATTTTTTATTTCAGCTAGCACATTTGTAATTCCCAAGCCCTCTTTCTTATTCTTTGGTTGTTTCTTTTTGCTTCGTTGCACCCTGAAATTGTGTCATGAATGCAATAGCTCGTCTCTGAGGATTTTTAGAGATTTTTCTCCCCCATATTCTGATTTAGATCTGTTTCCTCTCTTCTTTGCTTTTTTGTTTTCTTTTAAGTTTGTTTTATTTGGCGCCTGTCATTCGTGTTGGAGGCTTTCCTCTGATGTCTGATGTTCCCTGACTGCTCACATTAAAGAGAAAAAGTAAGTATGTATCTGAAACAGAGACTCAGAGTGTGTAGTCAGGGTTTCCTTGAGAGATGGGCTTAACTCTAGGAAGACTGGATGAAGGATCAGCCATTTCATTGAGGACCCTCAAATGTAAGTATCTGGAGGTCCTTCCTCTGAGATTATTCAGTGTCTTCTCTGTCCTACCTGGGTGGTATGAGACCACCAGCATCCCAGGAGTCTGTGGTGGGATGCAGGCTACAGGTAGAACAGCCCTTAGACTCAAGCAAGCAGGACCCCTAACCTAAGCCCCACACTTCATGGGAAACCGATGCTTTGAGGTATCTTTTTGCAAATTTCCCTTGCAAGTTCCCCCAAGACTGGCCAGAGATAGTACCCCCAGGACTGGCAGGGGCAGCAGTGTGGTCCAGGTAAGATGCCCCAAGCCCAGACTAGGTCCCACATGAGTCCTAGTGCCTGCTTCTCCCCTTCAAGGTGCTCTCTGACCCTCTCCTCCATGCAAGGGGTTAACCAAGTGCCCCAAGGAGCTCCAGGATTCATATTTATGGAGTCATCCTGGGGCCCAGTGGCCAGGCCCTGGTTCCAGAGGGTGGCCAGCAAGCAGATGAATCCTGTTGGCCAACACAACATTTTTATCATAGGATCACATGAGATTGGGCCACCAGAATAGAGCTAATAGGCTGATTTTATGTAGTTCAAGTTCTTAATTTGCTATAGACAAAACCACCACCACCAAAAAAAAAGTTGCCAGCCCTGTACACCCTACAGGCAACCCTGGCTGCAGGTCCCCCTGTTCAGAGTTCACACCTTTGCTTGCTCCCCCTGTTTCCCACTTGGCCCCCATCTGCTCTCTCCACTCAGCCTGATATGCTGAGTCCCAACCTTGCCCTTGCAACTCCCCATCTCCTCCTGGTTAGAGGAAGGGATGAAGTAGCCTGGAAGAAACAGGTGAAAGCAGGGACCTGAGGGTCCAGCCACTCCACATAGAAACTTGCCATCAATCCCACATTCTCAGCGCCATCCTTCATGTATCTGCTGCCCCCAAGTCCCAAGCCTGTGGGGACTCTGGACTGAGTCGGTTCAGTGCCACCAGCCCTCCTCCTGCAGGAGCCCCGCTGACCCCCGCACCGCTCTCCCTCTGTCTTCCAGAAACCAAACTTCTGTGGACATTTTCTCATCTGTTCTTCCCTTCTCTCATTTTCTCTGTTTTTGTGGCTCATAACTTTTTCAGTCCACTGATATTTTAATGGATCAAAAGAAAAAAAAAAAAGAAGAGAGTAACTGTGAGTTTTGAGTCCCTCATTTAAAAAAAAAAAGGCAAGGATTTTGTTGCTTCTGAAATGGCATAGATTGAGGACTTTTCTCCAATTCAATGATTTTTTAAAATTCTAAAACATAGACAAAATTCCAACTTCCTATTGACCCACTCTCTAGGAGTCAGGAATTAAGGGCTAAAGAAGTTGAGCGGCTTCATCTAGTCATTCACCAAATCCTTACTGAGCATCCAGGAGGCTCGGCCTGCTCCAGGCACTGGGGATGTAGCCATGAACAAGGCAGACACAGCACCACTCTCTCGGAGCTTGCCTTCCAATGACAGAAAAACACCCATCAAGTAAAATAAAAAATATATCAGAAATAATAAAGCGTGCAGAGAATTAAAACAGGGTAAGTGATAGAGTCTGGGAGGCTACTGTAGGCTGCGTGACCAGAAGTCCTCTCAAAAGGGACTGATCTGAGACCTAAATAATAAGAAGGCTGATGAGTGAGTCTCAGGGAGAAGAAATTTCCAGAGCAAGGGAACCACAGGTGCAGTGGCCCCAGCACTGGAAACAGGTTTGGCATGTTTGAGTAGAGAATTATCCACTGTGGCTGGAAGGAAAACAAACAAAATTCTATCTTTAATGAGTTTGAGACGCCATCTGACATCCAAGAGGCCTGCCGTGGGCAGTGGGACGCGTGATCCCAGGACTTGAGGGTGAGTGCAGGCTGCAGATGTTGACTGAGAGGTCCTCTGCTCGGGGGTGATGTTTCTCAGCCATGGACTTGATGTTATCAATGCAAGAAAGAAGGTAGATCAAGAGAAAAAAGCCAGGGTGTCTTGGGGCACTGAGCCATTTTAAAGTTGGGAGAAAGAGCTGGAGCCAGAAAAGGAGACTGAGAAGGCAGACCAAGGGGTAAGATAAAAACCCAGAAGGGGCGACGTCCGTGGGGGAAGCCAAGAGAGGAAAGCATTTCAAGTAAAAAGGGAGTTGTAAGCTGAGCTCAGGCTGCTGAGACATCACGGAAGATAAGGATAGAGAAGCAACAAGGGACAGCAGGACGTGGTCTCAGGACGTGATGGGAGATCTTGTCAACAGCAGCCCTAGTGGTGCGATGGGCAGCCATCCAGGCAGCGTGGCGGAGGCAGGGGAGTGACCGCAGACAACCCTTTCAAGACATTTCCTGTAAAAAAGGAGCAGAGACAGGAAGTGGCAGCCGGAGGGGAACGTGGGGTTAAGATAGAAATGGGGAGGGACGGTGTGTTGGTTGGCTGGTTTTAAGATGGGAAATACTAGAACAGAGAGTTAATGACTGATGCAAAAGTGGAACCAAGGTCTGTCTGACTCCAAAGCAGAAGTTGAATCTTATCCCAAAGCTGTATTTCACCTTCATCAGTCACTAGCATCTCAGAAGCACAAAAATGAAGCATCACACTGGCACAGCACTTCACAGTTTACACAGTAGGTTTCTATTCCTCCCCCAGGAATCCCCAACCTGACTGTGGTCACCACATCACGTGATACACAGGGCACCAACCAAGACAGCTTCCACCCGGGGACTATAGATCCATCATCTGCCCCCAGGAGTCTTCCAGACAGGCGTGGATTTCAGGGAAAATCCAGGCAGTCAAGGCACATCAGAGCCAGAGGGGCTTCAACCCCCTAGTCCTACTCCCTTGTAAGGATAAGGGGTGTATCACAAAGTACTTATAGATGGCCATCTCCTCCCTGTGTCTTCACATGGTCTTTCCTCTGTGTTCATACATGTCTGTGTCCAAATTGCCTCTTCTTTTAAGCATACCAATCATAGGGAATTAGGGCCCACCCTAAAGACCTCATTTTAACTTAATTTCCTCTTTAAAGACCTTAGCTCCAAATATAGTTACATTCTAAAAGACTGGAGGTTGGGACTTCAACATATGTATTTAAGCGGACACAATTTAGGACACTGAAGGGTCATGACTGGCGTTACCGTAGATAAATAATAGCATTTGACCAACCACCTCAAATTAAATGCAGTGTTCCTACTCCAACCAGCTGTGGTGACATGAAGCAGCAGGGTCAATGGCAGTGCCCACTCCCCCGACCCCAACCCGGCAACCTCCATTCTACTCTCTGCTTCTACAAGTTCGACTTTGTTAGACTCCACATTTAAGCGAGCTCATGCAACATCTGGCTTTCTGTGTCTAGCTTATTTCACTTAGCATAATGTTCTCCAAGATCATCCGTGTTGTCACAACTGGCAGGATTTCCTTCTTTTTTAAGACTGAATAATATTCCACCGTGTATACATATATACTACTTCTTTTATCTATTCTTCTGTCTATAGAAACTTAAGCTGTGTTTGATGAAAAGGCACAAGGTTTCAGTTATGCAGCGTGAGTAAATTCTGGACATCTAATGTACAGCATGAGGACTATAAGTTAACACTGTGTTGTGTATTTGAAATTTTCTCAGGGTAAATCTTAAGTGTTCTCGTCACACACACAAAAAGTAACTAGGTGAAGTGATGGATATGTTAATTAGCTTGATTGGGTAATCATTTCACAAGGTACCTGTATGTCAAAACATCACATTGTACACTTTAAACACATACAATTTTGATTTGTCAATTACACCTCAATAAAGATGGGAAAAAATTACTCCCAATAAATAAATAAATAGACAGATAGATAGACGGATGGCAGTGCCACTGTTCACTCAATCCTTTCCTCCTGAGATTGAGACAACACCTAAGAGCCAGAAACCTGCATCAACCTCCATCTCAAAGGAAAGCAACTGGTAAGTTACCGTGACAAAGGCAAGCTCTTCACGGGGATGCGTCGACAAAAGAAAACGCTTTCAATTACAAATAAAGAGTGCTACATATTCTCGCCCTGGTTTTGCTAAAATGCTCAACCTTCACAGCTAAAACTGCCTGAAAACTTTCACTGTTGCTGCTTTCAGAGTCATTTGGCGCATCTGTGATGACTGAAGAAAAGGCCATCTTTCTTAGGCTTGGCAGCCAAAGGCCAATGCAGCCAAAAGGCAGATAGGCAAAAACACCCGCCTTCCACCTTAGGAGTCGATTGCTTTTTTCTGGCAAGCCCAAAGCCCTCTGAGCTGTCCAGCTTATTCAATCCCCCTTCTCCTGATAACCCATCAGTAACAGCACACCGCAGGAGCCCACAGAGGCCTGGCCCGTCTCACCCCAATGGAAAATGTCACGGAGACAGATGCTTTTTCTGGAAGGTAGAGTCGTTTTCGTTTTTAGCCTGGCCCCAATGATACCATTGTGCCTTGTGGGATGATGTACTCCCAAAGGACAGGGCCAGGCCTGTGTCGTTTACTCCTCCATCGCCAGTTCCCAGCACAGGGCCTAGCAGATACTGGGTGCTCCATAACACTGACCGAAAGAGTGAGTGAATTAACAAATTGATGAAGAGAGGGTTTGTGATGATCCGTGATGGGGAAAGGGTAAACCACACCACGCTGTCTGGTTGATGCCAGCCTTGTCCAAGAGAAACTCAGATAAAGCCTACAATTTTCAAGAGAAAATGGAAATTGGAAGGTTTTCCCACCGGTTATAACCTGATTGGGAATAAGGCAGTGATAGTTTCTCTAGTTGTGGAGGATGTCACGAGGTGGCCAAAACGAACTCCAGCCTTAAAGGAGAAAAAATAAAAAGAGAGTGGCCTTGAATAGAAAACAGAGAGAAATGAAAGGACAACTTAGCTGTATGGTGTCTTCCTCATCAGGGAAACTGGGAGGAGGCGGGAGGGGGCAGGAGACTTGGAGGTGGAGAAAGGAGGTCATAGGCCCTGAGGGAGAGGGAGAGAGCGGGCTCCTTAACCCATGTTCTGTGGTCGGAAGCAGAGGGAGAAGCATTCAAAATCAGTCTTATGGGTTAAGAAAGCAAGGGAAAAAATGCAAATTTTATCTGGCCTCATGATCTCCTTTTTTCTAAAAAAAAAAAAACCAAAAACTTCTATGTAAATCTCCTTCAAATGGTGCCAGCCACAACAGAATGGTTTTAAAACATGTTTTTAGCTGTCTGTATCTCCTATTTTGAAGTTCCCTCTTTAACCCTACACAAGGTTCTGAGATTGTTTTCCTAAAGGAAATTTTCTAAAAGGAATTTCCTATGACCAGGAGAATTCACAGAACACGTCTACATCCTCAGCACAGGCTGCCCAAAGTGAGCCCAGCCAACCTCCCTCCACCACCAGGCTTCTCATCTAGGTTCTCTCCTCTCCCCTAGCCCTCACCCCTCTCCCCCAGCCCCCACCCCTCTCCCCCTTCTGGGTGGTAAAAAAATAAAATAAAACAAACAAACAACAAAAAAAAAACCCCTCAGCACAGGCATTCCAAGCACATTCTCTCTCCTCCAAGTCTGCACCTCCTTCCCAGGTCCCCACGGTTAGAGGGTGGTGCCCTCTACCCATCCCTCAGCCTGGGGCTCAGATACTTTGCTCTCTGCTTTCCCTCATCCCGACATCTAATTGATGCCAAACCTTGTTGATTTCACAACCACCGTTTCTCTCTGCCCATCCCCCTTCTATCTCTCCATAGTCACAGACTCTGTCCAGACCCTTATTTCCCACTTTGACCACTGCAAAGATCTCCTAATTGGCCTCTCTCTCCCTGCAAACTTTCATCACTTGAATCACACCATCCCCACCAGTTATCCTCATAAAACTTGATCCAACCATGGCCCTCTGTATCCTCACAGGTCTGCTTTGCCCACAGAAAACAGTCCACCTCCTTAGCGTAGCATCCAAGGACTCCACAGCCTACCTTTCCACGTTTACATCTGGCTCCACCCATTGTGTGCTTTTTTCTCTGCCCCCAGCGGACCATTCATCGTTCCACAGATCTCCTCTCCATTTCCTGTCTTTGCTCGTGCAAGACTCCTGGAGAGACCTTAGCCCTCTATGGTCCCCTGGGCGTGGTTAGGGCTGAGGGCTGCTCATAGAGTTGTCTCTCCCCTGGCACCCTGTAAGCTTTTTGAGAGCAGGGAGTTTATTACTACCACCACCACCTTCCCCCAAACAACCTGCACTTAGGTTCTCAGGGGGAAAAAAAGGATTAAATTAGATGAATGTTATTGCTGCATTGCTGCATGCAAGACTCACATTATGTTAGAATCTTGGTGTTGAAAGACACATAAAAATTATCTTAACCAATTTCTAGCCCGATGTATAAATCCCTTTGGCAAAGCTGTTGCAGTTATCTATTGCTAAGTAACAACAAGCTATCAGCAAATTTAGTGGCTTAAAACACAACCATTATATGTGCTTGTGATTCTGTGGACTATTAATTCGAGCGGGGCTTGTCTGGGTGGCCCTTCAGCCCTACATTGTGTCAGCCAAGGTCAATCACTTGGTTGAGGTCATTGACTGGAAGAACCACGAAGGCTTCACTCACGTGCCTGGTGCCTCGGTGTTCCTCCACGTGGCCTCTGTTTGGCTCTAGCCTGGGTGTCCTTGCAACTTGGCAGTCTAGGGCAAGGAGGGCTTCTCATAAGGCAGCTTCCAAAAGTGAGCATTGCCAGAGGGGCAAAGGTAGAAGCTACAAATCTCTTACAGCCCGTCCTCAGAAGTTACACAGAGTCACTTCCACTGCATCCTACAGACCAAAGCTCACCACAAGGCCGGCGGAGACTCAGAGCATGGGAAGCAGACCCCACTTCTCAAAGGGAGGTGAGGCCAAAAACTTACCGAGAGGCATATTTAATCCACCACAGAAACCTTTTCAGATACTTTCAGCCTACACATAACCATTTCCTGTGATGAAGAGCTCGTCACAATACACGGGTAGTTCATTTACAGACAGCTCTGACAGAAAATATCCCAGCTCATAAACATGGACTGTCCAATGCCAGAGTCTGATCTGATATTCCTTAATGAGCCCCTCCAGGGCCTCAAAGATGCTACCTGCATTTCTGAGGCTCCTCAAAATGCAGACATATCCATCAGGGTTATTATGTATATTAAACACATCCACACTTAGAAAATTAATTTTTAAAACCCAAACAAACACATAATAACAACAACCTTCTTTGGAAATAACACCAAAGCCTGCATTTGGGTCCCTCAGTGAACCTGATGCCTGGCCACAGAGCTTTATGATCCTTCCATGAACCCCCACACAGAGCCAGCCCACAATCTATATCTGTCGATCACTGAGGTCCTCAAGAAGAACATCAACCAGAAAATCTCTGCTGGGAACTGAGCCCCAAGACCCCAGCTCCACTGAGCTACCCTCCCAGCATCTGGGACTCAGCTCACCTCTAGGGAGGAGGGAGCCCAGATTGGAACAGGTGACTTTCACTGTTGGAAACATATAAAAAGTATTGTTTTTGGGCTTCCCTGGTGGCGCAGTGGTTGAGAGTCCGCCTGCCGATGCAAGGGACACGGGTTTGCGCCTCGGTCCGGGAGGATCCCACATGCCGCGGAGCGGCTAGGCCCGTGAGCCACGGCCGCTGCGCCTGTGCGTCTGGAGCCAGTGCTCCGCAACGGGAGAGGCCACAACAGTGAGAGGCCCGCGTACCGCGGAAAAAAAAAAAAAAGTATTGTTTTTCTTCCCCAGCAGATTTAAATAATCATATGCAAAATCCAACAATACAACCTAAATACCTCTCCACTGTGGATTAGATCTGAGCTACTATTATGGAAACATACTGTTAATTTCAATCAGTGTGATAATGATTATTGTGGCTATGACAGGACATGTCCTTTTTCATGGAAGATCCTTGCTGAAGGGTTTGATCAGGAGGCAGCAAACTGAGGCTCCCAGGCCAAACCTGGCTGACATGCATTATTAAAAGTCTCACTGGACCACAGCCACACCCTTTTGTTTATATATTGTCTGTGGCTGCTTTCGTGCTGCAATGGTCTGGGTGAGTAGTTGTGACAGAGGCAGACCCAAAAAGCCCAAAATATTGATTATCTGGTCCTTTACAGAAAATAGTTTGCTAACCGTTGGGTTAGAGTTACTATGTCTGCCACTTTCTCTCAAATTGTTCAGCAAAATGACAGCAACCAAAAAGTGCATACATGTATCTGTATGTGTGTGTGTGCCTGCGTGCATGGAGAGAGAAGGAAAGAGAGTGAAAATGTGGCAAAATATTAATAATTGGTAAATTTAAGTGGATAATATGAGTATTCATTTTATTTTTCTTTCCACTTTTCTTCAAGTTTGAATTTTTTTTTTAAATAAAGTGTTTTAGAGTAAATATTGCTTCACTTAAAAACTCAAAAGATGGGAATTCCCTGATGGTCCAGTGGTTAGGACTCCGTGCTCTCACTGCTGAGGGCCCGAGTTCAATCCCTGGTCAGGGAACTAAAATCCCACAAGCCGTATGGAGCAGCCAAAAAAAAAAAAAAACACTCAAAAGAATCTCCTAGAAAAAAATGCAACTCATAGGAAAGTTAACTAAGGAGATCAGTAACAATATAAATATATAAATAGCAATTGCAATAAGTTTAAAAATAATGAGCACAATAGCAATAAAAAATATTAAACCTAAAGTTTAATTAGAAAAGAAATGTAGGGCACCTAAATAAAACAATAAATTTTACCAAAGTCCAAAAATTAGAAGCCCACAGGTACGTACGTCATTGAGAATGTTTGGGATTGGGTGGCCAGTGCATTTACAGGTGTTTAAAAAAAACCTATATCAAAGACAAAAAAGAAGCTTTGAATAAAAGGAAGAACATACCACATTCCTGAACAAGAAGATTTACTTGCTCATATTATAAAAATGTTCATCCTCCATAAATACAGCAATAGCATTGATGCAATTCCAATAAAAAACACCACGTTGCTTTTTTGATGTTGGGGGGAGGGGGATAGTGAGAAAATATTTCAGAAGTATCTCTAACAGGAAAAAATGGATGAGATTAGCCAAGGATATTTTAGAAATGAAGAGTAATGATAGACTCTGACTTTAATAGATGGTGAAATTTATGTTAAAGCTGCATATAATTAAACAATTAAATCTGGCTCAGGAATAATCAGTCAAAGAAGAAAAATCCATGAAAAGATCCGAAAGTAAGTAAGAAGTAAGAATCGAGGCAGCAAATCCAGTGACAGGAGAAAGGATGGTTTACATAGTAAATGATGTTAGGATAACGGGCTAGCCATTTGGAAGAAAATAAAGTGAGAGCCATACATCATACCACACTCCAGAGTGAAGAAAAATTAAGTGCGAAGAAATGAACTAACGAAAGATATATAAAACAATGTAGATTAGTATTTTTATAAGCTTGTGATGGCACAGATCTTTCTATGCATAAAACAAATAATAAAGAAAATGATTGATATAGTTGGCTAATAAAAATTTTAACCCTCTGTACATCCCAAACCACTATAACCAAAATTAAGAAAATAGCAACAACAGTGAGAAAAAATATTTGCAATAGAAATGATATTAAGGGGTCAATGTCGCCATTACCTAATCATTATGGGGGGAAAAGTTTTTTAAAAATTCAAAAATGAGCAAATGCCACTAATATACAATTCACAAAATAATACAATTGTTGAGATTCAGCATGATTATCATTTTTTTCTTTTTGTTTATAGTATTTTCTGAGCTTTCTATCCCCCCAAAATGTATTATTCCTGTAGGAAAAAAAAAAAAATCTCAAAAGAGGAACCACGAAAATATTTTTTTCTTTTTCAAGAAACCTAAGCTTCTTGCCAGAGAACAGTAAAGCTCCTTTAACAGCTCCAAACTCTCTCAGAATGAGTAGATATGCAAGGTTACAAACAACCTCCTATCGTGGGCAAAAAATATACATTTTTCATCTCCTCGAATCCTCCAAAAGTCTCAGGTAGGGTGTCGTTACTACCCTAATATTACAGACAAGAAAGTGAAGACTCAGAGAAGTTCAGCAAGCTTCCTAAGGTCACATAGCAGTAAGCAATAGAGTTGGAACTGGATCCCAGGCTGGTCTGACCACAAACTCAGCTCTTTTCAGGCCTTGTTTTAGGACCCTTGGGTTGGGATGCAGAGGGATGAGTTCCGATCCTGGCTGTGTCCCCAACCACCAGTACACACAGCCTTGGCAAGTCTCTTCCCCTGTCTGACCCTGATTTCCTGATCTGTTCAAGGGGAAGTGGATTGGCCCAAATGGTGTGTCAAGTTCCTTGCTGCTCAGACATGCCAGATTTTTGTTCTCATAAAGCACTCATTAGCCAAGGACCGGTCCAAACCAGAGATCAACCCCAGGGGCCTGGGGGCTAGAACAGCTGGCCTCACACAGATGCCCAGGCACTGGCCCACCTTGAATTCCTCATGGATGCGCTCCTCCAGGGTTTTGGCAGCCTTGCGGTCCTCCGTCTCCACTTTCCACTTCTCCACCAGGATCCGGGCTTTCTCATTGGCCAGAGCATCCCGGAACTTCTTGGTGATCTCTGCCTCCTTCTGTCTCCTTCCAAGAGAACACCAGCAGGTATCAGGAGGTATGAGAAACTGAAGGACCACATGCCAACAGAGCTTCAAATAAAAACCATGCGCAATCATTCTTGGTCTATCAGAACGGCAAATATCTGAGGTTCACAAAACTCAGTGTTAGCAAAGGTGGGGAGTATAAATCACCAGAATTGCTCTGGAAGCCAGAAGATAAAACCTCAGAAACCCCATTTCTCACTCAAGTTTACAAAGGTGTAGGGAAAAGCTCATCAGAGGGTTTTTATAACATAAAAAGTGGCAAACAACCCAAATGTCCCTCAACAAGACCAATAAATTGGGTTTCTCACGTAATAGGATACTATACAGTAATCTTAAATAACACTGTGGATCTATATTAATCAATTTATGAAGGTGTGAATAAAGCAGCTTACAAAGCATGTATTGCCCAAATGCTCACCATGGTTATCTTAAGTGGTGGGTATTGAGTTGTTATTTAATTGATTCTTTACAGTTTTCAATGTTGTTTACACGTTACAATTTTATGATTAAAACACTGTCATTAAAAACTGGGGGAAAAATGTTAGAGTCGACTTCATACAAATTTCCAAGTCTGGCAAAAAATATGTCAAATGTGGTTTATGAAAGAAGTCTGACCCCCCAGTATCAGTAGGGGCTCAACTGTCCATCTTGTGTGAGAAATGGAGGTAACATGACGAGGAACAAGCAGATTTTAAAAGTGAATTCAAATTGCTCTGCTGTCCTTGGGACAACTCAGTGAGGAAAGAGGCAAAAGGATATCATACGCATTATCTCAGTAAATCCAACTACATCCATATAGAAAAGGTGTTGTGATGCCCAAACCACAGATGTGAAAACTGAGGCCCTGGATCAGCTCACCACGAATTAGTGGAGCCAGGATTTGAACCCACAAGGTCTACCTGATGTAAGACTAGTGCTTTGGTCCCCTAATCTTAGCAGAGCTCCAAACAGCCAGCCAGCTGCCTGGAGCCCCCTCCCTCCCACCCTAACCTATTGTCCTTAATGTGAACCCACCCCAAGCCTCCGTGTTCAGGACCCGCCCCAGTACCACCTGGCACCTCTCACCAGAGCTCCTCCGCCTCCCTCTGTGCCTGCAGCCGCGCCCTCTCTGCAATCAGCTCCTCAGAGATCTCTTCATAGGGCTTGTCTCCAGGGCCTTCTCCCATGACCCAGACCCAGACTTCACCATCTGCCCCCAGGAGCCACTGGATGTGCTTGTCACTCGCTGCCTCACAACACAGGAAGAACAAGGAAGGAAGGAGAAACAGGTCTGAGTTGTACTGAGTCCGGAATGACCTGGGCTGGCCAGGGGTGCACAACCATCACGCCACCCTACAAAACGTGGTCATCTGCAAAGAGGATGCCAGAGAGACATTGACCTGAGTGCAGGTCCATGGCCATCTCCCTCTCCCACTCCCTCTAGGGAGCAATATGTCAGCCAAGTCAGTCTGCTGGAGCAGGTGTTCAAAGCTGGAACTGGGGTCCGAAGCCCAGAGACCCTGAAATCTTCAGCACAGAAGACATCAGGTGACAGCACTCACTGAAGGAAGACTTGTGTCACTCCCAAGCCAAGGCAGTTAGGAGCCCGGGAGTCTTCTCTCTCTCTCTCTCTCTCTCTCTCTCTCTCTCTCTCTCTCTCTCTCTCCCCCTCCCTCCCTTCCTCTATCTCTCTATCGATCTATCTCTATCTCTATCTCTGTTTCTATCTCTATCTCTATCTCTATCTCTCCTGTCCACTGGCTGGAAATAAGGAATTGGAGACGGTGTCATTGCAAGATGAAGCAGCTGGCCCCTGAGTCTCCCTGACCCACATCAGCCTGTAACCTGAGCAAGAAATAAACCTGTGTTGGATTAAGTCACTGAGATTTTCAGTTTGCCTGTTCTAACAGATTCCATTGATAACCATGACTAAAATGGAAATCTAAAGTGGGGTACTGGCTGAAACAGGAATGTCAACTAAGTGTCACTGCCCTACCAGGGACGTTTAGCAGGCTGAATGGCTGGCGATCCACGCGATGCAGGAGCAAAGCACCTGGTAAATTTATCAGACGCTATCACTGAAAAGGCAGACCCTCCTGCCTTCTGAACCTGTCCCCCCTAAGGGAAGACACCGGAAAATAGAACTTGGGTAGTGGGTTGGTTGCTAGGAGCTGTGTTTGGCAAGATGTTAAGTTCAAGGAAGAATTGAGCACTTTGCAAGTAGAAATGAAAGGGAATAAAGAGAATATAGAAATCCGGGACTTTGTAGGTTTGGAAAAGCCATCTCTTTCTAGGGCCCAAACTGCAAGAGATGGGATTTTTAAAGGTTTTGCATGAGTGGCCCAGTAAAACTTTTAAGGTGAATAAAGGGCCCTAGGACACAGATCTGTGTGATGGTCATGAGAATGTGCTCCATGGACATCCCACAACAGGCAGCATAAGTGACTGTGCACTCCAGCTCCTATGCCCTTGTGTTTGCCCAAGGCCATGCTTCCAGAGGAGGCTCCCAGCCTTTGACTGAGCGTGGCAGGCTGGTTCCTGGGAGACATGGGACTCCACTGATGGGCAACTCCCCGGAGGCCTTGACAAACCTTCCCTGGACTGCGTGGCTGCCTGGAACACCTCCAGCCAACCTGCCGTCCCCCTCTCCTTCACTCAAGGTCACGCCTGCACTGCCGTGCCACGGCTCTCCCAGCCTGCTCCTTTTTCTCTCACAGGCATTTCCTGAACAACAGCCTTGTGTGATTTTCTCCCAACCCTGTCTCTGCCCCTCACAAGCACACTCAGACTGCAATGTCTCACACTTATTTTTCAAAGAGCCTAACGTAGATGACCTTCAGTCGAAAGGTAGAGGCATCAGGGCGAAGAGGCAAAGAAAAACAGGCAATTTGCGGAATACGTCCAGAGAAGAATCTTCGATGTTGCTCCCGGCACATGGAAGCAAACAGATCAGAAGCCTCCCAAGTCTCTGAGTCTGGACTAAAAAAGCCTCTGATTGTTCAAGACTTAAACAACCATTGGGCACCCAGCCTCGATGACCAGGGGGCAGGTTTCAGAGGCTATACTGGTCCAAGGAGGATGCGACCCTCAACGCTCACTCTGGATGTGGCCAAGGGGAATAATGAACAAGAGGAGCCTCCAGGGCACAGACAGCATCCATTCAAGGCCATTCCTTCACTGCCAGGGCAGGGGGACCTCGCAGAGCCTGACCTGGAGGATTTCAGGATGTTATAGACTAGTGATTGAGTGGGGCTCACACTCCCCCCTTTTCCATAGTGGATATTCTGACCCTGCTCCCCCACTGTACATCATGTCTTAAAGGTGGGCTGTGTTAGGATGACATGTCTTTTTAGCCACATCAGGACCTTAGAGTGCCTAACGCAGAACACGTGTAGACTGTGAACTTCGGGTTGACGCAGTGACCGGGTGAGACTTGCGGGCATCCCCTTAAGGAGGTGGTGAGTGTATTTATGCAGAGAAGAACAAAACAAGTGAGTAACAAGAACGACAGCTTGTGACAGTGACCACGCTATGTCCAGCACCCCAGCTCCACTCCCTGAGCCCACCGGATGACCACTTTTCTCAGGTTCCCTTCAATTCCATGGGGCCATGTGACTGAATTCTAGTCTGTGGAGCGTCAGGGGAAGTGATTTGTGCCACTTTCAGGCTGAGGCTGGTTGCAATCTGAGTGCCTTTTCCACATTCTCTCTCCCATCCCTTCAGTGGGAAATAAACGACTCCAAGACGGGGGAGCAAAAAGCAGCCTGATCCATGAGTCAGTGTTCGAAAGCAAGCCAGGCAGACAGCTACCTAATCCACATCAAACTGTGACCTAATCAGAAATAAACCTTCATTATGTTAACCCACTGGAATTCCAGCGTTTACCTATTGCAGAAGGCAGCATTAATTCCCCCGGCATTGGTATATTTTTAGTATGTTAAAGCAATATAGTAATAGAGGAATATAAGTTTAATTATGACTGACAGAACCAGGGAAGCAACCACTACTAGAATTGTAGAACTTCCAAATTAATAGTGGGCAAAAGTAAATAAGGGGCTTACCAATCCTGCAAAAATACTTAAAGGAAAAAGAGAAAACAACAGAAAATGTGTAGTTATTATAGCAGGCACCGTCAGTTACTTCCTCATCACCCACTCCAGCCACCTTCCTGCCTTACTAAAAACCCCAGTTTGTTTTGGGGAGTAACAGAGATCCCTTGGTTTCAGGAGAGGCAGGTTTCTACCCCAGCCTCAAAGGACAAATAAAATTAGTCTAAACCCATCATGTAAATTTATTCTCCTTGGCAAGTAATCGATCTAGGAGTGACCAGACATCCCCGTTCTTGACAAAGGAGATGCAGGCAGAAGTCCCAATGACAGGGACTCATTCTCGAAACAAAAGGTGAAGACTTCTTAAGGTTGCAGACAAATACTGTTTGATTCCACTCATACAAGGTACCTAGAATAGTCAAATTCGTAGAGTCAGAAAGTACATTGGTAGATGCCAGGGACCGGGGGAGGGGAGGTAGGAGGAGTGGGGAGTTAGTGTTTAAAGGGGACAGAGTTTCAGTTTAGGAAGGTGAAAAATTCAGGAGATGGATGATGGTGAGAGTTGCATAACAATGTGAATGTACTTAGTGCCACCGAACTGTACAGTTAAATATGGTTAAAATAGTATGTTTTATATTATGTGACTTTTACCACAATAAAAGAAACATTAAAAAAAAAAAAAGGTGAACACTTCTTAGGAGAAGCCCCTTCACTCTTTACTCGTTTACCTCACCTCCTTCTTCCTGCCTGGAAGGAAGAAGTGATGCCAGGAGCTGCTGGAGGACTTTTGCAGCCATAAGGAAGAAAGCCACATACTAAGGATGAGTAAGCGGAAGGACTGAAGGAGATGGGGCCTCGATGATCTTGCTGACCAGCTAAACTAATCTATCCATTGCAGTATGCCTCTGGAATTCTTATCATTTGAGAAAAATAAGGAACTCCAAGGAATAAAGTTCTGTAATTATTAAATGGAATGTGGTAATATAAATAAATGAGAGATTTATTTAATTAGGCAACTATTAATCGTGCATTCTGTTACTTACAGCCAAGCACATCCCTAAATGATACAGATAACAAATGAAAAATAGCACAGAATCCCTAAATCCTAAGTATATTCATTAACACAAAAACGGGAACAGAATTAATTTCCCTATTAAAGACCTGAGACTGTCAGATGTAAATAAAAAGTAAAAGACAAACACTGCTTTAGGAAAGACCCTAGATGTTCTCCTTACTGGCTGCAAATAATAATAAATCCTTCCTTGGCGGTGGTGGGATGAATTGGGAGATTGGGATTGACATATATACACTAATAAGTATAAAATAAATAACTGATAAGAACCTGCTGTATAAAAAAAAAATAAAATTCAAAAAAAAAGAAAGGAAAAAAGTAAAACCCCACTATTTAATGTCATTAATTAAGTCATCACTTTTTGACCCTACTTCTAACAAGGCATATTTCATTATAGTTTCAGTGTCAATTTTCTCTTCTTTTACTAAATTAAAATTCCACTAGAATGGTCACTAAATTAAATCTCTACTGGTGAACATTCTAACCCTGTAATTCTGGGCATAAGGGTGTTTCACATGAGAGCTGTCCTTAGAAAATGCTACCAGTTATATATATATATATATATATATATATATATATATATATATTTTTTTTTTTTTTTTTTTGCCTTACGCGGGCCTCTCACTGTTGTGGCCTCTCCCGTTGCGGAGCACAGGCTCTGGACCCGCAGGCTCAGTGACCATGGCTCACGGGCCTCGCTGTTCTGATCTTCCCAGACCGGGGCACGAACCCCAGACCGGGGCACGAACCCGTGTCCCCTTCATCGGCACGCAGACTCTCAACCACTGCGCCACCAGGGAAGCCCCGCCAGTTATATTTTTGAATTTAGGTTAGATAAGTATTCCCAAGTTTTCCCCATCATGGAAAAACAATAATAATAATAATAAATCCTTCCTTCTCCTGATGGAGAAAAAAAAGTAAAATCCAATTCTGTACTATTTAAATAAAACACACATGTAAAAAAGAAAAAGTTTAAAAATAAAGAGCTAGTTAACAATAGACCATACAAAGGCAAGCAAAAAGAAAGCAGAAGTGGCAATGTCAGACAAAGTAAATTCAAGGACAAGTGTGTTAGACAAGATAAAAAAGAATATTACGTAATTATAAAAGATAAAACCCACAAAGAAGACATAACAGTCATAAAACTTTATACAACAAACAACATAGCTGACAACTGCATAAAACAAAAACTCCTAACAACACAATGAGAATTTCAAAATGCATATATACTCATGGTGGAGAGTTTCGCTATATTTATTTACGAGGCTGGTAGACCAAATAGATTTCTAAAATTAATAATATAGAGGATTTGAATAATATAGTCAACAAATTTTACTTAAGAACTACAGAACTTTACTCCTTAAACACTGACAATATACTTTTCTTCTTCTGATCTTGCAATTATGAGAAAATTTTATAGACCGCAACCTCAAATAATAATACAAAACTTATAAATCAATGGAGTAAAATAGCCATCAAGAAAATATCTCCTAGAGGGCTTCTGGGAAGATGGCGGAAGAGTAAGACGCGGAGATCACCTTCCTCCCCACAGATACACCAGAAATACATCTACACGTGGAACAACTCCTACAGAACACCTACTGAACGCTGGCAGAAGACCTCAGACCTCCCAAAAGGCAAGAAACCCCCCACGTACCTGGGTAGGGCAAAGGAAAAGAGAATAAACAGAGACAAAAGGATAGGGACGGGTCCTGCACCAGCGGGAGGGAGCTGTGAAGGAGGAAAGGTTCCCACACACTAGGAAGCCCCTTCGCGGGCGGAGACAGCGGGTGGCGGAGCGGGGGAGCTTCGGGGCCGCGGAAGAGAGCACAGCAACAGGGGTGCGGAGGGCAAAGCGGAGAGATTCCCGCACAGAGGATCAGGGCCTACCGGCACTCACCAGCCCGAGAGGCTTGTCTGCTCACCTGCCGGGGTGGGAGGGGCTGGGAGTTGAGGCTCGGGCTTCGGTCGGAGCTCCGGGAGAGGACTGGGGTTGGCGGCGTGAACACAGCCTGCAGGGGGTTAGTGCACCACGGCTAGCCGGGAGGGAGTCCAGGGAAAAGTCTGGACCTGCCGAAGAGGCAAGAGACTTTTTGTTCCCTCTTTGTTTCCTGGTGCGCGAGGAGAGGGGATTAAGATTGCTGCTTAACGGAGCTCCAGAGACGGGCGCGAGATGCGGCTAAAAGCGCGGACCCCAGAGACGGGCATGAGACGCTAAGGCTGCTGCTGCTGCCACCAAGAAGCCTGTGTGTGAGCACAGGTCACTATCCACACCCCTCTTCTGGGAAGCCTGTGCAGGCCGCCACTGCCAGGGTCCCGGAATCCAGGGCCAACTTGGGAGAACGGGAGAACGCACGGCGCGCCTCAGGCTGATGCGACGTCACGCCGGCCTCTGCCGCCGCAGGCTTGCCCCGCCCTCCATGCCCCTCCCTCCCTCGCCCCGGCCTGAGTGAGCCAGAGCCCCCGAATCAGCGGCTCCTTTAACCCCGTCCTGTCTGAGCGAAGAACAGATGCCCTCCGGCGACCTACATGCAGAGGCGGGGCCAAATCCAAAGCTGAGCCCCTGGGAGCTGCGAGAACAAAGAAGAGAAAGGGAAATCTCTCCCAGCAGCCTCAGAAGCTGCGGATTAAAGCTCCACAATCAACCTGATGTATCCTGCATCTGTGGAATACATGGTAGACAACGAATCATCCCAAATTGAGGAGATGGACTTTGAGAGCAAGATTTATGATTTTTTCCCCTTTTCCTCTTTTTGTGAGTGTGTATGTGTATGCTTCTGTGTGAGATTTTGTCTGTATAGCTTTGCTTCCACCATTTGTCCTAGGGTACTATCCGTCCGTTTTTTTTTTTTCTTAATAATTATTTTTTTACTTTAATAA
This sequence comes from Phocoena phocoena, assembly GCF_963924675.1. NCBI lineage: Eukaryota > Metazoa > Chordata > Mammalia > Artiodactyla > Phocoenidae > Phocoena > Phocoena phocoena. The sequence continues at coordinate 53,421,604 of NC_089234.1, forward strand.
CTTTATTATATTTTATCTTACTTTATTTTACTTTATCTTTTCTTTCTTTCTTTTTTCCTTCCTTCCCTCCTTCCTTCCTTCCTTCCTCCCTCCCTCCCTCCCTCCTTCCCTCCCTCCCTCCCTTCTTTCTTTCTTTCTACTTCACCTAATTCTTTCTTTCTACTTTTTTCCCTTTTATTCTGAGGCGTGTGGATGAAAGGCTCTTGGTGCTGTAGCCAGGAGTCAGTGCTGTGTCTCTGAGGTGGGAGAGCCAACATCAGGACACTGGTCCACAAGAGACCTCCCAGCTCCACATAATATCAAATGGCAAAAATCTCCCAGAGATCTCCATCTCAACACCAGCACCCAGCTTCACTCAATGACCAGCAAACTACAGTACTGGACATCCTATGCCAAGCAACTAGCAAGACAGGAACACAACACCACCCATTAACAGAGAGGCTGCCTAAAATCATAGTAAGTCCACAGACACCCCAAAACACACCACCAGACGTGGACCTGCCCACCAGAAAGACAAGATCCAGCCTCATCCACCAGAACACAGGCACTAGTCCCCTCCACCAGGAAGCCTACATGACCCACTGAACCAACCTTAGCCACTGGGAACAGACACCAAAAACAATGGGAACTACGAACCTGCAGACTGCAAAAAGGAGACTCCAAACACAGTAAGATAAGCAAAATGAGAAGACAGAAAAACACACAGCAGATGAAGGAGCAAGATAAAAACCCACCAGACCTAACAATTGAAGAGGAAATAGGCAGTCTACCTGAAAAAGAATTCAGAATAATGATAGTAAAGATGATCCAAAATCTTGGAAATAGAATGGACAAGATGCAAGAAACATTTAACAAGGACCTAGAAGAAATAAAGATGAAACAAACAACGATGAACAACACAATAAATGAGATTAAAAATACTCTAGATGGGATCAATAGCAGAATAACTGAGGCAGAAGAACGGATAAGTGACCTGGAAGATAAAATAGTGGAAATAACTACTGCAGAGCAGAATAAAAAAAAAAGAATGAAAAGAACTGAGGACAGTCTCAAAGACCTCTGGGACAACATTAAACACATCAACATTTGAATTATAGGGGTTCCAGAAGAAGAAGAGAAAAAGAAAGGGACTGAGAAAATATTTGAAGAGATTATAGTTGAAAACTTCTCTAATATGGGAAAGGAAATAGTTAATCAAGTCCAGGAAGCACAGAGAGTCCCATACAGGATAAATCCAAGGAGGAATACACCAAGACACATATTAATCAAACTGTCAAAAATTAAATACAAAGAAAGCATATTAAAAGCAGCAAGGGAAAAACAACAAATAACACACAAGGGAATCCCCATAAGGTTAACAGCTGATCTTTCAGCAGAAACTCTGCAAGCCAGAAGGCACTGGCAGGACATATTTAAAGTGATGAAGGAGAAAAATCTGCAACCAAGATTACTCTACCCAGCAAGGATCTCATTCAGATTTGATGGAGAAACTAAAACCTTTACAGACAAGCAAAAGCTGAGAGAGTTCAGCACCACCAAACCAGCTCTACAACAACTGCTAAAGGAACTTCTCTAGGCAAGAAACACAAGAGAAGGAAAAGACCTACAATAACGAACCCAAAACAATTAAGAAAATGGGAATAGGAACATACATATCGATAATTACCTTAAATGTAAATGGACTAAATGCTCCCACCAAAAGACACAGATTGGCTGAATGGATACAAAAACAAGACCCATATATTTGCTGTCTACAGGAGACCCACTTCAGACCTAGAGACACATATAGACCGAAAGTAAGGGGATGGAAAAAGATATTTCATGCAAATGGAAACCAAAAGAAAGCTGGAGTAGCAATTCTCATATCAGACAAAATAGACTTTAAAATAAAGACTATTAGAAGAGACAAAGAAGGACACTACATAATGATCAAGGGATCGATCCAAGAGGACTATATAACAATTGTAAATATTTATGCACCCAACACAGGAGCACCTCAATACATAAGGCAAATACAGCCATAAAAGGGGAAATCGACAGTAATACATTCATAGTAGGGGACTTTAACATCCCACTTACACCAATGGACAGATCATCCAAAATGAAAATAAATAAGGAAACACAAGCTTTAAATGATACATTAAACAAGATGGACTTAATTGATATTTATAGAACACTCCATCCAAAAACAACAGAATACACATTTTTCTCAAGTGCTCACGGAACATTCTCCAGGATAGATCATATCTTGGGTCACAAGTCAAGCCTTGGTAAATTTAAGAAAATTGAAATTGTTTCAAGTATCTTTTCCAACCACAACGCTATGAGACTAGATATCAATTACAGGAAGAATCTGTAAAAACTATAAACACATGGAGGCTAAACAATACACTACTTAATAACGAAGTGATCACTGAAGAAATCAAAGAGGAAATTAAAAAATACCTAGAAACAAATGACAATGGAGACACGATGACCCAAAATCTATGGGATGCAGCAAAAGCAGTTCTAAGAGGGAAGTTTATAGCAATACAATCCTACCTTAAGAAACAGGAAACCTCTCGAATAAACAACCTAACGTTGCACCTAAATCAATTAGAGAAAGAAGAACAAAAAAACCCCAAAGTTAGCAGAAGGAAAGAAATCATAAAAATCAGATCAGAAATAAATGAAAAAGAAATGAAGGAAACGATAGCAAAGATCAATAAAACTAAAAGCTGGTTCTTTGAGAAGATAAACAAAATTGATAAACCATTAGCCAGACTCATCAAGGAAAAAAGAGAGAAGACTCAAATGAATAGAATTAGAAATGAAAAAGGAGAAGTAACAACTGACACTGCAGAAATACAAAAGATAATGAGAGATTACTACAAGCAACTCTATGTCAATAAAATGCACAACATGGAAGAAATGGACAAATTCTTAGAAATGCACAACCTGCCAAGACTGAATCAGGAAGAAATAGAAAATATGAACAGACCAATCACAAGCACTGAAATTGAAACTGTGATTTAAAATCTTCCAACAAACAAAAGCCCAGGACCAGATGGCTTCACAGGTAAATTCTATCAAACATTTAGAGAAGAGCTAACACCTATCCTTCTCAAACTCTTCCAAAATATAGCAGAGGGAGGAACACTCCCAAACTCATTCTACGAGGCCACCATCACCTTGATACCAAAACCAGACAAGGATGTCACAAAGAAAGAAAACTACAGGCCAATATCACTGATGAACATAGATGCAAAAATCCTCAACAAAATACTAGCAAACAGAATCCAACAGCACATTAAAAGGATCATACACCATGATCAAGTGGGGTTTATTCCAAGAATGCAAAGATTCTTCAATATACGCAAAACAATCAATGTGATAAACCATATTAATAAATTGAAGGAGAAAAACCATATGATCATCTCAATAGATGCAGAGAAAGCTTTTGACAAAATTCAACACCCAATTATTATAAAAACCCTGCAGAAAGTAGGCATAGAGGGAACTTTCCTCAATATAATAAAGGCCATATATGACAAACCCACAGCCAACATCGTCCTCAATGGTGAAAAGCGGAAAGTATTTCCACTAAGATCAGGAACAAGACAAGGTTGCCCACTCTCACCTCTCTTATTCAACATAGTTTTGGAAGTATTAGCCACAGCAATCAGAGAAGAAAAGGAAATAAAAGGAATCCAAATCGGAAAAGAAGAAGTAAAGCTGTCACTGTTTGCAGATGACATGATACTATACAGAGAGAATCCTAAAGATGGTACCAGAAAACTACTAGAGCTAATCAATGAATTTGGTAAAATAGCAGGATACAAAATTAATGCACAGAAATCTCTGGCATTCCTATACACTAATGATGAAAAATCTGAAAGGGAAATCAAGAAAACACTCCCATTTACCACTGCAACAAAAAGAATAAAATATCTAGGAATAAACCTACCTAAGGAGACAAAAGACCTGTATGCAGAAAATTATAAGACACTGATGAAAGAAATTAAAGATGATACAAATAGATGGAGAGATATACCATGTTCTTGGATTGGAAGAATCAACATTGTGAAAATGACTCTACTACCCAAAGCAATCTACAGATTCAGTGCAATCCCTGTCAAACTACCACTGGTATTTTTCACAGAACTAGAGCAAAACATTTCACAATTTGTATGGAAACACAAAAGACCCCGAATAGCCAAAGCAATCTTGAGGACGAAAAATGGAGCTGGAGGAATCAGGCTCCCTGACTTCAGACTATACTACAAAGCTACAGTAATCAAGACAGCATGGTACTGGCACAAAAACAGAAAGATAGATCAATGGAACAGGATAGAAAGCCCAGAGATAAACCCACGCACATATGGTCACCTTATCTTTGATAAAGGAGGCAGGAATGTACAGTGGAGAAAGGACAGCTTCTTCAATAAGTGGTGCTGGGAAAACTGGACAGGTACATTTAAAAGTATGAGATTAGATCACTCCCTAACACCATACACAAAAATAAACTCAAAATGGATTAAAGACCTAAATGTAAGGCCAGAAACTATCAAACTCTTAGAGGAAAACATAGGCAGAACACTCTATGACATAAATCACAGCAAGATCCTTTCTGACCCACCTCCCAGAGAAATGGAAATAAAAGCAAAAATATACAAATGAAACTGAAAAGTTTTTGCACAGAAAAAGAAACCATAAACAAGACCAAAAGACAACCCTCAGAAAGGGAGAAAATATTTGCAAGTGAAGCAACTGACAAAGGATTAATCTCCAAAATTTATAAGCAGCTCATGCGGCTCAATAACAAAAAAAAACCAACCCAATCCAAAAATGGGCAGAAGACCTACATAGACATTTCTCCAAAGAAGATATACAGACTGCCAACAAACACATGAAAGAATGCTCAACTTCATTAATCATTAGAGAAATGCAAATCAAAACTACAATGAGATATCATCTCACACCAGTCAGAATGGCCATCATCAAAAAATCTAAAAACAATAAATGCTGGAGAGGGTGTGGAGAAAAGGGAACCGTCTTGCACCGTTGGTGGGAATGTAAATTGATACAGCCACTGTGGAGAACAGTATGGAGGTTCCTTAAAAAACTACAAATAGAACTACCATATGACCCAGCAATCCCACTACTGGGCATATACCCTGAGAAAACCATAATTCAAAAAGAGTCATGTACCAAAATGTTCATTGCAGCTCTATTTACAATAGCCCAGAGATGGAAACAACCTAAGTGCCCATCACCGGATGAATGGATAAAGAAGATGTGGCACATATATACAATGGAATATTACTCAGCCATAAAAAGAAACGAAATTGAGCTATTTGTAATGAGATGGATAGACCTAGAGTCTGTCATACAGAGTGAAGTAAGTCAGAAAGAGAAAGACAAATACCGTATGCTAACACATATATATGGAATTTAAGAAAAAAAATGTCATGAAGAACCTAGGGGTAAGACAGGAATAAAGACACAGACCTACTAGAGAATGGACTTGAGGATATGGGGAGGGGGAAAGGTAGGCTGTGACAAAGCGAGAGAGAGGAATGGACACATATACACTACCAAACGTAAGGTAGATATCTAGTGGGAAGCAGCCGAATAGCACAGGGAGATCAGATCGGTGCTTTGTGACTGCCTGGAGGGGTGGGATAGGGAGGGTGGGAGGGAGGGAGATGTAAGAGGGAAGAGATATGGGAACATATGTATATGTATAACTGATTCACTGTGTTATAAAGCAGAAACTAACACACCATTGTAAAGCAATTATACTCCAATAAAGATGTAAAAAAAAAACAAAACTGAGAAAAAAAGAAAATATCTCCTAGAGAACCCATGGATCTTAGGGGAAATCAAAACTAAAATTATACATTATCTAGGGGGAAAATTGTAGCAAAAAAACATGGGCACAGATAACAGTAGGCTCAAAAGAAAAATTATAAGCTTAAAGGCTTTTCTTTTTGATGTCCCCATGAAGATAAAATTCTCTTCTCCAAACACAATATAGATGGCTTTGTTGACTCTATTCCAAACAGAAGTGTGAAACAGTGAGCAGGGTGGATGCTCCCATGTGGGTCCTGAAGCAAATAGTGGTCACCAGGAATGAGACTCCTACAGGGTAGAGGGGAATCAAAGTTCTCCAGGTGAGACTGGGAGCTGAGTAGGATTGAGGTCAGATGCTGGTAATGTGCTTGGCAAGTTCATGAAACAGCAAGGAGACCACTGTGGCTGCAGCAGAGGGAGCAAGAAGGGAAACTGGAAATGCAGTTGGAGAAGCAGCAGCTTTCATTCATTCAGTGTGGGAAACAGGGGACAAGAAAATCTGTAGGCCAGTGGGCATTTGTAATAGTCCAGGGGACAGACAATCATTTCTTGGACTAAGATGGTCCTGGAGGAGGAGGTATAAAGTGGTTAAGATTTAGGATATATTCTGAAGGAAAAAGCAATATTTGCTTAAATTTTGGATATGAGTTGTGAAAGAAAAAGAGCAAGAAAACTCTAACTTTTCCGCTTAAGCAATGGAATGGATGGTCATATTACTGAAAAGAGTAACATGAAAGAAACTGCTTGGATAAATCAACATTTCTGTTTGGGCTAAATTAAGTTTGAGACGTCTATTAGACATCCAATAGGCAGTTGAATAAAACAGAGTTCAGAGGAGAGGCTGGAACTAAAATATAATTTTTTGAAGGCATCAGTGTATAGATATTTAAAGCCACAAAACTGGACGAGAGCAGGTAGAGAGTGAGTGTAGACAGACAACAGGAGAGGTCAAAGGACTGAAGCCCAGCACACTCCAACACCTAGATAGGAGGAGGACCCCCAAGGAGATGAGGACAAAGAAGCCTGCGAGGCAGGAGAACAACCAAAAGACAGCAGTATCCCAGAAGCCAAGTGGAGAAAGAATTTCAGGAATTAAAGGGAGGTCAACTGTGTCAAAGGCTACTGATGGGTCATTGGGATGAAGACTTGAGAATTGACCATTGGATTCAACAACATGGACCTTGACAAAGGTGGTTTTATGAGTCTGTGAAAAGGAACATTTGGATGCTTGGAAACTCTTAGAGGAAAATATAAATGCATATCATTATTACTTTGGGAAGGGAAGAATTTCTTCTATGAGACATAAAAAAATAAACTATGAGAGACAATGTTGATATATTTGAATACAGATTAAAGCTTAACATTTCTACACACAAAAAATGCCATAAAGACAATTAAAAATCAAGTCACCAACTAAGAGAAGATACTTGAATACACATAACTGTCAAACGATTGCACCAATTAATAAAAGCAATAGTAACAGCTAACATCTACAGAAGGCTTATCTGCTAATCATGGTTCAACATATTTTACATGTATTAACTTATTAATGTCTAGAACAATCTTTCTCTACTAGGGTCCTGTGAGAGAAATAAGCCCTATAAAACATAATTTGAATGGTCATTTTTTTCCCTCAGTTCTCCCAAGAATGGAATATAGATAGTACTAGTCTAGATGCATTGTAGAAAAGCTAACTCATCGCATACAGTGTATCCTTTAAAGCATTTGTTATCAAATAATTTGCTCTCAAGACCCCTTCATATTCTTTAAAAATATTGAGTATCTCAAAGAATTTTTGTTTACGTGGGTTATATCTATCAATATTTACCATATTCAAAATTAAAACTGAGAAAATTTTTAATATATATTTACTTAAAATAATAGCAACTTGGGACTTCCCTGGCGGTCCAATGGTTACGACTCCGTACTTCCACTGAAGGAGACGTGGGTTCAAACCCTGGTCGAGGAACTAAGATCTCACATGCCACAGGGCGTGGCCTAAAAAAAAAGTTACTTCAAAATAAAAAGTTTAAAGATTTTTAAGCAAAATAAAATTAAAACCCAGGGGCTTCCCTGGTGGCGCAGTGTTTGAGAGTCCGCCTGCTGATGCAGGGGACACAGGTTCGTGCCCCGGTCCGGGAAGATCCCACATGCCGCAGAGCGGCTAGGCCCGTGAGCCATGTCCGCTGAGCCTGCGCGTCTGGAGCCTGTGCCCCGCAACGAGAGAGGCCACGACAGTGAGAGGCCCACGTGCCACAAAATAAATAAATAAATAAATAAATAAAATCCATTGGTTTATTTTGCACTTTGAATGGATCTTTTACTCATGTGTGATTTTGCAACATTCCTCATTGGTCCTTGGAAAATATTGGTTCACTGAATCAAGCAGATCTTCCAAATTTATGATATTATAAAATAAAATACGTATTTTATTTTATAATATCATAAAATTGTTTGTTAATATTACTATGAACCTCAGAGAAAAGCCTTTACGTATTGGGAATCTAATAAGTTCATTGTAGCTGATACAAGTTTTCCAAAAATTCTAATTTTTGCTTGAAACCTGGAATTTTATGACTGGAATAAATTTTATCCATTGTTTTCCTTGAAGTGACAGATTCACTTTATTCATCTGCAAATACCCAAGTCTGAAAAAAGACATAGTTTGTCAGTCTTCTTTCAAGTAAAAATGGTATTCTATGAGTAAAGAGGCTAGTTCAGCACATAACTCAAAAAATCACACAGTGCCTTTCCTCAAGACACCCATCATACTTCAGAAATGCTTTATGCATCCTTCCATTTTGTCATATAATAAAATGAATAAGATTTACTGTTTCATCAAGGAGTGAAACCACCATTAATTTTACTGTGAGTGTATTATGATGAAAAAATACAGTCATTTCACTCCTACAAGACTGGAAAGAATAAAAAAGTGTGATGACAAATTCTGATTGTTGAAAAGGATATAGAGCAATGATAATTCTTATAAATTGTTGATGGCTGAAGGCACTGATACAACCACTTTGAAGATATTTGGCAAATATTTAGTAAAGTTGAACATGCTACTCATTATGACCAAGGAATAGCACTTCCAAGTACACACGTGCCCAGAGAAACCTGAACAAGAAGGTTCATGGAAACACTGTCCAAAATATTAAAAATCAGGAACAACATAAATGACTAATCAAGGAAAACAGATAAATAAATTATAGTATGTTCTTATAATGCAGTACTCTATAGCAAGAAAAGTAAATAGGTTTGAACAACACAAACATATCTCCTTAAAAAATGCAGAACCAATAAATTAAGTTAACTTCAGATTGCCTACAGTATAATGTCATTCATATAATGATTAAGCAACATATTGCTTACAAAATATATATTAAAGTATGGAAAAGACATAAGGATGATACATGTTGAATTTATAATAGGCTTGCATATGGGGAAGGAGATGGGGAGTGAAATTTTAGAAAGGCATTAAAGTGGGTCTCAACTGTATATGACGTACTTAAATAGAAACAAAGAAGGCACTAAGTTAACACTTAATAAAGACATTATGGGTCCATAAGTACTTATTATATTATTTTTCCATTTTACCTATATGTTTAAATATTTTATAATGAGAAATTTTATAAGCTTTATTTAAAAAAAAGATGTGGGACTTCCCTGGTAGTTCAGTGGTTAAGACTCCGCACTCCTAATGCAGGGGGCTCAGGCTTTGACCCCTGGTCAGGGAACTAGATCCTGCATGCATGCTGCAACTAAGACCCGGCACAGCCAAATAAAATAAATAAATAAATAAATAAATATTTTTAAAAATATGAAATAAAATTTAAAAAAAAAGATGTAACATGAATAAACTAAGTTCTCAATCTAAGACATAAAAAAGAACACTAAAATAAAAGCAGGAGAAAATAATTAATGAAAAAAACTAATATTAGTGAATGCAAAGCATATACATTATAAATACAACATAACATTTTTTCTTTGAAAAATGTAATAAAGTAGGAAACCACCTAGCATGCTTAAATTAAGTTAAAACATATATATATATATATATATATATATGTTGTATGTCATATATATGCCATATATATTTTTTTTATATATATGGAATGTGTATACAGTATATATAATATATATGGCATTAGGAATAAGAAGACAATGTAAAACAAGAAATGATTAAAAGAGAATATCATGTGCTATTCTGTGTTAATAAATTTGAAAATATAGATATAGGTATAAATCTTCATGACCTTAAATTAGACAATGGTTTCTAAGATATGATACCAAAAGCACAAACAACAAAGAAAATATATATCAATACAATTTGGACTTCATCAAAATTTGAAATTAAAACTTTTGTGTTTCAAAGGATGCCATCAAGAAAGTAAAAGGGCAATCCAAAGAGTGGGAGTAAATATTTACAGATCATATATCTGATAAGGAACTTGTGCCTGGAGTGTATAAAAATTCTTACAGCTCAATAATAAAAAGACAACTCAGTCTAAAAATGGGCAAAGGATCTAAATATACATTTCTCCAAAGAAGATATATAGATGTCCAACAAGTACAAGAAAAGATGCTCAAAATCTTTACTCATCAGCGAAATGCAAATCAAAACCACAATGACATTTCACATCTCCCAGGATGGATTTAACCAAAAACATAGATAATAACAAGTACTGGTGAGAATGTGGAGAAATTGGACCTCTCATACGCTGCTGGTGGGAAGGTAAAATGGTGCCACTTCTTTGGAAAACAATCTGCCAATTCTTCAAGTTATTAAACATAAAGTTATCAAATGATCCAGCAATTCCACTCGTAGGTACACACCCAATAGAAATGAAAACATACATCCACACAAAAACTTGTATGTGAATGTTTATAGAAGCATTATTCATAATAGCCAAAAGTGAAAACAACCCAAATGTCCATTAAGAGATAAATGGACAAACAAAATGTGGTACATCCATATAATGGAATATTATTTGGCCATAAAAAAAGAATGATACTGATACATGCTACATTGTGGATGGGCCTTGAAAACATTATGCTAAGTATAAGAAGCCAGTCACAAAAGTCCAATACTTTATTATTCCACTCATATGAAAGTCCAGAATAGGGAAATCCATAGAGACATAAAGTAGATTAGCAGTGGACTTCCCTGGTGGCACAGTGGTTAAGAATCCATCTGCCAATGCAGGGGACATGGGTTCGATCCCTGGTCCAGGAAGATCCCATATGCCACGGAGCAACTAAGCCTGCATGCCACAGCTACTGAAGCCCGCGTGCCACAACTACTGAAGCCCGCACGCCTACAGCCCGTGCTCCACAACAAGAGAAGCCACCATAATGAGAAGCTTGCGCATCGCAACAAAGAGTTAGCCCTCGCTTGACGCAACTAGAGAAAGCCCACTCGAAGCAATGAAGACCCAGTGCAGAAAAAAAAAAAAAAAAAGTAGATTAGTGGTTGCTAAGGGCTGGAGCAGGGAGAAAGGGGTCTGGCAGGTACTAGTTAAGGTGTATGGGTTTTCTTGAGGTGATGTAAATATTCCAAAATTGTCTGTGGTGATGGCTGCACATCTCTGTGAATATATTAAAAACCATTTAGTTGTACACATTAAATGGGTGACTTGTGTACACTTTAAATGGGTGACTTGTATGGTATATGAATTATATCTCAATAAAGCTGTTTGTGACAACAAAAACTCTCCTGGTAATTTATACGATAAGGTAATTTATAGGGAAAAAAATCAGTTAGGGTGTAGGGGTCTAAATAACATATTGACCAACTTAACCTAACTGACGTCTATAGAACACTCCACACTACAGCAGAATACTTTCTTTATCAAGTGCACACAGAAACAAGGTTGACTACATTCTCAGCCATTCAATTTCACATGTTTGAAATCAGTTATGGTATGTATTGAGAACCCAACCGTGGTGACCAGATAATAAGCACATCTGTGAGATGATAGGATAAAAATAAATGCTCCCTGAGGTCCTGTCATTTTGAAAGGACATGAGGGAAACAGGTGTGGAAATGTACCCAAAGAATTTAAACCCGAAAGGTGAATGCAAAATCTGGTTCCAAATGCAAGAATCCTAGGAAGCTTTGCTAGTTTTTACGTGAGAAGAACCTTGAAAGCAGCGATGCTACTAGCCACTGGGAGAGATAACAGAGGGGCAGGCAGCCGCCTGCAACCTGCCGCTTCAGCCCAGCTCCCCTGAGCGGGGCTGAGACCTAGCGTCAGGTTACAGGGAGTCAGGAGATAACCAGCTGGTGGCCTTTCTCAGAAACTGCCCCTGCTGACCTCCAGGTGCAAAGGGAAGCAGTGAGGTGGACAGTTAGGGAAGGAGGGAGGTGGCAGACATGATCACCCCTGAAGCAAGGGGAGGAGATTACACCTGGGCAGCTCAGCCCAGTATCCCCAGCTGGGGCCTTGCAACAGGCAGGAGAAGGGCTTCCCTCCAGCCGGAGCTGAGCAAAACTCCATCTGTTTAAAGAGCCCATGGGCTGCAGAAAACAAACTTATGGTTACCAGGGGGGAAAGGGGGAGAGGAATAAATTGGGAGATTGGGATTGACATATACACACTACTATATATAAAATAGATAACTAATGAGGACCTACTGTACAGCACAGGGAACTCTACTCAATACTCTGTGATGACCTATATGGCAAAAGAATCTAAAAAAGAGTGGATATAAGTATAACTGATTCACTTTGCTGTACACCTGAAACTAACACAACATTGTAAACCATCCATACTCCAATAAAAATTTTAAAAAATAATAATAATACACAGCCCGTGGGCTTTTGGCAGCAGCCGGGAGAAAGTTGCAGGGACAGGAGAACCCCATCCCCATGGGCCCAAGCTCCTCGGGAACCTGCAGAAAATCTGTCCCTCCACAGCCATGCAGGAGAGAGAGTATCTCTTTCTCTGGACCCCCATCAACATTCCTACTAGCAAACTTCTTTAACTTTTGCTAGGATTCTTGTTTTAATTTGCAGTGATGTACTGATAGTTCGCTAGTGAGGATGAACACCTTTCCACACGGTCATTGTGACTCGAAGTTGCACTCCTGTGAATGGCTTGTTCATGTCTATTCCCCACTTTTCTACTGTTTGTCTTCTGCTAACTGACTTAGGAAGTTGCTTTCTTCTCTGGATACAAGTCCTTTGCCTGTTATAAATGTTGCAGATATTTTTCTCTCATTTACCTCCTGCTTTGTTCTCTTTTTAAACTCCGTTTGGTGTCTTTTATCAAGAAGATTTTAAAAATCTAGTCATATTTATCTTTATTTTTCCTTTAATTTTTATTGCTGTATCTTATTTTAAGAACACCTTCGCTCTCCCCACTATTCTCTCATATTTTCTTTGATTACTTCTATGATTTTGTTTTTGCTTTTTCTGCACTGGTCTTTAATCACCTGGAATATGTCATTTCACCATGGGAGCAGCTGTGAGGAGGAGGAAGATGTGTGCACTGCAGTGGGGGGAACTGGAGCCCCAGCAGGCCTGGACCCGATTCTAACTCCACCTCGACTCAAACGGAGATAATAACTTATTTCATTAATTTGAAGACACACACCTTAACATTTCTGAAACCAGGATGTATCTTACAAACAATGGTGTATCATGGTTTAATTTACAGCTTTCTTAGTAATATATAAAAATAGTGTGTCTTTCAAGCTATAGCATCTTAGATTTCATGAAATACAAAGGACCCAACCTCAGGTCCCTAAGGGGGTGGGATAAACAGGCACTTAAAGGGCCCAGGACAGGTCAGACACACAGGAGGCAAGGCGTTCCATCTGGGTGAGTTCTCCTTCATTCCAAAGAATGCAGCTGCTCTGAGGCTTCATTCTTCCTGCAGCCCTGGCCCTTCCCCCTTAGCTTCCAGAACCTGAGCCTACTCTCTGGGAACCTCTCCAGGCTCCCCTACCAAAGGCCTTCAGCTGGACAAGGCCACACCTTCAGTTCTCTCCTTCTAGATACAGGACGCTCAGAGCTGACAGTTAAGGGCTCCACATAAGGCTGATCTCCCTCCAGAGCCAAGAAAACTGCACTCTCACCCCTGGGGACACCCACACCTGCTGGGCACCAAGAGCCCCACATGCTCTCATGGCAGCTTCTGCCTGGCTCTTCCCACTGCCTGCCTGGTGAGTCTGGGGCTTTGCAGCTTCTGCAAATGCTGGCACTGGAGACGGGGAGCCGTGGATGCTGGCAGAGCTGCCTCGGCCAGAACCACAGCGCCGGCTGGGGGAAGGCAGGGAGGAAAGGGAGTGAGCTGGTGGGCTGCAGAGGCCCCCAGCCAGGGCCAGCGTGGGAACTTTGCACAGTGGCTCCTTCAGTCTTACAGCCACCCAGAAAGCCCTTCCCTCTTCACGGAAGAAGGAACTGAGCTGCAGGGGAGCAGAGTGACACCCCTCAGCGACGCTGAGACTGTAACACGGAGGACCTCACTCACCAGCACTGCTGCCCCACCCTTCTGTCCACCATATGGAGGCCGAACAGGGCTGAGGAGACAGAAAGTGGGCTCTCCCCCTCAAGGTCAATTCCACACACCTGGGCAGAGCACCAACTGCGTGCAAGGCCCACACTGGGTCTCAGAGTCCAGGCGGGGGTAGTGGTCTGGCCCCTAGCCCCTCTCTCCATGCCCTAAGGGGTCCCACACCCAGCTACACAGTCACAACCAGGGTGGTCCCAGGCCATACACTGTGCAATTCCCGACGGACTAGTCCTCCCACCCACCATAATGCCACAGCTTTGCTTCACCTGTAGGAAAGTTTATCAGCATCCAAGAACCAAGAGTCTCCTTTTACTGGAATAACTGAATTTCTTGCAATTTACCCTAAGAAGTAACCACACCAGGAGTAATGATTTGACAGACACAGGAAAAGTCCCATCCCCACCCTCATCTCTGAGACTCCAGAAAAACTGAGGTTGGCCAAGCAGTGGTGGAGCTGGGCTCACAGCCTGGGTCCCATGGGAACATTCAGGAAGAGGCTGAACAAATTCCAAGGGCATCTGCCACCAGAGGCAGACGGAGGCAGTGAGGAAAGGAAGGAGGTGGACATGGCTTGGCTCTTATGTGCCCCGCATGGTGGCGGGAGCTTTCCCACTTGTTGAAGAAGCTTTTTGAACCCTGCCAACAACTGCTGGGGAAGGGTTATTATTCCCATTGTACAGGTGATGTTCCAAGGTCAACCCGGTAGACCAAAGATGAAAATCCAGGGGACTTGTTTCTATTCCACCAAGCTAGAGACATGTTGAAAATAGCATCAACCCAAACAAAAGGTGGAGAAGTGATCTGTGACACTGTCATTTTCCACCCTTGAGCCCCTCAGGAAATGAGCTAATGGAGCATCCCTTCGGGTGTGGAAGTCTGGAAGAGCAAGCAGGATCTGCCTGCCCCCCCCACATACACCCTGAGAGCTGCAGTGCCCATCTACAGGTGACGGACACTAGGACACCTCTCTGGGGTCAGCTGGATGGCCTGGTGTCACCACAGATACACTTCTCATGACGTTCCTCTTGCCTGACTCCAGGGCTCTCGCTGGGAAGCTGGCAGCACCCCCATTGCTCATCTGTTGCCTTCACTGGTCCCTTGGACACACACTCAGCCCCAATTTACCAATTATCGTGCCACAGGGGACTTTTTACCTCTTGTCTACCTTGCACAGGACTCTGGACACCCTCCCCGCGCCGCCAGACACCTCTTTTTCTCTCCCCATCACATATACTCTGTGAAAAAGATCATTCTCCCTCCCCAAAGAATTGTTCTTTGAATATTTGCATATGGACAGGAAACATCTTCTTGACAGAAGGGATGGGACACTACTGGTGGATAATCCGGCACCGTAAGAAAACAGAGAGGCTAGATTCCCCAGCCCCCTCCCCCCGTGGCACTGTCCTAGAAGCACTGTTCCACTGTGCCCAGGAAAGGGGCCATGAGCAACAGCTCCAAAGAGCTACAGTCCAGAAATCCAGGGCATCCATGCCCCTGATTCCCCAATGTTCCGGCACAGTCACCACCCTCTAAGTGGATCTACTGGAAAACTGTTGGAACTAACAGAAAAATTCACAAAGGGAGTTGAAGAAAATCAGCATGCCTACCACCATATGACAGCAAGAACAGGGATGGTGCAGGACACGGCTTCAAATGTGGATTTCCCTTGATGTTTAATAACTTCTGTGTGATGTGCTGAGAATCCGAACAGCAAAGGGTGTGCTGCTGGGTTGGCCAAAGCGTTTGTACAAGGGGGCAAAGGGGGAATGAAATGTTTCTCACTTTCCCCTCAGAGGGAAAAATGTGGGGTACGAGTAATACAAAGTGGAGTTAGTGTCCAAGTAATTACTGTTATTATGTTTTGATTATGAAACCGCCATTGGCATAAAAAAATAAGTCTTGAAAGGTAAGTAAACCAAAAAATCTAAAATTCTTTATTATGCCAACAAAATCATGGAGACGGATATTAAAATATCCTTAAGTTTCTCATCTTCAGTAGATAATGTTTCATTCCTGATAAAGGTAAAGAAAATGGGTTCAACTCTATCTTTAAAATAAGTTCTAAACGAACATATGCTAGTTAAGATACATGTTTCAATAGACTCCCTTAAAACAAAATGGTATCAAAAGGCGGGGTGAGGGGGAAGAAAAGATACAGGGAAATGTACACTAAGTGGATGCAAAGGAAAAAAGTAGCATTGGTCAAACTAAACTCTAAGTCAAAATCCTAAAACAAGAAATGAAAACGAAATGAGTTGTAAGTATGAATGACAAGGTCACAGAACTGCCATTACTTACATAGTATAGATTGTAGTTCAGCTTCTACAATATATCCCAAAACACAAGTATACTGGGATTTTTAGACTTTTACTGAAGATTTTCAAGGTCTAGGGAAGGGGTCACACTGCACAGCTCACAGTCTTCTACTCAAAAGGGAAATCCTTTGATACCCGTCTCTTCTATCCAGCCCCACTGACACACCACGCATGCAACGGTCTTAGCAGCTCCCTGCCCACGGCTGCCCCCCAACCATATCCCTCAGCCTTGTTCCAGACGCTGGGATGGAGGCAAGGCAGCCGCCGCAGCCATGGTGTCATGGCCCGTGCAGACTAACGGAGGAGACAGACCATAAACAAGCAAACAGATACATGAGAAAAGAGGAAGGTGATGACGACAAAGGCAACTTCACAGAGACAGAAAACGCATCAGTGGTTGCCAGGCGCTGGGGGAGGAGAGGATGCAGAGGGACCGTTTAAAGGATACGGGCTTTCCTTCTGGGATGATGGAAATGACAGAGGTGGTGGTTGCACAACATTTTGAATGTACTAAATGTCACTGGATCGCACGCTTTAAAATGGTTAAAATGGTAAATTTTATGTTGTGTTTTCTTACCACAAACAAACAACAACAAAAAACACGATACTTTCAGATGTGGTAAGTGCTTTGAAGGAAATCAGGCCAGATGTTGTAAGAGAGAGAGAGACTGGGGTGGGGTCCTTGAGAGCAGGTAGTCAGTGAAGAGCTCAACATTTAACTGAGAAATGAATGACGGGGAGGGCCCAGCCTCCACACAGAGGGACCCAAAAGGGTGGAAATCGGGTTGGAAAGTAGGCAGAGGCGCCCGAAAAGCATTCGTGTTTCTTTGAGTGCAGTGGAAGCCACGGAGGCAGGGAGATGCCTGAGCTAGTCAGTGTGTTAAAAGGACACTTTGGCTGCTCTGGGGAGAAAAGTCGTAGGGCGTGAGCCTGAGGCAGGGGACCACTGAGAACATGGGTGCACCGGGAATGTCTGCAGGCAAGTACTGCTTCCCACGCCCGGAAAGGAAACACACCGAGGCTAGGAGGGCCTGGGCCCAGCGGGCAAGGTTGCCGTGGTTACTGGATGGTTCCCAGGAAACAGAGAGAAGGCAGATGCCCAGTGAGAAGGACTGTGTCACACAGCTTTCATTAGAGCATGGACCAGGCCCACCTGGGCACCCAGTCCAGGGCAGACGCCCAGTGGGAGTGGCTGAGAGCTGAGACAGGATGCTGGATCGGGTGTCTCCCTCCAGCCCCAGGTCAGGGCTGCTTGTGGGAGCGCCACAGGCTGGGCAGGCAGAGAGAGGCGGGCCTAGCAGGTGGGAGGTGCCTCTTGACCCCAGCTGTGGGGAATGGAAGTAGTGAGGGCTGGACAGCTGGACTTAGAGCCCTCCACAGGCTGGACTGGGGCAGGCACAGGGCTGGCTGTGGGGGTGAGAATAAGGCACCTCCAAGAGGCTGCAGGTTTGGTTTGTGGCGTGGCCAGTGTCAGCCACGTTAGAGAAGAAAGCAGGAAGGAGGGTGGGGAAAGAGGTCTTGTTCCCAGGCAGATGACATCCATATGGATAAGAAGATGGTCACCGAGGAATCAATTTAACACTGACAGAGACTGCCAATCACAGCGGAGCCAGCAAGACCAGGCAGAGAAGCTTCCTGGGTCACAACAGCAGTAGGAACACATGTGTCCTGAGTCCTGTGTCCCAGGCGACACCCAGCTCCAGCCCCCAAAAACTGGGATAACTGGGCCAGCCCAGAAGGGGCCAAGGGTTGTAAAGGCTGCAGCTCCTCACACTGGGTGTAGGTTCCTGCGGTGGCAAAAGGGCACGAAAAGGGGAAACGATGTTGAAAGTCATGGTACTGCTGGATGGGCGTGGCTTAAATCTAGCGAGAATGTAACGTGATGACCGCCTTCCCAGAGTCTCAACAAGCAACACAAATTCCCGCTGGACCTCAAGTTTTTGTCAGAAATGTGACAAACAGCAAACATGACGGCAGATGGGAAAACAATGTAAGCTGAGGGTCTGTATCTTCCATGACGGGGCAGAACACCAGAAGCTTCTCAGTAAAATATAAGGTGAAAACAAAAAGACACACCTGCATGGTCAGGGGAGTGACGGGTGCCCAGCCACGACCGTCATCTTTCACCCCAGCTTACTTCTGTGGACCCCAAATGTGTGTCCCAGGACCAGTACAACCCCTGAATTTCTGTAAAGTGGAATAATCCCTATCACCAGTGTTTACACCTACCCTCTGCAGGAGAAGCAGAGAAGTTTTCAGGGACAGGGTGCACCTTGCCCTGCTAAGCCCTCAGGTCAGGCCTGCTAGGAGCTGGGAAGTGTCCTCAGAAGAGAGAGGGTGGGAGGGAGGTCTCAGGGGACAGGCAGGACTGGGGAGATGGATGGACAGGAGGAGGTGCAAGGTCATTCCAGTCTGACCGGAACCGAGTAAGTTGTGCTCAGGGATCCCAAGGGGCTGGCACACGCAACAGGACACAGCAGATGCTTCCTTCAGGACAGATTGGAGGGAGGGAGGCAAAAGCTGGGAAGGAAGTGCCTGTGAAAGGAAGGAAGAGAAAAGATCCAGCCCATGGAGTCTGTCCCCACACACCCTGTCCTGAGCTGCTGTGCGGCTGCATTGCCCCAGGCCACCCTCCTGGCACTCCCGTTGGCATGTTCCCTGGGATCTGATCTGTCTACCCATGGACTCAAGGGCCAAAGCTCTGTCCAGTTCACCAAGGTCAGCGCTTAGTAATGTTGGCTAAGGGACTGAATGAATAAATGAATGAACACATGAACAGATCATCCATCGAATGGAAGTCCCAAGTTCAGAAGTGAATGAGTAGAAAAACATCAGCCACTGGACCAAGGTCAAAGTCACAGGGTGTACATCCCGTTTCCATTCTTAGCAGCTAGGTGACTTTGGATGGATTGTGTCACCTCTGTGAGCAGTGGCTTCCTCATCTGAGATGGGGTCACAGGGCTATGGGGGCATTCAGTGAGGACAGGCACAGGGTAAATATTAAAGGTCACAGACCAGGTGGAGGGTTGTTGCAACCCTTCATTGTGATCCTAGGACAGGAAGCAGGCACTGTGCACCCCAGGCCCACAGTAAGAAGCTCTTCAGCCTCTGGGGCCACGCCTGCCCCTCAGGGCTTCCCCATCTGCCCAGCTCCACACCAGGACTGAAGCAAAGAGCTGAGATCTGAGTGGGATCCTGATCTGGAATACACACACTCCTCCTCTTATCCATGCTTTATAAATCAGAAAATTAATTATCTGGAAAAGAGTCTTCTGCACCAGAAACCCCAATAAGTTTAATGTATAATTTATACACGAAAATGTAGATGTCAACGTGTGACAAATCGCCGTAAAAACATTTTTGCAGTTAAAGCTTTAGGCGTCTGTCCTCCTTGCAGAAGAGCCACCTGACGGACGGCATGAGGCCGCAGGGCCCAGGCCGGTGGGGCAGGAAAGGCAGCCTGTCATTTTCAGTGATGCAGCTGCCAGTGTAGCCCCACCCTTGGCACCAGCCACACGCAGTCACGTCATAGCTCCCCCTCCCTGGGGTCCTACTGTGTCCTGTTCAAAGGGGATTCCGCGCTCTGTGCCAGCTCTGTGCTAGACCCAAGGATGGAAGACAGAATGGAGAATGTGCTCACTCCTGTGGCTTTGAGTCCCCTGGGAGAGCCAGGCGAGCAGACGATGCATGACACTGACAGTGTGGCAAGTGCTAGGGCAAAGACGGGTCCTATGTGCCCAGGAGCAAGTACTTCCCTAGGCCAGGAGCATCCCCAAGAGACTCCAGGAGGCAGGGGCTAGAACTGAAGGAGTTTGTCAGGAGGACGAAGGCGGGAGAACATTCCCAATGGGAAGACTCACATGTGTAAAGACAGAGGCTAGAGCAAGGTGTCCAGATGGGTGCCAGCGTGGCCTACGGCACGTGGCAGGCACTGTCTAGCAGTGAGCCTGGAGTAGAGAGAGGGAGCCAGGTCACCAGGGGGCCTGTATGTCTTTTTCCCGGACTGAAAACTTACAAACAGATCAAGTCTGCACTTCACTCTGGTCAACAGTATGGAGACCAAGAGGAGGGCTGCTGTGGGGAGTGAACGAGAGAGATGAATGGGCTTTGCAAACTGTGAAGTGCAGCATCCACGTAAAGTGCCCTTCCCGGCAGGACCTTGAGTCCCGCAGCAACTCAGCAGCCTGCCTGCGTCAGGTGCGCCGTCACTCACAGGCGCCCCGGCAACGGCCTTGCCTGGCACGTCACTGCAGAATAACCACCGGAAACGTGGGTTGAACCCTTGCTTCTTGTCTGCAGTTGCTGTTGCCATCGGGGTTGGTCACTCTTAGCGCAGGACATTCCCTGACGCCCTCTCTCCAGAGGCCCGCTGGGGCTCCAGCACAACCCAAAGCATCCTCGCACACAAGGACAGGGAGGAGGGGCACGGGCGCTGTGCTGGAACCACTATGCCGCGCACGCAAGTGAGGGAGGGGCGATGTGTCTTTGTTGCACCCTGGCCCTCCGTCCAGAACCACCGGTGAGGTTCAAGAACATGGCCTCGGGCTTCCCTGGTGGCGCAGTGGTTGAGAGTCCGCCTGCCCATGCAGGGGACAAGGGAGCGGCTGGGCCCGTGAGCCATGGCCGCTGAGCCTGCGCATCCGGAGCCTGCGCTCCGCCACGGGAGAGGCCACAACAGTGAGAGGCCCGCGTACCGCAAAAAAAAAAGAACATGGCTTCTACCCACCAGGCAGTCACCCACAGGGTCTGAGCACAGTCTGAGATCCCAGTGGTGTCTTCCCAGAACCTGGGCCCTCCGCAACAAGACAAAGCAAGTCCCCGTGCCCCAATGCCATCAGGGTCCCCAGGCAGTTCCCTGTGCAGCCTTGGAGCCCTACAGACCTAGTCAAAAGATAGACGCCCAGGCTAATGGGAAGGGATGCTCACAGAACAAGGGTTTCAAGCCCCCAGCCCTCATCACACCAGTGCCCATTTTAAAGAAGAACATAGCCTGACATCGATAACTTTTCTACCTCCCGGGAGGCCAGGGGTCAGCCCCTTGGTGACTCCCACCCACATACCTCGCTTGACCTTGGGGGGCCTGAGTCCCTCGAACTGGGCCAGGGCCTCCCAAGCCTCACGCTCCCTCCAGCGTCTCAGCTGCTCCTCTCGCATCTTGTAGAAGAGGATGTGCTTCTGCACATCACTGAGCTCGGCCAGGAGCTCGGGGTCGATGTACATGTCGTGCAGGATCTGCTGCAGCATGGCGTCACCTGGGATGCACACGCCAGGAGGGACACCCCAGGCCACTCCTCGCCCCTGGCTCCTCACGCCAGGGTCACTCCCAGAGCCACTTCTCTGTGCAGCATCATCGCTCTGCCTCAGCTCCCAGCCAGCCACGAATTCATCTCCTCTGCCCAGGACAGCCACAGGGATCAGGCAGCAGGAAGCAAAGAGGCAGCCAGGACCTGCAAGGGGGATCCAGCACCAGGAGCTGTCCAGTCCTTCTACTGGGCCACCAAGAGCCACATCCCAGCAGAGCCTGTGTCTTGACCTCCCCTGCGCTCTGGGACAACGGGAGAGTGAAAGCCTCCAGCTCTGCGGACAAAACCCAGGCCCGGCCCTTCCTGGCCCTGGCAGGTGTCGAGTGATCCGTTCATGGAAGGTAACGATGACACCAGCTATATCAATGACACTGCCCCAGCCAACCGGGAACCGATCTCTCCTCCACAGGTAAGAGGAGGAGGAGGAGGCAGCTTTGCCTATTAATTCCATGTCTTTTGAGCCAACGTCAAACAGGCCAGAGGAGCCAGCCAGGAGCTTCTAGGCTGCCCAGCCTCTCGCTCTACCTGCTCCATCATTGCCAAGCTTCCTCTTTTCCAGGACGTTGGGCTACTGAGGTAATGCTTCTAACACTCGGCCTTGGAGGAGAAAAGAGCTTTCCTTCTTTCTGTGTTGCAGCCAAGGAAGAAAGCAAAATAGAACCAGTAGGGCCACCCGAGGGGCTTGATCATGGCATTCAAGGACATGAAGGAGGCAGACATCCTCTGCCTTCTCCCTATAATGAGGTTCTAAGGCTATGCGTGTGCTGACAGATTAACCCTCAATTTGGGGTCAATTTTTGTTGTTGCTTATCTTTTTGTTGTTGTTGCAAGTACCTGGAGATGATCACAAACAAAGAATGCAAGTGTGTCTTCTCTGTCGTCTCCGTGCCCTGAATGCGAAGCACCCTGGACAGAGCAGGATGTTGCTTTCTGCTTGGAGGGAGCCCACCTGTCTTTGGCCGTGAGGATGGGTAGGTGCTGCTCATGCTGAGACCCAAAGTTCACCCTAACAGCTGCTCAGAGCTACTCCCAGCTGACCCTGTATTCAAACTGGGGTTCAGAGAAGGTAAGCAACTTGCCTATGGCTACCCACCCTGGGACTCCATCCTACTTTCAAATATGACAACCACTGGGTACTGTGAATCTTTTGATGGTTTGTAGCACTGTGGCCTAGTTGGGCTGGTGACCTTCATGTCCCCTTCCCTCCCCATGAGGACTAAAGGTGGATCAGGCACCCAAAACGGATGGAATCCAGGTGTGAGTGGGCGGTCTTCTCCTGCAAGGTAGACCCACAACAGTAAGGATTAAGCGGGTTCAGATGAGCTTTAATCCCACGGGGTCACAAGAAGTGCAGAGGGCCAGGCTGCCCCTCCCCCAGGTCTGGCTGGCTTGTCCCCGGGTGACCCAGACCTTGGAGGCTCCACACAGAGGCTCTTGCCATGCAGCGCTGTGGCCCTGGACCCCACCCGCCCTCTTCTCTCTCCTCCTCACCGAAGACCTTTCAGGGCTCGGCGTCCCGGCTCGCTCAGTTTCTTAGACTGAGACCATCCGAGCCTCCAGCACAGCTCTAATCTCCCTTGTCCTAACTGTGGCTGGCTGGGTGGGAGCCCGGCGTCCAGAGAGGAAACAAGGGGAGGAGGGGCACGAACGGCACGAAGGGAGTCTAGCTTCCCGCGGGCAGCTTCTTACTTTCTGGGTCCACCAGATGCCTACAAGAAGAGGGGAGAGACAGCACAGTACGGGGCCGTAGGGATGGGACGACTGCTGTGGGTGTGAGGTCCAGTCCTCTGGCTGAGCGGTGATGGTGTCATCCTTGCGGTGGTGACACCGTTGAGAGAGGGTGGGTGGCGGCCGGCTGGGAAGGGCCCCGCTAGCTGCCCGTTTTGTGCCGCAGCCGGCGGAGCGCTCCCTGGCAATCCCAGGTCAGTGGGGCAGGAGGCCGAGCGCGCAGCGCAGCCGGGGCGCGGGCTGGATCCGGTTTCCGGAAAGACGCTCTAGGGCCGGCGCCGGTGGGAGCTGCCTGGCCCTGATCGGCGCCACCTATGGGCTGGTGTCCTCCCGCCCGTCGCCCTCCCCCGGCGGAGGAGGCCGCTCAGCCCGGCCTGTGGCACCCCCTGGCGGCCGATCCGAGCGGGAGCGGCAGCACGTGGGAGAGCCGGGCGCCGGGAGCAGCACAAGGTCGGCTACGCCCGCCGGGATGCGCCGGGATCTGGGTGCGGGAGGACCGGCGGTGCGGCGGGTACACGATGGCCGTCCAGGGCCCGGACCCCGGCCCGGGAGCCGCGCAGACCAAAGGAGCCCGCGGCGGTTCCTGCCCAGGCAGCTTCCGGCGACTGCAAACGAACGAGATGAGGGGCCCCGGGGTATTCACACACGCTTTTCTGCCGCCTTCCAACTGGTTTTATTTTGTTTTCATTTTTTATTGGCCGATGTGATGTGTTTAACTTTGTATGCTAAAGCAGTTCCCTCTGGGGGCGGGGTACACGCACGCAATGTTGTTATGAAAGTGACTGGAAACCACCTGAATGTCCCTCAGTGGGGTGGGGCGGGGAGGGCCCCTGGGGAGGAACACTAACATTTGTCACAGAGAATGAAGTCCATCTGTCTGCTTTGGCCGGGGAAAATGTCCGGGGCAGGAAAATGAAAAGGCGACACGCAGGATATTGTGCACGGTGTAATCCATTTTTTAAATTCTATGTTTGATTATTTTTGTATGGGCAAAGGAAAAAATATGGAAGAACACACACATGGTTTCTTTCTTCTTGGAAGGGGGAGGAAGCCCACTTTAGACAATTCTGTATTGCTTTATGCAGTGACTAAGATACATAATTCATGCGGCTGAAATAAATGTATTTCAGAAGTTCTAAAATGCGACCCAAGAAAATTGGCCTCTGGAGTTCAGTACTCATGGGGCAGGATGTGCACAGCCTCGTCCACACTGGCACCCACCCCCAGAGAGGGACATGCAGACAAAGCCAGACCTCCGTAGCCTGGGAGGCTACAACGTTGGCAGGGATAGACCGTTCATGTTGCCAGAGTTCCTAAACTGGAGAAGGACTTGGAGACATTTCTCCGAGACAGAGGAGCAGGAGGCGGGGAGAAGAGTCAGCAGAGTCTGGCCAGAGTCTAGGAGGGAGGTGATGAGGACTGTAGTGGCATTACCAGCGGGGACCAAGAGGGCAGAATTGGGGGACATTTCCTCCTCCCAGAGCCTCCTATCAGGTGTCTCTGCTTCCATCAAAAATCATTTTAAAACTTAGATCATGTTACTCCTCTGCTCAAAACCCTACAGTGGCTCCCATTTTACTCAGAGAAGCCCAAAGCTCACAGGATCTGCCTTCCACCCCCTCAGATAGCCCCTGGCGCCACCACTCCCGCTTCCTTGTGCTGGCTGTCCGTCTGCCCAGAACCCAGCTAGCTCATTCACCCCCTTCAAGTCTTTGCTCAAACTTTTAACTCCTCCGTAGTCCTGATCCCCCATTATTCGGCTCTATTTCTTCCCGTATCACTCACTTTGTAAAATACCATTTTACAGTTTGGTTTTCTCTCTCTCCCGACTTGTAACAAGCACCACAAGGGCAGGTGCTTTGCTGATGTCCTCAAGAGCACTGTCTGGCGTGCAGCAGGTACTGGATAAATACTGTAGCTACTGGAAACAAGAACGGATGAAGGAACGTTCATACCGGAGTTGACCAGAGCCTGTGCAAATGCTGGGGAGGCATCCGGAATAGGGCTCTGGAGAGAGGCTGCTTGAGACTCGTACCTGGAAGTCGTGGGTAGATGGGCTAAGTCTGTGGAGCATTAGGTGGACTGGCCCTGCCACAGGCCGCCTCTCCTGACTGTCCCCCTATGCCCTGACCACAGGGCTCCCTCGAAGGTAGGGTCACGTGTTGGCCAGAGGACCCTGTCACCTCGGCCTCAGGCAGCCCGGAGCACAGGCACCGCGAAAAGATAGGCCACAGGAAGGCCGTCCTTACGTTCCCCCCGCCTCCCCGGCACACAGTCACTTGAGGAAGCTGGTCCCAAGAGCACATTTAGGATCTTACCTAAATGTGATTTAGGATCACATTTGCGATCCAAGGGCTCAGTGAAAGTCTAGAGGAATTTCTGCTTTGTCACCCGTTAAGCTCCACGGAAGAATCATGGCCATAAAAAGCAATAGTGTTCCTGTATGAGTGCAACAACTACTTAGAAAATACAATGTGAAAGAGATCCCGTTCACAATAGGAACCAGATATAAAACTCTGGGAATAAATTTGATAAGTATTGTGGGGGACCTATATGAAGAAAAGTAAAAATCCTCATTGAGAGCATACCTAAGATTTAAGTTGATATAGAGACACACCACATTCACAATCAGGAAGACCTATTACCATAACATGTTCAATTCGCCTCTGTGTTACTTAGCCTCCAAGATGGTTCCCGATGATCCCCGCCACCTGGCAGCTGTGACCTGGCGTGGCCCCTCTCACGCATATCCGGGTTGGTCTGTGTGATCAATAAGATACACCGGAAGTGATGATCTGTCCCTTCTGAGATTAGGTTATAAAAGACTTTTCTGCTTCCCCCTCGGGTTCTCTCTCTCCCTCTCTCTCTCCCCCTCTCTCTCTCTTTCTCTCGTCATTCACTCTGGGGAGACCATGTCATGAGACCCCCATGTCAAGGAACTGAAGCCTCCTGCCAAAAGTTACGTGAGTGCAGTTGGCACAGGACCTGGTCAGGGGAGACTGCGGCCCCAGCCAGCAGTTTCAGTGCAACCTCATGAGAGACCCTGAGCCGGAATCCCCCAGCCAAGCTGTTCCTAGATTCCTGACCCTCAGAAAGAGTGTGAGATGTATATGTGCTGTCATGCAGAAATGCCTAACTAATACAATCTCAAAGAAGCCATCCGTTTAATACAATTTCGAGCCCAACCTGAAATTTAATTGGGAGGTGGAGGAGAGACTCAATAAAATGATCCACAAGTTAACTGAAAGAATGAACGAACGAGAACAGCCTAGAAAATATTGTGGAATATTGAACTCCATACTGTCAGTATTCAGACTTCTAAAAGAAACATTTCTGTTCTGACAAAAACAGGTAGATTGAAGTGAGAAAGTCCAGACAGCGATCCAAATACATATGTAATTATTTCGTATGTGATCAAAAGAAAGTTAATAATGGGGTGGGGCCTTCCCTGGTGGCGCAGTGGTTGAGAGTCCGCCTGCCGATGCAGGGGACGTGGGTTCGTGCCCCGGTCTGGGAAGATCCCACATGCCGCGGAGCGGCTGGGCCCGTGAGCCGTGGCTGCTGGGCCTGCGCGTCCGGAGCCTGTGCTCCGCAACGGGAGAGGCCACAGCAGCGAGAGGCCCGCGTACCGCAAAAATAATAATAATAATAATAATGGGGTGGGGGAGAATGGATATTTGTTCAATAAACAGAGTTGGGTTAATAGATCCTTGCCTATCACTTGTGATTCTACTATACAGCCATTGGAATTCATGTTGAGAATATCCATTGGCATAAAAGTGTACTCATGATGTATTACTTGGGGGAAAGCGTGTGTAGGATAGTCCCAGTTTTACGTATCAGGAAAAAGAGTATTTTAACCCTCACTGCCTTCTAAGGAGAGTAAGCAGGTCCTATTAAAAGAAAAGGCCTGTGAACTTCTGCAAACCATGCTAGGTTTGGGTATGCACATTTGGGAGGCCAAGCTGGGGTGAACTGCGTTACTCCATGTAACACAGGACTGAAAATCAGGGTTCCTGAGCCCAGAGATGGCAGTGGAAGAAGCGAGGGGCACAGCCACACACCCGAGACTGTGGACCACCCTGCCCCAGGTCTTTATCAAAACGATTTAACTCACAAAACGCTTGCTGTGAGGTTTCTTATTTAGAAAAGAAAAAAAGTGAACTTTATCCAATTCTGCCAGGACAGATGAGGGACATAAAGGGGACCATTAAGGGACACAGGAGTGGGAGGCACAGGGGCACGAGTGCCAGGAATTAGCAGAGTTCGTGGGAGAGGGCTTGGGGCTCTCCCCATCATGGAATTGCTGGGATCGGAGTACCTGTGCAGGGTGAGGACACCAATGCTGACATTTGTAAACAAAAAGACAAGAGCACAAACACACGAGTTTATGAGCTCAGCTTCAGAGCCCAGGATTGCAGCCAGCCAGGCCCGATCTCCTGGGCAGAGCTTCTCAAGTAATCAGGGCACTGCACAGGGCTTTTGTCAGAGTCATCTGGCCAGGCTCACGGTAGGTAACAGTGGGAGTTGTTTCCTGCTCCTTCATATGGGACCTTGTTCCTCACTAACTTGGTGAGTCAGTATATTAGGCAGGGGTTGTGGGTGCCGGTAGCTAATTCTGTGTCCCCAGACTCCTAGTTTAAAGGAAAAAGTCCTGAGTCCCGCACAATCCCTGGGCCAGGGATTGATACACAAACGCTGGCAGAAGTCGGCTGATTTTCGGCTACGGTTCTAACTTGGGCTGCTGGCTCTTGCGTCTCCCCACAGGGGTGAGGGTCTGTGTGTAGTAGGGCAGATGGGCCAAGCTGAAGAGAGGCGGAGACACTGATGGGGAGAGGAAAACACTGGGCAGTGTGAAGTCTGTTCCAGCCCCCAAGGCCCCGCTCCTCTCTGTGACTGTCCCACCCTCCCTCCCTGTCATAGGAGTCCCCTTCTGCTTAACCTTGTCTGAGTTGAGGTCATTGCAACCGGTGTGTCCTGACCACCGCAGTGGCTTGGCTCGCCCTCCATTTGTCTTGCCGAGGATGCTGCGGAAGTGGACAGGACGTGACACTAAGGACCTGGGCCAGACCCTCTCTCAGGGCCCCTCCTGCTGGCCCATTTCCCACAGGAGGTCCTCCTGGGCCCCGATCTCTCTCTGATTGCAGCCACCCCATCTCCTTGCTGCCCAGCACCACTTCCATCGCCTCCCCCGGGAAGCCAGTGACACAGCAAAGAAAAGGAGGTTTCCAGAGAAGGCCAGTCCTCTGCTCACAGGATGCTGAGTCCTTTGGCCTGCACACAGCTGGTGCAGTAGGCAGCTCCGGGTCCTCAGGTGGAGGGAGTGTTGAGCCAGCCGCCCCCCTCTCCATCAGCCGGCCCTCTGATGCAGACAGATGACCTATACTCGCCTGCACCCCTGACCCAAAAACCTCTCCAGGAGCCCCAGTCCTGCTAATTAGAAAATACTCTACTCCGTCCAAATTCCCCTGGAACCAGGCCACTCAGCACAAGTATAACAGATTGACTCAGTCTCAGCCCAGGACGGATTCTTATTCACTCAAAGGGCAGGAGGAAACTCCGAGGCTGCAGACGGCAAACAGGCTTCAACGCTGGCAGCCCTACACACAGCCCTTCCCAGGTCCCCTGGCACCTACTAAAGACCACACAGTCGGCCAGCCCTGCCTGCTGCCCCTCTCAGCTGCAGTCACCTCCAGACCACAGGCCCAGCCCCAGCAGGCCCCAAGGCTGTCCTGCCCGGTAGAGAGAAGCAGTGCCCTTGCCCTGTAAGCAGCTGAGAACTCCAGTGAGCCCTGGGCCCCCCATCCCCAGGCCCTCCTCAGAAGAGCAACCAGAGATTACTGCTAATATTTCCTACACACCCACCGTGAGGCAGCAGGCACTGTGCCAAGGGCTTTCTTCTCCTAGCTTACTTAATTCTCAGAACAAGATTATGAAGCAGGCAATTTTATTATCCCAAGGTCAATTTTTTTTTTTTTTTTTTTTTTTTGTGGTTCGAGGGCCTCTCACTGCTGTGGCCTCTCCCGTTGCGGAGCACAGGCTCCAGACGCGCAGGCCCAGCAGCCATGGCTCACGGGCCCAGCCGCTCCGTGGCATGTGGGATCTTCCTGGACCGGGGCACGAACCTGCGTCCCCTGCATCAGCAGGTGGACTCTCAACCACTGCGCCACCCTGCCAAGGTCAATTTTATTGTCAAGGTCAAACAGCTGCTAATGCTCCAAGTCTTACTGAGCCCTAACAGGTTCCTGCCCTCCCATCCTCCACTCCCACCCCGTGGACTCTTGTTCTGAGCTGGACAGTCCTTCTGGGGCCACGCAGCTGTGCCTCACCTCCCCAGTGGTCACACCTGGAGGGCACAGACAGATCGTGTGCCGTCTGCCCCCTTATCTGCTCACAGACCACATCTCTAGCCCCGTGGGATCCCACACACCCATCCAGCTTGATGAGGTGCCCTCCTTCAGGCTGCTCTTGGGAGCAGTGAGAAGGCTGAGTGGAGGCTGTGAGATAGGCAAACAGCCCACCACAGGCTGGGCCCTCAGCTCCCTACAGAGGGGGATTCCAGTCCCAGTCTTCACTTCCCTAAGCTGTGGGTCTCGGGGCACAGACCACTGGTGTCCTCCGATACCTGGCCTCGCCTCTTCCTCCTGCACACACAGCGAGGCCTTTTCCAGCCCTGGTAGTTTGACATGGCTTCTGAGTTGTGGCCAATAGAACGTGAGCACAAGTGATGTGCAAGCCATCCAGGCCTCTTTCCTAAGATTCTCCCTCCCGGGACCTTCACCCTCTTCCCCAGCCACCAGCTGACTAGACTAGAGACTTCAAAGACCTATCAGAGGGTGGAGTCACAAAATGCAGGGAGTCTGGGTCTCTGAAAGACTGCGCAGAGTGTTTGCCAGCCCAGCCCCTCAGCCTTCCACCAGAGACTGTGATGTAAGCAAAAGACATTTATTTTTCAAAGCCATCAAAGTTTAGGGGACATTTGCTCTAATGATTAGTCTATCCTGACTCTAATGCAATGGTCCTCTAACTTGAGCTTGCATTCAAATCATCAAAGGGCTGGTTCAAACAGAGACTGCTGAGCTCCCTTCCCGAGTTTTTGATTCCACGGGCCCGGAGTTGGACCACAGAATTTGCATGTTTCACAAGTTCCCAGGTGACACGGTGGCTGCCAGTCCAGGGAGCCACACATTGAGAACCACTGCACTTTTAGCCAAGCTGTAGTGTAAGAATCACTATCCCCACTTTACAGAGGAAACAGTCCCAGGTTCCTGGCTCTTTCACTAGCACTGAGCTGCCTTCACACTGTACCACATCAGTGCATGTCCCCCACACACCTGCCCGCTTCTGTGCTCACTGATTGTGTCTTTTGAGTTAGTATCCTCAGAGGGAGAGAGAACAGTCCTTGGAGTAGACATCCTGGGCTGTAAACCCAGCTCTGCCCCTCACCAGCTGTGTGGCACCAGGCAAGTCCCGTTTCCTCTCGTGTTAAAAATACCACCCACCTGCCCAGCAGTGTTGCCCACAGTAGGTTTTTTATGAGGCTGTCTGACTGTCGCACTTCAGTAGCAGATACTTGGAACAGCAGGAACAAACGTGGGTCCTAGATGAGCCCATTCCAGCCTCAGCTGTATTGCTGCCTCCGAGGCCAGTGGCTGACATCTATCCTGGCACAGCCTTGGGGTGGAGGAAGCAGGGATGGGGGTGTAGGAAAAAAAACCCACACACAATCGAAAACTTTAAATGCAACTTTGCGGGGTGTACGAATTGTGTTGCCGGGAGGAAGGAGGGGAGTTCACCAGCTGGGGGCTGGGCCGCACACCCTAGCTTCTTAGAACATCATTACAGATTCATTTTTATATGAGAATCCTACAAAGACCCCCAGCCCCTGCAGCTTCCAAGAATGGTTTTGAGATCTGCAGAGAGGGGAGGTAAGCTCACTTCAAAATGCCGTTATTCGAATGCACGTGAAAGGTTTAGCCTTTAGAAGAGGTGACTGACCGGATATTCTGTTGACTGTGGAGGAGCCGATTTCATCCTCAGAGCCCAGGTGACACCCACACTCCTGGATTTGGCCCCTGGGTGGATGGTGGTCCCCTCAGCTGAGATGGGCGAGACGGGGAGGAGCCGGCTGGGTGTGGTTGGGATTTAGGGTTGGAGGAACAGAAGACAAGTTCAACGTGTCTGCAGGAGCGGACAGGGACATGGGGCTCTGAATAGTAAAACCCACATGGTCTTAGACACAAAGATTTTCTCCTGGGGGCCTGGGCTAGCACAGCAGGGCTCCATGCACATGTCTTACTCACACACACACACACACACACACGCTTCCAGTCCTGCTGAGGCTGCCCTGCTTCGGGGATGCACACCCTCACTCGTCAGAGGTGGGAGATGCACAGACCACCTCCTGGACTTAGCGCCTCACTCTGAGGCCTCGGGTGGGTCCCAGCACTTCCCTGAGCCTCTGTTGTTCTTACCATGAGTGGGACCAGATGGGGTCTCCCCAGCCAAGACCCTCCCCATCCTGTCCAAACATGTCATCTTGCTGGTTTCAGAGCATCTATTCGGCCCTTTCTTCTTTCCCATCCAAGCTCCTCTAACCCCTGTTCTCCCCCAGATCATCCCCGCTGGAGCCCTCGAAAGCAGGCTGTGGCCCTCTGCTGGCTCCCTCGGGCGGTCTCTGCAGATGGCCTGGCCCCCTCGACAGGTGAGGACCACTCTGCTTCCTCTGGGGGCTCCAGGAACGACTTCTCAGGCTGTGTTGATTTCTGGCAGGATCCACACCCCAGGCAGAAGAAACCCCTTCTCCCCCCTCCCCACCCCCATGACCCAGAGAGCAAACAAACAGACCTTGAACTCCAGATGCCTGCTGAGCTCCCCACAGATCTAAGCCTTGCTCCTGAAAGGACGGGGAAGTGGGTCTTCTCATTTCAGTCTGGCTGGGAACTTGAGCTGTATTTCACGTAACCCAGGCAGCTAAGCCTGGTGGGGACTGGTAGTTACAGATAAAATTTCTTCAATAATTGCATTAGCAGTAATTTTGGGGGGTGCCTACTAAGTAATCTAGACCTGTGTCAAAACGCTTTACCCACCTCATCCCATTTAATCCTTGAAACAACCCTGTGTTGGGGTGTTTTTATCCCAATTTTACAAAAAAAAGACTCAAAGAGGTTTAAGTAACTTGCTAAAGGCCACAAGGCTAGTGAGTAGTAGGTGCTGCGGAGTCGATAACACCTGCCAAGTTTACCAAGCTCTCATCTACACGAACTCATCCAATGGTTCCAGAAACTTTGTGAAATAAAGAAATAAAATGATCTCCACTTGACAGATGAAAAATGGAGGCACTAAGGGGTTTTGGGTTTGTGCATGTGTGCGTGTGATTTTTGTTTGTTTTCGAGCCCCAGCTCAAACTCAGGCTCAGTGCTCTTCCCACTGCAGCACAGGCCTTACTTAATCCTTAATCCAAAGCAGTCTGCCTGGTGCTACAGAGGAAACAGATACACCGCAACCCCACCCGGTCTCCCTGGGAATGCAGCCCCACAGGGCCAAGACCCCCCTCTTCTCCCTTCCCCACTTACCCTGGGTTCACTGTCTAGTTTTGCCTCGGGCACGTAGTTGCCTGTCTGGGGAAGTGGCCACGTGGGCAGGCAGAGCCCACCCGAGTGTGCTGCCCTTCTCCAGCAACCAGGCAGTGAGCCGCCTGGACCCCAAAGCCCCATCGCAGGCTTGTCTGCCGGGCTCTGCAGCTCCCTCCCTGGCAACCTCGGGGTGGCACTGGATCTCCAGTGCATGTCTTCATCGGTACACAGGGATGCCACCCAAACCACTGCTCTCCCACATGACCAGCTATCTCCGAAGGCAAAGGCAGACTGCAGGGCCACCTTGCTGAGCCTCCCTATGGAAGCTGTGCTGTTGCAGGTCACAGGCTACTGGAGGAGATGTCACCGCCCCACTCCCAACTAACCCTCTTGGCCCAGAAACAGCCCGTACATCCCTGGTGCTCAGGCCGCCCTCACACACACCAGCTCCGAGTAGCCGCTCATTATGAAGCCAGCCCACCTCCCTGGAGAACCTGTTTAAAAACATGTTTTTCTTATTAAACCTTCTAGGAAGTAATTCTAATAACAAAATACCGTGGGGTTCTCATAAGCCCTTGTAAGAGCAAAACACCCCGTAACTGAAACACAGGAGTTCATGGGGGTGGTTGGCAGCCTTCCCCATGTCCATCTCCTCCCATAGGAGCCCGGTTTCCCCACCACGTGGTTTCAGCGGGATGGACAAGCACAGGGGGCTGGGGCAGGGGGGGCTTCCCTCAATGGGACCACCATACTGTCCTCACCAGAGGCTCAAGGTGGTCCTTGGTGGGGTCTTGCCTCCCTCTGCCTTGGGTGATGGGAACACTGTGACAGGCAGAGCAGACAGGGGAAAGGAAACCGGATCCTCGGCATCACTGAGTCATTCGGATCAAACCCTTAAAGTCACCCCACCCCTGGACTTTCCAGGTTCAGGAGCCAAAAGCCTCCCTTCATTGTTTAGGCCAGTTTCAACTGGGTTT
Organism: Phocoena phocoena; assembly: GCF_963924675.1. NCBI lineage: Eukaryota > Metazoa > Chordata > Mammalia > Artiodactyla > Phocoenidae > Phocoena > Phocoena phocoena. The sequence goes on from NC_089234.1 coordinate 53,455,856, forward strand.
TCTGTTACCTGTGACTGTAAACATAATCCCCGTTCCAGAGCAAGGCTCATTCCCTCATGGCAGTCCTGCAGTGGACTGTGAAAACACACTGTGGATGCGTATGCGGAAATATTTCTGAGATACACTGAGTAAAACTCATTGTAAAACACAGTTCTCATTTGTGTGGAAAATTCTCATTTGAATATGCATGGACATTTCCTAGGAGGGTACTTAAGAGTGGATGCCTCTGGAAAACAGGACACATACCTTTTACACTCTGTGCTTGGATACTGAAAAAAACAGATTAGTTTAAGAGCCCTTTGAGGTAATAAAATTACAATCCAAGGGGATAATTTAGTTTGGTAGTTATTAAGCCATGGTTTTGAAGCCCCTGCTGATGTACAAGATGCAGAGCATGGGAAGAAAGCAGAGTGAAGAAATAACTCTTCCAGACCTTTACAAGGCACACAGACTTCCTCCTTTTACAAACCTGGAGTCTCTAAAATCGGTAAGTACACCAGAACAGCATCCATCTGAATGTAGCCTTAACTTTCTCCTTCCCAAATTTATACTGCCATTGCCATTCTATAGTGCCCACATCAGGTTTTCCTGAGGTGTCCTGGAGACCCCAAAAGCATTTTGAGAATGAATCTACCTTTACTGTAGCCTTTGAGGAGGAAAAGCCAGGTCTTACTGAGTTTACAAGGAACTAAAAAGGACCTAAAGTTGTATAATTCTCTGGATTTTTGGAGAGAGCACCCAGATGAAGGAGAAAGGAACTGCAGGAGGCCCAGTCTGCCCTGGAAGGCTGGGAGGCATCCTCTTGGATGACAGACAAGCACGTGGAAGCACCTGTACCAAGATTCAACCCTGGGGACAGGTGACCACAGTTTGGGGGCCCATATCCTACAAACCCTGTGACCAGACACCTCACATGACCCTAGAGCTAGAAAGCGCCCACCCATGCAGGTCATACAGCCACCCCACTCACCGGGGACAGCTGAGGGCCCTGGACCACGAGGTGACAGGGCTGAGCTCCTGACACCTGAGCAGGAGGATGCCCTGGGTGCTGGGACCACGGCAACAGCCCCTCCCCTTTCTCTGTGCCTCTGCAGTCCACACTCTGAGCTTGCCGGCCGAGAAGCGATCAGGTGAGTCCCTCCGTCCTCTGCTGGCCTCTCACCCCGCCTCCTCTTCTGGGGAGCTCTCCCCTAGGGTCCCTAAGATTGCAGTAGCCTACACTCACAGGCACGCCCATTACTGTCCCAGTGGCAGCCCCCAAGTAGTATCTCCTGAAGAGAGAGCTATGCCCGATCCCTCACCGCCCAGCAGGCTTGCTGGGTGGACGGCAGCTCTGGCCATGCGAGGAAGTGGGCGTGCTGCTGCCCAGAGCCAGGGCCTCCGGCACAGGGTGGGGCTGACATCATGCTCCCCCAAAGGTCCCCCCAAACCAAACCAGGCACCCAAATCCAGGTATAGAGACGGGGATCCGCACTCTTCCTCCAGCTGCTTGTCAGTGTGCCTCAGGAGCCCAGTAACTGGCTCACCCTCAGGACGCCGATGCTTCTCAGTCGTGCCCTCGGTGCTGGTTTTGCTCAGCAGGCACCAAGCAGAGGTTCAGAATCAGGAGCTGGCAGGCACCCAACCTCCTATTTTAGTTGCAGGTGCAGGTTCAGGGGCAAGAGGCTCCCAGAGTTTCAACCCAGCTCTTCCAAATCCTTGATCAGCAAATTACCTCATGTTTTTAGCATAAAAATGGCTTCCCCCAGCTCTTCTGGTGACAATCTGTTTTTTTGCGGTACGCAGGCCTCTCACCGCCGTGGCCTCTCCCGTTGCGGAGCACAGGCTCCGGACGCGCAGGCTCAGCGGCCATGGCTCACGGGCCCAGCCGCTCCGCGGCATGTGGGATCTTCCCGGACCGGGGCACGAACCCGTGTCTCCCGCATCGGCAGGCGGACACTCAACCACTGCGCCACCAGGGAAGCCAGACAATCAGTTTTTAAGTGTTAGGTACTCTGTGTACTTCCTACGTTCCAGGAAGTTCTGGATCCATTAATTTTTATTGTTATTCATGTGGAGAAGACCAGCACAGTCTCATGCACCAGCACAGATGGCTTTCCTGCCCGGCTCACAGCCCTGCCTTGGGCGCACGGGAGCCCCAGGAGACAGGTGAGCCCTGGCAGGTACAGCTGAAGGTGGGACAAGGATGGGCGGGAGAGACCTGAGAGCCCTGGCGGCAGCAGAGGACTTTGAGGATGGGGTGGTCCAGAGTGCCAGGTGCTGCAGAGGCCAAGAGAGGCATGGAGGCCGGTGATTGGGGTGTGTGGCCTTCAGTCAAGTGAGGAGAGTACTGGGTGGTGGTGGGAGGGGGACAGAGCCCGGACGAGCAGCCGCCTGGGAAGGAAAGCAGTGGTGGGGCGTGGGCCGGTAAGAGGGCAAGAGGGCCAAGGCAAGCTTTCTGGGATGGGGATACGTGGGATGGGGCGAGGACAGCAGGTGGGAAAGATAACAGTGCAGAAGCTCCAGGAGGAGGTGGGCAGGAGGATCACAGGAAGGATGAGCAAAGACCCTGAAACTTCAAAGCGAGAGTGTATGGGGGGCCAGGAGGGGAAGTGCAGAGGCACAGGCTGAGAGGACAGGGAGTGGCTGGAGACTCAGGGTAGGCTGGGCAGGGAGTGACTGGGAGGGCTGCACTGCAGCTCCGTGGAGGGAGCCCAGTGTGCTGGAGATGCCACGTGAGCATCCCTTATCCTGCACTTCTTTTCTATTCTCATCCAACTCGGAGTCAGATGAGATGGCTGAAGGTGGCCAGCAAGTTTCGTAAACTAATTGGAAAACAAACCCAAACTCTGAAAAAGTCACAGCTAGACTTCACCCTCAACTGGGCTGTGACCTGTGAAGACACTTGCAAGGGGTCCAGCCACCAGGTCCACGTGAATAGATGGGACAGCAGGAGCTGTTGGTGCCCACACACCAGCGGTGAGGGCCTGGGGCCACCGACTCCCCCAGGGCAGCCTGGGTCAGATGTACCTGGCACTGCCACTAACCTCCTCCACAGATGGGCCAGCAGGTCTAAGACACACAGCTCATGCAGTGGCAGTGCCCAGATTCCAACCCAGTGTCCCCAAGCTCTTTTGCCTGGACCTTACTGCCTGGGGCTGTACAGTTATAACCTAAAATAACATTTCCTCCGGGCCTGTGGAGTCAAAGTTCTACCTTATGCTTCCAGCTGGGCATAACTAAGCCACAAGCCAGCTTGTTCCAGGTGTAACCTCTGCACAAAGAATCACTGAAAGTGGCACACAGAACCTAAAAGAAATCACCCGATGAGATTTATTTCAGATTGTGCCAACCACCTACCTTCCCGTCATGCCTACCCACACCCGATCCCACCGTTTCCCTCGGCAGCCGAGTTTACCACTGAGATGCTTAATGCCATCTTGATATGACCCAAAACAAAAACAATCACAACAACGGCATTAATATAAAGATATATTCCATAAAAGAGTTTGGCAGTCAAAGAAAAGCATCACACTTCCTAAAAACACAAGCATTCTTCCCCTAGTCTACAGAGAAAATGGTAAAAAAACAAAACAAAACCAACATCATCAACAAACACCCACCAGTATATACCACATTAGCATGTACACTTCGGCAAGTATGTGAAGGTGGCACTCCATCCCTGAACGATGAGGACAGAACTGGTACGAGATCCAGAGAGGCGTTAGAGTGTAGACCAGCCAAAGACGCACGAACGCCCCAGCTACGCCTGGGGGGTTATTCAGTACATAAGACAGACTTCATTTCCAACAGCAAGCCCCCAATAGCCCTGACAGGAAAGGTGGACACGGTGACCACAGATATCCCCGTCAGGGGGTGGAAGGTCACCATGAAAGTGAGCAACGAAACGTCTGAGCCTCTACGCAGCTGCAGGCTGGGGTCCGTGGCTCGGCCCAGGGGCCTGGCTACGGGGCTTCTCTTTCCAGGGAGAGGCGAATGCCAGGCCGGCCAGCCGGCCCTCAGCATGTGGCCTGGAGAGGAGCCCTGGCCAAAGGGGTCCAGCTGGCCATCTCTGGCTGGGGCTCCCCGGCCTTGCAGTGGGGGAGGGTCAGGATCACGATTCAAGTTCTGGGTAACAGTTTCAGTAGCACCAAGACCAGAAGACAGTGAGGCCAAGTTGGGAGGGGAGTGGGGGTATGCATGTGGGGGGTGCACAGACGAAGGGGGAGCATGTATGTGCAGCTGGGTTACTAGGGGTGATATGGAGAAGCTGCTGGAGCTGGTTCGTGGGACACTCAAGGGAACTGAAAGGGACGGCGTCAGTCCCAGATGCCGCGTAAGGCTGTTGAGAGGAGAATGCCACAGGAAATGAAGATGTGGTGTGAGAACATTCCTGCCCTATAAATAAACTATTTACACACTTCAGGAAAAGGAGAGCTGACTCCGCAGGAGAGCCATGCCCACTGCCCCCTCGTGCCCTCAAGGCATAATGCGGTTGAGGCTGGAGACAGTTCCCGCCCTGGGCGCCGGGGGGCGATGGACGAGGCACTCCCGTGGCACCAGTCCCCGCACTGGCTCAGGCTTACTTCACTTGACATGGCCGAGGATCCTGCCAAAACCCCGACCTGTGCAGACACTGCGGGCCCCCCTGGCACTCAGAGGGCCACAGAAGGTGTGGCTGCCCCCTAGGCCAGCACCAATGACATGAGCGGTGAGGAGGCCAGGGTGCAGCCACCAGAGCCGTCTGTCCCTCAGAGTCACCTCCCCCACTTAAAGACATACCCTCTGACTCCAGGGAGACCCCAGCGGGGCTGCTGGTCACAAGTCTGTGCAGGTGAGAGGGGGCCCCTGGGTCTCCAGCACCAGCAAGCAGAAACAGAGATCACGTCACGCGGATGCTGAAGGCGGGGTGCTGGCTCGGGCTGGGTGCGTCCGTTTCTCTCCCTCTGGACGTGAAGTTGATGGCGGTGAAGGGCTTCGGCCTCCACGGCGTGGCTCAGCTCTGCTCGCCCACCTGTGGCTCCTCAGAAGTGGTGGCCTGCCTTCACTGCCTCAATGTCCGAGATCAGGGTCCTCGCCAGGAAAATGCCAAATATCTGACAACAAAGCCGGCAGAGGCAGCGGCCGTCAGCATCGGGGCCGAGGGGGAGGTGGGGCAGGGCACCCCGCACTTCCCATCACCTCCACACCCACCCGCAGAGGCTGAAGACAGAGAGCAGCAACTGGGCATGTGGCCAAACGAGACCAACCCACAGCTAAAACAAACGAGCCCGGGCTCTGCTTTGCTGCGTGAAAAACAATGGGATCTTCCCTAAAGCCTAGAAGGGGCAAACAGTAGGCACCACAGAAGCAAAACGGACGTTCTGCCCTGCCTGCAACATGACCATGCACATCCCGTATCACAGGCCGCGACTCGCTTTGTACCCGGGGTGAAACGGAAAATGACAGGGTCACCCTGACTGGTTCTGATTCCCCAAATACCAAATCGCGAATGTTTCCTGCAAACCTGGATTCCACCATAAAAACAAGACTGTCCCCGATTTGGGCCATGCTGGTGTCTGAAGCTACACCCCGACCTCAGTGACCAGGATAATCACGTGGGAAGGCTGATCTTTTCCTACCAGGAACAGACTAATGTGAACTTGGTGACCTGAGGAATTCTGCTCCCCTCACCCCCCACTTTCAATCCCTCTTGTGGCTGGTATCTGATGGGCCAGGCCTTCTGAAGTAAGAGATCCTTGCCTGCTTTGCAAGTAAATTTTTTTCTTTCTTTTTCCAGATGCTTCTGTCTCTCGGCCTTCCTTTGAGATCAGTCAACCACTGAGTGAAGGAGGAAAAAGGTGCGTGGATGGCTGGTGACCCCGAGTCCACCCCAGTCACCCTCTTCAAGGCAAGGTCAGAGCCGAACATTTTCTAAATGGTGGGTTTTCCACAGAGCAGCAGCCTCAGCTGCCTCCGAGGCTGCCTGGGGGGCTGCCGGCTTCTCCTCCCAGCCCTGGGCAACCCTGAAAAAACTCCTGGTTTTTGTGATTCACTGAATTCTTGACTTTCTCCCACGAGTTCTTCTCCCGGGAGACACAAAGCAGCCTACTCACCCCGGGCCTCACGCGCCCTCGGCCACCAGCATCTTTCCCAGTGTAAAATCTGGCTCAAGGGAACAGGTGCGGCCACAAGGGGAGAGGAAGCCACGAAGGGCAGCGGGGGCAAACCTGCAGCAGTGAGATGGCGATGAAGACGCCGGCCACGATGTAGATGTTCCGTGGGAGCCACCCCTCCAGCGCCTGGATGCAGCCTTTCGTGAAGATGGACTCGTCCCATTTGCTCTTCAGCTGCAGGGAAACAGGACAGCGGCCTGAGCCCGCGACACGCAGGCCGTCCCCACCTTGGATCCCCAGAGGACTCCCGCCGGGGGCAGAGCAAACCTCGGCGGGGGTTGGGGGGAACGAGGGATCTGGGAGGCTGATGCCGAGGACAGACGGACAGACAGAACTCTCCAGGAGAAACACGTCTATTTGCCTCGGTCTCTGCCCCTCCCCGGGCCGTTCGCATTTTATAACCTGTCTAAGCAAAGGCTCCCTGGCTGTGATCTTTAACCCCTTTCTCTTAGGGCCTCCACACATTTCAAGGTCAGCTTGTTCAACACACCTCCACAGCCCACGTCTGGAGAAAGGGGAGGGGGACGAGGGCTTGGGGAAGGAAAATGTGCCTTAAAGAGAGAAACTGGGGAAAGAGGGTTCAGCGTCTTCTGAGTCAGGAGAGGGAAGGGACAATGGCTTCTCAGAGTGTACCCCCGAGCCCAGGTGAGCCTGGCTCCAAGAAGCAGAGCCAGCAGGAACAGGCTGAAGTCGACCCTAGCGGAGGCTCAGTCAGCACACAGGGATGTGGCCTCGGCAGACACCGTGTCCTCACCCACCCCGACCACAGCAGTCAGCCCCGGCCCCCCTCCCCTATCAGCCTCACCCATGAAACACTGACGGAACATTCATTCGTTAGCAGTGTTAGGGGCTGAATTATGTCCCCCTAAAATTCCTATGTTGAAGTCTTAACCCCCCAAGACCTCAGAATGTGACTGTATTTGGAGAGAGGCTGTTTAAAGAGGTAAATAAATTACAATGAGGTCATTGGAGTTGGCCCTAATCCAATATGACTGGTGTCCTCGTGAGAAGAGATTAGGACACAGACAGACACAGAGGGAAGCCCACGTGAGGACACAGGGAAGAGGAGGCACCATCCAAGCCAAGGAGAGGGGCCTCAGAAGGGACCGACACTGCTGAGGCCTTGACCTCAGACTTCTAACCTCCAGAACTATGAGAAAATTAAATCTCTGTTATTTTAACCGCAGGGCCTGGGTACTTTTTTACAGCAGCCTTAGCAACTGATGCAAGTGGTGAGGAAATTGGTCACTGAAGAAGCTGATGCTGACATAGGCCCACCGCTATGAAGCGGAGCTCACTGCAGAGGGAATTGAGGTTTCCCAGCCTGGAGGGTCACATCCCTAGTGTCCACGGCCAACAGCAGGGTGCCTGCAGTTTCCCCGAGATCCCTCTCCTTCAGAACAGCTGTCATTCACATCACCAGAGGCCACCAGGGCAAGGACTGGGGTGGGTCCTCGCCTCTTCACATCCAAGCGCACACTCCGTACGGCCTGCGGAAGCCCTTAGAGGGCTGAGCCCTGCTCCTGCCCTGAGCCTATCTCCCTCCCTGTTAGCATTGCCTCCATAATGGCGGCTGGACCAAGCCATGTGCCTCCTGCAACTCCATCCTGAACCCCTACATAACAGACACCTCCTGGGACTCCAAGGACCTCTTAAACATGTCGTCTTTGTTCCCCCGAACTTTCATCCATCTTCTTTCCACTAACGTAGCAACTGCTAGATTTTGTGACTGTCGTTCACAGAGCTTGATATCACACCCATTACTGTCCCTATGAATCTTGTCTTGCCAGCGGCTCCGGGAAGGCGTGTGCGTGGCCGTATGCTCCCGCCTGCCTGGTTCCCAGCTTAGGTGGCACCTCTGAGCTTAGTCCCCTGGCTTTCCCACTCCAATTTGCACTTGTGCTAAATCGGGAAGTTGGACCCTAGAGAATAAACCTGAAGAATTCAAAGTCATATGCATTGGAGCGCTCACCTGAGTCCTGACATCATAGCCACACTGTGTGTTCACAACTTTTTGCTGTAAGAAAAGCAGAAAGATTAGTCATTTTTGTGCTCCAGAAGCCGGTGGTAGAAAGCTCTAGAAAAGTCACAACCAAACGCCAGCAAACACCTGCACCAATTCCATTACAGCTCATGCCCTTCCATCATGCTGCCAACTAACCTTCCATGCTAGGACAAAGGTTGGCAAGCTTTTTGTGTGAAGGGCAAGATAGTAAATATTTCAAACCCACCTACGTAGCTACTATTCAACTCTGCTGTTGTAGCATGAATGCGGCCATTGACAATATGTAAATGAACAGGTATGGCTGTATTTCAATAAAACTTTATTTATGGATACTGAAGTTTGAATTTCATGATTTTCACGTGGCACAAAATATTATCCTTCTTTTGATTTATTTTCAACCACTTAAAACGGCGGAAACCATTCATGGCTCACAAGTCATCCAAAAACAGACAGCAGGCCAGATCTGGTGCAGGGGTTGTAGTCTGCCAATCCCTGAGCTAGAAGGGAAAAGCTACACTTGCTAAAGATTTCACAGTCATGGTGGAGATGTCAGACACCGCTGTGCAGCCTCTGCAGACCTGAGCCCCTCCTGGGCTGGGGAACGTGCCTAGAGCCCCGTGGCCCAGCACCAGGCAGTGTGATGGTACTGACGGCCGTAGGGGCTCCCTTCTGCTCAGGCTAGGTTTGGGCAAACATTTAGTGCTCCTTCAAGGACACCCAAGGGAATTCCGTGACGGTCCATTGGTTAGGACTCGGCGCTTTCACTGCTGTGGCGCCAGGTTCAATCCCTGGTCAGGGAACTAAGATCCTGTAAGCCGTGCAGCGTGGCCAAAAAAAACAGGGCAGGGGCCACCGAAGAGCTCAGTTTCTGGAACCCAAGGATGTGGTCTGTGGCCTGGGGATGAAGACAGGTGAAGAAGAAAGAACAGTGAAAGAATTCTGCATGGCGATGTATGCCACTGCCCAGGGCTTCGGAGGACTGACTGTTTGTTTTCTCCAGAGAAAGGAGACCAGGGCTCATTATATTCACAGCACCTTGTCCAGGCGCCCCTGAGTGAGAGGCCCTCACGGGAGGGGGACCACTGTTTTTTGCCTGCTTCACCCAGCACACCAGAGCCAGGGTGGGCCATGCAAAAACACTTATGGAATTTATAGATTTCAGAGCTGCAAGAGCCCTGAGGCGAGTGGAGGGGGAGCTGGGCACTCAATCCATCCGCAGAAGAGAAGAAGCCAGAGCCCTCAGGGAGGCAGGAACTGCTCCGCTCCAGAGGGACCGTCCATGCTCGGGCAGACTCACCGCGGGGTCGGGTACACAGCAGGAGAAGGGCACCCCACACTTCTCGCGGCTGTAGCTGGCGCCACTGCAGTTGAAGTAGACGTTGAGGTCCCAGTCTTCAGGGCCATATGCCCCACAGCACTGGTTCTGCAATCATAAAGCCGAGAACTGTCGAGGCTCTGAGCCAGGGCTGTCGTTGCCCCACGTAGGTGTCTGTCTTAGGGACATGGGGTTCAGTGCACCTCAGAGAAATCGAAGCCCGCCCCACGGACCTCCCATCACTGAGATGTGAGCGAGGTGACCCGAGTGGACCCTTAAGAAGGAAACTGTGTCCAGGTCCTGTCTGGGCCCAACACACCAGGCCGGCTCGGCAGTGCCCGTGGAGTCAGCTCCACTCCCTCCTCACCCTGGAACTTTCCCTTCCTCCCCAACTGACCCCCAACCCGGGAGAGCGGGCTTCTCGCTCTCCTTCTGATGTGGTCCTCTACTGCCCCCCGAGAGAACACCTCTTTGTGGGCAGTGTGCTTTCCTCCCCAGGAAAGGTCCAAGCTGACCCCAGTCACCTTTCGTGCCTCTTTACAGGAAACAGCTGCTGAAGTCTACTCCCAAGGAGAGTTATGACTGGGGTGAAAGGTAACGCAGTCAAAGCTCTGCCCTGACCCGGGGTCTCCACCCTCCCTTCCCAGAAGCCCCCACTATCTGGTGAAGCAGCAAAGAAAAACCCCATTTGTCTAAAAAATCGTAAAACCAAATGCAGTGAAAGCAGCACTGTGACGTCAGCGGCGTCCCAATCCGAGAGCAGACGTCGTTTTCACACTCGCCCTTACAGCTGTCACGGTTATGGCCGTGATCACAGGCCCACAACCAGGATTTTGGCTTCACTTTCGGTTCTAAGGTAAAAATCCCGCCTCCCCTGCCCCTGTCCTCCGTGGTTCCAGGTGCTCTAACGACTACCTGATATTCTACCATGAGGAAGCTCCATCATTTACTGAATCTCTAAGGAAAGGTATCTTTTAAAAGGAGAGGAAGGCAGTGGAGAAAACTACAATGTCGTTGAGGCCACTGCAGAGAGGAACCACCCTGGCATCCTTGACACCAGCAAGCCCAAGGTTATGTGGAAGTGAAGAGAGAATGGCAGCCTTGAACAGAAAAGGAAAAGGCACAGGGGGCAGTGATGTCAGGAGAGGGTGGGATGGGGACTTTCGCAGACGAACACGGAAGAGATCTAACAACAGAGGAAGGATCTAACGACACAGGAAGGATCTCTGATCACATAAATGGGTTTTGTGGGATCCTACAATACATGAAATAAGGAGCAAACAAGCTCTGGTTAATAAGGAGAACAGCTCATAGTTATTTTTAATGCTCTTCTATTTTCTCCTCAGAACAAAAGGGTTCCATATAAAAAGTTCCTGAGGAAGCTAGGTTTTCTGGCAGAGCACAGATCAAACAACAACCTTGCACAGGCTGGCATGGTGGGGAGCTGGTTTCTCCTGGGGCTGGGGGGGGCGGGAGGGGTGGCAGGGATGGGGGACAGCAGTGGTCCCAGCCTCCAGGTACAGCCACACACAAGGGGGAGGAAGGCCTGACAGAGAAAAGGCCACAGCCTGGGACTGCTTAGACAAACCCCCGGGAACAGTGTCCAGGGAGGTCACATTCCTCTCCATCTGAAGAACCTTCCTCCAGGCAGCTCTGCCCTCCCAAACAGGAAGGGGAAAAGGTCCCGAGGAGGAAGGGGACAAGAATAGCCTCAGTCGGGGAGTCATGCGCCCAGCTCTACCCCTCAGCACACACAGCACCTAGGAGACTGCAGCCGCCTGCGTGGCCAGGGCTGGAGAGACCCGGGCCCTGCGGGGGTAGAGGGTAGGGTGGCTGTGGGTGTAGCTGGACTGCCTGCCCAAAGCAAATGGGGGAGGGCACCCTGAGAGCAAGCCTGGCCTGCCAGCAACCACAAGCAGACAAAGCTAACCTGACCAGAGTCAGGGGGGAGCACCTCCCCTGGCCTCCCGGCTGTGGGCAGAGCTGAGACGGGAAGGCCCAGTGTTCCCCACCAGCCTGGGCCCCGAGCCATGCACACAGACTGAAGCCAGGAAAGCCAAGCTCTATCAGGGAGAAGGTGGTGCTTACAGCTTTCTGAAGGGAGTCGATGAGGTTCTGCAGGTCAATGTCATCCCGGTAGGATCTGATGTTGCTCTCGAAGAACTCCCGGAACCGGTCCCTCACCCAGTCCTGGAACAGGAAGGCCAGCACGGCTACGGCCAGCTCCAGGAAAAAGATGAGCACAATGGCACTGCAGAACTGCAGGGGGACAAGCACAGGAGCAGAAGTCACTACACCTCTGGCCTCCCAGCCAGACGCGCATCCTTGGACGACCCAGAACCTCTGCCTGCTGCGAACAGCACGAGCTCGGCACCCAAGAGACTCACGTTGGAGTCTGGGGAATCCCACGTTATTGGCTGGGTACTCTGGGCAACTCATCCTTACTCACACTGCTGCATTGTTGGTAAGAGTCAGATGAGTGAAAGTATGAGAAAGCTCCAAGACAACGAACGTACCAACCACCTCCTATGAAGTAGCCCCCACTCCAAGGAAACTCCATCACGGGAATGAATGGCTATCCTACCCCACCAGGTATCAGCTCCTTCAGGGCAGAGACTGTGCTCCAGACACGCTATCTGACCACTCTCCTCGCACATACAACCAACCCAGTTGCTAGAAACTTGTTACTCCTACTTTAGGGATAAGGAAGCTGAGGTTCACTCAGGTTACATACTTTAGATACAGGACATCTGAGTTCCCTGGCAGGGTTCTTTACAACTCTGGAGCTGCTAACGTTATCAGTACCTACTCTGTATGTGTGTATATGATAGTCAACTGCATAAAAACCTCTGCAGAAGCACAGCTGTCCCTGGCCACAATAGTGGTGGAATTCTGTAAAGGCCACTGCAGGCACAGGTCCACACCCCCTCCCATCAAGGCGGGGCTCCAGCCTGTAGAGCTCAAGTTATCACAGCCGTTATCACTGGCCATACAGCACACTAAGCAGCTATGCAACAACCAACAATATCTCAAAATAAGACGTGCACGTGTACAAACATACACACATGAGGCCCTCCAGTGTACAAACATACACACACATAAGGCCCTCCAGAGTGAACTCTCCATTCATAGAGAAGCAAGGTAACCAAACGTAATCTTTAAGAGAAAAAAAAAATGAGAAAAAGCCCACGTGTTTTGCTTTCTAAATGAAGCCCAGAAAAAAAAGGCTTGATCTAATAAATTCAACAAAAACTATAGTGCAAAAGACAATTATGTGTTTTCCCCACCAGGTGCTATTTAATTTTAGCCGAATGCATTTCAAAATGAATGTGTACCTAAGTATAAAACTAAACTCTTAGTAACTCGAAGTTCTGCCAGGAAATTAAGGATTCTGCATTGCACAGCCAACAGTTTCACACGCCCTGGAGGAGGGAAAAGATTCCCTAACACTACTGACATCTTTTGATCTTAGCCAGGAAGGGCAAAGGTGAGTAGCAAACAAACAATTGGGACTTCTTAAGGGAGATGAAAGGCAAGGGAAGGGGAGGAGAGCAGGCCAGAGAGCAGCCGACTCTGCCCACTAGGAGATAAAATCCAGAGGGGCCCAACCTCTCCAGGGATGAGGATCTGTTTCATCTGACTGTTCCCTGAAACCTTACCTTTCATTGGGCAGCAGGGCACCAAGGGCTGCCTCCTCCCCCAACTGCCAGATCCTGGGGGAGGCTCATAAGAGCTGCTACCCACCCCCCAGATAAGGGCTAGGCCTGCCCGGTAGAGCCCACACCCCTACCTCCCTATCTCCTCCCACCCACGTGTCTAGGGCCACTCACAAAGTTGAGCAGGCAGATGTTCTCCCGCAGGGCCCCCACACAGCCAGCGAAACCCAGCGTGAACATCACCACGCCCACCATCAGCACCAGAACCACAGGGTCAATGCCATGCATCCGGGTCACTTTGGTGAGGTCGGACAGCACCCCCTGAAAGAGGCAGAGAAAGCAGGGTAACATCAGCTTCAAAGGGAGTCGAGGGTGCCCTGGGGGGCTGTGTCCGGACCTAAATGAGGACAGGGACCTGCCTTCCAAGCCTCAGTCTTGTCATTAAAAGCCACGGCATGGCACGGCCCCTCCCCACCTGCCCCCTTAGAGGCCCCTCTGCCCAGTAGATCTTTGCCTACGTCAGCCCCCAGCCACTCTCCTGTTCCTGGCCTCCATCTAGGCTGTGACCGCCTCCCAGGCAGACCCCACACTTCTTTTGTAGCCTGCAGGGTACTGACGCCAGGCCTGGGGTGGAAGAGGCCCTGAGGGGCCCTCTGGTCCGTGGTCAAGGCACCCCAGGGCCCTGGCCTCTGGCCATCTGGTGGTTGACTTTGCACTCAATTCATGGAGCACCCCACTATCCTGAGATGAAAACAGCTTCCACACGAACACGCTTGTGAACAGCACACCCGCCAAGGACAGGCGAAGGCAGCGCCATCCACTAACTTCCTGTGACGATGCAGATGTGCTCTATCTGCACTGTTCACAATGGTAGCCACTGGTCACACGTGCTAGTGAGCACTTGAAATGTGGCCTGGTGGAACTAAAGAACTGAATTTTAATTTGTATTTCATTTTAATTAATTTAGATATAATTAGTCATATCTAGCTAATGGCGACTGAAATGGACAGAGCAGTTCTACAGGATTCAAAGGAGGATGGAGAAAAGAGCAGCCGGACCAGGCACCCAGCTAGAATCAGGGAGCCAGGGTAGCCAGGCCTAGGCTCAGGGCTCCGCTGGCTGAGATGCTGCTGTTCCGGAGGTGGTCACACGGTGGCACTACGAGTCATGGTTTGCACCAGCTTCTTGGTCACTAGGGCAAAGTGACATTGCACTACAAGCTCTTAAAGGGGCCCAAACCCAAAGGCAGACCGTATCCAGTTCCTAAGGCCATGGCAAGAAAGCCCACAGACCTAAGCGGTCCTGTCTCCTCCTCCTGAAAGCAGAAAGAGATTCCACTGAAGGAACAGAGAGCCCTGGGCCTGAGACTCAAGAGGAAGCTTTAGCTCCCACTGTTTCCAGCCTGGTCTCTCTACTTCCCCAGCGCCCACCTACCTGCAGAGCAAAATGTGACACCAAAGCTCCACCCTGCCCACACCGGGTCTAGTCCCATCCTCGGAGTTCCAACTGCCCCTTGTCCTTCCGGACAGTAAGAGCCTGGTCTTCTCTCCTCCCCTCTCTACAGGCTGGGCAAGGAGATTCAAAGGTGCCTACTGGGCACCCGGGGGCACATCCCAGAGCCCTGCTCCCTGACTCAGGGGTCCTTCGCGTGGACAAGAACAAGAGCTTCAGGAATCAACACAACTGTGTTCAGGGTCCTGCTGGCTCCCAGAGGCACAGACAGGGTCCATCCCAGAAGGTAGCCCCAGGCCTGCCCTGGACACAGCTGTAGACATGCCCCAGGGTGACTCAGGGCTTCTGGGAACAGGAGAGAGGGCTCCCCACACTCACAGGGCTCAAAATCCCAACCAGCCCAACCTTGACCTCTAGCAGCGACCCTACCACAGGGAAACAGGGCCAGCAGCAGGACCCCAGGAGTTTTCATCATAAGTTCGGTAACTTCCAAGAGCTGGCTCTGTAAAGATTAATGACTACGAACCATTACCCTGCACAAGAGAGGCTCGTCAGGGAGGAGTTTGGAGCAAGGGACAAACAAACCCGGCGGACTGATGCTCAGGGTCCTAGTGACAGTCACACCTACCTTTTCGCTCCACGCCCATAGTCCGACACCGAGGAAGACAACTCCAGCCAACTGAGCAGGCACAGGGGAAGGAGAGAGAGAGAAAGTTAGGTCAGAAACCAGCTCCACAAACATGCTTCTCATAGGAGGGACCACACTGCTAGTCAGGGGGTGTTCCTGGCTCGTGTCCAGGCTGGGCAGAACAAGGGCAAGGCGGCCCCCTTGGCCCCTGCAGATGACAGGGACTCTACACCAGAACAACAGGACGGTGAGGCTCTTCAGATAACCCACACCTATCTTCCCTGACCATTGGGACAAATTCCTTCAACCCCAGCTGTCCCCATGCTCTGGAGGGCAGAGACAAAGATCTCGGAGCAGACTCTGTCCAGGTGAGACTATGGAGTTAGAGACATCAGGCCACGCCCCATTTCTTCCCCATTCCACAAGCCCCCTACTCATTTCAATGCACTATCTGGTGTGTAAGAAGACATCACCCCTCATGATGGCTGCCCCAGGAACCTTCATGGGCTCCCAGTGCAGGTGAAGCCCTGCATAGGACAGAGCACACCCTGTGCCGCCCACCTCGGGCCTCCAGCCCCGGAGACAGACTCCAAGCACAGACAAGCAGCCGCCCAGGCCGTCTGCTGGCAAGGCTCAGGCTCCTCACTGTGGTACCTACACTCGGCACTGCAGGGCATGCCTGCGCTCAGGAAATGCCTGGTTATGTTACCGAATTAAAAGAAGCCTGCACCAGGCCAAGTGCTCACCCCAGAAAAGCAGTGCCCCCCAAACCTGACCTCCTACCCACAGGAACCCACCGGGGCTAAGGTGCCTCACGTGCACCATGACAAAAAGGGACCCCCAAATACACTCCACAGATGCCTACACCCGGGAGGATTGTTCCATAGAAAACAAACACCACGTGGCCTCTACAAATTAAGCAGTCCCGTATCTTTCTGCTTAACTGCTTTATACTCTGCTGGCATTTTGCTGCCGTTTATCAGGACCTCTCGGTAAACAACAAGGGCAAGGTTCTCTGTGGCTGCAACTTTCCCAAGTGAATTCTCCAGCTTTAGGATGCTCCTGTCTACTCCACCGCAAGCCCTAGCAGGCTGGACTCGGAAGAAGGGCCTTCAGAGAAAGCCCCGGAGTTCCCAACCTCCTCTGGGTCACAGGCCACTTTCAGAAAATGTGCACATGCCCCATGTTTTGGAGGGAATTTCAGAGGGTTCTCAGACTCCTTACTGCTGGTTCCCACAGCAGTCTGTGGACCCCAAGTGACGGAGTCCAGCCAAGACCTGATTCCCCCACCTAACAAAGCAGCACGCGAGCCGAGAGGGCCAGGACCAAAACTCTGAAACCGAGTCCCTCTGAAACACAGTTCCTCTGAAACAGACTTCCCTGACAAGTTGATGATTCATCTCTCTATCCACAACTTTATTCCCTTTCTCGTCTCGCCCCTGTTTCCCTCAAGATTGAGGAATATCAAAGAAAAGGGGTGACTGAAACCGAGCAGGACCCTGCGGGGCCTTCTTGGGTACGATGAGCCCCTCTGTGCCCGCTGCTTCTTGTTGGTCTCCCCTCCCCTTCTCCCCCCATTCAGAAGAGCAGACTCAAGCAGCTACTGATTAGAACAACAGAGTCACAGGACTCCTGGTTCCTCCAGAAGGGATTTAGATAACAATATGACACTATCTTTGAGCTGTTCTGCAGAAACTGAGACCACCACCCGTCCCCAACCCTGTAGAGGATGGTGATAACCCGCTGACCTGAAGAGGTATGTGGATCCCAGACTGACTGGAACCGGAAGGCAGATGATTCAGATTCCCGAACCATCTCCCTGTTACATCACCACTAACCAAGCAGAAGAAAGTCCACAAGTTAATCATACACCCTGCAACTCCCACCCCTAACATTTCCTTTAAAAACCCTTGACTGAAAGCCATCGGGGAGTTTGGGTCTTTTGAGCACGAGCTGCCCGTTCTCCGCGGGGGGGGGGGGGGGGGGGTCACGTCTTTTGCCTCAGCTTACCTGATCTCACCCAACACAGCTGGTCATTCTCTCTGTCACTGAGGCACTCAGCTTTGGGGACACCAAGTGTACACACACAATTGTCTTCCACCCTCCCTGTTGTTTCTTCTCAGTCTCCTTTGTGGGTTTGTCCTCGTCTTTCAGAGCCCTCTAAATGCTGGAGAACCTCACTGCTCAGTCCTGGACCCCTGCCCTCCCCTGATCCCTCTAGATGATCTCATAACTAACATGGCTGACTCACAAATCCTAACCTCCAGCCATAGCTGCTCCCGAGTCAAACACCCCAAGGTCTACTCGACTTGCCCACTGAATATGACTAGTAACATTTCAATCTCCACGTGCCCCCAAATGGAGCTGTGGTCTCCCAACCCCGGATCAGCTCCTCCCCACCTCTCCCCTTCTCACTAAATGGCACCACTGACCATCTACTCATTTAAGACAGAAAACCTAGACCTCAGGCTTGACAGCTCTCTCCCTCCAACTCCACATTCAACCTATCAGGACCCCTCTGTTAGTCCTACCTTCAAAATACATAGCATACCCTCTCTGCTCCCACCTGTCCATGCTTCATCCCTGCAGGGGCCTCCCCACCGTCTCCCCACAGGTCCCCAAGCAACTAGAACAATCCTTTAAAAATATGTCTAGATCACTCCCCTCCTCAAAACGCTCTGATGACTTCCTTTCACACTTAGAATAAAATTCAAACTCCTTGCCGTAGACCACGAGAACATGGGCAGCCATGCTGTGGCGTGCGTCTCCAACACCATCTCCGACCCGGCTCCCCGGTCCCAATCCCCTTCTCTGGGCCACCCTGGTATTGTTACTGTTCCTTGAACTCACCAAACTCATCCCTGCCTCAGAGCCTTGACTAGATCCCTCAGCCTAGAATGTTCCTCCTCCATATCCCTTCCTGGCTTCCTCCCTCATTCCATTCAGGTCTCTTCAAATTTCTCCTCCTCAAACACATCTCCCTTTGCCATGCTATGTGGACGCTCCCCATCCATCACTCCTGATCTCCTTCCCTGCTAGATCTTCTTCATGGCGCATATCCTAGACCACATGAGCTGTCTGTCTGTCTACTGTGCCTCCCCCCCACTTAAGCCCTCTGAGGGCAGCGATGTTTTCTATTCTGTTCAGTGTTGCCTAACCACTTTCCGTGACAACCCACCCACCACTCGGTGCCAGGAGGGACGGTGAGGAAGTTCTGCCCCTCGGAAACCGTTCGCCGAATACAGTCAGCTTGAGACACCAGCTCCCTACCACCGCAACCCAGTTCTCCTTCTCTCGCAACAACGGGGCTCTAAGAATGAGAGCTTGTGTTTTTTTCCATTCTGTTTTACAGGAAGAACTAAAGTTAACTTTGCACCAGAAAGACAGGAACTGGGGGGGCAGGGACCCATGTCAGATCATGGGTTCAGTGAACAGTGGTCCAAGGCAGGACCTTCAGGGACCAACAGTTGTTTTAGAGACAAGGAGACTGAGGGAGAACCAAACTGGGGAAGTGACCTGTCTGGGAGCTCACACGACAGCCCCCTGAATGATCCAGGACTCTGGCCAGCTTTGCCTGGCTCCCCGTGGAGACGCTTCCCTGGACCTCCCTGGGACAGATGGTCTATGGAGCTGGGCTGTCCTCCTGGCTGCCAACCATCTGGGAGTGACAGTTAAGGTGCCTTCCAGCCTCAGAGTAACCTCCTTTGTCTCTCTCCTATCACCTGATTAAATTCCTTCCCAAAGAATGGAGCCCAACTCCCACCAAGCCCAAAGGCAGGCCAGCCTTGGACCATCAGGTGCGTACCCTGAGGTGGTCACCAGGGCAAGTAGCACCACCCCTTCCTGGGTGCCAGGGGCTGCATTAAACACAATACACCTAAAGAGACCCTCCACACCCCATAACACTGGTACTATTACCCCCATTTTTCAAATGGGAAAGTTCCGACGTAAAACGATTTGGTTATTTGCCTAAAGTCAGACAGCTAGCTGGTGGCAAAGTCAAGAAACAAACATGCATTTCTCTGTCCTGACATCATGTCATCTCATTGCCCACAGGGCAGCCACCCAAGGCAGGAAGAGCGGGCACCAGCCTGTGCCCTCCACCACACGGGGCAGTCACAGTGCCCGGCGGCGTGGGAGTCCGCAGGAGGGGCTTCTAAGCTGTGCAACCCTAAAGCCAACGTCCCACATCATCAGGTGGGGAGGATCACTCTGTGTCCAGTCAGGCCCTCTTTGGGGGTCACTGTGAAGATTCAGTAGTGACCTCTCCACCTTAGGCAAAGGCTCCTGTGAAAGAAGGTGAGAGGTCTCCTGGGGGGCATTCTGGGCTGGTCCAGCCCTGCCTTGTTCCGGAAGCCACACACGGAGTCCACTCACCAAGTGGGCAAGCCTTTACCCAGCAGGTCCCAGACACAGCGGAAGTGTACACATGTAGCCAGGCACTGCTGGACTGGAGGAGGATTCCAACGCCAAGGAAGTCAAAAGCAGCCCCTCATCACCCACGATTTAGTGGGCTTGGTCTCCTGTAAGATTTCACTTCAGTGCGTGAAAGCACTTAGGCAATTCTTGCGGGCTCCAGAGGACCTTCCTCCACAAGCTCGAGACAAACCACCAGCAGCCACGAAACGCTTTCAGGCCATGCCCTGCCGGCCCCTGATTCTTGCAGACTCCCCTGGCTGAGGAAGGGTGACATTCACAGAACCCCTGCCCCTGGGCCACCAGAGGGAGCCTCAGAAAAAAACAAGAAGGAAACCCAAGAGTAAGCACCGAGACCCGAGGGAGTCCAGGGCAGCGCTGAAAAAATAGCATGGGTCAGCTGGTCCTGGTTCCGGCTCCACCCTGCAACAAGTGACAGGACTTGTGCGAGTCCAGAAATTTCTCTGAGCCTGTTTTTCTTTGCAAAAGGGGGATGACCCTTCCTGGGCCATAGGAGGGCTGTAAGAATTCAAAGAAGTATCCCGAGTGATGTGCTTACCCTGGAGCACTGAGCGAGCCCTGCCCTGACATGGAGGCAGAACAGAGGCCGCGGGGACCCTCAAGACGCCATAATCATTTGCTGGATTGAAAGCACTCTGCGCACCATCCCCCAACGACTTGCAGCTTTGTCCTGAGACAAGGTCCTGCTTTCCAGAGGCATCTGTTTCATTGGGCTTCTGGAGACAAGAGTAAAGCAGAGTTTAAGGAAACAGATGCCTTCTGGAGGCTTTTCAAGTGAGGTGGGGAAAGGATGATGGAAAGAAAACAGGGCAGGGAGTGGAAGAAGATAGAACTGTCTCAGCTCTGTTCCTAACTCACCCTGTGGCTCTGAGCAAGCCATCCCTCTCTCTTGGACTTCAGTCTGCCAACCTGCAAAACTGAATAGGTAGAGACCAATGATCCCCAAGGGCCTCTGCACCTCCCACTGCCTAAGCTCTGCCACCATAAATCATGCCAGGTGGAAACCCAACAGTCCTGGCACTCACTCTCCAGAACTGGAAATCCGGAGTCCAGGCCTGGGGAGTCCAGGGAACACCAGAGATGCTCGTGGTCACTTGAAAGGACACCAGAGGGCACAGACCCTAGACCCAACCTGGCCCTGAGAGCCAGTGCACTGAGGGGGAGTCCCAGGACATCTGTCGGGATCAGGAGGCCTTGCCCCTCCAGACTGCGATCACTCTGGACCCTAAACAGAGCATAAAAGAAACGCCTCTTTCAAAACAGTCCCACATGAAAAAAAAGCTTAAACCAAGCCAGTTCTTTGTGGGAGTTTGGAAGTTCTGGGAGCTGGAAGGGACGCTAAAGCCCAGCTTCTTTTCCCGGAGGGAAATGGGCCCAGGGCAGGATGGTGCCTTGCTCAGGGTCACACAGCTATCACACACCAGCTCTTCCTCCTGCCGGAAGGGTGGTTCTGAAAACCAGAAGAAGCACATGTGCCCTTCCCGCAGAGCCAGTGAACTCCTGCGAAGGGCCCGGGCCCGAGGAGGAGGTGGGGAGGACTACCCACAGGGCTCTGGGGCAGCTTCCACATAATCTCCGTGCTCCCTGATAACAGGGAGCTCACGCCCACCACACCCTGCCCAAGAATCTGACTGTATCAGCCTTTGAAAGAAAGGAAGGCAGGGAGGCAGAGTTCTCCAAGGGAGGTTACAGGCAGCGCCCCAGGCAATGGAGAGAAGGAACCCCCACCCCAGCCTCACCCCACCCCAACCCCTGCCATCGCTGGCACATTTCAGTGATTAACAGTGAGTAGAGAACAAGATACTAAGCTAGGGGTTGACAGTTCTGTAAGCCAGATAGTGTTTTCAGCTTTAAAGGCCTGCCAGAAGGTCTCTGTTTCAACTACTCCACTCTGCTGTTATAGCAGGAAAGCAGCCACAGATAATACGTAAACGAATGGACAGGAGTGTGTTCCAGTAAAGTTGTACGTGCAAAAACAGGCAGACAGCCAGGTTTGGCCTGCGAGCCGTAGTCTGCCAAGTCCTGCACTAAACTATCACACTGAAACCATCTGGACCTAGACAGGATTTCCTTCAGCTCAGCCACACGAACCCCAGGACATCCCTATAATTCAGGTCCCCAACCCTGGTAGGTTTTTATATTACTTCAACAGGTCTTAATAGCCTAAAACTGCAAATAACTCAAATGATATATTCCCACAATCGGATATTCCACAACAATGAGAATCAACGATCTATAATTACGTACCACAGCATGAATGAATCTCACATACAAGATTTAACAAAAGATGTCAGACTCAAAAGATGTCCCTCCTAAATTCATATCTTGAAGCCCTAACCTCCAGTGTGATGGTATTTGGAGGCGGGGAGGTAAGTAGGGTTACATGAGGTCATGAGGGTAGAGCCTCCATGATTAGAGGAAGAAAGACCAGAGCTTGGGTTCTCTCTCTCTGCCACATGAGAAAACAGCAGGAAGGCAGCCATGTACAGGCCAGGAAGAGAGCCCACACCAGAACCTGACCATGCTGGCAAACTGATTTCAAACTTCCAGCCTCCAGAAAGGGGAGAAAATAAATTTCTCTTGTTTAAACCAAAGAGCCTGTGATGTGTTGTTATGGCAGCCCAAGCTGACCAAGACAGGAAGAATACTTGGGCAGAAAAATTAGATCTAGCATCCAATCAAAAGTTACTAGATAGGCAAGAGGGAAAATAAAAACATGACCTATAACAAGGAAAGAAATTCAGTAACTATAAGACACAAAAATGAGATAGAAGATGGAAGCAGCAAAGACTTTAAAACAGATATTGTAAATATGCTCAAACATTTAAAGGAAAATAAACATGATGAAGAGACAAATAGAAAATATAAAAAAGATCCAAATAGAACTATTAGAAATAGAAAATACAACATTAGAAATGAAGAATCACTAAATGGGTTTAATCGCCAATCAGGCACTATAGAAGATGAGTGAACTTAAAGAAAAAGCAATAGGAACCTTCTAAACTAAATGGTAGAAGGGGGTTAAAAAAACAACAACTGAGCAGCACCTCAGTGACCTGTGGGACAACAAGGAGTCCAAGGGAGGGAGGGTGTACGTTTGAAGAAATAATGATGGGAGTAATCACATATTTGATGAAAAATACAGACCCACAAATCCATAAAACGCAATGAACTTCAAACAGAGCACAGAGAAAACACACCAGCACATATCATGATAAAATTGCTGAAATCCAGTGACAAAGAGAAAATCCTGAAGTAAGCCAGAGAGGGAAAGAAAAGACACATTATATAAACAGTATGCATATATAAGACATTTAACCAAATGAAATGAAAACATATCAAAATGTGTAGGATGCAGAAAACGCAGAGCATCGAATATAGGCATACCTTGGATGTACTTGGGTTTGGTTCCAGACCACCGCAATAAAGCAAGTCACACTCATTGTTTGGCTTCCCAGTGCGTAGGAAGATTATGCTTACGCTATACTGCAGTCTATCAAGTGTGCAACAGCATTATGTCTAAGAAAACAATGTACATACCTTAATTTAAAAGTACTTTACTGCTAACAAATGCTGACCATCATCTGAGCCTTCAGTGAGTCACAGATCTTTTTACAACAGCAACATCAAAGGTCACTAATCACAGATCACCATAACAAATACAATAATAATGAAAAAGTTTCAAACAGTCTAAGGATTGCCAAAATGTGACAGAGACATAAAGTGAGCCAATGCTGCTGGAAAAATGGTGTCAATAGACTTGCTCAATGCAGGCTTACCACAAACCTTCAATTTGCTAAAAATGCAGTATCTGAGAAGCACAATAAAATGAGGTATGCCTGTACTTATACTATAGGAAAGAAGAAAGATCTAAAATCAATGACCTAATCTTCTGCCTTAAGACGCCAGACAAAGACTGGAGGTGGATGGCGGTGATGGTTGCACAATACTGAAGGCACTTAATGCCACTGAACTGGGCACTTAAAAATGGTTATAATTCTAAGCTTTGTTATGTATGTTTTACCACAATTTTTAAATATAAAAATATGGTTTTTGAAAAACTTTTAAAGAAATTAATAAAATAAAAGCAGAAAAACAACAGAGAAACATCACCTAAACTAAAGGAAGTCAGATCAGAGAGTGAAATCTAATTTATATAAGTGACAGGAGGCAAATCAGTGGTTGCCAGAGGAAGGGTGGGGAGGGAGTGACTACAGAAGGGCATGAGGACAGTTTCTAGAGGGATGGAAACGTTTCACATCTTCATCGTGGCGATCATGATGAGAGGGGAGGGAGGATCCAGCTGCCAGTTCAGCGCACTGAACACTTGAAATGGGTACAGGTTCATCCTTCCTTCCTTCCTCCTTCTTTCTTTCCTTCCTTCCTTCCTCCCTCCCTCCCTCCCTTCCTTCTTTCTATGTATGTATGTATCAGTATGTATATTAGAAGTGGATTTATTTATAGAGATACATATTCCATAGTCAGAATGCCGTCCGTCTCAAAAGGCGAGAATGGCCTTGGGAGAAATACACTCCACAGACAGAGTGTGGGCCATCTCAGAAGGCGAGAGGCCTATTCTATTTAATCTACACTTCAATAGAAGTGATTTTTTTTTTTTAATTTATTTGGCTGCGTCGGGTCTTACTTGTGTCACGTGGGGTCTTTTCGTTGCAGCGCGCGGGCTTCTCCCTAGTTGTGGTGTGCCAGCTCCAGAGCGCACGGGCTCAGTAGTGGCGGTGCGTGGGCTTAGCTGCCCTACGGCATGTGGGATCTTAGTTCCCTGACCAGGGATTGAACCCCCGTTCCCTGCACTGGATGGTGGATTCTTAACCACGGGACCACCAGGAAAGTCCCTAGAAGCGATTTTTTTTAAAGCATTTCTAGGAAAAAAAAAAAAAAAGGTACAAACAAGATGGGAATAGGGTACTCCCCCATAGATGACAAATCACCCCAGCAGACTGGGCCATGCTGACTATTTACTGGCCAAGGAAGCAGAGTTATACACATCACCAGTTACTTAGACCTGACGCCACCCTGTGAGTGTGTAATAATCATATGTCCTGGGGAATAATCACAGGGCACCATACTGCCCATCCTCGCAAATCCCTCCTGGTGGTCCCAGCCGCAGATGCGCCTGAGCCAGTGAGATCAGGAGCTGAGGCCCTAAACGGATCAGCAACTCCTAGCTCTAGCAGAGTCTCTAATTAAGCAATCCTCGCCCTCTGTCTTGGCAAGACAAAATGTGGAAAAATACACAAACACACACCCCTATGAGCCAAAAGATAAGGCGGTCTATTTCCTATGAATTGGGGCAGCCCTTCTGGAGAATATGACTATATAAATGTCAGGCTGGTCAAAACGATGGACACACCTTCTGACCCATTTACTCTCACTCCTGGGAATCTATCCCAGCAAATAATTTCTCCCCTTTCCCCAAAGGGAAGAATCTGTGTTACAAAAGCTAATCACTGCTCCTTATCTAGGATAGTAGAAAAATTGGAAACAACCTAAATGTCCAATATAGGAATTTCCAAAAATACAATCAGGAAGACTGTGCGGCAACCTGGAATGTTCTACACTAGGTGATGCTGATACGAAAACGCACACTTCAAGATCACGTGGATACTCTCACCAAGATGTGAAACTATGTGTGACTGCAGACAGGAAAATGGAGCCTGAAGGAGGGAACACAGTCAAGTTGGGATGCCTTGTGTAGTCTTCTAGAATTTCCATGCAGTTACAAAAGTTTAATAAATAAAACTGGAAGGGAAGAAAGGTACCACCTCTCAGCAGTGGAAGTGAAATAGTCTACACATGTTATTAAAACACTAGACTTTCCCTTTCTGACTGCATTGAATTACCAAGAAATGGAAGCAGAGAAACCATCTGCGCTCAGACCTAGGGATCAGGCCTTGGGGTCTGATATCACATGGAGCTGAACTCTTTCAGCTCAAATAAGGGCGATTCTCTAATGGTTAGAATGATCCAGAGTCAACAGCCCATTGTGGGGCCAGACAAAGAGAGTTAAGACCATCCACCCACAAAAATGCCACAAACGGGAGCAAGGGCAGGCAGCTACCGTTAGGTCCTTCCGCATCAGACTGGCTTTGCCTCTCTTGGGAAGGGTTAGGGTTAGGGACTGTCCTGGTTTGCCTGGGGCAGTCCTGGGGCACGTCTGTTGTTCCGGCAAAATTCTTAATAACCTCTCTTTCATTCTTAAAAGTTTCCCAACTTGGAGCACAAATTACATGCTCACCCTACTCGTGGGAGGCATCTGTTACTTCGAAGGAAGGGGCCTCAAGCCATGCTGGTCACAGAGCCCAAATGTTCCTCACCCAGAAACAGGCTGCACATTAGGGTCAGAAATGAATTCCCGCATTTTACAAGCAGGGAAGCTGTGGCTCAGACCTGCCCTTGTCACTGAGAAGGTCCACAGCAGAGGGGGCGGGCTCTCTGTCGTCTGTGCCTACAAGCAGTCTCCGTTTTTCACTTTTAATACACCTCTGAAATAAATCCAGGCAAGGGCTTTATCAGAATCTTTGCAGATTAAACTCAGTGTCTGTGGTGGGAGCTGCAGGCATCATCGGAATCATCCCTCGAGAGGATTCATTCAGCAAAACCAGGGAAGTTCAAATTCTCTGTGGAATCAGGTGGGGTGAGAATGAACAAAGACAAAGGCTGTAAGCCCCTCCCAGCTTCCTTTCCTCTGCAAGTAAAAGTGAGATTTTTTAAAGAATTTTAATCATAGTAAAGTACACATAATATAAAACTTACCATCTTAACCATTTTTAAGTGTACGGCTCAGTGGCATTAAGTACATTCACAGTATTGTGAAACCATCACCACCGTCCACAGAACTCTTTCCATCTTGCAGAACTGACACTCTGTCCCCATTAAACAGTAACTTCCCATTTTCCCCTCCCCCCAGCCCCTAGTACCCACCATTCTACTTTGGGTCTCTGAAGCAGACTACTCTACGTACCTCATATAAGTGGAATCATAGAGTATTTGTCCTTTTGTGTTTGGTTTATTTCATTCAGCATAATGTCCTCAAGATTCACCCATGTTGTAGTATGCGTAGGAGTTTCCTTCATTTTTAAGGCTGAATAATATTCCATGGCCTGTATAGACCACTTCTTGTTTATCCATTCATCCTTCGGTAGACACAGGGGTTGCGTCTAGCTCTCAGCTATTATGAATAACGCTGCTACGAACAAGGGTGCACAAATATCTATTCAAGATCCTGCTTTCAATTCTTCTAGGTATATGCCCAGAGGAGAACTGCTGCATCATATGGTAATTCTCTTTCTTACTTTTTGAGGAACCGCCATGCTTTTTTTCATAGCATCTGCACCATTACACGTTCTCACCAACAGTGCACAAGGATTCCAGTTTCTCTACTTCCTCACCAACATTTGTTATTTTTCTGGTTTTTAATAATACCCATTCTAATGGGTGAGAGTGATATCTCATTGTGGTTTTGAGTTGCATTTTCCTGTGTCAAAGTGAGACTTTGCCCTAGAAACAGGTCTAACACATCCAAGGAATGATTGTAATTTAAAAAAACCAGGCTTCCCTGGTGGTGCAGTGGTTAAGAATCCACCTGCCAATGCAGGGGACATGGGTTTGAGCCCTGGTCCGGGAAGATCCCACATGCCACAGAGCAACTAAAGCCCGTGTGCCACAACTACTGAACCTGCGCTCTAGAGCCCACAAGCCACAAATACTGAAGCCCGCGCACCTAGAGCCCGTGCTCCACAATAAGAGAAGCCACCACAATGAGAAGCTCGCGCACCACAACGAAGAGTAGCCCCTGCTCGTGGCAAGTAGAGAAAGTCCAGCGCAGCAATGAAGACCCAACGCAGCCAAAAATAAATAAAGAAATAAATTTATAAAAAGAAAGAGAGAAGCCACCGCAATGAGAAGCCTGCACACCGCAACAAAGAGTAGCCCCCGCTCACCGCAACAAAGAGTAGCCCCCGCTCGCCGCAACTAGAGAAAGCCCGCGCACAGCAACAAAGAGCTAACACAGACAAAAATAAATAAAATAAAATAAATTTTAAAATAATAATAATAATTTTAAAAAACCGAGAAAGGGTAAAAAGTGCTAGTGTCCTCAAAATGCTGTGGTGGCAGCATTTTCCTGACATCCCTGTGATAAGATCCCCATGAAGCCCAGCTCCATGTACACCCAGTAAAACATGCAGTTCAGAACACACACAAACATGGCGGGCATCCACATCTCTCGCCTCAAGCAAGTATTAATGGTCCCTTGGAAAAATCTCGGCCTTGAAGTTGGAAGGAGACAGCTTAAAAAGAAAAAACACAAAAAATGGTTAGAGTGCTACAGGTGTTTGCTATAAAGAATGTTACTGTGAAAATAATTCTGGATGGGGCAAACTTAAATAAAACCTCTGCTTGTTCCAGCACCTAGAATTGGTCAAATAATTCAACAGGTTGCTTCTGCATATTCAAACCTGCCTAAGGAGCCCAAGTCCACCATCAAGGCTGTCACCCTTCTGCTCAGCTTACTCACTGTTAATTCATCGAAACCAAACAAAAACTCTCTGCAAAATGATCCATCTGTGCTTTGCTTCAAAATAATCCAAGGTGGGGGAAGATATAAATTAAACATGATAGGCTGAGTTGGTAACTTCTGAAGCTAGCTGATGGGAACATGGCAGCCGGGGTGGGGGGTTCATTATATTCCTCTATTTTTGTATTTTCTCCATTTAAAGAAGAAAACTTCTCTGAGGAGGTGAGGGCTTGGCACATCATCTTATTCATTTTCAACAACCTTGTGAGGCAGGCAGCAGGCAGGTGACAGCAGTATTTCACAAAGAAATCAGCTCAGGTTGAGAGTCCAGACTTGGCACCCAGGAACCCCCGCTGCACCATGCACTTCCCTAAGGGCTCTGCGCCCCAATTCCCAAGCCTCATTCCACATTCCCAGCTCCTGTGCAGATGAAGACAGCAAATCTCCGCCTAGAACCCAGCAGGGAGGGGCCGGGCAGCCTCCCCCTCTCTTTTTCCCAACAGAGCTCTCATGCCTCATTTTCCTGACTGTTCCTGTTTGTCCTGTGCTGTTCTGCCCCAGGGCACACTAACTGAAAAATGATTAACTCTCGACCACAGACACTGCCAATTCTGCAAAACTCCGATAACGCTGTAGCCCCCTTCAATCACCAAGCAGACTTGCTACAATTCTGGATTCATGAACTCTGCTATGTGAATTTGGTGCTGCAAATGTATTATATTGGGCAAGTTAGTTAAGTTTCCCAAGAGCAGAGAATCTATCCTGAAGAGGCTCTGAAGAAACAGAGATTACCAGGGCCCTGGGCCACAGCAGCAGCAGGAGAGTTTCACCCCAGATGCAAAAATCAGGATGAGAGTCAGAGGTCGGGATGTAAGGCCAAGGAAGCACAGCGGGCCACTGGGCAAGGGGTACAACAGGCGGGTGGACAAAGTGTCTAAAGTGTCAAACCACCTGCCTAAGCCAGGTGGCCCTCAACTGTGCACCTGGCTGGGGGCTGGGGACTCCAGGTGAGGCCGGAAGGCTCTCCTCCAGATAGGGAGCAATGCAGGTCTGAGAAGCCACACATCTTAGGGAAGGGGCAACCACAGTCCTCCCATCAGGAGGGGCCCACAGGAACCACCTCAAATGTCCAGCACTGCCCTACCTCAGGGGCAATAATGAGGCTGCTGGTGAAAGGTTGTCTGGGCACCAGAAAAGTCATGCGGTGAATGGCCAAGCCACTGAATCCCACCCTACTTCTCCAGGACAGAAAACCCCCCAAACTTTGAGATAAATCATCAGGGGGTGATGCTGGAAAAACAAGGGTGAAAGGCTGAGAGATCCTGGTAAGCCGGCCTCGATGTCAAAAGTTCCAGTCCAAATAGGAAATGTCAAAATCCTCAGTAGAGGTAAATGTGGCATCATGACCACTTATCCTGTCCCTCCTTCTCCATCAGGCCCCACCCAGACACTAGCCACAGACTCGACGCTTGTAGTAAATGAGGTTCTAAAACCCTCTGTGCACGGTCATGTCACCGTGCTCTCCTGCACAGAATCAATGTCTGCCTCCCCCTGGACCAATGCCACTGACATGCTCTGATATCTCCCTTAACCCCTTGACCAGTTCCAGCCGGTACCCAATTGCTCCTCTTTAAGGCAAGAGTCCTTGAAAGAACTGTCATGAGTCACTGGTCTCCACTTTCTCATGTCCCATGGGCTCCTGGACCAACTCCAGGTGGGTTTCCATCCCCAGCAGTTCTGGTCAAGGTCATACCCTCCACCTTGTCAAAGCCAATGTCAATTTTCTGTCCTCATCCTACTCCTCTCTACATGAAGGGCTTCCTCTCAAGGCTTCCACGACACAAAATCTCCTGGTCTTCCTTTTACCTCAGGCCACTCACTCACTCACAGCCAACTTTGGAGAGGACTTTCCTCCTCAACCCCACCTCTAGCATCCCCACCTCAATATTCAGACCCCTCCTCTCCTCAGTCAATACACTCTCCTTCGATGATCTGGTCACCCCTTCCTCTGATGGTGGCCAAGACTTTCATCTCCAGGATGGCCACTGGTACGGGACACTGACATGTCCATGTGGCTGGCTAAGAGACCATTCAAACCCTTCTGCCCCAAATGCCCACCTCAGAACATGGGACCACCATCCATGCCTTCACTCTGCAGAATCACTCCAAAATCAGATGATACCATCCAACTTATAACCTACCAAGAGTTACTGACAGAAGTAGAATTCCAGCTACTTACTGGGAATCATACAGTCCTGCATGACCTGGCTTCTTCATGCCCATGTCCTCACCTGTGTCCCCTGTGCCCTGTACTCACTCAGCTCCAGCCACATGCCCTTCTTTTGGCTTCTTGCACATGCCAAGTTCATTCCTGCCTCAGGACCTCTGCACATGCTGCTCTCCCTACTGGAGCTTTCTTCCCAAGACCCCATATAGCTGTGTCTTCACTAGTACTCAGGTCTCAGCCTACAAGCCACCTCTCCTTAGAATGTGCTTCCCAACCACCCTGGCCAAGCGGCTTCACCCTCCCTGCTCTGAGGCTCAGTAGGCTAATACCCCTTCTGACTGAACACCAGCACCACAAGGACAGGGTTTTACTCCCCTCGTCCACCCTTACCTCCCAGAGCCCAGGACAAGGCCTGGCCCACAGTCCAATGTGCACAAAGGACCCGGCAGCTGATGTCTCATTGGGGCATTCCTGGGGTGTGGATGGAGGGAAACCGACACGCATCTGGGTCAGAGCCCCATCTTCCTAAACCCCCCACGGCTGGGGTAGGGTCCCTTAACCTAGTCTTCAATCACCTTGGCCTTCCCCATCACAGCACCTGACGGTCTACTTTATAATTTATTGGGTTGGCCAAAATGTTTGTTCTGGTTTTTCCGTTTTGAATGGAACTGGATTTTCCAGTTTTTTGAACAAACTTTTTGGTCAACCCAATACTTGTCACTGGTTTCATGAGGGCAGGACCCTGACTGTCAGCCACCTCACCCAGAGCCTCACGGGGCTCTGGCAAATCAAAAGAACATGAAGAAGCATGATTTACTAATTAAGGACTACGCCAGGGAACATGGCTGCTCTCATCCACTCACCCAGAAGACGATGTTGTAGCTGAAAAGGAGGTACTTGTACCAGCAGCTGACCTCGGCGTTGGAGTATCTATAATAGTGCATCTTCTGAGAAGCAGGATCTGTGGAGAGAGGAGGAGTGATGAGACAGCTGGTTCAGTTTGGAAACATCTCCCCAAAACCTGCTCCCCAAGGAAAGAGCAAAGGCAAGATACAGACTCAGGCTCCAGAAATCCCCAAATTGTCCCCTGTGCTCTTTTACTAGTGCAGACGTGGGTTTACTATCAATGGCAGCTACAGGTTAGACAAAAATCAGGTGAAGTCAACTTTCCATAAACAGCCAAAAGAATAAGAGGAGAATTTTTGAAAGAATGGAGAATGGTGAATTGTAAAAAGTGTGTTCTAAATACCAGGACTTCTGCTGGGAACCTTCCCAAACATTATCTCATCACCTCTCCATTGGGTTGATTTCCCCACTTCCTGATGGGGAAACAGGAGTTCAGAAAGGTCATGTGACTTGCCCAACAGCAAGACAAAAACAACAGAGCCCAGGATCTAAACCAAGGTGCGGGGGGGAGGGGTTGGGGGTTCCCCACAGTCCACATTCTGTCCACCCACGGCTACCTGGGGCAGAGCAGCCAGGAGTCGAGGGAACCAAAGGAAGAAATGAGGGCTTGACCACTGAGAGCCGCGCTTAGGAAGAAGAGATGAAAGGGCAGGTCTGGACGTGACCTAACAGTGACCAGTCAGGAAAAGCCATATTTGTTCATCTAACATTTTCTGAGACAACCTCCCAAGCTCACCCTCAAAGGGTAAGGAAGGCAGAGCACCCTGGCCCGGGCAGGGAGATCCTGTGAGCCCACAGCAGCCAGCCCTCACCCCATTGCCCCTTCCTCTGCCTAACCTCCCACCTACCAGGACCACTGTTTTGGCCTCCTGGGGCTGCAGTAAAGCTTGGCTTATAGAACACTGAACTGCAAAGGGTGAAGGAGGGGCCACTCTTTTTTATCTGTGTCCATCCGCCAAAGCCTGCACAAACGAGGGTGCCCTCAAAGGGGAATGAATTCCGAGGGCCTGGCCCACATTTACTATGTTCCTTTTTGAACCCCAATGGCAACCTAGGTGAACCCTTAACTCCTCCATTATCCCCTGCTGTCAAACAGTGGCTGAATGGTGGGGAAGGAGGCAGGTGCCTGCCTCAAGCTGACCCCCAGGGTGGGATCTAAGGCTCACGGAAAATGCTCCCCCCCACCCCCTATTCGTCCCACTCCCCAGGGTGAGGAGAGGAACAAGATGTAACCCAGAGCCTAAGGCAAAAACAAACAAGGCTACTCTGGCAGTGGGGAGACAAACCACCCGCAACTGCCAACAAGAGACCAGCTTCTGTGCCTTGCTGTGGAGCAGCCACGGCAAAATCCCTTCCTGTAAGGTGGCCTCGGTGGCCTGGCCACTGGTCTGTAACGTTCTGAGGAAGTGTTGCCAAGCAGGGACATGAAAACCACATCCTTCTGGAAACGGGTGCTCTGACTGCTCCACCATCCTTCCCACAGAGCAGAACCAACAGGTAGAGCCTGGACACCACCATCCACTGGCTCCCCACCCTCCAGGAGCAATGGGAGCGTGGTCAAGGCCCAGCTGGGAGTGCAGGCCTGCCTGGCCTCAAACCCAGCCAGGGAGGGGCAGTGACCCAGCAGCCCCATGCCCACTTCCCCATCCCACCAGCAGAGCAGCAATTCTACAAAACTGTCCTCCAAGAATGCGTTGTGAACACAACCCCAGGTAATGAGGGACAATACTGGACACAAGGACACACAGGAGGCCTGAACACAGCCTGGGCCACACAGGGTGGCTGCAGGGAGAGGAAAAGGAGCTCTCAGGCAGAGATTCCTTCCTTCAGCAACCTGACCTGACCTGGGCAAGCGTCTGCCTCTCAGGGCCTCAGCATCCTCAACTAAAATGGGGCCTTAACGACTGATTCCTAATGTCACAAGAGATCAGCCGGCAGCATCAAAATGACTTACTCTAAACACAGATTTCTGGAGATTCTGATAAGCAGGTCTGGGCTGGGGCCAAGAATCTCCAGTTTTGACAAATTCCCCAGGTGATTCCTGCCATGCCTAATGGACGAGGTATCAGCTTGGGCGCAGAAGGCTGTAGTCCCTCTGGGGATCTTGCAAAGGTGGAAGGACCTTGTCAGCTGTATTTGCAGCACAGAGACTGGGAGTGCAGTAGTGATGGCTCCTGGTAAGCAATTAACTAAAAGTAACCAAAATTCACCCACTTGTGTTTCGCAGATTACAAAACCCCAAAGCACTGGTTTGTCTTCCTAGCTGCAGATGAGTGAATTAATCCACACGGGAAAAATTTTTTTAATCTAAAACTCAAGTAAGTTTAAGACAGAGAACAGCCAGCTTGGCTGGAAATGACCTATGAGGCAGAAAAATGTTTAAGTGGTAGAAACCCCGTTCTTTGTATGGACAAGACAATCCTGCTCCTTGGAAGGCCAAATGCACCTCCCCATCTGTGCATCCTAAAGAAGCCAGAAAGTGGATGGCCGTGCCCTCCATGGAACTGGGCCCCAGAGACTGGGGAGGGCTGCGCAGGCACGGTACCCGAATGCTCAGGAATCCAAGAGGGCGCTCCTTGGACATCATTTAACCTAAGCATAGTAAAGAACTCTCCCCAGAGCTCTGAAGCAGTAAACAAAGCCAGGTTCCCTTCTTTCTCCTTGGTCTTGGCTCCACAAAGACGCCAGCTAATTAGCACTGGCCGGTATGCTTTCCACAGCACTGCAGACCTCATCCCTACCGGCTTGCCCAGGGCCTCTGAAAAACGATGACCCTGAGGCGACACAGGGACTCTCCATGTGGAGATCCCTGGTCTCCTTCAGCTCCAGCCAGGTAAGCAGGGAGAACATGGAAAGGCCACAGGGATCTCCTTGGCACACAGGCTGCAGGGAGCCTGTGCTCTGGAATGTGGATTCTCTGCAGCAGGCTGCTTTTCTCACCATCTGCTCCCCTCTCCTCCACTGGGCTCCCAGGGTCTCACCCCAACAAAGACTCTCAACCAGGAAATAACTCTGCTTTCACAGATGTCAGGGTCCGAACCCACACCCGGAGAATCTCAACAACCATGACGTAAACCCCAAGCCCTCACTCCCTGGTAACTTAAAACACTCGAAACTATACCAGCCAGGTCCATGCCAGGGAATGATCAGAAAGAAACACCCTAATCATCCATCAGATGATGTGTCACACTCAGATATGTCCCCTTA
This sequence comes from Phocoena phocoena, assembly GCF_963924675.1. Classification (NCBI taxonomy): domain Eukaryota; kingdom Metazoa; phylum Chordata; class Mammalia; order Artiodactyla; family Phocoenidae; genus Phocoena; species Phocoena phocoena. The sequence continues at coordinate 53,490,359 of NC_089234.1, forward strand.
CATGCCTGCCACCCCCCTCCCCCGCCAGAGCACTCACATGAGGACTGTGCCATTTGTGTTGGACCAAAATAACCTTATGAGGTCTTGGAGCAGGGTGTCTCAATGACACTTATTTCCCCATTCCAACCCACAGAAGAGGAAACTGTTGACAGGAAACCGTTTAGTCTTTCTTCACCCACTTGTTTATTCCTCCTCCCCATGGGAAGAGAAGGCACTCAACGAACCAGGAGGAGAGTGACCCCAGCCCATACTGCACCTAAGGAGCAGGGAGGAAAGGCTGCCTCTCACTCCTGACCTGCTCGCTCTGTTCTGGGACCAGGAGGTGGAGAAGCAGGTCCTGAACTTCAGCCAGAAGATCCAGGTCTCCACACAGGCAAGTCCCAGAATTTAAATGGAAGGAGGTAACAGTTAGACCTGTTTGGACCCTAGCCTAAGCCACATCCTCCAACGCAGGGCCTTGGGTTTGGGGGGGAATGAAGCCAATGAGCATCTGAGGTCTGGCTTGGCAGCTTCAGAACCTCAGTGAAGGAGAAAACACTGTTGAGTGCCCCGCAGCCACCAGCCTGAAGTGTTACCCGAAATTTACCAAGGACCAAAGAACAGAAGGCGATGAGGACAGCGGCGCTGAAACCAAAACCAGATCTGACCCAAAAGTTAGCCAAAGTGACTCCAGAGTGACTGTGGTCCCTGACTTCTCACCTTCTTTGGTAACCCTAGTCATGTCAGAGGAAGGCAGAACTCAGCTCTCTACCAGCTAACCAATTAACACCAAGGCCGTTTACCCTAAAATACATACACAGACTAAGAACTTTGCCTCCTAACAGAAGATGAATAAACTTTTCACAAATACTAATTACCACCACAATTGAGAAGAATCTCCAAAAGCTATTTTGTGTTTTTTGCATAGAAAACAATTATCAGAAAAATTTAATTCCAAGTCCACAAACTGTCTCAACTCCAAAAGTTATCAAAACAGAATAAAGCATTTATGTGGCAAATAGGAGGCATGTGTTTGTCAAAACATCAACTTCTTAAAACAAGGGGGAAAGTCAGAATTATTTTAAGTGTTGAGATAGCTCGTTTGCGATCAGAGAGGAACTGAATAACACACTAAAACCAATCTAAATATTAAAGGCTACATGTACACACACACGCACACACACACACACACACGCACCAATCTCCTTCACTTTTGAGCCAACAGGAAAACACAATCAAAAGTACAAAAATATCAATATAAAACAGGTAAGTTTTAAAATTCCCATACAATTAAGTAACATTAAAATTAAAAAGGAAACACAAATGATAAGTTACCTGCAGCTGCAGCTATTATGACAAAGGGTAAATACTATCTGCAACATATAAAAATTCATACTTTAGTCGATTTACAAAGTTGTGTTAGTTTCTGCTGTACAGCAAGGTAATTTTCCATTATGGTTTATTGCAGGATATTGAATATAGTTCCCTGTGCTATACAGTAGGACCTTGTTGTTTGTCTATTTTATATGTACTAGTTTGTATCTGCTAATCCCGAACTCCTAATTTATCCGTCCCCCACCCCCTTTCCCCTTTGGTGAACATGAGTTTGTTTTCTATGTCAAAAAAAAAGAAAACAAAAAATTCATACTTAACAAAAGATCCTAGTTTTAGACAAATAGACAAAGGATACGGGTGTTATACTGAAATGGAAGGACAATACAATTCATCAATGGAAAAATATTCATAGTCACTGGAAATGAAACTTAAAGACAACCCGCAGCTAGTGTTTTACACTTTTTAGTTTAACAAAATCACCACCACTATTGCTGGCAAGCCACGGTGAGGCTAGTGCATGCATACCTTGCTGGCATGGGAGTAAACTGTTACTAACTCTTTGGTAAGCAATACAGTTACAGACATTCAAATTCAAACAAAAAAAAGTCAGACCCTTAATCCAGTAAACTCATGACTCAGAATTTGCCTCAAGGAAAGAAACCAAAAGAAGAAAAACAATATGAGTTAAGTATGAAATCTAAACATGCTGGTTTGCAATTATGAAACAATTTGTAAGCATGTGGTCAAAGGTCAAAGTGGAAACTAAAAGCGTGAAAATGGTTTCATGGGTTGGTAGACATACAAGTGATTTTCTAAAAAGGTTTTCATCATCGCACTTACCATTACCATCTTTGTATTAAAAATATAAACTGAGGGTCTTCCCTGGTGGTACAGTGGTTAAGAATTCGCCTGCCAATGCAGGGGACACGGGTTCGAGCCCTGGTCCGGGAAGATCCCACATGCCGTGGAGCAACTAAGCCCGTGCACCACAACTACTGAGCCTGCGTGCCACAACTACTGAGCCTGCACGCCACAACTACTGAAGCCCACGTGCCTAGAGCCTGTGCTCCGCAACAAGAGAAGTCACCGCAATGAGAAGCCTGTGTACCGCAATGATGAGTAGCCCCCACTCGCCGCAACTAGAGAAAGCTGGCACGCAGCAACAAAGACCCAACGCAGCCAAAAATAAATAAATACATAAATACATTTATAAAAATAAAATAAATAAAATTAAAAAAAATAAACAGAGGCCACTGCTGGTGGAGGATGCTAGCCCCCCAAGTGTGATTACCTCTGTAGGCAAAGTAAACAGGGCTCGTCTACTTTGGGATAATATTAACTTGTAAGATTCCTTCCTCTTCCCTCTTCCTCCCACCACTTTATTTAATTTAAAAAGTAGCACACGCTCAACTGTAAAATACTTGGACAATTCAGAAGTGTGCAAAGGGAACTGGCAATGAGAAGTCAATGGCTTTCAAATTTTTTACGGCGGCCCACAGTAAGAAGCACATTTAACAATCAATCCAGAGCACACATAGTTACATGCACCCCTGAGTTTTGTGAAACAGGACTTCCCCCTTATCACAGGCCATGTGTTCTAGATTTGCTGTTGCTTTAATTTTTTTCAAAATTGTCCCTGCACATAATCTATGAATCAGCGACTGTAAAAGCTGTGTTGAGAAAAACAGCAGATCTCAGGTCGCGAGGCCAGGCCTTGCCCTTTCCAGGGACTCCCTCAACTTCTAGCTGGTCTTGACCTTAACTTCCCAAATATCTCTTAGAAATTTCTGTATATGATATGTTTGTCTTACCATGATTACTTTTCCTAGACAACTTTTTGTTCTCTGGAGTTAATAATTCTTATTTTTCTGTTTGTTTAATTTTCTATGAATTTATTAATAGTCAACCCCAAATTCAATGCCAGTTGTCCAAATCTCCCCTCGATAAGTTCACTCACATAAGATGTCCTACTTCTAGTTCTTCTTCCAGAAGAAACCTCTCCTGGAATCCTCTGAGCGGCTTTAATCTGGACTGGGTCCCAGAACTCCCTTTTGCCTCATTTGGAATACAGCCTACGAGAGAGCCAGTCTTTGTTCACCTTCGTGGAGGAAATCTTCAGGGCAAAAGGGAAGTTTTTCAGACCCTGTATGTCTGAAAACATCTTTATTTTACCTTCATTTCTGAATAAAAGTTTGGCTGTGTATAGAATTCTAGGTTGGGAGTCAATTCTACTGAGAATAATGAAGGCATCGCCCTACCTATATTCCAGGGTATTGAGAAGGCTGAAACCACTCAGATTCCTGATCGTTGTATTTAACCTGTTCCTTTCTCTCTGTAAACTTGTAGGATCATCCCTTTCTCCCCAGCACACTGACATTTCAGGGTACTGGTCTATCTTCATCCACTTGGCTCAACATCTGATGAGTCCATACAATATGGAAACCTGTATCTTTCTAGGAAATTTTTTTCTGGATGATTTTCCCACTTGCATTTTTCTCTGTTCTCTCTTTCTGCAGCTCCTATATTAATGGATATGGGAACCCGGGCTGATTCCTTAAATTTCTTACCTCTTGTGCTCTATTATCCATCCCTTCATCTTTCTTGTCTATTTTCTGGAAGACTCTTTCAATTTTATAATAATTCTAATTATTCTAATAATTCTGACATTTTTGCTCTGCTCTTACTCTTTTAAACTTTTAATACTTTTTTGTTTTCTAAATGTTCCTTTTGTATAGTATCCTATTCATATTTCATAGATATAATATTTCTCTTATCTCTCTGAGAAAATGTCTAATTTTTTTCAAAATATTCTCTCTAAGTAGAATATTTATTTCAAGTTTCCTTTTCCCCCCTACTTGTTTTGCTTCCTTTCATGTTAGGTACTTTCTTCAGATATTAGCAATCCTTGGTAATCCTCATGACTAAGAATAGATGCCTAAGAACTGACTAGTAGCACTGAGTTCTTGGGCAGGTGAGTTTCTGTGCAGGGAGATCTGGCTGGGCCATCTGCTAAAGGTGTCATCAGCATCTTTAGTTCTTTCCTCTTAGGCCAGTCAGGTTCCCCAGTGAAGTGTCTTTTAATCTCCTGCCTGAAAGGTAAGGGGCTGGCTGTCAGTGTTCTAGGAGCCAAGTGGGATAAAAGGCTGGGGAATGGAGGTAGTCTTCATATGAACCTCCCAGAACACCTGGAGTCTCCCAGGCCCTTGGTTTTTCCTTCAGCAGAAGGAATCTCCAATGTCCAGCTAAAGGGAAGAAGCAGTCACCAAGCACCACTGAGAAAGGAAAGGGCTCTAACCACATCAACTGCTTTCAAACAATTCTTATATTTAGCCACCTCTGATGCTCCCCCCCCACAAACCCCCCTAAAATAATAATATGGTGACACCAACTCCTACATTTCAAACTGAGCCCCTCACCCATCTAATTATTGGTTTGCAAATTTTTTCTTGCTGTTGTTTCCTTTCCCATTCTCCCTGTCCTCGTAGATTGATTGCTTTTTAAAAATTCCCTTTATCTTAACTCTTGCGGGGTTTTAGGATAAAATAAAATTAGGTGTGTCCACTCAATCCACCATTTTTACATGGATCTCTAGGATGACTTCAAAAATTTTTTAATTGCCATCTTTTTACCGAGCAAAGTCAAAAAACAGGAAGTATAATTTATAAGCATATAAAAGAAAGGACAAATGAGATTTTGCAGATGTAATCAAGATAAATAATCAATTTACTTAAAATAGGGAAACTGAGTGGGTCCAGTATAATTACATGAGCCCTTAAAAGCAGAGCTTTCTCCCAGCTGAGGGCAAAGTAGTCAGAGAGATTCCAAGCATGAGAAGGATGCAATGCATTGTTGCTGGATCTGAGACAGAGGAGCCACATACAAGGACCAGAGAGAGGCTCCAGGAATTGAGGGTAGCCCTAGTTGCCAGCAAGGAAACAGGACCTCAGTTTTACAACAAACAGCAAGGAACTAGGTTCTGCCCCAGAACCTCTTCTGAATGCAGCCTGCCTACCCCTTGATTTGGGCCATGTAAGACCCCTAAGCAAAGAACCCAGCTGAACTATGCTGACCTGGACAACACCATCCACCCATATCCCGAGCTAGAACCCAAGTTATCCTGCTGGCCCCCCCCCGTCTCATTCTCCAGACTCAGCCATTCACCAAGATTCAACCTTTCTACCTGGCCTTCGAGGCTCCCAGTACTTGTACCTGCCCACAGGCCCATCCCAGGGAAGGGCAGCCATATTCTCAATGGAGCTGGGAACCCTGCTACACCTCCAAACAGCACACCTTAGGCCCTGGACTTTCCAGGTCCTCAGTACCCACTGGGTACTGGCCGCAGGAACAGGGAGGCCCAAGGGGAGAAGTCTAGGAGGAGACAGGTGACTTTCAAGGGAAATGGGTTCCAGTAGGAGAGATGGTCACAAAGGCAGGCCAGAGTAGGCTGCCTCACTGCCCATGGGAATCACACACAGGAAGGACGTCATGCCTCAGCTCTGGGGCACCGCCACCCTGAGAGGGGAAGGAGGGGTCAGGTCCACGGGCTCCCCACTCAGCTCTGACTCACCCTCAGAAGTGTCTAAGTCCTCCCCTAACCCATACCCCTCAGGACCCAACTCCCCATACTCAGAGTCTGCCAGAAACAGTGCAAGGTTGGACATGGTGGCAGCAGCCACTCACAGGGGTCTGGAAGTTTGACTCTTCACTATGGGAAGACACTACAAAGCCAGCCAGGCGTTAGGGTGGGCCACCGTCCCTTATCACAGGGTCACAAGCACAGGCCCTGCCACACAGGTGTGGGAGAAGGGAGGTTCCCAGAGTTCAGAGACCCTCAGGCCCTTGACTGCTAGACCTGGGATAGCCTCCAGGTGGAGGTCCAGGAAAGCCTAGGCCACCAGCTCTGAGCCCCACCAGGCTCTCCAACGGGCCTAGGATTCTAAGTGCTGTATGAATTGGCTTCCTGTATGAAACTCTGTTTTTAGCAAACACGGCATTATGAGCTTCCACCACCAAAAACCCACAACCCCAAACCTGCTGAGTTTGAGGAGCACCAAGGGGCCCCTCACTGATCTGGTGAGGAGACATCTGTCTACCTCAGTGCTGTCACCAGGGAAGAAGCTGAGGGAGCGAGGGATGTAGGTCAGAGGAGGGAAGTGGGGAGGTGAGGGCTCAGCGGGAAAAATGCTGGGCCTGGAATGGAGGTCACCTAATGCAGCGATTTTCAAACTTACTATTTTTATTACTTTTCAAGCTACAAGAGCTTTTGTACAGAGACTCTGACCCAGAAACCCAGCATGGAGGTGGGCATAGCAGGTCTCTTCAAGTGGCTGGTGGAAAGGGGAGGCTCCATGAGCTACACACTTGAAAATGACTGGCCTGGTCCAGCTGATCCCAAATTCCACAGAACAGGAGAATCACTCAAGGAGCTTTTTCCAAACTGCACATAGAGACTAGTTTAATAGGACTGTGACAGACCTGGAAATTCACATTTTTAAGAGCTGTCCTTCACAGCCCTCAGTTTGAAGGGACCCCCACTGGCCCAGTCTGGAACAATGTGAGTGTCAAAATAAACAATAATACTAATACATTTTAACTCATTGAATAAAGTAAGAATCCATGAGTCCATTCTAATATATATAAATGGATAAATAAACAAGTGGAGGAGAAGGGAAAGTTCTTTACAGCAGAATGATAAATGTAAAATTAATGTAATTAAATCATTGCCACTCAGCAACCACAACAGAAATAACTGATAATGGGTTTTCAGTCTGTTCAGGCTGTTATAACAAAACACCAGACTGGACAAAATACCACAGACCAGGCAGCTTCTAAAGCACAGAAGTTTACTCCTGACAGTTCTGGAGGCTGGGAAGCCCAAGATTAAGGCGCCAGCATGGTCAGGCAAGGGTCTCATCCTGGTTCAAAGCTGGCACTTTTTCACCATGTCCTCAGAAGATGGAGCAGCAAGGGAGCCCTGTGGGGTCTCTTGTAAGGGCACTAATCCTATTCTTGAGGGCTCCACCACCATGACCTAAGCACCTCCCAAAGGCCCCACATCCTAACATCATCAAACCAGGCACTAGAATTTCAATATGTGAACTGGGGCAGGGGATGACACAAAAACATTCAGTAAACAGGTTCTAAAACCAGTTGATCAAAATTTGATGAGAAAGCAGCATGTTTACCTAGTCTCAAAGTATCTCCCCATAGGACACTTACTAATTACAAAGAACATAATAGTAGCTCAGCAGTGGAGAAACCCAGCAGAAACCCAGCCTTATCCAAGTGACCACCACTGTCATCACTAGTAATGAGGTCCTCAAGCCAACATCCATCCCTCCTGAAAGGGTACACTGAGGACACACCACAAAATGCATAACCCCGAGTCTTATCTTGACGAAAGATCAAAAAACAAACAAAACAAATGAAGGCAGAGTCTACAAAATAACTCACCTCCAGTAAAATGCAGAATTTGTGGCCATTTTCCTTTAAACAAACAAACAAAAAAACATTTGGGCAACTAACAAGTCTGGGGCCCAAACACGGATCTTGAAGATGATTCACCAGGAAGCTCACTCAACTGCTCAGGCAGCACCAGGGCGGCGCCCGCCCACCCAGGTGAGGCGGGGCCAGGTCACCCACAGCTGCTGCCCCCCAGCCTCTCAAAAGGCTGTGGGGGAGGAGGCCTGGCACCGTCCTGGCCTCCCAGCTGCCCTCCCTCTGCTGCTGCAGGTGAAGCTGCCTGCTCACGTGAGGATGGGGAGCCCCGCCGTCACGGTGTACGGCACCTTGTGCCCCGATGATCACAGCAGGCCTGTTGCTGAAAACTTAAGTGCACACAAAACGTCTACACCCAGAAGCCAGGTGCACACAGGACGTGGTGATCTGGACCCAGTCTACAGCAACATCCTCAGCATGGACAAGAACCCATGAGGCCTATGTGCTGTGACCTCCAGACCTCAGGACCCAGAGGCCTGGACCCTCTGTCCACCCTGAGGTTCCCCACGAAGGGCCTAAGCCAAGGCCAAGGCGCGACTGAAGCCAAGGGCACAGCAATCCACCAGTGCCCTAACTCACTCTGCGAGCCCCTGGGGGAAAGGCTTTTGTTGTGGGAGATGAACACCTCAGGACCTGTTTCTACATGTCCCGGCACCTGCTGCGTGCCAGGCACCTAGAATGGGGCTGTGGACACCAAGAACTCGAGTGAGACCCGTGCCCGATGCAGGGGGCTCAGGACACGCTTCCCTCTGCTAAATGCAGTCAGGCAGGGGCAGGAGGGCAGGATGGGGCCCAGGAAGGAAGGAAGGAGGAGGCGGGAAGCTGGTCAGGAAATGTTCCCCACAGCAGTGGGTTTAACCACTACAACCCAGCATGGTGGCAGCCAACAGTCTCAACAGAGCCCCAGTGTGGCCCCAGCTCTGGGCCAGGCCCTGAGGATGGCACCAAGACCCCACCGGTGTGGCTGCCCTTGCAGGGCTGACACAGTTGCGGTTGGGGCCACTCCTAACAGCCGCAAACATACTGAGTGACAAGTGGGCCTGCTCTCGGAGAGAAGTAAATTCTGCTCCAATAGCTGAGTCCTGGGCAGCCCTTAGGGGGGCTGCTCCGGTGCGAGGATGTGACCTGCCCGTCTAATGTAGGTGGGAAATGTTCTCTTTGCAGGGGTTGCCCTACCCCCACCCTCCTCTGCCCCAACACAAAGAAACTATATAGGAGAACTTACAATTACACACATTTACTCCTTTTCCTCCATTTCTCCATGCCTGAAAGGCATAAAATACTGTGGCTCTAAGATATTCAAAATCTTTGTATCCAAAATTGCACAGTTCACTACAATATACTGTGTTGTAAGACAACCAACCAACCCACTTCACTCCGAGGTCAGCATTGGGAGCACCCCCTAATCCTGCCCTGGGCAGACAGGGGCTCACCAGGCCAGGGCACAGCCTGGCTCCTGGCCTCCGAGCAAGGCAAACAGCCTGGGGTCAGGCTCACAGAGGGAGGAAAGCAAAAGGTGAAGCCCGCTGGAGAAAAATAAATAAATATAACAAAGTGCATTGAAAATGTAAAAGAGAAGAGGAATAAGAGGGGTGGGGGAGGGAGAAGCAGATTTTTTTAAAAATGCAAATCAATGGTGGAACTCTACTGAAAAAAGCTGAGAAGAATCCACAAAGAGATGGAAGATTACTGGCTTAGTCCCTAAAACAGTCCCGGAAAGCCAGGGGCATCCCCAGGCCTGGGGGCCCAAGCTCACACCCACGAGCCCTCCACCCACCTCAACCAGAATGCAGGGGGAGGGCAGGCAATCGTAACAAAATCAGGAGAGTCATCTCAAACATTTTTCCGCTAAAAAAAATTAATTTACAATCCCTTTTCTGGACTATTTATTTGAACTTCAACGTCTACCAAAACACCTTTATATATAGAATGCTTTGTGTTTCTACAAAAAGCAAACAACATTTACAACCTGATTTTGATCTCCTGTCTCCCAGCTGGACGGATGGGGCGGGGCAAGTGGCACCAGATGGCCGAGGGAGGCTCTGCACCCCCTTTCACAAAAGAGGGCTCCAATTACCTCCTCGGCTCAGTGCCCCAAAGTTGACCTCGCCAGCAGGCTTCAGGGAGCCAGCTGCCCGCCAAGGCTGCTTCCACGGTCCCCAGACCCACCTCCCAGACACCGCCAGCGCCCAGGGCTACCTGCTGCAAACTGCGCGCCCGAGGGGGTGGGAGCCACGGAGCCGGAGCTGGCAGAGCCCTTTAAAGTCGGCAGCTTTAAGGAGGGCAAGAGGGTGAAGACAGCAAAACCACAAAAGAGACAGAAGAAGGTGCGAGAGTCTCAGGGTGGGGCAGGGCGGGACGAGGTGTCTGAGCCAAACTTGAAAGCGCATGAAATCACCTGGGAATCTAGTTCAAAGCGGATTCTGCGTCAGCTGCTGTGAGGCAAGTCTGCAGCGCTACAGGCTCCCAGGTGTTGCCAGTGCTGCCCAGTGACAGGCCTGTGGGCAGTACTCTGAACAGTGAGGGTGTAAGGGGCCCAAAAGGAAAGCAGTAACACTGATGGAGGGAAAAGACCTTTAAGGCAAGTCATGGGGGAAAGCCCACCCACCTAATCGTGCGTCCACTGACAGGGATGCAATCAGCTCTCGCGGAGGAATGCTTTAAATGTGGAATCTGCTCAGTATTTTAGTGCATCCCACTGGATCCTCACAGGTTATTTTTATTCCCATTTCACAGCTGTGGAAGCTACTCTAACCAAATGTTTATCAAAGCTGGACTCCCTGCCCCTTGGATATCTTCCAAGACCACAGACCTCCTGTGACGCAGGGCAGAAACACACAGCCCAGAACAGTGACAAGGCTGATCCCAGCCCAGCAGACAATGGGAGGAAAGCCATGGGGCACAGGAGGCCTCCCAGGGGGTGGAGGTTGGGTGGGGAGAGGCAGATAAAGGGCCAGAAACCCATTTTTGCCTCCTGGAATTTTTAACAAAATAAAGACAAAATGTAAATCTAGCCGCCACCCCCAGGACCAAGTTGGATATGTAAGTACAGATGGTATCTCTGTCTTATAGGTTTTGTTTTTACTTTTAACAGCCTGGCCTCACTTTGGTGGGAAGTAAAATAAAGAGCTTTCTTTCCATCCCCAGAGGTTCACCAAAGAGGGAATGTGGTATTTCCAAGAAAAGGGTCAATGCCACTGTCTGAGGCAGGACTATTTATCAGTGGGCTCCTTGGTGTCACACTCAGCCCCTGAGGACTGGCCGTGTGCTTTTGGGCTCAGGACGGGTGGGTTTCACCATCACCAGCCCCTCAAGAACCTGAGGAAGAAATGCCCCGGGGGAAGAGATGCCCTCCGTTAACCCCATCTGATGACATTTCCTCCAAAAAGGTACCCTGAGTTGGTGAGAGGGGCTCAGTGTAGCGACCAAGCATTTTGGACTTAGATTCACAGAACTCAAAGAGTCACGGCTCAAAAACGTCCAAAGTTCATCTGAGCAACCCTTCCATTTTCCAGAGACCTACCCCCATGGAAATGAATCGCCAAGGTCACCCAGAGGGCCAGTCGCACAGCTAGGACCCAACCTCAGCCTTCTCCTTATTTCCCTGCGCTTTTCCGGAGCAGCGTGCTGCCTCAGTCACGACCTTTCCCACACTTGTTTGGGCCCAACTACCCTAAAAGCTGCATCTGTGTTTCAATGCATATGACAGCGAACTTAGCTATTTTTGCTGAGTCTTGTACAACATTTGCTGAAACAAGGGCACTCCAAGGGGCAACCCTGTCCAGGGCTGGGACTTGCTTCCTAATTTGCGAGGTTGCCTGATAAGAGTCAGGTAAGACAGCCAGGCTGATCTCAAGACAGATGGGTTTTGAAAAGATTGAAAAAAAAAAATGCTAAACACGAAAAAAAGTAGTGAGAGCTCCGGAGTTCTCATACCAAACAACTCTTATGTCAAAGCTACATTTCAGATTCCGGCTGCGGTTTAGAAAGCTGGAGATGTATGAGTTGGGACGGGCACACTTCCAGAAAGAGATGCCAGAGAGTAACCCTCAGCTTGGCCTGTGACCTCACACTGGGTGAAATCAGACCCCCAGGAGGAAGCTCCTTTTGCCCACCAAAAACTGGGGATGAGAGACATGCAGATGCCAAGGAGCAGGGGATGGATGGTTCCCCTCAGTTGGAGAAAAATTCCCACAACCACAGAGACCAAAAAAAAAAAACCTACTGTTTTCTCAACTACCGCTGCCACTAAATGCTAAGAGCTTTTCCTACACGACTCTTTCATGGAGAAGGACCAGGAGGTAAAGGGATCAAAATTTACACTTGCGAGTGGCTTTTTCTGCCAAAGACCAGGAGGCTGGTGCTCCCAAAGGCATCCATGAACTCGCCCTCCCCCCCATCCTTCTCCCTCTCACACACCCTCAGTGGCACAAACAGGCAAGCCCTCTCTGTGTCCCCACTGTACAAGTCAGCATCACTGTGATCCAATAAGATGCAAGACCCTCTTTAAACAAACGGAAATCTCAGCACCACCGGGGAGCTGGGGGTACAGCTGGGGGAAGTGACGGTACAGCCGGCAGACTGCACACCATCGGCTCAGTGGGAAGATTCATGTCGTGAGGGCTTCCGCTGGTGCTGTGCACCCGCTGCCTGCTGCCTGCCCAGCCTGCCGCCGCCTGCCTGAGATTCAAGAGCCCGGAGATGGCAGAACAAAGGAAAATGGCCGTGGCTCAGGCAGCGGGGTGGGGGTGGGGGGGTGGGTGGAGAGACTGCAGGCCGGCCTGCCAGCAAGCAGGCTTTTCTACAGCTGAGTGCTCCAGCGAGGCACAGGGGACACCGGGCTGAGCGCTGAGGTACAAAGGAAAATGGGGGCCTCAAGACTGACAGCTACCCAGGCACACGCCTGGCCCCCACCCAAGGGTGCAGCTGGGCCGGGAGAGCTCAGGCAGACACCACTCCCAGAGGCAGCGGGCAGGTGGCTGATAAGACAGGCACTGGGCACCCCTGCTCCTTGCTCAGCTGCTCAGAGCTCTCACACCCAGGGGGGTTCCAGGCACAGCTAGGGGGCTTGAGGGGGAAGGGGAATCTTGACAGAGGTACCCACAAAGGGCAGGGTCCCTCCAGATTTCCAGGGATGGGGAGCGCTGGGAGAGGGCAGGGTTGGGCTAGGCAGCTCACCCAACATCAGAGAACATGAGTGGGGCCCTGGAATGGCTAAGATCTGTTCACTAAAGGACTTCTATTAGCATAATGGGCTCCCGCTACCAGCAACAATGGAGCCACTGGCCACCCCCTCTCCTCCTCCCCTCCCCCCAAAATAATTCACAATGGGAGGCAGCAGGAAACCGGGGCAGAGCCCATGAATAGCTCCACTGTCAGTTCCCAGGCGCCACCTCCTCAGCCCCACAGGTCAGCCCTAGCTGTCACCCGGCCACAACAGAAACTTCTGTGCTACCAAGCTCCAAGCCCCGTACAACAGAGCGGTGGGCATGGGAAGCTGTGGACTTCTCACAGGGGCGGCATGTAAGGGCAATGGTGGGAGAGACAGGGCAAGGACGCAGGCCTCAAACTCACCAGGTCAGGGTCATATCGGGCACCCTTCTTTTTAGGGGGGCTATCTGCCAGCCTTCCCTAAAATCTCCCTGCTCCCTGCCCTGCCCTTTGCAGGCAGGGGTGGCCAGAGCCAGATAGAGGAAGATTATGGTCCTTTCTGGGGTACACGGTGGCCACAAGTATGGGGAAACAGCCAGAGCACTCCCAGGACTCCCAGAAGGATCCCAGTAGATGGCTCCAACGTAAGCCCTCTCTCACATCCCTGCCTCCCTGCCCCAACCCATCCCAGGAAGAAAACCTCATCTGCCCTCACCCCCTGCTTCTGCTCTGCAAGGAAGCCGCCTGCTCAAAACAGAAAAACCCATCTATTATTTACACCAGGTGCCTTGTACACAGGCTTTTAAAATCACAGGGTGGCAGTCAGGCCCAGAGCCCTGAAGCGGTACAAAGAAGGCAGAGCCTCTCGGCAGGCGGGAGATGGGGGATCCCAGAGCCGCGGAAGGTCCAGTGGGGCCTGGACAAGAGGCTTCACACCAACCCCTGAAACCCAGGAGGAATCTGCTCTTCTAAAAGCTGATTCCCAACTCCTTGTTTGTTTCTCAGCCAGGATGCCGGACCTCACACCTGGCCCAATTCCTGCAAACTCCCGGGGCCGCTCAAGCCCACGTACGAAAAGCCTCCCCACTCCCCGCCTCCCCAGAACCTCCCTAGACCCTATCTGGCTCTGACTGCCTCTTCATACTCTTACATCACACTTTTGGATGCACAGGCAGGCCCACAGGGCACAGCCGAGAGCTGCAAACACCAGGTGCCCTGGAAGAAGGCTGACCTGAGCTGAAACAGACAGGCTCTGACTGCAGAAACACAAGATCCCTCCAAAAGAAAAACTCTGAAATGTTCATGCTCCCTCTTGGAATCAAAACAGCGTGTTTCTTTTCTGGTCAAGCACCCCATGCCTGGATTCCCCGTCTAGCCATCTCTACGACAGACCTCTGAGAATGTACATGTGAGGCATTCCTGCAGCTTGGCTTGGAGGAACCAAACACTGAAAGCAACCTCAATGTCCATCCACGGGGGGCTGATAAAGTGAATCATGGTTGACCACACAGAGGAATAACATGCCGCCGTTAAAAAGAATGGCCTGAACTGTGTGTGCTGAAATGGACAATCCCAAGATAAACTTTAGGGTAGAAGTCAGAACCCCCTAAGTAGGGTACGGCATGGCGATAGACAAGAGGAGGCCAGAGATGCTTCACTAGACACCCAACATCTGGTGATGGTGACAGGGCCCCAGGGGAGCAGAACTGAAGGGGCCAGGGGTGGAAATATTAATTTTCACTATATATTTTTATGTATCTTTCATTATGTACTCTTTTAAAGAAAAAAAGTTAAAACTAAATTGACATTTAAAATCCCTAAAGTTCGTGGCACAAAAAATTTGGCTTGTAGCTCTCGGCAGGCAGTTTGTGGCATCTCCCTAGAACAAGAAAAAGGGGGGAAAAAGGGGAAGAGAGTGCCAGCCTCTGGAATAAAGACAGACTTACCAACTCAGAGAGTTCCCTGTTCACAACTCCTCCCCAAGTCCCTAAATAGAAAGCCTTCCCAGGAAGACCAAGAGCCGATTTTGACCAAGGCAGAAGGGAAACCTAAGTTATTCCATACAGAGGACCATCTGTAGCCAGGTCCACTCAGTCCACGATGAGACTGCAATACCCCCAGGTTCTGGGGGCACTGAGCCACAGGCATCCCAGGCCTCAGCATGGACCCTTCTCAGGGCCCCCCCCAGTCATCAGTGAGGCTCAAGGTCCTAGTGTTACAAACTCATCCCAATTTTAGCAGCTGAAGAAAGCTATTTCAACAGATTTCTAGGCCTGGCCCAACTCCAAGAACAGGCTAAAAACAGTTTCTCCAAAATCCCAGCTCTAAACTCCAACCCCTTAACCACTAAACTCCCTGTACCTTTCAGGAAATGCAAGCTGCAAAATGGAGCTGTGAGATGGCTTTGCACATTTGTTCCTTACTAAGGGAGTACGCACATGTTGTTTAAAAGCCTACTTTAACTGACGCGTCAATAAATACTCTGCACTCAGAAGCACTGATGTATTTCCTCCAAGTGATTTTCCCCCTAAGGAACAATATAATAACCATCCCAGTCTCTCTCCTGCTTCTGAGGGGTATGACACAATGCCTATTAGAACCAGGACTGGCCAGACCATTGGGGTGAGACCACTTGGCGGGCGGGGAGTGGTTCCTGGATGGAGCTCTCTCTACCTAGCAGAAGTTCCCTGCCCAACCTCGCAGCCCACGACAAAGATCTCCTAATGACTCACAGACCACCCAGACCACAGAGAAAGGTGGCTGGAAAGAGGGAACATGCTAAGTTTGGCTCCCGTATCCTATCAGAGGCTTTCTGATGAGTGTTCAATGTTCGAGAAGCAGCCCCCAAATTAAGGAGCACAAATGAGACTCCACAACAAGTAGAATCATGCAGGCACTTGGAGCCCTCAGACCTCAGCTGCTGGAGACAAGTTCCTGGGCCCTCAGTGGGCCCTCAGCACCTCCGGTGCAGAATCCTACAACCCTCCATCAGCCCAAGGCCGGCCCCTCTCTGCCCGCCTTTCTGCATGAGCGGGCAGTGCCCTACACCCAGGTAGGCACTGACCCTCAACACAACAAACCCTGCAGCCCCCCAGCTGGCGCTTGCCCCACCTCCCCGCATCTGTCTTCCCACAGAGAGAGCTTCAGGACTCCCTAGCCCAGAGGGGCCCCCGACAGGCCTGCCCATCCCACCCCTCCACCAGGGCACACACCACTCGCACCTCCCTGCTCCCTCGGAAATGAATGAATACCCCATGGCTCCCACCAGCTCTTTTGTTGACAGGCCCCTTTGTCCATGTTTATGTCATTACTTGTATTTTACAGGAAGCAGCTAGGACACCAGGAGACGATGACAGTGGAGGTAGGATGGCTGCACAGAGCCACTGTCCCCTGCAGGGGTAGAAGCCAGCCAACAGGAAGGGGGGAAGGCCCGAACCCGCAGCCGGCAGATTTTCTGCACACACCCTTTTTTCTCACAACAGTGGAGGGTCTGGTTCCTAACAGGCTGACTGTCGAGACAGGAGCCCCCCCAGGAGTAGCAGGCACACCCAACAGGGTCATCTGTGCAGGGTGTGACCAAACAGACAAGAGGGGCAGAGAAAACCAGGAGGATCGAAGGCCTTGGGCAGCGGAAGGAAGCAGCGGATCAGGCCAGAAGGCCCCTGGAGCAGCACTGGTGGGGAGGGAGGGGATCACCCACTGCACCTCCCTTGGCCCAGCTCAGACAGATTAGACAGTCGGGTCCCAGGCCTCTGGAAGAGGGAGATCCATAAAGTTGTCAGACTGGTTTGCCCAGGATGCAGAGAACAGGAAACACAAGGTACACAGGCCAAGGAAAGAGGGTCAGGTAGGGAGGGCTGTCCAGAGTCAAATGGCTGTTATCTGGCTCCCAACAGATCTGGCAACAAGGGCAGCCAGCATTGGCCTGGGGGCGGGGTGAGGGGGGGCACAGGGAACCAAGGCCACGGGTCCATACTGTTTCCTGGATGCAGAGGGTGGTCCAGGGGCCAAGGAGCCAGTAGGTGCTGAAAAGAAAAGGACGAGGTTTCTGGAAGCAAGGGAGTGATGCCCACAAAGCGGGGCACCACTCCTGAGCGACAAGCGTGAGTGCTGACGAGCTCAGGCTAGTGCCTTGTACACTGACAGTGTCTTTTTGACCAAACTAGTCAGGATCCTCTGAGCCCTCTGCCCCATGAGGCCCAAACCCGGGCTTCTGTCTCTGTCCCTGTAGAGTCCAGTTTTAGCAGGAATCCCGCTAAGGCAGTTTAGCCAGGATCTCCCACCCTCCATAGCTGATCACCTTCCACATCTGACCAAATTCCTCCTCCTCCCCGTGTAGCACCCGCCACATGACACCTGATCACCCTAGCCTGCCTTCAGCAAGAACTGTCAGGTCAGTTAGCAAAGAATTACCCTACCCTCCTATAAATTTACCATCCATCCACCCACCCACCTCTGCTCCCTTGTAACATCTGGGCTTGAGCCCAATCTCTCTCCCCTACTGCAAAACCCCATTCCCCGCTGTTGTAGTCCTTATACCTATCACGACACTCCTGAATAAAGCGTGCCTTACTGTTTTCACGAGTGTCAGAATCATTTTTTTTAAACAATATGGAGCTCCAAGTCTTCCTGGACCCCTCACCCAGAGTGTGAGAACCGCTGGGGCTGGGGCTGGCCTCCCCGACCAAGCCCTGGGGGACAGACCCTGTCTGTCTGGCGCACGGGTGAAGGGCTGAAACCAGACAGCCAAGCTGCAGGGTGGCCGGACATTAGGGAGGTCATCTGGAGAGGAAACAGGGTCTCTTCGTGGCAATGGTCACTCAGTGGGCAACCAGGGCCTTTCCTTGGAGCAGCTGGTGGCAGCAGCCAGAAGCCTGGAAAGAGCAGGGACCTGAGCAAGCTGAGTGGGCACCCCAGACTGGGGATCAAAACACTCCAAAAGCTGAGAGTCACACATGGCCCAAACCGCTGCAGTGGGTGTGTAGGGCCCAGTCGCCCACCCCTGGGAGGCCAAGTCTGAAGCTGGGGCGGCCATATCCCTTATTTCCACCTGCCACTTTCCAACAAGCCCAGGTATCCCATGGTGCCCTGATGGGCTTCTGATGCAGTAGCACAGCCCCTGCCTTGGAACTGTGTGTCCTGGGATATGCTGCTGCCCTCGACCCTCCCAGGCTCCCCACTCAGACTTCAGGGTGTGGACGAAAGAGATACAGGGGACACTCATTTAATTCCAGCTGCTGTGAGGGCCCCTCTCCAGAGTATCAGGACGACAAATTCCTCAAAGCCGCTTTTTTTTTTTTTTAATGCTTCCTGGGCCCTGCGGAATAGACTGGCACAGGCCCCAGCAGCTAGTACAGGTAAACAGGGAAAACACAGAGAGGGAGTTCATCAAACCTCTCCTCAGGGTCAACCTCTGCCTAGCCCCACATCCCGACCCCTCCCCAAACCTTACCCATGCAGGAAAGCCCAGCCTCAGCTCTCCCAAAATCCAGGACACATGCAGAGTCTGAGGCAGCACCAGAAGTGTAGCTCTGACCCAGGATCCCGATGGCCCCGCCACGGCTCGCAGCCACGCAGCACAGGCTGACAGAGCCCAAGAAGGGAGGAGCTGGTCCCTCCAGCTATCCAGCTGATAGACATCAGGGCTCTAGGAACTTCTCCCTGGCTACTGGGCGAGCGAGACGTAACAGACCTCCAGAAGCCTGCCCAGGTCCACTTACTCTCAGATTACCAGCCTGCGGCCTCCTGAGGAAAAACCACAGCAACGCCCAGCCAGGCCCAGCCCTGGCCAACCCCACCAGGCCCAAGAATGGAGGAAATGGGCTTCCCAGAATCCTTGGCTGGTGAGCACTTTGCTGAGAGCCGTCAGCGTGACGGCAGCAGTCCCAAACCAGGGTATCACCCTAACTCAGGGGCTGCACACACTGCTTCTCAAACCTGAAGGGTGTATGCTTCACAGTAACCCCACGAGCGACAGGAAGGGCAGATTCTCCTCACTTCACAGATGAGAAAACCAAATCCAAGAAAGAAAGAAAGGAAAAAATGAAAGACTTGTCTAGGTCACTCAGCTAGAAAGTAGATACAGCTCTAAAGCTGGCCTCACCACTGTCCACTCTAGGTGCTGGACAGCATTACTCATCGTTATGTTTCATCGGCACTAAACATTTCCTACTAGCCAGGCCCTTTGCTGGGCCAACACAGCCACTTGCCCTGTCTGAACCAAAAAAAAAAAAACATGCCCTTAAGGGAGAAAACAGATGTTGAGACATTATGAATATCCCACTGCTATAATGAAGATAAGACAAATCAGGAATGCTGGCATTCACTTAGACCAAAGATTTTCAAAGCACAGGTCTACACAGTCCCCTGAGGACTCTGATGACCAGCCAAGAATGGGACCACTGCTGTAGACCACCATTACCTCTCCCTCTATTCCAGGTAGGAGAGAAAACAGAAGCCCTAAAAAAGGAGGAGACGAGCCTAAGGGTAGTACGTTAACCACGAGCAGAAGAAGTCCCACCACCTCCACCAGTGTTTCTTGACCCTGCTGGAAGTCACCAGGGACAAAGCCGGTGACAAACCACAAAAGCAAGGTCCACAGGGTAGCCAGCTCTTTGACACCCTGCAAGCGTGGCCCGGGTGGAAAAATGCAATTAACAAAGGGGTTCTAAACCACTTTGCAGGACAGAGAACCACCCAAGCCCCATATTCAAGCCTGTTCTCATGTGGCTCCATCCTTTAGTAACCTCACCACCTTACCTTCCCATACCCCTAGGCCTGCAGGCTCAGCCCCAGAGTCTCACAGGTGGAAGGGGAAGGGCAAGGCCTATAGAGGTGTTTCTACATGCTCCTGCTTCCAAGAAAGGTGGCTGCCCCTACTCGCCACATACAGATAGAGCATGAGGAAGTCCAAGAAGCCCAAGGGCTCATGTGCCAGGGCAGAGAGAAAGATTCGCTTCCCATAGGCAATAATATCCCTCCTTAAAGGCCACCAGGACCCAGCAGCAGGAAACAGGAATCCTGGAACCCAGTTTACAGCCCCTAGCACCAGGCTAGGAGCTAAACAAGTGCTTAGTAAGAATCCCTGGCCTGGGACTCATCACTAGTCCTTGGGCTCATAAACTAATGCATGAATAAATGAATGAGCAAAAGAAGACCCAAGGGGCTCAAATAACTTGCCCAGCGTCAGAGGAGCAAGCTGCTTCTGCAGACCACCTCTTACTACCCTAATAAGCATTTTTGTTCACCATACCTCTGCCCTTCAAATGCGGCACCTCAATTCATCTTTAACCTAAATGACATCTCTTTGACTAATTCATGATCGATGTTCATGGGGACACAGAAACATACGACACTCAGACCCAGACCTTGGGAAGTCACAGAGAAAGCACAGTGGTGGGCAGGTGGCAGGCATCAGTGCTGTTCACCAAATGTTCCCAGTCCTCTTTTGCTCCCCACCCTGCAGGGAAGTACGTGGCCATGTGACTGCTTCGACCATTGAAATGCCGCTTCAGGGTGGAAGCTTTAAGAGCCAGGGTGAGATTCATCATGTTCTCTGTCCGTCTGTCCAAGTGACCAGGAACATTTCACTTAATCAGTATGGGTCCCACGGTGAGAACAACATAAAACAGACATGCGATGGATGTGGTATAAGAAATAATCCTTTGTTGCTTTAATTCTCCGAGATTTGAGGATTGTTACCACAGCAAACTCTGATCTATCTAGACAGATACAGGCAATGACTCACTCCTACTGTGCATGGCAGTGCCGGTCTTCCCATTCCCTGGCCTTAGGGAGACAAAAGCTACATCACCAGTCAACCTGCTATGTGCCCAGATAGTTGAGATGCTTTCAGAAGCAGGGAACATAAGTGCACCTGCACTGAAGAACTTACTAGTTCCTCTGTGGGCCAGGCTTGTTCAGTGTATTAATCAACTTTATTCACTTCTGAGAGGAAGGCATTATCTAATTAGGTAGGAGGAAACCCGGTTCACATTCAGACCTTAAGCAAGTTACTCTGTGACCTCTCTAGGCCACAGTTTCATCTGTAAAATGGGACGTTAACATTATCTACCATACTGTGTCGTTTCACGGATTAAATGAATGAATACAAGTAAAGCTTCTAGGATAGTATGTGGTGTAAGTCTCAATCATTAAGTCTCAATAAACTTAACTATTACTACACATTTTAAAACCAGCAAAGGTTTCCCAGGACCGGCACAATGGCACTTTACAGGCATTGCCAAACTGAATTCTATCTCAGTTGAAGTTAAACAAGTAACAAATCAAATCCCTGAGCGCACTGTAACCTAGAGTGAGACCTCAGGAAATGTTTCCACAACGCAGAGCTTCCAGAACTCCCTGCTCCCTCCCCTCCTTGGGAATTCACTACCACCAGGACCTGCAGGGCAGGGCCCCCTCCTCTCCCACACAGAACACGTGCTTTGTCCTCCCACTCCCAGTCACCGGAAGGGAGGCGCCCTCACCTGTCCTCAGAGATTTGCACAGCTGCCCAGCTGGTAAGGGGGGGAACTTCCCTGGGCAGCCAACCCTTCTGCAGCCCCTTTCTTCCTAGAGGCTGCCACAAACCTCCAAATGCACCAGTGGCCTTGAACTCCTGTTTGCCTGAATAATGCTGCTAAGCAGAGATCAAGCTCAGATTAATAAACGCTACAGAGCGTCTACTACACGTCCAGCCTGGGTTCTAAGACCACACAGAGCTGACAGCCAGCTGTGAGCCTGGAACAATGCTTGCAACAGCTCCTGGCACCCCACAGACTCTCAACCATGCTTTGTTGAATGAACTGAAGACCATGTTTGGTAGTGCCAACAGTGGAGTTCAGAGATGTGGGGATGCAATAAGAGGGGAGGGGAAATCCGTCTGGTAGCCTGGGCTTCCAGGGCCTGACCCCCAGACATTATGGATCCTCAGGATGGGACAAAGCTTGGAGACAGCTGAGAGAGGAGGTAAAAGGGCAAATGGGGCCATCATGGAGGAATATGCGCTTCATTCTGAGGGGGCCAGGGCCCAGGAGGATCCCTGGAAACAAGGGTGCTTTGGCCTTCCACAGGGCTGACTGTAGAGGGGATGTAGGGGTGCTGGGGTGCTCTGATGGCCTAGGCCCCAGGTTTCCCTTCACCAACAGGGAGGGGTGACCTGAGCACTCTGCAGGCACTAACTTCCCCTACTTTGAGGTCAAGGGGAAGGGGGAAGGTTACTTTTGAGGATTCGGCAAGCAGCTCCACCCACTCCTATCAGCCCCAAGGCAACCCCCATCTCAGAGGAGAGAAGGAATCCTACGGAGCAGGCCATGGGAGAGAGCACACCTGCAAAGGCTCCAATGCAATGCCCTGAACTCACGGCCCAGGATGACCGGATGCCCCCAGACCCCAGCGCGCTGCTACACAGCGCCGCAGCCAGCCGCCAGGGCAGTACCGGGGCCAACCATTTCTCGACTCCTCACAGCACCGACCCCTTCTAGCCTGAGACCAACTTCTTCGTGCCTCCCGGATTCGTGTCCCAGCAGTCCCGGTACCCAAGTGTTCCTACACACACACACACACACACACACACACACACCCACACACACTCACCCCATACCCACTGGCGGCAGTGTCCCTACACACACACACACACACACACACACCCATACCCACTGGCGGCAGTGTCCCTACACACACACACACACACACACACACACACACACACACCATACCCACTGGCGGAACCACCACTCCTCCCCGCAGGAGCAGTGGCCCCGGGACAAGCCAACTCCGCAGCCACAGACCCAACTCGACCGAAGCTCCAGTTAGATTAGGAGTCGGGCTCTGCTCCAAAGCACAACCCCAAACGACCAGCACGGAGAAGCTGGATCACCACCTACTCAAACTCCGCCCGCCCCAAACCCGTGCAGGGCAGAGTGGTACACACCGCCGGGGTGGGCGACTTGGAGCACACTCGAGGCGGGGCGGGGAAGGGGACCGCCCTCCCCAGTCCGCGCCACCCTCCACCCCTGGCCCGAGCTCCGGGCAGCCGAGGGTCCGTGACGGAAACGAAAGGAGTGCCCAACCCAAGGCTCGAGGCTGGGGAGAGGGGCAGAGCCCAGAACCGCGGCGGTCCGACCCCTCCCTCCCCGAGTGCTCCCACTCCCGCCCGGTCGCAGCAGGCACCCGTCCGGGGACATGGACAGGGCGAGGGCGGCAGAACCCCGAGCGCCAGCCGGGTCGCCCGCTGTGGCTCTCACTCCGCCCGGCGCCCGAGTTCGGCTCAGCGGGGTCCGGGCCAAGGCCTCCGGCCCCTCACGGGCGATCTGGGCAGACAAAGCCAGCGCCGCCCGCCGGGCCGCCCCCGGGGCAGGGGCGAGAGAACCGGAGGGACCTATCCTGGACATGGGGAGCAGTCCTAGTCCCCAGAGGGCGCTCAGGGGGATCGGCCTCAGACAATGAGGGAGGCAGGGCCCGACGCTCCAGCGGGGACTCCGCGCTCTACTCACCCGGGCGCGGCGGCGGCGGCGGCGGCGGCGGCGGCGGCTACGACGACTGCAGCGGTGCGGCCGGGCTGGGCCAAGGAAGTTAGAGCAAGTTCGGCGGCGCTGGGCGGGAGGGCGCGACTCAGGCCATCCGAGCGCGGGGGCGGGGCGCGGAGGGGCGGGGCCGGGGGCGCGGCGCCCGGCGGCGGCTGAGAAAGGGGCGCCACTTCCCTCCGCCGCCCGACGCGGCCCCGCCCTCCACGCCCCGCCCCCACCGCTCGCCCCGCCCGGCCTTCCAGCCCGCGCCTGGGCAGAACCCGCGGCGCCCGGTCCCCGGTCCGCCCCTTCGTCCCGCTTTGGGCGGGGCCGCAGGCGGGGGGCGGCCCTGGTCGGCGCTCGCCCCTTGGGTGAGCGGGGAAGGCTGAGGCCGGACCCGCACCCAACGTTTGGGGGCCGGAGCAATACGTGGACGCCACGTCGGCCTTGTCACTGACCCCACCGGAACCCAGCCTGAGAGAAGCGCGAGTTGTGGGTGCCACAACTCGGGGCTGCGGGGGTGACCGGGTAGAGAGGTGAGCGCAGAGTTAGAAAAATGGCTGAATTGAAAGTGCTGGAAGGCATTCCTGCCGGGCCTCGGAGACTGGGGTTGGGGGTGGGCTTCAAGACTGGAGTAGTAAATTAACATTTATTCTTTGTAAACCGGCCGGTAAAGACTGGCTGCTTGTAGCCTTCGTGCTAAAAATACCACGCTCTCTTTCGACTGCCTGCCGAGATTTGTCCCTCACCTTCATCCTGACAAGATGGCTGAGAGGATTCTTGCGGGGGGAGGGGGTACTGAAGGTACAGCCTGTGTTAGAGAGGTATTCACACCGCTGGTTGGGCTCTGATGTTAAAAAGGCTGACCTCTGGGGTCTCAATCCACCTATCTGAAAAATGAGGCTCAGGCACGCCTCATTTTTTAATGAGCCTTAAACTCATTCAGATGGAGGAGGGCTAAGCGATTTGTTCTGGGGACAGCAGGAAACTCGGATCTGTTAAAATTGGGTCGAGACTAGTTGCACCACATTCTAGTAAAAGCAACCAACAGGTTAAGTCCAATGTAAGGAGGAGCTCTTGAACTGTTCAGTCCATTCCCAGTTTTTTCTTATTAAGGGGGATGCAGTCTGCTTGTGACACCCCAGGCAGCTCAGAGACCTCCTTGCAGAACCTGTCTATCCATTCATCCTCTAGCAGATAGTGGGTGCTTGATTGAGTGCCTGATCTGTGGCCAGGCCCTGTTTTGATGCTGAGGATTCAGCAGTAAACGAGACAGCTGAAGCCTCTTGCTACATAAGGCTGATTTTCGGTGGAGGACACATTATTGCAGGTTGAAATAAATGCTGGGACAAAAACAAAGGACTGGGATAGAGAACAAGAGCTGTTTGTACTTTAGGTGGAGCCAGCAGGGAAAATGTCTTTGAGGAGGTGATGGTGAAATTGAAGTCAAGAAAATGAGGAGATAGCTTTGGGAAAAGCCAAGGAGAGACATTCCAAGTCAAGAACAGTTTGTGCCGAGGCCCTGAGAAAGGTGAGCTGTGAATGTGTGAAGGAGCTGAAAACAAAACCTTGTGGCTAGAGTTCAGCAAGCCTGGGAAAAAGAACAAGGATGAAGTGGGGAAGTGGGCAGGGACCAGGCCATGCAAGACTGTGTTTAGGAATGGAGACTTTTTATTAAACCATCGAGGGTGGGCTTCCCTGGTGGCGCAGTGGTTGAGGGTCCACCTGCCGATGCAGGGGACGCGGGTTCGTGCCCCAGTCTGGGAGGGTCCCACATGCCGCGGAGCGGATGGGCCCGTGAGCCACGGCCGCTGGGCCTGCGCGTCCGGAGCCTGTGCTCCGCAACGGGAGGGGCCACGGCAGTGAGAGGCCCGCGTACTGCAAAAAAAAAATTAAAAAAAACCATTGAGTGGTTTTATGCAGAAGACTGTGTTCTGATTTTCTGATGTGTGAAAATAAATTGGGTGGGTGGCAGGCACAAATAAAAGCAAGGAGATAATTAGACTGTTAAGGCAGCCCCAGCCAAAACTAATGGTGGTTTGGACCAAATTGGTGGCCACACTAAGGTGAGTAGTTGAAAGATGCTGTTTTGGACATGGACACTGATAGGATGGATGTAGGGGCAGGGAATAGAGAAACCAAAGATAACTTTGAAGTTTCTGGCTGGAGTAAGTGGGTGAACAGTGCCTCATTTATTGGGTGGAGTAGCCTGGAGGAAAGGGACTACAGTTCAGGGAGACACATCAAGAATTCTGTTTTAGGGGCTTGCCTGATGGCGCAGTGGTTAAGAATCCGCCAGCCGGTGCAGGGGACAGGGTTTCAATCCCTGGTCCGGGAAGATCCCACATGCCTCGGAGCAACTAAGCCCGTGTGCCACAACTCCTGAGCCTGCATGCCACAACTACTGAAGCCCACGCGCCTAGAGCCCATGCTCCACAACAATAGAAGCCACTGCAATGAGAAGCCCACGCACAGCAATGAAGACCCAATGCAGCCAAAAATTAATTAATTTTAAAAAAAAGAATTCTGTTTTAGTCATGTTCAGTTGAGATGCCCGTCAGAGATCCAGTTCAATTGTCCAGTCACTAGGTACTCAGAGGAGAGGCCTGGGCTGGGGGTGGGGCTTTCGGAGGCATCATTTTAATGATGGTAAACACCTTGGGATCTGAGGGAGTCACCTAGGTTGAGGAGGTAGATGCAGAAGAGGAGAGGGTTCAAGAGGGACCCAGAGGAGTCAGAGGAGCCAGAGCAGGAAAGAAGACTGAAAAAGAGGCTGGGGAGGCGAAAGGAGAACCGGGAGAGTGCTATGTCCCGGAGACTGATAAAGCAGTGTTTCCAGAAAAGAGTGGTCAGCTGTGCTAGATGCTACTTACAGCTCAGATAAGATGAAGAAAGGGAACGATCCTTTGACTCTGGCCACATAAATGTCATTGGTGCACATGATAAGGACAGTGTTCCAGGAGTAGTGGGGTGGCAGCCAGACCATGATAGAGCTATAGTGTTTGGACAGTTTGTCCAACAGGGAACACAGAACAGGGAGAGGTCTAGAAAGGGATGTGGAATCATAGGAGGCTTTGCCAGAGAATGCTAGATGACCCTAATAGCCATTCTCCCCCATTTCCTTTATTATAGACTTTCCAGTTCTAGCTGGCCACATGGCTTGCCTGAATAAAAGCAAGCCTCTAGGACTCCCTCATGGCTGCGTGTGGTCACATGACTCAGTTCCAGCCAACAGGAAGAAAGTGGAGGTGTCCACATGGAACTTTTGAGAAGTAGCTTTAAAGGGAAGTGGTGTGCTTATCTCAGCCATTGCTCTCTCCTGCTCACTGGAATATGTAAATAGAGCTGCAGACAGCCTGTTGAACTTTGAAGCCATAGCCATGTGTTGAGGATGTTAGTGCAACAAGTTAGAATAAATCCGGGTTCCTAATGTTTAGGGAGCCACCGTACGTGCTCTGGACTATTACCTCTTGATTTTGTATTTGAGAAAAAGAAATTTCTGTCTTGTTTAATCCTCTGTTTTCCAGTGCTCATAGCCATATCTAATTTTTACTTCTGTTAGGATACAAAGGGTTTTGTTAAAATATGGAAGATACTAGAGCAGGTTTGAAGAGTGATAGGAATGATGCAGGAGTGATGATTCTGAAGAAAAGGTGGAAGGAGATGTTATGTGAGCATGAATGGTGAGGACACCTCTGGTAGAGGGATGACTCCACCATTATTAAAAAGGGGGGTGTGGAGACAGAGAAGATGTTTCCAGTGAAAGTTGCAATTGGAAAGATGATCATCCACACCTGATGATTTCTGGTTAACCCTGGATGTGAAGGAGGTCATGAGCCTAGAACAAGGAGGAGAGAGTAAGGCCAGCTTTGTGAATCATGGACCCGATGATGTTGGAGGTCCTGCCAGGCTGAGCAGTCTCAGGGAGACAGCTGCTTTCTGGAACAGTTGGCCACACTGCTGCAGGGCATGAAGAGGGTGAGGGGAGTGCCCACAAAACCAGCAAGGCCTCCACCCCTCCCCCCGCAGGCCTCACTGACAGTTACTTATGACACTCGCCTGCCATTTCCAGCTGCCCTTTGAGACCCGCCAACTTTACCTGACCCATTTTTACAATAATATGGGGTGGCTTCAGAAAGCATCAGGGACACTCAAAGCAGGGCAGACCCATTTTCTCTTCCTTTCTTAAAAAGTAAAAAGAATTGCAGTGGTGATCATTTTGAAATGTATAGAAATATCAGACCTCTATGTTATGCACCAGGAACTGCCATAGTGTTGTAGGTCAGTTATATACTTCAAAAAGCAAACAAGCTCATAGAAAAAGAGATCAGATGTGTGGTTACCAGAGGTGGGGAGGGGTGGGGAGAAGGGGAATTGGATGAAGGTGGTCAAAAGGTACAAAATTACAGTTGTGAAATAAAGAAGTACTAGGGATGTCATGTACAACATGATTAATTAACACTGCTGTATGTTACATATAAAAGTTCAGAAAGTAAATCCTAAGAGTTCTCATCATAAGGAAAAATTTTTTTTAATTTTTCTTTTATTTTGTATCTGTATGAGTTGATGGACGGTCACTAAATTTATTGTAATCACGATGTATGTAAGTCATATCATTTTGCCATATACCTTGAACTTACACAGTGCTGTATGTCAGTTACATCTCAATAAAACTGGAAGAAAAAAAAAGTACAACGTAACCAAAAGACAAAATAAATTAAAAGAATTGAGATATGGACAGTCCCAACTCATAAAAGGGCTGTATTGTAAACAGTGACTTAGTTTCCGGGCTAGCCCCCAGAACTGTAATTGCCAAGAATATAACTGAATTATTGCACAGACTGCAAGCCTTAGGTATAGATTATGGGAACAAAGAACATTACAAGGAGGGGTAAAAGAAAGAAGCTGAGAGTTTCTTCTCCTCCTGGACCTGGAGTTGGCTATAAATTTTAAATGGAGGAGCTTGGCCTTTATCATCCTCAGACTTCCTCCTTACCCTCCTGTGCCAGTCTGGTCCCTATCCCAGTGCTGCTTTTACTCTCCCTGGGCTCCGCTCTGTAGCGCCTCTGTGTGTGTGTGTGTGTGTGTGTGTACAAGCTGGGGGGCAGGGGGGCGATGAGGGGAAGCAGCTTGAATAGAAGAGGAACTTGGTGTCCAAGTGCTCCTAATTCTCAGCCTCTGGATCTTGAGCAAAATACTTTACATCTCTGAGCCCTACTTTTCTTATCTGTAAAGTCAAGATAATAATAAAACTCACCTCACGAGCTTATAGTAAGAATCAGATGAAATAATGTTTATAGAACATGAGCTGGAAGGAACTCTTATTTGTTTTCTGGGAACCACCAGACAACCAAGGATCTTCACTTTAGTCGGGATGTTTTGGTTGGAAGTGAGAAAAACCTATTCAAATTAGCTTAGGCCAAAGGAGGGAAGATTACTGGAAGGATACTCAGGTCACACACAGAATCAAAAGACGAACTGGAAACCAGATTGACTCAACACTAGGGGCTGATCCTGTGGGCTGCCCAGTCCAAGACCCCCTTCCTCTGCCTCTCCTAGTGCTCAGAGTTTGCCCCATGTTGGAGATGTGACTCCGAATAACTACACTCTAGGTTGGTTTGAACAAATCCCAAGGGAGGCCTCTAATTGGCCCAGCTCTAGTCACGTGCCCAGTCTTGGACCAGTCACTGTGGCAAGGGAGAGAGGTTTCGTTTCCGTAACTGAACCAGGTGTAGGTCAATATTCCCATCCCTGTGGTCTGTAGAGCAACACCTATGCCAAAGAGGTGGTGTTGCAAGACCAGCATCATAATTCCGGCAAAGTCTTACAGTATATGCCTGGTGTTCCTCAGGCCCTAAGCCATCTCTGAAAGGTTTTAGGCAGAGTAGTAACATTATTACATTTGTGCTTTTAGAAGATCCCCAAGGCTGCAGTAGGGAGAATGGATTGGAAGGAGCAAGATTAAAAAATAGGAAGGAAACGGTTACAGTGGTTCAGGAAGTCGGTGATGAGATCTAAGAGGTGAACAGATTCAAATATATTTAGGAGGTAGAATTGAGGGGTGACTAATAGGATGGTGACTGATAGGATTCTGGCTGCATAGATGGTGATGCCGTTTACTGAGACCAGGAATCCAAGTGACTCTGTGTATGTGTGTGTGTGTGTTTCGTGAGGGGTGACAACTTGGACCTGTTCCGTTTGAGGTGTCTGGACAGAGAAAAGAGGTCCAGTTTGCTGTTTGAAGTTCAGGAGAGACATATAAGCAAAAACTGTACATTTGGGAGTTGTATTAATCAAAACTTGTGTTCAGCTCCTGTAACATCAACCCAAGCACATTGCTTTGACTAAATAGGGTTTGTTGCATTTTGCTGCTATACTCATTGAAAACTCTGACATAACGCACAGTCTGAAGGTAAGTAGAGTAAGGCTGGTCAGCAGTGCCACAGTCATTCAGGTCCCAGGTCCGCTCTGTCAGTCTGCTCTGGCTCTCCTTACTGGGAAGCTTGCATCCTCAGAGCCACCTGTGGTCATACCATGGCTGCTCCAGCTCCAGCTTCCTACCTTCATTCCATATAGGCAGGAGAAAGAGCAAAAAAGGATGAAAGAGTAGCACCTATGTTAGGACAGCAAAACTTCCCCAGAAATCCCTGCCGACTGCTGCTTATGCCTCATTGGCCAAGTCTGGTCGCGTGGCAATCCAGAGCTCCACAGGAGGCTGGGAAATGTAATTTTTAAAAATTAGGTGTTATATGTTATATATATTTTACCACAATAAGAAATAACAACATTTTAATGCTAAAAAAAAATTACGTTCGGAGCCTGTTTGAAAGAAAGAAGAGAATTATTATTGAGAGAGCTGCACAGAGATGATGATTAAAACCATGAAAGTAGAGGAACTTATCCTGGGACTGGGAGTTGAGAAGGAAAAACGACAGCGGCAGAATCCTGATGAATGTGGAGACGACTAGGAAGAGAAAAAGGAGAGGGATTAAGGAGCCTGAGAAAGAGCAGCCAGTGAGATAGAAGCAAAGCCAGAAGGATGGTGTGTGTGCAAGTCAAGGGAAATGAATGTTTCAGGAAGGAAGGAGTGGCCCCCAGTTTCCAGTGCTGCAAGGAAGTCTGCGAGACAAGGCTGAGGAGTGACCACGGGTGTCGGGAGCTTCAGAGAGCTGGGCCAGTGGATAGTTGGGTCACAAGCTTGTTAAGTGGGCTGGAGAATAAATGAGGATCAGAGTGAGGTCTTTAGCTGGAAGATGATGAGGGTAAGAGGCTGAGGGAGAGGTTTGTTTGTTTAAGAAAGGAGAGACTTGAATATTTTTAAATGATGTAGGGAAGAGGCAGTAGAAGAAGAGAAATTGAAGAGTCTGAAGGAAAAAAGATGATGCTTGCTGGATAAGGTGGGAAGGATTGGGGTTCAGAACAAGAGGGCAGCCAAAGACTGGAGGACAGATAGGCCTCCATGGAGACAAGAGGGTGGGGGAAGAGCTGAGTGAGATGCAGATGTTTGTGGGTTTAGTGGGGGTTCCTGAGTGAAGGCTTCCTTTTTTTTCTGAAAATAGGAGGAATAGGTCACCTGTTTAAGGAAAGTGGATATTTGGTGGGATCCAAGGATTTCAGAGAAACTTAGTAGAAAATGAGAGAGGCTTCTGAGGAGGGGCAGACAGAAGGATTTGAGGAAGGATTGGGAGCCCAGGTGAGGATGGCGAACCAGAGTCAGAGTTACAGCTCAAATGGCACAGCCTTCATCAGTCTTCAGCGGCTGGGGTAAGTCCAGGTGCAGAGAGCGCAGGCAGTAGGATTGATCAAAGTTTGAGGGTCTGCTAGAAAGACATGATAGAAAAACAATAGTGCAGAGGATTGAAGAATATTGGAAAGAAAGCACTGAGGTGTCGTATCATGAGTCTTGGGTGGTAGGGGAGAGAAGTGACAGCTGGAAGGGCCAGTAGATGGGAAGAAAGGAGAAGGTAGGGGTGAGGCAGGAGGGCCCTCATTGACCGCAGAAGACAGGAATGGTTGCACGTGGCTACGGTCAGACAGAGGGATGTATCCACGGGAGTGAGTGATCAAGATGAAATGAAGGAATCAGTGGCCCTTGCAGTGAGGAAGTCAGGGCCAAGAGGCCAGTGGGAGGATGGGTCACCCCATGAAGTATGGCAGGACTTGGCTGAGCCAGGTGCTAACGTCTTTGGTAGACCTTTCACTCCGAGCTGTTTTGAGTTGATGTTGCCTTTCTTGAAAAGATCAGGGAGCCCTAGAGAGAGGTGAACAGAAAAAAATTAATTTCTTGGCCTGTCACCCAATGCCTGCCCTATTTGTTCCAGAACCATCTATTTTTTAAAAAATCTGCAGGTCTTCCCTGGTGGCACAGTGGTTAAGAATCCACCTGCCAATGCAGGGGACACGGGTTTGAGCCCTGTTTCGGGAAGATCGCACATGCCACGGAGCAACTAAGCCTGTGCACCACAATTACTGAGCCTGTGCTCTAGAGCCCGCGAGCCACAACTACTGAAGCCCGAGCACCTAGAGCCCACTGAAGTGGGAAGCCACTGCAGTGAGAAGCCTGCACACCGCAGTGAAGAGTAGCCCCCACTCGCCTCAACTAGAGAAAGCCCGCGCACAGCAATGAAGACCCAACACAGCCAAAAAAAAAGGATAAATAAAATAAATGAAATTTTTTTAATGTTAAAAAAAATCTGCAATTTTCCAAGGGCTTCTTGCTCCTATTTGCATCTGCAGCCACAGCCCTGAGACCTCTGTCCTCAGACAGTGTCCCCTACCACACTATAAAGATTTGTGATAGCCCATGTGTTAGCACACGACACAGTGGAGCATACTTTAATGATGGAGGCCAGGACTCATAGATGATGGTGACAAGGAGTCTTATCACCCCTTAGTTGTCCAATCCATAAATTGAAGGTGGGAGGGAGAGGACAGTTGTTTAGTAGGTAACCTCCCAGAGCCCTTCTAACCCTGACTGCCTGTGAGTCAACCCTACTGTTATTTTATTTCTCCAAATGGAAGAAGACGGTTTTGCCAAAGAAGGAAGTCCAGATGTGGCCAATAAGACATCAGAGGGAGGAGGCCAATCAGAGAGGTCGAGAGCAAGGTCAGACTGCCTAGGTTCAACCCCAGCTTTGCCCCCTGAAAGCTCTGTCCACCAGGGGAACTGTGGACTATGTGCAAATGTGAAAATCACTTCACAGTGAAAAAGTTTTTCTTCTGAAATAATCTCATGTGAACTGACTTTCACAGAGCTATGCATTTGTAGAACAAATGTGGAAAGTAGGCTCAGAGGGAGTCACTCTCCGCATAAGTGGTAGAATCAGAAGTGTTAGCTTTATGTCCAGACCTTTGTGTCTCAGTCTTCCACCCAAGACTGGAGAGTCACGAACACACGGATTTGGGGGTCCACTAAGCCCCTGGGACCCCTATGTTCAGGCCCTGCCAGGAAGGACCCTGATAGGAACCCCTAGGAAGGGGAGAAAGAGGCACCTGCCCCACCCACCTGAAGCAGAGCAGAGCACAGGTGGATGCTGCAGGCATCACAGGTGCCTCTGCCTGTCCCCCCCACGGCTCTGGGGACTTTTCCCTGGTCCCCTGGGAGAACCTGGCCTTCCCTGGGGAGCAGTGTGGGACAGCTGCTGCCGCATGCACACACTGCCATCTAGAGGCAGCCGGCAGAACTGAGTTTACGGAGCCACAGCTGGGTGTGTTGGGGCAGGAGAAAAGGGCTTTCAGTCTTGGTCTGAAGATTCCTTCCTGGAGCACTTGTTCTCCTGGCTCCCTCTTCTAGTTACCCACTCAGGCAGCACCACGTATTGTAGTGGCAGGACCACGCACCTACTCCTCTGAGTGCCCTGATCTCCCCTCCCTGTAATTGTTGCTGCTCTTCCCCGTGCCCCCATCTCCACAGGGTCTCTGAGGTCTCTGCTGTTCCTGTGTCTTTAGATGCCTTCCCTGGCCACACTTCATGTTTATCACCAGACTTGCTCTCTCTCCTGAGCCCCAGCCCCAGTCTAGAAGGAAAATCTGATCCCATCATCCCCTTCCCCCAGACCATGAGAAATTAATTTCACTGAACATTCTTCAGAGGCCGACCACACCTGGTCACTATAACCACATCTGAGCAGGTCTCTGTAACCACATCTCTGACCACAGGCCTCCTTCACACTCGGTGACCCAGTCTGTCACCTCTAGTGTAGTGGTGACCACACAGACTGCCCTTCAGGACCAGGTATGGAATCTGATAGGAGGGAATTGCCCCGGGCAGAAGGGAGCTACCTCAATCAGGGTTCTTGGGCCCAAAGCTCACCAAATCCCCCTTTGCTCATTTCTGGACAACTAATGAGTGATCCCAGCTCCAGCCTCCTCATGGGATCAATTGAGGCCTCCCTTGGAATAACCTCACAGTTCAATTTCTCCCCCCACCCTGTCCTGCTTCCCTCACTTCCTAAACATAAATCTCCGGATCAGCTTCTGTTTTCTGTGCACTTAGCCTCAGCACATGTCATCACCTGAGCTCAGAACATCTTTTGCCCATTCCTTTTGCCTGTGTGAGAACACTCAAGGAAGTAGAAACTAGCCAGCCTAGCCCCTCAGCCAGGCTCTTCAGGAGAACGGGCCTGGGTGTCCCCATGTCACCAACTCCCAGATGGTCACTCATGCTCTGGCACCAGTGTCTCACTTTGTTTCTCCTGCTCCAGCTGCTTCTGGCCAACTGCTCCCCAGCTTCCCCTCGGGCCCTGCCTGAGGTCTGCCCACTGTCTCCTCTGTGAATCTTCAGCCCTTGCCCCCTTCATCTCTCAGAGAGGCACATTTATGTACCCCAAGAGTGAGATGCTGATTGCTTTGGTCAGCTGTCACCATCCACATCCCTTCTTGGGCAGAACATTTGCGCCAGCCTTGCAGGTTGGCATGCCTTGCATGTCTGGCCAGCCTATGAGGTCCTGACTCAGAGTCCAGGACCCACCTCTGGTCCAGTCACTCTGCGCAGGACGGAGAGTTTGGGGTACAGCGCTCTGGTGAGGCCAGAGCTGCATGGCCAGCTCTCTGAGATCCCCAGGAGAGGGCAGTGATGGGTGGCAAATGGGCACATAGTGTCGTGTCTATCGAGTCTTCTGCTAGGACTGCTGACTCAAGATAATAAACAAATTTAGACCTACACATTAGCATTTGTAATTTTCGGGATGAGTTTCGGTATGAGTATGCAGATCCGGTTTTGTGATGATTATATTCTTATTTGTCGAGTTTTAAATGTGTTTGAAACATTTATGAGACTGAAGCATTAGAATTGGGAAGAGTGTAATTGATTACATTTAACTCCAATTGTTCAGGGAAAGCTACTTTGTTAAAATTATAAAAAGTCAATTTGTTAGTTGTACGAATAGTATGTGAATATTTAGAGAAATGTTAACTGTTTCAGTTTTCCTATATTGCACGTGAGACAAGGTGCAGAGTTGGCTATATTTCTCTGTGGGTAAAGAGCTCCTTGGGCATTTAAGAGCAGCTGTGGGGAGCCCATGGGGTGCTGGGAGCCAGTCCAGGGAGCGGGACCTTCACTGTCTATGCACCAGGAGGTGGGAGGGTGTCTGTCCTGTGCTCTGCCCCATGGCCCAGCTGGGGCCAGTGAGAGGCCTGACCCTGTGCACTAGGGTGAGGGGTTCACTGCTGGTGGCCCTCAGCCCTCACCCCACATAGGCCCAAAGTTACCCCAAGGTTCTCTCGAGTCACAAATGTTGGGATAGAAATGAAAGCCAGATAAGGGCAGCCAAGGCCTCTGCCTGGCAGATGCTTCAAAGGCTTTCTGCTTGAAAGGGCAAGCCTCACAGCCCACCCCAGGAGCTGGCTGTGTCTCCAGGCCCAGCTCCCAAGCCCCTCCTGTCCGGAGGGCGCTGGCCACCTCCTCCTTTTGAGTATGATCGGTGTTGGGGTAAGGGCCTGGTAGCAGAACTGGCCTTCTGTCCCCCTAAACACGCACAGTCAGGAAGGGCACAAGGAAGGCCCAGTGCCAACTGGGTCCACTGTCAGGGAGAGCAGCTCTCCCAGCTGCTTATCTGAATTTGCATTCCTCTCCAGGCCTCTGCCTGTGCAGGCCCACAGGGCTTCCCTGGCTCCTCAAACCATACTGATTTAATAGAGCTTAATGTGGCCCAACTTTCATGCCACATCTATAACCCTCTCTGAGGGGCTGAGGGTGAGGGCACAAAAAAACTTTTGATCAGTGAATCAGATATGGAGGTTTACTAGGTGCATAGGATAATGCTATTTTATTACTTTGTTAAAAATATTTGATTAGTTAATGCATTCACATGTATTAAAGTTCAAAAGGGCATTAAAAGGGACATTTTCCTCTCACCTGTGTTCCCAGCCACCAGTACCCTATTCCTAGAAGCAAATACTGTTACTGGTTTTTCATGTATTTTCCTATCAATATGTTATGGCAGACACTGTTGGTTGAACCCTAAAATCCATTCTGTTTTCTTTTTTTAGGGATAGAGTCACCAAAGTTTGGCAACATATAAAGCCATCCATGAGAAAGACTACATTTCCCAACCACTCTTGCAGTTAAGTACAGGCATACCTCATTTTATTGAGCTTCACTTTATTGTGTTTTTTACAAATTGAAGGTTTGTAGGGACCTGCATCAAGCAAGTCTATAGGTGCCATTTTTCCAACAGCATTTGTTCACTTTGTGTCTCTGTATCACATTTTGGTAATCCTCGCAATATTTTAAACTTTTTCATTATTATTGTATTTGTTATGGTGATCAGTGATCTTTGATGCTACTATTGCGAAAAGATTATGACTTGCAGAAGGCTCAGATGATGGTTAGCAGTTTTTGGCAGTATTTTTAAATTAAGGTATGTACACTGTTTTCTTTGACATAATGCTACTGTCCACTTAACAGACTACAGTATAGTGTAAGCATAACTTTTGTATGCACTGCAAAACCAAAAAATTCATGTGACTCGCTTTATTGCTATATTTACTTTATTGCAGTAATCTGAAGCTGAACCCACAATATCTCCAAGGAATGGATATATGGCCCTTAGTCCTGGCCAATGGGATGTGAGCAAAAGTTATATGTGCTTCTTCCAGGTCATACCTTAAGGGAAAGAAGTATGTTTAGTGTTTGACAAAATTCAACATACTTTCATGATAAAAACTCAACAAATTAAGTATGGAAGGATTATTCCTCACCATAATAAAGGCCATATATGACAAGCCCATAGCTAACATCATACTCAATGGTGTAAAGTTAAAAGCCTTTCCTCTGAGATCAGGAACAAGACAAGGATGCCCACCATCACCATTTCTATTCAACATAGTACTGGAAATCTTAGTCATAGCAATTAGGCAAAAAAAAGAAATAAAAGTCATCCAAATCAGAAAGAAAGAAGTAAAAGTATCTCTGTTTGCAGATGACATGATACAGAAAACCCTGAAGACCACCAAAAAAACTGCTATAACTGATAAATGAATTCAGTAAAGTTGGAGGATACAAGATCAACATACAGAAATCAATTGCATTTCTATACATTAACAACAAACTATCTGAAAGAGAAAGGAAGCAATCTAAGCTTTCTAAGTTAATACACATCTAAGCTAATAGACATCTATAGAACACTCCATACAACAACTGCAGAATACATTCTTCTCAAGTGCCTATGAAACATTCTTCAGTAGAGACCATATGTTAGGCAATCAGATAAGTCTTAAAAAATTAAAAGAATTGAAATCATACAAAAAGTTTGTTTTCTGACCACAATGGAATGAAATTAGAAATCATTACCAGAAGGAAATTTGAGGAATTCACAATTGTGTGGATATTAAACAACATACTCTTAAATAACCAAGAGGTCAAAGAAGAAGTCACAAGGGATATTAGGAAATATTTTGAGATTAATGAAAACAAAAACACAGCATACCAAAATTTATGCAACCAACACAGTGCTCAGATGGAAAATTATAGCTGTAAACATCTATATTTTATTTTATTTTATTTATTTTTACTTATTTATTTTTGTGGTACGCGGGCCTCTCACTGTTGTGGCCTTCCCGTTGCGGAGCACAGGCTCCGGACGCGCAGGCTCAGCAGCCATGGCTCACGGGCCCAGCCGCTCCGCAGCATATGGGATACTCCCAGACCGGGGCACGAACCCGTGTCCCCTGCATCGGCAGGCGGACTCTCAACCACTGTGCCACCAGGGAAGCCCACCATCTATATTTTAAAAGGAAAGATCTCAAATCAATAGCCTAACCTTACACCTCAAGACACTAGAAAAAGAAGAGCAAACCAAACCAGACACAAACAGAAGGAAGGAAATAATAAAGATTAGTGCCAAAATAAATGAAATAGAGAGTAGAAGAAATATAGAGAAGAAATCAACAAAACCAGAAGTTGATTCTTTGAAAGGATCAACAAAGTTGACAAATCTTTAGCTAGACTAGTAAAAAAGTAAAAGACTCAAGTTGTTAAAATCATTACTAAAAGAAGGGCCATTATTTTATTTTCAGAAATAAAATGATTATAGCAAAAAAATAAAGCAATTTCATTTACAATAGCATCTCCAAAAAACAATAAAATATTTAGGAATAAATTGAACCAAGGAGGTGAAAGACCTGTACACTGAGAAGTATAAGACGTTGATGAAAGAGACTGAAGAAGACACAAATAATTAAAAGGAAAAAGAAGACACAAATAAATGGAAAGATATTCCATATTGCTGGATTGGAAGAATTAATATTGTGAAAATGTCCATCCTGCCCAAAGGAATTTACAGATTCAATGCAATCCCCATCAGATTTCCAATGGCAGTTTTTAAGGATATAGGAAAAACTATCCTAAAACCCCAAATAGCCAAAGCAATTCTAAGAAAGAACAAATCTGGAGGCATCACACTTCCTGATTTTGCACTATATTACAAAGCTATAGTAATCAAAATAGTATGGTACTGGCATAAAACAGACACATAGACCAGTGGAACAGAATAGACAACAGATGACATGATAATCTGTGTGGTTTTAAAATAGATATCAAGTTGAGGAAGATCCCCTCTTTTCCTGTTTACTGAGGAGTTTTATTATGAGTAGGTTTTGGATTTTGTCAAATGCTTTTTCTACATCTATTGATTTGATCATGTGGCTTTTTTCTTTAGCCTGTTGATATGATGGGTTACATGAATTGATTTTTGAATGTTGAACCAGCCTTACATACTAGGATAAACCCCACTTAATTGTGGTGTATAATTATTTTTATATATTGTTGAATTTGATTTGCTAATATTGTGTTGAGGATTTTTGCATCCATGTTCATGAGAGATATTGGTCTGTAGTTTTCTTGTAATGGCTTTGTCTGGTATTGGTATTAGGGTAATGCTGGTATCATAGAATGAGTTAGGAAGTATTCACTCTGCATCTGTCTTCTGAAAGAAATGGTAGAAAATTGGTGTATTTTCTTATTTATTTATTTATTTTTGGCTGCGTTGGGTCTTTGTTGCTGCGCATGGGCTTTCTCTAGTTGCAGCGAGCAGGGGCTACTCCTAGTTGCGGTGCATGGGATTCTCATTGTGGTGGCTTCTCTTGTTACGGAGCACGGGCTCTAGGCATGTGGGCTTCAGTAGTTGTGGCACGTGGGCTCAGTAGTTGTGGCTGACGGGCTCTAGAGTGCAGGCTCAGTAGTTGTGACACATGGGCTTAGTTGCTCCGCAGCATGAGGGATCTTCCCAGACCAGGGCTCAGACCCCTGTCCCCTGCACTGGCAGGCAGATTCTTAACCACTGTGCCACCAGGGAAGCCCGAAAATTGGTATATTTTCTTCTTTAAATGTTTGGTAGAATTCAGTGAACCCATCTGGGCCTAGTGCTTTATGTTTGCAAAGTTATTAATTATTGATTAAATTTCTCTAATAAATATAGGCCTGTTCAAATTGTCTATCTCTTCTTGTGTGAGTTTTGGCAGATTATATCTTTTGTGGAAATGGTCCATTTCATCTGGTTATCAAATTTGTGCATATAGGGTTGTTCATAGTATTTCCTTATTATCCTTTTAATGGCCATGGGATCTATAGTGATGTCCCTTCTTTCATTTCTTATGTTAGTAATTTGTGTCCTCTCCCTTTTTTTCTTAGTTAGCCTGGCTAGAGGCTTATCAATTTTATTGATCTTTTCAAAGGATAAACTTTTGGTTTAGTTGATTTTCTCTATTGATTTCCTATTTTCAATTTACTTAATTTCTGTTCTAATTTTTATTTCTTTTTTTCTTCTTACTTTGGATTTAATTTACTCTTCTCTCTCTAGTTTCTTAAGGTAGAAGTTTAATTATTGATTTTAGATCTTTCTTCTTTTCTAATATGTGCATTCAGTGCTATAAATTTCGCTCTAATCACTGCTTTCACTGTACCCCACAAATTTTGTTAAGTTATATTTTCATTTTCATTTAGTTAAACATATTTTTGAGATTTTATTATTTAGAAGTGTGTTGTTTAATCTTCAATTATTTGGGGATTTCCAGCTATCTTTGTGTTATTGATTACTAGTTTAATTCCACTGCAGTCTGAGAGCAGACACTGTATGATTTCTTTTCTTGAAGAACAGAAGTTACGTTTGATGGCCCAGACTATGCTCTATCTTGGTGAGTGTTCCATGTGAGCTTGGGGAGATTGTATATTCTGCTGTTGGACAAAGCAGTCTATCAATGTCCATTATATACATTAGATTGATGACTGTTGTTGATTTCAACTATGTCCTTACTGGTTTTTTGCCTGCTGGATCTATCCATTTTCTGATAGATGGGTGTTGAAGCCTCCAACTGTAATGATGGATTCATCTGTTTCTCCTTGCAGTTCTACTGATGTTTGTCTCATGTATTTTGGTGCTCTGTTGTTAGGCGCATACATATTAGAATTGTTTTGTGTTCTTAGAGAATTTACCCCTTTATCATTATGCAGTGCCCTTCTTTTTCCCTGATAGCTTTCCTTGCTCTAAAGTTTGCTCTGTCTGAAATTAATATAGATACTTCTGCTTTCTTTGGATTAGTGTTAGCATTGTATGTATTTCTCCATCCATTTGTTTTTTCTTTTAATATTTTAAAAATAAATTTATTTATTTATTTATTTATTTTTGGCTGCGTTGGGTCTTTGTTGCTGCACGTGGGCTTTCTCTAGTTGCGGCGAGCCAGGGCTACTCTTTGTTGAGGTGTGTGGGTTTCTCATTGCGGTGCCTTCTCTTTATTGCAGCGCACGGGCTCTAGGCACATGGGCTTCAGTGGTTGTGGCATGCGGGCTCAGTAGTTGTGGCTCGCGGACTCTAGAGTACAGGCTCAGTAGTTGCGGCGCACGGGCTTAGGTACTCTGCGGCATGTGGGATCTTCCCAGACCAGTGCTCAAACCTGTGTCCCCTGCATTGGCAGGCGTATTCTTAACCACTGTGCCACCAGGGAAGTCCCCATTTGTTTTTAACGTATACATGTCTTTATATTTAAAGTGGGTTTCTTGTAGATAACATATAGTTGGGTCTTGTTTTTTGGTCCACTCTTGACAATCTTCTTTTATTGGTATATTTCAAACATTAACATTTAAAGTGATTATTGATATAGTTGGATTAATTTCTACCATATAAGTTTTTATTTGTTGACTTTTTTATATTGTTCCTATTTTTGTCTTCCACTTTTTTTACTGTCTTTTATAGTTTTAATTGAACAGTTTATATGATTCTGTTTTCTTTCATTTCTTAGTATATCACTTATCCTTCTTTGTTTACTTTTTTTAGTGTTTGCCCCAGAGTTTGCAGTATACATTTGTAATTAATCCAAGTCCACTTTCAAATAACACTATACCACTTCATGGTGCAGTGTGAGTACCTTGTAATAATAAAATAATTACAATTCCTGCCTCCCATCCATTGTATCATTGCTATCATTCACTTCACTTATACATAGCATATATATAAGCATACATAATTGAATATATTTTACTATTATTATTTTAAACAAAATTATCTGTTAGATCAATTAAGAATAAGAAAAATAAAAATTTTTGTTTTCCCTTCACTTATTCCTTCTCCAATGCTCTATTTTCTTTATGTAGATCTGAGTTTCTGACTATATCATTTTCCTTCTCTCTGAAGAACTTCTTTTAACATTGATTGCCATGCAGATATACTGGCAACAAAGTCCCTCAATTTATGTTTGTTTGAGAAGGTCTTTATTTCTCCTTCATTTTTGCCAGATACAGAATTCAATGTTGGTGTTTTCTTCCCCCACCACTTTCTTTGTTTCTTTCTTTCTTCCCTCCCTCCCTCCTTCCTTCCTTCCTTCCTTCCTTCCTTCCTTCCTTCCTTCCTTCCTTTCTTTCCTTATTTATTCTATTGTTTTGGCTGCACTGTGCAGCATGTGGGATCTTATTTCCCTGACCAGGGATCGAACCTGTGCCCCCGGCAGTGGAAGCACAGAGCCTTAACCACTGACTGTCAGGGAAGTCCCTCCCCCAGCACTTTAAAAATTACACTCTACTCTCTTCTTGCTTACATGGTTTCTGAGGAAAAGTTGGATGTAATTCTTATCTTCATTCTTCTATAGGTAAGGTGTTTTCTCCTCTGATTTTTCAAGAATTTTTCTTTTTGATTTTGTGCAATTTTACTATGATATACCTAGGTGTAGGGTGTTTTTTGTTCTTGTTGTTTTGTTTTTGCATTTATCCTGCTTGGTGTTCTCTGAGGTTCCTTGTTCTGTGGTTTGGTGTCTGACATTAATTTGGGGGAAATTCTCAGTCATTACAGCTTCAAACATTCTTTTGTTTCTCTATTCTCCTTCTGGTATAACCATTATGCATATGTTACACCTAACTTTTAGTTGTCCCACAGTTCCTGGATATTCTGTTCTACTATTTTCAGTGTGTGTATGTGTCTGTGTGTGTGTGTGTGTGTGCGTGTGTGTGGGTGTTTGCTTTGCTTTTCAGTTTTGGAACTTTCTTTTTTTTTTTTTTTGAATTTTGGAATTTTATTTCATTAATTTTTTTATACAGCAGGTTCTTATTAGTTATCTATTTTATACATATTAGTGTATATGTCAATCAAAATCTCCCAATTCATCCTGCCACCACCACTGCCTCCACCACTTTCCCCCCTTGGTGTCCATATGTTTGTCTTTACATCTGTGTCTCTATTTCTGCCCTACAGACGGGTTCATCTGTACCATTTTTCTGGGTTCCACATATATACGTTAATATACGATATTTGTTTTTCTCTTTCTGACTTACTTCACTCTGTATGACAGTCTCTAGATCCATCCACGTCTCTACAAATGACCCAATTTCGTTCCTTTTTATGGCTGAGTAATATTCTATTGTATATATGTACCACAACTTCTTTATCCATTCGTCTGTCGATGGGCATTTAGGTTGCTTCCATGACCTGGCTATTGTAAATAGTGCTGCAATGAACGTTGGGGTGCATGTGTCTTTTTGAATTATGGTTTTCTTTGGGTATATGCCCAGTAGTGGGATTGCTGGATCATTTGGTAATTCTATTTTTAGTTTTTTAAGGAACCTCCATACTGTTCTCCATAGTGGCTGTATCAATTTACATTCCCACCAACAGTGCAAGAGGGTTCCCTTTTCTCCACACCATCTCCAGCATTTGTCGTTTGTAGATTTTCTGATGATGCCCATTCTAACTGGTGTGAGGTGATACCTCATTGTAGTTTTGATTTGCAT
Organism: Phocoena phocoena; assembly: GCF_963924675.1. Taxonomy (NCBI): domain Eukaryota; kingdom Metazoa; phylum Chordata; class Mammalia; order Artiodactyla; family Phocoenidae; genus Phocoena; species Phocoena phocoena. The sequence continues at coordinate 53,533,538 of NC_089234.1, forward strand.
TTCTCTAATAATTAGTGATTTTGAGCAGCTTTTCATGTGCTTCTTGGCCATCTGTATGTCTTCTTTGGAGAAATGTCTATTTAGGTCTTCTGCCCATTTTAGGATTGGGTTCTTTGTTTTTTTAATATTGAGCTGCATGAGCTGTTTATTTATTTTGGAAATTAATCCTTTGTCCATTGATTCGTTTGCAAATATTTTCTCCCACTCTGAGGGTTGTCTTTTCATCTTGCTTGTAGTTTCCTTTGCTTTGCAAAAGCTTTGAAGTTTCATTAGGTCCCATTTGTTTATTTTTGACTTTATTTCCATTACTCTAGGAAGTGGATCAAAAAAGATCTTGCTGTGATTTATGTCAAAGACTGTTCTTCCTATGTTTTCCTCTAAGACTTTTAAAATTGGCTGGTCTTACATTTAGGTCTCGAATCCATTTTGAGTTTATTTTTGTGTATGGTGTTAGGGAGTGTTCTAATTTCATTCTTTTACATGTAGCTGTCCAGTTTGCCCAGCACCACTTATTGAAGAGACTGTCTTTCCTCCATTGTATATCCTTGCCTCCTTTGTCATAGATTAGTTGACCATAGGTGCGTAGGTTTATCTCTGGGCTTTTTTTGTGAGTGTGTGTGTGGTATGCAGGCCTCTCACTGTTGTGGCCTCTCCCATTGCAGAGCACAGGCTCCAGACGCACAGGCTCTGGACGCGCAGGCTTAGCGGCCATGGCTCACGGGCCCAGCCGCTCCGTGGCATGTGGGATCCTCCCAGACTGGAGCACGAACCCGTGTCCCCTGCATCGGCAGGCAGACTCTCAACCACTGCGCCACCAGGAAAGCCCTATCTTTGGGCTTTCTATCCTGTTCCATTGATCTATATTTTTGCTTTTGTGCCAGTACCATATTGTCTTGATTACTGTAGCTTTGTAGTATAGTCTGAAGTCAGGCAGTCTGATTCCTCCAGCTCCATTTTTTTCCCTCAAGACTGCTTTGGCTATTCAGGGTCTTTTGTGTCTCCATACAAATTTTAAGATTTTTTTGTTCGAGTTCTGTAAAAAATGCCACTGGTAAATTTGATAGGGATTGCATTGAATCTGTAGATTGCTTTCGGTAGTACAGTCATTTCCACAATATTGATTCTTCCAATCCAAGAACATGGTATATCTCTCCATCTGTTTGTGTCATCTTTGATTTCTTTCATCAGTGTCTTATAGTTTTCTGAGTACAGGTCTTTTACCTCCTTAGGTAGGTTTATTCCTAGGTATTATATTCTTTTAGTTACAGTGGTGAATGGGATTGTTTCCTTAATTTCTCTTTCTGATCTTTCATTGTTAGTGTATAGGAATGCAAGAGATTTCTGTGCATTAATTTTGTATCCTGCAACTTTACCAAATTCATTAATCAGAACTACTCTAGTAGTTTTCTGGTGGCATCCTTAGGATTCTCTATGTATAGTATCATGTCATCTGCAAACAGTAACAGTTTTACTTCTTCTTTTCCAATTTGTATTCCTTTTATTTCTTTTTCTTCTCTGATTGCTGTGGCTAGGACTTCCAAAACTATGTTGAATAAGAGTGGCAAGAGTGGACATCCTTGTCTTGTTCCTGATCTTAGAGGAAATGCTTTCAGTTTTTCACCATTGAGAATGATGTTTGCTATGGGTTTGTCGTATATGGCCTTTATTATGTTGAGGTAGGTTCCCTCTATGCCCACTTTCTGGAGAGTTTTTATCATAAATGGGTGTTGAATTTTGTCAAAAGCTTTTTCTGCATCTATTGAGATGATCATATGGTTTTTATTCTTCAATTTGTTAATATGGTGTATCACATTGATTGATTTGCATATATTGAAGAATCCTTGCATCCCTGAGATAAATCCCACTTGATCATGGTGTATGATCCTTTTAATGTGTTGTTGGATTCTGTTTGCTTGTATTTTGTTGAGGATTTTTGCATGTATATTCATCAGTGATATTGGTCTGTAATTTTCTTTTTCTTTCTTATCTTTGTCTTGTTTTGTTATCAGGGTGATGGTGGCCTTATAGAATGAGTTTGGGAGTGTTCCTTCCTCTGCAGTTTTTTGGAAGACTTTGAGAAGGATGGGTGTTAGCTCTTCTCTAAATGTTTGATAGAATTCACCTGTGAAGCCATCTGGTCCTGGACTTTTGTTTGTTGGAAGATTTTTAATCACAGTTTCAATTTCATTACTTGTGATTGGTCTGTTCATATTTTCTGTTTCTTCCTGGTTCAGTCTTGGAAGGTTATACCTTTCTAAGAATTTGTCCATTTCTTCCAGGTTATCCATTTTATTGGCATAGAGTTGCTTGTAGTAGTCTCTTAGGATGCTTTGTATTTCTGCGGTGTCCATTGAAACTTCTCCTTTTTCATTTCTAATTTTATTGATATGAGTCCTCTCCCTCTTTTTCTCAATGAGTCTGGCTAAAGGTTTATCAATTTTGTTTATCTTCTCAAAGAACCAGCTTTTAGTTTTATTGATCTTTGCTGTTGTTTTCTTTGTTTCTATTTCATTTATTTCTGCTCTGATCTTTATGATTTCTTTCCTTCTACTAACTTTGGGTTTTATTTGTTCTTCTTTCTCTAGTTCCTTTAGGTGGAAGTTTATATTGTTTATTTGAGATTTTTCTTGTTTCTTGAGGTAGGCTTGTATAACTATAAACTTCCCTCTTAGAAATGCTTTTGCTGAATCCCATAGGTTTTGGATCATTGTGTTTTCGTTGTAGTTTGTCTTTAGGAATTTTTTGATTTCCTGTTTGATTTCTTCAGTGATCTCTCGGTTATTTAGTAACGTATTGTTTAGCCTCCATGTGTTTGTATTTTTTATGTTTTTTCCCCCATAATTGGCTTCTAATCTCATAGCATTGTGGTCTGAAAAGATGCTTGATATGATTTCAATTTTCTCAAATTTACTGAGGCTTGACTTGTGACCCAAGATGTGATCTTTCCTGGAGAATGTTCCGTGTGCACTTGAGAAGAAAGTGTAATCTGCTGTTTTTGGATGGAATGTCCTATAAATATCAATTAAGTCTCTCTGGTCTATTGTGTCATTTAAAGCTTGTGTTTCCTTATTAATTTTCAGTCTGGATGATCTGTCCATTGGTGTAAGTGAGGTGTTACAGTCCCCCACTATTATTGTGTTACTGTCGATTTCCTCTTTCATAGCTGTTAACAGTTGCCTTATGTATTGAGGTGCTCCTATGTTGGGTGCATATATATTTATAGTTGTTCTATCTTCTTCTTGGATTGATTCCTTGATCATTATGTAGTGTCCTTCCTTGTCTCTTGTAACATTCTTTATTTTAAAGTCTATTTTATCTGATATGAGTATTGCTACTCCAGCTTTCTTTTGATTTCCATTTGCATGGAATATCTTTTTCCATTTCCTCACTCTCAGTCTGTATGTGCTCCTAGGTCTGAAGTGGGTCTCTTGTAGACAGCATATATATGGGTCTTGTTTTTGTATCCATTCAGCCAGCCTGTGTCTTTTGGTTGGAGAATTTAATCCATTCACGTTTAAGGTAATTATCGATATGTATGTTCCTGTTACCATTTTCTTAATTGTTATGGGTTTGTTTTTGTAGGTCCTTTTCTTCTCTTGTGTTTCCCACTTAGAGAAGTTCATTTAGCATTTGTTGTAGAGCTGATTTGGTGGTGCTGAATTCTCTTAGCTTTTGCTTGTCTGTAAAGCTTTTGATTTCTCTGTCAAATCTGAATGAGATCCTTGCCAGGTAGAGTAATCTTGGTTGTAGGTTCTTCCCTTTCATCACTTTAAATATATCATGCCACTCCCTTCTGGCTTGTAGAGTTTCTGCTGAGAAATCAGTTGTTAACCTTATGGGAGTTCCCTTGTATATTTTTTGTCATTTTTCCCTCGTTGCTTTCAATAATTTGTCTTTAATTTTTGTCAGTTTGATTACTATGGGTCTCGGCGTGTTTCTCCTTGGGTTTATCCTGTCTGGGACACTCTGCACTTCCTGGACTTGGGTGGCTATTTCCTTTCCAATGTTAGGGAAGTTTTTGACTATAATCTCTTCAAATATTTTCTCGGGTCCTTTCTCTCTCTCTTCTCCTTCTGGGACCCCTGTAATGCAAATGTTGTTGGGTTTAATGTTGTCCCAGAGGTCTCTTAGGCTGTCTTCATTTCTTTTCATTCTTTTTTCTTTATTCTGTTCCACAGCAGTGAATTCCACCATTCTGTCTTCCAGGTCACTCATCTGTTCTTCTGCCTCAGTTATTCTGCTATTGATTCCTTCTAGTGTAGTTTTCATTTCAGTTATTGTATTGTTCATCTCTGTTTGTTTGTTCTTTAATTCTTCTAGGTCTTTGTTAAACATTTCTTGCGTCTTCTCGATCTTTGCCTCCATTCTTCTTCTGAGGTCTTGGATCATCTTCACTATCATTATTCTGAATTATTTTTCTGGAAGGTTGCCTATCTCCACTTCATTTAGTTGTTTTTATGGGGTTTTATCTTGTTCCTTCATCTGGTACAAAGTCCTCTGCCTTTTCATTTTGTCTTTCTGTGAATGTGGTTTTCCTTCCACAGGCCACAGAATTGTAGTTCTTCTTGCTTCTGCTGTCTGCCCTCTGGTGGATGAGGCTCTTCAGTTTGGGAAGTTTCTATTGAGATATCCTCAAGCACAGAGGTTCTTTTCTCAGCTGTGTCCAGTCTATTTGAAAGCTCATCAAAGGCATTCTTCATTTCTGTTCCAGTGTTTTTTATCTCTAGCTTTTCTTTTTTATTCTTTCTTAGAATATCCATCTCTCTGCTTACATTGTCTATCTGTTGTTTCATGCTGTCTACTTTATCCATAAGAGCCCTTAGCATAGTAATCATAGTTATTTTAAATTCCCGATATGATAATTCCAGTCATCCCTGCCATATCTGAGTCTGGTTCTGAGGCTCATTTCTGTCTCTTCAAACTATGATTTTTGTCTTTTAGTATGCTTTGTAATTTTTTTTTTGATTGCAGGGCATGGTATACTGGGTGAAAGGAATCGCTGTTTAGCAATTTAGTAATGTGGGGGTGGGGTAGAGGGAGTGTTATTAGTCCTGTGATTAAGTCTGAGTCTTTTACTGAGCCTGTGCACCTGGACTGTGAACTTCCCAAGTGCTTCTTAGTATCCCATCCCCACATAGGTGGGACAGGTTGGCTAGAGTGGGCTGTAGTTAGGGATTTCCCTTCTCCTACATGGAAGGCTAGAGTCTGCTGGAGTAGGGTATTTCTTTTCCCCCATGCCAGCTAGGCTCTGGTTAGATAGCTCTGGCATAGTTCAAAATGGTTGCTTTTCCCCTCCCCCTGCCAGAAGCATGAGGGGATTTTCCTCCAATACTTACTGTGAGAACCTGGTCAAGTTTCTGGAGGTAAAACTCACAAAAGTGTGGGGACTCCCTATGACTTAGTCCCCTGGAGTTTTTGACTCGAAGACTTGCCCACACTGAGCCTCCAGCAATTCATCAATTACAGTTTAGGTATTCCTGTCCTAGAATTGGTGCCCACAGAGGTTTCTACACATGGATTTGTGCTTCAGTAAGTTGTAATTCTCTGTATTGGCCTGTTGGACTCTCCACTTTTGGGGCCAACAGTTTTCCCTGTTGCCTCATTTCTTTTAAAGATCTAAGAAGAGTTGTTGATTTTCTAGTTTTTTACTTGTTAGGATAGAGTATTAACTTCCAAGCTCTTTATTGGGGGGACTGGAAACTGGAATTCTGTTAACCTTTTATTGATTTGTAGGAACTGGTATTTGAAAAACCATCCTTTTGTAGTTTGAATTGCAAGTGTTTTCTCCCTGTTGTTTATTGGCCTTTTGACTTTTCTTATGGCTGTTTTTGCCATCCAAGCTCTATTATTTATTGAGGAACAGGCTCTATACTGGGTGCTGAGGAAACCAGGATGAACAAGATCAACAATTCCCTGCTTTCCTGGAATGTCCAGTCCATTGATCCAAGGAGGGCTGGTTCTGTAACAACAGCATAGAGATCTGGGCTATAGGTTTGACCTGATGAACGAATTATATGAATCATACAGGGCTTGTAGCTACCAAATCTAGAATAGCCCGTAGATGACACAGATGAAGAAATAGGCCTAGAGAAGAAAGAGACCAGCACAAGGTTTCCTAGCAAATTGGTGTCCCAGCTCTGGAGGCTTAGTTCAGAGCTCTTTTCTCTCCATCAAAAAGCTGCTCCTGACCAGTTTGGGTCCTATAACATCATCTCCCCAGAATTCTGTTTTCCCCCATAAAGTGAGGGGTAGGATCAAGATTTTAACTGACTCAGTCTGTACTGAGGGAGCATTTGGAGTAGGAAATGGAACCAGAATGTCTTGCTGGATGTAGAGAGTAGTTCGAGGCATCATCTGCTAGGAGGAAGCTTGTAAGGAGCTGCCCTATGGACTGAGCCAGAGAGGCATTTCCAGGGACTTGGCCTCTCCTACTGGCCACACCGCGACCATTCCCATTCTAATCAGGCTGGACCAGCCCTGAGCAAGTACTTCTGTAATGAGAAACTTCTCTCATCAACTCTTTGGTTACTGTGAAGCAACAAAGATAGGATAAGTGCTTATTTCTTTATTCTTTTCCAGGTTTTAAAATGAATTGATTTCTTCGTATCATCCAATGATTTTTTTATTTTTTAAGGATCATTATGAACTTATGGATATCTGATATGTTTTAGTCCATTTTAACTAAAGATGCTCATATTGTCCCATCTTTAGCAAGAAAGAACCTTTTCAAGGTGGATCCTGGGTCCTTTCTTTCTACAGGCCTTCAGTAGTGTTTGGGAGCTTGCTTGACAACCGCTATGACAAGATGTTCCAGGCTCATCTTATACATTCTCTGCCCTAAGCTTGTAATCAGCCATTTCTCCGAGGAGGTCCTTGGATGTTAGAAGACCACAGTCTGGGCTCATCTGCCTCTTGGGAGAGTTTCTTCGTGTGTCCTGGCTGAACAACATGGAAATTAGGGTATGGGTGTCTCTTGCCTAGCTCTAAAACAGATACTCTATTCAAGCCTTAGATATAAAAGGGGAAAATTCCTTGTACTTCTCTAAGATATCACAGTTGTTTCTCAATTTAAGGCAGTGGTTTTCCACCTTGCCTACATACTAGAACCCCCTAGGGAGCTTTAAAAAAATACTGGATCCATCCTGGATGCATGCCCAGAGATTCTGGTTTAACTGGACTAGGATCTGGCCTGGGCAATAGAATTTGTAAAAGTGTGAAGCAGCCAGATGGTGTGGAACCCTGGCCGCACATTGTTTATTATTCCATATGTGTTTTTACACTCTACTACCTTGTGTATGGAGTTTTAAAGGTCACTGTTGTGCAGTCTTAAAAATTTATATAAATTGTATCCTACTGAGTATACCACTGGGAGCTTGTTTTTACCTAGCATCGTTTTGATGCATCCCAGTTGATACTTACACCTCTGGTTCATTCATTGTAACTATTATAGCTGGTCAAAACCTTACTTCTACACCATCATTTTCTGCTCTCTTTTACTGCAAAATTCATGTGCAGTTAGTGGTTCAGGTCAAAAACCTTGGAGTCATCCTTGACTCCTCTTTTTTTAATGTCCCAAATCCATTCATTTGGAAATCCCCTTAGCTCTGTCTTCAAATATATCTGACAATTTCTCATCACCTCCACTGCTACCACTGGGTTCCAGCCATCATAATCTTTTGCCTGGATTATTGCAGTAGCATCCTAAGGGGTCTCCCTGGTTGATCTCCTATAATTGATTGTCTCAAAGCAGTCAGGATAACATAAATCAGATCATTCCTCTTCTCAAAACCCTCCAATGGATTCCCATCTCTCTCAGTAAAATCAAGTTTTACCTGGGCCTGCCAGAACATGGCATGCATTTCTACCATCTCACCACCTTCTGATCTTGTTACTGAGTCCAAGATCGTACCGCTCGCCGCCACATCAGGCCAGTAAGTCGAGAGAGGAGTTGTTGGGGCAAGGAATAGCAACTTTATTCAGAAAGCCAGCAGACCAAGAAGATGGTGGACTAGTGTCCCAAAGAACCATCTTACCCGTTAGAATTTGGGCTTCTTTTATACTAAAAGGGGAGGCAGGTAGCTGCATACTTCTTGATGCAGGAATCCTTTGTTCTTGCAGCTGTCCACAGAGGTCTGGTTACACTGTTCCTATAAATTTCCAACAAGATAATTGCTATTTTCTATTCTGCAACTTTTTTTCTTAATTTTTAAAAATTTTTGGCTGCATTGGGTCTTTTTTGCTGCGTGTGGGCTTTCTCTAGTTGTGGCAAGCGGGAGCTACTCTTCGTTGCGGTGCACGGGCTTCTCATTGCAGTGGCTTCTCTTGTTGCAGAGCATGGGCTCTAGGCGCACGGGCTTCAGTAGTTGTGGCACATGGGTTCAGTAGTTGTGGCTCGCGGGTTGTAGAGCACAGGCTCAGTAGTTGTGGTGCACGGGCTTAGTTGCTCCACAGCACGTGGGATCTTCCCGGACCAGGGCTCGAACCCGTGTCCCCTGCATTGGCAGGCGGATTCTTAACCACTGCGCCACCAGGGAAGTCATATTCTGCAACTTTTTAAAGGTCAAAGCCTTAAGAATGGGCTATCCTGTATACTTCAGGCTATAGGCAACATTCTTTTACAAAGGTGCAGAGCCAGCATGGCTAAGCACAGGCCACAGAGCACAAGAGTTAGCACTAAAGGAATAGATCCAGTATGGAGTCAGGCTTGTTCTTCTGTTACAGTCTCATCTACCTCTGCTCCTCACTCATGCTGCTGTAGCCACATTCGCTTTCTTTTTGTTCCTTGAACATAATCCCATCCCACCTCTGGACCTTTGGATTTGCCGTTTCCTCATTGATCTGAAAAGGGTACTGCTTTTGAGAAATCAGTGTATTGGGGAAAGGAACACAGAAGCAGGAAAACAAAACAGACCCGCCTCTCACCTGTTTTCCCATTGCCGATTCACTGTTCCTCTGGTTACCTCTTGGTTCAGGGGCTTGATCCTATCTGAAATGACCTCTTTACACTGGCCACCTACCCAAATCTTCTCCACCTTGAAGGTTCAGTTCCAGCCCAGGCTCCCTCTACATCCATGTCCATACCATCCCTGACCCTTGCCATCCAAAGACTATTTTCCAAAACTCATCAGAGATTACCAGGGGCAGCCTGGTTCTGGGTAAGTTCTCTTAAGTTGTGAGCACTGGTCTTCTAGACTTAATGCTAAATTCTTTTAAGATGGTTCTCAACTTTGGTTGCATATTGGAATCACCTAGGAGCTTTAAGAAATGTTGTTGCCTGAGTCCCATCCCTGAGATTCTGATTTAATGGGCCCGGGTGTGTGGCCGGGACGTCAGAATTTTTTAAAACCCCCTCAGGTGATTCTACTGTGCATCCATTTTGAGAACCATCAACTTTCCTACAAGGACTGTCTCGTATATTCTCTCGGTAGTTTGAATTATTATGGATTCTCGATTAGTTTATAAAAGAAAAGAGAACCTGCTAATGCTCGTCAAAGGCTAATCACAGCGATCAGTCCCCCCACCTGCTTTCTGTAATTTTCCACTACTCTGACTCTGCTCAAGCCCCCGCTTGTCTCCCCTCCCACTTCTTCATTTTCCCTTTAAAATTCCAGTCACCTTTGTACAGAGCCTGCCTGAATTCAGTTCTATACTGAGGGCTCTCTCCTAACTACAGGAGTTACCAAGTAAAATCTGTCTACACTACCTTTAACTAGTGTTTGGCTTTTCTTTAACCATCTCCATTTAACAAGATCCTTAGGTGATTTGCATGTATATGAAAGTTGGAGAAGCACTGTTTCATAATATTTATCATTCCCTAAATGACTTCTAATAAACAGCCCTCAACTATAGACAGGAATTATTATGCCCATTCTACCATTGAGAGATTAGGGTCAGAGCTTTGCTCAAAGTCACACAGTTAAACTAGAACTTGAACCCACTATAGAACTCAGTCTGGTGTTCTTTCCATAATGCCATGCTAATTGGAGAGAGAAGACACAATGCACGTAAAGACCCAGGAGTAAAACAGCTGGTGAAGGAGATCACAGTAAGGTTCCTCTCTAAACATCCATTGCAGCAATGTCCTAGCAGGCTCTGCTCTTCTCTGGTTGCAGGAGAACTGTTTCAGAATCAAGTGTCTTCTAGGCACCAAAGAATTCTCATGTGGGGGCTTACCTGGTGGCTCCGTGGTTAAGAATCTGCCTGCTAATGCAGGGGACATGGGTTCAAGCCCTGATCCGGGAAGATCCCACATGCCGCAGAGCAACTAAGCCCGTGCGCCACAACTACTGAGCCTGCGCTCTAGAGCCTATGTGTCACGACTACTGAGCCTGTGTGCCTAGAGCCCGTGCTCTGCAACAAGAGAAGCCACCGCAATGAGAAGCCCACGCTCTGCAACGAAGAGTAGCCCCTGCTCACCACAACCAGAGAAAACCCGTGTGCAGCAACAAAGACCAAACACAGCCAAAAAATAAATTAATTAATTGATTAAAAAGAATTCTCATCTGGGTTATCCTATCAATAGCTGGAGTCCCAGAGATCACAGCTACTGGGGGCTGAGTCACTGTATTGACCCTCTTCAAGTACTAAAGAGCGCTGCCTCAACGTCTGCAGGAGCCCAGCACTTCAGGGGCCCCTGCACATACCACATAGCCGCCACCACATGAAGTCAGACCCGGTCCTGGTCTTAGTCCTGAACTAGCTGCCCCTACTTACTGTACACTCAGTGTCGACACGCCTGCCTTCCCAGCTTCACCTCCAACCTCAGTCTTCATCCTTGCTTTCCTGGATAAACACTGACTCCCCTCCTCCTGGCTGCTTTGGTTCCTTGGGTAAATACAATAGTTTCCCCTTATCTGTGGTTTTGCTTTCCACCCTTTCAATTTCCCACAGTCAACTGCCCTCTGAAAACATTACATGGCACATTTCAGAAAAAAACAATTTATAAGTTTTAAATCACACACCATTCTGAGTAGCATGATAAAATCTCGTGCTGTCCCACTCTGTCCTGCCTGGGATCCCCAGCCATCAACATCGTCTGCTGCTGACATCCAACCACTGACATTGTCATGGCTCAGTAATCCAGGATCACCTGAAGCAGACAATCCTCCCTCTGACTTAGTGTCAAAAGGTCAGTAGTAGTCTAACCCTACGTCACAATGCCTACATCATTCACCTCGCTTCATCTCAGCACATAATCATCTCACATCATCACGAGAAGGATACGTATGATAGATGTTTTGAAAGAGACCACAGTCACATAACTTTTATCACAGTATAGTATTATAATTGTTCTATTTTGTAATTATTGTTAATCTCTTATTGTATCTAATTTATGAATTAAAATAATAGGTACGTATGTATAGGAAAAAACACAGTATGCATAGTGTTCGATACCTTCCATGGTTTCAGGCATCCACAGGGAGTCTTGGAACATATACATATGAGGGGACCACTGTACTCCTCTTCTCTGGACTCCCATCCCCGCCTTCCTACTCCTGGGCCAATTTGGTGCCTTGAGCAGACTCCCTAGGGCAGAGCTCCCTTCAGGCTCTTGCTGACCTCATACTTACTCACATGACAAAATTTCAAAGATAACAAACCAATGAACTAAGTTACATTTCATCTTCTCTGTCCTTCTTCCTCCTCAGTCACCAAATTAGGCTAGAAAACCATCAATAGGAAAGCAGCTACCAGTTTTAAATGCCAAGTCATTCTTCTAGGAAAGTCAGTAAAATCACTAACATGAATGACAGGATGAACTTTTCTGGGCATTTGGAAACCTCGTAGATCATTAGAACTAGAGGAACTCCTCCCCCGACCCTACCCCATACACATGCAGAATACTGATTTTTCATGTTCAGTGTCTTTGGCCCCCCACTGATTTAAAAAATTCAGCCATTATTACGGTAAATATTTTTATTGTTAGTTTTGTCAGAAACATTTGTACATATGGGCAATTTCTGATGCCTGATTTTATTAGAGCCTAATTTTACTGATCATCTCTTCTAGAAAATCAAATCTCCAAGATTAGAATGGAAGACAATGAAAAAATAGATTTCACTTTATAGTTTACCTTTATCGAGCCATCCAAAGCACATAGTTCTTTTATACGAGTATTACTTCAACATAATATAATAAATCATAACAAACCAGTGAACTAAGTTACATTTCATCTTCTCTGTCCTTTTTCCTCCTCAGTCACCAGATTAGGCTAGAAAACCATCAACAGGAAAACAGCTACCAATTTTAAATGCCAAGTCTTTCCTCTAGGAAAGACAGCAAAATCACTAACATGAATCATTCATTGAAAACACAAGCCAGAACCTTATACCGTTAATCTTCAAGTCAATCACCAACTTTTCTTAGATTTTTAAAGACACGAAAATGAAAATCATTTCAAATAACAGCACTCAAACACCATATATGTTTGTAATGAGGTGTAGCAGTCAACTTTAAGCCTCCGATTTTCCAGGTTTTAGCTGAAATAAGCCTTATTAATTCGCTTTTTAGATTTTTATCAGTCTTGTTTGGGGGTTATCTTGCCTTATTAGGCCTAAACAGAGTACAATATTAAAATATGTTAATTGTCTATACTGAGAATATGGCATAAATGGGTTTCTAACTCCTTAGGGACAGCAGTGGAAACACAACACATCCCATGAACACGGGTGAGAGCCCTAGTTATCCCTGAGCTGGGCAGTTTCACACCATCATTTCTTCTCTGAGGCTGAAGTCTGTGGTTTGATGATCTTCTTAGCAGCTTCCAGAACAGAAACTAGGTTTACTTTGTCTCCAAATTCTTTTTCTCGGTGCTCCAGAAGAATGCCCTGAAAGGAAACAAGAGGGTACATCAGTCCTCACTCTGAGTCATTCATTCGTGAGACAGACACTGAGCGCCAGCTGTCCATCAAGGCCCTTGCTTGGGCAGCAAGGAACAGAGATCCGAATTGGTCCCGGCTCTGCCCTCGAAGAGTTCAGTCTTTTGGGGAAGGTAGATCAGGGGAGGCTCCTCCGCAGTATTTGGACTGTACGAGCAGCACTTTGGGAGCCGGAAGTCAGGAGGCTTCACAGGTGATAGAGCACGTCTACAGGTAGAGATGCACGTAAAAGAACATTCCAGGCAGAAAGAACAGAATGAGCTTGCACAGAAAAGCCTGGAGTTGTGGAAGTAGAGCTCAGAGGTCAGACCTTGACAGGCACTAAGTGAACACCTGAAAAGGGAGACGCTATCTTTAGTTTTCCTACGAAACTGGAGGCCACTCACTTCTGATACCATGAAGCAAAATGCACTAAGACATACTACACCCCAAAATACCCTAAAGTTGTAAAAAAGATAAAATGTGTTTGAGATCAGCATCAAGGAATCCTTGTTAAAGGGTTCTTTGATAGGTGACAAATTAAACTCAAATTGAATTTAAAAAATAAACATTTATAAACATGTTCTTTGTACCATTATTTATAAAGACTTTTAAAAAGAAAAGTGCCACCACACTGTGGTGACTACAGAGAAGCAGATCAGGAAAGTACATTCACTCGCTCATTAGCGCGGTTTGCAGACGTTAAAAACACTGAGGAAGAACATATGATGACATGGGGAAATGTTCACGACACGCTGTTAAATGAAAAAAGAACATCTAGTTTAGTGAGGTACCGTTTTCTAAAAAAACACAAAAGGCCTGTCAGCTCAGCTCTGTCCTAAGAGGTTGTCCCTGGTAGCTGAGCTTATAGAATGGCTCTCCCCACCTTCTCTGTTTTCAAATTTCCTATGTTGAAAACACACTGCTTCTTTAAAGTTAAGTATGCTTTAAAGATTATTATGACAAAGGAAATCCCTACTGAGTGGCACCTGGCACAGTGGGACTGCAAAAACTCTGCTCTGAAGAAACACGGAGGTAAGCCCTGAGGCCAGGCCAGCCTGGTCAGCCTTCCACCAGGAAGGAGGAAGACAGGAGCTCCGGGGAGCACCAGCAAAGTCAAACAACACCCCAGGAGCGAGCCAGCCAGGCTTGGGCAGCCCGTGAGCACCAGGTGAGTCACTGCCAGGCAAGAGGAGGCTGGCAGGTGAGCCAAGCCCTTCCCTGGGGGCTGAGGAAAGGCAGAGATAGGAAGGGGAAGGAATCCCAGGGGCCCGGAGTGGGAAGAGGCTGAGGGATCCTGAGGAAGTGGCCTGCCCAAGTGCAAGGGTACCTGGAAGGGGTCTTTGGGAACCACCTCCAAAGTGGGGCTATGGGCAAGGGAAGGGCAGGGTCTCTGGAGCAGGACAGATCGGAGTTCCTGAGTTTCATTCCCTTTGCACCACATACTGGCCCCATATCTTTGGCTGAGTTATTTCATAGGCCCACTTCCTTACATGTAGATAGGAATAAAAATACCGACCATCCCAGACTGGTTGCAGAGAAGACAGGAGATCACGTATATGAGCACCTGGCACAAGGCAGGTACTCACTGGCAGCCGTTATCACTAAGACATTTTGATACATTACCAGAAAGTTAGCAAACAGGTTTATGTTATATCAGACACCAATTCATGCTAGATTCTCACACAGACAAGCAACTGCAGATACCAAGGTTTAAAAGGAAGAGATTCGAAATACAGCTTAAAATTGAAGGCATTCTAGTCCCACTAGCTTTCCTCCCCAACTGGGGAAAGTATGCAGTTATCAACGTCAGTGGTGAGTTCCACCATGCAGACCAACCCTGTCTTCTTTTTTCTTTTTGGCCGCACCATGTGGCTTTTGGGATCTTAGTTCCCTGACCAGGGATTGAACCCGTGCCCCCTGCAGTGGAAGCATCGAGCCCTAACCACTGGACCACCAGGGAATTCCAACCCTGTCTTTTTACAGACAAGCTCAAATGTTAATGTCATGCCCGAAGTTGGTGAGACGAGCCTAGAAATCAGACCACTGGGTCTTCCTGCCAGGCCTTGAGCCTGCACTCACTGTACCCTGTCCTTTCTCTGAGCCCACCCGGCCTCTGCTGGCACTGCCGTGAGTCTGCCGTGGAGCATCCACCCACCCGCCTCCTGAGCCCACAGAGACCTCATCTCTCCACACCTTCCCTTAAGCCCCCGTGCTGACTCTGGATCCCCACAGCCAGGGCCTGAAATAGAGTGTGCAGAGAAGTCTGCTGCCCCTCCAGAGACAGCCAGGCCACCAGGACCCCCACAGGGAAAGCACCACCCAGCACAGCTCCCTGCTGCTCCCCCAACGAGGTCTCTTTCCATTCCTTCTCTCCTCTTCACTTTTCTCTACTGTCTATCCTCGATGACAGGGAACACTGCAAGGGAGTAAATTCTTCACAGAACAAAGACTCTGCTTTTGTTCTAGTGTAGAAAACAGAACTTGACATCAGGAAACCCGGGTCCAGGCTCCTGAAGTGCCACTGAGGAGCCGTCCTCCTTGGTGCAGTCACTTGCCCCCTCACAAGTTATTCACCTGCAAGACTCAGACTATGTCACGATGTTACTGTGACGAGGGAGGGGGTCGTGTGTGAGGTGCCAAGAGAGCAGGCGTGCAATAAACGATCATTTCCCTCCCTTCCCCTTCCTCATGCTCCCTGGCTTTCTGGAAGGAAGGCTGGGAGACTCCGAGCAGGGAAAGCCACCCTCCCACCCGACACATCGGGGTCTCATGCTCACAGACCCACGAGTGAACACGCTAGCAATTTACCTGCTTTCCTGGTCCCACCACAAAAACTCCCCCAAGGATGAAGCCCTCGCCTTCCAGGTTTCCAGAAAAGCCTCCACTCCGGGCCCGGAAGAAGTTGTACCAGACACCCAGACGGACAAATCCCATGAACATCATCTTCCGCCTTTCCGGACCATAGAACTTCTTCTGTAGGAGCGAGGAAGACAGACCCCATATGAGTAGCCCATATGCCTGCCTTCCCCAGGGAGGAAAGTTCCCAGCAGGGCATCTGTTTTCAGACAGAGACCCAAAGGCTGCTGGTTCCTGTCCTCCACCACCCTACACACAGCTGCCACCCAGGAGCACTCTCAACTGCCCGAGCTGAAGAGAACCCTGCGGCCTGCCACCCTGACTCTAATCTCTTGCTATGGACGTACAGGGTTCTTGGGCCTGACAGAGTGACAACAGTCCTACATTCTGCAGAGGTTAGTAGAGGGGAAAGAACTATGGCTGCAATGAATTAAGGGACAGAGGCTTATGCTGGGCAAACCCCTGCAGCGCAGGGAAACCGGTGGAGCTTTCAGCTATTTCCAAGGCTCCCATTCCCGGATCACAAGTCAGGAAGGGCTCAAGTAACAACTGAAGGACAGCTCTTAAGTTTTTTTCACTCATGCTCTGCTCAGAGGGCTAGGGGCAGCTGAAAGGGAGGCCGACTCCAACTCCTGTCCAGACATGCTTTGGGCCACCGAACTCTCCACGCACGAGCGCAATCCCCAGCAGTCTGTGTCCGACAGGCTCACAGCACACGTACCTTTTCATCCAGGAAGATTTCTCCTTTGAAATAAGGCTGGAAGTCCTTCACTTCAGTCTTGACGTGCTCCTTTACCACTGCGTAGAGGGGGATGCCCAGCTCGTCCAACTTGGGCTTCAGGGAGGACAGGTCTGCAGCCTCCTGCAGAAGACAGGAAAGGTCAGGGGCATGAACTCTCGGGGCTCTGCAGCCAACCAGCACCCTCTTTCCTACAGGCCCAGAGCGTGGCTGGCACCGAATGCAGAAGAACAAAGGCAACAAAATGCCAAGAACAATTAAGGCCTGTGTAGACCAGCAAAAGACTGTCCCAGCTGGGCACGAGGCCTCAGGATAGAGTGTCAGGTCTCCTCCTCAGCCCAGGTTCCTGTCCTGTCCATGGAGGGAAGGAGAGGCTAGTCTCCTGTTATGGGTGTCCTAACCATGGCCTGGGGAGCATCCGATAACTAAGGGCTTGCATGCACCCAAACTCAGTCCTCCACTCCTAGCCACAGTGCTTCTCTCCTAATCTCCCAGCCCCTCCACTGCACTAGAGCAAACTAGCACAAGGGCCTAGCAGTCGATCTCCATGCAGGCCATGTGAATAGCTGCCTCCACACCTCTGCTCAGCTGGCCCCCTCTCATTGCAATAACCTTCCTTCTTTCTCCAGCTCAAATCCTACCCTCTAGAAAAGGATCCCTGTTCTAAAAAGTTCTCCCTGGCTAGCGCAGCCTGGAGTAAAGGCCTGATTCTCTGTGTATATCTAATCTTTCCTGCTTGGCGACTTTTTCTGTACTGAGTCCACTGGGTTCCACTAAGTTGAGCTTTGTCCCTTAAGTTCCCAAATGTGTCTCAGAGTCAGAAACTGCCTTCCATTTCTTGTATCCCTCAGTGCCTAGCACATGGCTGGATATGCAGAAGGTACTAGGTACCAGGAGGAAAGATTCCAGGTGAAGGTGGACAATGGGGAGACCGCAGCTGAGCTGGGAAGTATGGACATCCCTGATTCTCAGGAACTGCGGGCTAGATGAAAAGATGAAACTCACACATCAGGGTAGAGCTTCGATGTTAAGAACAAACTACTTTTTCACATTTGGTGTCAGAATGAAAGAAGCAGCAGGAAATCCTGTCAGAAGCAGCCTACTTGCCTCCAATACATTTGCTATATGGTGGCAACTGCATTTAATTTTTCATGTATTTTCTGGAACAACAACAAAAGGATAGCTAATGAAGCAGAGTTCATTACAATGCATTTGTCAAGAGGTTCAGTGAGTGGCAGACTCTGCCCAAGAGCAGAGAGGACTACAGGTCTGATGTGGTCAAAGAGCACCTGTGTGTAAGAGGAAAGGTTTTACTCACTTTCCCTGGGCTTTACTCAGAAAAAGTGTGAAGTGGAAACTGAGTCACATGCCTCCCCCCTCAAAGTAACTTTGCCTGCCATCCAACCATCCTTTTAGAAACATAAGTTTCCATAAAATGCTCTACCAGGGTACGGACCAGAGCCCAGAAAAACAGGTTGTAATTAGAGCAGGTGCTCCTGGAACCTTGGGGTTTAGCTGGCCTTGAGAAATCAAGTCACAACAGGCTTCCATGTTGGTATTTGGAGGCATCAGAGATTGGACTCAAAAGCCCTGAGTTTAAATGTCACCCCCTGTGGTAGGCAGAATAGTACCTCCTAAGGATGGATGTCCACATCCTAATCCCAAGAACCCGTGAATATGTTTTGTTACATGGGAAGGGGGAATTAAGGCAGCAGATGAAATTTAGATTGCTAAGCAGGTGATCTTAAAGGAGATTATCCTGTTTTATCTGGGTGGTCCCAATGTGGAATCACTAAGGTCCTTAAATGTGGGAGAGGAAAGCAGAACGGTCAGTGTCATAGTGACACAATGTAAGAAAGACTTGGCCAGCTATTGCTGGCTTTAAAAATGGAGGAAGGGGGCACAAGCCAAGGAACGCAGATGGCCTCTAGAGGCTGGAGAAGACGCAGAAATTATTTATCCCCTGGAGCCTCCAGAAGAATTACAGCCCTACTGATACCCTTATTTTAGCTCAGTGAGCCATTTCAGAATGCTGACCTTTAGAACTGTAAGAAAATGAATCAGTGTTATTTAAAGCCACTGAGTATGTGATCACGTGTTACAGCAGCAATAGGAAATTAACACACCCCCTACAGCAGTATGACATTGTCACTACCTCTGTACCTCAATTTCCTCCTCTGTAAAATGAGAATGACAACAACAAGCTGTATTTTCCAGGGATGCAGTGGGGAACCAATGAGGTACCGACGGAAAGTGCCCTGAATGTATAGAACGATAGTGCACCATGCAATGCAGGCAGATTCTCAGCCAGCCCAACCACACAAGCAGGGGAGGGCTCTGCAAGGCTGAAAGGAAATGCCTCAGGATAAGTCAGGACAACCAGGGGAAGGAGGATGGCAACTCGGACAGGACCAAGGCCATGACCTGAAAAGCAAAGTTTTCTCAAGAGCTGGAGTACTGTCGTTCCCAGTTCTCCCCCAGGCAAAGCCGTGAACCTCGGGACCTGGGTCTTCTGTCACTGACTGTATGACCATGGATAGGTCAACAAACCACTCGTATCCTCAGTTTACCTATGTGTAAAGTGACAAGGCTGGACCCTGCCTCCCCTTGACAAGCTTCCTCACTTACTAAACAGACGCCATGGCCTCCCTTTGAGGGGCCAACCTGGAGACCTCCCAGTCAGTGAGCCCCAAATTGCACCAAACTCTCATGCCCACTGCATCCACACTATCGGCATGACCAAAATCCCCTGGGCTTCAGATCCAACGCCGAGAGCACAGAGAGGCAGCAGAGTCACCACGTGCGGCTCTCAGCTATCCATCAGGGACACCAGCGGGATCCCCAGGAAGAGGCAGACAGGCAGGTCCATTCTAAAGATGTGGCCCTGTGCTCCCCCGGGTGCTGTAGCTGCACCACAGGCGAGGCTGCCCATGCCTGTACCAGTAACGATCCAGGCACCTCATTTCAGTAAGCAAACCCCTGTGCTGAGAACTAGGGACATGCAATTGGCCCTGCAGGTCCAGGACACAGATACTACAAGAGTGAAAGGCCTTGGAATGCCCAAGAAAAGTCAAATATGTTGCTAACCCTAGGATATGGTGAGCTGTTAAATGAACCGAAGCAGAGAATTAGGCAAAAAACAAAACAAAACAAACCTAGAGTAAATAACATAATGGGCCACTGTTGGTCCTGGCTGGAAATGCCCCGGTCCCCCCTTGCTACTATCCCTTCCTCTGAACAGATCCTCAAATGCACTCACCTCTCGACAGAGGAAACAGCCTGGCCTCCGCACAGCCATAATCACAGCTCCATTATTTTCCCAGAGCGCCTTTGCTTTAAAAGTCACTGGTTCTGAGGAGAAGAAAAGGGAATTCAGTATCATTTCCTCTCAGCCTGGCCCCAACCTCTAAGCACCTCACAGCACCCGGCCAAACAGAGGACCTGCAAAACTATTTCACATGTGGGAAAAAGCAAACAGGAAACACAGATAGGGAATATTCATCTTTCCAAGGAAAATGAATCCAGTGTAAGGGTCCTACTGTGTAACCAGAAGGCCCCACCCCCGTAAAAATCTAGTTGTGAACTTGAACATCCCAAACTGGAACATTTCTGGAAAAATAGCATATTCCTTTGCTGTCTCAATGTAACTTGTAACAATCCTTTAGGGCAGATACATGGCCAAAACTTGAACGAGATCTTGCACTTTGGCCAAGAAAACCCCAATTCTTAAAAAAGTATTCAAAGAAATTAGGTCAAAAGAAATTAAAAACAAAAAGCAATTTAACCTAAATATGTTAACTGCACCATTATCCATAGGAGAGGGTAGAAGATGTCCAACAAGGAAACTCTTTGGGTAGCAGGGTAGTGTAGCTCAAGCCCGGCTACAGTCACACTGAGTCCACATCTAGGTGTGACCCGGGGCAGGCTATATCTCCGCCCTGAACCTCCATTTCCCCATTTGTAAATGCAGATGCCTAGCAGCTCCACTTTGGGCCACAGGGAGTATTAAAAGATGGATATAAAAGTGCTCTCCAGGTAATAGAGTCAGTGAGGGCTCAATAAGTACTATCCCTTATTATTTTAGCATTTCTCAGAGGAATCCATGTCCCTGTGGGATGTTACATAGGAAAAAAAGAAGGTGGGACGGGATCAAAATCAAATGACACTGGGAAACGCTGGGTCGAACATAGCTAAATAGGACTCTCTCTGCAGGGCTTCTTAGTCCCTTACTGAGGTGACCTACATTATAAATCTGCAGTCACAGTTCCTGCCTTCCCTTGACAAGCTTCCTCACTTACTGAACAGACGCCATGGCCTCCCTTTGAGGGGCCAACCTGGAGACCTCCCAGTCAGTGAGCGCCAAGTTGCACCAAACTCTCATGCCCACTGCACCCACACTATCGGCATGACCAAAATCCCCTGGGCTTCAGATCCAACACCGAGAGCACAGAGAGGCAGCAGAGTCACCACGTGCGGCTCTCAGCCGTCCAGCAGGGACACCGGCTGGCTCCCCAGGAAGAGGCAGACAGGCAGGTCCATTCTAAAGGTGTGGCCCTGTGCTTCCCCGGGTGCTATAGCTGCACCACAGGCGAGGCTGCCCATGCCTGTACCAGTAACGATCCAGGCACCTCATTTCAGTAAGCAAACCCCTGTGCTGAGAACCAGGAACGTGCAATTGGACATAGTGTTTCTCAAATTTATTGGACTCAGGAGCTCCTGTCTTTGAAGATCCAGGAGCCTGGAATTCCTCAGAACACACTCTGGAAGGTTTGGCTGAGTAAACAGTGGTACAATTTTACTAAATATTATGGAACGATTATCATTATATTTAGAGAGACAACATGAGAAAATGAAAAACGCTTTTGATAAGAAAAAACTAATACTCAGCCATAAAAAGAAACGAAACTGAGTTATTTGTAGTGAGGTAGATGGACCTAGAGTCTGTCATACAGAGTGAAGCAAGTCAGAAAGAGAAAAATACCACATGCTAACACATATATATGGAATCTAAAAAAATGGTTCTGAAAAACCTAGCGGCAGGACAGGAACAAAGATGCAGATGTAGAGAATGGCTGAGGACACGGGGACGGGGAAGGGTAAGCTGGGACGAAGTGAGAGAGTGGCATGGACATATATACACTACCAAATGTAAAACAGATAGCTAGTGGGAAGCAGCCACATAGCACAGGGAGATCAGCTCAGTACTTTGTGACCACCTAGAGGGGTGGGATAGGGAGGGTGGGAGGGAGACGCAAGAGGGAGGGGATATGGGGATATATGTGTACGTATAGCTGATTCACTTTGTTATACAGCAGAAACTAACACACCATTGTAAAGCAGCTATACTCCAATAAAGATGTTTAAAAAAAAAAAGAAATAGATTTTATCTCTTAAAAAAAAAAGAAAAAGCTAAAATGTAAAAGATCAATATACAAGTACACCAAGATCATAACTATATATTATTACGTGTACACCTGGAAAAATATGTGTGAAAATAAAAAAGATTATTGTGTTAGGGTAATGGAATTATCAGTAATTCTTAAAGTGTTACTAAATTTTTCCTAATGTTATATTGCCTTTTCAATTAAAAAAAAAAAAAAAAAAAAGAACTACTTCAGAGAGAAAAAAACTAAGTAAGCCTGCATCCCAGCATCTTGGAAAAGTACTGACACCAGTGGAGTCACTGCTTACCCTTCTCCAGTGTTTTCAGGTCTATATCCTCCAGATACTCCAGCGTGGCTTTCTGGGGCTTGGGCAGAAATACGTCTGTGTTGGCCAGGAGCAGTGCCAAGGCAGCAGCCCCTAGGGCCCCCGCACCAATGGACCACATTCCCATGGTGAAGAAACTTGGATCCTGGAGGAAAGACATTTCTGGGGATTGAGAGAAAGGAAGACGACGTTACTGCTCCCACAGGGCAGCCGGAATCTGATCTCCCGGACAACAAGGCTCTGGCTGGGCAGCCAATCAGGGGGCCAGAGGCAAAGGGAGGAGAAGCAGCAGTGTCAGAGATGGGACTGGACAAGGGCTGCTAACTGAGCCCCTGCCCACCTGCCGCTACAGGAGCCTGGGAATACAACAGACATGTGGAGGTTCCTGCCCCAGGGAGCTCACTAGTGTGGGTCAGCAGCCACGACAGAGGCGACAGCCTCTCTTGCCGCTCCCTCTCCCTTGCTCAAGGCTGTGTCCTCCCAGCTTGATGGCGCTCCTCCAGGCTGTGTCACTGCCCTCCTCATCAATGTCTGCTCTCTTCCTTCACAGTCCAGGAGTGGCAGCTCCCACCTCCCTGGGGAGGCAGCAGCCTCTCTGTGTGATTAGATCACTTAGAGACCAACCACCCTGTTGTAACCCTACCCTTCCTCCTCGCTGTGAATCCCTCAGACACAGAGCCCAGGTCCTATTCATCCAGCCCCCAGACAGTGCCCAGCAGGGCCTCACTCGAAGTAGGCAGGCAATCCCAGTACATTTCTCCAACTGAGAATACCTTTATTTTCTACTCATTATACAAATAAAACAGGCTCACGGTGAAAACAAAACAAAACACCAAAAAAGAAGCAACACATAAAACCACAGCTGACAAGAAAGCAAATATCCTCTCAACATCTACCACCTATTAAATTATACAGTTTAATAGAGATGGCCACTATTAGTCTGACATTTTTCCCCTGTGAACAGAATTATACAGATGCCTGTCCAGTGAACAGGTAGAGAGACTAAGAGAGAAGGCAACATGTTAGAAAGAGCATGGTGCTGGGGTGTCTGCTTCAGAGGACTGGGCAACAGACAGTCTGCACTGGGCAGGGGGCTCTGTAGTTGAAATGGAGGTCCAGGCAGGTCCTATAGCATCTGGCCTCCTCCCCAGCTCATGCTTGCGGGCCTCGCCAAGGCTTCCTCTAGTTGGGAAGCCTTGTGCTTCTGAGTGGGAGCTCCTGGAAGCAGCCCACCCCTGTAACGGCAGCAAGTACCCCACCCAGGCTTTGTTTCTCGACAGCCACTTACAATACCTATCTTTCCATCTGGCCCTCTCGCCATCCTAGGATCTGACTTACGCCGGAGCCTTCCTCCCCAAGTACCTGCACGACTCTATGTGCTCGGATCACTGGGTACCGACCTGAGGTGTGTGTCTACGTGTATGTGTGTGTGTGTGGCCCACCTGACCTCATCCCACCTAACCAAAGGCTTAATTCTCCCCTGCAGGACTTGACTCAGGAGAGGACCTCTCCAAAGGATTAAGCAAAGGCCCAGAAATCCGCATGTCACTGCCAAGGGAGGGGGCTGTGAGGGATCCACTGCCATGAGGTAGGGTTGGGAGTAACTTGGTGGTGATAACTTTGGGAAGAAAAGGGTAGGCCAGACTAGTGTTTAGGCCAGCCCGGGAAGTTCAGACTTGAGTTCAGAAATAAAAGGGAACTTTCAGACAGGGGATGTGGAGTGTGTACTGGGAATGACCAAATGAAAATAGCCTTTAAGAAAGAGGAATTTGGCATCTGTACACTAGGGGACAGGAAAAAGAAGGGGATTGTGTGTGTTGGGGGAGGAGGTGAGCTGGGAGAGAAGAGTTTCTTATAACCTCAAAATGTGCTCTCGTGTGCTGGCAGCCTTGGCATCGTGGAGAACTGCAGAATTTCCAGCCTTACCTCAGAACTAAAAAGTCATAACCTGCATTCATCAGACACGGCAGGCAATTCACAGGCACATAAAAGTTTCAGAAGCATTGTCTTGGAACCAAGAATTCAGGTTTTGTGGTTGGTTGGCCATAAGCCACAGAACAAAGTACAGCCATGAGCGCAGGCTGGCCTTGGAGAGCTGGGCCTTCCTCAAGGGCCGGCTTCTGTTTCCTCAGCTCATTGTGTGAGGGCAGCCACAGAGACAACGAGAGTCAAAAACCAGGGCACAACTCCACGCCTCTGCCCGGAGTGTCCTTCCTCATTCGCTCTGTCCTGCATGACTCAGACGCCTCTTCCAGGGGTCTTCTTGGATGCTCTGCCTACCCCCGTCCCCCAAGAGGGGATATTCACCCCCACCTGTGTCCAAATCACACGATCCTTCTGATTTGGACCTGTTTTCAAGTTTTCTCTCTTCTGACTCTTCCTCAGTTTATCTCTGAGCTCCCCCGTGCCCAGCACAGGGCCTGTTTGTGGTCCACAGCGGGCTCCCCATAAATGTGTGCTAAAATGAATTCAGTAGGATTGAGTGATGAAAATGATGACTTATGGAGGACCGAAGCACTTGGGCAAAGCAGGAAAGAACGTTCCACAGGCCGGCTTCCAGTTCTTTTATGTGTCAAAGTTACACATTACACTGCATTATAGTTCACAGAACAATCAGGAGGAAAACCACAGCTCTCACCTGCCTGCTGTAAACAGGAGATTCCCCAGAGCCTGAAACAATTTCTGTACCTTGACGCACTTCCAAAACCTCCCTGGACTGCTGACATGTGTATATGAGTAAGGCCCACACGGCACGGTCCCTGATCACAGATTTGCTAACATTTCTGCATCAGTTCGCGAAGGCCAGCTTACACCTACCCTCCAAAAGGACTCACTTCAATTCCTGGGACACATCAGAGCGTTGCAGGAAGTCCAGGGACCCTTCCAGTCAGCTCCACACCCTTCTAACACACCACTGGCTGTTTCTGGAGGCAAACAGGCTCCGGCTCCCCACTGTCCCATCAACAGCCATCAATCAAGCCTGTTTGCTCGTGAGCACAAGGAAATCAGACTCAAACAGACTCAACATTTATTTCCAAACATTTATTCAGCACTGACCTGTTTAATAAATGGCAGTTTGGGATGACATAAAACTAAATGATAAACAGTCCTCAAGGAGATACAGGCCGAGTACACAGATAACAGAAATTCAAGTGGAAAGGTATGAACACGGGGCTAAGGCAGTGCAGCGGTGAGAACCAGTTACATCTGGTCTGGGCAGCCGTAGAAGAACCCAGAAGGAAATGGCTTTGAAGCAGGCATAGGATTCAGAGAGCAGGATGGAGCAGCTAGGCCAGGCTTGGGCTCAATAAGCCTGGGAAACAGCGGACTGGCGGGGGTGAACGTCCCAAAGGCGCCTGACACCCTACCTCAAGTTCCCAAGCCAGAGCACAAGATGTGGGCTTCAAAAGCCCCAGGAGCATTGTTTAGCACCCCAGCCCCCGCCTCCAGCTGTGATCCGGAAAGCATAAGCACAGAGTCACCCCTCTGGGGAGCTTGGCCCAGGACCTAAGGCCCCGCAGCACTGAGATGTGAGAACATTATCAGCGCCAGAGGTGAGAGGCTGGCCTCTCCATGAACATACACTCCCAGCGGGCCTCTGGCAGCTGCCTCTTCTGCCAGTGGGAAGCAGTGAAAACTGACTTCCGGAAACACCTAGAGAGTGTATAGATCCGGCCTCTCAGCCAAGCCCCCCTGAGATGCAAAGCAATTCCCATTCCCAGCCAAACCATGTTTACTCTAAAGGATATGGACCGTGTGTCAGATGTCCCTTCTCTTTCCTCCCCTCTCTATCCCCTTCTGTTAAGGAAAGGGTCAGTTTCTCTGAAAGATAATAGCAAGGCTGTTTACAGAAGAGCCAGCCGCCACCTGACACAGCCATAGTATTCGGTTCCCCACTGCAGCACTTATCTGATCAGGTCTCTCCCACAGAAGAACGTGAAGCGTGATAAGACCACAAACAAGCAACAGCTGGGCCGGCTCAGAGTGGCAGCGCTGGTCTGGGATAAGCGCCTCGGGGCAGGAGACCCGGCTGGGCTCCCTAGGCCCAGCTGGCTTGATCCCTCCCTCAGCCTCATTTTCCTCAACTCCAAAATGAGGAGGTTGGATGGGGTGAATGGCAAAGCTTCTAAAGCACCCAGTGACATCGTGGGATTCTATCAAAAACAGCTCACTTTGGAGCCTGCACATTCTCGGCTCCTCATCACAACTCTACCGCACCCCATCCCCATTTCAATCTCCAGAGTGTTTCTTCCCCGCTGCCCAGAGCTTCACAAGGCACCTCCCCTCCCCCACACATGGTCCCTCATCCCCAACGTCGGGCACCAGGCACTCACCATCCGCAGTGCGCGCACGCTGGCTTCTGCTGACCCACGGGGAGCAGGCAGCAGGGGAGGGCTGGAGGTGGGGCTCTGGAGTCCCGCCTATGGCCCTAAGCTCACTCCATTGGCAGGACCAGGCCACCCAGAAACCCTGGGGCTCCTTCAGCTGCGGACAATCTCCAGAAAACATCAATATGGACAGCTGCCAAGATCCCCTAGCCCTTCAAAACTTGGAGCAAATGTTGAGTCATTTGCAGTCACGCAGATTATAACGTATCAAGCGCCAACAGACTCCCTCTCTGCTTCCCCGGGCAGGCTAATGAAGTGAAGCCCTTAATGTGGCCCTTAATGCAGCCCAGGGGTCACACTAACTGAAATCACAGGAAGATGTCCCTCTCCCCCTGGCCGCTTGTGTAACAGACAAGCAAGCCTGACACCATAGCGGATCTGTTCCTTTAGCTCTAACCCTTGTGCTCTGCAGCCTCTGCACCTTCCTAAAAGGATGTTTCCTAGAGCCTGAAATATACATGATAGCCCATTCTTGAAGCTTTGACCTTTAAAAAGTAGCAGAACTAAAAATAACAATTGTCTTGTTGGAGGTTTATGGCAACACTGTGAGGAGACCTACATGGACAGCTGCAAGGACAAAGGGTTCCTGCACCAAGAAGTATGCAACCACCAGCCACCCGCCTCCCCTTTCAGTATAAAAGCAGCCTGAATTCTAACTCGGGTAAGATGGTTCTTTGGGACATGAGTCCATCATCATCTCGGTCTGCTGGCTTTCCAAATAAAGTCGCTATTCCTTGCCCCAACACCTCCTCTCCCGATTTACTGGCATGTCGTGTAGCGAGCAGTATTGAGTTTGGACTTGGTAACACTTGGGCAGCCTGCTCCCTTGCCCTGTCCTCCACCCCACACCACTGGGGCCCCTTACCTGCTGTCTATTCTTTACCTCCCTCTGCCTTCCCTTCTTTTCCTGCCACTTCAAGACTCCTCTCAATCCACACTCCCTGCCTCAGTGACCTCACCTACAGCCAGCACTTCACTCACCACCTTGGTAGTGACTTCCAGGTTCCAAGTGCTGCTCCGGACTCAAAAGTTTCCACTTGGGGGTTCTATAGGTTATCTCTGTTGCATCATGACCAAAGCTGAGTCAGTTTCTCTTCCGGAGTTCTTTTTACCTAGCTCAGTGAATGACACAAGCATAGAGCCAACTCCTCAAGCCAGAGACTGCAAGTTGCATTTTACTCTCTGTTCTCCCTCATTGCCCACATGAAATCAGTCAGGAAGTTCTGACCATCCTATGACATGGGTTCGCTACCCATCCTCTTCTCAGCCTCACTGCTGCTGTCCACAGCAAAGCCCCTATTACTCTGTACCTGGCCTATCTCAGTAACTACAGAACTGAGCTTGGCTGGCTCCAGCCGGGTCCTCTTCAGCCTAGCCTCCGTGCTGTAGCCAGAGCGACTGTCACACTCCCCGGCCTGATCACGTGCTTCCCTTGCTTTCAGACCCTCACTAGCTACAAACCTCCCAGCACGCCGCCAGGGCCCCTGACAGCTCAGCTTCAGGCCACCATTCCGGCCTCACCCCTGGCCACTTCAGCACCCTCATCAGATCACTCAATGTGTAAGGACTATAACATGTTTTGTTAGGCCTCTGCACTGTTGCTCGTGTTGTTTCCGTTACCCAGAATGCCCTCCCCGCCCATGCCAACTAGGGAAAGGCCCAAGCACATGTAACACTTTCTCTCCGGAGCCTTTCCTGAAAGCCCGGACAACTGACTGCTCCCTCACCTCTGGTTAGATAGCAGGCATGTATGTGCAAACACACACATACCTTTGCACAATGCACAAGCAGATGGACTTAGTGAATTTAGTTATTTACATGTCTGTCTACACAATATGGTGGAGCAATCTGAGGGCAGGGGCTGTTGTCTTATTCATTCCTGCAAATTCAGCATTTAACACAAATCTTGGCAACTAGTAGGCATTAAATCTCTGAATGAAATGATCTGAATTTTACTCCTTAAACTCCGCAGTGAGGCAGAGCTGGAACTAATCTGCAGCTGGTTTGACCTTAAAGAAACACTCAAGCCTGGGGCTTAGGTGACCTTAGGTTGGGTCCTACCTCCCCTGCTCATCGGCAGGGTGATCTGACACAAGCTATGAAGACACTCTGGGCCTGGATCTCCTCATCTGTACAGAGGAGGGAACTAGAAAATCTACAAGTGCATCTCGGTTCTGACATCCAAAGACTCTGAAGTACTGCACGATTGCAACTCCAGGGTTCTGACATCCAGAAAGCCACGGGGACACCTGCCACTACTGCTCTCCTGCTGGGTGTGTACAGTCTCACCCTCTGCTTCCCCAGGCCTCATTCTACCTGTTCAAGGAGCTGCCTCTGGGCAGGAACTGATAAAGTCTTACTAAAACAAAGTATCAGCCCTGGGTGGGTTAATTCATGCCCGAAACAAGTAGAGACAGCATCATATTCCAAACATTAAGGGTACACCTGCCCAGCCAAGCCCGAACCAGGGAATCCTCCCTCCTCAGAATGAGCTGGCTTGAGGCAGACACAGGGCAGAAGGAAGAAAGGGGTCCTGAGGGAGACAAAAGAAACTAGGAGTGTACATGGGCTTCCTTGTCTCAAGCCCTCAGTGAACAAGGCTGGAAAGGATGCTTCATCTTCTTTTCTTTGCTCTCCTCTGTTCCTTCAGAGCTCTAGTTCAGCCCCTCCTTCACTGAGCAAAAGAAAAAACTAAGGCCCAGAGATGGGACCAGCTAGTCCCAGGTCACTTGCGGGGAGGACTGGTTAGTGGCTGTGCCGGGACTCAGGTCTCCCAACTCCCAGTCCATAGCTATCTATCCTGCATTGGACACTTCTGCATAGGCTGAAACAGTGTGGGATCAGAGCCCAGGAAGAGGGCCTGCAGGCCTTCACGTCTGCTCACTGGCCTGAAGAAGGCTGAAAGCAAAACTGCTCCTGGACAGAGTCTGGGAAATCGGGTGGCTAGAGAGAGCACTAATCTTTCCCAAGCCCAGTACTTTGTGAGCAGTTTATAATTCAAAGCCAAATGTTTTAAGGGTCACGTTGCCCATTCTCAGCTGAGAAGCCACTCCATACCTCTCCTCCCCACAGTAACAAGGTCCTGTCAATTCTGTATAGACAGGCTTGAAAATGGCCATTTTAGCAGCCTGGTGACACGGGCACCCAGGGCCCCACGAGCAGTAGGACATACGCTCCCACCCACCCTTGTTGTCAAGCACCACGGAACTAGCCAGTTGCAAGGAGCTCTCACCTACTTGCCTCGGTCTCTGACTTCCTACTTTGCTCCTTGGCGTGACTGCTTAGCTCTTAAATGCCAGATTCAGAAAGTTCTGATCAGATGCTGAATGTAGAACGAGAGGACTGGGAAACATTGAGTCACTGCCAGTGTGAGGAATATGGGGGCTGGAAGAGGACTTTTCCTCTGATCAGCTACCCTGCGGCTACAGAGCCCCACGCAAAACACCTGGCTGTTCTGCCCCTTGCTTGTACAGCCTCCTGTCTGGGCTCAGTGACATGAGTGTGGGTGGAAAGCAAGGGAGATACCACAAAAGAAACTGAGATTCAGGACAAAAATCCTGGGTTCTCACTCTTCGATTATGAGAGGTCACGTCGTCCCTCTGAACCTCAGTGTCTTCTTAAAAACAGGGCACTTTGGGCTTCCCTGGTGGCGCAGTGATTGAGGGTCCACCTGACGATGCAGGGGACGCGGGTTCGTGCCCCAGTCCGGGAAGATCCCACATGCCGCGGAGCGGCTGGGCCCGTGAGCCATGGCCGCTGAGCCTGCGCGTCCGGAGCCTGTGCTCCGCAACGGGCAACGGGCGAGGCCACAACAGTGAGAGGCCCGCGTACCGCAAAAACAAAAACGAAAACAAAAACAAAAAAAACCCAGGGCACTTTGAAGGGTTGTTGGGAAGACTATATACGAGCAATGAGGAACAAACTGTAAGGCAGCATCATCTTTCTCTTCTTTGCAGGGCTCAGATTCACTCATTCTCCTATGAGGGCAGGAGATTTGAAGCAGAACAGACACAAAACACTGAACAACTTCTTCAGCTGTGTCACTGCAGGCCTGCCTCTTGGGCGGAAGTTCTGGATCTGGAGGGAACCCTGGCTTTTCTCAGGCCCCTGTGGTCTAACTGCCACCCCACAATGCATACTCCATGCTGCCCTTCTGCAGCCTGCCAGCACCAGAGAAGGCAAACAGCCCTGCCCAGTTGTAATCTCCCTGTGTCAGAGGCCACTGAGCTCAGGGGTGGGCTGGCTCCCACACAGTGTCTCCAGACAGTTCTTGCCACACACGCCTCAGCAGAAGGAGGTTTGGAGTGTCTCTACTCAACATTTCACAAAAAGGCAAGTACCCAGCTGGCAGGAGAGCTGCCTTATTTCTGGGATACTAGTAGAGCCTGGGGCTTCGAGCCTCAGAATTCCAGTCCTCACCAAACTTTCCAAGCACCATTTAAGTGACAGAAGCAGATAAGACAAAATAAGAAATGTCTTCATACCCCACAGGAACAACGCATAAGATGTCAAATAAATGGCATGCCCTTATAAAGAACAGCAATACAGGAATGGCCACACCAAGAATAGCTCAAACCTAATTCAAATTCCTACAAGCTGTAAGCACCTGGACAAGGCACTGCTTTTGTATCAGTAAAACAGGAATGATTCCCAAATTACAAAATGTAATCTTCCACAGAGTTGTAAGAATCAAAGGATTAAATGTATACGTGGTGCTTTGTAAGCTACCTTACTAAGAGTGACATAATGTGAGGTGTAATTCTTACTCATTTCTAGATTAGTCAATGATTGCCCCTAAAATGTTGTTTGTACATGAGATGGAGGGTTTCTGATGACCCGGTATGTTCCAAGGAGACAGGGTTTCTGATCTCCAGGACTGGGCTGGAGCAGAAGCATCAGAGCCTATATACAAGCTGGCTCCCGGACAATGCTTTGCTAAATAAATCCCAAGTAATTATTTTCTGTTTTTAACCATCTGACAAGTTCAAAGGAAAATACATTAAAATAAATAAATAAATAAAAGCTACACAGGGTTAGAGAATTGGGTTGTGGAAAGAGCCTCGTGTTGGTAAGGAAAAGAGGCCCAGAGTCAGCTGGGACTGGACCCCAAGCCGGCTTCTGGCCCCGCCGGGGGTGCTGCCTCCCCACGGCCCTGGCCAGGCTAGGTCTTAAACATCTTCTCCAAATGCTTCAGCTCCGATCCCTGCAACAACCTCGAGGAGAGACTGTCCGATCATCAGTGCCTTGTCTTTTCACTCCCAGACTTCAGCACAGTGTTTTAAAACGTACGGCTGAGGTCTTTTCAAAAAAAGTTGCCAGGGGTTGTAACCTTTGGGTAAGGGAGGCAAAACAGGTGCCTCTGAGATGATGAAAAACGCGAGAAATCGCCGCGCCATAAAACACAGGACCCTAAGCAGGCACAGAGCCCAGGGCGACCAGGCTCTTGGCCTCCACCCGCACATCGCCCATCGCCAGCTGGTCGGCCCGCCACCCACAGGCAACCCCGCAGGCCCATCCCGGGCTCGGCCCCGCATAACAGACGCGCCAGGACAAAGCCCCTTTCTCAGTTCTTTGTCCCAACAATCCAGGCAAGCCGGTGCCATCAGCCTCTCTCAAAGCCTGGAGGCGGGGAAGAGAAGGGTTTCTCGGCCGGTCAGATCAGCGCAGGGTCCCGGCCCCGGGTTTTCTGACCGCAAACGCTGGGTTTTTCCGCGGAGCGCGGGGCTCAGGGGCGGGAGGGGTGTCGTCCTCCGAGGGAGGTGGGGGCCGCCTCGAGACCCGCAGGTGTGGCCGCGCCCTGCCGGCTCTGAAGCAGCTTCCCGCGGGCTCCGAAGCTGATCGTGGGGCTGACCTAACCAGCCCCGCATCCGGCCAACCCGCGCGCGCGCCCCGACCTGCATCATTCGCCCCTCCCTGCCTCAGTTTCCTCACCTGCCTTCGCGGACGTCACGTGCCCCGCAGAGCCCTGCGCGCCGCACTTACTGCTCGCGCTCCCCTGCAGCCCGTCTCCTCTCGCGCCCGACGCACGGTGGCTGGCGGATGGAACACTCCCCGGCCCCAGGGGTCCCAGGGGTGGCCCCAGCGCCTGCGCAGGTTCGCGCCTGCGTCGCCCCGCGCGCCACTCCCACGTGACCCGCCCAGTTCCCCCACCCCCCACCCCACCCCGTGGCTCAGTGCCAGCCCGGCTGTGGCGCTGTCGCCAGCTGGGAGCGCGCGTCCAACTCTATGCGGCTTTCGGGACCCGTTCGCTTGCGGTCCCTGGTTCTCACAGCTCCAGCTGCTTTCAGTCCTTCACGAGTGGTGACGCTAGGCTCCTGATTCATTGTCAGGGGCGCCTTCTGGAGCAAAAGGAGGCTCTCGACTGCCCTGCTGGGAAGCCCTGTAGCCGAGGACAGTCCCCTTTCAGTCCTCAGCGAGTTTTTGAGCAGTTACTTTTTCACGGTCTTTTGGCATAGGGAGGGGGAACCTTTAGGACCGACACACTTTAGCAACAAATTCAGAATTGTCAGCCTCTGACCCCCATCCCACATCCTCTTTCACCCCAAAATGGTGGCCATTGGGCAGAGCGTGGTGAGTGGAGATGGCTGGCTACTGGGATGTTGCCTGACTTTACAGATTCTGAAGTCGGGGTCTAGTTTGACCCACATGGTTCTTCCACTCATTCAGTTACTCCTCATATTTAAGTGTCCACATTGTTCTATAAAAGTAGGCAGTTGAGAGAACACCTTTTCAGAGACAGGAAGACCTGATTCACAATATAACACTTAAAGTAACACTGGGACAACTGATCAGTCACAAGGCAGTGTGCAGTGAAATAGCAAAGCAGGGCTGCCACACCCGCTGGTCAGAGGTAGCTGTCTGACTGCAGTTTGGCCCCTGAGTTCACCTGGCACCGCCTCCTGGTGTACAAAGTCCAAAGCGTTCCCTGTCACCTTCCTGACCTCCCACCCAGACTCCAAGCTCCTTGTAAATTTATGGGCCATTTAAGAGATCTCTCCTTCACCAGATTGTGAGTTCCGTTGCTCCATCTCTGGGAACCCAGAGCCTGGCCCAAGGCCAGCATGGAAGTATACAGGGGAAGTGCTGTGAAAGAGAGGATGTTTCTAAATTGGAGGGGAGAGGAATCAGTCTGAGTGATCATGCAGCCTTCTTGCAGGAGTGGGTATTTGATTTGAAGGCCTGAAAATATTTGCTATAATTTGGTACAATGTGGGTGTAGTCATAAGAAGACAATTTACCCCCAGAGGGCCTTTCTCACTCCTGCTTAATACCTTCTTACCCGGTGAAGGGGAGGGGGAAAAGGCTTATTCTATCCATCCTGAAACAGGATATTTGGTCAACAGGGAGAAAGGTTGCAGGGGAAAAAGCCCACTTAGAACAAAACAGGAAGCCATTTCTCTTGAGTTTGGGTCCCCAGAGACTGACCATTAATGACAGAGCCATTCAGGGATCACCGGTAGCAGAATCCTGGGGTAGAAGGCTCCCTGAGGCTTCAGCTGTGGTATAATTACCAAATACAAAAAGCCATGATTATATTTATACTTTTGTAGCATTCCAAAGCCCTGGACTTCAAAAACCAGCTAATTAACACACTCTTCACACTCCCCATTTGTCCAAGAAGGCACAGGCTGAACTCATTAAAAAGCAGTCATTAGACCAGAAGAAAAAGTAGACACAGGAAAATTTACAAACTCAGGGATTAAAAACAAAAACATCAATCTACCAACTTTGAAAAAGAAGAGTAGTTCTGGTGTTGTAAAGACCATGAAATAATCTAGATTTTAATTTAAGGGGTTAGAAATTAAGGTCGACTAGGAGCTTTGTGACAATTTAGGTGTGGTACCCTCTCAGCAGGGGCAGGGAAACTGTTCTGTCCTTCAAAAATCCCCTGGGGCAGGCAGAAAACATTGCTAACAGGAGGAAGTTTGGGTAAAGATTTGTGATTCTTTCAGTGTCACAGACACCCCTAGATTCACCTAGCTTCATCTGCTCACTCAGCAGTGACCCAGGCCAGCATCATAACATGATTTTTTAAGCTGATGGCCCTGCAGTGTGTCTGGGCTCATTGGGGACAGTTCTGGAAGCAGCTAGCATCAACATGAAAATAAAGTAAAAATAGGTGCTTGAGTTCATTGTTTCAAGCCTAGGTTCTTGTTCTGTGAATGCATAAAAGTCAAATCAAAATCTGGAAACGTGTGAACCACAAAAACAGATGTGCACGGATCAGCTCCAAATATCTTTCTACTTGTCAATATCCCTGAATTCCACTTTCTTATTTTATAAAAGCATATAAAGATGCTCTACTTCCACAGCGCACCTCACAGCAAAGCCTTTCTGGAGCCCTCGATAGACGTGACCAGAGGTTCACCAGATGGACCAGTGACCGACCCAGAGCTGGATAGTAGGATAATTCTGTCCCCAGGTTGGGGAAGCAGGGCTGCCTTGAGTGTCCTCACTCATTATCTTTTTCTCTATCCACTAACATTCATTTAGGAAGCTTTAGTGTGCAAGTAACAGAAACCCAACTCATCCTGCCTTGAGGTGATCCTATGATTCAATAAAGTTATCAACCATCCAGGTCCTTTTGCTTCTTTGCACTGTTAGCCAGCTGTTGGTTCATGTTAAGACTGGTTCATCTTGTGGTCACGGGATGGCTTCCAAGATCCAGCATGGGGAGGGGCCCATTAGACTAAGGAGTGAACAAAGCCCAGAGCCAGTCAGCCACTCTGATTGGCCGGTCACTGTGGTGGTCAGGGTATTGCTGCGCTCTGATTGATCTAAGTCTGGGTTAGTGCCCATCTCATACATTATTGCGTGCATAGTTAAAAGGATAAATAGAAGTGAAATAA
The DNA here is from genome assembly GCF_963924675.1 of Phocoena phocoena. Taxonomy (NCBI): domain Eukaryota; kingdom Metazoa; phylum Chordata; class Mammalia; order Artiodactyla; family Phocoenidae; genus Phocoena; species Phocoena phocoena. The sequence goes on from NC_089234.1 coordinate 53,568,939, forward strand.
ATGTCTTAAGATATTCCTAAGACATTTTCACATCCAAAGTCCAACTCTTCTCCATCATTTTTTGACTCAGAAGCACTGATGTCTGCATTTATCACACAATATTATCCTTGGGCTATTAGAAACACTGGTGATGCAGCATTCATTTCTTAAAGAGTGCTCCACTACACTGCAACGAGAAGCCCACGCACTGCAATGAAGAGTAGCCCCCGCTCGCCACAACTAGAGAAAGCCTGTGTGAGCAATGAAGACCCAATGCAGCCCAATAAATAAATCTTTTTTAAAAAAAGAGTGCTCCACTATTGTCTTCTGCTCAAAACCAGCAGGAAGTTTTGATAAATAGACGTTTTACATCTTAATGGTAGTCCTTCAAAACACAGGAATTGGGCTTCCCTGGTGGTGCAGTGGTTGAGAGTCCGCCTGCCGATGCAGGGGACACGGGTTTGTGACCCGGTCTGGGAAGATCCCACATGCCACAGAGCGGCTGGGCCCGTGAGCCATGGCCGCTGAGCCTGCGCGTCCAGAGCCTGTGCTCCGCAATGGGAGAGGCCACAACAGTGAGAGGCCCGCGTACCGCAAAAAAAAAACCAAAAAAAAAACACATGAATTGTGATGACAATCTCTCATTGCTTTGGAATTTCTTTCATCTATTTCAAGAGATTTGGGAAATTTTCCATTGCATTACAATCCTTTTGCATGGATCTTGTAGTGAAAGATAATAGACTTCATATGTGTGTGAAGGGGGATTGGGGGGTAGCTTTATTTCTTGGTTCTATAAACCTCTTGCTTTTGCTTTGCAAGAAAACAGAAAAATGAAGCCATTCCTTTGATAACAAAATTCCCTCTACTAATATAAATTTATTTTCCACTTGCTGTTTCCATGAATTTCTGTGTTCACAATAACTTTTTCACTTTAGTGCCAAATCCTAATGCAATCTCTTAGAAGATTTTTATACAGCAATTAAACTCAACTCATGGAATATAAACAATGTGCACTTGCAACTGGAGGCAACTTAACAGAGAATCCAAGCTTTAGAAGGAAAACAAATGTCTGAAAGTAGTTGTGAAAGTTACATGAAAAAACAGACAAAATTTGCCTTACCAAATATCAAAATACACCATAAAGTCATTGATATTCAAATAAATATGGTATTTTCTAAAAACTCTGCTTTATCTATAACTATATCCCAATTTTCAATCCTGGTATTGATTTCCTTCTCACTTCTTTTGCTGGACACCAAGGTCCAGGTGAGCTTCTCTGGTTGCCAATACTCTATGCACATTGTCATACATCACTGCTGGAAGAGTAACACTTTTCATGACTCCATAGTTAGAGGAAGACCGGAAGTTCTGAGTTTGGTACTTACTCTGCCCTGTGCACTTCTTCCCTTGGCTAATTTCAATCTGTATCTTTTCCCTATAATAAAAATATAACCGTGAGCATAATGGCATTCAGTGAGTTCTATGAGTTCCCCTAGTGAATTATCAAACCTAAGTGTGGTCTCAGGGACCCTAAACTGGAAATTGGTGTCAGAAGTCTTGCTTCCCTCAAACTCCTCACTGTCCTTGACAGGTTTAGGGGCACCTGGGTTATCTAGCATAGTAAAACCCATTAAGAACTTTCCTGTTGATTCAGTTTATTGTTATATTTTTCTGAAAAATTGTCCATTTCAACTACGTTTTAAGATGTATTTATTTAAAGTTATTCCCTAATGAGTTTCTAAAAACTCTGCTTTTCCTGTAGTTATAGCCCATTTCTCAATCTGGTTATCACTTTCCTTCTCACCTATTTTTGCTTGAATTAAAAAAATGTTTTGGGGACTTCCCTGGTGGCACAGTGGTTAAGCATCCGCCTGCCAATGCAGGGGACCCGGGTTCGAGCCCTCATCTGGGAAGATCCCACATGCTGTGGAGCAACTAAGTGCGTGTGCCACAACTACTGAGCCTGTGCTCTAGAGCCCAAGAGCCACGACTACTGAAGCCCGTGTGCCTAGAACCCGTGCTCCACAACAAGAGAAGCCACCGCAATGAGAAGCCCACGCACCGCAACGAAGAGTAGCCCCCGTTTGCCACAGCTAGAGAAAGCCAGCGCGCAGCAACGAAGACCCAACGCAGCCAAAAATAAAAATTTTTTTAAAGTTTTGTCAGTTTTAGTAAAGTACAATTTTTTATGAAGTTAGAGTTGAGGTAAAATTCACCAATTTTAACTGCTGAATTTGAAGAGTTGGAACCCACATATGCAGACATCTACCATCACCACCACCATCATCATATAGAACATTTCTATTACCCCCAATAGTTCTCTCATGGCCCTTGTGGTCAATTCCTTCCCCAGACCCCTAGCCTCAGGAGATCACTGATCTGCTTCCTATCGCTATAGTTTTGCTTTTTGTAGAATCTCATATAAATGGAATCATGTAGTATTTTGTTTGGCTTTTTTCACTTAGAATAATGCTTTTGAGATTCATCCATGTTTCTGTGTACAGCAGTACTTCATTACTTCTTATTGCTAAGAAGTATTCCATTGTATAGGTATGCCAAATTTTGTTTCTCCATTCACCAGTTGATGGATATATTTGGGTTGTTTCTAGATTTTGGGCAGCTATGAATAAAGTTGCTGGGAACATTTGTAGGCAACCTCTGGACATATGTTGTCATTTCCCTTGGATCAATGTCTAGGAGTGGTCATATGGTCAGTGTATGTTTAACTTTATAAGACACTCTCAAACTGTTTTCTAAAGTGCCTATATGATTTTCATTCTAATTCTAAGAATTCCAGTTTCTCCACATCCTCACCAAATTTAGTATTTTCCACCATCCCCTGTGGTTTCCTCCACTGACAGCACACTTGCCATTAGACCCTTGAGGCCACCGTCAATGCTTTAGGGCATACGGTCAAGTTTCTACAAAGATCCTGCAGCAATCCAGGGACAGAGAGGGCTCAGGCCCTCCATCATGTCGGGTAACCCTAGACCCATCTCTTCTGTTTGTCTTAGAAATCTCAACATCACCATGGGTCTGGCTTCTCCAGCCTCTCCTTCCTCCCAAGTATTGGCTTGTCTCTCCCAGTGTAACTGCTCAGCTGGCTGGAAACAGAAAATGTGTACTCCTCACTCCCTGTTCCCAAGAGCTAAGCTTTTCTATTCTCTGTTCCTGATGAACAGGAAGGGACAACTGACATCAGCTGTGTCTCTATCCTTATCTGTATCCCAGTTCCGGTCCTGTCTGTCTATCTCTTCATCTAGCTATGTGTAGGTCTGTATTGACACATGCTGACACCCTATGGGCATAGAACAAAGTCTAGAAGGAAACCCCACAAATTGATAGCAATTGTTCCATTTGGGGAAGGAGGAAGATATACTTTTCGACGTGTAGACTCATGTTGGTTTTTTTAAAGCAATATAACTAAAAATAAAATAGCTACAATGCTAAAAAAAACTGTTTCCTCATACTCCACACCTTGGGCATCCCCCTGCTCTGGGAGTTCTCCATAGTTCTGCCCAGCTCTGCCTACCTCTCATTAAATTATTCATGATTATTTTAAAAAATCACCTACAGTTTCTGGAGGCTAGAGAAGACACTCAGAACTCCCGGACAAAGAGAAATCTGTCTAGTGAGACAGGCTGCTCCATATTCATTAGAGGCTCTCCCAGGAGACGCAGTTTCAGTCTAAAAATGTTTAGAAAGAAGAGCACCCCAGAGAGAGTCTAGGTTTGCCTAACACTGTCTAATTTTTCTCTCTTTTCCTAGTGTCCCATTCAGTATAGCTTGTGTCCCAGATAGAAGAGCCATGGTCGGGATGATAAAAAGCATTGTCTCCCAAACCACAGGTAACCTGCTTTGGACAATAGCAGGCTGCCACCAGCCAGTCCTTCTGAGAGAAAACTAAAGCTTCCTCCCCGCCTGCAGTCACCTTGCCTTAGGTTCTCTTGCTGCTATCTCAGAGTGTCACCTTCCCCTCGCTGGCATGCTGCCAGGACACCCGGGGACCTGGCTGGAGCCAGTGGATGCTGTTTCTGCATCCCAGGAATGTTGGTGAGTTCAGGTCAGTGGCTGGGATGGCCAGGGCTGCTGCAGCACGGAGCCGAGAGGTGAGTATTCTTCACACTCTCCTCAGCCTCACCCGAGGAAACATCCCCTCAAAGCTGGCAAGGTCTCCTCTTTGGTGATTGAGGGCCTCCTCCCCACACACGGCCATGAACGTGGTGCCTGTGCCACCCATGAAGCAATGCCTTCTCCATCCTCGGTTCTGGGCACGCAGCTGCACAGTGTAAGCTGTGGTTTCTCCCTGGTCAGACACTGTGGGCAGCCAGGGAGACCAGGAATGGCATCGCATCCCCCCAGAGCTCCTGGCAGGGGTACGGCGGGCCTGTTCTGGAGTTCTCACACTTCATTAAGAGGCCTTCCCAAGTCTCAACCTCACCCTCAACCCTCTGCTATTCAGCCATCCTGCCATTCTTACGCACGCAGGCTGTTTCCCCCGGCCTAGACTGCCTTTCCTTATGCTTTTCTGCCTGTAAGACTCCTCATTCTTCAACACCCAGGTCAGAAGTAACCTGTGCAATGCTTTTCCTCTCACTCTGCCTGAGTTAGCTCTGCTCTTCTGGGCTCCCAAGGCTTGTTCCTACTTCTGTTCCCACACTGCCTACCTCTCTCTGTCTCCCCCACCGGACTAGGACCTCGAGGGTAGAGACTGTGCTCATCACAGCCACACTCCCAGACAAGGGCTTGGCAACTGTTATTAAGAAGAATGGCTTGGCTCTCCCCCTACCATCCTGAGAGAGGCATTCTCATTGTGGCAAAAAAACCCAGGGAGGAGAGTTTCAATGGATCAGCCAGGTTTCACTACAGTTTTCTCTGAAGAGGATTCTGTGATTAGCGATTTAAGTTACTTCTGTGCCCCAACCAGCAGGCACACCTATACTGAAACATTAATCATCTAACAAACACCCACCACCCCACTGAGTCATCGTGCTGAAAGCAGAGGTTCCAATATTTAGTAACATGCCTGCCAGCCTGATTGTTGGCCAGACCTTTCAACCATGCTATTCAGGAGAGGAAAAGCAAACCTTTATTTCAAGGGAAACTGTATGGATCCTAAATGTTTTTCCCTGGGGGTATGGTATACGTGACTGAATTTGAAGAATGTTTTTCCTGCACACCTGGCATGTAATCTCCCGTATTTTCCAACAAGTCAATGCATAACTCATCCAGCAAATGATTTATAGGAAGAGATCCCCATTATCTCTGCTGAAAGGGGTTCCTAGATAATGTTATGACTGAAGGTCATAATGATGCCGGGGCTTTCTCTGCAAGGCCCCAGTTTAGGGCTATTCTAGCTCCTCCTGGTGCTGCAGCTTTGGGACTTCGCTGAGTGCCAAAATCTTAGCTTTGAGTGTCCAAACTTCCCAAATTAATGTCACCCTGCAGCATCTGACGTGTTAATCTCAATTAGTTCACTCTTCAAAAGGCTCCATGTTTGTTTATTTGTTTGTTTGTTTACAGAAAGCTGTAATAAAACACACAACCAGGGCTTCCCTGGTGGCGCAGTGGTTGAGAGTCCACCTGCCGATGCAGGGGACACGGGTTCATGCCCCGGTCCGGGAAGATCCCACATGCCGCGGAGCGGCTGGGCCCGTGAGCCATGGCCGCTGAGCCTGCGCGTCCGGAGCCTGTGCTCCTCAACGGGAGAGGCTACAACAGTGAGAGGCCCGTGTACCGCAAAAAAAAAAAAAAAAAAAAAAAAAAAAAAAAAACACAACCAAACTAGTTGCATCTTAAACCTGAGAGTCAAGCTGGGTCTTGAAAAGACGTTTGCACACCCATGTTCATAGCAACATTATTCACGGTAGCCAAGAGGTGGATGCAACCAAATGTCTGTCAGCTGGTGACTGGATAAACAAAATGTGGCATATATATACCATGGAATGTTATTCAGCCTTAAATGATACTGAGCAGGGCCCTTTGGGGCTCCTGGGCACAAAGCCTTTCTGTGTTCCCCCATTTCTTTGATTACAGGAAATATCCTTCAATCAGCCTACATGACCTTCCCTGAGTTCCAGTGGGCAGATTCAAGCAGTTGTTAATTAGGGAAGGGAGGGGATGTGAGACCAGGGAGAAACAAACAGTCAAGAGAAACAATAGGGCAACATTGGGACAAGGTCCCCCATTCCCCATCAAAGGATACACACAACAATATCCTTGAGCTGTTTTGCAGATACTGAAACCCCTTCCAGGTGGGGAGAGGTTAAAGATTAAGGATTAAGGATGGTATGCTGCCCACAAGCATGTAGACCCCAGACCAGTTGGAACCTGAAGGCTGATGATACTGACTCCTACTTACCTCATCACCAACCCATCAGAAGAATGGCCATGAGCTGATCATGCCCTCTTTGAACCACTGCTATAAAACTTCTCACTATCCTCTCCAAGTGGGGACACATAGTTTTTTGTCAGGAGCCCGCTGTGTCCCCCTTTGCCTGGCAAAGTAGTAAAGCTATCCTTTTCTCCTTCACCCAAAACTCTGTCTCCGAGATTTGATTTGGCACTGATGTACAGAGAAGCTGAGCTTTAGGCATCAAAAAAATCCTGTCTCATGCTACAACATGGATGAACCTTGAGGACATGATACTAAGTGAAGTAAGCCAGCCACAGAGACAAACATTGTATGATTCCACTTATACGATGTATCTAAAGTGGTCTAACTCATAGAAAGAGAACATAACATGGTGGTTACCAAGCAGAAGGGGGTTGGACATGGGAGTTCTTGTTTAATGGAGTTTCAATTTTGCAAGAGGAAAAATTCTGGAGACCAGTTGCACAACAGTGTGAATATACTTAACACCACTGAACTGTATACTTGAAAATGGTTACGATGGTAAATTTCATGTTATGCATTTTTTTAACCACAAAACAGAACAAAGTTTCTTCAGGATCACCTGGTTTGTCCTACTGTTTTACAAATGGTGCAAAGATTTGCCCAAGGTCATCATCCACGTTCAAGGTGACCTGACTCATGGCTGGATGCTTTCCATGCTCCAGCAGCCTGCCTCTCCAGCAGCTCTAGTGGGTTTCCCCTCCTCCTTCATTAAGGAAGGGAGGAGCCCAAGGCCCCCCATGGTGGTCCCAAGTGAGCCAGGGCAATGGGGGAGGCCCTGCGAGACACCAAATTCTCATCAGTTCCACTCTCTTCTCCTCATCAGCCTCCTGGCTAGCTCATTTTTACTGGGCACAAATATGTATAACCATGGAAACAAGTCAGGTGGTCCTTTGGGTCTAAAGATGACAGAAGCCCAGACTGTTGTCCAAGAGTGGCAGAGTGAGTACACCCAGCACCTGGGGAGACTTCTCCTGTGCCCTGGATCTGGAGTCACACTCCCAGCAGACACCACCTTATCTCAAATCAGAGTTTTTCTGCTCCCCAGGTTCGGTTGTGTGTTGGCTTGGGTCTGCACGTACCTTTCTGCTCAGGCTTAAGGAGATTCCACCACAACCTTGGATATTTCCAAAATGTTCTCACTCCAGAGCTTGCGCTTCCCTGAATGCAATGTTCTTTGCTAGGTATTCAAGGCCCTCTCTGACCCAACTCTAAGGTACTTTTCCGATCATATTGGAAGCTAAGATTGCACAGTGACTTAAGTCTTAGGGTCAGTGCTGAATTCCACTTTAACAGGCTTTATCTCTGTAGCCTTAGATAGTCACTTATCTCACTCAGGCTTTCTTAAAGAAAAACACAGATAACAGTATCTAGTGTGTGAGGACTTGATGAGATAAGGCACGCCAGACCTGAGCCTAGAACCCCGTACAATGTAAGCGCTCTCTGAAGCACTTGGAAACTGGACTTACTGTCAACAGTACAGGTGTCCTCTGCTCCAGCAGAGCTGGATAATTTACCAGATGTACACTGTATACATGGTCTGTGCATTCCAGTCTCTGCCTCTGTCTTACTTCTCGCATCTTCCCCAAATACCCCCAAGGCCCAGATCAAAGTCACCTCATTCTTGAAGACTTCATTGACCCTCCCAGAAGGAAAGTATCTGTGCTAGAGGTCGATTTATGTAGCTCTGGGCTATAAAGACACTGTGTCACAGAGGCGGTTTGCCGAATGTGTCCTCAGGTGGTCATGAATGCAGGAGGCTCTAGGACCTGAGACAGGGGCTTAGTCTTTCTCTGGCACTTTGGAAATTTCTGTGAGCAGACCCACAGCTTCTCTCTTCACAGAATGTCTGTGAGACCTTAAGGGGGCACCTATATGACCCAGTTTGTCAGCTACTGCAAGCCTTGGAGAAGAAGGAAGCTTTCTTGAGGATATTGCATGGGCACTCCTAGTAGGCTGCCGCCTGCGTTCTGTTTTTCCCAGTAAAAGCAACCCTGGGTGGTGGAGTTGGCTCCCTCTGCACCATCTTGGGTCCATGGGTCTGACCTTTGCCCCCTCCATCCCCTACTTGTGTTTAGATCAAAGGTCTAGGCCAATTCTCCTTTTCTACATTCACAGCAGCTCTCCTGCCTTGGATTCTCTTACAACTTGTGATTCCTCTCTTGGCAAGTGATTCCAGTCAGTCTGTATGATCATTATTTGGTGTATAATTTGCTCCTCTATTGAATTAGAAGCTCTTTCAGTGCAAGGATTATGTTGGATTGATTTCTCTGCTCTGTGCAGAGCCAAGCACGGTACCTGGCTCATGCTTGGTACCTGGTGGTTTGGGGTTAACTTAATTGTTATAATAGGGAAGCTAATAACTACCAATTACCATGTGTTCATGATCTGTCTGGCCCAGTGCTAAGTGGTCTATATACGTTATCTCAGGTAATCCTCACCTCAGTTCTGTAAAGAAAGCCTTGCTATCCTCCACTTAAAGATGAGCACTGAAGGCCTAGAGAGGATAAGTGACTTGGCCAAGGTCATGCAGCAAGGAAAATGTAGAGCTGGGATTTTAATCCATCTCCACATGACTGGATAGATGCACACACGACCAAAGGAAACACACATACAGACACATCATCGCATTTGCAAAATTTTCACCTCACATCTGAAACAAGTCACACAAGCCTGAGGATATCTGGCTCCCCCTAGACAACATGACCCAGCATCGTGACGTGGGCTGCCTGTTTGGGGGCTGCTATCGGTTCAGACCCAGGTTGGGGCTGGCCAGATTTGTAAGATCCTGAACTATACAAGGTGATCTGCACCGTGGCTTCTGCCCTTCCTCTAGCTTCATCTTCATCATTGGCTCAGCTTACTCTGTAAGCTCCAGGAGGGCAGGGACTTTGTCTCTCCTAGGACAGTGCCCGCACCTGGCAGGTGTTCAATAAATTACCATTATTCTTTTCAAGTTGTTCCTTGGTGTGCTTCTATCTTCTCAGCATAATTAACAAGAAATATGGAAGCTAAAGCAGGGGTACTTTACACAAAATTCAGTACTAAATACATCTCCATGAAGACAAACATATAAAGGAAATGTTTCTGCAATCCACGGAAAGATCTGTCTGATAGAGGCATGATCCGGATGCTGAAATGAACAACCACTTCAGATGAACGTTTGTGAAGTGCTGGTGACACCACATGGCTGTGAAAGGAAACACAGGCTGGAACTTTTGTAAAGGGAGAAAGAAAAATCGTGGCAGTGGTGGGGAGCTGGGGGAAAGCCCCCGCAGCAACACAACTGCAGGTTTAGCATTACATGGTCCTAGCACAACAACAACGATAGTGATAAAAAGAGCATCACCAGCTGATGTTATTGAGGATTTCCTATGTTCCAGGCACACCACTCTAGGAGCTTTATGTGAATTAACTCATTTAAGTGTCACAGAGGGTACTGGAAGTTGGAGGTGGATGTTCATGGGTGGAATAACCAGAGGCTGACTTTTAAAAAAATTTTATTTTATTGAAGTACAGTTGATTTACAATGTTGTGTTAGTTTCTGGTGTACAGCAAAGTAATTCAGTTTTCTATATATACATATATATATTCTTTTCCACATTCTTTTCCACTATGGTTTATCACAGGATATTGAATATAGTTCCCTGTGCTCTACAGTAGGACCTTGTTGTTTTTCCATCCTACATATACTAGTGTGTATATGCTAACCTCAAATCCCAATACATCCCTCCCCCACTGCTCCTCCCTCTTGCAACCACAAGTCTGTTCTCTATGTCTGTGAGTCTGTTTCTGTTTCATAGATAAGTTCGCTTGTGTCATATTTTAGGTTCCACATATGAGTGATATCCTATGGTATTTGTCTTTCTCTGTCTGACTTACTTCACTTAGTATGATAATCTTTAGGTCCATCCACGTTTCTGCAAATGGCATTATTTCATTCTTTTTTTATGGCTGAGTAGTATTCCATTGTATATATGTACCACATCTTCTTTATCCATTCATCTGTGGATGGACACTTAGGTTGCTTCCATGTCTTGGCTATTGTAAATAGTGCTGCTATGAACATTGGGGTGGGTGTATCTTTTCCAATTAGAGTTTTCTCTGGATATATGCCCAGGAGTAGGATTTCTGGGTAATATGGCAACTCTGTATTTAGTTTTTTAAGGAACCTCCATACTGTTTTCCATAGTGGCTGCACCAATTTACATTCCCACTAACAGTGTAGGAGGGCTCCTTTTTCTCCACACCCTCTCCAGCATTTGTTGTTTGTAGAATTTTTGATGACGGCCATTTTGACCAGTGTGAGGTGATACCTCATTGTAGTTTTGATTTGCTTTTCTCTAATAATTAGTAATGTTGAGCATCTTTTCATGTATCTATTGGCCATCTATATGTCTTCTTTGGAGAAATGTCTGTATAGCAGAGACTGACTTCTTGAGCATGAGACCCCTGACGGACTATGCCTGGTAGGAAAGAGTTAGAAGCATTTAGCTAATGATGGTTGTATTAGTGATCATTATACTAGTCATGAGCAATGGATAATGGCAACTTCAAAGGCCATTAAAATAATAATAATCTGAAGGGCAGTGTTATGACAAGAGAGCAGTTTCAATGGGTTCTCCTTGCATTTCAGTGGAACTATAGTTTATTTAAGATTGTGTTCAGAGAGATAGGTAAGCTGCTAAATGAAGAATGTGGTAGTGTCTCCCATCTCCCTCCACAAGCCTGACTTTCCCACCAAATTGTAGGTGGAGAAGCTGAAACCAAGAGCGTGAATACCTGCTGAGCCTCTGACAAGTACTGACAGGTTCAAGGGACCAGGGAGGAAAAGAAATCCCAAACAGTGTGACATTTAATACATTCCCTCTGCCCAGCAGAGAAATGTGACCCCAAGACTATCAGGCGCCAGACGATCTCAACAACCAGAGAGCTCAATTCTCCTCCTAGAGGGAGGACTGGTGGAGCAAGTAACCAGCAGAGTTCACTCCATTACTGTCCCATCTGGAGGCTGGTCTTGAAGAATTCTGTGGAAACACAAGGACTGGGAATTAAGCATCCATTTAGCAGTCACAGTGAAAGCTCAAGTTTAAATGTACATTTTACACTTAAAAAAAAATTGGGGCTTCTCAGGTTCATATTGATAAATTTTACTTTTAAAAAGTAAATTTTGTTTCTCCGATGGAGAAAATAGTTTTCTTTCTTTTTCTTTCTTTTTAATTTTATAAAAGATTTATGATCATTATAAAGAAGTTTGTGATGCAGAAAAGTATAACAAAATATACATTCAGCAGTATTCCTACCACTTAAATGACCATCATTCTATATATTTCTCTATGCCTAGACACACATGCACACTCTAAGATAATACATTTGCTATGCCAACACATATCTTTCTACATTATTGCTTTTAATGGCTGCGTAATAGTCATAGTGGAATGCTTCCATGATGAATTCCAGTAATGCCTTTTGTGCTATCTTTTATCTCTCTATCTCTGAAATATACAAGAAATTAAATACCAAATCAAAGTACTCTTTTTGTAATCAGCTCTCAAAATTGTTGTCAGTCTGTGTTTGTGTGTTTTTGTTTTTGTTCTGTGAAGTTGTTTGGGAAATGTTCAAATATTTAAGAAAAGTTTAGATGCTAAGCAGATTGGAACCGGGGATAGAATAACACAAGATTCTGGAGTTCATTTGGCCACTTATGTAAAACGAAACCCTTAGATGGAAAGGTGGGCAGGCGGGGCTTGAAAAAGTTCAGAAACGTGGAGCTCCTCGCAGGCCCCCCTGCCCTTGTCTCTCTGATGCTGCCCCCTGGTGGTGGGCTATCAAGGTTGGGCCCTGCAACCTCCAGTCATGTCTGTCTTTTAACCTCTTCCCCTTTCCTTGGGTTCTTGAAGGGCACTACTTAGGCAGGAGGAAGAAATATTAAAAAGGAGAGAAGCTTTCTTTTTAGTCATGTAGATTCTGAGTCTAATAAAAATAGTTTTTGAATAAGGAGAAGAAACCCACCCTTTTTTACAGCATCCTTTCAAACCCCTCTTATTTCTCCCACCTGTCTCTCTCTCTCTCTCTCTCTCTCTCACACACACACACACACATTCACACATACATAAAAATCATGTGATCATTTAGCTGTACCACATTCTCCCTATTGGTGGACATTCTGATTGCTCCGGGTTTTTCATTTTTATAAACTTATCTTAATGAACAACTCTGTACACACATCTTTATACAGCTTGATAAATTAAAAAGCTCTTTCTCATCTCTTACTTACTTTGTGAGAGCAGAGGGGCTGCCATCAGAAGCTGCAAGAGCTATTTCCAAAGAGAATTCTTCCGGACTGGGGGCAACAATGACCAGGTGAAAACGGGTGGCACAAAGAGGCAAGAGATCCACTTCTGCCAGAAGGCCCCACAGCCCAGGGCTCTGCCTCTGGGGGCGCGGTGCTGTGTTATCCCTTGGAGGGTGAGCAGTGCGGCAGCAGCCGTCATGAGGTGGAAGGGCGCAGCAACTGCTTGGTGGCAGAAACCTTCAAACCACTCCTCAGAGAGTAGAAGCCTGCGGAGCAAGCTCACTGAGTGGGAGAGGCATTACGTGGCATCGTGCGTGAGCTCACCTGGCATATCATTAGGGATGACAAAAATAAGCTAGGGAAGAGTCTGAACTAATAGGTGGAATAAGACACTAAAATAAAATATGCATAATCACTTTTTTTTTTTTTTTTTTGCGGTACGCGGGCCTCTCACTGCGTGGCCCCTCCCGTTGCGGAGCACAGGCTCTAGACGCGCAGGCCCAGCGGCCATGGCTCACGGGCCTACTCGCTCCGCGGCATGTGGGATCTTCCCGGACCGGGGCACGAACCCGTGTCCCCTGCATCGGCAGGCGGACTCCCAACCACTGCGCCACCAGGGAAGCCCATGCATAATCACTTTTAATGCTATGGTTTTCAGAGGCCAGTTTGAGCTGCAGAAACATGGCCAATAGCTATTGTGTATTGTATGTACTGCCTCATGGAAACCCCAAAACAACTTTACGTGGTGAAGCTTATTAGAATTCTAATTTTAGGAAGGGCAGGCATATGGGGCCCAGAGTGCTTAAGTAACTTGCTCATGGCCATACAGCTAGTAAGTGCCGGGGCGTGGATTTGCACCCAGGTCTTGTGGAGGCCAAAATTCTTGCTCTTAATCCTTAGGTTATGCTGCTTGCTTTCCAAATAAATAACAATTTACTTGGGATGAAAATCAAGTAGAAATTGGCCAATCTTATCATCAGTTTTTTATTTTTTGTTTTGTCTCCATTATTCACTGAGAGAAGGAGCTACACTCCTCTCATTTATCCGTTAGGTACTTCATCCTGACTGACCTCATTCTCTGATACTGTGACTTTCATTTCTGTTTGCCGTTATCTATCAGCTTTGTTAACCTTAGTCTGGAGTTACCTCTCGTGAAAACTTCTGAAAAGATTTTTTTTGAATCACTAAAGGCAAGTAAATTAAACTTGAAGTGGAGAAAATCTTCATGCCTTCATGGCTTTCCAGAAATGGGTCATAGAATACAAAAGGAAGACCTAAAGCTTTAGCTTGGGTGACACTGACTACAGGGTTTGCACTACAAGATGACATCTGTGGAACTACTTGGCCTGGATTTACTTTACCTTGGCTATCTGTTTTTTCTGAAAAGAAATGAATTGAGATAACGGAGTTGACCTCAGGAGAGGTCATTTCTGAAGCAGAGAATGTGCAGAGCACTTCTTTCTGATGGGCTACAAACATATGGCATCAGTAGCTCGTGTCAGCTCAGCCTTGCTCCAAACCACTCCCTATCCCTAAGACGTTTTGTCTTGACTACCTGTTTCTAAAGATTTTCTTCCTTGGAATCGTGTTTGCCAGGGAACTTCACTGAGTTGGATCCTCTCCATAGATTTTCTGACAGCATTTGCTGGGGAGAAGTTCCTGGCTCAAAGTATGCATTACTTGTTCCTCTCCTAAAGAATTGCTTGCAAGATTTTTATGCTGACTAGTCGTATGCTTGAACCTTTTTTTTTTTTTTTATTAAATTTATTTATTTATTTATTTATGTCTGTGTTGGGTCTTCGTTTCTGTGCAAGGGCTTTCTCCAGTTGCGGCGAGCAGGGGCCACTCTTCATCACGGTGCGCGGGCCTCTCACTATCGAGACCTCTCCCGCTGCGGGGCACAGGCTCCAGACCCGCAGGCTCAGTAGTTGTGGCTTACGGGCCTAGCTGCTCCGCGGCATGTGGGATCTTCCCAGACCAGGGCTTGAACCCGCATCCCCGGCACTAGCAGGCAGATTCTCAACCACTGCGCCACCAGGGAAGCCCTGAACCTTTTTTTTTTATCTCCAGATGGCATTATTTGACTAGACTTACTTACTATTATTTGTGATGACATTTGCTGAGAAATTTGTTCTTTATTTAAGGTTCTTTATTTGGTTTGGTAGCTTTACCCACGACAATGATAATTCTTTTGATATTTTGTGTTGAAGGGATCTAGTGATGAATACTAATGTGCCCCAAGGCACGTTCTCAGGAATATCACCCTGCAGAACCCCTTCAGTAAACCTGACTACTGACTGTTCTGAGGAATAACCCTGACAACTTCTGCCCCGGGGCTTGCCCTTAAACAATTGTTAAATTTCCCCAGATTTCAAGGTTTTCTTTCTCTCTTTCTTTTTTTTTTTTTAATTAATTAATTTATTTTTGGCTGCGTTGGGTGTTTGTAGCTGCGCAGGCTTTCTCTATTTGTGGCGACCGGAGGCTACTCTTCGTTGCAGTGCATGGGTTTCTCATTGTGGTGGCTTCTCTTGTTGCAGAGCACGGGCTCTAGGAGTGCGGGCTTCAGTAGTTGTGGAGTGTCAGCTCAGTAATTGTGGCTCGCGGGCTTAGTTGCTCCTCGGCATGTGGGATCTTCCCGGACCAGGGCTCAAACCCATGTCCCCTGCATTGGCAGGCAAATTCTTAACCACTGCGCCACCAGGGAAGTCCCTCAAGGTTTTCTTAGTTTTATCATTTCTCATTGAGTCAACAAACCATTCCTCAGATCCTGCCTCTTTTGAGGGTTTTATTCTAAACATCTTGACCTCTGGGAATTATTTTTCTGTATGACTTTTCTGAACATCTATTCTGGCCAATCCTCTTGATGGAAACTTCTCTAAGGCCAGCAACTGATTTTTGAGGCATCTCATAAGCACTGGTTTTATACACTGATTTTGACAGTGATGAATATTGAGGAATTTTTCCCCTGGCTAACTTTTCTCATGAAATGGCTTTCTATTGGCCATTATTCATGAGGATTTTCCTTAGCCAGGCTCATCTGCAGTATTGATCTCCTCTAGTGATAATTCTTGCAAAGTCTCTCGTCAGCTAGTTTTGGCCATGTAGTTCGTTTTTCAGACAAATGATCTGGAGGTAATTCATTCTGACGCATTATGGTCTTGGAATACGTCCCCAGTGGTGACTTTTTTTGGGCTGTAGGGAATTATTGCAGTCTGGCTTAAAATAGACTTGTGTTTCATCATTAGGGGCAATGATTCCTGACCAGTTTCTCCCTTCTTGGCATTATATATGTGGACTTTTCTTTTCTGGTGCCTCTTGTGGAGCAATTTTTGCCCCGATAACCGGTATCTGTGAACTGTATTTCTCCTGAAATTTTTGATAATTCCATTTCACTTTAGCTAAACTTATCTACGAGTGTAATATTTTTAGACAATATCTTTGGATGCTATCTTTTTAGTCCTGGAGGTCATCCTTTTTGACAATGGCAACCAACTTTTTTTTTTCTTTTCTAATAATTTCTTTGAGGTGGGAAGACCCAAGAAATCCCTGACACTAGGGTGTCAGGATGACTTCTGACCATGGCTTCCAAAAGTCTGCTTTCTGGGAACACTTAATGGGACTTTCTGCCATCTGTGACGTTTGGACTTGCCTTTTGTTGAAAGGCATCAGAAGAAGTTTCTTCTTGACAAAAAGAACTCAAACATGAACACAGAAAGACCCAGAGAACTTTCCCATTAGTAATATGAGACATGCAACAGTGTTCAGAGCTATTCCTTGAGGAACTGTTGGCGTAAGCATTGAACTCTCTTCATACACATCATAAATTTTAATCCTGTCCAGAAAATCACTCACCAGTTTTTCTTTGCTGACAAGCATCTTTTGGAACCACATTTTTAGTTGATTTAAGCCATTGCATTCTCAGATTCTGAAAATATCTGGTTGTGACATCACAGGTTTTGCATGCGTTCCCCCAAAGTCATTCTTCGTGTTCTCTTTCCAAAGATAGAAAAGTGAGATTTATTCCACCCCACAGGATATTATTCAACCTTTTGAAAAATATTTACAATCTACATAAAAATATAACAATGATATTACTAGGTACTAGTTATTCAAAAGAATATTTTCACTGGATGGTATTACTCTGTCACTGGGAAGAGCTTTAGTGATGGACTTCATCACTTATATGGTTATCACAGTGTCCCTAAAGGGTCTAACATGAATTTTTGAAGTATCCTGTTTGGGATTTTAAATGCTTAAGAGTGTTGGTTAATTTTGGATGATAATCAAGACAATAAAATATGAATGAGTGGGGTTAAATGCTTCCGGATGACAATGATCATTTGAAAGCTCTTTGAAGATTTGATTTCATCTGAGAGGTAAGAAAAAGACTGTAGTTGGGCTTCTCTGGTGGCGCAGTGGTTGAGAGTCCGCCTGCCGATGCAGGGGACATGGGTTCATGCCCCGGTCCGGGGAGATCCCACATGCCGCGGAGAGGTTGGGCCCGTGAGCCATGACCGCTGAGCCTGCGCGTCCGGAGCCTGTGCTCCGCAACGGGAGAGGCCACAACAGTGAGAGGCCCGCGTACCGCAAAAAAAAAAAAAAAAAAGACTGTAATTGACTTGAAGCAAAATATCCACGGACAGAGGAATTACAATTCCTTCACTAGAAAGCATTAGGCAGCACCACCTGGCAGTCAAGTGTGTGGGCTCCTGACAGACACACCCGAGTGCCACTGCCTTGCTGTCTGACCTTGGGCCAGCCATCAGCTTCTGAACCTAAATTGTTTCCTCATCCATAACATGGGGATTATTCAAGTATCCAACTTGTGGAGTATTGTGAGATGTAAATGAGGTAATGCAATTAAGCACTTAGCATCGTGCCCGGCTCATATTCAACGTCCAACATAAGTCAGATATTATTACTGACAATGAAGATCATGCTTTTAAACTATGTCCCTTTCTTTCTTTAAACATGTGTGGAGGAATGAACTTGAGTGGAAAGTGGGAATTTCCATATTCCCTTTTGAAGGGTATGGAAAGTCTGATGAGCACATACCCTTCGGGGGAAGATGTGCTCCATCCTAGACCCTAGCTCTTTGGGAGACGTCCTGATTTTAAAGTCCCTTCAAAAGCAGACATTATTTTGGGGTGAATTTACTCAGCCCCTTAATTTCCCCCTAAACAAATGAAAGCTGGAAGCCGTTTTGGACTTCTCTCCCACTCACTGTAGATTCCTCTCGGATCCAGCCCTTTCCCTGCACCCTGAGCCTCTCTGGCAGCTCCTCACACACACCCTGCTTACGCTTCAGAGTCTTCACTCCTGTCTTTGTGCCTTTGCACGTGCCCTTCTCCTGCTCTGAAATGCTCTTTGTGGTGTCGTTCACCTGCCTTTGCTTATGCCGTCATGTCCCCCTGCACTGGCCCGTTACTGTGGTCATTGAACGTTTCCCATGCACTCAACACTGAATCCCTTACTGCTTCTGTCCATCACAGCTGCTCTTGATCGATAGACAGGATAAGTGAGGAAAGCTGCCAACCACAAGAACTAGAGGGTGAGGAAAATAAGAGAGTCTTTCTTCAGTTGCTTGTCAATGGCTCAGCAAGAGCAAAGCAAGCCTGGTCAGAGGTGAGACGCGTAATATAAGCTTAGAGGGAGAGGCGAGAAAGACTCTAACCTGAGTGAAGGCATTCAGCTCCCTTTAGAAAGAATGTGTGCATCAGAACGGGCAGCACAAGCGCTGGCAGTGACCTCCAGGCGTTGCCGGGCGTCGGAGGGGAGAGGGCTTGGTCATTTCACTTTGCCATTTTCAACCCCTGGGCCAGGCTAGCCCCGGGAAAGCCTGTGAGAGTCTGGTAACCAGTCATGACTTGGTCTGTCCTGGACTGCAGGGTAGAGCCATCTCAGCTGGGAGAGGATGAGGCTTCTGAGCAAAGTGCCCTTAACCCTTTGTTTCTAAGCCCGCTTTTCTGAGGACAGTGCTGGTGAGTGAGCTCAAGCCCTCCCTTTGGAACCAAAATGTTGGGATTTGAACACTGGCTCTCCCCCTCCTAGCCACACGGGCTCAGACAGGCTACCTAATGTCTTTGTGCCTCAGTTTCTTCACTGGTGAAATGGGGATAACAACAGTATGTATTTGCAAAACATATAACTGATAAGGGTTTAGTATTCAGAATATACATAAAGAACTTTACTATTTTTCATGTATGATTGGCAGAAAATAAAAGTAAAATAACTAGCTCAGCCAGGAGCCACAACTAAGGAGCCCACCTGCTGCAACTAAAGAGCCCACCTGCTGTAATTAAGACCCAGCACAACCAAAAAAAAAAAAAAACTAACTCAGTGTAGCAAGAGTATAAAGAAATGGACATTTTCATGTAGGAGTGTAAATTAGTCTAGACTTTCCAGATGACAACTTGGTGAAATTGATTGCAATTAAAAATAAAAGTTTATTTTTAAAATAAATAAATAAATAAAAGTTAAAATACATTATGGGGATAATTGAGGATGTTTGAAAATGGACTGTACATAAGGTAAGAATTTTACAACTTTTAAAATTTTAAACTTTTAATTTTGAGATAATTATAGATTTACATACAGTTGTATGAAATAATATAGAGAGATCTCATGTACAAAAGGTAACATCTTGCAAAACTATAGCACTACTATGATACTGACATTGGTACAATTTACCAGTCTGGTTCAGATTTCCCCTGTTTACCTGTACTTATTTGTATATGTGTGTGTTTAATTCTAAGCAATTTTTTTCACATATGTAACTTTGTGTATCCATCACCACAATCAAAAGATGAAACAGTTTTATCATCACAAGAATTCCTCTTGTTGCTCTTTTTTAACCACATCCATCTCCCTCCTTCCCCAACCCCTGTCCCTAAGCCTTGGCAATCACTAATCTAGTCTGCATCTCTGTAATTTTGTCATTTCAAGAGTGTTATATAAGTGGATTCCTATAGCATGTAAAAACACTTAGCATAATTTCCTTCAGATTCATCCAAGTTGATCATGTATCAATATTTCGTTCCTTTTTACTGCTGAGTAATATTCCACGATATGAATGTACCACAGTTGGTTTAACTATTCACCCACTGAAGAATACTTGGGTTATTTCCAGTTTTTGCCTATTACGAATAAAGCTTTTATAAACACTCACATAAGGTTTATATGTAAACATAAGTTTTAATTTTTCTGGGATATGTGCCCGAGAGTACAATTGCTGGCTTGTATGGCTATTAATTATATGCTTAGTTTCATAAGAAACTGCTAAACTATTTTCCAGAGTAACTGTATCACTTTACATTCTCACCAGCAAAGTATGAGTGATCTGGTTTCTCCTCATCCTCGCCATTGACATTTGGTATTGGCATTATCTTTTAACTTTAGCCATTATGACATATGTGTAGTAATATCATTGTGATTTTAATTTGCATTTCCCTAATGGCTACTGATGTTGAACATATGTTCATGTGCTTATCTGTCATGTGTCCATCCTCTTTGATGAAATGTCTATTCATTCCTGTCTTTTGCCCCCCAAATGCAAATTTTTTTGATTTAGCAATCCATAGATATATCAGTGGAGATTTACTCAGATACGTGTACAAGAAAGTTCACTGTAACACGTTTTTAGTAATAAAACAACAACAAAAAAGTCAATGTAAAGAACATTGGTAGTGACTGATTAAATTATCACCGCCCAGTGATAGAATCCAAAATTGGGGCCAAATAATGTAACAGAGGCAAAAAAGCATGGAATCCTTTCAAGCAGGCAGAGGTTACACTTCCCTCACACAGATTGTGATGTCCAGGAGACAGCAGCTCCCAGATGGAGGACAAGCTACCTGGACTTCACCTTCCCACTGAGGGGCTGCAGATCCACCGAGGAGTACACTGGGTCTTCTACAAAGCTGTTTGCTCTGTGTGGGGTTTTGGGATTCCTTGACCTTTTTCAGCCACTCTGGAAAGCCTGGCTGCATGCCTTCCCACCAGGTGCAAATTAGATGCAATGACCTCAGCACATGCCTGGAGTGCTTTACTAAAGATGGAGCGGGTCAAGGTCACTCAAAGTTTCCCAGGGTTGCCCTCTGTAGTGGAGTCTGGCTCCATATTTTTAGTAAATTTATTTATTTTTGCCTGCGTTGGGTCTTCGTTGCTGCTCGTGGGCTTTCTTTAGTTGCGGCGAGCGGGGGCCTACTCTTTGTTGAGGTGTGCCGGCTTCTCACTGCGGTGGCTTCTCTTGTTGCGGAGCACAGGCTCTAGGCTCGCGGGCTTCAGTAATTGTGGCTCGCGGGCTCTAGAGCGCAGGCTCAGTAGTTGTGGCGCGTGGGTTTAGTTGCTCCGCGGCCTGTGGGATCTTCCCGGACCAGGGCTCGAACCCGTGTTCCCTGCATTGGCAGGTAGATTCTTGACCACTGTGCCACCAGGGAAATCCCTGGCTCCATTTTTTGATGTTCGACTCCTGACAGCTTTTGGCTTTAACTCTTTCTCTTCTCCTTGTGCCTGGCATCACCAGGCCAGCTGATAAGCTCAGGTGCTCCCAACTTTGGCACAGCAGGAGTTTCAAACCACACAAGCCCCTCCCCATGTATGGTAGCTCCTACCTGGGCCCCTCCCCTAAACACAATACAAACCCCAAGCCGGTCTCCTTTCCTAGCTGTCTTAAGCCATTTTCAAACCTGTTTTGGGAAGCCCGGAAGCCTCATTATGTGAGTAATAAACCTCTTCATACCTTCTTGCTGTGTGGCCACAACATCCCGAAGGTGTTAAGTCCATGCCTGAGGCCCTTTTCATATAACCCATAACTGAGATCTAGTCCTATAACCCATCCCTGAC